>NC_091978.1:49826295-51243795 GCF_044704955.1 Pristiophorus japonicus
GGGGGGGGGTCGGGTTGGGTCCAGTCGGGGGGGTGGGGAGCGGGAACAGGAGCGCGGGTCGGGTCGAGTCGGGGAGCGGGAACAGGAGCGCGGGTCGGGTCGGGTCGGGTCGAGGAGCGGGAACAGGAGCGCGGGTCGGGTCCAGTCGGGGAGCGTGAACAGGAGCGCAGGTCGGGTCAGTCGGGGGGGGGGGGGGGCGCGGGTGTCGGGTCTGGTCCGGAGGCGGGGGCGGATGTCGGGTCTGGTCCGGAGGCAGGGGGGGGGGGGGCGGGTGCCGGGTCTGGTCCGGGGGGGGGGGGGGGTGTCGGGTCCGGAGGCGGCGGGGTCTGGTCCGGAGGCAGGGGGGGGGGGGGCGGGGGAGCGGGTGTCGGGTCTGGTCTGGAGGCCGGGGGGGGGGGGGGGGGGCGGGGGAGAGAGAGAGAGCGGGTGTCGGGTCTGGTCCGGAGGCAAGGTGGGGAGCGAGTGTCGGGTCTGGTCCGGAGGCAGGGCGGGGTGTGGAGCGAGTGTAGGGTCTGGTCGGGGGGGGGGGGGGGGGGGAGCAGGAGCTGGCCATGGGAGGAGCCTTATTCACGCAGCCCCAGTGAGGCCATTCAGCCAGGGCTGGGGGCTGCGTGCTTCAGGCCCCTCCCACAGTTTGGCGCCTGGAGCTACTGAACATGCGTGCCCACTGTGGCGCGCATGTGCAGAGGTCCCGGCACTGTTTTCAGCGCAGTGACCTGGCTCCGCCCCCCCACAGCTCGTGCTGGCTGCGCCGAGGGCCAGAGGACCTGCAAGTAGGTGGAGAATACCGAGAATTTTTTTAGGCGCACTTTGTGGCGCGAAAAACGGGCGTCCAGGTCGGGACTGCGCCGTTCTAGGCGCGTGTGGAAACTTGGGCCCAAAATATCCACGTTTTCCCAAAGTTTCTGCGCTGACGTAATTCACTTAGAAAGGATTGTTTTAGGCTACGATTTTTTTTTACCTCATTGGGGGCGTAACCTGCCACCCGTGACAATTCTGGCCATTTAAGCAACTTTGGCCAGCTCCAATTTTTCTTAGGACGGCATTAATGACCACTCTGGAAAAACCTTCTAGGCAGTTAACAAAATCGGCGCAGGTAAGAGAATCAGCGCAGGTGATGCAGTTCCACGGCTCGGAGAGAGAGATGGGGGGGGGGGGTGGGGGGCGGGGTGGTGCGGGGGGAGGAAGGGAGACATTTCAGCCAGGGTGAGCAGCGGCAACCAGCACCAGCAGGGGAAGAAGGCCTTTCGGCCAAGTCTAGCAGTGGCACCGGCTCCAGGGGAGGGAGGCCTTTCGGCCAGGGTTAGGAGTGGCACTGGCTCCAGGAGTAGGGAGGCATGGCTGGGGAGGGGGGGAATAGAGTTTTGACATAAACTCTAATAATTTAATACTGGTAAGCTGCTGCAATGTGCAAGTTGCTGTGAGCTGGCCAGAATGTGTTGCATGTTTCACTTTCCAGCCTCAGCCCGCAATGTGTCCATCGTTACCCTGACAACCCGATCTTTTTGGCGCAGATCTTAGGCTCCACCCCCAAAGCTAAAGGACAGGCTCGGCGGCACCAAAATCAACAATTCAAACGGGGAAAGTTGGATGATTTTTTTTGTTGCCGTTGTTGACCCCCAAAAAAAACAGACGGAACTCTTCAAGGACACCAAAAAACAGCTTTGGAGAAAATTGAGCCCTTGGAAGTATAATGAACAGTCAGGAGCAGAGTGATATACTTCAGGAAGACAGGCAGCCTGGTAAAATGGGCAGACACGTGGCAGATGAGATTTAACTCAGAAAAGTATGAAGTGATGGATTTTGGTAGAAAGAATGAGGTGAGGATATATAAACTAAATGGTACAATCCTAAAGTGGGTGAATCAACAGATAGACCTTAGGGTATGTGTGCACAAATCGTTGAAGGTGACAGTTAAAAAGGCTTACAGGATCCTGGGCTTCATAAAGAGAGGTATAGAGTCCAAAAGTGTGGAAATTATGAACCACCTGTATCAAACAGTTCGGCCCCAAATGGAGTACTGTGTCCAATTCTGGGCACTACACTTTAGGAAGGATGTGAAGGCCTTGGAGAAGGTGCAGAAAAGATTTACGAGAATGATTCCAGGAATGAGGGACTTCAGTAACGTGGATAGACTGGAGAAGCTGGGGTTATTCTCCTTGGAGCAGAGAAGATTGAGAGGAGATTTGATAGAGGTGTTCAAAACCATGAGAGGTCTGAACAGAGTAGATAGAGAGAAACTGTTCCCATTGGTAGAAGGGCGAAAACCAGAGGTCATAGATTTAAGGGGATTGGCAAAAGAACCAAAGGCGATGAAAGAAAACACTTTTATGTAACGAGTGATTGGGATCTGGAATTCACTGCCTGAAAGGGTGGTGGGGACAGACTTAATCTTACCTTTCAAAAGGGAGTTGGGTACATATCTGAAGGAACAAAGTTTGCAGGGCTGCAGGGAAAGGGCAGGGGAGTGGGAGTAGCTGAGAGTTGGCACGAGCTCGACAGGTCAAATGGCCTTCTTCAGTGCGGTAATCATTTTATGATTCTATGATTCAGTGATCCCTTGCTACATGAATGCAATTTTATTCAAACCACCCTTTACTTTCTCTGGTTTGGTCCATTTTCAATTCACCCAAGAAACTTTCTGAACTCTAAATGCATCACATTCAGAATTCCCATCATCAGCAAGGTCCACCAGTTCCTTCAATAACTCCAGTAAATTTATTAGGAAATCTATAATGCCTCCCTCTTACCATACTTAACTAGATATTTCATTGTCGCCTCTTTTGGGGTATTTAATACTTCACCTACAATAGATGTTCGGCGCAGTAGTCTATAGCAAGTCATCCCTCAGCCCCTTTTTAAAAATCAGTGTTATGTTAGCTGTTTTCTAATCCTATGGCACTACTGTTTTTATTGATTCCTTCAAGATAGTGGCAAAAGCATGCCCAATTTCCAGGCCTAGACCCTTGTCTTCCTCAGCCCAGTGACTAACTTATCGAAAATAATTATTCCTTTTGGTATTTGCTCTGAACCCACTGGAAATTCAACTTCCACATTAAACAACAATGTCCCCAGCACTGAACCTGTGGCACCATGGTCTCCTCTATGAAAGCAGAAAAATTAATTTAGCAAATTAACTATTCTTTGGTTGCTTGAGATCAGGTCACCTTTGGAATTTTTCAAAAGCCCCAACATTTTGTCTTTAATATTCCCTTCCATCCTAATTTTCTACTGTAGCTCTCCAACCAGTTTCTTAACATCCACTGGAAGTGGAAGAGGTGTAGGCTGTGCTGAGGACAGGGATCCCGTCGGTACACGGCTGGCAGGGTAGTCTGCAGCTCTGGGGTTTACCCACCTTTCTCCACCAGATTTTCATGCTTCCCTCCCCCTCAGCTATAACTATTTACACCTCCTCGGGACCCATCTTCTGTTTCTTGACTTATCCCATTACCACCTTGCACCATCGTCCCTTCCATCATTTAATCACTCCCACCCTCCACTCTGTGACAAATCTTCCCCGTTGGTCTGCATCCAACCACCTCCCCCCCCCCCCCACTGTCCCACCCCACCTTTTTCCCTGGCTCTGTACTTGCTTAAAACTATTAATCTCAAACATCTTCCAGTTCTAATGAAAGGTCATCAACCTGAAATGTTAACTGATTTTCTCTCCACGGATGCTGCTTGACCTGTTTTCATAAGAACAAAAGAAATAGGAGGAGTAGGCCCCAAGTCCTGGTCCGCCATTTAATAAGATCATGGCTAATCTACCTCAACTCCACTTTCCCGCCCTATCCGCATATACCTAGATTCCCTGAGTGTCCAAAAATCAATCGATCTCAATCTTGAATATACTCAACAACTGAGCATCCAGTCCAGTATTTTCGGTTTTTATTTCAGACGTCCAGCATCCACAGTAATTAGCTTTCGTCTTGGCAACTTTTACCTTGTTTTTATATCCATCTCAGTCTACTGTGCTACCAGCAATTTTATACTTTAGGAATAATCTCTTTTTTAACCCCAATCCCCACAATGATCAATGCTTAATCGTTCATAGAGGAAAAATTATATCATTTAAAGCAGAGATCACTGTAGGTTTAAAATGGGTTAATCTATCACTTACAAATCACTAATTGGCAGTACATGAATAGATTCAAGAGTGTGCCAATTAACTGAATTACTACAGTAGATTATCTCCCTTAAATCAGCAGTATTTTCTGAAGCAAAATAAATGGTTCAATTCAGTTTATCATAGAAACATAGAAAATAGGTGCAGCAGTAGGCCTTTCGGCCCTTCGAGCCTGCACCACCATTCAATAAGATCATGGCTCATCATTCCCTCAGTACCCCTTTCCTGCTTTCTCTCTATACCCCTTGATCCCTTTAGCTGTAAGGGCCATATCTAACTCCCTCTTGAAAACATCCAATGAACTGGCATCAACAACTCTCTGCAATTGGAAATTCCACAGGTTAACAACTCTCTGAGTGAAGAAGTTTCTCCTCATCTCAGTCCTAAATGGCTTACCCCTTATCCTTAGACTGTGTCCTCTGGTTCTGGACTTCCCCAACATCGGGAACATTCTTCCTGCATCTAACCTGTCCAGTCCCATCAGAATTTTATATGTTTCTATGAGATACCCGCTCATCCTTCAAAACTCCAGTGAATACAGGCCCAGTCGATCCAGTCTCTCATCATATGTCAGTCCTGCCATCCCGGGAATCAGTCTGGTGAACCTTCGCTACACTCCCTCAATAGCAAGAACGTCATTCCTCAGATTAGGAGACCAAAACTGAACACAATATTCCAGGTGAGGCCTCACCAAGGCCCTGTACAACTGCAGTAAGACCTCTCTGCTCTTTATATTCAAATCCCCTAGCTATGAAGGCCAACATACCATTTGCCTTCTTCACCACCTGCTGTACCCGCATGCCAACTTTCAATGACTGATGTACCATGACACCCAGGCCTCGTTGAACCTCCCCTTTTCCTAATCTGCCACCATTCAGATAATATTCTGCCTTCATGTTTTTGTCCCCAAAGTGGATAACCTCACATTTATCCACATTATACTGCACCTGCCATACATTTGCCCACTCACCTAACCTGTCCAAGTCATTCTGCAGCCTCTTAGCGTCCTCCTCACAGTTCACACCGCCACCCAGCTTAGTGTCATCTGCAAACTTGGAGATATTACACTCAATTCCTTTATCTAAATCATTGATGTATATTGTAAATAGCTGGGGTCAAAGCACTGAACCCTGCGGCACTCCACTAATCACTGCCTGCCATTCTGAAAAGGACCCATTTATCCCTACTCTCTGCTTCCTGTCTGCCAACCAGTTCTCTCTCCACGTCAGTACATTACCCCCAATACTATGTGCTTTAATTTTGCACACCAATCTCTTGTGTGGGACCTTGTCAAAAGCCTTTTGAAAGTCCAAAAACACCACATTCACTGATTCTCCCTTGTCCACTCTGCTAGTTACATCCTCAAAAAAATTCCAGAAGATTTGTCAAGCATGATTTCCCTTTCATAAATCCATGCTGACTTGGACTGATCCTGTCACTGCTTTCCAAATGCGCTACTATTTCATCTTTAATAATTGATTCCAACATTTTCCCCACTACTGATGTCAGGCTAACCGGTCTATAATTACCCGTTTTCTTTCCCTCCTTTTTTAAAAATTGGTGTTACATTAGCTACCCTCCAGTCCATGGGAACTGATCCAGAATCGATAAGACTGTTGGAAAATGTTCACCAATGCATCCACTATTTCTAGGGCTACTTCCTTAACTACTCTGGGATGCAGACCATCAGGCCTCGGGAATTTATCCAATCCCATCAATTTCCCTAACACAATTTCCCAACTAATAAGGATTTCCTTTAGTTCCTCCTTCTCACTCGACCCTAGTATTCCCGGAAGGTTATTGGTGTCTTCCTTCGTGAAGACAGAACCAAAGTATTTGTTCAACTGGTCTGCCATTTCTTTGTTCCCCATTATAAATTCACCTGAATCTGACTGCAAGGGACCTACGTTTGCCTTCACTAATCTTTTTCTCTTCACATATCTATAGAAGCTTTTGCAGTCAGTTTTTATGTTCCCAGCAAGCTTCCCCTCATACTCTATGTTCCCTCTCCTAATTAAACCCTTTGTCCTCCTCTGTTGAAATTCTAAATTTCTCCCAGTCCTCAGGTTTGCTGCTTTTTCTGGTCAATTTATATGCCTCTTCCTTGGATTTAACACTATCCTTAATTTCCCTTGTTAGCAACGGTTGAGCCACCTTATTTAGAGATGGTCACTCTTCAACAAAACAAATTCCTGCAACACTCCCGTTTCAGAATCCTCACCCTCCAACAGCTCATGATGTCCAGTGTGGCACTGAACCATATAACCAGGAAAGAAGTTTACTCCCTGCTCTGTGCTTCATCAGCTCATCTTAGCCTGGGTAGTGTTAAAGACACAACTGGCCCATGTACTTAGGTTGTGCAGAGAGGAAATAAAAAGTACCATAGAATCCCTGTGTATAAGAACATAAGAAAAAGGAGGAGTAGGCCATAGGGCCTCTTGAGCCTGCTCCGCCATTTAATACGATCATGGTTGATCCGATCATGGACTTGGGTCCATTTCTCTGCCCCGCTCCCCATAACCCCTTATTCCCTTATCAGTTAAGAAACTGTTTATTTCTGTCTTAAATTTATTCATTGACCCAGCTTCCACAGCTCTCTGATGTAGCAAATGCCACAGATTTGCAACCCTAAGAAATTCCTCCTCATCTCAGTTTTAAATGGCCGGCCCCTTATTCTAAGATTAAGCACCCTAGTTCTAGTCTCCCCTATCAGTGGAAACATCCTCTCTGCATCCACCTTGTCAAGCCCCTTCAATCTTATACATTTCGAGAAGATCACCTCTCATTCTTCTGAATTCCAATGAGTAGAGGTCCAACTTACTCAACCTTTCCTCATAAGCCAACCCCCTCATCTCTGGAATCAACCTAATGAACCTTTGCTGAACTGCCTCCAAAGTAAGTAAATCCTTTCTTGTGCGACAGCCCGGCCCGGAAATCGGCGTAGTCCCAGCCTGCAAGACCATCTGCAGGCCAGGGCCATTTGAGGGAGCAGCGTGCGGTGGCATACCACTGCAGGGAGCATCGTGTGCTGCAGCAGGAGGGCGACGGCTGACTGCAGTGTGGGCAGGTGCAGCAAGGTCGGGGCGAAGGAACGGCAAGAGTTCGTAGAGGGATGTGATTGGGGCCCAGGAGAGGCGGGGGCCCAGGGACAGCACAGGCCAGCCCACATTGTAATATGTGTGCACACTAGATCCGTGCAGCAGAGCTGGTCTCCAGTCGTTTTGGTTAATCTTAGCCACTGGACCAAGACCTAGCTCGGTCAAGCCCATGTGGTGGCTGTTGCGCAACGGTCACCACACGTTAGAAAAATCCACACACAGGCATCTACCACCCTTCAAGATATAGTTCGGGATCCAGAATATTAGGTCTTTCATTGAAACACCTGTGAACTCATCCCTTTTCGGTGTGGAAGCTAGTCATCCTCGTTTCGAGGGACTGCCTATGATGATGATGCTTTCTTAAATATGGAAACCAAAGCGGCACAAAGTATTCTTGGTATGGCCTCATCAATACCCTGTATAACTGTAGCAAGACTTCCCTGCTTTTATACTTCACCCCTTTGCAATAAAGGCCAAGATTCCATTGGCTTTCCTGATCACTTGCTGTACCTGCATACTAAGCTTTTGTGTTTCATGCACCAGGACCCCCAGGTCTCTCTCTACTGCAGCACTTTGCAATTTGCAACTTGCTCTTCGATTTTTTTCTGCCAATTTGCATGACCTCACACTTTCCAACATTATACTCCATCTGCCAAATTTTTGCCCACTTAGCCTGTCTCTGGCCTTTTGCAGGTTTAGTGTGTCCTCCTCACACATTGCTTTTCCTCCAATCTTTGTATCAGCAAACTTGGCTACATTACACTCAGTCCCTTCATCCAAGTCGTTTAGATAATTTAAATAGTTGGGGTGCCAGCACTGATCCCTGCGACACCCCACTAGTTACTGATTGCCAACCCGAGAATGAAACATTTATCCCGACTCTCGGTTTTCTGTTAGTTAGCCAATCCTCTATCCATGCTAATATATTACCCTAACCCCATTAATTTTTATCTTGTGCAGTAACCTTTTATGTGGCACCTTATCAAATGCCTTCTGGAAATCCAAATACACCACATTCACTGGTTCCCTTTTATCCACCCTGTTTGTTACGTCCTCAAAGAATTCCAGCAAATTTGTCAAACATAACTTCCCTTTCATAAATCCATGCTGACTCGGCCCGACTGAATTATGCTTTTGCAAATATCCTGCTACGGCTTCTTTAATAATGGACTCGAACATTTTCCCAACCACAGATGTTAGGCTAACTGGTCTATAGTTTCCTTTTTGTCTGTCTCCTTTTTTAAAAAAAATATGGGTGTTGCATTTGCAGTTTTCCAATCTGCTGGGACCTCCCCAGAATCCAGGGAATTTTGGTAAATTACAACCAATGCATCCACTAACCCTGCTGCTATTTCTCTTAAAACCCTAGGATGCAAGCCATCAGGTCCAGGGGATTTATCCACCTTTAGTCCCATTATCTTTTGAGTACCACCTCCTTAGTGATTGTGTTAAGTTCCTCCCCCCTATAGCCCCTTGACTATCCACTATTGGGTTATTTTTAGTGTCCTCTACTGATGTATGCCCAGTGAGGAAAGAACTGGTCTTAGCTAATAGCCCCATAGTCAAACAGTTCTTCACCATTTTTAGGGCTTAATTTTGGCCGAGCCCGTTTGTCAGCGCACTTACCGGAGTTGCGTCACTTATGTACATTGAGGTGCGCCCCCAAAAAATGTTGGAACTTTGGCCGCTGTCTGGCCTCGTCACTGCAGTCACGCAGCGTGGCCAGTCGTTCTGCGCTGAAAAATGTGCCGGGAAGTCTGCACATGCACAGTGATTAGTGATGTCCACGCATGCGCATTAGCGCTGCGATTTGGCAATCGGCCATTAAAGAGCTGCTCGTGTCTTTGTGACCGAATTTCTGAAGTAGAATATCTTTGTTTTCTTGTTATTTTATCAATTCACTCAGGACTTGTGTTAATACTCTCTCTCTTAAAAGCTAGCTTGGATAAAGGCAATAAGAGATGATTCTCAGATGCAAGCAATGCGGAGAGACAGAGCTGAACTTTGTTTCACTGGAGAAAAGATTAGAAGGGGGAGGGGAGAACATGAATCCTGTCCTTAAAGTTCTGAGAAGACTAATGATGCGCTATTTATTTGGATTGAACTCTGGACACAGTGCGACTGGAATCTCTCTCTCTCTCTCTCTCTCTCTCTCTCTCCTCCTTTCCGCCCGCACCCCCCCCCCCCCCCCGCCCCCGCCTCCCGCACTAAGAGATCGCACCGGGAGGCCACTCGGCCAGGGCTAGGGGCAGTCAAGAGAACTGATAGAAATCACCGGCAGGCAGGAGCACTATCAGTTCTCCTGACCGCCCCTCGCCCTGGCCGAGTGGCTTCCCGATGCGTTGTCCCGCCTCTAGCCAGGCAGTGGCCTCCCGCACCGGCCCGCTGCCTTCCCGGACCGAGTGCAGAAAGATAAATTGCAGTTTGATGATGAAGGTAGGACTTTAATTTTTTATTTCTTGTTGAATTGTTAGTAGTATTTGTTTGCAAACATGGCTACAGGTAAGGCTTGGTTGGTTTAGGTCCAGGTCCTCTCCGCTTCCCGCCCCTAGCCCAGGCCGAACAGCCTCCGATGTACCTACCTGCGCCGATTTCTTTCTCTCTCCGCAAAGGTTTTCTCAAGTGGCCACATACGCCGGCCTAAGTAGAAATGGAGTAACTATTAGCTGGCCAAAGTTGCCTAAACGGGCAGAACTGGCAGAGGTGGCTGGTAACACCCCCTTCTGAGAAAAAAAAACGTTACGTGAGTTAAGCTGGTGCAAATTGATTGGGGAAACTGGGGATTTTTAAGTTACGCCAGAAAAAGCAGCCTGCTCCAAAAAAAAGAGCAACTCCTGGCCAAAATTGAGCCCATAATAACTGCAGCGTGTATTTATGTAGCATTTTCAAGAGAGAGGTAATGTCAAAGACATTTGTAACAAAAGGTCATTGACCTGAGATATTAACTCGGTTTCTCTCTCCATAGATGCTGCCTGACCTGCTGAGTATTTCCAGCATTTTCTGTTTTTATTCCAAGATACTTTAGTGTGCAAATGACTGCCTAATAATTTGAGTGAGATAGTGGAGTATGGTCACATACCTGCCACTGACTGTTGCACAACTCTGTAAAGGAGAAAATTTTCATGCTGTTTCCCAATCAGCATCACTCCAATCTCTGGCAGATAATTCATAACACGAGGGGAAAATAAATAAATAAAAAGAAACACACTTGTCTACTTGTTGAGAGAGTTAGGAGGTGACCGAAAGCACGGTTAAAAAAATGAGAACTGAGGGTTTTTTTTTAAAAAGTGGGGAGTGAAAAGTAGTGGAAAGTTTAGGGAGAGTTCCAGTGGTATCAATGCAATAGTGCAACAGTTAACAAAAATGCAATGCTATGGTGCTGCTGATAGTTCTACTCTTTGGAGAAATTACTCTGCTGAGATAGAAACTAACTGGGGGAAATCTGAGGGAGGATTATCATTCTTGTATAAAGTGAAACCCACCACCTCAAATTTTACCCCAAATGGGAACATACATTTTCAGTCTTGTATATGCAAGATATGATCAGGCAATGCCAATAGAGGTGGAGAGGCAGACAACATTACCAACTGCCAAACTACAACAATAAGGGAAATGAGAAAAAAAACTGCGAACCCACTGAGAACTACCACTGGAAAATAAACTATGTACATGTCAATAACCAGAGGACACAGATTTAAGAAAGAGCCAGAGGCGACATGAAGAAACATTTTTTTTTAAATACAGCGATGTGTAGTGATCGAGAATGCGTGGGCTTGAAAGGGTAGTGGAAGCAGATTCAATAACATTCAAGAGAATTGGATAAATAATTGAAAGGAAAAAAATTGCAGGGCTATGGGGAAAGAGCATCCAAAACTCTGCTGCCCGTGTCCTAACTCGCACCAAATCCCATTCACCCATCACCCCTGTTGTGCTCGCTGATCTACATCGGCTCCCAGTTAAGAAACACTGATATGATTTTAAAATTCTCATCCTCGTTTTCAAATCCATCCATGGCCTCATTCCTCCCCATCTCTGTAATCTCCTCCAACCCTACAACGCTCAGAGATATCTGCGCTCACTCATCAAATTCTGGCCTCTTGAGCATCCCTGATTTTAATCGCTCCACCATTGGTGGCCGTGCCTTCAGCTGCCAAGGCCCCACACTCTGGAACTCTCTACCTCTCTTTCCTCCTTTAAGACACTCATTTAACCCTCCCTCTTTGACCAAGCTTTTGGTCATTTGCTATCAAATTGTGCTTGATAACACTTCTGTGAAGCGCCTTGGGACTTTTTTTTTTTTTTTACTGTGTTAAAGGCGCTATATAAATACAAGTTGTTGTTGTAGTTCTGGTGAATTTGCAGGTATGTATACATAAGTGCATCAGCATTTGCCATGGTTACATCACCTCAAATGAAACCAACCAAACTAAATCATTCAACATAGGAGTGCCAAAAATGCAACTCCTATGGTTGGTAAGCAAATGTAAGCATGCAACCAGATTATTCTCACTCCACAGTAAATTTTCAGCTTTCTACAAAAACTTGTACCCATGATTGGTGCATCTGGTCAGAATATCTCAGATAGCACAAATCACATGTTTACATAGGATATAAGTCAGAGAAACAGGCCGTTCAGCCCAACCAGTCCATGTTGATGCACAATGTTCTGCCAGACAAGGAAACAGCACAACATTCTGCATCACTTCCGAATTGGAATACATTTAACTCTTACCAGCAAAAATACAGCAGCCTTCACCCCAAACATATACAAATAAATAAAAAGTAGTAGTTAGAATTTAGTTCCCTTACAGAGATAGTAAAATCAGGAACATGAAATGAAAGATCCAGATGGAGGTACAGTAACATAGTGGTTATGTTACTGGACTAGTAATCCAGAGGCCTGGACTAATGATCCAGAGACATGAGCTCAAATCAAGGCAGCTGTGGAAATTTCAACTTAGTTAATTAAATAAATCTGGAATATAAAAAACGCTAGTATCAGTAATGAAGACATGAAACTACCGGATTGTTGGAAAAACCAAACTGGTTCATTAATGTCCTTTCGGGAAGGAAATCTGCCATCCTTACCCGATCTGGCCTATATGTGACTCCAGACCCACAGCAATGTGGTTGACTCTTAACTGCCCTCTGAAATGGTCGAGCAAGCCACTCAAGCCACTACCACAAAGTACCTTCACCACACGGACTGCAGCAGTTCAAGACAGCGGCTCACCACCATCTTCTCAAGGACATTTTGGGGCAAGCAATAAATGTCGGCCTTGCAAGCGACGCCCACATTCCGTCAGTGAATAAGTAAAAAAATACTATTTTGTGCACATTAAAATAGCACTGAGACAAGGTCAGAAAGTGTTCTTGCTGGAAAGCATTTACAAATGCAAGTTCCGGAAAAGATCTAGAGACAACCTTGAAAAGACAAATGCAAGTGAGCAACAGCCTTATTCTTGGCAACTAAACATGAAGTGCAAATCAGAGACTTATGGGAAAGAAACCAATAGCTTGCATCTCAAAACAGGTAACAGCAGCCATCATTCAAATAAAGAAATGCTTCGCAAATATTCATACTCAAGTCCACAAATCCTTTTATCTTAATGTGAAGTATTTGTTGTCGGGAATTAGGTGACACTGGTAAGGCCACATTTGTTTCTATCTCTAGTTGCCCTGAGAATATGGTAGTGGTCCTCCTGAACCGCTGCAATCCTTGTTGAGATGGTGTTCCCACAATGTCATTAGGTAAGGAATTCCAAAGATATTGCCCCACCGACAATGAAGGAATAGCAATTTCAGACAACTATTCCTTTAAGATGTCAGCCCATTACAAGTATTTACCTTTCTATACTCAATTTGCAGTTACACTAGTTTCTTTCAATCTGGAGGGTCAACACACAAGATACTTTACCTTCTGTGGGAAGGGCTAAAAGCACAGACCTAATAAAAATCAAGATTTTTGAAAGTACCTGTACATGCTGATCAGGACAAATCTTCAGTTGCAAGAAAATGGCAGATAACTGATGTATAGTAATAGAGATATTAAGTAGATACCTTAACTCAACAGCTTCATTTTATTTGAACTTCTGGCATATCAAGAATTATACTTTGATAGCCCTTGTCCATATTTCATTGTCATTTCTATGTAAATCTATGTAAAGTTGAATACTTCAATAAAAGTTGCCAAGATACTCTAGGGATGAGCTTCAAAGAAAATGGCTTACAGGTTTGTTTTTGTTTTGTATCTGTAATTACTTTAGAATAAATCAAATCTAATTCAAGATGATAAGGTTCATGGAAGCATTTTTATATTTTGAGCAAATCCATTTCAGTTTTAAGAGTGTTACTGATGGATTTTTCACACCTTACACGTGGAGTGGAAAAACTAGTTATGATTTAGTGTCGTTTTTCATTCTGAAGCCATCAACTTTTTGTTGATTTTTGTTTTTCCTCTATTTGTCAACACCATTAATTGAATATCAACCTTTAAATAAACCCATTGTTAATTTAAGCACATCAACAGTTGACAGAGGAATTGGCAGCATCAGACAATGTAGTCATGTCAAATCAATCCTGAGGATGCAACAGTGCTGCTCAATGACGCAGATTTGCCAGTATCTGTCTGCATCAATAGACGCAGAAAGAATGTAAGCATCAACTAGCATCAAATATAAGCCAGGGACAAATCACACCAGATTCATTCAAGAAGGGAGCTTTCCCTTGGATACCCACGACCCAGCAGCAAAATGATCCCATATGCCCAGGAAGGTATTGCTGAAACGTCCACAGTGCAGACGAATATTTGACACCTTCTAAATTGTACACTTACAGAAATAGTCCATACAGAACATAATACTTAAATGTCAATGTCCCCTTGAAAACTGAATGTGGGGGGAAACCCAAACATTTCCAAAAGGCATTCAATAAGCTGCCACATAAAAAGGTTGTTACGCAAGATAACGGCTCATGGGATTGGGAGTAATATGGATAGAGGATTGGTTAATGGACAGAAAACAGATCATTTTCAGGTTGGCAGGCTGTAACCAGTGGGATGCTGTAAGGATCAGTGCTTGGAAGAACAGAAAAATAAAATATATATATTTTTTTTTAAATGGTAAGAAACTATTAAATGTTGTTGAGAGATTTAGGGGTCCTCGTACAGGAAACAGAGTTAGCATGCAGGTACAGCAAGCAATCAGAAAGGCAAATGGCATGTTGGCCTTTAATGCATGGGAACTGGAGTACAAGAGTAAGGAAGTCTTGCTAGAATTGTAGAGCTTTGGTGAGACCATACCTAGAGTATGGTGCACAGTTTGGGTCTCCTTATCTGAGGAAGAATATAGGTGCCTTAGTTGCAGTGCAATGAAGGTTCACGAGATTGATCCCTGGAATGAGAGGGTTGTTCTTTGAGGAGAGATTGAGCCTATACTCTCTGGAGTTTAGAAGAATGAGAGGTAATCCCATTGAAACATACAAGATTGACACGGTAGATGCGGAGAGGTTGTTTCCTCTGGCAAGTGAGTCTAGAATTAGGGGGCATAGTCACAGGATAAGGGGTCAGCCATTTAAGACTGAGATGAGGAGGAACTTTTTCCACACAGAGGGTTGTGAATCGCTACCCCAAAGGGCTATGGATGCTGAATCACATGGATGCTGATTCAAAGCCAAGTTGGATTTTTGCACTCTAGGGGAATCAAGGGATATGGGGATCGGACTGGAAACTGGAACTGAGGTCGGAGATCAGCCATGATCTTACTGAATGGCGGAGCAGGCTCAAGGGATGGCACGGCCCAATTCTTATGTTATGAATGAAACCCATTACCTTTAGCCGCCTACTTTTGGGGGTGAACAATGTATTCATTGTGTGGCACCATCCACATCATTTTAATTGTCCACCATTCACGACTGGATGTGGCAGGACTGCAGAGCTTTGAACTGATCCTTTGGTTGTGGGATCGCTTAGCTGTCTGCTATTTAGCATGCATATTGTCCTGCGTTGCAGCTTCCCCAGGTTGGCACCTAATTTTTTAATACGCCTATGCTGCTCCTGGCATGCTCTCCTACACTCATTGAACCAGGGTTGGTCAGCTGGCTTGATGTTAATGGTAGAGTGAGGGATATGCCAAGCTATGAGGTTTCATATTGTGGTGGAATACAATTATGCTGCTGCTGATGGCCCCAAACGCCTCATGGATGCCCAGTTGCATCTTGCAAATAATGAACACAATATAATTGGATTTGATATTGGGTTAGAGAGGGAGTCAGAAACCAAGGTTTTAGAATTGAGTCAGGCAAATTTTGAAGAGATGAGAAATGAGACCAGTAAACTGAGCTGTACTAATTACGGGTAAACCTATAGACAAACAGTGGAAAGTATTCAACTAAGTAGTTGGACAATATAAAACCAGTACATACCCATAAAATACAAAGACTTGGACATGTAGTTATGGTCAATAAATGTGGAGACACACAGTATCAAACTAAAAAGGCGGTTTACATAAATACAAGGAATAATTAAAATCTAGTGGACTGGGAGAGTTATAAAAAGAACAAATGTGGACAAAGAACATAAGAGTTTCAAAAAGGGAATATGAAACAATCTTACAAGACATATCAAAGCTAACAGTAAAAGTTATAACAATTTTTAGGGAAACAAAGCTGTAAGGGGAATGTGGGGACATTAAAGATAAGTGCAGGAGAGACTATAATGGACAAAGATGGGAGACTTGTTAAATTAATTCTTTGTATTCTTTTTCATAATGGAGAAAGAGGACAAAATACTTGCAGTACAACCAAACCTAAAAATAGGCAAA
Organism: Pristiophorus japonicus; assembly: GCF_044704955.1. Lineage (NCBI taxonomy): Eukaryota > Metazoa > Chordata > Chondrichthyes > Pristiophoridae > Pristiophorus > Pristiophorus japonicus. Next base: position 49,842,339 of record NC_091978.1, read on the forward strand.
GGAAGGAATACAAGTCTAAAGCCTGGTAAGAGAGAAAATAATGGCATTTAAGATAGGCAAACCTCCAGAACCTGATGCACCAGAGTATTAAAAGAAATTGGTGATAAATTTTCAGATGCATTAGTCATAATTTTCCAAAGCTCTTCAGATTCAGGAACTCTGCCTTTGGATTAGAAAATTGTAAATGTCATTCCATTATTTAAACGGAAGGAGGGAGAAATTGGATAACTACAGATCCTCCTGTTTAAGATGAGCTGTGGGAACGTTACTGGAATCTATCAGCAGGAACAGAGTGACTGAGTACTTAACAATAACTTGTATTTATATAGCAGCTCCAATGTAGTAAAACGTCCCAAGGTGCTTCACAGGAGCAATACAAGACAAAAATTTGACACCGAGCCACATAAGAAATTAGGGCAGATGACCAACAAAAATTTGATCAAAGAGGTAGGTTTTAAGGAGCGTCTTAAAGAAGAAGAGAGAGGTAGAGGCAGAAAGTTTTAGGGAGGGAGTTCCAGAGCTTAGGGCCCAGGCAGCTGAAGGCACAGCCACCGACAGTTGAACAATTATAATCAGAGATGCTCAAGAGGGCAGAATTTGAGGAGTGCAGATATCTCGAGGAGTTGGGAGGCTGAAGGAGATTAGAGATAGGGAGGGTCATGGCGGGATTTGAAAACAGGGATGAGAATTTTGAAATTGAGGCGTTGCTTAATCGGGAGCCAATGTAGGTCAGCAAGCACAGGGGTGATGGGTGAACAGGGCTTGATGAGAGTTAGGACATGGGCAGCCGAGTTTTGGATGACCTCAAGTTTATGTAGGGTAGAATGTGGGAGGACAGCAGGAGTGCTTTGGAGTAATCGAGTCTAGAGGTAACAAAGACATGGATGAGGGTTTCAGCAGCAGGGGCGGAGACAGGCAATGTTACGGAGGTGGAAATAGGCGGTTTTATTTATGCCGCGGATATGTGGTCAAAAGTTCATTTCGGGGTCAAATATGACACCAAGGTTGCGAACAGTCTGGTTCAGCCTCAGACAGATGCTAGGGTGAGGGTTGAAATTGGTGACTACGGAACGGAGTTTGTGGCGGGACCAAAGACAATAGCTTAAGTCTTCCCAATATTTAACTGGAGAGAATTTCTGCTCATCCAGTCCTGGATGTTAGACAAGCAGTTTGACAATTTAGAGACCATGGAAGGGTCGAGAGAAGGGGTGGAGAGGTAGAGCTGGGTGTTTGTCAGCATACCTGTGGAAACAGACACTGTTTTCGGATGATGTCGCCAAGGGGCAGCATCCAGATGAGAAATAGGAGGGGGCCAAAGATTGATCCTTGGGGGATCCCAGAGGTAATGGTGCGGAAGTGGGAAGAGAAGCCATTGCAGGTGATTTTTCTGGCTACGATTAGATAAGAATGGAACCAGGCGAGTGCAATCCCACCCAGCTGGACGATACTGGACAGGCGTTGGGAGGAGAATGGAGCGGTCAACAGCGTCAAAGGCCGCAGACAGGTCGAGAAGGAGGAGGAGGGATAGTTTACCTTTGTCAGTGACAAAGGATGCCATTTATGACTTTGATGAGAGCTGTTTCAGTACTGTGGCAGGGGCAGAAACCGGATTGAAGGGATTCAAAAATGGAGTTCTGGGAAAGATAGGTACGGATTTGGGAGGCGGCAACAACACGTTCAAGGATTTGAGAGGAAAGGGAGGTTGGAGCTGGGGCGGTAGTTTGCAAGCACAGTGGGATCAAGAGTTGCTTTTTTTGAGAGGGGTGATGACAGCAGATTTGAGGGGTGGGGGGGGTGGGGGGGGGAAGACAGTACCCGAGGAGAGAGAACCGTTAACAATGTCGGCTAACATGGGAGCTAGAAAAGGAAGTTGGGTGGTCAGCAGTTTGGTGGGAATAGGGTCAAGGGAGCAGGAAGTCAGACTCAAGACAAGATAAGCATGCAGGTGTCAAGAGGAGAGATCAGCGAGAAACTGGAGAATGATGCGCGTTGACGGCAGGGACAGGGAGGAACCTTAGAGGAAGTTTGGCCCGGTGGGTTAGGGGGAAGAAAGGAACTCGCAGAGGCAGCTGATTGGATGGTCTCAATCAGAGGCAAAGAAATCCATGAGCTTCTTGTACTTGTTGTTGGAGGAGAGTGTGGTGGAGGCAGGGGAGTGGGGTTTAAGAAGACAGTTAGCAATAGAGAATAGTAAGCCAGGGGTTATTTTTGCATTCCAGAATGATCCTCGAATAGGGAGCAGTTTTGGCAGGCAAGAGTAGGACCCAATAATGCTTTATGTGGTCCAGCCAGATCTGGCAGTGAATGGCTAAACCAATTGTCCGCCATATCCGTTCAAGTCTGCGCCCCTTAGACTTGAGGGAGCGAAGATGAGTCAGCATGGATTTGTGGCAGGTAGGTCATGTCAGAGAAATCTAGCTAAATTCTTGAGTAAATGTGAGATGGTGAATGTAAATATATTATTGGAGGTTGTCTATATGGACTTGTAAAGGCATTTGACAAGGATCTGCACAATAGATCATCAAAAACGAGTGCGGATAGAATTAGAGGTCCTAAAGTAGTACTTGAATTCACAATCTTCTGACTCAGATGTGAAGGTGATACCAATGAGCCAAGCTAACAATGCATTCTTTCTAATGAGTATCATTTATACATGGGTCAAGAATGGTTTTGGATGTCATCTTTTAAGTGGGGCACCTTACAAGCATGCACTCCCAAAGCCTGGAATAAAATTGCTGCAAAGTAAAACCAGTGGACTACTATAAATGGACTTTCACACTCTTGAAATAAACAGTCAAATCCTCACAATTTTCCTCAAAGTGGATTAGCTGTGATTTTCTATATATATTTGCAAAGTTTAGAGGATCATTTACTGATTTAGGCATTCTACAGAACCACAGCAGGCTTAACATAGACACAGCAGGATACCTTCTATCTATCAACTAGAATGCATTCTATCCAACCAGGCAGAAAATAAGTTAACTCTTTTGACAGATTTAAGAAAGTGAGTATCATAATATTGCTTTGCTCTGTACAAAAATCTGTTACAACATTGTTTTTGAGTCTCCAGACAGTGGTTTAGTGCTGGGGATCCACATTACTCAAATAATTTACCTTGTCCTTTCTTTTGCCAAACATCCTCAGACAAATGACTCAGTCTTTCAGGAATGTGCATTATATACCCGGTTGTACACCCAAGAGCATCTTAATGTGGAGAAAGCAACTAATTTGTTGAAGGTTCAGCCTACGAGTAATGACTACTGATGCTACAAATACAGCTGAGGTTTCCATACTGCATCAACCTTGCAAGCCACCAGTATGCGGACATTCCAATAGAATAAAAACATGACTGACGAGATTTTTATCTGCCTTATCAAAAAAGGCATCAGGACATGGCATTGTTAGTGGTTATTGTACAGTGTACTGTATCTACAAGATTGTTCAAAAATTCATTGTATAATAACATTCTAAATAAAATTGTTTATTATTAGGCAACTGATATTTTCCATCTACAAACAATTTTCATCGCTAGCTCTACAACCTTCAATTTGAGCCCTGGCATTGCAGAAATGTCAAACAAAAAACAGTGGGCAAAAACTAACATGGCAAACTTCACATTCTAGTGGTCTACGGAATGGCAGAACACTCTCTTTTCGGGGGAGCAGCATTTCAACACTAGGACAAAAGTCAAATGAAATAACAGTTTGTTTGTTAACCTGAACTATTGAGAAAGGACACCCATGACTTAAAAGACAGTGCATCAATTTAAAAATTCGCCACAATTTAAACTTTTGCTGACATTTTATAATAAATTGGGCATTTTATTCCTAAACTCAACTTATAAACTCTCTATTCCAGTAGGCTCTCATAGTAATACTCAGCATTACATCTTTCCTTATTGGAGGATTTACATTACTCAGCGCAATAATTTCCAACAAGTTTTGTGATAATTCACTAGGTTAATGTATTACCATTATAGGAACAAACCATACTGACCAGGAAGGACCCAAATTCAAACCCCAGATTGTGTCAAGTTAGTTTACCCATGCTCACTCAGGTAATGACAAGATAGGCAAAAGGAATTAATGTCTTTATGATTGGGAGCTAAATATTCCAAGCTATAGAATCTTTAGAAAAGACAAGAAAATTGGGAAAGGAGAGCAGCAATATTAATAAAACACACCATTATTGTAGTAGAAAGAAGGTATTGCAGGAAGTGTGATGGGGCAGTGGAAACACTATGGTCAGAGTTAACAAACATGAATGGAAGCAAGACCCTGGTTCAGATCTGATAGTATTAATGTAGTGGGGGTGCGAGGGTGGCGAGGAAGAGTATAAATACAGAGATCAGGGAAGCATGTAGAAAATCTAAAGTAGTTATAATGGGAGATTTTAATTTTCACATAGACATAGAAGCAGAACAGCTCAAGTCGTAAATAAAATGAGTTTCTATACATTAACAATGTGTTTTAGAACAGACATGGGAACAGGTTATATTTGATTTAGTTATCAGACGGTAAGGAATCATCCTGCTAATAGTAACCATAATATGATCGTACTTAAATTAAAAACCATTCAAACCTATCATAGAAACATAGAAAATAGGTGTAGGAGTAGGCCATTCGGCCCTTCGAGCCTGCACCACCATTCAATAAGATCATGGCTGATCATTCCCTCAGTACCCCTTTCCTGCTTTCTCTCTATACCCCTTGATCCCCTTAGCCATAAGGGCCATATCTAACTCCCTCTTGAATATATCCAATGAACTGGCATCAACAACTCTCTGCGGCAGGGAATTCCACAGGTTAACAACTCAGTGAAAAAGTTTCTCCTCATCTCAGTCCTAAATGGCTTACCACTTATCCTAAGACTGTGTCCCCTGGTTCTGGACTTTCCCCACATCGAGAACATTCTTCCCGCATCTAAACTGTCCAGTCCCGTCAGAATCTTATACGTTTTTATGAGATCTCCTCTCATCCTTCTAAACTCCAGTGTATAAAGGCCCAGTTGATCCAGTCTCTCCTCATATGTCAGTCCAGCCATCGCTGGCATCAGTCTGGTGAACCTTCGCTGCACTCCCTCAATAGAAAGAAGGTCCTTCCTCAGATTAGGAGACCAAAACTGAACACAATATTCCAGGTGAGGTCTCACCAAGGCCCTGTACAACTGCAGTAAGACCTCCCTGCTCCTATACTCAAATCCCCTAGCTATGAAGGCCAACATACCATTTGCCTTCTTTACCATCTGCTGTACCTGCATGCCAACTTTCAATGACTGATGAACCATGGCACCCAGGTCTCGTTGCACCTCCTCTTTTCCTAATCTGCCGCCATTCAGATAATATTCTGCCTTCGTGTTTTTGCCCCCAAAGTGGATAACCTCACATTTATCCACATTATATTGCATCTGCCATGCATTTGCCCACTCACCTAACCTGTTCAAGTCACCCTGAAGCCTCTTAGGATCCTCCTCACGGTTCAAACCACCACCCAGTTTAGTGTCATCTGCAAACTTGGAGATATTACACTCAATTCCTTCATCTAAATTATCAATGTATATTGTAAAGAGCTGGGGTCCCAGCACTGAGCTCTGCGGCATTCCACTAGTCACTGCCTGCCATTCTGAAAAGGACCAGTTTATCCCGACTCTCTGCTTCCTGTCTGCCAACCAGTTCTCTATCCACGTCAGTACATTACCCCCAATACCATGTGCTTTGAATTTGCAGATCAATCTCGTGTGGGACCTTGTCAAAAGCCTTTTGAAAGTCCAAATACACCACTTCCACTGGTTCTCCCTTGTCCACTCTGCTGGTTACATCCTCAAAAAATTCCAGAAGATTCGTCAAGCACGATTTCCCTTTCATAAACCATGCTGACTTGGACGATCCTGTCACTGCTTTCCAAATGCACTGCTATTTCATCCTTAATGATTGATTCCAACATTTTCCCCACTACTGATGTCAGGCTAACCGGTCTATAATTACCCGTTTTCTCTCTCCCTACTTTTTAAAAAAAGTGATGTTACATTAGCTACCCTCCAGTCCATGGTGACTGATCCAGTGTCAATAGACTGTTGGAAAATGATCACCAATGCATCCACTATTTCTAGGGCCACTTCCTTAAGTACTCTGGGATGCAGACTATCAGGCCTCGGGGATTTATCGGCCTTCAATCCCATCAATTTCCCTAACACAATTTCCCACCTAATAAGGATATCCTTCAGTTCCTCCTTCTCACTAGACCCTCGGTCCCGAGTATATCCGGAATGTTATTTGTGTCTTCCTTTGTGAAGACAGAACCAAATATTTGTTCAATTGGTCTGCCATTTCTTTGTTCCCCATTGTAAATTCACCTGAATCCGACTGCAAGGGACACACGGTTGTCTTCACTAATCTTTTTCTCTTCACATATCTATAGAAGCTTTTGAAATCAGTTTTTATGTTCCTGGCAAGCTTCCTCTCGTACACTATTTTGTCCCCTTAATTAAACCCTTAGTCCTCCTCTGCTGAATTCTAAATTTCTCCCAGTCCTCAGGTTTGCTGCTTTTTCTGGCCAATTTATATGACTCTTCCTTAATTTCCCTTGTTAGCCACGTTTGAGCTACCTTCCCCGTTTTATTTTTACTCCAGACAGGGATGTACAATTGTTGAAGTTCATTCATGTGATCTTTAAAGGTTTGCCATTGCCTATCCACCGTCAACCCTTTAAGTATCATTTACCAGTCTATTCAAGCCAATTCACGCCTCATACCATCGAAGTTACCTTTCCTTAAGTTCAGGACCCTAGTTTCTGAATTAACTGCGTCACTCTCCATCTTAATAAAGAATTCTACCATATTATGGTCACTCTTCCCCAAGGGGCCTCGCACAACAAGATTGCTAATTAGTCTCTTCTCATTACACATCACCCAGTCTAGGATGGCCAGCCCTCTAGTTGGTTCCTCGACATATTGGTCCAGAAAACCATCCCTAATACACTCCGGGAAATCCTCCTCCACCACAATGCAACCAGTTTGGTTAGCCCAATCAATATGTAGATTAAAGTCACCCATGATAACTGCTGTACCTTTATTGCACACATCCCTTATTTCTTGTTTGATGCTGTCCCCAACCTCACTGCTACTGTTTGGTGGTCTGTACACAACTCCCACTCGCGTTTTCTGTCCTTTGATATTCCGCAGCTCCACCCATACCGATTCCACATCATCCAAGCTAATGTCCTTCCTTACTATTGCATTAATTTCCTCTTTAACCAGCAACGCCACCCCGCCTCCTTTTCCTCTCTGCCTATCCTTCCTAAATGTTGAATACCCCTGCCTACCCTTCCTAAATGTTGAATACTGTTGCGTTCCCAGCCTTGGTCACCTTGGAGCCATGTCACCGTGATGCCAATTACATCATATCCATTAACTGCTATCAAATTCAAAGGAATGAGAAATAAATTGACTGCTGGGCTGGGCTACAAATAAATCATGGGAGGTTTTCAAGAAATATTTGGTACGATACAAAACCAGTACATACCTCTAAAAGGCAATGGCTGTACAGCTGTACATGTGTAGGTAAGCAACCATGTCAGCAAATGAGGCAACATATAAAGAACAGGAACACAAAAGTGCAAAGAAAAGTAGAAATTCAGCAGACTTGGAGATATAAAAAACAAAGTGATACAAAAGAAAGTGACGAAGTACAAACAAAATATGAAAAAAAACTTGCAAGGGATATCAAAGCTAACAGCAATAGTTTTTAGAAATATATTGAGAACGGTAATGGAGAATATGAATCCATTAAAGACTGATGCGGGCTAGTCTACAATAGACAACAAGGAAACGGCAGGCCTGTTAAATGAGTACTTTGTTCAGTTTTCACAGCCGAGGAAGAGGACAAAATACCAGTGGTAAAAGGGAACCTAAAAATAAGTCATGGAGAGAAACTTAGTGGGTTTTTATACAAGTAAAAAAAATGACAATGATGGAGAAAAAAATGGGACTCAAGATTATATATAGACAAATCTCCAGGTTCTTCTGGTTTCTACCCTAGTGTATTAAAGGAAATAGGTGAGGAATGCATTAGTCAAAATTAACCAAAGATCTCTAGATTCAGGATTTGTCTCATTGGATTGGAAAGCTGCAAATATCACTCCATTATTTAATAAGAGAGGTAGAGAGAAACCAGGTAACTGCAGACCTGCGACTTTAACATAAATTATGGAGCATTTACTGGAATCTCTAAGAGAGAGTGACTGAGCGCTTGGATAAGCATGAGTTGATCAGAGAATCAACATGGATTTGTGAAGAGTAGGTCATGCCTGACTAATCTGGTTCATTTTTTGAGGAGGTCACTAGCATGGTGAATAAGTGAGTGTTTATGGATGTTGAATATATGGACTGCTCCAGAGACTTGAGCACAAAGTCTAGACTGCCACTTGCAGTACTGAGGGAGTGCTACACTCTTTCAAATGAGATGTTACACCAATGCCCATCTGCCCTCTCAGGTCGATATAATACATTCCATGGCACTCTTTCAAAGAGCACAGGAGCTCCCCTCAGTGTCCTGGTCAATATGTATCCCTCAACCAATATCAAAAAGAGAAACTGTTTATCTGGTCATAATCTCATTGCTGTTTGTGGGACCTTGCATTACACAAATTGGCTGCTGTATTTCCTACATTAAACAGTGACTAGACTTCAAATGTATTTCATTGGCTATAAAGCGCTCTGGGACATCCAGAGGTTGTGGTGAAGGGTGCTATGTAAATGCAAGCTCTTTCTTCTTCCAGAAGACTGTGGATCAAGAAATATAGATTGGCCTTGGTAAGAGTAGTGCAGATTCACTCGAATGATAACAAGGCTTAAAGGATTAACAGTATAGGTTGCATAAACATGGCTTGTATTCCCTCAAGTTTAGAAAATTAATCAAGTTAATTTAAATGATTGAGATTCAATAAGGTGGATACAGAGCAACTATTTCCTCAAGTGGGGGAATCCAGAATGAGAGCATAATCTTAAAATTAGGGGTAGGCTACTTAGCAGTGAAATCAGGAAGCACTTTTTCCAAGCAAAACTGGAACCCTCACAACCAAGAGGCTGTGATGGCTGGGTCAATGGAAATTTTCAAGACAGAGATCGATAGATTGTTAGGTGAGGCCATTAAAGGACATGGAACAAAGGTGGGTAAAATGGAATTGAGGTACAGAATGCCCTACTCCTGTTTGTGTATTTCTTAATAGTCCCAACTGAGAGAAGTCAAGGTTTAAAAAAAAGTCATACTGGGTTCCAATTTAATTGTTATCCAGTGACTCCTGCTGTAAAGTGGAATGAATTGACGTTGGGCAAGAGGATGCCCCCACCATGGTCGAAAAGCCTGCAATCACTCATGAATAATGACCATAGGATGAGGTACTGGAAGCCTGCTAGTGCCTATGGATCCATACCAGAGGACAGGACAGCACTTCAGGATAAGATTGGAGAAATTTAAAGCAGAGGTTAACCAAATAAAAATGAATGAAGAATCTTAACGCAACATTGGCATCTACAATTATTTTAAGTATATAATTGAGGAAATGTAAATTTCATCATCAGAGATGAATCGAATATGGTATTAAAAGTCACAAATTAAACTAGTTGTCATTTTTCCCCCATTCCAACTGAAATTGCATAAACTGCATTAATGGGTAACAAACTCCATCAAGACTGCGTTGGCCAGTGTCCCTTAACCACATTCCAGGCCTGAATTTCAGCTCCTTGAACACTTTGTTCAGCTGCCCTGCCCACACAGTCACAAAACGAAAGGTGTAGAACAAAGGGCCCAATCAGGCAGAACAAAACAGCCTTCCTTCCTTATCGAACTAAAATGCATATTTCCCCGATTTCAGAAAGCCTGCCAGGAACTACTTGTAAGGTGGTATCAAGGTGCACTCATTGCTAGATTTCAAATTGATAATTTTCTGTGGAGAGGCTAATAAAAACTCAATATCCAATTTATAGTTATTGAAGCAATTTGCAGAATTGAATTTGGCATTAGATTTGGCCGCTTTCTAGATTGTGATAAAGACCGAACATTTTCAATTTGCTGCCATAAACATTGGTGGTTGTGCTTTTCCTCTGACCTATTTCACTGCATTCCTGCCCAATCCTGTTCTCTCACCACCCTCTTTCTCAAGAGTGTCATTAATCTATAACTTCATATAACATGAGAGTTTGTCACCCTTAAATAATAAACTGATTGGGAACAACTCTGGAAAATGGAGTAGATGGAGAAGCTATTTATAGAAACCAGTTTAAATTCAAAAGCTTCACAGTTTCTTCAGATGTCTGAAGAGTACCTTTGATCACGGGTGTATTTTGATGGGAAAAAACAAAATAAACTGAAATTCTAAAATACAACTGAATATGTTTTTTGGGGGGCGGGGAGAAGGGGGGGAATTTGCAGAATTGTTAGAGAAATAAGACTTTTTAAAATAGATGCTCATTCTCATGACAATTAACATAATCACTGTTCATGTTTGTGCAATAATTTGAGATTCATGAATTTTCAGCCTGAATCCACCATGTCGAGTGGGGGAAGGTGGTCTTAACACAGACTCAACTTGTCTGGATCCTAACAAAAGACAGGATGGGACCAGCAATGTTGTTATCACTGCAAGCACAAACTTTGGCAAACCTGGGAAACATTATTTCAGTGAGTGAGTGGTCATTCTATGGAACAGGCTCCCTAGGGAGACAGTGAAAATACATATCGATTAATTAATTCAAACACAAATTAGCTAATATTTTTTTCAGAAAATATTTTGGGATACAGTACGTGAGTATTGGAGACATGAAACATGGCAACTGTGGCATGGGGAGGAACAGATGAGTTTGGACTTATGGCTCCCAAAGCTTTTCACCACTGCGGTTTTCCTCACTTCGGGCTCAAGTTTCAGATCCCCGCTAGAACGGCGCACATCGAAGAGGCCTGCCTAATTTGTAGAACTGAAAAAGCGGCAAATACTTATCTCGCGATTCTCCGGTATCTGTAGGGCCGTTTCCAGCTCGGCGAGGCGCAGCAGGAGGTACTGCGGGCGGCCGAGCTACAGCCCTTCGCCAAAGACAGTGCAGGCAGCTGCGCGCGTGCACAGTAGCTCCTGGCCCTCCCAGTGCGTCCTATCCCTGGCCGAAGGGACGTCGCCCCTTACCTCTTCCGCGGCGGCCTGCCCGGCATATCCTGTAGACGGGCCCTGCCCGAACTCCTAGTCAGCGGCGGGGCCCGCTCGCCCAGCATCTTGCTGGGCGCAGGCCCCGCCCGAAGTGGCGTCCTCGTCGGCGGTCCGTTGTCTGCTGGGGGCGGGCCCCATCTGAAGTCCTGGGCGGCGGTCATCTGCTGGGTGCGGGCCTCGCCCAAAGTGGTGTCCTCGGCGTCAGGGCCCGCCCGAAGTCCTGGGCGGCATCTGCTGGGGGCAGGCAGTCCTCGAAGTCCTCGTCAGCGGCGGGGCCTGCCCGCCCGTCATCTCCTGGGGAGGGCCCCGTCCCAGCAGGCTGTTGGAGGGCTCCTGGTGCTGCAGTAGGTGAGTAGAAACTTTAAATTTTTTATTTATTCAATGAATTTTTTATTTTTATTTTTTTTATTGATTGATTTATCATTTATTATTGATGATGGCTCTTTATTTGTAAAAAAAAGTGAGGTGTTTAATGCTTGTAAAATCCCCTAACTTCACTCCCCACCCGCCACACCCCCTACACCATCGCTCGTTCCCTGCGCCTAATTTCTAAAGTGTAGGCAAGGTTTTTCTGAGCGTACAAAAATCTACACTTACTCCATTCTAAGTTAATTGGGAGTAAGTTTTCGCTGCCTAAACTTGCAAAACAAGCGTAAGTGGCTGGTAACACCCTCTTTTGAAAAAAAAAACTGTTCTAAAACGAAACTATTCTAAGTCACTGAAATTGGAGCAAACTAAATGCCGAGAATTGCAATTTCTAAGATATTCCATTCTAAACTACTCCAAAAAAATAGGAGCAACTTGAGCCCTTCATGTCTGGGTCTGTTGAACAACTCCATTATAGTTGCATTATGCAACTACCAGGATGGTAGACTGCAAATTGGGCTTTATTCGTCCAGCAAGTCCTATGTTCAGCACTATAATCTTCTGCAGAGTAGAAACCAAACAGCATCACCTCGAGTGAGGATGCCATTCAAGTTCAAGAGACAGATCTGCTGCTGGTCAATGCATGCGAACGAGAGATGGGCAAATGAAGCAGGAGAGGGGAGAAATTTGTGTAAGGAGCAGGGAAATGAAGAGCACAATTCAGATTTGAATTAATACTAGGAAACCAAGTCTGTAAAAGTCACATTAATTGGCTAGGTTTCAAATACTTGTAGTTACAAGGAACATACTAGTATACGATTTTATTTTTAAAATATGGTTCGGTAAGTATAAGGTTTCTTTATGCTGAAAGATTGGACACCCTTCTACTAAGAGATCAAAGCATTTAAGAGCCTGCACAGCTTGAAATTTACAAATACTTAGAGGCGTATCAATAGCTCAAGCTCTGGACTGTTTCGAAGAATTTTGTGTACACAAAAGTATGAAATTATTAAACCACTTTCTATGCATAATGAAAATCAAATTGTTACACAATTCCATCCTTCCTTCCACCACACCCTTCATATTATTTCCATTCAAATTGCTTAATAAATGTATAAATAAAAGAGGACTTTTTAGTGTAGAAGAATTCAGCAGCATGGCAGTAGCAGACATTCCCCCCAGGCAGCAATCGTATACCTGTACTGACAATACCACTGACTTTTTTTTTAAAAAAGGAACATAAAACACAGTTTCAAGAACAAAACAAAATTTTGCTCACACTCGATTCTTTAAGTTAAAAGAACTAATGAAAGTTTGTGAATTTCAAATTAAACAATTGATTGTGCATGATGAAGCTTTAAGTTCTATTGACATTTTCAAACAATGTGCTTATACCTCCATCAAAAACCATGACAGCAAAATTTTAACATGAGTAATTACTGTCCATCTTTACAATACCCTCTGTAGCAGTTGTCTGTATTGTATGTATTTTAAAACAAGAATTTCTCCTTCTCCTCACCTAATTCATTTTTGTCTTGCAATTTTCATAACAGATAATTAATCATTAAATTCATAAGTCTGTCTGCTCCAAACATAGATCCATAATGTTTAGAGCCTGGTTTTGGGCATCATTCATCAGAAAAGATGTTAACGCTACGGAGAAGGTATAGAATAGATTAACTGATGATATCAGGGAGGTTTTAGTCATAAGAAGAAACAAAAAGGAACTGGGTCTCTTTGTAAAGGGTAGGTTAACAGCAGCTTGCATTTATAGGTCACCTTTAACATAGAAAAATATGCTAAGCAGCTCACAAGAGTCAATTGAAAAAAAATGGTTGCTGAGCCAAAAGGAGGTGGGAAAGGGAACCAAAAGCTTTGTCAGAGATGGGTCTATGAGGAAAGTTTTACAACGGGAGGTGAAGAGGCAGTGCTGTTTTAGGCAGGGAAATCCAGAGCATGGGACAAAGGCGGTTGAAGACGGTCACCAATGATGGGGCAGAGAGATGGAAATGCATAATGGTGCAGAATCAGAGGAACTGAGTGATCGGCGAGGTTAACAAAAGTTTAAAATAAGATGGGGATTTAAAAAAAAAAGGATTAGAATTTTAAGTGAGGTGTTTGTGGGGGGGGGCGAAATCAGGAGACAATGTAGGTCAGCATGGACAGGAGTGATGGGTGAGCGGGACTTTGTGTGGGATAGCATATAGGCAACAGAGTTTTGGATGATCTGTGGATTACAGAGGATAGGAAGTTAGCTAGGAAAGCTTTGGAATTGTAGAGTCTTGTGTCAAAGTGATAAAGGCACAAATGATGGTTTCAGCAGCAGTGGCAGATGCAGGCAATGTGAGAGGTGGGGAAGTATGTGGTCTTTGTGATGGAGAGGATATGGAGTTAGGTCACAGACCAGCCATATCACATCACTGAATGGTGGGACAGGCTCAAGGAACTAAATGGCCTACTCCGATGGACTTCAGCTCAGCTTTGAATACGATGCCGAGTTTACGAACAGTCTGGAGAGGGATGAACTTAGAGAGGGCATGATGGAAGATGAGAGATAGAAGCTAGAGATGCAGAATCAGGGCTAATGTATGTTTGGCTTGATGGGGGAGGGGGGACGCAGGATAGCAGAGGTAACTGAACAGGTGGTCTCAATCGTCCTGACAAAGTTGATGGTCAGGGTAGTGGGGAGAGGGGTTTAGGGAGATGGGTAGCAGAGAAAAGAAGCTGGGATTTATCTTTGTTCTCCAGGAGTATTGGACAGTTTTGGTAAAGAAGTGAGACGCTGTGGACAAGATACAAGTGTTCAAAATGATGGAAGATTTTGATATGGTAAGTAGGGAAAATACTGTTTCTATTAGTCAGAGTCAGGAACCAGAAGGAATCATCATCTTTTAGGCAGTCCCTCGGAGTCGAGGATGACTTGCTTCCACTCCAGCAAAGAGACTCGAGTTGTTCAGTGCTTTCCTGGATGCTTCTCCTCCACTTTGAGCGTTCTTGGGCCAGAGGTTCCCAGGTGACCGTGGGGATGTTGCATTTTTTCAAGGAGGCTTTGAGGGTCTCCTTAAAGCATTGCCTCTGCCCACCTAGGATTCACTTGCCGTTTCGAAGCTCTGAGTAGAGCGCTTGTTTTGGGAATCTATTATCGGGCATGCAGACCATCCATCGGAGCTGATCGAGCGTGGTCAGTGCTTCGATGCTGGGGATGTTGGCCTGAGTGAGAACACTGACGTTGGTGTGCCTATCCTGACAATGGATTTGCAGGATCTTGGGGAGGTAGCATTGGTGGTACTTCTCCAGTGCTTTGAGGTGCCTGCTGTACATAGTCCATGTCTCTGACGCATATAGGAGGGCGGGTATCACTACTGCTCTGCAGACCATGAGCTTGGTGCCGGGTTTGAGCTCCTGGTATTCAAACACACTCTTTCTCAGGTGACCGAAGGCTGCGTTAGACTTCGTCATCGACGTCTGCCCTTTTTGACAGTAGGCTCCCAAGGTATGGGAAATGGTCCACGTTGTCCAGAAGGAATAAAAATAACACCATGATTCACGTTGGCCAGAAGGAATAAAAATAAGACCACCACCACCTAAGGACCGAAGGGTGGATCTGAGAATATTTGTGAGGACAGAGTGCCCCACCATCATCATCATCATAGGCAGTCCCTCGGAATAGAGAAAGACTTGCTTCCACTCTAAAAATGAGTCCTTAGGTGACTGAACAGTCCAATACGAGAACCACAGTCCCGGTCACAGGTGGGACAGATAGTCATTGAGGGAAAGGGTGGGTGAGACTAGTTTGCTGCACGCTCTTTCCGCTGCCTGCGCTTGGTTTCTGCATGCTCTCAGCAATGAGACTCGAGGTGCTCAGCCCCCTCCTGGATGCACTTCCTCCACTTTGGCCAGGGACTCCGTGTTGGTGGGGATGTTGCACTGCATCAGGGAGGCTTTGAAGGTGTCCTTGTAACGTTTCCTCTGCCCACCTTTGGCTCGCTTGCCGTGAAGAAGTTCCGAGTAGAGCGCTTGCTTTGGGAGTCACGTGTCTGGTATGCAAACGACGTGAAACAGTGGTGGAAGCAGAATCCATAATAGCTTTGAAAAAGAAGTGGAAGAAAGGGCAGGACAATGGGACTAGGTAAATAACTATTTGCCTAGTGAACTTGAACAAAATATGTAAGTGGACAGAACAATGGATATGAAATTTAATATAGTCAAGCACAAAATACTGCTCATAGGAAACAGAAATGGTGCTGCAATAGGTGAAGATGAGGGCGAAAGAGATTTAAGAGTGCAACTAGTCTGGGCACTTAACATCTCCAAGCAATCTAGATAAATAGAAAATAGTTAGAAGTAGCCAAAACAGATTTCAAAAGGAATGATCATGCTTGACAGGGTAGATGCAGAAAGGATGTTTCCCTCATGGGGAATCTAGAACTAGGGGGCATAGTTTCAGAATAAGGGGTCGCCCATTTAAAACGGAATTGAGGAGGAATTTCTTCTCTTGGAGGGTCGTGAATCTTTGGAATTCTTTACCCCAGAGATTTATGAAGCTGGGTCATTGAATATATTTAAGGTGGAGATAGACAGATTTTTGAACGATAAGGGAGTCGAGGGTTATGGGGAGCGGACAGGGAAATGGAGTTGAGGCCAAGGTCAGATCAGGCAGGCTCGAGGGGCCAAATGGCCTAACTCCTGCTCCGATTTCTTATGTTCCTCTGTTGACACAGCTTATAATTCTTTGAGGAGGTAACAGACATAGTGGGGAAAATGCTTGGATGTAGTGCACATGGGACTTTAGAAAAACATTTAACAAGGTACCATGTGGCAGGTTACTAGAGAAGATTAAGGGGTATGGAATTAGGGGTTGGATTGCAAACTAGATTAAAAATTGATTAGAAGGGAGAAAACAGAAAGTAGGAGTTCAGGGCAGTTTCTCCAGAATGGTTGGAAGTGTCCCTCGGGCTTCAGTTCTGGGGCCACTTCTGGTCATCTCAATGATTTGGATAATAATTTTTATTTATATAGCGCCTTTAACAAAGTAAAACGTCCCAAGGCACTTCACAACAATTTTACAACACATTAGATATTGACTATTGAGGGAAAGAGAGAAAAAGCATGAGAAAGAAGTGTAAAGAGGTTAAAGGTTCGCGTACGAAGCGGCAGCCAAATGAGCACGCAGATAGACACAGGCAAAAAAACTAAAAAGAAAAGAAATTCAAATTACACTGTAAATAATACAATAAGGAGTATACAATAGCAAAATCAGTATAATAAAGATTAGTTGTAATTAAACAAAATTATAAATTTAATTAAAATGAGAAAATCAGCAATTGAATCAATTAAATCAGTTATTTGCTGTCTTTAGGATTCATTCCCTATCCAGTGATTCAATTAATCTGGAAGAACCAATCACTGTCCTCCATCCCAGAGGGTGGTGTCAAAATTTGCAGATGATACCAAATAAGAGGTACAGTTAAATCTTTAGAAGACCAAAGGAAACAAAAGAATACGGATAAACTGGGGGAATGAATTAAAAAGTGGCAATGTCAGTAAGCGCGAAGCAATACATTTTGGTTTGATACTGAATGGAAGTAGGCTTAATGTTGCAAAAAAAGCAGAGGGACTTGGGAGTACATGTTCACAGAAAGTTAAAAGCAACATCTCAAGTTGAAAAGGCTGTTTAAAAAAAACCTAATCGAATTCTAGGTTCTCTCTCAAAAGCCAAGAGATAATGATGACATCCTGCAAAATCTTAAGATCCTAGTTAGAGTGCTGTACGCAGTATTGGCCTCCACACTATAGGAAGGATATTGCGGCTTTAGAGAGGGTATAACACATTCAACTAGAATACTGCCTGGTACCTTGAAAATTGGCTCCTTTTTTGTCAGAACAATTCAGATTAGTGATAATAGAAATGTTTCAGATTGTGAAAGGATGGGACAGGGTAGATAAAAGCAGACAGTTTTCCAGGAATTCCACCAAATCTCAGTCTGTCCCTGTACTCCTCTGGCAACGTCTATTCCTTTGAGCATCTAATCTTGTCCCATGCCTCGCCCTTAAAAACCTCGTACTCTAGTGCCTGCCTACGCCCTATATGCCAGGTTTCTCACCAAGATATCCTCAGTGCTTGCCCTGCAAGCCTTCACCGAGCAATCAAGCATATATCAGGTATATAGCACTCCAGGGCTATTTTGATCATTCACCAACAAGTCTGGCTAACTAATGGAACCTGGAGAGGTTGATCCATCACTGGAGAGGCTGCAATTTGTTTCCCCCCCAATTCAGTTCCAGATAACCAATACCCTTATAGAATCATTGGGCCCAAGTTTCCACACGATAAAAAACGGGCGCCCCTCCGAGCTGGGCGCCCGTTTTTCGCGCCTAAAACGGCGCCGGAAAAAAAACTTGCGATTCTGGAGAGCCCTGCAGCTCCTCGTCTGTTTGGCGCGGCGCCCGGGGGGAGCGGAGCCTACACTCACGCCGATTTTGTAAGTGGGAGGGGGCGGGTACTATTTAAATTAGTTTTTTTCTTGCCAGCAATGCTGCGCGTGCACGTTGGAGCGTTCGCGCAGTGTGAAGGAAACATTGGCACTCGGCCATTTTTGTAGTTCTTTGTAGCTGTTTAGTTTTTGAACATTTTTTTAATAAAAGCACATTGCCATCAGCACTGAGAAGGCTGCAGGAAGCCTCAAAGTTGAGGCAGCAGTTTCCCAACGATCTCCCCCTTTTGCTGTCGGGAAATGGCTCCCCAATTTGAGGCTTCCTGCAGCCTTCTGTCTCCTTCCCTCCCGGCGTCTGGAACGGCTTCCTCCCCACCCCCCACCCCACCCCACCGCTGCGTTCATTCGGTCGGTCGGTCCCCTCCCGCCCGCCGTCTGGAACGGCTCCCCCCCCCCCCCCCCGCGCGTTCGGTCGCTCGCCCGCCGTCTGGAACGGCTCCTCTCCCCCCCCCCGCGCGTTCGGTCGGTCGGTTCCCTCCCTCTCCCCGCGTTCGGTCGGTTCCCTCCTTCCCGCCCGCCGTCTGGAACGGCTTCCTTCTCCCCCCCCCCGCCCCGCGTTCGGTCGGTCGGTTCCCTCCCTCCCTCCCGCCCGCCGTCTGGAACGGCTTCCTTCCGCGCCCCCCGCGTGCGTTCGGTCGGGTCGGTTCCCTCCCTCCCTCCTGCCTTCGGGAATGGCTGCCTCATTTTGTGAGGCTTGCTGCAGCATTCTTCCTGGCTGAAGCACTTTCACACAGGTAGGAAGATGGTTTATTTAATCTTTTCTTTGCTTATAAATTTTTATTCAAGTTGGATTTATTTGTAGAATATTTGTATAAGTATAAATAAGGATTTATTGTAGAATTTAATGACTTCCCTTCCCCCCCCCCTCCCCCCCACCACCTCGTTCTGGACGCCTAATTTGTAACCTGCGCCTGATTTTTTAATGTCTAGAACAGGTTTTTTCAGTTCTACAAAAATCTTCACTTGCTCCATTCTAAGTTAGTTTGGAGTAAGTTTTCACTGTGGAAACTTTCAAATCAGGCGTCAGTGGCCGGACACGCCCCCTTTTGAAGAAAAAATTCTGTTCCAAAGTGGAACTGTTCTACCTGACTAGAACTGCAGAAAAAAATGTGGAGAATTGCGATTTCGAAGATAGTCCGTTCTCCACCAGTTGCTCCTAAAAATCAGGCGCAAATCATGTGGAAACTTGGGCCCATAGAATGGTTACAGCACAGGAGGCCATTCATCCCATCTAGGTCTCTGCAAGAGTACTTCAGCTCGTCCCACTCACCCATCCTTTCCCCGCAGCCCTTGCAATTTTATTCCCTTCAGGTACTTATCCAATTCTCTTTTGAAAGCCACAACTGGATCTGCCTCCACCACCCATGAGTACTGTGGTCTTTGCTAGGCAAAGCTTACCAGTGCTTAGTATGGTGCACAAGGCATCTGGTTAATCTCCAGTAATACTCCCTAAACTGTGGCTCTGCCAACATACACTTAAGCTCTCTGGATTTGAGCGAGTGGAATGATCTCTAAGGGAGAGAAAATGGGCTATCAGTCTAAAGAGAAACTCTACAGATATCATTCACTCAATATGGCAACATTTAAACACTGATGGGCTTCAATGCAGGTCAGATCTCTGGCTGACAAAAAGGCTTTTTAGCTTTCACAATATATCATCATCATCATAGGCAGTCCCTCTGAATCGACTTGCTTCCACTCCTGAAGTGAGTTCTCTGGTGGCTGAACAGTCCAATATCAGAGCCACAGACTCTGTCACGGGTGGGACAGATAGTCATTGAGGGAACGGGTGGGTGGGACTGGTTTGCCGCACACTCTTTCCGCTGCCTGCGCTTGATTTCTGCATGCTCTCGGCATTGAGACTCGAGGTGCTCAGCGCCCTGTCGGATGCACTTCCTCCACTTAGGGCGGTCTTGGGCCAGGGACTCCCAGGTGTCAGTGGGGATGTCGCACTTTATCAGAGGCTTTGAGGGTGTCCTGTAGCGTTTTCGCTGCCCATCTTTGGCTCGTTTGCCGTGAAGGAGCTCCGAGTAGAGTACTTGCTTTGGGAGTCTCGTGTCTGGCATGCGAACTATGTGGCCTGCCCAGCGGAGCTGATCGAGTGTGGTCAGTGCTTCAATGCTGGGGATGTTAGCCTGAATGAGGACGCAGATGTTAGTGCACCTGTCCTCCCAGGGGATTTGTAGGATCTTGCGGAGACATCATTGATGATATTTCTCCTGCAACTTGAGGTGTCTACTGTACATGGTCCATGTCTCTGAGCCATACAGGAGGGCAGGTATTACTACAGCCCTGTAGACCATGAGCCTGGTGGTAATTTTGAGGGCCTGGTCTTCAAACACTCTTTTCCTCAGATAGCCGAAGGCTGCACTGGCACACTGATGGCGGTGTTGGATGCCTGCTCTTGTTGATAGGAGGCTCCCGAGATATGGGAAGTGGTCCACGGTGCCAGGGCCACGCCATGGATCTTGATGACTATGGGGCAGTGCTGTGCGGTGAGGACAGGCTGGTGGAGGACCTTTGTCTTAGATGTTTAGCATAAGGCCCATGCTTTCATATGCCTCAGTCACTACATATGGGTTGTGAAATATTAACATTTTCAGTGGAGTCAATACAGAGCCACAAATAAAATATTTGCTTGAAAGCTAGGTGGAAAAGAAAGCACAGCATCAAGGTTGTTCCTCTTGTCATAAGATGCAAAAAATTACATTACACTTGCATCAGCAGTTATTGCACTCAAATAACAACTATCTATAATGATCTACCTCAATTTCCATTTTCCTGCAATTAACAGTGGACAACTGCTTGACAGACTTGCAATCTTTGAAAATCTAAGTGGCTGACAAGATCCTGATTAAATTGAAAAACCACCTGGCCTTCTGCATATGCTCAGACACTTTGCAAATTACATAAATCTTCAGTGCTTATCCTAAGCAATTCCTGAACAGCTGAGATCTAACCAAGAGTGAACAGATAACTTAAGACTGTACAACTCAAGTCTTCCGTGTTTACTTTCTCCTGGTGAGCAATTAGACTTGTGCATTTAAAGGGACAGGTCTACATTACCAATAGAATATAATGCATCCGATGGTGTAACCCACCTGCCCTTCAAAATACCACAGTGTATATATGAAAACATGCAAGACACAGTAAAAGCACTGCATGTAAACAAAGTGGATGTGTAAAATATAAAATATAAAACATTTTTCTTCATTTCTTAGTTCCCTTCATTCTCTAATTCCCCACAACACAAACTCGCACAATAGTAAATACCTAAAGGAAATGAGCATGAAACTCAACTCAGAACAACATTTATTTTCTCATATCCAACTTGATGACAACTATACAAGTGAACCAAGTCATTACCAAATATAATGAAGTAAAGCCAATCACATATTAGGCTTCAAACATCCCCCACAGCTACTTCCCCATAATCAATTGTTGATTGCAACTTTGTTGAGTGGTGGTGATCACATCAAAATCCTTAATCGTACACTGAGTATCATTACATATCAATGGCAACAGTACTCTAGTATAAGATATGATAAATGGAAGCAATTTCAAGGTTGTGATCTCTCATTGGGATTGAGATGACGATTAAACTGCTTATACAGCCGATCACTGAACTCAAACTACAGCATTTCCACCCCCTTGGATAGTTCATTTCTCTCTCCAGGACTTTTCTGTGCCACCTTTAGCCTCACAGCAGCACAACTACAAAAATCCCATCATAGAACTATTACAGCCTACTCCTGTTTCAAAGTTAATTTGAATTACTCAATTCAAAATCTGCATAAATGCAACTCAGTGTTCAGCTCCATTTGCAAGTGCTCAAATAATGAAGCAGTCCGTGCCCACATGAGGCAAGACCTGGACAACATTCAGGCTTGGACTGATAAGCGGCAAGTAACATTCACGCGAAACAAGTGCCAGGCAATGACCATCTCCAACAAGAGAGAGTCTAACCACCTACCCTTAACATTCAATGGCATTAGCATCACCGAATCCACCACCAACATGCTGGGTGGCTTAACTGGACTAGCCATATAAATGCCGTAGCTACTGCAGGTCAGGATCTGGTCATTTGGTGGCAACTAGCTCACCTTCTGGCTCCCCAAAACCTTTCCATTAGCTAAAATCACAGAGCGATGGAATGCTCTCCACTTGCATGGATGAGTGCAGCTGCAACAACACGCAAGAAGCTTGACACCATCACGCAAGAAGCTTGACACCATCCAGGACAAAGCAGACAACTTGATCGACAGCCTTAAACATCCACTCCCTCTATCACCAGTGCCTGTGACTGCAGTGTCTTCTATCCACAAGATTCACTGCAGCAACTCGCCAAGGCTTCTTCGACAGCACCTCCCAAACCAGAGGCCTCCACCACCTAGAAGGACAAGGGTACAGGTTCATTGAAACACCATTTCAACTTGGAAATATATTGCTGAGTTGGTCTCACCACAGGTAAAGGGTATACAGCCAGATAGTAAATGGGTGACCAACAGGAAGAGCAGTGGAAGGAAGGTAGTACAGGGGTCCCCTGCGGTCATCCCTCTGCAAAACAGATACACCGCTTTGGGTACTGTTGAGGGGGATAACTCATCAGGGGAGAGCAGCAGCAGCCAAGTTCATGGCACCGTGGGTGGCTCTGCTGCACAGAAGGGCAGGAAAAAGAGTGGGAGAGCTATAGTGATAGGGGATTCGATTGTAAGGGGAATAGACAGACGTTTCTGCTGCCGCAACTGAGACTCCAAGATGGCATGTTGCCTCCCTGGTGCAAGGGTCAAGGATGTCTCGGAGCGGGTGCAGGACATTCTGAAAAGGGAGGGTGAACAGCCAGTCGTCGTGGTGCACATAGGTACCAACGATATAGGTAAAAAAAACGGGATGAGGTCCTACGAGACGAATTTAGGGAGCTAGGAGCTAAATTAAAAAGTAGGACCTCAAAAGTAGTAACCTCAGGATTGCTACCAGTGCCACGTGCTAGTCAGAGTAGGAATCGCAGGATAGCGCAGATGGATACGTGGCTTGAGGAATGGTGCAAAAGGGAGGGATTCAAATTCCTGGGACATTGGAACCAGTTCTGGGGGAGGTGGGACCAGTACAAACTGGACGGTCTGCACCTGGGCAGGACCGGAACCAATGTCCTGGGGGGAGTATTTGCTGGTGCTGTTGGGGAGGAGTTAAACTAACATGGCAGGGGGATGGGAACCTATGCAGGGAGAGAGAGGGAAATAAAATGGAGGCAGAAGCAAAAGATAGAAAGGAGAATAGTAAAAGTGGAGGGCAGAGAAACCCAAAGCAAAAAGCAAAAAGGGCCACATTACAGCAAAATTCTAAAGGGGCAAAGTGTGTTAAAAAGACAAGCCTGAAGGCCGTGTGTGTCAATGCGAGGAATATTCGGAATAAAGTGGACGAATTAACTGCGCAGACAGCAGTTAACGGATATGATGTAATTGGCAACACGGAGACATGGCTCCAGGGTGACCAAGGCTGGGAACTCAACATCCAGGGGTATTCAACATTTAGGAAGGATAGGCAGAGAGGAAAAGGAGGCAGGTGGCATTGCTGCTTAAAGAGGAAATTAATGCAATAGTAAGGAGGGATATTAGCCTGGATGACGTGGAATCGGTATGGGCGGAGCTGCGGAATACCAAAGGGCAGAAAACGCTAGTGGGAGTTGTGTACAGACCACCAAAAGTAGTAGTGAGGTTGGGGACAGCATCAAACAAGAAATAAGGGATGTGTGCAATAAAGGTACAACAGTTATCATGGGCAACTTTAATCTACATATTGATTGGGCTAACCAAACTGGTTGCAATGCGGTGGAGGAGGATTTCCCAGAGTGTATTAGGGATGGTTTTCTCGACCAATATGTCGAGGAACCAACTAGAGAGCTGGCCATCCTAGACTGGGTGATGTGTAATGAGAAGGGACAAATTAGCAATCTTGTTGTGCGTGGCTCCTTGGGGAAGAGTGACCATAATATGGTAGAATTCTTCATTAAGATGGAGAGTGACACAGTTAATTCAGAAACTAGGGTCCTGAACTTAAGGAAAGGTAACTTTGATGGTATGAGGCGTGAATTGGCTAGAATAGACTGGCAAAGGATACTTAAAGGGTTAACGGTGGATAAGCAATGGCAAACATTTAAAGATCACATGGATGAACTTCAAGCAATTGTACATCTCTGTCTGGAGTAAAAATAAAACGGGGAAGGTGGCTCAACCATGGCTAACAAGGGAAATTAAGGATAGTGTTAAAACCAAGGAAGAGGCATATAAATTGGCTAGAAAAAGTAACAAACCTGAGGACTGGAAAAAATTTAGAATTCAACAGAGAAGGATTAAGGGTTTAATTAAGAGGGGGAAAATAGAGTACGAGAGGAAGCTTGCAGGGAACATAAAAACTGATTGCAAAAGCTTCTATAAATATGTGAAGAGAAAAAGATTAGTGAAGACAAATGTAGGTCCCTTGCAGTCGGATTCAGGTGAATTTATAATGGGGAACAAAGAAATGGCAGACCAATTGAACAAATACTTCGGTTCTATCTTCACGAAGGAAGACACGAATAACCTTCCGAATGTACTCGGGGACAGTGGATCTAGTGAGACGGAGGAATTGAAGGATATCCTTATTAGCCAGGAAATTGTGTTAGGAGAATTGATGGGATTGAAGGCTGATAAATCCCTGGGGCCTGATAGTGTGCATCCCAGAATACTTAAGGAAGTGGCCCTAGAAATAGTGGATGCATTGCTGATCATTTTCCAACAATCTATCGACTCTGGATCAGTTCCTATGGACCGGAGGGTAGCTAATGTAAAAAGGAGAGAGAAAACGGGTAATTATAGACCGGTTAGCCTGACATCAGTAGTGGGGAAAATGTTGGAATCAATCATTAAGGATGAAATAGCAGTGCATTTGGAAAGCAGTGACAGGATCAGTCCAAGTCAGCATGGATTTATGAAAGGGAAATCATGCTTGACGAATCTTCTGAAATTTTGTGAGGATGTAACTAGCAGAGTGGACATGGGCGAACCCAGTGCATGTGGTGTATTTGGACTTTCAAAAGGCTTTTGACAAGGTCCCGCACAAGAGATTGGTGTGCAAAGTCGAAGTGCATGGTATTGGGGGTAATGTACTGACGTGGATAGAGAACTGGTTGGCAGACAGGAAGCAGAGAGTCTGGATAAACCGGTCCTTTTCAGAGTGGCAGGCAGTGACTAGTGGAGTACCGCAGGGCTCAGTGCTAGGACCCTAACTCTTTACAATATACATTAACGATTTGGATGAAAGAATTGAGTGTAATATTTCTAAGTTTGCAGATGACACTAAGCTGTGAGAGGGACACTAAGAGGCTGCAGGGTGACTTGGACAGGTTAGGTGAGTGGGCAAGTGCATGGCAGATGTAGTATAATGTGGATAAATGTGAGGTTATCCATTTTGGGGGCAAAAACATGAAGGCAAAATATTAGCTGAATGGCAGCAGATTAGGAAAAGGGGAGGTGCAACGAGACCTGGGTGTCATGGTTTATCAGTCATTGAAGGCTGGCATGCAGGTACAGCAGGCGGTGAAGGCGGCAAATGGTATGTTGGCCTTCATAGCTAGGGGATTTGAGTATAGGTGCAGGGAAGTCTTACTGCAGTTGTACAGGGCCTTGGTGAGGCCTCACCTGGAATAGTGTGTTCAGTTTTGGTCTCCTAATCTGAGGAAGGGCGTTCTTGCTATTGAGGGAATGCAGCGAAGGTTCACCAGACTAATTCCAGGGATGGCTGAACTGTCATATGAGAAGAGACTGGATCAACTGGACCTTTATACATTGGAGTTTAGAAGGGTGAGAGGGGATCTCATGGAAACATATAAGATTCTGACGGGACTGGACAGGTTAATGCGGGAAGAATGTTCCCGATGTTGGGGAAGTCCAGAACCAGGGGATATAGTCTTAGGATCAGGGGTAGGCCATTTAGGACTGAGATGAGAAGAAACTTCTTCACTCACAGAGTTGTTAACCTGTGGAATTCCCTGCCGCAAAGAGTAGTTGATGCCAGTTCATTGAATATATTCAAGAGGAAGTTAGATATGGCCCTTACGGCTAAGGGGATCAAGGGGTATGGAGAGAAAGCAGGAAAGGGGTATTGAGGGAATGATCAGCCATGATCTTATTGAATGGCGGTGCAGACTCGAAGGGCCAAATGGCCTACTCCTGCACCTATTTTCTATGTTTCTATGTTTCATTGTCACTGGATCAAAATCTTGGAACTCCCTACCAATGTACCCCGTAATTTTTTTTTTGGGGGGGTGGGGGGTGGGAAGAGAGGGTGTGGCCCCTTGAAGGGGCTGTGCAATCAATTCACAGTTTCACGCATGCACATAATTTTGCATTAAAAATGCCAGTCCCGGGCTGCACAGCTTAGAGGGAACGTTGCTCCCTCCCCAACAGCACGATGGAACTGCACGACACGGACTGCAGCAGTTCAATGCTGCAGCTCACCACCACCTTCTCAAGAGCAACAAGAAATGGGCAACAAATTCTGACTTCGCTAGCGACAGCCATATCCCAAGAATTATTCTTTTAAAAATGCAATTGCTTAATTACAGATAATTTGACTTAAAGAATTTTGAATTATCAATAGATTGTGAACCAAAAAAAAATGTCAACTCCGAGGTGGCAAACTAATATTTCAAGTCCAGCTCCCAACATCCCACAAGCCAATGCATGTCAGATCACTACCCACCCAACATTGGCAATAGCAAACATAAGTTCCTCCAAGGACCAATATGCAGTCACACAATAATGTACAACACAGCATAAATGTGCCTGCACAGTAGTGTCGTTTCAGAGGATATTAGAGCTCCCAATTACATGCAGCCAGTAGCAATGACCAGCAATGCAACTCAGTTATACCAGCAAGTTTGCATACTAAGAGGATATGTAATCAAAGGGTTTGCATGGCCTCAGCCAATAAGGACACAGCACCAGCACTTTTAAGCAATCAGCCTTTAAATAAGTCTCTAGTTCAGGTAATGTATCCTTGTGTATAATTTTACAGTTAAAACATAGAATTCTGGGACTTCGGTATTTGAACTATTCCAGAAACTCAAGTATGGTTAGAAATAACAACTTTGAAAGGAGTTTGCCATTGTACTACAATATATTTTTTAATGTAGGTAAATTCCTTAAGAGCTATCAGGGGTCTGATTTAACATATTGATACCTATACCCTATGAGAAAACAAACAAATCCCCACCTTCACTATAAGATTACAATGCAAGAAAATATCCAAATTCACTCCAATGGGTTAAAATGTTACCGATTCACTTCCATGACCTGTGCTCTTATCTTGTTGGGGTGGACAGCGTTAAGATCTGATACAAAATAAAATTTGAATCATCTCAAGCCATGACCAAGTGGTACTAAATCCTTTGCACAAAACTGTGGACCTCATTCTGAAAGATCACAAAGATGGCTGCTTTGATGGGATACAGTAGACAGTTACCTTAATACATATTGTATTTGCTGTTCACAATGCTGTCTCCTCTACATTGGGGAGACAAAAAGCAGACTCCGTTCAGTCTGCAAACGTGACCCCGAGTTTTCAGTTGCCTATCATTTTAATTCTCCGGACCACTTCTACTCTAACCTCGGTCTCCTATTCCAATGAAGCTCAACGCAAGCTTGAGGGACAGCACCTCATCTTTCGATTAAGTACTTTTCAGCCATTCAACATGGAGTTCAACGATTTCAGATCATAAACACCTCCTCTAGACCCATCTTTTGTGGGGTTTTTTTAAAACTTACTCATCATCTCTGCTCGCCTTGTACCATCATCTCTTTTGTCATTGAATCTCTCCTGCCTTCCACTCTATCACAGACCTTCCCTTTTGTTCCTGATACCCTTCCCACCTTTCCCTGCCTCTGTACTTGCTCGTACTTTACTTGTACAGGTACTTACATTTCCATCCTTTTCCAGTTCTAATGAAAGGTCATTGACCTGAAACGTTAACTCTGTTTCTCTCTGTACAGCTGCTTGCTGACCTGCTGAGTAGTTCCAGCAGTGTGTGTTTTTAATTTAACTTTATAAATATTTTAAACCAATTCTAAATGCAAATACATTGTGATTCCCCAAAATTGTTGAGCTTCTGATTTAGCCTCAATAATGTGAAGAGGTGCTGAGCAAAGAGTTTAGAAAGGGAGAAAGCAATTTGTAGCTGAGAAAAATTTGTAGCTAAGCCACTTGTGTGACCACCAGCTAAGCAGCACAGATTTGGTGTATCGTATGTGTTACTTCAGGGCAACAATAAAGCAGGCCATCTGTCTTAGAAGTTCATGCGTCATTAGAATGCATTTACGCTAAAAAAATTTAAAATCATTCTAATTTTCACACTCTAAAGGCAACTTTATCCACCACAGTTCTTAACTGTATAACACAAATTATCACAGTAAAAGGAAATGAAATGGAGAAAGTGGAGCATGTTTCAGAGAGAGAGCGCATTTAGGAAACAGTGATTACAATATTTGGTTTACAATAGTTATGGAAACAGTCAAGGAAAAATTTAATGTGAAAATATTCAACTGGAGGGCAGCTAATTTCAGGGAGTTGAAAAAGGATCTGGCCTAGCTAGATTGCAGTCAGATTGGCAGGTAAAACAGTAAATGAGCAATAGGAAGCCTTCAAAGAGAAGATCGTTGGGGTACAGACTAGGCACATTGACATGAAGGGAAACGGAAGGGATTCCAAAGCTAGGCTCCCTGGAAGACTAAAGATATAGAGATTAAAATGTAACAGAAAAAGGAAGTTTTATGATAAAAAATCGAGTTCCGAATTCAATAGAGAACCAAGCTTAATACAAAAAGGGGAGGAAACTGGAAAAAGAAATGAGGGGCAAAGAGAGTGTATGAGACTACAACAGCAGTTAACATAAAAGGGAACCCAAAAGTCATAAAACATATAAATAGTAAAAGGGTAGTCAAAGGAATGGTGGAGCTGATTAGAGGCCATAAGAGAGAT
Organism: Pristiophorus japonicus; assembly: GCF_044704955.1. Taxonomy (NCBI): domain Eukaryota; kingdom Metazoa; phylum Chordata; class Chondrichthyes; family Pristiophoridae; genus Pristiophorus; species Pristiophorus japonicus. The sequence goes on from NC_091978.1 coordinate 49,871,404, forward strand.
CTTCTTGTCGAGGCAGAGGGCATGGCTGAAGTACTAAATGAGTACTTTGCATCTGCCTTCACTAATAAAGAGGGTGCTGCCAATGTCACAGTAAAGGAGGAGGTAGCAGAGAAATTAGATAGGATAAAAATAAAGAGAAGGTACTTAAAAGGTTGGCAGCGCTCAAAGCAGAAAAATCACCCAATCCAGAAGGAATGTATCCTCGGTTGTGGAGAGAAGCAAGGCTGGAAATTGCAGAGGTTCTGTACTCAACCTTCCAATCATTCTTAAATATGGGAGTGGAGCCAGGATTGCAAATGTTACACTCCTGTTCCAAAAAGAGATATAAACTCGGCAATTACAGGCTAATCAGCCCAACAACGGTGATGGGGAAACTTTTAGAGGCATTAAAGTCTGCGACTTGGAAAAATATGGGTTAATAAATGAAAGCCAGCACAGATTTGTTGAAGGAAAATTGCATTTAACTAACTCGATTGGGTTCTTGATGAAGTAACGGAGAGGGTGGATGAGGGTAGAGTGGTTGATGTTGTGTATATGGACTTTAAAAAGGCATTTGATGAAGTAGCAATACAGGTGCAGCGTCGAGAATCCGGAGTTCCGGAATATTCTGGAATCCGGGACAATCGGTGGTAGGTTCGTCCGGAATCCGTAAAACGTTCCAGAACCCGGACCACCGACCTCGGGGCCCCCGCCGCTTCGCTGGCCCACCCGACGACCTACTCAGCGGGGCTGACCAACATGAACAGCTCCTCGGCGGGGCCCCAGCCCGCCCAACAACCTACTCGATGGGGCCCTGGCTCACCCAACGACCTACTCGATGATGGGGCCCTGGCTCACCCAACGACCTACTCGATGATGGGGCCCCACCGAGTAGGTGGTCAGGCAGGCCGGCAAGGAGGCCCCGAGGTAAGGGCAGCAGCAGTGAGGCAGCGGGGCAAATCCAGGAGGCAAAAAGAAAAGATGGGATACAAATGGTAGATTGTAGCACATTATGGAGTTGTTGTTCCAATTTCTTCTGCAGATCTCGATTGGTTTGAATGCTTTCCTCAAGCTGTTGTCGTAGCAACTGAATGGCTCCATCTGCAAGCTTGGATGCGGCTGTACAGAAATATAGTAAAGAAGCAGCGTCATGAGAAACAAAAAGAACTAAACCGAGCTCCTCATACAGGTGCAGCGGGCTCTCCACCCCTCCCTTTGATATTCCGAAATCCGGAAATACCCAAACCTGGGCTCGGGTGTTCCCAGATTCGTGACGTCAGAAAGTAAATCAAAAGTCCGGAAAAGCCTGGAATCCGGAACGGCCTCGGTCCCGAGGGTACGGATTTTAGACGCTGCACCTGTATACTCATTAGCAAAATTGAAGCCCATGGGATTAAAGGAGCACTGGCTGCATGGATATAACATTGGCTAAGGGACAGAAAGCAGAGTAGTGGTGAACGGTTGTTTTTCCAGACAGGAGGACGTATACAGTGGTCTTCTCCAGGGGTCGGCATTAGGACCACTGCTCTTTTTGGTATATATTAATTACCTGGACTTGGACATACAGAAGGGCATCATTTCAAAGTTTGCAGATGACACAAAACTTGTAATATATTAAACAGTGAGGAGGATAGCAACAGACTGGTGAAATGGGCAGATACATGGCAGATGAAATTTAACACAGAAGTGTTAAGTGATTCATTTTGGTAAGAATGAGGAAAGGCAATATAAATTAAATAGTACAATTTAAGGGAGTGCAGGAACAGAGAGACTTTGAAGGTGTCAGGACAAGGTGAATAGGTTCTTAAAAAGGCATACAGGATCCTTGGCTTTATTAATGGAGGCATAGAGTACAAAAACAAGGAAGTTATGCTAAAACTTTACAAAACACTGGTTAAGTCCCAGCTGAAGTCTTGTGGCCACTACACTATAGAAAGGATGTCAAAGCTTTAGAAGGGGTGCATCTGTCCCTTTTCTGTGGCTATGCCCGAGCCAAGGTGCCCCTGGAGAGGGAGCATGCAATGGCTGCTGGTACACTCAAGGCCTTCCACAACCGGAGGGACTGGAGTGCATTGTACACACAGGGAACAATATTATTTAATTTGGTACGTTTCTTTTCTTTTATTTATATTTTGCATTTTATTGTTTGGCCCCTTTAAAAAAGGGGCTCTTTTTATTAAATTTTGATTGGCCAATTTGGGATGAAACTGGTGTCACCAATCAGAAGAGTAGAGAGGGTTCAGAGGAAACTTATTAGAATGGTACTAGGGTTGAAAGACTGGAGTTATGTGGAGAGACTAGAGAAACTGGGGTTGTTCTCCTTAGACCATAGGTTATGGGGAGATTTGATAGGTGTTCAAAATATTGAAGGATTTTGATAAGAGTAAATAAGGAGAAACGGTTTCGAGTGGCAGAAGGATCAGTTACCAGAGGACACAGATTGACGGTAATTGGCAAAGGATCTAAAGGCGACATGGGGAAAAAATTGTTTACACGAGTTATGATGATCTGGAATGCACTGCCTGAAAGCGTGGTGAAAGCAGATACTATAATAACTTTCAAAAGGAATTGGATAAATACTTCAAAAGGAAAAATATGCTGGATTATATGGAAAGATTAGGGAGTGGGACTAATAGGAATGCTTTCAAAGTTCTGGCACAGGCATGATGGGGTGAATGGCCTCCTTCAGTGCTATACCATTCTATGATTTGATAATTCCATAAAAAGTAAAATATTCACAATGCATAGAAATAAAATTAAATCTACAGTACTAGAGATCAGATTCAGAATTACCAATGAACCACCTGCTGGTAGAGCTCGGCAGCAACCCAAAACACAATATGGCCTAAAATACAGTATCAATAAATTCCTTCTCTTTTCCAGGCTGATCAAAATGGTGTAGCATTTATGGATCAATACTATGATAAGCCTCATGACATCAACACCAAACCAGATTGCACATTCTAGCTGCATATTAAAACATGTTGTCAAACTTGTCACTTAATTCTTACTTATCTGAGCCTGGTGGGCACAGCCAATCAATAAACAAAATGCATTTATTATAGGTTAAAGGGAATGAGAATTCAGTGCAAACAAACAATTTCAGTATTTTTTCATTTAGCTGCAACTGGGGAAAAAAGCAGAATGCTGGAAATGCAGTTTTATCAGCATCTGAAAGAAAAAAACAGGCAAAAATTTTGGGCATAATCCATTTATTCAAAGACCACTAACATTACCCATTTTCTTCAAATGCTGTGCATTTTCTGTGCATATTTCAAATATCCAGTATTTGCTTTGTTTTAATTTTTACATTTTTGGAGCTAGGACACCAACTGCAACGATAGAAAATACTCAGTTTGGCAAAAGAAATAAAAACCTATAGTATAATTTTCAAAAAGAAAGCTTGCACTGTTTCCCAAGCATGCAGATGTACTGAGTTAATTAATAATGACAAATGAAAACCTTCACAATAATTAATGAAAACATTAATTAAATGTCTATCAACTGAATATTCACTGTCTTTAACCCATAATATATTTATTAGCTGTGCCACTAGGCCTAGGTGAATTAGAATTAAATTGAAAAGGACTTCTTTTGAAATATATTCACTATGCCTTTTGTGTCCCTTACTTTGGGGTTGCAGGAAAAGAGACAGCACCAAGATAAACACATCAGTTATACTATTTTGGGGCAGGGCAGATTAAACATACTCTTTTCTTTTCCCTGGAGGAACAGATACCAACAATAACTTGCATTTTTTTTTTCCTAGTGTCTTTAACATAGGAAAATGTCCCAAAACAGTTCACAGACTTCGAAAAAGTTGCAGCAACAGCTACTCTCCATAATGGAAATAAAACTTTAAAAATACAATCCTAATGTTAACTAAAATATTGTTCTTTCTTCATTAAGCACCTATTCACTGACAATAATTTTCTTTTTTTAAATCATATTCAATCAAGCCAATGGAGTGTACTCTCGCTCTACACCTGTGACCATTACCTCCAAAAAGGATAAAAGCATCAATGTCATGGAAACACAATCACTTCCAAGTTCCACTCCTAATAGCACACCATCCTGACAGGCATATACTTCCGATTCTTCATCGCCACTGAATCAATATCTTGGAATTCCCTACCAAACACCATCATAAGACCAACGCAAGGACTACAGTGGGTCAAGGAGAAGGCCCACCGCCACATTCTCTGGGCAACATGGAGATGGACAAAAAAGGGAGCTTTGCCACATCATAAGAGTGAATAGAGAAAAACAAACTATTGCAATTACAACTCCCACTCTCGAGTCAAATCGTAAAAATATTACATTTAGTTTTAAGATTGAAATGTGAGAAGTTAGTCCAGGGTTTGAGTCCTTAGCTACGTAACAAAAATAACCACTAAGAGAAATGATTAAAAAAATGAATCTCTGCATTGGCTGAATTACATAGATTCAAGCATAAAACGAAACTTTACGTATCGGTCCAGGTCTGTGTACTCTTCAGTGTGAAGACGACATAACCTGCCCTCTTTACAAGATTATAAATACATATATTTATGAAGTAAGACATGTACATTCCTTACTTGTGATAGATATGAAGAACTACTTTCAAAAGAACAAGATTGCAACAACTTATCACTCTCTTCGCTTGACACTATATTAAAAAGTATCAATGTTTATAATTGGCAGGGACGAGACTTGGCCTTCGGCCTGTGTGTTCTTTCCGTGACCGATGTGCACAACTACCCACCTATCAAAGCCAACAAACCTTCCCTTCGATTGCCAGTAAAGAGAAAAGTGAAATAAGCCGAGCGTTGGCCTCAGGCCTGCGCTCTCCTTGACCAGGTGATAAAATGAAGATTGAGTTACATAAAGCACTACGGCAGAAACTGGACGAGAGAGAGAGCGAGCGAGAGGTCAGTAAATCAAATAGCTAAAAGTCCGAGCCTGGCCTGGCTGGCCCGGAGCCGGCGGGCTTCCGCTCACTCCTATCCTTACCTGGGGATGGTGACACACTTGGTGTTGCAGCTCTGGGTGGTGATGGCCTTCTCCAGCTCGTCCAGCTGCCCGGTTTTCTTGAGTTTCTTCACCAGGCTCTTGACGGCTTTCTCGCACCACTTGTCGTCCTGCCCGTTGTTCTGCTGCTGCTGCTGGGACGGCGACTGCGAGGAGGGTGACTGCGATTCGCCTCCTTTCTTCCAGCCCAGCAAACGCTTGACGATGGGCGGCGTGAACGGCAAGATCGACATGGCCGGGCCGAGGGGAGCGAGAGAAAGGGAGGGAGGGAGGAGGAGAGGGGAGAGGGGGGGGAGAGGGGAGAGGGGGGGAAAAGGGGGAAGGAAAGAAAAGAGGGAGGGAGAGGGGGGAATAATAAAAAGAAAGGAGGCCGACGGCGAGTCCCAGCAGAGGAAAAGGAGGGGAAAAAAAACCAACGGCAACCACGATTCAAAAATTCAAACAATTGTGCCTCACGCTGCTCGCTAACCGCCGCTTACATAAATCGAAACGATTAGAGAGGGAAAAAACAAGTTTCCCTTCAAAAAAAATGTCGCTGTTGTTCTCCCTTAATTTATTATTAATTATCACATCCTGCCCCTGAGGAGATTTTATTTTATTTTTTCTCTCTCTCTCCTGGCGTCGCTCGCTCCCTTCTGTTTTTTGATTGACGGCGAGAAACGATTCGCAACCTCCCCGCGACCGCTCAACCCAACCGCTCTCTGGCTCGCTCTCCGCCTGGAAATCCCGCCCCAGCACGCGCCTTGATTGGCGCAGCGGTGCGGACGCCGCGTCGACGTGACGCGGCTCGTGCGCTGATTAGACGCCGCGGACGTCAATCATGCCGGCGGAGCGAGGGGGAAACGTCCGGTTAACAGGTTTGGTTGATGCCTCGGCAAAACTTTTTTTCTGCCCGGGGCGCGGGGAGGGGGGAAAGAGCAAGGCGGCAGAAGGGAGTGTGTCCTTCCACAGGCGTAAAAATAGTTCGAGGGACTATGTGTAAAATAATCACTTTTTTTGAATGAGGAAAAACTTGCTTTGGAGGAGGAAAAACTATTTCTGTTAGTATAAAATTAACACGTTATTAATTCGGACCAGTAGTTAAACTTCCCAATTGGCCCTAGCTGATTATTTAATGTGTCCTTTAGTGTATTCCTCCGCCAGTCTGCCTTAAGTGCAAATAAACCCCTGACAGCTGAATTCTCAATGGAAGTCATCAGTTTGTATCTTCACTCAGAAGATTTTTACTTTGTAGTTGACTTTCTGGCTGAAGAAGTACTTAACGATATTATATGTACTAATTCATGCTTCTTCCAACTTGATGATGAATTCACGGATAATTTCGATCAACGTAAAACTAATGCAGTTTGAAAACTTTGTTCTAAAATTAAAATGGATCGCTTTCCAGGCCTCTTTGTGCAGTGAAACCTGGCACCCATAGAATTGAAAATCAAATGATATCGTGGTACTTCATCTCAAATCACAGAATTCCGTTCTTGAGGTCTTACAACCTTGCATCAATCTCCCCTGCACCACTCACGAAAAATAAACTTCCAAACCCATCCTTTAAATGCCAACTCTCTTTTGAAGTATTATGAATAATAGCAGACTGAAATAAGTTTCAAGAATGTAGCACATTTTGAGGTTCACATTCTATTGGTAAACTCCTGATTTACTCTGATTTGATTTGAATCCCTTGTGTCACTACTCTTACATTGTATATATACATAAGAACATAAGAATTAGGAACAGGAGTAGGCCATCTAGCCCCTCGTGCCTGCTCCGCCATTCAATAAGATCATGGCTGATCTGGCCGTGGACTCAGCTCCACTTACCCGCCCGCTCCCCATAACCCTTAATTCCCTTATTGGTTAAAAATCTATCTATCTGTGACTTGAATACATTCAATGAGCCAGCCTCAACTGCTTCCTTGGGTAGAGAATTCCACAGATTCACAACCCTCTGGGAGAAGAAATTCCTTCTCAACTCGGTTTTAAATTGGCTCCCCCGTATTTTGAGGCTGTGCCCCCTAGTTCTAGTCTCCTCGACCAGTGGAAACAACCTCTCTGCCTCAATCTTGTCTATCCCTTTCATTATTTTAAATCTTTCTATAAGATCACCCCTCATCCTTCTGAACTCCAATGAGTAAAGACCCAGTCTACTCAATCTATCATCATAAGGTAACCCCCTCATCTCCAGAATCAGCCTAGTGAATCGTCTCTGTACCCCCTCCAAAGCTAGTATATCCTTCCTTAAGTAAGTGACCAAAACTGCACGCAGTACTCCAGGTGCGGCCTTACCAATACCCTATACAGTTGCAGCAGGACCTCCCTGTTTTTATACTCCATCCCTCTCGCAATGAAGGCCAACATTCCATTCGCCTTCCTGATTACCTGCTACACCTGCAAAATAACTTTTTGGGATTTATGCACCAGGACCCCCAGGTCCCTCTGCACCCCAGCATGTTGTAATTTCTCCCCATTCAAATAATATTCCCTTTTACTGTTTTTTTTTCCAAGGTGGATGACCTCACATTTTCCGACATTGTATTCCATCTGCCAAACCTTAGCCCATTCGCTTAACCTATCTAAATCTCTTTGCAGCCTCTCTGTGTCCTCTACACAACCCGCTTTCCCACTAATCTTTGTGTCATCTGCAAATGTTGTTACACTGCACTCTGTCCCCTCTTCCAGGTCATCTATGTATATTGTAAACAGTTGTGGTCCCAGCACCAATTCCTGTGACACACCACTAACCACCGATTTCCAACCCGAAAAGGACCCATTTATCCCGACTCTCTGCTTTCTGTTAGCCAGCCAATTCTCGATCCATGCTAATACATTTCCTCTGACTCCACGTACCTTTATTTTCTGCAGTAACCTTTTGTGTGGCACCTTATCGAATGTATATATATATAAAAAAACAGCTTTGTATATAGTGGCACTTCCTGAAAGAAACTTATCTTGTATTGCTTTTTCCATCACACATCACTCTCACTTTGTTAATTCACGCAAAGTTAAACAGCAGCAAATCAAAACTTAGAAGGCAGGAAAGGTGCAAATCAGAAGGAAGAAAAGCAGCTAGAAAACTATTAAGTACCTACAAAAACAACCAACACTGCATAACAAGTCAGTAGAATGTACCAATAAAAAACTTTTAAAAAAACAACTTAATCTGCCATATGGCAAACCATTCCTAGTAATCCTAGAGCCTTCCACAAGTACTATTACATCCCCTTCACTAAATGCTTACCTCTGGACCTCAGAACTTGTGACACAGCCTACACCACCCCCAGTGCATCAAACCCTGTTGCACTTCCTCACTGTTACCACACCCCAAGTCCTTTATCCTTACTACTGACAAATTCTTGTACCTATCCCCAATATTCTCATATCCCCTGGCATTCACACCGTCCACAATTCTGCCAGATTCCAAGAACTTCCTCCCAGTGCTCTCACATCTTGACATCTCCTAGTATTGCCACAATCCAGTACTTTCTGCCCCCAGTACTGACAGGCCCCAATACCTTTCTCCAATATTCCCTGAGCTCACTCCACAGTTCTTCCAGACCAAGCAGTCCATTCCCCTATGCTCCCATCTTCTGACACCCTCTGTCAGTATTGTCAGTTGGGACTTTACAACAACCATAGAATCATAGAATGGTTACAGCACAGAAGAAAGCCATTTGGCCCATTGAGCCCGTGCCGACTCTCAGCTCGTCCCACTCCCCTGCCCTTTCCCCGTAGCCCTGCATTTCTTTTCCCCTTCAAATACTTATCCAACTCCCTTTTGAAAGATAAAATTGTGCCTGCTTCCACCACCCTTTCAGGCAGTGCATTCCAGATCTTAGTCACGCGCTGTGTAAATAAAGTTTTTTCTTACGTCGCCATTGATTCTTTTGCCAATCACCTTAAATCTATGTCCTCTGGTTCTCGACCCTTGTGCCAATGGGATAGTTTCTCTCGATCTACCCTGTCCAGAACCTTCATGATTTTAAACACCTCTATTAAATCTGCTCTCAATCTTCTCTGCTCCAAGGAGAACAACCCCAGCTTCTCCGGTCTAGCAATGTAACTGAAGTCCCTTATTCCTGAAATCATTCTTGTAAATCTTTTCTACACCTTCTCTAAGGCCTTCACATCCTTCCTAAAGTGTGGTGCCCAGAATTGGACACAGTACTCCAGTTGGGGCCGAAACAGTTTTTTTATAGGTTCATCATAATTTACACACTTCAGTACTCTATACCTCGATTTATGAAGCTCAGGATCCCATAAGCCTTTTTAACTGCTTTCTCAACCTGCCATGCCACCATCAACAATTTATACACTCATACCATACTCTCTGTTCATGCACCCCCTTTAGGATTGTACCATTTGGTTTATATGTCCTCTCCTCAAATTTTCTACCAAATTGCATCACTTTACACCTTTCTGCGTTAAATTTCATCTGCTACGTGTCCGCCTATTCCACCAGCCTGTCTATGTCTTCCTGAAGTAATCACTATCCTCCTCACTGTTCACTATACTTCCAAGTTTTGTGTCATCTGCAAATTTTGAAATTGCCCTTTACACTCACGTCCAAGTCATTAATATATATTTTTAAAAAGCAGTGGTCCTAGAGTTGACCCCTGGGGAACACCACTGTATACTTTCCTCTGGTCCGAAAAACAACTCTCTGTTTCCTAAACCAACAGCTTCAGTAAAAGTGACCATGAAGCTAGCGATTGTTGTAAAAACATAAGTGGTTCACTAATGACTTGGAGACTGCAGGACAATCCTGGAGGATTGGCAAGCCTAGTTAAACATAACAATCCTTTTCTGCTACTAAATCTCACAGATTTACCTCCAATCTGTTGCATGGTTCCTACCATCTGCCTTTGAAAATGTGAGATATGAAAAGTCAATTAAATTAAAGGAACATGCAATGATAATAAAGGCCACATTTATGGTGTTCACAGATAAAGGGCAAACTCTTGAAATTTGATTGGGAGGGGAGGAAAGTTCAGAGGAGGGAAATAATTCTATTTTATTATTATGTGAAATAAAGAAGGTGCATACATGGTGATGTTATAACCAATTAATATACTGTTATCCCCAGCATTGAAGCACTGACCACGCTTGAGCAGCTTTGCTGGGCAGACCACATGGTTCACATGCCAGACACGAGGCTCCCCAAGCAATTGCTCTATGCGACCTCCATCACGGCAAACGAGCCAAAGGTGGACAGCGGAAACATTACAAGGACACCCTCAAAGCCTCCCTGGTAAAGTGCGACATCACCACTGACACCTGGGAGTTCCTGGCCGAAGACTGCCCAAGATGGAGAAAGTGCATCCGGGAGGGCACTGAGCTCTTCGAGTCTCAACGCTGCGAGCGTGAAGAGGTCAGGCGCAGGCAGCAGAAGGAGCGTGTGGCCACTCAGTCTCATCCCCCCTTCCCCCGACAAATATCTGTCCCACCTGTGACAGGGTCTGTGGCTCTCGCATTGGACTATTCAGCCACCAAAGGACTCACTTTAGGAGTGGAAGCAAGTCTTCCTCGATTCCGAGGGACTGCCTATGATGATGATGATGATGATGGATATTGAAAAATAAATTTAGTCTATTCCTTTTAAATGGTGAGCCTTTTTAAGAATACATCACATTATGATCCTTTTAGAACCCATCAATCATTGAATTATTTTGGACTGTAATAACCATCACTCATGCTTCCATTCATGAAGTTTTAACTAAAGTAAGAAGTCCCAAATCCCACTCGGGAAAACTCCAAACCACATAGAGGATAAAATTACTCTGTACATTAAGGGCTAATATACACAGCAACTTTGTGTAGTAATTTAGTGCATTAGCATTGTAAGAACATGATTACAATCCCAAATTCATCCCAGGACACAACTAATCAACACATAGACCCCACATTAACATTGGCAGGGATAGAGCAGTGATCAGGGGGAGGGGGAGAAGAAATAATTGAGGGGGAGGGAGCAGCACTCGGGGGGTGGGGGAAGGAATGGGATCAGGGTAGCAACCGAGGAAGGGGAATGGCGATCAAGGGTGAGGGATTGGTGATCGGGGGGAGGAGAAATTATTGGCAGGGAGGGAGCAGCGATCAGAGCAGCGAACAATGGAGGGGAGGGAGTGCCGATTGTGGGGAAGAAGCAATTATGGAGGAGGGAGCAGCGATCGGGGGGAAGGAGAAGTGATTGGGGGGGAATGAGTGGTGATCCAGGGAGGTGGGGGGGAGGGGGAGTAGTGCGCTGTAGGTAATAGAGACCGCTTTTCAATGTGGGCTCAGGAGTAGCACCCCTGCTCCACCCGGCTCCACATTTAGGTGAATATTTAAAAAACTGACCTTGTTGGTTGCAGCCTGTTAGGCTGAATGTAGGCCTGGTTCTCCTCAGTGCAGATGACAGAGGGCAAACCAATCTTGCAGCGGGTCCTCATACAGGCATTATTTGCATGTGCAAAGGGCCTAACCCCTGTTTCACTGCACACCAAATTTTTTGCCTTTACCAATATGGCAGATGGTGCACTTCCAGATCATAATGGGTATACACTTCCTGCTCGTCAAGGTGGAGGCTTGCACAGCCGAATTCCTAAGCCTTTCTAAGATTTGCACCTGATTGGCTGAAATTGCATATTTATAAAACAGCAACAAATTACAATTGAACAGATGTGGAACGCATCAGTCAACGTATAGCGAGAATTAAAACTATCATTCAGCAATTTGCAAATCTTCCAATCAAAAACTGTCGATCAGCAAACAGCTACTGATAGTAAGGAACAGAATAGGAGCCAATGAATCCACTCCAAAAATAATCTCAATCTTTTGCAGCTCCTATCTTGCTTCATGTTCTAAGGGGCAGAAATTCCCGATCAGCCCAGTTGGGGGCGGTAATCTCTCCGGGTCGGACATTCTACGCTAAGGTGCATAGATTTTTACTTTTCATTTCTGTCCCAAAGAAATAAATCCTCGTACTTGGTTTACTTTTTATGGCCTTATTGACCTGCATTGTAATTTTTAGTGATTTGTGTATTTGTGCTCACAGATCCCTTTGCTCCTCTACCCCATTAAAATTCTTATTTTCTAAGTAATATGCAATCTCCTTATTTTTCTTAATGGAATGCAGCACACTCTATCTATGTTGAACTTCATTTGCCAATTATATGCCCATTCTGCAAGTTTATTAATGTCTTGTAATTTGTTGTCGTCCTCCTCATAGGGGGATTAAAGATAAATTGTTTTTTTTTCTAATTTTCTTTGAATACTTTGATTTATTAGTTCTAAAAATATTGGAGGTGGGAAAAGTAGGCTGTTTATCTGGGCGGGTAGGTTGGAGGTGATGAAACCTCTGGGAATACATTCAGCCAGGGTTGACAACCCAAATTGCAGTTGAGTTCAATCTTATTCTCACACGGCATTCACCCACATGCACTTGTCAGTGGTGGAGGGGGGGTTCAATAGATAGTGATCTGCAGTTTAAATCCAAGCTGATTTTTCTCTCCAGACCAGGGCTGCTTTAGAGGTCATGCACCTACTGCTATCCCATTTAGGATCAGCCAACTCAACACAGACCAAGAACCTGCGACCTTGAAATGCCTTAACGTTTATCACACAAACTCCTCCAGTCTCTCGCTTTGAGCACTTTACATTACAATCAAGATTGCAACACCGATCCACTCAACAGACAAAGCTTGAACAGTTTTGTCTCATTCTACAGACTGTTTTGTTCTTATCATGTTTCAGAGCTGATTTCCACTTGCCATTAACTACTTAGGAAATAGACTATTCACACACTTTCATCACAGATGAGTTTTCACAACACTGTCTGGGATACAGAAAGATCAAGGGGGCCAAATTGCCCCACCCCACCCCAAATAGGGCACACATTTCGAAATAAATGATTGCCCTCTTTTTCTCCTTCAATGTGTTGGGACGGTGTTTTGGGCGGCTGTGGGTCGGGAGCGGGGTGGAAGATGGGCGGTGTCATCAGTGCCGCGCTAACGCGTAGAAACATCCCTCCCCTTCAGTTAAAGGGGAGGGCCGTTGCGAGCTCTGCAGCCACTTTAGTGGCACCCACTGGGCCACCAGGGAGGGTTTTGGCCGGGCCAGCGGTCCGGCACCCAAGAGGGGGCTGTGTGTTGGTAGCTAGGCCGAACCCATGGCTGCCATTGTCAGACTGACTTCAGAGTCGATCAACAATTAAAATAAAATAGTGGCTGTGGTGGAGGGCCCTCCCCTTTAAAGACGGTCGCGCCACCCGGGCACTGGCAGCTTCCCGCCAGGAAAAGCTGTCGGTGGCACCGACCGGCGGCCGCATCGCTCTCACGGGGTGGAATGGGGTCGCCGGCGGCCGATAAGGGATGGTAACACGAGTGGGTCAGCCCATCCGCCTGTCCCCTGTCGGAAATGCCTTACCACCCCATTACCGCTTCTTAGACCTTAAGGAGGGCGGAAATTTTGCCCCCCAACCACATTCCTTGTGGAACACCAGAAGATCTGGAAGAACTTTTGAAACCCCATTTCATTTAGTATTCTGCCAAATCCAATTGGAATATTGAACATTCCCAACTCCAAACTAGGAAAACCACTGTACAGAAAGACAAATTGACTATGGGAAGATGGGACTAGTTGGGTAATTTTTCATTTTGCCTGCATACTTGCTGGTATAACATTTTTTTTTTTTTAAATCATTCCCAGGCACATGGACATCGGTGGTAAGGCCAGTGTTTATAACCCATCAATAGTTGCCCTGATTTGATACAATTGTGTGACTTGCTGGGCCACTTTAGAGGGCAGTTAATATTTAAACATTTTGGTGTGGGACTGGAGTTGCATAATGGTTATAGCGGGTAAGGGTGGCAGGTGTCCTTCTGTAAAATACATTCATTAACCTGTTGAGTTTTTATGATAAACAAAAAAGGTTGATGGTCATTTTTATTGATACTAGTTATTTATTTCTAGATTGAAATTCACAAACTACTATTGTGGGAGTTGAACTAACTCTCTGGACTGGATTTTGCTGCCACTCAGAGGGTGGGTTTGGAGGCGCGTCCGCTGTCAAAATCTGAAAGATTTACAGTGGGGCAGTGTCCAGCTCTGAACCCGCCTCCTTGTAAGTTTCCCAAGTGCCGGCTCTGCCTCCGCTTTGCAGACCCGGCACTAAGCGTCAGGTGAGGCAATTGAAATACTTAAGAAGCTGTTTAAAGGTATTTAAGCAGCATTTTACCAGCTATTAACCATTTTTCATCTTTTTCATGAGGTTCCTGTCACTCGGGGATCACGTCAGGTAAGTATGTCGGTTTTCAACAAGTTTCCATTGCTTTGAATAGGTAACAGCTGCAAAACTGGTATAAAAGCTACCATTTCACAACTGTTCACTTTCCAATGTTAGAAGCTGGCACCTTCAGGATTTGGAAGAGACTTTTCAGCTTTAGGAAGGTTGGAAGTGTTTGCAGTGAACTCTCTATCCACTGTCACCTCCTTGGAGTAACCTCTCTCACCATTGGCAGATCACTTCTGTCATCTGAACTTCAGTTACCATCTATTCCAGCAGCATCAAAGCCCTTGATCCTCAGAATCTCACCACGATCAGCCCCAACACTAACATCACTAAACACACCAGCATCACCAACAATAACACCAACCTTCTCTGCAATTACCTGATGCTGCACAGGACACAGGGCATCAGCACATGATCACATTGCTGCCCGGGAGGCCAGGGATGCCTTCACCATGGCCACATTTACTTTACTTCACGCTGTACATCCTGACCGCCACATGATGCACCAGGTTGGCACCACCCCACACCAGCACCATAAAGCATCCCTGCAATGCCCAAGCCATTCCTTTCACACTCATCACCATTGCGGGGGTACCCTTATGTCTCACTATGCCACTTTCAAAGATGCACACAAATCATTCCAAGAAGATTAAGTGATCAAAATAAAGATTTCAATGTTTGACAACACATTAGCAGAAACACTTCATGAACATTGGCTAAAAGACCCAAGTGCCTACCCTTGTGTGTTGTTAGTTGGTATGATTGGACAAGGATGAGGGTGAGTGTGAGGGGTGGCTAGTGAGATGAGGAAGTGATATTTTAGATAGAGAGAGAGGGGGATGAGTGGAGGTGCAAGGTAAGTTGATGTGAGTAAGGATGTGCAGGAGTAGGGTAGGGAATGCAGAGTGATGGGAATGTGATGAGTGGTAGAGCAGAATGAGGTTGAGTGTGGCTTTGCAGTAACCTTTCATGATCTACTGAGATCATTGAAAGGTTTGTGCCACTGCAGCCAGGTCCTCCTGCCAACATCTCTGCTTGTGCCCTCCAGTGCAATGTGCAACTAGGCTGCATTGGTCTCCTGGGGCAGTCTCTTCTGCCCATTGGAAGAGAAGCAAACCTCCCTGTGTGCTGTGACTCCCTCCATAAGCATCTGGAAGGGATGGGAGATCCTGGGTGCAACCGTGCAACTTTGTGCTTTTCATCTCAATGCTGCAGAACACAGAGAGAAGAGCTGTCAAAATGAATGTGGGCATCATCCCTTTAAGGAAATTGGCTGATGACACATCATCGTTTGATGTCATCAGACCCACTTCCTTTTAATTGGCCGGGAGCCTCGCAGGGCAGGCTAAACAAGCCCAATCAAGGTAAAATCACTTCAACAGAGCAGGCTGCAACTGGGAGCTGGGTTCCAATCCGCACCCAAAGTCACCTGCCTCTCTCCCAACTCGGTAGGAAAAATCACGGCCTCTGAATTATTCGTTTAGATTCATTCAGGCCTTTGGATTACTAGTCAAGTAACATAACCATTACACTATCATACCCTTTACACTCTCCTACATTGACTACACTTCAAAAGTACTTCATTAGTTGTAAAGTGCTTTGTGATGCCCGAGGTTGTGAAAGGTGCTATATAAATGCAAGTTTTACTCTATTACAGCAATTGAAGTAATATTATTCCCCAGGTCCTTAATACTATGAAGCATTTAACTCCCTCAGTCTTTCTTCTTTCTTCAATCAACAGAGGTTTAAGACCCAAGATTGGCATCACCTAAAAACGGTGCTGGTCATTATTGTAATCTATTGAGCCTGTTTCTTAATAATAAAATAATTAAAGTGGCAGATAAACATGGCTGTTACTATGCCATCTACCACGTTCTTTACCTTGTTGCTGCCCTTTAAGCAGTTTTCACTGACCTACTTTGAATGTGAATCATCTTTACATGCTTCCTTCACTTATTTTGGTTTGTATCACCTTCAGGCACTACATTTTGATTGTTATAAAGATCTTTACATAAAAAGTATTAGAAAAAAATAGCTTTCCAAAACTCACTATCTAGACTCACACGTAAGTTCAAAGACAATTGTAATGTATTTGCTTCATGGATTCTTTGCATAAGAAATCATAGCAACATATAGCTATTAAGAACTAGTTAGTTTATTAGCAAATTATTTAATAATTACACTACACATTACCACTTCAGGCACACAGCCACCTGCCTCATCATGGACCCCCCTCCAAACCCAACTGGCTGGGGTTTTATTGAGTCTTGTGAACATCACATGACTGGCTAAGCCACTCCCAACTCAACAGCTGTACAACTCACAGATGCATACAATACATCATCATAGGCAGTCCCTCGGAATTGAGGAAGACTTGCTTCCACTCTTAAAATGAATCCTTAGGTGACTGAACAGTCCAATACGAGAACCACAGTCACTGTCACAGGTGGGACAGACAGTCGTTGAGGGAAAGGGTGGGTGGGACTGGTTGCCGCATGCTCTTTCCGCTGACTGTGCTTGATTTCTGCATGCTCTCAGCAATGAGACTCGAGGTGCTCAGCGTCCTCTCGGATGCACTTCCTCCACTTCGGGCGGTCTTTGGCCAGGGACTCCCAGGTGTCAGTGAGGATGTTGCTCTTTATCAGGGAGGCTTTGAAGGTGTCCCTGTAATGTTTCCTCTGCCCACCTTTGGCTCGATTGCCATGAAGGAGTTCTGAGTAGAGCGCTTGCTTTGGGTGTCTGGTGTCTGGCATGCAAACGATGTGGCCAGCCCAGTGGAGCTGATCAAGTGTGGTCAGTGCTTCAATGCTGGGGATGTTGGCCTGGTCGAGGACGCTAATGTTGGTGCGTCTGTCCTCCTAGGGGATTTGTAGGATCTTGCGGAGGCATCGTTGGTGGTATTTCTCCAGCAACTACTGAACACGGTCCATGTCTCTGAGCCATACAGGAGGGCGGGTATTACTATAGCCCTGTAGACCATGAGCTTGGTGGCAGTTTTGAGGGTCTGGTCTTCAAACACTCTTTTCCTCAGGCGGCCGAAGGCTGCACTGGTGCACTGGAGGCGATGTTGAATCTTGTTGTCAATGTCTGCTCTTGTTGATAAGAGGCTCCCGAGGTATGGGAAATGGTCCACGTTGTCCAGGGCTGCGCCGTGGATCTTTATGACTGGGGAACAATGCTGTGCGGCGAGGACAGGCTGGTGGAGGACCTTTGTCTTACGGATGTTTAGTGTAAGGCCCGTGCTTTCTTACGCCTCAGTAAATACGTCGACTATGTCCTGGAGTTCAGCCTCTGTATGTGCGCAGACAAGTCGCCGTCCGTGTACTGTAGCTCGACGGCAGGGGTTAGAGTGGTCTTGGATCTGGCCTGGAGACAGCATACAAGACAACAATCAAAGGGGTTCCTACTCAGCAGCACTTTCTTGGTTTGAGTATATGGTGATTGAATGTTGGACTCAACTGCAGTATTAGTATAGTCAGATCATTGGAAACAGCAAGATCTTTGGAGAATAGCAGCACAGAGCTGGGGTAACTTGTTTTTTACAGACAGATATACAGAAGAAGTCACTTTATTTCTCAGAAACAGTTGCCATCCAAAATGAAAGAGACTTGACAGGTCTAATTCACCTATGACCAGACTGTCCCAACCTAAGAACGATTTCTTTGCAGTTGGGTTACGGATCTGGACCAATAATTAAATAGCTTTAGTAATCAATTGGTTAGCGGGGACCATCCTTTATTGCTTTACTGACCTCTCTGTTTTGCTAAAATTAATGAAGGTAGTAAAATCTAGCCCTCCGTCACCAATTGACTTTTTGAGTAGTCTTCATGTCCTGTGCGTAATTCAGTTGCGAGACCTATGAGTCACTTGCATTGTTTTTCACTGTATTCAGGTCATCACCTATTAAGTGATTAGCATCAGCCCTCAGTTATTGTTTAACTGTTCATCCTCACAGTGAGCTATGACTGTTCACAATATGTAGCTGTTTAACTCCTTATAGAGAAGTTGAAGTTAAAAATAATTACAAAAGATAAGAAGAAATCATGAAAAAAGGAAAAACTGCAAGGCAGAAATGATATTCGTGGCCAAGTTGAATTCTGAAATCAAACAAAACCTCTTGTGAAGGGTAAGTCAGGTCTGACTAATACGGCTGAATGTTTTGAAGAGGTCACTAGCATGGTGGATAGGAGACTGTCCATGGACATTATCTATATGGACTTCCAAAAGGCATTTGATAGTGATCCGCACACGAGATTATTGACACAAATGAAAGTGCAGGATATTGGAGATAACCTTGTGATATGGGTTGGTAATTGGTTGGGAGGTGGGAGGCAGTGAGTAGGGGTAAAGGGAACATTATTTGATTGGCAGGATGTTCCCCAGGAATCTGTACTGTGGCTTCAGTTTTTTATCATATATAATGATTGACTTGGATGAAGGATAGAGAGTTGTAAATCTAAGTTTGCAGATGATACTATTAGGAGCCACAGTAAGTTGTGTAGGTGAGAGTAGGATGTTGCAAAGAGACACAGACAGACTAAGTGAATGGACAAAACTACAGCAGATGGAGGTCGGTGTGGGGTCTTCCACTTTGGATCGGGAAAGACAACTTGCAATATTAATGATAACAGATGAGGAACTCTGGAGAAGCGAAGGGATTTAGGAGTTGTGGAATCATAGAATGGTTACAGCACAGAAGAAGACCATTCAGCCTGTCGAGCCCATGCCAGCTCTCAGCTAGTCCCACTCCCCCGCCCTTTCCCCATAGCCCTCAATTTATTTTTCTTCAGATACTTATCCAACTCCCTTTTGAAAGATAAGATGAATCTGCCTCCACCATTCTTTCAGGCAGTGCATTCCAGATCTTAACCACACGTAAAAAAGTGTTTTCTTACATCGCCTTTGGTTCTTTTGCCAATCACCTTAAATCTGTGTCCTCTGGTTCTCAGCCCTTCTGCCAATGAGAACAGTTTCTCTCTATCTACTCTGGACAGCCCTGTCATGATTTTGAACACCTCGATCAAATCTCCTCTCAATCTGCTCCAAGGAGAACAACTCCAGCTTCTTCAGTCAATCCACGTAATTGAAGTCTCTCATCCCTGTAATCATTCTCCGAAATCATTTCTCCACCCTCTCTAAGGCCTTCACATCCTTCCTAAATTACAGTGCCCTGAATTGGACACAAAACTCCAGTTGAGGCGAAACTAGTGTTTTGTAAAGGTTAATCATAACTTCCTTGCTTTTTCACCCTATGCCTCTATTTATGAAGCCCAGATCCTGTATACTTTTTTAACCGATTAATAGAATGGCGGAACAGGCTCAAGGGGCTGGATGACCTACTCCTGTTCCTATGTTCCTTTGAGGGATCTAAGGAGGATGCGAGGAGAGGCAAGGTAGAGGAGCAGGGGGATAGGATGAGCCTGAGAGGGTCACTAGCTTCTCACCAGCTGCCTGTGGGAGGAAATTAGTGGGCGTGTGGGAGTGATGGTCGAGTAAAGGGTGAGATGAGTAAAAGTGCAATAAGGCACCTTTTTGGAACTGATAAAGTTAGAGCTAAATGGTTTGAACTAGCAACCTAACCAGAAAGCTGCAGGCTAAATCCCTTGGGGCCGAAATTAGTGGCCTTACCGCCCAGTGCTGCCGGCTGCCGGCGAGTTTTTCTGCTGCTCTCCCCTTGGTGACAAATTCCTCCAAGTCTGCATCCGGCGAGAGGGGAGTACTGCCAGGAACCGCCCACTGACGGCTTCTGACGGCCAAGTCGGGTAAGTGACCTCCCACCTGCCAAGCTGGCATATTGGTGCAGACGGGAGTCGGTGGCAGCAGGGGGAAGGAACGCTGCGTGGAGGCAAGTCTAACCCCAATGGTAAGTAAGAAGACCTGCAAAAAATGGTTAGTGATCATTTTTTTATTTTATTTTCTTCAGCGTTTTACCTGTATGGGGTCCCCTGAAGGTGTTATGGTGTTTTATTGTGAATATTTTTATTTTTCAGTGTTCCCCCCCTCCCTGGGCCCAACTCAATCCTTGGCGGCACTTTGGCGAGGATTGCATTTGCCTCCGAGATTGAGAGCTGCCACCCGCTGCCGCCCAGATTAATGGCGTAAGCCGTTATTTGGCCGCCGGGCTGTACTGCCATCTCTTTTAGAGGGATCTTCCTGGCAAAGTATCGCCCAGTCTCTCGGTGGCCATCAGCTGCTGTTTGGGTGGCACTTGGGCGGGCCTTGGCTTCCACCAAGTTCGGGCCTCTAGACTTTAACACAAGGCCAAACTAGAATCCTAATACAGATCTGAACAAATATATATTAAAAAAGACCATTCACCATAACATAAGAACATAAGAAATAGGAACAGGAGTAGGCCATACGGCCCCGCGGGCCTGCTCTGCCGTTCAATAAGATCATGACTGATCTGATCATGGACTCAGCTCCACTTCCCTGCCCGCACTCCATAACCCCTTATCCCATTATCACTCAAGAAACTGTCTATTTCTGTCTTAAATATATTCAATGACCCAGCTCTCTGAGGCAGCGAATTCCACAGATTAACAAACCTCTGAGAGAAGAAATTCCTCCTCATCTCAGTTTTAAATAGGTGGCCCCTTATTCTAAGATCATGCCCTCTAGTTCTAGTTTCCCCCATCAGTGGAAACATCCTCTCTGCATCCATCTTATCAAGCCCCCTCATAATCTTATACGTTTCAATAAGATCACCTCTCATTCATCTGAACTCCAATGATTTAGAGGCCCAACCTACTCAACCTTTCCTCATAAGTCAACCCCCTCATCCCCGAATCAACCTAGTGAACCTTCTCTGAACTGAATCCAGAGCAAGTATATCCTTTCGTATATATGGAAACCAAAATTGCATGCAGTATTCCAGGTGTGGCCTCACCAATACCTTGTATAGCTGTAGCAAGACTTCCCTGCTTTTATACTCCATCCCCTTTGCAATAAAGGCCAAGATACCATTGGCCTTCCTGATCACTTGCTGTACCTGCATACTAACCTTTTGTGTTTCATGCACAAGTACCCCCAGGTCCCGCTGTACTGCGGCACTTTGCAATCTTCCTCCATTTAAATAATAACTTGCTCTTTGATTTTTTTTTCTGCCAAAGTGCATGACCTCACACTTTCCAACATTATACTCCATCTGCCAAATTTTTGCCCATAACCATTACTCTTCACCTCTGAACCTCATGCCAACCTCAACTAATGCTTAACCCTACCTTTAGCCCTAACCCTAACAACCCGAACTCTAATACCCAACACAAACCATAATTCTATTGCACTAACTCTAGTGAAATGGCTAACCCTAGCCCCTAAATCTAATCTTAAACCCTAATCCTAAACCTTAACCCTAAACTTTTACAGTAAATCCTTCCTTTGACCCTGACTGTGTCCCAACCCCAATTCGAATCTCAATATGGCTAACCTTATCCTTCACACTTACAAAACCGCCGGCCTTTCCTGCAACTTGCTTTCACAGGGTAAGCTGTGATATTATGCAGACCAAGGTTAATCCTACATACCATATCCCCAGTCAGGGCTGAATAAAAATATATTGACAAAACACCTGGAGAAGAAGGAATAAAAACATGAGCCAAAGAGAAGTGACAGGCCATAATTCTATAAAAACTCCAGCAATCGATGTGGGCATGAACACAATAAGGGATAAATACCCTCCTGCTCAAACCTTTTAGTCTAACCCCATAACTAACCTGGGAAGATTTTATTTCCGGGCAGATTGGTTCGTGACACTAGTGTCAACAAGACTGCCAGCAAGGCCAGCGGGAGCAGTAACCACGCTGACAAGGTCGCAACAAATCAGCAGGGGTGGCAGCATTGTGGCCAGTTCAACAGCCACAAGGCTGGCAGCACTAGTAACAGGTTCAGTGGCGAGATCATAGGAATAAAACAATCGCTGTTTAAAAGTTAAAGCTAACTATATTTGACTGGGAAATCCCTGGCCGGGTGTGCATGCAACACCTCTGAAGAGTCAGGAACAAAGCTGGCACTTGAACGAATCAATGACCTCTGGAAAAAAGTGGTCAACTATGGAAATTGAGCTAAAAATCAAGAGCCAGAACTATAAGTACAGGGAGACAAGAATTGGTATGGCATCTCACTTCAATCCCAGGCTGTATTTCCCCTGAAATAAATTGCCACAAAGCACTGTTAATACCGATTCAGTTGAAATATTCAAAAACAGGAATAGATTCACAATTAAAAACCTAAGATAAGATAGAATTAGAAAAGGTCAGTCTCCCTATGAAGCCTATTTATTCACAAACCATTTACAATCCATTCTACCATAGACTCTACCTAATCCATTGAATCATGGACCAGCGAATGCAAGCTTGATGTGATGGCAAGAAGGAAATTAAATTCTGTTCATTGGTTCTATCCAGTGCCCTCATATTTTCAAACTAACAAATTCCTTTGCTGGAGGTGGTGGGCGGATTATCTGAGCAGGATGTCCCCATATCACTTGTAATCTGTCATTCACCTCCGCAAATATTCAGCAAACTTCATAACTTCAAGCCTCATTCGCAAGACTGTCACCTGCCAATGTCATGGGTGATGTGGGCAGGTATCACAGATACAGCTAAAACAACTGCAACCACAATGGCGAGAAAATTGGGTGAGGATATTGCTGGAATACAGTCTTCTAATGTCTACATATGGTATCAGGGGAACCGTCCACTTTCAGAACTTACACTTCATTCAAATCGCTAGAAATTAAATCTTCAGAAAATATCAATTAAAATAGAAATAAAGAGGTGAATTTATATAGCACCTTATCACATTGAAAAACCTCAAATTACTTCCTCCAATTCATTACTTTTAGTTGTTATGTAGGCCTATGCAGCAGTCATTGTTCAGCAGCACTGTCTCATAACCAACAGAGATAAATAACCAGTGATTCTGGGGGGAGCTTTAACCTGAAAAAAGAGGTGGGTTTGGAGTGCTGGTATTATGTTCAGAATAACTCCACAAGACTGTATATTGTAAGCTCAAACTGTTGTGATCTTGGTCTCTTTAATGTAACCCCAGAGTGAGAAAGCAGCATGGTAGATTGCCTTTTATACCTGCTTGCCCAGAGTGTGCAGGTGACCCTTGGGTCTCCAACAGGTGCGCCCCCTGGTGGCAAGTCTTACACACTAGTAAAGTTTCCGAACATAACATCATTCCCCCCCAAAGTCTTAGATACAAGTTATTTACAAGTTGAGGCGATCCAGGGCTCTACGTTCCCGGGTTGATCGCCTGAGTTGAAGTCCTGGCAAGGGTGAGTCGGTCGGATCATTGCTGCACTGCAGTGTGGCTGGTCTGATTGTACTGTCAGGCATGGTGGGTTCATCCTCGTGGTTGACCGCGAGGTCAATTGCTGGTGGATCAATGATGGTAATGTCCTCTTCAAACTGTTCTTGGTTGTCAGTGAATCGCAGTTTGGTCTGATCCAAATGTTTTCTGCAGTTTGTCCATTCAAAAATTTGACAACAAACACTCTATTCCCCTCCTTGGCTAAAACAGTGCCAGCAACCTATTTGGAAACATGACTGTAATTGAGAACAAACAAAGGATCATTAACCTCAATGTCACGCGATACAGCCACGCGATCGTGATACACGTTATGCTGGTGACAGCGGGTTTCTACATGATCATTGAAATCCGGGTGGATGAAGGAGAGCCTGGTTTAGAGTGCTCTCTTCATTAACAATTCTGCAGGGGGAACCCCAGTAAGTGAGTGGATTCATGTCCGGTAGCTGAGCAGAATCCGAGATAACCGGGTCTGCAGGGAACCGTCTGTCTCGGGTTTCAAGCTCTGCTTGATAGTTTGGAGTGCCCATTCCGCTTGACCATTGGATGTGGGCTTAAACGGGGCAGACCTGACATGCTTGATGCCATTGCGGGTCATGAACTCGTTGAATTCTGAGCTGATGAAACATGGTCCGTTGTCACTAACAAGAACGTCGGGCAAACCATGGGTGGCGAACATGGCCCGGAGGCTTTCAATGATGGCAGTGGACATACATGATGACATTATTATACATTCAATCCATTTAGAGTAAGCGTCCACTGCTACTAGGAACATCTTTCCTAGAAAGGGGCCAGCGAAATCTACATGGACCCTGGACCACAGTTTGGAGGGCCATGACCACAGACTCAGTGGGACCTCCCTTGGTGCATTGCTCAACTGTGAGCAAGTGTTACATTGGTGTACGCACGACTCAAATTCCGAGTCAATGCCGGGCCACCAACCGTGCGACCTGGCAATAGCCTTCATCATGACTATGCCTGGGTGGGTACTGTGTAAGTCGCATATAAACATTTCCCTGCCCTTTTTTGGCAAAACTACCCGATTGCCCCATAGGAGATAACCCGAATGGATGGACATTTCATCTTTACGTCGGTGAAACGGCTTAATTTCATCTTGCATTTCCCCGGGAACGGCTGACCAGTTCCCATTTAGGAAGCAGTTTTTTTTACTAATGATAGCACAGGGTCCTGGCTAGTCCAGGTCCTGATCTGGCGAGCCATGACGGGTGACCCCTCGCTCTCAAAAACATCCATTACCAGAAGCAAATCTGCGGGTTGTGCCTTTTCGACCCGGTGTTGGGCAATGGTAGCCGACGGCATCAGCACAGTTCTCAGTGCCTGGTCTGTGGCGGATTACATAGTCATACACAGATAATGTTAGTGCCCATCTTTGGATGCGGGACGAAGCATTGGTGTTAATACCTTTGCTTTCTGGGAACAGCGAAATGAGCCGTTTGTGGTCGTTTTCGAGCTCGAACCGGAGTCCAAATAGGTATTGGTGCATTTTCTTAACCCCGTATACACATGCTAATGCTTCTTTCTCAACCATACTGTAGGCTCTTTCAGCCTTAGATAAACTTCTGGACGCATATGCAACCGGTTGCAGTTTGCCTGACACATTGGCTTGCTGTAACACACAACCGACCCCGTACGAAGATGCATCACAAGCTAGTACTAAATGTTTACACGGGTCATACACTACAAGTAACTTGTAAGAACTTAGCAGGTTTCTGGCCTTATTAAAGGCTGTCTCTTGAGATTTACCCCAAACCCAGTCATCACCCTTGCGTAGCAATAAATGCAAGGATTCCAGCAAAGTGCTCAACCCCGGTAGAAAGTTACCAAAATAGTTGAAGAGTCCCAGGAATGAACGCAGCTCCGTCACATTCTGTGGTCTGGGTGCATTCTTGATGGCCTCTGTCTTGGAGTCCGTGGGTCTGATGCCGTCTGCCGCAATCTTTCTCCCCAGAAATTCGACCTCTGGTGCCAGGAAAACACACTTGGAGCATTTCAGTCTGAGTCCCTGTCCAGTCGCTTTAGAACCTCTTCCAGGTTGTGCAAGTGTTCAGTAGTGTTGCGACCATTGATCAAGATGTCGTCTTGAAACACCACGGTGCGCGGAACCGATTTCAGCAGACTCTCCATGTTCCTCTGGAAGATGGCAGCAGCCGAGCGAATCCCAAAAGGCATCTGTGGTATATGAACAGTCCTTTGTGCGTGTTGATGCACGTCAATCTTTTCGAAGGTTCAGCCAGCTCCTGTGTCATGTAAGCAGAGGTTAGATCTAGCTTGGTGAACGACTTCCCCCCCCTGCTAGCGTTGTGAACAGGTCATCCGCTTTGGGTAGTGGGTACTGGTCCTGTAACGAGACTCGGTTGATCGTTACCTTGTAGTCCCCGCAGATTCTGACTGTCCTATCGCTTTTCAACACCGGAACAATTGAACTGGCCCACTCGTTAAACTCGACTTGCGATATGATCTCCTCTCGTTGAAGTCTGTCCAGCTTGATTTCGACTTTCTCTCGCATCATATATGGAACCGCTCTGGCCTTGTGATGAACAGGCCGTGCATCAGGGACTAGACAGATCTGCACTTTGGCACCTGTGAAGTTGCGGATGCCTGGCTCAAATAACATCGGGAATTTGTTTAGCACTTGGGCGCATGAGGTGTCATCCACCGAAGACAGTGCTTTGATGTCGTCCCAGTTCCATCGGATTTTTCCTAACCAGCTTCTGTCAAACAGCGTTGGGCCATCGCCTGGTACAATCCATAGTGATAAATCATGCACAGCTCCATCATATGATACCTTCACTGCCACACTGCCAATGACTGGTATGATCGCTTTGGTGTAAGTGCGCAGCTTTGGTGTGGATCGGGCTTAGTTTTGGCCTTTGTGTCTTGTTGCCCCACAGTTTCTCAAAAGCTTTCTGGCTCACAATTGACTGACTCGCCCCTGTGTCCAATTCCATGGAAACTGGAATGCCATTTAATTTGACTTTCAACATTATCGGAGGGCTTTTGGTGGTGAAGAGATGTACCCCATACACTTCCTCTTCAGCCTTGGGTTGAGTTGCCTCTCTTACTCGTTCAGCGTGATCCGCGCCAGATCGGTCATCTTCCGCCGACTCTGCCACGTGGTGAGTCGCAGCATGTTTGCACATTCGCTGGAGGTGCCCCATTGTTCCATAGCCTTTGCACACGTAGTGCTTGAATCGACATTGATGGGCTCGATGATTACCCCGCAGCGCCAACATGGTGCTAATGGATTCGCATTCACGCCCCACAGCGGATTCTGAGTCACCTAGGTCTGGCCTCTGCAGGCGTGTAGGCCCTGCCATGTACAGTTCTACCTGCTGAAGGCGTTATTTAATGCACAGTGATGCGTCCTTACTATACAGTATAAATGCACACGAGGCCCATACTTGAGAGAAGGTCACTCTGTGACCAGTTACCTTTATTACCAAGACCTCAAGTGATGAAGGTGGGTGGAGCTTCCCCTTTTATACCTGAAAGTCCAGGTTAGGAGTGACTCCCAAAAATTCACCCCCTTGTGGTCAATGTTCTCACGGTGTACAACTTAGGTCAGCTTATACATGGGTTACAATGATAGTTGAATACATGACATAACCTCCCCCGCAAAGTCTTATTGTGATCACAAGTTAAGTCTCTCTGGTGGTTTACGCTCTCTTGTTGAGCGCCTGAGTTGGGGCTACGGTTGTTGGATGCTGGCCTGAGTGTCTGCTGTTTGCGGTGCCTCAGGCCTGTCCGGACTACCCACAGTGACTGGGCTCTCCTCCATTTGGTTCCGGTGTTCGGTCACCTGTGGTGGAGTGAACGCTATGTCGTATTCTTCCTCTGCTTTTTCTATGGGGTTGCTGAACCTCCTTTTAGTTTGATCCATGTGTTTGCGGCAGATTTGTCCATTGGTAAGTTTAACTACCAAAACCCTATTCCCCTCTTTGGCAACCACAGTGCCTGCAAGCTATTAGGGCCCTGCAGCGTAATTAAGGACAAAAACAGGGTCATTGACATCAATACATCGCGCCCTCGCATTCCTGTCATGGTAGTCACATTGTGATTGAAGCCTGCTCTGAACAATTTCTTTCATAGTAGGGTGTATAAGGGATAACCAGGTTTTGAGCGTCCTTTTCATTAGCAGCTCTGCAGGTGGAACCCCTGTGAGCGAGTGTGGTCGGGATCTATTGGCCAACAGGAGGCGTGATAAGTGGCTTTGTCAGGAACCCCCTTGGATTCTGAGCATCCCCTGTTTGATTATCTGCACTGCTCGTTCCACCTGGCCGTTTGAGGCCGGCTTGAACGGTGCTGTTCTGACATGGTTGATTCCATTGCCTGTCATGAAGTCCTGGAATTCAGTGCTTGTGAAGCATGGGCCATTGTCGCTGACCAAGACATCCGGTAGACCATGGGCGGCGAACATTGCCCGTAGACTTTCTACTGTGGCAGAGGATGTGCTTGAACTTAAAATGGCACACTCAATCCATTTGGAGTAGGCGTCTACTACAACCAAAAACATTTTTCCCATGAAAGGACCTGCGTAGTCCACATGGATGCGTGACAATGGCTTGGCGTGCTTGGACCAGGGGCTAAGAGGGGCTTCCCTGGGTGGTTTGCCCAGCTGAGCACACGTGTTGCACCTGCGAACACAAAATTCCAGGTCTACATCTATTCCTGGCCACCAAATGTGTGACCTGGCAATTGCCTTCATCATGACAATGCCCGGGTGCTCATTGTGAAGTTCTCTGATAAACACCTCTCTGCCCATCTGGGTCATGACTACTCGGTTTCCCCACAGTAGGCAATCGGCTAGAATCGAGAGTTCATCCTTGCGCCTATGAAATGGTTTAAATTCCTCAGGGCATGCCCCGTACATGGCTGCCCAGTCCCCATTCAGGACACATTTCTTAACTAAAGACAGTAGCGGGTCTTTATTTGTCCAGACTTTAATCTGACGGAGCTGTCACAGGTGAGCCTTCGCTTTTGAAAGCTTCAACAGCCATGACCATCTCAGCATCATGCTCAGTTGCCCCCTCAGTGGTGGCTAGTGGGAGCCTGCTGAGTGCATCAGCGCAGTTTTCAGTGCCCGGTCTGTGCCAAATTGTGTAGTCATAGGCAGCTAACGTAAGTGCCCACCTCTGTATGCGGGCCGATGCATTTGCATTTATGGCCTTGTTGTCGGCCAAAAGGGACGTTAGGGGTTTGTGATCTGTCTCCAGCTCAAATTTCCTGCCAAACAGGTACTGTTGCATTTTTTTTACTGCATATACACATGCTAGCGCTTCCTTTTCTACCATCCTGTAGCCCCTTTCTCCCTGAGACAGCGTTCTGGAGGCATAAGCTACCGGCTGTAACTGACCATTGACATTCACATGCTGCAACACACACCTGACCCCATAGGACGATGCATCGCACGTTAAAACAAGTTTCTTACATGGGTCATATAACGTTAACAGTTTGTTAGAGCATAACAAATTGCGTGCTCTCTCAAAAGCCCTTTTCTGGCTGTCCCCCCACACCCAATCGTGACCTTTGCGTAGGAGCATGAGTAGCGGCTCTAAGAGCGTGCTCAATTTGGGAAGAAAGTTACCAAAATAGTTCAGGAGCCCCAGGAACGAACGCAGCTCCACCATGTTACGGGGTCTGGGTGCTCTTTGGATCGCTTCCGTTTTGGACGCAGTAGTTCCGTTTTGGATCCCATCTGCTGCTACCCTCCTCCCCAGGAATTCTACCTCTGGAGCTAAGAAGACGCACTTCGCCTTTTTCAGTCGCAGCCCTACCGGTCCAGTCTGCGTAGCACCTCCACCAGATTGTGGAGATGTTCTTCAGTATCGCGACCCGTGATGAAGATGTCGTCTTGAAAAACCACCGTCTTTGGAATCGACTTGAGGAGGCTTTCCATATTTAGCTGAAAGATCGCGGCGGCCGAACAAATCCCGAACGGACATCT
The DNA here is from genome assembly GCF_044704955.1 of Pristiophorus japonicus. NCBI lineage: Eukaryota > Metazoa > Chordata > Chondrichthyes > Pristiophoridae > Pristiophorus > Pristiophorus japonicus. Next base: position 49,900,934 of record NC_091978.1, read on the forward strand.
GTTAGACTCAAACAACCCCTTGTGTGTCGTGATGGTAGTCAGCTTCTTCGACTCACTCGCCAGCTCCTGGGTCATGTAAGCTGAGGTCAGGTCCAATTTTGAAAAAAGTTTGCCACCGGATAACATCGCAAAGAGGTCCTCTGCTCTCGGTAGCGGGTACTGGTTTTGGAGTGACACCCAATTGATGGTGGCCTTGTAATCGCCACATATCCTGACCGATCCATCCACCTTGAGCACCGGCATGATCGGGCTCGCCCAGTCACTGAATTCGACTGGCGAGATGATGCCTTCCCTCAGCAGGCGGTCCAGTTCGCATTCTATCTTTTCCCGCATTACTTACGGCACCGCTCTGGCCTTGTGGTGTACTGGCCTGGCGTCCGGGTTTATGTGAATCACTACCTTGGCCCCCATGAAAGTGCCATTGCCGGGTTGAAATAATGAGTAAAATTTGTCCAGGACCTGTGAGCATGATACTCGCTCCACAGAAGAAATTGCATTGACATTGCCCCATTTCCAGTTCATGACAGCAAGCCAACTCCTCCCCAGTAGTGCAGGACCGTCCCCGGGACAATCCAGAGTGGCAACCTGTTCTCCGAATCTTTGTGGGTCACGACTACCGTGGCACTGCCTAGCACCGGAATGATCTGCTTTGTGTAAGTCCGTAGCTGTGCGTCAATCGCCAATAATTTTGGCTTCCTGGCCTTGGACGCCCACAACTTGTTGAACTGTTTGATACTCATCAGGGACTGGCTGGCCCTTGTGTCTAGCTCTATTCATACTGGGATGCCATTGAGGAGCACTTTCATCATTATCGGTGGCGTCCTGGTGTATGAACTGTATATGTGCTCCACATGAACTCACTGAACTTCAGCTTCCAGCGATTTCCCCCAGTGTTCATTTGGCCTCGTAGGGCTTACATCAGGCCGGTCCTCCTCATACATCAACCTGGCTGCAGGCTTCCTGCACATATGTGCCAAGTGACCGCTGACGTAGCAGTTTCTGCAGGTATATTGCTGATACCTGCAAGCTCTGGCTGGGTGTTTGCCTCCACACCTCCAGCATGAGCTGGAGGCCCAGTTGTTGGAAACAAAAGGTCCATTACCAGTCGATCGTCTCTGACTGTCTCTGTAACTGTCCTTAAGCACACCATTAACAGGTGTTGATAGCCCCATTACTGGCCGCATTGTCCATTGCGATGGCATGAATCGCCTTTCAGCTAGCCATTGTCTCTGTTGAATTCCCTCTTTGGGTTCGACTACATGCTGGGGCATGTCCGATTGCCCTTGTCTGCCTAGAGAACTGTGTCCCGCATTAACAATGTTGACTCCCTGGTCGTTTGCTGCATTTAAGCCAAGATTTTTGTCATACATCATTCTGGTCTCTTCCTCCCCTGAGATAAATGTCTGGGCTGTCAGAGCCGCCACTTCCAAGGTCAAGTCTTTGGTCTCAATCAGTTTCCTAAAAACCTCAGTGTGCCCGATACCCTCAATAAAAAAGTCTCGCAGCATCTCCGCTCTGCATGCATCTGGGAACTTAGGTTCGCCAGTTGCCAGAGATCTGCCACGAAGTCTGGAACGCTTTGCCCTTCTCGCCGCCGGTGCGTGTAAAACCGGTGTCTCACCATGTGCATGCTGCTCGCCGGTTTAAGGTGTTCCCCCGCTCAACTTACTGAGCTCTTCGAATGTCTTGTGCGCCGGCTTCTCTGGCGCTAGAAGGTCCTTCATCAGGGAGTCTGTTCTGGATCCACAAACCGTCAGGAGATGAGCTCTGCGTTTGTCGGCATGTCCCAACCATTCCTTAGTGACAAAACTTTGCTGTAGTCTCTCAATAAAGTCGTCCCAATCATCACCAACACAGTACCTCTCGTCTGTGCTGCTAGTGGCCATGCTCGCCTGGTTTAAATCCCAGTTTCTCGTCATCAATGATATGTCCTTACTATACAGTATAAATGCACACGAGGCCCATACTTGAGAGAAGGTCACTCTGTGACCAGTTACCTTTATTACCAAGACCTCAAGTGATGAAGGTGGGTGGAGCTTCCCCTTTTATACCTGAAAGACCAGGTTAGGAGTGTCTCCCACAAGTTGACCCCTTGTGGTCAATGTTCTCAAGGTGTACAACTTAGATCAGCTTATACATGGGTTACAATGATAGTTGAATACATGACACACAGTACTTGCCGGTGAGCTTCGATGCTACAAAGATATCTGTTTAGTGTTATCGTTCGTGGACATGAAACCCTGGGCTATCGTGACGGCCTTGCTCAGATCTAGGGATTTGGCAGACAGCAGTTTGCGAAGAATGACCTTGTGGCTGATTCCCAGCACAAAAAAGTCCCGCAACATTTCCCCCAAAAATCCAGCAAATATGCACGGTCCTGCAAGGTGTCTTAGGTCGGCGACCTAGCTCGCCACGTTCTGGCCCTCGGGGCGATGGTGCATGTAAAAGCGATACCTGGCCATTAAGATGCTCTCCTTCGGCTTGAGGTGTTCCCGAACCAGCGTGCACAACTCTGCATGTGTCTTCTCCGTTGGTTTTGTCAGTGCTAGCAGATTTCTGATGAGGCCATATATCATGGACCCACAAACGGAGAGGAGAATCGCCCTGTGCTTGACCGCGGTCTCTTCCATATCCAGTTCGTTGGCCACAAAGTACTGGTCAAGACGCTCAATGAAGTCTTCCCAGTCATCACCCTCAACAAACCTCTCAAGAATACCAAAGGCAGCCATAACCGCATGAAATTCATGATCTGTTACCCATCGCCAATTGTTATGTTCAGAATAACTCCACAAGACTGTATACTGTAAGCTCAAACTGTTGTGACCTTGGTCTCTTTAATGTAACGCCAGAGTGAGGAAGCAACATGGTACACTGCCTTTTATACCTGCTTTCCCGGGGTGTGTAGGGTCTCCAACAGGTGCGTCCCCTGGTGGCAAGTCTTAGACACTAGTAAAGTTTACATACATAACAGTTGGGACAGTTAAGTTGTTAAAAATCGGATTCCTGACCTGAATCTGTCTCCAACCTGATCGTTTTAACGGAGGCGGGATGGATGCGAGCAGCCAACCCACTCCCAGGAGGCGGCGCATCAATTTAAATATTACAATGAGGCTGGAAGCCACTTTTTTAACCGCCATTTTGTTTTTAATTGCATGTGAACGGGTTTCACACACTTTGTAAAACCCAGCAGTTACAGCAAGCGGGGACTGCTGCATCCAGGAGGCAAGTGCCTTTTCACCTACCTCCTGGATCCAGGGTCTCTGCCGAGCCCACGTTCCGTGATCGGAAACTCCCCCCCACCAACGAGGCCTCTGTTCACCTTCCCGGACCCCTCCTACGATCATCCTGAAGCCAGCGCCGATCCACTGGTGGCCGGCCCTGAAGTGATCTTCCCCCACCGCCCCGCTCCCCCCCCACCAGCCCCTCACCGTCAGTGATCTTCTCTCCCCCCCCCCCCAACCACCAGCCCCTCACTGTCAGTGATCTTCTCTCCCCCCCCCACCAACCACCAGCCCCTCACTGTCAGTGATCTTCTCTCCCCCTCCCCCCCCACCAGCCCCTCACTGTCAGTGATCTTCTCTCCCCCTCCCCCCCCACCAGCCCCTCACTGTCAGTGATCTTCTCTCCCCCCCCCCCCAACCACCAGCCCCTCACCGTCAGTGATCTTCTCTCCCCCCCCCCCAACCACCAGCCCCTCACTGTCAGTGATCTTCTCTCCCCCCCCCACAACCACCAGCCCCTCACCGTCAGTGATCTTCTCTCCCCTCCCCAACCACCAGCCCCTCACTGTCAGTGATCTTCTCTCCCTCCCCCCCCCAACCACCAGCCCCTCACTGTCAGTGATCTTCTCTCCCCCCCCCCCCAACCACCAGCCCCTCACTGTCAGTGATCTTCTCTCCCTCCCCCCCCAACCACCAGCCCCTCACTGTCAGTGATCTTCTCTCCCTCCCCCCCCCAACCACCAGCCCCTCACTGTCAGTGATCTTCTCTCCCTCCCCCCCCCAACCACCAGCCCCTCACTGTCAGTGATCTTCTCTCCCCCCCCCCCCAACCACCAGCCCCTCACCGTCAGTGATCTTCTCTCCCCCCCCCCCCAACCACCAGCCCCTCACTGTCAGTGATCTTCTCTCCCTCCCCCCCCCAACCACCAGCCCCTCACTGTCAGTGATCTTCTCTCCCCCCCCCCCAACCACCAGCCCCTCACTGTCAGTGATCTTCTCTCCCTCCCCCCCCCAACCACCAGCCCCTCACTGTCAGTGATCTTCTCTCCCCCCCCCCCCAACCACCAGCCCCTCACCGTCAGTGATCTTCTCTCCCCCCCCCCCCAACCACCAGCCCCTCACTGTCAGTGATCTTCTCTCCCCTCCCCACCAACCACCAGCCCCTCACTGTCAGTGATCTTCTCTCCCCCTCCCCCCCCACCAGCCCCTCAATGTCAGTGATCTTCTCTCCCCCCCCACCAGCCCCTCAATGTCAGTGATCTTCTCTCCCCCTCCCCCCCCACCAGCCCCTCAATGTCAGTGATCTTCTCTCCCCCTCCCCCCCCACCAGCCCCTCACTGTCAGTGATCTTCTCTCCCCCACCCCCCCCAACCACCAGCCCCTCACTGTCAGTGATCTTCTCTCCCCTCCCCCCCCAACCACCAGCCCCTCACTGTCAGTGATCTTCTCTCCCCTCCCCCCCCAACCACCAGCCCCTCACCGTCAGTGATCTTCTCTCCCCTCCCCCCCCAACCACCAGCCCCTCAATGTCAGTGATCTTCTCTCCCCTCCCCCCCCAACCACCAGCCCCTCACCGTCAGTGATCTTCTCTCCCCCCCCACCAGCTCCTCACTGTCAGTGATCTTCTCTCCCCTCCCCCCCCCAACCACCAGCCCCTCAATGTCAGTGATCTTCTCTCCCCTTCCCCCCCACCACCAGCCCCTCAATGTCAATGATCTTCTCTCCCCCCCACCCCCCACCAGCCCCTCACTGTCAGTGATCTTCTCTCCCCCTCCCCCCCCACCAGCCCCTCACTGTCAGTGATCTTCTCTCCCCCACCCCCCCCAACCACCAGCTCCTCACTGTCAGTGATCTTCTCTCCCCTCCCCCCCAACCACCAGCCCCTCACCGTCAGTGATCTTCTCTCCCCCCCCACCAGCTCCTCACTGTCAGTGATCTTCTCTCCCCTCCCCCCCCCACCACCAGCCCCTCAATGTCAGTGATCTTCTCCCCCCCCCACCCCCCCCACCAACCCCTCAATGTCAGTGATCTTCTCTCCCCCCCCCCAACCACCAGCCCCTCACTGTCAGTGATCTTCTCTCCCCTCCCCCCCCAACCACCAGCCCCTCAATGTCAGTGATCTTCTCTCCCCTCCCCCCCCAACCACCAGCCCCTCAATGTCAGTGATCTTCTCTCCCCTCCCCCCCACCACCAGCCCCTCAATGTCAGTGATCTTCTCTCCCCTCTCCCCCCCCACCACCAGCCCCTCAATGTCAGTGATCTTCTCTCCCCTCCCCCCCCCCATCACCAGCCCCTCAATGTCAGTGATCTTCTCTCCCCTCCCCCCCCCCCCACCACCAGCCCCTCACCGTCAGTGATCTTCTCTCCCCCCCCCTCCAACCACCAGCCCCTCAATGTCAGCGATCATCTCTCCCCCCCCAACCACCAGCCCCTCAATGTCAGTGATCATCTCTCCCCCCCCAACCACCAGCCCCTCAATGTCAGTGATCTTCTCTCCACGCCCCCCCCAACCACCAGCCCCTCAATGTCAGTGATCTTCTCTTCCCCCCCCCCAACCACCAGCCCCTCACTGTCAGTGATCTTCTCTCCACGCCTCCACAACCACCAGTCCCTCAATGTCAGTGATCTTCTCTCCCCCCCCCCCCCAACCACCAGCCCCTCACTGTCAGTGATCTTCTCTCCCCCCCCCCCCCAACCACCAGTCCCTCAATGTCAGTGATCTTCTCTTCCCCCCCCCCAACCACCAGCCCCTCAATGTCAGTGATCTTCTCTTCCCCCCCCCCCACCACCAGCCCCTCACTGTCAGCGATCATCTCTTCCCCCCCCCTCCAACCACCAGCCCCTCAATGTCAGTGATCTTCTCTCCCCCCCCCCCAACCACCAGCCCCTCACCGTCAGTGATCTTCTCTCCCCCCCCACCAGCTCCTCACTGTCAGTGATCTTCTCTCCCCTCCCCCCCCCAACCACCAGCCCCTCAATGTCAATGATCTTCTCTCCCCCCCCCAACCACCAGCCCCTCAATGTCAGTGATCTTCTCCCCCCCCACCCCCCCCACCAACCCCTCAATGTCAGTGATCTTCTCTCCCCCCCCCCAACCACCAGCCCCTCACTGTCAGTGATCTTCTCTCCCCTCCCCCCCCAACCACCAGCCCCTCAATGTCAGTGATCTTCTCTCCCCTCCCCCCCCAACCACCAGCCCCTCAATGTCAGTGATCTTCTCTCCCCTCCCCCCCCAACCACCAGCCCCTCAATGTCAGTGATCTTCTCCCCCCCCCACCCCCCCCACCAACCCCTCAATGTCAGTGATCTTCTCTCCCCCCCCCAACCACCAGCCCCTCACTGTCAGTGATCTTCTCTCCCCTCCCCCCCCAACCACCAGCCCCTCAATGTCAGTGATCTTCTCTCCCCTCCCCCCCACCACCAGCCCCTCAATGTCAGTGATCTTCTCTCCCCTCTCCCCCCCCACCACCAGCCCCTCAATGTCAGTGATCTTCTCTCCCCTCCCCCCCCCCCATCACCAGCCCCTCAATGTCAGTGATCTTCTCTCCCCTCCCCCCCCCCCCACCACCAGCCCCTCACCGTCAGTGATCTTCTCTCCCCCCCCCTCCAACCACCAGCCCCTCAATGTCAGTGATCATCTCTCCCCCCCCAACCACCAGCCCCTCAATGTCAGTGATCTTCTCTCCACGCCCCCCCCAACCACCAGCCCCTCAATGTCAGTGATCTTCTCTTCCCCCCCCCCCAACCACCAGCCCCTCACTGTCAGTGATCTTCTCTCCACGCCCCCCCCAACCACCAGTCCCTCAATGTCAGTGATCTTCTCTCCCCCCCCCCCCCAACCACCAGCCCCTCACTGTCAGTGATCTTCTCTCCCCCCCCCCCCAACCACCAGCCCCTCAATGTCAGTGATCTTCTCTTCCCCCCCCCCCACCACCAGCCCCTCACTGTCAGCGATCATCTCTTCCCCCCCCCTCCAACCACCAGCCCCTCAATGTCAGTGATCTTCTCTCCCCCCCCCCCAACCACCAGTCCCTCAATGTCAGTGATCATCTCTCCCCCCTCCCCCACCACCAGCCCCTCACCGTCAGTGATCTTCTCTCCCCCCCCTCCAACCACCAGCCCCTCAATGTCAGTGATCATCTCCCCCCCCCCTCCCCCACCACCAGCCCCTCAATGTCAGTGATCTTCTCTCCAACCCCCCAACCACCAGCCCCTCAATGTCAGCGATCATCTCTTCCCCCCCCCCAACCACCAGCCCCTCAATGTCAGCGATCATGTCTTCCCCCCCCAACCACCAGCCCCTCAATGTCAGCGATCATCTCTTCCCCCCCCCCAACCACCAGCCCCTCAATGTCAGTGATCTTCTCTTCTCCCCCCACAACCACCAGCCCCTCAATGTCAGTGATCTTCTCTTCTCCCCCCACAACCACCAGCCCCTCAATGTCAGCGATCATGTCTTCCCCCCCCAACCACCAGCCCCTCAATGTCAGCGATCATCTCTTCCCCCCCCCCAACCACCAGCCCCTCAATGTCAGTGATCTTCTCTTCTCCCCCCACAACCACCAGCCCCTCAATGTCAGCGATCATCTCTTCCCCCCCCCAACCACCAGCCCCTCAATGTCAGTGATCTTCTCTTCCCCCCCCACAACCACCAGTCCCTCAATGTCAGCGATCATCTCTCCCCCTCCCCCACCACCAGCCCCTCAATGTCAGTGATCTTCTCTTCCCCCCCCAACCACCAGCCCCTCAATGTCAGTGATCTTCTCTCCCCCCCCCCAACCACCAGCCCCTCAATGTCAGTGATCTTCTCTCCCCCCCACCCCCCCCAACCACCAGCCCCTCAATGTCAGTGATTTTCTCTCCCCCCCAACCCACCACCAGTCCCTCAATGTCAGCGATCATCTCTCCCCCTCCCCCACCACCAGCCCCTCAATGTCAGTGATCTTCTCTTCCCCCCCCAACCACCAGCCCCTCAATGTCAGTGATCTTATCTCCCCCCCCCCACCCCCACCACCAGCCCCTCAATGTCAGTGATCTTCCCCCACTGCCCCCCTCCCTCCCACCAGCCCCTCAATGTCAGTGATTTTCTCTCCCCCCCCCCCCCACCACCGGTCCCTCAATGTCAGTGATCTTCTCTCCCCCCCCCACCCTCACCACCAGCCCCTCAATGTCAGGGATCTTCCCCCACTGCCCCCCTCCCTCCCACCAGCCCCTCAATGTCAGTGTGATCTTCTCCCTGCCGCGCCCCCCCACCACCGGTCCCACAATGTCAGCGATCATCTCTCGAGACCGCCACCCCTACCATCCTCCAGAGGCCGGCACCAGCCCCCACCTGGTTCCTCCCTCCCTCCTTTGTGCGGCCTAGTGCCGCAGGGCTACCTGCTCGCAGCCAGCCAGTTTCTCCGTCTGGCGGTCTGCGGGAAACCCGACCGCCTCGGTGCGCCCCCTCCCCCCCCGCCCCCCGACTCCCAACTCGCCTTCTTCATTAAGATCCAGCTCTCTGCTTTGGGTGTTATTCATTGAGGGAGCCCTCCTTGCTCTTTGACAAGGTCCCTGAACAAGAGTGTGATTTTAAATGTTTGGACCAGGCGAGGAACTGGTGGCAGTGGGTCGACTGCCCATTTTGCACCCAGCCTGATTTTCCTTTCCACTGACCTCAGATATTCCGTCATGCTCCCATGTCTGCTTGTACTACTCCTCCCGGGAACAGGAGATCATTCTCACTGATGGCATTAAGAGCACGGATCCCTTGCTGGTAGAACTAAACCCTCCAGCCCCACACACAGGGAGAAAATGCCTGCGGAGTTATGCCAATGTAAATGGCTAATATCTGTGCTCGACCTGGCTAGGGAATTATCAGAGGTTTTGAGGCACTCGCATAAGATCAGCCCATCAAACACACGAATGAACACAAAAAGGAAAAGGAGAAGAGATATGTAACTCAGCATCACCAAAGCAGCAATTATCAGTGGATGGAGTAAACAAGAAGGTGGAACAAGAAAAACCCTTGAAACAAAGAATGTGGCCCACCGAGCCTGATCCTTCGACAAACAATGTAGGATCTCTAAAGTTACAGGAGTAGAGGTTATGAGTTCAATCTCAAAATGGCAAGTTGTCAAATTGAGTTCAATAAAACTATTTGTCCTGTGTTTTCTCTGTCCTTCTGCGCATGAATCTGTCGAGACTCCGCCCCGATGCCTCCCACCCGAACCGGATGTGCCGGACCTGAAAGATGGCCCGAACATGAATCATTCCGACCATGTTGCTTGCTGAGCCCCCGATCGAGCAGCCCCCACCCCTGAGCGGCCCCAACCCCCGAGTGCCGAATGGCCCTGACCCCTGACCCCACAGCATCCCCAACCCGAGCGTCCACGACCCCGACCCCCGAGCAGTCCCAACCCCCGAGCGGGCCTGACCCCTGACCCCTGAGCGGCCCCAACCCGAGCAGCCACGACTCCCAAACCCAAAGCGGCCCTGACCTCCGACCCCCGAGCGGCTCGACCCAAGCGACCACCTCCCCCAACCCCTGAACGGCCCCGACCTTCGACCCCCAAGTAGCCCCGACCCGAGCGGCCCCGACCCCCGACCCTCGAGAGGCCCCGACCTTCAACCGCCGAACGGGCCCGACCCCCGACCCCCGAGCAGCCCCGACCCGAGTGGCCACAAAACCCCAAACCCAAAGCGGCCCCGACCCACAACCCCCGATCAGCCCCGACCCGAGCGGCCACGACCCCCAAACCCAAAGCGGCCCCGACCCCTGACCCCCGAGCGGGCCCGATCTGAGCGGCCACGACCCCCAACCCCCGAGTGGGCCCCGACCCCCGACTCCCGAGCGGACCCGACTCTCGACCCCCCTACCCGGTGACCGAGAGGGAGGTGGGGAAAGAGAGAGACTGAGCCTGGGGGGGTTGAAAGGGAAAGACTGGGGGTGGGGTTCGGGGAGAAGAGAGCCTGGGGTGGGAGGAAGGAAGGGAGAGTCTGCGGGGGGAGCGAGAGAGAGACAGTGGGGGGAGCGGGAGGCGGTGGGGGGGGGGGGGTTGCGGGGAGAGAGACACGGGTATGGGTGGGGGAGATTGGAGGGGAGAGAGGGAACTCAGGGAAGACGGATCATGTTCTTACAAACCCTACAAGGGACATCGTTGGAGTAGATGAAATCCAGAAGTCACTTCATACCCAATAAACCTGTTAACAATCCGTACTCAATGGAGGGGGGTGGGTGGGGCAGGGGTGGGGGTAAGACACTTCGACTGGGGGAGGCAGCACTTGCGCTGGGATAAGGGACTTCAGCTGGCACTTGGTAGTTTCTGGGGAGATCTATCCTTTGTGGCTTCTGGAAGTTAAAGTGGATCGAGTTACAATTTGCGAAGTCAGTGACACCTTGGGCTGGGCGGTTCCAGTTACACATTCCAGAGAAACTTCAGGGTGGGGCTTATCCTCCTCGGGGACCAATCAGAGGAAAAAGGGCAGCCAGTCTCATTTTCCAATCAGATTGTTATCCAGCTCTGGTTTTGAGGGAGTTCGTTGACTCAGCCTTACTGCTTTCTCTCTGAGATAATGGGGCGCACCTTTCATTTTTGAAAGGTTTTCTCCGTCCCAGTTCATGGGGCAGAGATACCGGAGAAATTCACATCTTTTCACTTTGTTTTGGCTCGGGTTGGTGTTCCGTTCGGCTGCGGGGCAGAACCCTAACCCTAACCCCGACCGGTTATCAGTGCCGTGCTGATGACATCACATTGTCCCTCCCCTTCAGTTAAAGGGGACAGCTGCTGCGAGCTCTGCAGCCACTTCAATGGCAAACACTGGGCTACCAGGGAGGGTTTCGGCCAGGCCAGTGGCCTGGCACCCAAAAGGGGGTGCCAGGCTGTCTGTTGGTGGCCCGACCGAACCCGCGGCCATAATTGTCGGCCCGCCGGCAGAGTCACCTCTCCTTTAAGGGCGGCCGTGCTGCCAAGCCACAGAGAGTGTACCGGCAGCAAAAGCTACCGGTGGTGGCGCTGCTCCCACGGGGCAATTCCAGCAAAGGGGCAATTTCCCGAGAGGCAATTTCGGGAAGGGGAACCCGGCAGTCGGAAGGGGTTGGTGCGCGCACGCTGCGGCAACAAAACGGGTGGAGCAGTCCCCTATACCGCTCCAAACCTGAGGATGACGGCCCCTATGCGGAGACTCGGTGGCCATTCCACTCCTCCCCGTGGCTCCCACTTTCAGACGGCCTGAGGCCTTATAGAAAGGGGCAATGTCGGCCCCAACAACTTCTTCTAACTTCTATATTTGTTTGAGGCTTGTTAATCTAAAAGATCTCTCATCTAGTGCCGTAGCACAATCTAAGTTAAATAACTTCCTTCCACCTACAGCATTACTCAGTGTTTTAAAGACCTGGACCAGGTCTCTCTTTCAAAAGTAAATCAGCTTAAATCAGATGTAACTACTTCATTTATTTTCTGTTCACCAAATTTCCGAAGAATGTTAATATATCCGAACTTTTCTTTTGTTTTAATTGTTCTCAGGATGTGAGCATCACTGGCAAGGCCACATTTACTGCCATCCGTCGTTCACCTGAGCAAGTGGGTGGTGGGCCTTCTCCTTGAACCGCTACAATTCTTGTGGTGATGGTACTCTCCTGATGGTGTTCAGAAGGGAATCGTGGGATACTGTCCCAGCGACAATGAATGAATGGCGAAATACGGCCAAGTCACGATGGTGTGCAGCTTGAACTTGGACATGTTGGTATTTGTAATATGGTCCTGCTCTTATCGTTAGTGGTCATGGGGCTGGGACGTGTTTTCAGGTGCAGTAAGCTTGGTGACTGGCTGCTTGCATCCTGTAGATAGTACAGTGCGCTGGCAGTAGAGGCGATGGATATTGAGTCCAATGCCAACCTTATAGACTTCTCTGTCCTGGATGATGCTAAGCTTCCTGAGTGTTGCTTTAGCTGCAGCCATTCAGGTGAGTGGAGATTATTCCATTACACTCCCGATTTGAGCCTTGTAGATGGCGGAGAGACTTTGAGGGTAGGGAGATTACCCAGCCTCTGCCGTGCTCTTTTAATCATGTTCTTGGTGCATTTGCATGGGGGAAAAAAAATCACAGACAAATGTAAAAGAAATAGGTAAATAGAAGAATTCATCAAAAGTACATGAAAAAGGTACAGGAAAAATGAATTTATAATCTGCAGCATAGAAATTCTATCAGGTACCCATGTTTGGAATTGGTCTACACTGTAAACATGTTTAGCTGTGACAATATTATGTTATCTATAAGGCTGGATCAGAGAGTGATTCACCTCCTGAAACGTCTCCAGGTGATCGGGTCCTTCTACGTCAGCCATGAGTATGATTCACATAACTTCCGACATTAATTGTTTACTCAGTCACAGGTCAGACCAGGATATGGTGTCCTAGAAACTAATCTGAAAATTTTAGTCCCACACCCCAGCTTTTTCTCCCACAATCACAGAATCACAGAACGGCTGCAGCACGGAAGAAGGCCATTTGGCCCGTCGAGCCCCTTTCGGCTCCCTGCAAGAGCACTACAGCTCGTCCCACACTCCTGCCCTTTCCCCGTAGCCCTGCAAGTTTTCTTTTGAAAGCCGTGATTGAGTCTGCCTCCACCTTTCAGGCAGTGCATTCCAGATCCTAACCACTCCATGCTTTAAAAAGTTTTTCCTCATGTCGCCTTTGGTTCTTTTGCCAATCACCTTAAATCTGTGTCCTCTGGTTCTTGCCCTTGTGCCAATGGGAACAGCTTCTCTCTGTCTACTCTGTCCAGACCCCTCATGGTTTTGAACACCTCTATTAAATCTCCTCTCACTCTTCCCTGCTCCAAGATGAACAACCCCAGCTTCTTCTGTCAATCCATGCAACTGAAGTCCTTCATCTCTGGAATCATCCTCATAAATCTTTCCTGCACGCTCTCTAAGGCCTTCACATCTTTCCTAAATTGTGGTGCCCAGAATTGGACACAATACTCCAGTTGAGGCTGAACCAGTGTTTTATACAGGTTCATCATAACTTCAACTCTTTTGTACTTGATACCTCTATTCGTGAAGCTAAGGATCCTGTAAGCTTGTTTAACCACTTTCTCAACCTGCCTTGCCACCTTCAGCAATTTATGTACATATACCCCCTGTTCTTGCAACCCCTTTAGGATTGTACCCTTTAGTTTATATTTTCGAGTGGAGTGCAGGTGCTAAATGTGCAGCTTTCAATGAGCGGTAAAGAGAGGGCAGGATGCATAAGAGACACATTCAGAGTTCTGGGCTGGAGGGTTGTAGTACTGGAGGAAGGTATAGAGATAAGGGCCCCAATAATAATTGCGAGGCAGGATGGGAGCGGAGAGCGTAGTACCTCGGGGGAGGATATGGAGGGTTCCGATCACAGATGGGTTGTCTGAATGTATGTGGGGGGGTTGTCTGATTGTGGGGGGAGGGGGGGAGGATGTTGGCCGATCGTAGGAGTCCGATCACAGTGTGATTTACGGGTAAGCTTTGACGAGCACTGCACAGAGGTGCACGGCTGCACCCAGGCTCTCCCATGACTCCCTCTAGATGCTTATGGAGGGATTCACAGCACACAGGGAGGTCCTCTTCCCTTCCCATGGGCGGAAGACAACTCCCCAGGATAGCAACGCAGCCTGGTTGCACATTGTACAGGAGGGCACAAGCAAGGATGTGGTCATGAGCACCTGGGTGAGTGCCGCAAACCTTTCAATGATCTAAATAGCTCACGAAACGTTACTGCAAAGCCGCACTCAACATCATCCTGCTGTGCCTCTCATCTCCATTACTCTGCCTTCCCTACCCTACTCCTACACATCCTTACTCACACCAACTTAGCTTGGACCTCCACCCATCCCTCTCCCTCTCTATCTATATTATTTATATCCCCATCTCACTAGCCACCCCTCACACTCACCCTCATCCTTGTCCAATCATACCAACTAACCACACACAAGGGTAGGCACTTGGGTGTTTTATGCAATATTCTTGTAAAGTTTCTATAATGTGTTGTCAAACATTGAAACCTTTATTTCCAACACTTTGGATTCTTGGACAGATTTGTGTACACCTTTGAAAGTGGCTTAGTGAGTTGTAGTGAATGGTGAGACATAAGGGTACCCCCCCCACAATGGTGATGAGTGTGAAAGGAATGGCTTGGGCATTGTAGGGATGCTTTGTGGTGTTAGTGTGGGGTGTTGCCAACCTGGCACATCATGTGGCAGCCAGGGTGTACAGCGTGAATTGAAGTAAATCTGGCCATGGTGAAGCCATTCTGATGGGATTACCAAAATTTAAGCAAACAATAGCTGAAGTAGCAGTAGCCATGTATACCACACGTTGGGGGCGAAATTGGCCTTTTTTTATAGCCCCATTAGCTCCTCCGGAGGGGGTGGGGGGCCACTAATGGGGCACAAGGTGGTTACTGCCCAGGGGAAGGTATCGTTGGTGCCTCTGGGGAAATTGCTCCTGAGGTTTGAGGGGGCGAGGGGAGGCGGCGCCGTCATCGCCATGCACATCACCCCTTCACCGCCCGCGCTGACCCCTTTGCGCCCCACTGCGGGAATTGCCCTGCGGGCGGCGAGGCTAGCGCAACCGATGTCACCGCCAGCTTCTCGGGTCACGAAGCTTGCGTACCTCTGCCGCCGGGGCGTCCCTTAAAGGGGAGGCCGTTTGTGCCATTCGGCAGCCCGGCACTCTGTTCTGGTTGCTGGGCTGTTGGCCCAGTGGCGGCCGCCAAAGGGACTGCAGAGCGCGCAGCGACCCTCCCCTTTAATTTAAGAGGAGGGACGTTCTGCCTCATCGGCGCTATGCGGACCACGTAGCGCGGACATTGCTGGAGGGGCGACTTTTGACTTGCTACCGCACTGGGAGCACCCCTCCACAGATGCGGGGCTCCTCCGATAGCGCTCCACCTCCGTTGAGGGACGGAAGGGCTGAATTCCACGCCAGGGAACGATGCAATTTCACCCCCGTTGTCCATAACCCATTGCATTTAATTTTTATGATAACGAAATGTTTGCCATAGAAATGAAACAATGAAACATCATCATTGGTTTGGAAGGAATTGCTAGGGTTTAACAATGTTGGGACAGAAAAGAGGGAACTTTATTTGACAGTAGTGCGAAATGCACCATTAGTGAATTGGCAGCCGGTTTTGGGCTACCCTCGAGTGTCAGCCTTGGCTTAATGGTGGCACTCTTGTCTCTGAGTCAGAAGATTGTAGATTCAAATCCCACTTCAGGGACTTGAGCACATAATCCAAGCTGACACTTCTGTGCAGTACTGAGGGAGTGCTGCACTGTCAGAGGTGCTGTCTTTCGGATGAGATGTTAAACCAAGGCTTTGTCTGCCCTCTCAGATGAACATAAAAGATTAACGGCACTATGTGAAGAAGAGCAGGGCAGTTATCCCCGGTGTCCTGGCCAATATTTATCCCTCAATCAACACCACTCCAAAAAATTATCTGGTCATTTATCTCATTGCTGTTTGTGGGACCTTGCTGTGCACAAATTGGTTGCCGCCTTTCCTACATTACAACAGTTTCCTCGCAGATCGGGGCCGCCATGCTGTCCAGGGGTCCGCTCGCCTTTTATGGCCCCGACCTGCCGCTGGTGTTTCCAGCTGGCGTTATGGTCGGGGCCGTAAAAGGTGAGTGGCCCCTGGACAGAGTGGCGGCATATCACTCCGGGGAGCAGTGTGAGCTGATGCAGGAGGGTGATGGCAGTGAAGAGGGTGATTGGATCAGACGTCACCATAATCCAGGTCGGTGATTGGAGCGTGGGCAAGTGCAGCAGGAATGGTGAAGTCAGGGGGAAAGGAACGGCGAGAGATCGTAGAGCGACGTGATTGGGGCCCAGGGGAGGCGTGAGTTTGGGGCTCAGAAGAGGCGAGGGCCCAGGGGCAGCATGGGCCAGCCCATACTGTGATTGTGTGCGCACTAGGTCTCCAGTCACCTTGGTTAACCCTTGCCACTGGACCAAGACCTAGCTCTGTCAAGCCCGTGTGGTGGCTGGTGTGCAACGGCCACCACACGTTAAAAAAATCCACGCACAGGCATCTTCCACCCTTCAACATGTAGCCCGGGATCTGGAATATCGGCTCCTTCATTGAAACACCTGTGAACTCATCCCTTTTCGATGTGGAAGCAAGTCATTCTCGATTCGAGGGACTGCCCAAGAAAAAGAAGATTACAACAGTGACTGTAAAATGCTTTGGGACGTCCTGAGGCGCTATATAAATTCAAGGTTGAGTGCGGTGTAAAACGGGCTGCTGATCCGCTGTGAGCACGGTTTTGTGTTACTGGCAAAGACCAATTTCACCCCCACTATACCTGACTTGCATGTAGACTGCCTAATGTAGACTGAGATAAGGAGGAAAGTAGTAGGATTTTTCTCCCATTACCCAGGATTGGCATCTCTCAACTGACTGAGCATTGCTCTCATACCTTCAAAATATCTAATATTTCTTTGCAATGGTTTTTTTAAAGGATGGCGTGACTCCCTTTTTAAGGCTGTGAAATATATGAAAGAACCCAACATGGTGACAGAGTGCTGCACCTGAATTTCAGTCTTAACTGTTTAAAATTGGACAATGTCTCCACCTGCTGGTGAGTTCAAACGACCTATGTTCAGTATTGAAGTCATCATCATAGGTAGTCCCTTGAAATCGAGGAAGACTTGCTTCCACTCTGAAAGTGAGTTCTCAGGTGACTGAACAGGTCAATACAGGAATTACAGTCTCTGTCACAGGTGGGACAGACAGTGGTTGAAGGAAAGGGTGGGCGGGGAGTCTGGTTTGCCGCACGCACCTTCCGCTGCCTGCGCTTGTTTTCTGCATGCTCTCGGCGATGAGACTCGAGGTGCTCAGTGCCCTCCTAGATGCTTTTCCTCCACTTAGGGCGGTCTTTGGCCAGGGATTCCCAGGATGTTGCACTTTGTCAAGGAGGCTTTGAGGGCGTCCTTGAAACGTTTCCTCTGCCCACCTTTGACTAGTTTGCCGTATAGGAGTTCCGAGTAGAGCACTTGCTTTGGGAGTCTTGTGTCGGGCATGTGGACAATGTGGCCAGCCCAATGGAGCTGGTCGAGTGTGGTCAGTGCTTCAATGCTGGGGATGTTGGCCTGATCGAGAACACTGACAGTGGTGCGTCTGTCCTCCCAGGGGATTTGCAGGATCTTGCGGAGACATCGGTGGTATTTCTCCAGCGATTTGAAGTGTCTGCAAAAAATGGTCCATGTCTCTGAGCCATACAGGAGGGCGGGCATCACTACAGCCCTGTAGACTATGAGCTTGGTGCCAGATTTGTGGGCCTGATCTTTAAACACTCTCTTCCTCAGGCGGCCGAAGGCTGCGCTGGTGCACTGGAGGCGGTGTCGTCATCGATGTCTGCCCTTGCTGATAATAGGCTCCCGAAGTATGGAAAATGATCCATGTTTTCCAGGGCAGCGCCATGGATCATGATGACTGGGGGGCAGTGCTGTGTGGCGGGGTCAGGTGAGTGGAGGATCTTTGTCTTACGGATGTTTAGTGTAAAGTCCATGCTTTCGTACGCCTCAGTGAAGATGTTGACGATGACTTGGAGTTCAGCCTCTGAATGCAAGCGTCGTCCGCATACTGTAGTATTGAAGTAACAAACTGAGAACAATTTTGGGATTAAAATTCCATAGGATCTCCCGACTGCTGTTTCTCTGGAGCCTCCACGAGCGATCGGGAGAACTGCTGCGGAAATTCAACCCCTATGTGTCCTATGGCGTCACAATCCTTGATTCAAGTTTGTAGAGTTATAGAGGCTGATTTTCCTGGTCTACTCTGTCCGATGGTGAATAGGAGCAATTTATAGAAGTGCACTGTGCCAGTCCAGGCCAAGTGTAGGCCAGACCAGGTGGGGTGCAGAAACGGCAATATGTGCCCAAGTCAGCATGGTGTATGACTTGGAGGGGAACTTGGAGGCAATGATGGTCCCATGATATTGCTGCTCTTGACTTTCTCAGTGGTAGAGGTCTCAGAGAAGGGATGTGCCATCTGTTGTGTATGGAGAAAGAGTCAGACTGAACACTGGGAGCTCAAAGTAAAGTGTGACCTTAGTCTTTTATTGCAGGTCTGCAGAGTGCCTCTCCAACCTGTGAAGCCTCCTTAAATATCTGTGCACCCAAGGGATTATGGGATCCCTTGGCACTCCAGGGAATGAGCCCTCTGGTGGCTGTACAGAGTAAATACAAGTCCACATATATAACAACATTCCGCCCCCCCCCACAAAGTCAGTAAGTGTAACTATTTACAATGTGAGTTGATCTGGGGTCCTTCTTGCCCTGGTTGATCGTCTCGGTGTGAAAGCTGGTGTTGTTGAATTATTTGTTGGGCCCTCGCTAGGCTGATGTGCAGCTGGCCTTGCTGGGCTGCCTGGTGTTTTGGGCCCTGCTGGGCTGCTGTGGATGACGGGTTCTGTTTCATGGTCAACCGTGGTGTCGGTTGCCACTGCTGTGTATGTTGGGGGATCAAAAAAGGTAGGGTCCAAGGTGGGTTGCTCAGTGTAGTCCGTGAATCTGAGTTTGATTTGGTCCAAGTGTTTCCGGTGAATGAGTCCATTTGAAAGTTTGACCCGAAACACCCTGCTCCCCTCTTTGGCCACAACAGTGCCGGGAAGCCACTTGGGACCTTAATACAAATACAGCATCATTGACTTCAATCTCGCGTGACACATTTGCACTATCATGATATGCACTTTGTTGAAGCCGCCTGCTTTCTACCTGTTCATGTATATCAGGGTGAACTAACGAGAGCCTTGTCTTAAGTGCTCTTTTCATGAGCAGTTCAGCAGGTGGGATCCCAGTGAGTGAGTGTGGTCTCGTGCGGTAGCTAAGCAGGACTCGAGATCGGCGAGTCTGCAGTGAGCCTTCAGTTACCCTCTTCAAGCCTTGCTTGATGCTTTGCACTGCTCTCTCTGCCTGACCATTGGACGCTGGTTTAAATGGGGCAGATGTGACATGTTTGATCCTGTTATGGATCATGAATTCTTTGAACTCAGCACTTGTAAAACATGGCCCGTTGTTGCTCACCAGAACATCGGGTAAGCCGTGAGTGGCAAACATGGCCCACAGGCTTTCAGTAGTGGCAGCGGATGTGCTAGCCGACATTATCTCACATTTAATCCACTTGGAGTATGTTTTCTACAACCACAAACAACATTTTACCCAAGAACGGGCCTGCATAGTCGACGTGTACCCGAGACCACGGCTTAGAGGGCCAAGACCATAAACTTAGCGGCGTCTCCCCGGGTACATTGCTTAACTGTGAGCATGTATTACATCTGTGAACGCAGGACTCTAAGTCCGCATCGATACCGGCCCACCACACGTGGGATCTGGCTATTGCTTTCATCATTACGATGCCTGGTTGGGTACTTTGGAGGTCATTGATGAAGGTGTCTCTGCCCTTCTTGGGGACCATTACTCGATTGCCTCACAGAAGGCAGTCTGCCTGTATAGATATTTAATCTTTGCGCCACTGGAACGACTTTATCTCTTCCTGCTTTTCCACTGGAACACTGGACTAGCTTCCGTGAAGCACACAGCTTTTGACTAGAGATAATAAGGGGTCCTGGCTTGTCCAGGTTTTGATCTGCCGGGCAGTGACGGGTGATTGCTCACTCTCAAATGCTTCCATAACCATGGCTAGATCTGTGAGCTGCGCCATTTCCACCCCTGTGGTGGGCAATGGCAGCCTACTGAGAGCATCGGCACAGTTTTTTGTGCATGGCCTGTGGCGGATGGCATAGTTGTATGCGGACAACGTGAGCGCCCATCTCTGGATGTGGGCCGATACGTTGGTATTTATCCCTTTACTCTCGGAAAACAGGGATATAAGTGGCTTATGGTCAGTTTCCAATTCGAATTTTAGCCCAAACAGGTATTGATGCATTTTCTTTACCCCATAGACACACGCTAACGCCTCTTTTTCAATCATGCTGTAGGCTCTCTCAGCCTTAGACAGATTCCTGGATGCATAAGCAGCCGGTTGCAGTTTCCCGAAATCATTAGCTTGTTGCAATACACACCCGACGCCATATGACGACGCATCACATGCTAGTACCAAACGCTTACATGGATCATACAACACAAGCAATTTGTTTGAGCATAACAATTTTCTCGCTTTTACAAAGGCATTTTCTTGGCTTTTGCACCAAACCCATTCACCCCCTTTTCGTAGTAAAACATGTAGTGGTTCTAGCAGGGTGCTGAGACCCAGTAAGAAGTTACAGGTAGTTCAAGAGTTCCAGAAACGACCGCAGCTCCGTCACATTCTGTGGCCTCGGTGTGTTCTCGATTGCCTCCGTCTTCGCGTTGGTGGACCTGATGCCATCCACCGCAATCCTCCTTCCCAGGAACTCCATTTCAGGTGCCAGGAAAATACACTTCAGGCATTTTAACCTGAGCTGCTTGAGGTTGAGTCGACTAAGAACCTCCTCCTGGTTCTGCAGGTGCTCGACTGTGTTCCGACCTGTGACCAAGATGTCGTCCTGGAAGACCACGGTGTGCGGGACCAACTTCAGTAAACTTTTCATGTTTCTCTGGAATATCGCCGCCACTGATCGGATTCCAAACGGACATCTGTTATAAACAAAAAGACCTTTGTGTGTGTTGATGCAGGTGAGGACCTTCGATGATTCCTCCAGTTCCTGCGAAATGTAGGCTGAAGTCAGATCCAGCTTCGTGAACGTCTTTCCTCCCGCCATCGTTGCAAAGAGGTCGTCAGCTTTTGGTAGTGGGTATTAGTCCTGAAGGGAGAAACGATTGACAGTTACTTTGTAATCACCACAGATTCTGACGGTGCCGTCTCCCTTGAGGACTGAGACAATAGGACTGGTCCACTCGGGGAACTCGATCGGTGAGATGATGTCCTCTCTTTGCAGCCGGTCTAGCTCGATCTCTACCCTTTCTCTCATCATGTACGGCACTGCTCTCACCTTGTGATGGATGGGTCGTGCCCCCGAAATTAGGTGGACCTGCACTTTTGCTCCTTGGAATTTCCCGATGCCTGGTTCGAACAGCGAAGGAAATTTGTTTAAGACCTGGGCACATGAAGTGTCATCAGCGGGTGATAGCATTCGGATGTCGGCCCAGTTCTAGCGTATCTTTTCCAGCCAGCTCCTGCCAAGCAGCGTGGGACCATCGCCCGGTACCACCCAGAGTGGTAGCTTGTGCACTGCTCCATCATAGGAGACCTTTACGGTAGCACTGCCGATTACAGGAATCAGTTCCTTTTTGTGTAAGTTCTTAGTTTCATGCGAATTGGAGTTAAGTCTGGCCTTGAGGCCTTGTTGCACCACAACCTTTCCCTACGAAAATTTCTCCAGGATGCCCATTGTTCTCTGCATCTTTGGGTTCGCTGTCTGTATCTCGTCGCCAGTTGTAGTGTATGGAGAAAGAGTCAAACTGAACACTGTGAGCTCAAAGTAAAGAGTGACCTTAGTCTTTTATTGCAGGTCTCCAGAGTGCCTCTCCAACCTGTGAGGCCTCCTTAAATACCTGTGCTCCCAAGGGATAATGGGATCACTTGGGACTCTGGGGAATGAGCTCTCTGCTGGCTGTACAGAGTAAATACAAGTCCACATATATAACACCGTCGAATTAACTTTAGTAAGTTGCTACAGTGCATCCTGTAGATCTTGTATATTGCAGTCACATGCACTTGTAATGGAGGGGGTGGATTATTGAGTCCAGTGAACTGAGGGGGGGGGGCAGGATTGGTGCTCTGGCCTCAATGGTGTCAAGCTTCTTGAATTACAGCTGTACCCAACCAGGTAAGTTGTGAGTATTCCATCATATTCCTGGTGTGAGCCAAGTAAATGGTGGAAGTTTTATGGAGAGTACCCAGCCTCTGTCCTGCTT
Source organism: Pristiophorus japonicus (assembly GCF_044704955.1). NCBI lineage: Eukaryota > Metazoa > Chordata > Chondrichthyes > Pristiophoridae > Pristiophorus > Pristiophorus japonicus. The sequence goes on from NC_091978.1 coordinate 49,923,034, forward strand.
TTGTAGCCATATTATTGGTATGGCTGTGGAAGGCTCTCAGGGCTAGAAATTCATTATAGACAAGAAATATAGGCAGTGTTTAGACTAAAAATGGTTAAGTATTGTCTAGGCTGCACGCAAAATTCATCCTCACTTCTCATTAAAATGATTGCAGTCATGATTCTCGTCTAAACAAAAACAAGCTCATTGGCATTACACTGAAAGGATGGACCAGTATCGGGGGCAGTCTAAATGTAAGTCATGTTTGCCACAGGTGTTTTTCATTGTTTAAAGGGGTGGTTCATTGATGCTGCAGCACCTCATTCTGAGCATTGTTGGGTGTGCAGCTACCTCAACAACTATAAGAAGAAGGACAAGGAGAAGGAGCACTTATTTACAAATTCTGATGACAGATCACCGCCCCAGGGTGAGAGCCCGAGGTTTGCCATTGAGGCTTTGGAGGCACTAGTTTTAGCAGTGCAGAGAAGGTGGGCAGTCCTGTAGTCCCCAACTAGCAGGAGGCCCTCACCACGTCTGCCGAACTGTGTGGAGGGAGGTGGTACCACATCACGGGCAGCACTGTGCTGCCCAGGTCCCACACCCGGTGCAGGAAGAAGGTTAATGAGCTCACACGGGTGGTCAGGGTGAGTGAAGGCTTCAACAAATGCTACATACCACCATCTGTACCACAAGCTTCACACACTGCTCAATGCAGCACACCCCCAGCACTCACCCACCAACAATCTCTACCTGTCAACAGTCACACCCACATCTCACACCTTGCACATAATGGCAGCTATTCAACTATGGAAGGCACAAGGGTCATTAGTTGATAGAATTCATGTGATATGTGTGATATGTTTATAGATACATTTATTAATTGTGTTTGGAATATTTTGTGGTCTCTCTCATTTCACCTTTGCGCCCAGGAGAGACAGGGATTGTATGATGGGGATGTGGTGAGCTGTGAGGATCTGGGGTTTCATTCATGCGAATCGGAGTCTGATGAGCCAGTCACAGACAGCCAGTCCCGAAGACCGATTCTCTCTCTGCCTCTGCTCCCTCCATCATAGATTTTGGAAGGCGAAGTTCTCTGCCAGTGCAGTCCCCATGAATTTTAGCAAGAGTTGTAGGTTGGAGGTTTCAGAAATAATTATGGAATTTTGTTTTTGCCTCAACACTCCCTGATACCCAAGAACCTTGAAATGAATAAAGAAATCTCTTCCAGTAGCAGGAAGTAGCACACAGCCACTCAAACTTCAAAAATCTATCAGATCTGAGTGCTTGGTGATGATCCCTTTAAATAGCATCACTGGAGCGGACTACCTGCCATTGCATGCCACCTGAAGTTATCGTTGCTTTTTCCAGCCGGTAAAGTCATTGGTTGTAACGAAGTTGGGAGATTGGGCATCGAGTGAATGTTGCACATTCACTGACATCACGATCTCTGTGATGGCGAGGTCCCCGGCGATCACATTCAGCGACAGCGCTACCGGCAACACCGACATGGCACGCTGGAACCGGTGTCAGGTAGCCTTAAAGCTCTCAACGGCATTTTAGCGCCATCTCATGGCTCTAACGTGTGGCACAAACCACAAGGACTTAAGCACAAAATTCAGGCTGACACTCCAGCACAGTACCGAGGGAGTGCTGCACTGCTGGAGATGCCATCTTTCAGATGAGACATTAAACCAAGGCCCTCTCCACACTCTAAGGTGGACGTAAAAGACCCCATAGCACTAGTTGGAAAAAGAGCAGGGGAGTTCTCCTTGGCGTGCTGGCCAATATTTATCCCTGAATCAATGTCACAGAAACAGATTATCTAGTCATTATTACATTGCTGTTTTTGGGAGCTTGCTGTGTGCAAATTGATTGCCACGTTTCCTACATTACATTAGTGACTACACTCCAAAAGTACTTTATTGGCTGTAAAGTACTTTAGGACATCCCGAAGTCGTGAAAGGTGCTATATAAATGCAAGTCTTTCTTTCTGAAATGCCTTGGGATGTATTACATAATAACATAATAATTTAAGAATTAGGAGCATGAGTAGGCCCCTCGACCTCAACTCCACTTTCCTGCCCGATCTCCATATCCCTTGATTCCCCTAGAATCCAAAAATCTATCCATCTCAGCTTTGAATATACTCAATGACCACAGCCCTTTAAGCTAGAGAATTCCAAAGATTTACAACCCTCTGAGTGAAGAAATTCCTCCTCATCTCAGTCTTAAATGGGCGACCCCTTATCCTGAGACTGTGCCCTCAGTTCTAGACTCACCAGCCAGGGGAAACAACCTCTCAGCATCTACCCTGTCAATCCCCCTCAGAATCCTATATGTTTTAATGGGATCACCTCTCATTCTTCTAAACTCCATGGAGTATAGGCCCAATCTACTCAATCTCTTCTCATAGGACAACCCTCTCATTCCAGGGATCAATCTAGTGAACCTTCACTGTGCCGCCTATATCCGTTCCCAGATAAGAAGACCAAAACTGTGCATAGTACTCCAGTTGCAGTCTCATCAAAGCCCTGTACAATTGTAATAAGACTTCCTTACTCTTGTACTGCAACCCTCTTGCAATAAAGGCCAACATGCCATTTGCCTTCCTAATTGCTTACTGTACCTGCATGCTAACTTGCTGTGTTTTCTGTACGAGGACACCTAAATCTCTCTGAACATCAACATTTAATAGTTCCTCACCATTTAAAAAATATTCTGTTTTTCTATTCTTCCTACAAAAGTGAATAGCAAGTTGTTGTTATGTGTGCCTGTGATGTTCAGTTTGGTATGGCTGGGTTTCTGTATGGTATATCTGCAGCTTCTAGCCACTAGAGAGAGCCCTTCACTGTCTTTTAATGTTAGGGATATTCTTTAGTTTTAAACATAAGAACATAAGAAATAGGAGCTGGAGTGGGCCATTCAGCCCCTCGAGTCTGCTCCACATCCAGCAAGATCATGGCTGATCTTCTACCTCAACTCCACCTTCCTGCACTATCTCTATATCCCCTAGTTCCCAAAAGATTATCGACCTCTTTCTTGAATATACTCAATAACTGAGCATCCACAGCTCTCTGGGGTAGAGAATTCCAAAGATTCACAACCCTTTTAGTGAAGACATTTCTCCTCATCTCAGTTCTAAATGGCCAACCCCTTATTCTGAGACTGTGACCCCGTGTTCTAGATTCCCCAACCAGGGTATACATTTTCTCTGCATTAACTCTGTCAAGCCCCTTAAGAATGTTATATGTTTCAATGAGATCACCTCTCATTCTTCTTAACTCTAGGGAATATAAGCCTAGTCTACTCATAGGGAAATCCCCTCATCCCAGGAATCAGTCTGGTGAACCTTCATTGCACTCCCTCAATGGCAAGGATGTCTTTCCTTAGGTAAGGAGGCCAGAACTGTACACAGTGCTCCAGGTGTGGCCTCACCAATGCCCTGTATAATTGTAGTAAGACTTCTTTACTCTTCTAATCCCTTTGTAACAAAAGCTAACATACCATTTGCTTTCCTAATTGCTTGCTGTACCTGCATGTTAACTTTCTGTGATTCATGTACAAGGACACCCAGGTCCCGCTAAATACAAACATTTCCCAGACTCTCGCCATTCAAAAATATTCTGCTTTTTTGTTTTTCCTAACAAAGTGGATAAATTCAGACTTCCTCACATTGTATTCCATTTGCCATGTTCTTGCCCACTCAATCAAGCTGTCTCTATTTCTCTGCAGCCTCTTCGCATCCTCCACACAGCTTACTTAAAGAGAATTAAGGACTGATAATATGATGACAGTTGGCCAATGCATTGCCCACATTATTGAATAGTGGTCTAAGGCCTGTGCAAAAGACCTTAAAATGATGGAAAGGTGGGAGTTTCTCCATAAAGTGACTGCATAGTTGAGTACTGTGTCAACTTTCAGTAGGCGCTGAAGAGGCCTACCTCAAAAATGTTTAATTTTGATGCAGGATTGGCCCATTCCTTATAGAGCCATCCTGATTTGCCATGGTTTTTAAAACATTTTTATGGCCAAATACCTGCAAACTGACCCAAGTCCAGGCTACATTTTGGGACCAAAAAAATGGCAGTAGCCCTTCACAGGGGTGGAGTCGGTGAAGGGTTGGGAGAGTTCATGACCCCTCCCCAATAACTTTGAACTGACAAAGGATTTTGACACCCCCCCCCCCAACTCCTCCACCAGTCCTTTAACCATAGCTCCAACCCTGGCCCTGCTCTGGCAGCTGGTGGCCGACATTTTGCCACATCATGTACTCCACCACTGGAAATGCCCAAGAAGCATTAAATGAGCTGCCTTCAAATTATGGTGTGAGGTCAACTCATTCAGATGCAAATGAAGCAAGCACCTGTTGAGCAGTGACCCCTGTGCCAATACCTCGTTGTAGGCCTCATAGCCTAGGAATAGGTGGCAAAGGCTAGAGAGACTGCGGTTGGCTGTTTCTGGCAGTTTACTATCCTGATCATCGTAACAGGAAGGTACACTGGATACCACCACATAGTGTAGTCTTGGGGTTTCAATGTCCCTTCACTCTTAACTTTTATATAACACTTAAGTCTTATCAAATCCTCAAAATGCCTTATCGATCTTCACAACTGATGAATCACAAGTTCAAGTTACATAATTTTGCTATATTCGGGCAAAAAGTAAGCAAGAAGGAGTAAAAGATCCATCATATTTCAGTATCATGATGTTCAGACTATGTTTTTTTAGGGAATGGGGAAGAGAAGAACATAAAGCATTCGGTTAACCAGTACCTGGAGTGTGGGAAATCAGTCAGCCCCTATGTGAAGCTTACGAACAGTCCAGGCCTAGAAAGGGTCAGGTGGTGGTTGGGGGGGCAGGTAGTGTTGAGTCAACCTCCTTCCTTCTATGGTTCACAGAAACATGCTTCGAATGAGACATTCACAGCACAGTTGAATATACGGAACAGACTTTAATTATAAAGTATAGGTGATCAGTTTATACAGTACAAGGTAGCAACGCGTTTCTCTCTCTCTAGCTCTCTAACTAACCCTGGAAAACCTTATTCTTCTATCTTAGTTGTTCACTTCAAAATTACATTTTACAGATAAGATTTCATGATTTATCTGTTCTCTGGACCACCCCAGGACAGCTTATTTACCTGAATTCTAAGACATCCATTCTACACTATGGTTAATTGATCCCTCTGCCTATGTTTATAATATTAATCACTCATAGTCGCTGTTGTTCCAGTCACGTATCTCCTTGCACAGGCATTCCTTGCAGATGATGAGACATCTGGAGCGGAACAGAACTCACCCCACCCTCGTTCTCCTGTTACCCCTAGAAAGCCTCTTGCTCCATGGTGACCAGTTCTCGTTATACAGTTCAGTTTGATTATTAATTCTTAACTCTCCCAACGTGTCCAACAGGTAATATCCTGAGGGGGATGTATACAGGCCAGCAGTGACTGAAGGAGTTATGTGGGTTCAGGAGGAGTATTCCTGTTCCCCCTGGCCTCACCAAAATAAAAGATGAAAATGGTTACAGGCCCTTAGGGGCCACCAGTTAGGCTGCTCAATGTCAGTATAAGTGGAGCATCATGCATGGAGCACATTCTGCTGATTTTTTACCTCAAAATTGCAATTCTATATACGTACAGAACCCCGATTTTCATCTTAAAAGTGGTCTCCTCCTTGAAACAATGGGCACTCCAGCCGCTCATCTGAAGGCCCCAACGAAAATGGCGGTAGCCACAGTACTAATGTAAACAGGGCAATAAGTGACCTGATGTCTACTTCAGGCCACCATCTCTTCTGGTCCTGATCCTGATTGAGCATTCTCAGCCGCGTCTATTGTTCAGAATTGTACGACTGCGGACTAAAATCGCAGCGGGGTCCTGTTTGCATCATGAGGCTCTCGTCTGACTATGGCCAGTATCTCACAGGCTTCCCAAAATCCAGAAGTTAAATTGGCAGCAGGTGGGAATAAGGCACAAATGAGAAGGAAAGTATTCCGTCCCTATTTTAACCCCCAATCTTCTTGGGCCTGGTGGGGGAGGGGGGACGGGGACAGTGGGGGCATGGTTAATATCAGGGCTTCAGAGTCAGGACCAAACAGCTTCTGTTTAAGCAAATGTCACATTAGTTCTTCTACAGGCCATACATTCTATTTGGCAAATACCTGAACACCTAGCTGCCATATTGAGATGTGCAGGTGTGTGTTATTTCTGAGGACAGGAGGCACCACAATACAAGAGACAAGACATTGTGACAATACTTATAAACATTATTGGAGATGGTACATTTCTTAACCAAAGCTGTCAATGTTTATGGAAACTGAACTGCCAGTTTTAAAAGGAATCAACAATTCAAGAGACGAACAAAAAGCAAGTCTTTGCTTATAGGCTGCAACAATGGAGGATTGTGTGACAGATTCAGTCACAGTGTCCTGGTAGTCTCAATGTGCAGTTTTCAGCCACAGTTGAGAAGATGCCTGATTGAGAACACCATTAAGAGGTGTTGCCGAAGCAATGTCAGTGAATCATCCCTTTGCACGTCAGTGGCCTGGCAAGTATCTTCTACCGTTTAAGCCATGGGTAGGGAGCAATCTCTAAAAGCCACAAAAAGGACCAGATAACAAGGCACTGGCTCAAACACAAATAAAAACAGATTCAACAGTGATAAACATGTCTTGATCTTTACTGGGTAGGTGAGGTTAGCAAGCTGATCTCTTCAAACCCCTGGGTACAGTACAGTTCATTACAATGTAAATACTGTACATGAGTTAGTTTACACACTACTACATTTTCACTAGAGCAAGCCGAATGAAAAATTAATTTGTCTTTAATATCGTACATGGCCATTTTGTGCTAGCTTTTATAGCATTTACAATGGGGTTTCATTTTTACAAAAAGGACAGACGCAAAATCTGCAAAAATTAAGGTCCAGTTGAAAAATATGCAATATGAAATATTAGAACTGATTTCCTATAGCCCCTCTAAATGTGGGTCTGCACAACTGCTTCATTTCGGCTCTATATAAGCAAAAAGCAAAATGTCTCCTGTGGGGCAAAGTCTTTCTGAAACATCAGAGCTGTTGATATGGAGGAACACACTGTCCCCAGGCCATGCTCACCATAGATTGAAATAGTGCAGCACTGCAGTTCATAAAATGAACTGTGTTTGACTGTCAACACGGATCACAAACCAATAACTTAAGACTTTCTTTGGCCTATATTAGATATTTCTCAAACAGCACAACAGTCCTTATTTGTCATGTCTCTCTTCTATCACAGACAGATACAATATTAAAATAAATATAAAAGCATTGTTTCCATCCGAATTCACTGCCTTGAAAATCAGCACCTATTTACCCTCATTTCAAAAATGAGAGTATACTTTACATAATATATATAAACACTAAGTGCACAAAATACAGAGAGGTTCTAATGAAGGGGCATCGACCTGAAACGTTAACTCTGTTTCTCTCTCCACAGATGCTGCCTCACCTGCTGAGTATTTTCAGCATTTTCTGTTTTTATCATTATACACAGAGTATGTTGGAGCTATTTGTTTGCAAACTCAACTAGGTCCAGCGAATAAATAATCAATCCATTGGTATCCTTTGTGATCATGGTAAGGGACAATAATTTGACATATGCTTAAATACACAGCTCTTTGAAATGGTTGAGATTCAACCAGATGTGGGTCTCAACAGACATCAGTCAATTTACCAACCTGTAAGGATCCTGGAGATATTTCAGCAAAAGGGGCTTTGAAGTAAACTGAAACTTGACCTGTAGTAAAACCAGGTAACAAAATTGAACCATTGATTCTCACAGTCAGTATCACACAATAAAGGAAGGTGTTTGAGAAGTCAGTCAGTTTATCTTCACCCCGAAAGTCCAATCCCGGATCTTTTGACTTTCTCAGCTGGGACCCCAACTTTTTACAATCTATATTAACGACTTGGAAGAAGGGACTGAGTGTAACGTAGCCAAGTTTGCTGATGATACAAAGATGGGGGGAAAAGCAATGTGTGAGGAGGACACAAAAAACCTGCAAAAGGACATAGACAGGCTAAGTGACTGGACAAAAATTTGGCAGATGGCGTATAATGTTGGAAAGTGTGAGGTTATGCACTTTGGCAGAAAAAATTGATGAGCAAGTTATCATTTTTAAATGGAGAAATATTGCTAAGTGCTGCAGTACAGCGGGAACTGGGGGTCCTGGTGCATGAAACACAAAAGGATAGTATGCAGGTACAGCAAGTGATCAGGAAGTTCAATGGAATCTTAGCCTTTATTGCAAAGGGGATGGAGTATAAAAGCAGGGAAGTCTTGCTACGGTTGTACAGGGTATTGGCGAGGCCACACCTAGAATACTGCGTACAGTTTTGGTTTCCATATTTAAGAAAGGATACACTTGCTTTGGACACAGTTCAGAAAAGGTTCACTAGGTTGATTCCGGAGATGAGGGGGTTGACTTATGAGGAAAGGTTGAGTAGGTTGGGCCTCTACTCATTGGAATTTAGAAGAATGAGAGGTGATCTTATCGAAACGGTTAAGATTATGAGGGGGCTTGACAAGGTGGATGCAGAGAGGATGTTTCCACTGATGGGGGAGACTAGAACTAGGGGGCATGATCTTAGAATAAGGGGCAGCCCATTTAAAACTGAGATGAGGAGGAAGTTCTTCTCTCTAAGGGTTGTAAATTTGTGGAATTCGCTGCCTCAGAGAGCTGTGGAAACTGGGTCATTGAATAAATTTAAGACAGAGATAGACAGTTTCTCAACCGATAAATGAATAAGGGGTTATGGGGAGCGGGCAGGGAAGTGGACCAGAGTCCATGATTGGATCAGCCATGATCGTATTAAATGGTGGAGCAGGCTCGAGGGGCCATATGGCCTACTCCTACACCTATTTCTTATGTTCTTATGTTCTTATGGCAGGGGTAGTAAGGGGCTATGGCAGGATAAAAGAATCAACCAAGGCCGCTGCTCCTGATGGCTATCCAGCGACTGCTGCTAGAAATGTGCACGTTCAAAAATCGGGTGAAGGTAGGATCGGGTACAGCTGTGGTGCCTTCCATGGGTGAACAGCCTGCTGACAATGACTGCCTACATGCATAAAGAATAGTCACATTTTATATAGTTTCAGAGGAATGCTTGCATCCATGGAACTGTATTAAAGCAGGAGTCAGGAGTGGCGGTGGGAAACCGGGGAAAAATAAATGGTTTTGGTGCTTTGACTCACTGCAAAGTCTACCCAGCTTTTGTAATGGCTGGTTTCAAGTCTCTAAAGGTTAAGAAAATGTACCAATGTCACTCTCAAACCCAACAAACATCATCAAAATGTACAGTAAACATATTTATCCAGATACATAGATGACAATGGGTTTTCCCCACCCTAGGGAGCAGGGGTGGGGATACACATTCTGATACACCCAGTTTTACCAAACATCAAGTGAAAGAATAATCATCTCGTCTCCCACTTCAAATAAAATTGGATTTGTTTAAAAGGAAGAGCTGGTAAACGGTGGTTTGATAAATTCTAATATACTGTACATCAACTACAGCCACAACTGACTGCACGTATTAAATGACTGCTCACTTAAAATGAAGATAAGAAGCTACCTCTTATACCACAGAACAGAACTAAGTTCATAAACTAAATGATATTTGGACCCATTTAATCTTGTTCAGCTTTGTTGCAATCTGGGCTATAGAGCACAGCCTTCAAAGCAAACTCAAATGATATCATTGAAAGAAAATAAGAGATCTACTCTCACAGCTTAGTTGGTAAATGCATTGTTCAGTGTGGAACCCAAACAGACAGGAAAAGTTCTAGTTTGATTCCTGGTCTGTTCTGAGATTACTGATTTCACAGTGGGAGAGGCAACAGATGTATATCAATAACCGGGAGGTGGGGGGGAGATAAGAGGAGATTAAACTGTCAAGGTTCCCACTCCTGATTGCAGTCCAGTGATCACTGCTGAAAAGTATCTGTATGGATATGAGTGGAGAACAAAGTTAAGTCTGTAATTATCGTCATGGTAAAATAGCTGGCACTTTGGACCAGATTTTACAATGGGCATTATTTTAATCAACATTAACATTGATCGGAGAATCTAGCTTCACTTTCTAGCCTTACACAAGACTGACTGACCACAGGAGGGTGGTCCCATAGACAACTACCCCAACATGAGTAAGCATCATCAGAGAGGTGGCAGACAACAGCAAAAACAATGTGCAAATCCTTTATTTTCTCATTGTAATCTGCGGAAATAAAATCCAAACACACTAAAATCACTGCAGATTTCAGGAAATCCCCTACAGAAAGTTGTGCTGCCTTATTTATTCATATAAAGATTTTAATAGCTATTTTTTGTGCAGTACATTTTGTAAGCTTGCCACCATTGTGGATGGACTTCATGATCGGGATCACTACTCAGCTGCTCTGTTAATACGAGAAAGAACAGTTTAGATTTTACCTTCAGATGCTGAGGCTCACAGCTGCTGCAAACACTGTGAGCAAAGAAGCCTACTATTTCCAAAGGACATACATTTCCAATTAGTGCCGCTCATTAGGAAGATCCTCAAGTTTTCACAGCGTACCTTAGTTTCGGTAAGGTGCAGCTTTGTGTGCTCGTGCTAATGACTTTCCCAGGATGCTCAAGAGAGAACGCTGTATGTTCATTTTTGGTAGCCACTGTGAAAACCAGAGTATATTTACTCTCCTAACTGCAGGTCATGACTGAAATTACCGAGTGCCTCCTCCTACAAGTGTAATAGAACCGGAGGGAGTCTGGGTCATCTTGGTTCAGATCTCTAGTCTCTGTGGATTCTACAATCCCCATACACAGAAAACTAGTGGTGGTCTGACACCACACATGAGCAATACACTCAGCTGCCCATTAAATGATGTACATACTGGATGAAAGGCCAAGGCTTAAACCAATATGTTGATTTCCAAAATCTCCAGTGACTTCCTACGAGAAAATGTTTAAATGTTATTTTGTTCAGTTGGGTGTGCAAAAAAACCCATCACCATATTTAATAGCTTCCAAACCCTATTTACCCAAGTGCACATAGCTTAGTTGAAGGTTGACATTAGCCAATCCCTAGATATGTGCTGGAATTGAAGTAGCTAAAGCCATATTGTACCAGCATAAAGTACTGCTTGTCCAGCTAGGACCACCCTACCCATTAAGGCATTAACATTTTGCTGGATTTTCAACTCAGTGCTGAAAGTCAGATATACCCCATCCAGGTATTAATGGCTAAAGGTGCCTGGTTAATTATAAGAAATGTCCTGGAGTACTGGAGACCTGCTATCTCAATATTAGATTATCGATTCCATCATCATGTTAATGTCCTAATCTTTGCTTGCCATGTACATTATCTTGATGCCAACTCTTAAAGAAACCAATTCATCTTTCATCTACCCACCAAGGAGGGTGCCCACTGTCATTTTAAAGCTAACTTTACAACAAAGAGATCTGCTCACCTTTTCCCTTCTCTCCTAGGAAGGACAGTCCCATTGGTTGGTCATTAGATAACTGACAAGCAGGGATTTTGAGCCTTGTTAGGAATTAATGAGCAGCACAACTCACCATAAAATATGCAAGTGCATTGCCACCATGCCACCACCCTCCTATAGCCACACACTAGTGGACGGTGGTTCTACCAATTACAGGTGCAGAACTTAGCAGCAACTCCCACCTATGTGCTACTCACTCAAAGTAGAACATATAACAGTTATTGTCACCAATTGCACGGGAGCTGTGTAGCTGATTCCTCCTTCAGGATACTGAGTAACAGGTTGGTGTAGCCTGAAGATCTCCCTCCCCACAACTGCTTCCACTTTATGCCACAAGTTCACTTCACAGATTTGTTCTGGAGCTCACACATAGGCCAAAGGAAGCCCTTCTGTTGTATGCTTTGGAGTTCTGAACTGTCTTCTTTTTCAAATATAGCAATGGCCCAAATCAAGTTAAGCTAGTGGTATATAAGATATGTATCCTTTCAAGCAAAATTAACGGATTTCTCCCATTAAAAGGGTGGGAAGCAAACTTAAGCTATGATGAAGGCATGAAAACAGAAAAATTCCTCAGTCAGGAGTCAATTTACCATTTTGTTTCAAACAAAATCTGGGTCATAGAACAGGATCTGTTTCACTGATAGGTGTTAATATTTGGAAACCCAAAAAGCAGCAAGATGAAGATAACTATCGAAATCACAAACAACCTTTTGTAGCTTCACTGACAGTTGCTTTTTTGATAGACTCATACCGATCAAATCTTGAAAGCTGCATAACACTCTATCATAAATGCATCTCCAACTCAAAAATATTAGGATATATTAAGGTATAATGCTTTAGAAGGTGCAATTATAGGTGCATTGGTTGTAATTTACAAGGGAGCAAGCCATTTTGGATCTGGTCCTGTGTAACGAGACAGGAAAAATAAACGATCTCCTCGTAAAAGATCCTCTCGGAATGAGTGATCACAATATGGTTGAATTTGTAATACAGATTGAGGATGAGGAAGTTGTGTCAGAAACGAGCGTACTATGCTTAAACAAAGGGGACTACAGTGGGATGAGGGCAGAGTTGGCTAAAGTAGACTGGAAACAAGGACTAAACGGTGGCACAATTGAAGAACAGTGGAGGGCTTTTAAGGAGCTCTTTCATAATGCGCAACAAAAATATATTCCAGTGAAAAAGAAGGGCGGCAAGAGAAGAGATAACCAGCCGTGGATAACCAAGGAAATAAAGGAAAGTATCAAATCAAAGACCAATGCGTATAAGGTGGCCAAGGTTAGTGGGAAACTAGAGGATTGGGAAAATTTTAAGCAACAGCAAAGAATGACTAAAAAAGCAATAAAGAAAGGGAAGATAGTTTACGAAGGTAAACTTGCGCAAAACATAAAAACAGATAGTAAAAGCTTTTACAGATATATAAAACGGAAAAGAGTGACTGAAGTAAATGTTGGTCCCTTAGAAGATGAAAAGGGGGATTTAATAATGGGAAATGTGGAAATGGCTGAGACCTTAAACAATTATTTTGCTTCCGTCTTCACAGTGGAAGACACAAAAACCATGCCAAAAATTGCTGGTCATAGGAATGTGGGAAGGGAGGACCTTGAGATGATCACTATCACTAGGGAGGTAGTGCTGGACAGACTAATGGGACTGAAAGTAGACAAGTCCCCTGGTCCTGATGAAATGCATCCCAGGGTATTAAAAGAGATGGCGGAAGTTATAGCAGATGCATTCTTTATAATCTACCAAAATTCTCTGGACTCTGGGGAGGTACCAGCGGATTGGAGAGCAGCTAATGTAACGCCTCTGTTTAAAAAAGGGGGCAGGCAAAAGGCAGGTAACTATAGGCCGGTTAGTTTAACATCTGTAGTGGGGAAAATGCTTGAAACTATCATTAAGGAAGAAATAGCGGGACATCTGGACAGGAATAGTGCAATCAAGCAGACGCAGCATGGATTCATGAAAGGTAAATCATGTTTAACTAACTTACTGGAATTCTTTGAGGATATAACGAGCATGGTGGATAGAGGTGTACCGATGGATGTGGTGTATTTAGATTTCCAAAAGGCATTCGATAAGGTGCCACACAAAAGGTTACTGCAGAAGATAAAGGTACGCGGAGTCAGAGGAAATGTATTAGCATGGATAGAGAATTGGCTGGCGAACAGAAAGCAGAGAGTCGGGATAAATGGGTCCTTTTCCGGTTGGAAATCAGTGGTTAGTGGTGTGCCACAGGGATCAGTGCTGGGACCACAACTGTTTATAATATACATAGATGACCTGGAAGAGGGGACCGAGTGTAGTGCAACAAAATTTGCAGATGACACTAAGATTAGTGGGAAAGTGGGTTGTGTAGAGGACACAGAGAGGCTGCAAGGAGATTTGGATAGGTTAAGCGAATGGGCTAAGGTTTGGCAGATGGAATACAATGTCGGAAAGTGTGAGGTCATCCACCTTGGGGAAAAAAAACAGTAAAAGGGAATATTATTTGAATGGGGAGAAATTACAACATGCTGTGGTGCAGAGGGACCTGGGGGTCCTTGTGCATGAATCCCAAAAGGTTAGTTTGCAGATGCAGCAGGTAATCAGGAAGGCAAATGGAATGTTGGCCTTCATTGCGAAAGGGATGGAGTACAAAAGCAGGGAGGTGTTGCTGCAACTGTATAAAGTATTGGTAAGGCCGCACCTGGAGTACTGCGTGCAGTTTTGGTCACCTTACTTAAGAAAGGATATACTAGCTTTGGAAGGGGTACAGAGATGATTCACTAGGCTGATTCCAGAAATTAGGGGGTTACCTTATGATGATAGATTGAGTAGACTGGGTCTTTACTCCTTGGAGTTCAGAAGGATGAGGGGTGATCTTATAGAAACATTTAAAATCATGAAAGGGATGGACAAGATAGAGGCAGAGAGGTTGTTTCCATTGGTGGGAGAGACTAGAACTAGGGGGCACAGCCTCAAAATACGGAGGAGCCAATTTAAAACCGAGTTGAGAAAGAATTCTCCCAGAGGGTTGTGAATCTGTGGAATTCTCTGCCCAAGAAAGCATTGAGGCTAGCTCATTGAATGTTTTCAAGTCAAAGATAGATAGATTTTTAAGCAATAAGGGAATTAAGGGTTACGGGGAGAGGGCGGGTAAGTGGAGCTGAGTCCACAACCAGATCAGCCATGATCTTATTGAATGGCGGAGCAGGCTCGAGGGGCTAGATGGCCTACTCCTGTTCCTAATTCTTATGTTCTTATGTAATCTACCAAAATTCCCTGGATTTTGGGGTGGTAGCAGTGGATTGGAAAACCTCAAATGTAACGTCCCTATTTAAAAGAGGCAGACAAAAAGCAGGAAACTATAGACTAGTTAGCCTAACATCTGTCATTGGGAAAATGCTGGAGTCCATCATTAAGGAAGAAATCAAGCAAAGTCAGCATGGTTTTATGAAAGGAAAATCATGTTTGACAAATTTGCTGGAGTTCTTTGAGGATGTAATGAGCAGGGTGGATAAGGGGGAAACAGTGGATGTGGTGTATTTGGATTTCCAGAAGGCATTCGATAAGGTGCCATATAAGAGATTATTGCACAAGATAAAAGCTCACAGGGTTGGGGGTAATATATTGGCATGGATAGAGGATTGGCTAACTAACAGAAATCAGAGAGTCGGGATAAATGGGTAATTTTCTGGTTGGCAAACAGTTACTAGTGGGGTGCCGCAGGGATCGGTGCTGGGTTCTCAACTATTTACAATCTATATTAATGATTTGGATGAAGGGACTGAGTGTAATGTAGCCAAGTTTGCTGATGATACAAAGATGGGTGGGAAAGCAAATTGTGAGGACACAAAAAATCTGCAAAGGGATATAGACAGGCTAAGTGAGTGGGCAAAAATTTGGCAGATGGAGTATAATGTGGGAAAATGTGAGGTTATCCACTTTGGCAGAAAAAATAGAAAAACAATTTCTAATTTAAATGGAGAAAAATTGCAAAGTGCTACAGTACAGAGGGACCTGGGGGTCCTTGTGCATGAAACACAAAAAGTTAGTATGCAGGTACAGCAAGAAATCAGGAATGCAAATGGAATGTTGGCCTTTATTGCAAGGGGATAGAGTATAAAAGCAGAGAAGTCCTGCTACAACTGCACAGGGTGTTGGTAAGGCCACACCTGGAGTACTGCATACAGATTTGGTCTCCGTGTTTAAGGAAGGATATACTTGCATCGGAGGCTGTTCAGAGAAGGCTCACTAGGTTGATTCCGGAGATGAGGGGGTTGACTTATGAAGATAGGTTGAGTAGGTTGGGCCTATACACACTGGAATTCAGAAGATTGAGAGGTGATCTTTTTGAAACATATAAGATAATGAGGGGGCTCGACAAGGTGGATGCAGAGAGGATATTTCGACTCATAGGGGAAACTAAAACTAGGGCACATAGTCTCTGAATAAGGTGCCGCCCATTTAAAACTGAGATGAGGAGAAATTTCTTCTCTCAGAGGGTTGTAAATCTATGGAATTCTCTGCCCCAGAGAGCTGTGGAGGCTGGTTCATTGAATATATTTAAGGCGGCGATAGACAGATTTTTGAGCGATGAGGGAGTAAAGGGTTATGGGGAGCGGGCGGGGATGTGGAGCTGAGTCCATGATCAGATCAGCCATGATCTTATTGAATGGCAGAGTAGGCTCGAGAGGCCAAATGGCCTACTCCTGCTCCCATTTTTTATGTTCTTATGTTCTTAAAAACAAATCTTCCTTCTCCTGGTTATAAAGAACCCTTAATACAGCAATAAAGTACACTATACAGTCCAAATGCACAGCAAGGTTATTGCACAGTGTTTGAAGCTAGAGGCTGAGAAATTAAAACACACATTACATTACATGATTTCAGACACTATGCAGCCTCCCTGGAGAACAACTGCGACTCAACAGGCAGTTCTGGTAATTTAATTACGATGGGTAAAAAATAAATTTCATCTTCTTTGCTGTTAGCTATCATATTTTTCTTTCTTGTCCCGAGGATTAAAAATAGACTTAGTTCCACAGCAGTGGTCAACATTGGATACATTGAAAAATGCTAAAGAATGAGTCGGATCGAGATGTTGCACTTTTTGTTACCACAGTGCAAACATATATTCTACATGATCAGAAGACATAATTTGAAATGTGAAATAAAAACAGAAAATATTGGACACACTCAGTGTGTCAGGCAGCATCTATGGAGAATTAAACAAATTAACGTTTCAGGTCGATGAGCCTTCATCAGAACTGGAAAAAGTTAGAGATGTAACAGGTTTTAAGCAAGTACAGAGACAGGGAAAAGAGGGAGGGGAGAATAGAGCAAGAGGGAACGTCTGTGATAGGGTGGAAGGCAGGCGAGATTAAATGACAAAAGGGATGATGCTGTAAGGCAAATGGGGATGGTAATGGGACAAGTAAAGAAACAAAAGATGGGTCTAGAGGAGCAGTAAATGGCAACAACAGAATCACTCCCAGCACCTGCTGTCCAAAAAAATGGGAGCAGTGATTATAATCTGAAATTGTTGAACTCAATGTTGAGTCCAGAAGGCTATAAAGGTTCCTGGATAGGCGGTGAAGAAGGCAAATGGCATGTTGGCCTTCATAGCGAGAAGATGTGAGTATAGGAGCAGGGAGGTCTTACTGCAGCTGTACAGGGCCTTGGTGAGGCCACACCTTGAATATTGTGTACAGTTTTGGTCTCCTAATCTGAGGAAGGACATTCTTGCTATTAAGGGAGTGCAGCGAAGGTTCACCAGACTGATTCCCAGGAAAGCAGGACTGACATATGAAGAAAGACTGGATCGGCTAGGGTTATACTCACTGGAATTTAGAAGAATGAGAGGGGATATCATAGAAACGTATAAAATTCTGAAGGGATTGGACAGGTTAGATGCAGGAAGAATGTTCCCGATGTTGGGGAAGTCCAGGACCAGGGGTCACAGTCTAAGGATAAGGGGTAAGCCATTTAGGGCTGAGATGAGGAGAAACTTCTTCACTCAGAGAATTGTGAACCTGTGGAATTCTCTACCACAGAAAGTTGTTGAGGCCAGTTCGTTAGATATATTCAAAAGGGAGTTAGATGTGGCCCTTACAGCCAAAGGGATCAATGGGTATGGAGAGAAAGCAGGAATGGGGTACTGAAGTTGCATGTTCAGCCATGATCATATTGAATGGTGGTGCAGGCTCGAAGGGCCGAATGACTTACTCCTGCACCTATTTTCTATGTTTCTATGTGATCAGGAACAGAAACTTTGGCTGATTTGCCCACCTCCCAAGACCAAGGGCACTGAGGCCAATTGTACCAACCTACTGCAATGCTGCTCAGAATAGCTAACTCAGGGCAGATCGGGATTTAATCTTGAGTCCTTCCTTACCTATCTAGCTAAGTTCCACACCACAAACCACATTACTCACTTAACCTTCAGAGAGAACCTTTTTCTGTTTACATGCCAGCGACATTATTGGGAAGTAGTGGCTAAAGGAATGGCTGAGCCCAACTGTTATGAAACTGATTTAGAATCAGCCTTGTGCTTGTTATTGCATCTCTATTAATTATTCTAAAGCTAATCGAGTTACACACATACACAGGGCTGATTCAGCATCAGTTGTATTTATATAAATTCAGCTTCCAATGGGGTCGGCTAGTAACCCTTCTGTGTCAATATTCCAAAAGATGCAATCACCATTTACTGGTTAAACAAGTGCTGTAAAAAACTGACTAAAAATTAACAGGTGACGATAATTAGAACTCTTCTGGGATCTGAATGGTGGCAGAACTTATTTAATACCAAAGCTTTCTGACTGTATTTTATGTTTTTGCCATTGGAGTAATTCCCTCATTAAAGTGAGACTGCAAAGCTTCAGTGTGTAAGTGTCGCAATGGAGGGTTACCAGAACTACTCTGTAAGAGACTTAATCATGCAATAACCATATAACACACCCGTACCTATTTCATTAATAAAATCATTTTTTTTTTAAATCATGCTGCTTTTAACAGCCATTCTAAGCAGTTATCATTACTGACCAGTGGATCATGCTCACTTCTAGGTAAAATCCTTGCCCAATCAACACATTTACTCTTGATATGTAGTAACAGTGATCAGGGCCCATCGCCGGGATGGTAATGTGCATTTGTAACAGGTGTGTTATATAATAAAGGCAATCTTTTAATCCAATAGAAATTGCATAAAAACTTAAGTAAAATGCTACTAAGTATAATGCTACAAGAGCAATTAGTGCAAGTCAAGTAAAACATCTGTTCAAAACAAAGTTTCTTTTGAAAAGCTATAATGATTTAGACCACAGTTACTGTCCTTCTCTGTTTAAGAACAAGACAACACTACTTTACAGTATCGGGTACAGCCTTCCCGGATGGCATAGCCATAAAGTTACCATCTCTGAATCAAACAGAAGGGCCCAGGATTGACTCCCCAGGGTGAGTTAGCCAATGTCAGGTGGAACGGCAGTAGATACGCTACAATTAGCAGCAACATCCTGGCTTGTGAAGGGAAACATTAGCCAGTGTAGCCACTCCTGACATCTATCCAGCGAGCCCTCCTGGAAGTACACATGTGCGGATGTTGAGTGAAAACCGAATCATAGTTAGGTGGCGTGCCAACAGTCACTGTCTAGGCACACCACATAAATAACAAACTGGAGGCAACCATCATCCTTGGAACCATACTCCAACTATATCCTAGTTTGATCTGTGAACTCATCCTTTTTTGGTGTGGAAGCAAGTCATCCTCGCTGCGAGGGACTGTCTATGATGATGATGAGTTTGATGCATAGGGAGCTTCAGCCATTTTATAATAAGACGATATTTTTTTAATATCTTATTTCAGGAGTCTGGCTGTCACTTCAAATGTGAGTTGCTGCTAGCTGCTTCTGCACGCTGCAGAAAATGCACATTATGTTCTGGCATGCCATTAGCCATTTCAAAAGCATTCATAGCTGCTTGCTGTGTCCATAATGTTCAAAGCATTTTACTAATGTATGTGTAGGTGGCTCCCCTGGAACAAATGGATGTTTGATGTGCTAAAGTCCGGATAGATGTGAATTCTCTGCAATTACAGGCCTTCAGCTTTAAAGGGTGCGAGGGACTTCTCGGATCCTTTGTATTTGACATTCTGTGATTTTTTTTAATGTGTATATATATATATATATATATATGGATTATATATAAAATCAGAATTGGAGAAATACATGTTTGATTCCCTTTATTTTGGGATATTTTCAAAGATATTTGTAGCTACATCTTGGACTGTGTCAGTAGTCATTCTGAAGCTGACAGCAATGAGGAGGGCAGAGACTCTGGTAGCAAACTGTTGCACAGGCATAAGGTTCTTCCTTGAGTATCAGCTGACTCTTTGTATTGAGTGTCAGCACAGTATCTTTATTGTTTTTGATATTGCAAGGACAGAGTAACGGTATAATCAGTGTCAATCTACAGCTTGTAATTAGGACTGCAGATTTATCTGGTTACTGTTCAATATCTCTATCTAGTAGCTTCTAGCCTAAGCCATGGTCTGATAGTGTTTATCCTTCCGCCTATCAATGTTGAGGAAACCATGTGGTGGCATGTAATATATAATATATATAGTAAGCCAAAACATAGTGACAACTATCCTCTGAATTTGTTACATTTACTTGAACATTGGGCAAATAAACACACAATCGGGGTTATAACGAGTGAGTACTTACTTATGCGGTGTGGTCTCGGAGTGTGGACGAGGCTCAAGTGGAGCATAAATGCTGACATGGATTGGTTGGGCTGAATGGCCTGTTTCTATGCTGTATATTCTATGCAATTCTACGTAACTTAAGGAAGCTATCTAGTGTGAAAACCTAAAAACATAACATCTAGTAAGGGAGTACTCCAGGAAAGGAGGGAAGGGAGAAGAATGGTCTTTGCTCTACTGCCTATATGAAGCATGACCAAACTAGTTTCAAGATGTATGCCCAGAAGTTTGTTTTCAAAAATTTACTGTTCCTCTCCGCACACTTTATCCCTTTCCTGCAAGGATCCATACAATTTCCATTCAGTTGATCTGTGGGACGTAAAACTTCAATGAGCTGTCCAAACTATCATGTTAGAACTGTAGTTGTGTTGGCTGAATGCTGAGCTCCTCTCCTCCAATGAAATCCAAATGTGATTGACAGATTACAATGTCCACCATGAGATTTGAATAAACGTTGCCTCAAATTATTTTTTTGTGAGCCATGAGAGGGTAAAGGTGAGCAACGAGGATGATTGCAAGTATCAAGAATTTTAAGTTATGAGAAAAGGTTAAGGAATTTAGCTTTTCTTTGGAAACAAGACACTCTAAAGTGATGCAATTACATTTTAAAGATTATGAGAGGAAAGTGGATGCAAGCAAGGGAATAAGGGGTTATGGGGAGTGGGCAGGGAAGTGGACCTGAGTCCATGATCCGATCAGCCATGATCGTATTAAATGGCGGAGCAGGCTCGAGGGGCTGTATGGCCTACTCCTGCTCCTATTTCTTATGTTCTTATGAAAGCAAATTGTTCACTATGGCAAAGGGTTAAAATACTAGGGAGTTAAACATTAGGAAATTAGAAGGAAAGTCAGACACATCCTTTTCACCCCAAATTATGTTATAAATGGGTTCAAGAGGCATTTAGATGAGTTGCTGGAGAGATAAGGGATTGAGGGACATCGTGAGAGTAGATCTATTAAAAACGAATAGGCTAATTGGATGAAATGTTTCTTTCCCTATCAAAGTTCTTGTGTGTTATGTTGTTCACTTTAAGCTGCCATGCATGAACTAGCCTTTCCAATAGTCCAATGCTGCAAAGATACCTGCTGCCTTCTGACGAGGACTTTAGTTTGTACTAACTTGATCATTATGTGGGATCTGCAATGCCACCTGTGCGCTGGTGTACGCTCAAAAACATTGAAGTAATTGCGGCCAAATCTGAAAGTAAAACTGCAGTGAGTAAACGAACAACTTAAAACAAGAAAAATGTTTAAAATATTGACAGCTATTAACCTCCTTCAACCAAAGTATCTCCAAACGTATAAACCTTTGAGGCCAACCACAATGAATCAAAAGGACATCTTAATTTGAATGTTCACAGGAATGCAAACTTTCCCTGTTGGAAATCTCTGGCTGTGCATCATGGGAATTAAGGTATTACTGTGCAACCCTTATCAATGAGGACAGATAAATACATGGTTAATGTAGAAAGCTTTGAGTTTTTAATATCGACAGAGAGTTGTATTGCTTAGGATCACAGGTTTTATATGATACACTTTTGTCTGTGAGTTTGAAATGTAATAATTTAGTCCTATACGAGGAGGCTTTTTTTCAGGGGAGAAGGAGTAAAGAAATAAAGAAAAGAAAATTAGGAGTGCATGAACATCTTTGTGTGTGTGTGTGTGTGTGTGTGTGTGTGGTAGGGGGCGGGGGCAGTGTAGATTTCAAGCTGTACATTTCCTTCTGTTACTGCCGCATAATGAGGAGATAAGGACAGCACTATCGCAAAAATTATCTTTGCACAGAGGGTGATTGGAAATTGGAATTCTCTGTCACTAACTATTGTTGAAGCAGCATCCATAAATTCTCTTAAAAGATAATGTCATGGTTGGATGAGAAAACGGATTTTCAAAGGGTATGGGGAGCAAGCAGGAGAGTCGGATTAGACTTGGTGTATTATGTGGAGAAATCTCTGACACAGACTTGAAAGGCAAAATTGCCTTCTTTTTTTATCATAATATTCTATGATACATTGTGGGTCTCCAAACATGAATGTTATCACACGAAACGTTATCTTTATTTTGTACATGGTAACAGCTGTAATGGTTCCATTCAAAACTCTTAAAAATATATCTACAGCTGTTTTTTCTGTTAACAGTGGAATAAACTGTATTCATCTGGATATGGGAGTTAGAAAATATAATATTGCACTTTCATACAAGTAATCAGTCAGATTGAGTCTTAAAACTAAAATGAAGAACACTTGCTCCAGGGTTCCATTCTTGTGTGCATTATATTCACTGTTTTAGGATGCACAGTAAATTGTGATGGGAGCAGGAAGTTACAAGGGGACATAGACAGACTAAGTGAGTGGGACAACTATGGCAGATGGAGTTCAATATGGGGAGTGTGAGGTCATCAACTTTGGATCCAAGAAATGGCAGTCTTTGAACAAATATTTTGTATTGGTCTTCACGGTAGAAGACACTAAAACATCCCAATAGTGCATAATCAAGGGGCGATAGGGAGGGAGGAACTTAATACAATCACCACCGCTAAAGAAGTAGTACTCGGTTAAAATAATAGGCCTAAAGGTGGACAAGTCCCCTGGACCTGATGGCTTATATCCTAGGGTCTTAAAAGAAGTGGCTGCAGAGATAGCGGATGCATTGGTTGTAATCTACCAAAATTCCCTGGATTCTGGGGAGGTTCCAGCGGATTGGAAAACCGCAAATATAACACTCCTATTTAAAAAAGGAGGCAGACAGAAAACAGAAAACTATAGACCAGTTAGCTGTCGTTGGAAAAATGCTGGAGTTGATTATTAAGGAAGCAGTAGCAGGAAATTTGGAAAAGCGTGATTCAATCAAGCAGAGTTAGCATGGTTTTATGAAAAGGAAATCATGTTTGACAAATTTGCTGGAGTTCTTTGAGGATGTAACGAGCCAGGTGAATAAGGGGTACCAGCGGATGAGGTGTATTTGGATTTCCAGAAGGCATTCGATAAGGTGCCATATAAAAGGTTACTGCACAAGATAAAAGTTCATGGGGTTAGGGGTAATATATTAGCATGGATAGAGGATTGGCTAACTAACAGAAAACAGAGAGTCGGGATAAATGGGTCATTTATATGGCAAACAGTAACTAGTCGAGTGCCGCAGGGATCGGTGCTGGGGCCTCAAATAGTTACAATCTATATTAACAACTTGGATGAAGGGACTGAGTGTAATGTAGCCAAGTTTGCTGATGATACAAAGATGGGTGGGAGAGCAAATTGTGAGGAAGACACAAGAAATCTGCAAAGGGATATAGACAGGCTAAGTGAGTGGGCAAACATTTGGCAGTTGGAACATAATGTGGGAAAATGTGAGGTTATCCACTTTGGCAGAAATAATAGAAAAGCAAATTATAATTTAAATGGAGAAAAATTGCAAAATGCTGCGGTACAGAGAGACCTGGGGGTCCTCGTGCATGAAACACAAAAAGTTAGTATGCAGATACAGCAAGCAATCAGGAAGGCAAATGGAATGTTGGCCTTTATTGCATATAAAAGCAGAGAATTCTTGCTACAACTGCACAGGGTATTGGTGAGGCCACCCCTAGAGTACTGCGTACAATTTTAGTCTCAAGGAAGGATATACTTGCATTGGAGACTGTTCAGAGAAGGTTCACTAGGTTGATTCCGAAGATGAGGGGGTTGACTTATGAAGATAGGTTGAGTAAGTTGGGTCTATACTCATTGGAGTTCAGAAAAATGAGAGGTGATCTTATTGAAACATATAAGATAATTAGGGGGCTCGATAATGTGGATGCAGAGAGGATATTTCCACTCATAGGGGAAACTAAACCTAGGGCACATAGTCTCAGAATAAGGGGCCGCCCATTTAAAACTGAGATGTGGAGAAATTTCTTCTCAGAGGGTTGTAAATTTGTGGAATTCTTTGCCCCAGAGAGCTGTGGAGGCTGGGTCATTGAATATATTTAAGGCAGAGATAGACAGATGTTTGAGCGAAGGAGGAATAAAGGGTTATGGGCAGCGGGCAGGGAAGTGGAGCTGAGTCCATGATCAGATCAGCCATGATCTTATTAAATGGTGGAGCAGGCTCGAGGGGCCAAATGGCCTACTCCTGCTCCTATTTATTATGTTCTTAAAGACAAATCAGAATATTTTCTTAATGGTGAGAGACTAAGATCCGTGGAGGAACAAATGGATATTTGTCTCCATATTCATAAATCACTAAAAGCTAGCGCACAGGTACAAAAAGTAATTACAATGCTAATAGAATGTTGGCCTTTATCTCAAGGGCATTGGAATTCAAAAGTGAGGAAGTAATGCTTCCGTTGTACAGAGCCTTGGTCAGACCCCGTCTGGAGTACTGCATTCAGTTTTGGCTGCCGAACAGTTAGAGAAACAATGGTAGGTACAGTTGTATTCATATTCCATTTTGAATTAAAGACTCCATTTTGTGGTTAAAAGACAGCTCTAGAAATTTGTAGCAAACTGCTAGTATCTGTAAAATGTCAATTAGACAGTCAAATCTGTGAGAATTGATAACTCTATCTGGTTGACAACTACATGTTTATCCTTTTCTATATGTAAGTAGCTAAAATTGTTACATTATGTCCTGAAACTGTGCTGTGGAGCCTTCCATCCCATGGTACACAAGACAGCGAGTCTTTGGAAGGGTCAGCTAATGGCACCTAATGTAAACCAGGAGTAAGGGTCATGGTAGGGATATGACATTATGGTGATTTAGCTAAGGGTATAATTACATATGATTGTCACGGGAAGATAGGTACAGCTCGAGGGTTGGCCACCTTGCAGCTTGAGCTCCAGCAACTGTAACACTGAGGTTGTCCATGTTGTCTGTGAATATCATTCTTCTATAATAAAATCGGTAAGTGAAAACTTTACGTTTAGAAATCTCATTCCCTGGCAGAGGTAACAGCTCCAAGCTTCCCTCTGTAGTACACTTTGTAACAGAATCTCAGGGAAGATATTAGCCTTGGAAGGGTTAATGTGCAGATTCAACAGAATGATACCAGGGCTTAAAGGGTTAAATTATGAGAAGAGGTTACATAAACTTGGCTTGTATTCCCTTGAATTAGACAGTTGAGGGGTGATCTAATCGAGGTGTTTACAATTATAAAGGGATTCGATAGGGTTGATACAGAGAAACTATTTCCTCTGGTGGGGAAATGCAGAACAAGAGGGCATAATCTTAAAATTAGAGTTCGGCCGTTTTAGAGTGAAATCAGGAAGCATTTCTCACACAAAGGGTGGTGGAAATATGGAACTTGCTCCCACAACAGGCTGTGGATGTGGGTCAATTGAAATGTTCAAGACTGAGAGCAATGGATTTTAGATGGGAAAGGGTATCACGGGACAAGGAAGAAAGGCAGGAAGGCAGGTAAATGGCATTAAGATACAGATCAGCCATGATCTAATTGAATGGAGGAGCAGGCTCGAAGGGCTGAATGGCCGACTCCTGTTCTTATTTTCCACATTTATAAAAAATCTAAGTTCGAGCTATTTTTGAAAATTTACAGTGTTTCTACGGTGATTGCAGTGATGTGAGATTAAATATTAACTTAAACTGCAATTGGGAGAGGGAGAGGATCTTTGCACATTATATTGTACATACATAGAAATGCAATAAAACTATCAACTTTTAAGCATCTTATAATGATCAGAAATTATCCAATTCCTTAATTTACGGATTTCTGAATAACTTGGGGAATTTTTAGTTAAAAAATAAAACCAAATACAAATCCAGCAACCTAACCGATGATACACAGCTGAGAAAACTTGATATTTTGCACCAATTAGCGAGCCAATATTGATGTCTCCTTTTAATGCCAAGGCAAACTCATCTGAGTTACTGAAGAGAAAGGAGTCACAAGAAGTACATTACATTACAAAAATAATTACAACACTTCTCCCACAAAACATCAGCAAAGGAAAGGCAGTTTCAAGTTCATGTAGTCTACAGTACTCAACTTCTTTGGAATTTTTTTTTGTTTAAATACAATTACTTTATATAATAGATCAATTTCAAGATCATTCAGTGGTCTGTAAAATAATTTGTTTAAAGACATTTTACACATACAAATTTTACATGTATAAGTCCAAAGTGTGGATTTTGTTCCATTTTCATGTTCAGAAAGTACACGTTAAACTATGGAATGGCAGTTCCGTGCAAGTCGTTAATTTTTTTTCCTTTCAAACTTTCTCTTCTGTTCCTTTACTTACTAGCCTCCTGAATAGAGGCAGCAGGGTTAAACCGCATGCCCCATGGATCACCTGTTGAATAGTACTGTCGGGGTAGGTGAGAGAAAGTATTGTTGTGAGACAGGGTAAAAGCAAAGATGCCTCTGTCCCTTTCATCTACGATATGGTTCCCGTTCAACATGTTAGCCATGGAGCTTTCTCTTTCCTTTGCTGCTGCTTCACTGATGAAGATCTTGGAATTTCGAACATCTCCATTAAAGTGCTTCTCAGGATTGCCTGGCTCCATCTTGCTTGCAGTTGGAAGCCTATCCTCTACTCTGGGCAGGATGAAGGTGCCACTTTCATTGGAATATGTGCCCTGAGCTGGGCCATCCTGTGAGTAGAGGAGGCTGGCGGAGCGCCAGGCGGTAGGTCTACGGCCCCGACGAGGTCGTGGCAAGCGACAACTCTGCCTCTTGATGTGTCTGTGCAGGTGATCAGAGCGGGTGAAGCTCTTGTAACAGTGCACGCATTGGTAGGGACGGATTCCCGTGTGTATCCGCATGTGGTTCTTCAGGTCGTAGTTGTGCACAAACCTGGCATTGCAATGAATGCATGTGTATGGTCTTTCCCCGGTATGCTTTCGCATGTGAATCTTCAGCTTGTCTTGTCTGAAAACAGAGGAAATATCATAACATCACAGAGAGAAATACAATGCAGTAGAACAGAGTTCCTGGTTTGTGCTGACTGAATCAGTTTATCTTAGCATGGGGGACTATAAGCCTCTACAAGTGGCCTCAATGCTTCTTTGGGGCGAGGGGTTCCCTCCCCCGATCACTGTCCAGTAACCCTTGCTGGAAAGTTTTTCTCTTTGGACACCATGGGCTAGAATTTCGTTTTTCAGTGAAAACGGTAGTTTTACACCAAAACTACTGTTTTCACTTCCCTACCGTTTTTAGGCCCGCTTTTCGGCCTTTAATTTGCCCATTGGTAAAAATTGGCGTTGCATGAGGATTAATGGCGCAAACTGTGAAATTTGGCAACTTTAGTCCTTGGCCGATAGCATTGCGAGAGAGACCTTCGGGGGGGAAAAACAAACAAAAGAAATTGCAAAAAAAAACATTCACAAAACATTCATAAAACCCTTACCTACTAAATCGCTGAAAAAGAATTAAAAAATAAAATCTTTACCTTACCTTTTTTGCAGGTCTTCATACTTACCTATGCTGGCAGGGCTGCACCACACGTTTTATCCTGTCAGTATTCTGGGCGCAGACTACGGGTCCCAAGAGAGCCAAAAATCAATCGCAAACGCTATTTCCAGTGTTGCATGTGGAAGCGCCGCCAAAAAAAGGTATCCCGAAGATCCCGCCGACGAGGTTTTTGCCGTGGAGGGTCAAATCGCAGCGAAAACCCGGTCGCAAAGTGGTTGCAATTGTAGCCCCAGGTAAGCACGTAGTATCACTCTGCTCTGCAGAATGTAGCAGTCTAAAGTGCTTTTCTTGGTACGTTTTCACTGATGAGCTTTACAGATTTAGGTCCTAGCAATTTTAAGTGGTATCAGCCAGTCCTGTAAATAGTCTGAGCATTATACTTTTATGGAAAGGGAATGTGCTTTGAATCCTAGGATCTGCCGTTGCCTGTGGTCTCGTAGGTAAGGCTGTTGCACTGTAGCCAAACATAGCATCTAATCTGCATGAGCAACATCCTACAGACAGGATAAGGCAAGACACTGAAAGAACTCCCTGCTCTTCTTCGAATAGTGCTACAGGAACCTTAACATCCAGTTGAACCACTGGAAGTGGCAGATGAGATTTTAGTTAATGTTTCCTCCAAAGGACGGCATCTCCGATAACGCAGCACTCTCTCGGTGTGGTACTGGACTGCCAGCTTAAATTAGGTACTCAAGTCTCATGGGGCTCAATCCAGCAAGCTTCTGACCCAGAAGTAAAAGTGCTACCAACTGAAAATGAGCCAAACTGACAATGATTATATGAAAAGGTTCATTAAAAAAAGTGTAAAATCTGCATCCCAATAGTTTGAACTCTCCAAGTGTTACCAAATGCTATTTGCAAACTTGACTGATGACTGATCTTGCTGTTCTGAAATACATTATTTGGAACAGGTGGCTCCACAAACTGAATATACTCCAATCTTCAAAGGAGCCACCATTGGAGGAAAGAAAGAAATATAAATTCCTGCCCAGTGTGATTTCAACTTTGGGAAAAACAGTAATGCATCAAAGTCCTACATCCAGTAGACTAAACCGCGCAGTCAGCACGAAAGCTCTAAAATTAGATAAACTATATATATGAACTAAGTGGGGGGTGGGGAAGAAAGGTGGATTCATTCTGTTTTGGGCACAGGAAGCTAATGTTTGGTGGCTTGTAACCAAAACAAACAAAAATAAAACACCAGCTGGAGCCTTAGCAGTGCGACAGATGGAAGTGTTTGGCAGTGAAGACATCTTGGCTGCACATGCTCAGAGAGCAGAAAGGATTTCGCAGATGTAAAGTAAGATTCAATGAAAGGCTCATTTCACTCTTTTTTTTGCAATAAGCACAACTACAGGCAGGTGTCACCAAAGTCTTCTAGCAAAGTAAAACCACAATAATTCAAAGCTGTTTGTTTTATGCTTTGTTATTCTAACTTCAGGACTACCAGATGTCATCCATTAATGGTGACAGTTACTCACTTAACACATGACCTATTTTAACGTGTCACTCTGAAAAATAAATACATCATGTAGTTGAATGCATTTATACTCTGAGACACTCGCTGATCATAAATCTAATATTTTCTCCAAATTGGCAACTCTGTAACCTTGCCATAGATTAAAATTAAATTTGAATACCCCCCGAAACTACCTTCAGTTTTTAGCAGCTATTCATTGGCAGGATTGATTTGACACTTTAATATTGGATCAGTCGATCACAGATATATTGTGGATCAAAATGCGTCATTCAAACATGGCTGACATATAGAATGAGGTACATAGTGACCTGGCAGTGTAATGACAAACACTCGGCTCTGGCTCAGTCAGCTTGGGTGCTAATTTCTTCCATGTGTTATTTTTACCAGGAAAATACTGAACACGTGGAAAGGCAAGACGGAGTTTCGTTTGTCATTAAAATAAACTCTTAAACACAACAGAACATGATACTGGGTTTCAAAGAAAAATTAACTGATCAAAAACCTCGCTCCACAAACTCTCCCTACCAAAGAAGGCTGCTTCATAAAGAACATAGAATTAATTGAAGGGAATTTTTGTTGTGTTTTAATAAAATTAAAAATTCCCCGATAGTCAAAATGTTCTCCGTTTATTGAAATGCTGATGATTCTGTGGGCTGTGGGGTTTTTCCGTGTTCTACCATTATGATGCACACACAGTGGGTTCTTCGTGAGGTAATGAAACCTAGGAAGCCACTACTGGATTAGTATTTCAATCCCTCTTCGCTGTCTTGTGGTCATACTGAGTAAATAATAATGAGGGAATGATCGCTGGCAAACTGACATTGCCAAAACAGGAATAGGTTTTAATTAAAAATAAAATAAAAGATTAATTTGAAGATCTTTGAAGCTAAACCATGTCTCTCAAACACTTGTCCATATAGCTTGTGTATCATAAGCTGACATCTGCACTGTAAATTCCAGTCATTTCTGCTGCTAGATGAGGCACTCTCATAGACACTGAGCATCTCACCTCAGAAAGGAGATGTGAACACCGCTGATTACTGACTAAGAGTAAATAATATATATACAAATAATATACCAGCTGCAAAAACTAATCATCTATGGTAATAATAATCCACTATAACAATTAACTGCAGTTTAGAACAGGACGCACACACATACAGAAATATTTAAATACAGTTATTCAACTTATATATTATGCACAATTTACACTGAAATAAATGACCATCAAAAGAGCTAAATTTCATACCAAAATCTGACGCTGGACATTAGTTTGTTAACTACAGCAGGAAACTGGTCTCAGTTGATTAGAAAGAGGAAGTTGGGACAGGGAGGAAACCTGGCCCACACCAGTTGGGCAGTTATTCAATCAAGGAATGGCATTAACAGGATCAGTAGAAATGGCCACAGGCTGAACTGATCTTTCTAACTGATGATACAGGGAGGCCTGGAATATGATTTCAAAATTCTCATCCTTATTTTCAAATCCCTCCATGACCTCGCCCCTCCCTATCTCTATAATCTCCTCAAGCCCCACAACCCACAACCTCCGCCACCCCCCCCCCCCCCGCGTCCCCGCCCCCAGAGATGCCTCCGCTGCTCTAATTCTGCCCTCCTGAGCATCCTCGATTATAATTGCTCAACCACTGGTAGCCGTGCCTTCTGTTGCCTAGGCCTCACGTTCTGGAACTCCCTGCCTAAACCCCTCCAACTCTCTTTCCTCCTTCAAGACGCTCCTTAAAACCTACCTTTTTGACCAAGCTTTTGGTCACCTGCGCTAATTTCTACTTATGCGGCTCGTTGCCAAATTGTTTTATCTCATAATACTCCTGTGAAGCACCTTGGGACGTTTCACTACATTAAAGGCGCTATATAAATACAAAAAAAAACTAATATTGCAAGATTTACCAAACAAGAGATTAACATAATTAGCACAGTAAACTTGGCACATAACTTTGAGTGCTTTTTCTTGGTCTGAGTGTCAGTTACAGAACACAGCCTTTAAATCTTATAACCAATCATCATCATAGGCAGTCTCTCGAAATCAAGGAAGTCTTGCTTCCACTCCAAAAGTGAGTTCTCAAGTGACTGAACAGTCCAATACAGGAATTACAGTCTCTGTCACAGGTGGGACAGACAGTCGTTGGAGGAAAGGGTGGGTGGGACTGGTTTGC
Source organism: Pristiophorus japonicus (assembly GCF_044704955.1). Taxonomy (NCBI): domain Eukaryota; kingdom Metazoa; phylum Chordata; class Chondrichthyes; family Pristiophoridae; genus Pristiophorus; species Pristiophorus japonicus. Next base: position 49,954,338 of record NC_091978.1, read on the forward strand.
CGCACGCTCCTTCCGTTGCCTGCGCTTGTTTTCTGCATGCTCTCAGCGATGAGACTCGAGGTGTTCAGTGCCCTCCCGGATGCTCTTCTTCTACTTAGGGTGATCTTTGGCCAGGGACTCCCAGGTGTCGGTGAGGATGTTTCACTTTGAGGGTGTCCTTGAAATCTTTCCTTTGCCTACCTGGGGCTCGCTTGCCGTGTAGGAGTCGAGTAGAGCGCTTGCTTTGGGAGTCTTGTGTCAGGCATGCGAACAATGTGGCCCGCCCAACAGAGCTGGTCAAATGTGGTCAGTGCTTCGATGCTGGGGATGTTGGCCTGATTGAGAACACTAACGTTGGTGCATCTGACCTCCCAGGGGATTTGCAGGATCTTGCGGAGACATCGTTGGTGGTATTTCTCCAGCGATTTGAGGTGTCTACTGTATAAGCCACTATGGCTGACCTTCACTCAATTTTCTCCCCTCTCCTCAAGGAGCTGAATCATGCTGGGGATATGGTTCCACAACCACCTGGTATTTAAAATATATATACTCAGGATGTGGACATCGCTGTATAGCTAGCATTTATTGCCCATCCTAGTTCCCCTGAACTGAGGGGTTTTCTAGCAAAGTTCAGAGGGCAGATATGAGTCAACCACATTGGCGTGGGACTGGAGTCACATGTAGGCCAGACCAAGCAAGGATGGCTGCTTACATTCCCTAAAGAACACGAGTGAACTAACTGGATTTTTACAACAATCAAATACCATGGTCACATCTTTTATTGCTGATACTAGCTTTTTATTTCCAGATTTTGTTTTATAAACAGATTTCAAATTCACAAACTATTATCATAGGATTTAAACTCACATTTTCTGGATTATTAGTCCAGGCCTCTGGATTACTGATCCAGTAACATAACCATCACATTACCATACTGAATGAATGGTTAATCTGCACGTGTGATTCCAGTGAATGTCAACAGGCTACTTGACTACAAGGCACATCACTATTGAGCCTGATTCTGTTCTCACCCGACGTCCATACAAGTGTATGCGCGAAAAGAAATCAATGTATAGTAACCAGAAACAGTCATATGGATGAGTTTTTCCACTGCAAAACGTAAAGAAACTGAGGCAAACTGAAATACCCCAGCACATTTTCCAACGCAACCCTAAGCAGTAAATACACTGACACCACTTGACAAGGAAATTAGTACATTACTTCATAACTTTAAAAAGCTGTTCAAAATCTTTCATTTTGACCATGCCTTTGGTCTCCCCGCCACAACTTTTCCATTTTTTTTCCTGCTCACCATACACTATTTTCCCTCCAACCTATAAAGTGCTTTGAAGGCGTTTTCCTGTATGTGGGGAGTGCTAAAGAAGTGCAAGTTATTGTAAAAGGGGAGTGATCGACTGCACATAGGAGCTTCAATGCCTTTAACTTAGTGTTTTGTTTTGTATTAATACACAATGGCATCTATTCATGTTCACTCAATCTTTTTATCTACATACAGTTGTATGTGTCACCCACCCACATTGAATCATAATTTAATATGGAGCCCAAGTATAAATTATTGAATGCAACTGCAGCACCTTTCAACAGTAACAAAGCAGGCTGGCAACTTCTTTTAAAGGAAACATTCATTTTCTAAATACAGTTCAACTACAATTGACACAACAAACCCTTTCTTACTGTACTTGAATTATTTATTATGGCTCTATCTTAGATCTTGGATGCGGTAAAGCAGTATTGCTGGCAGTGAAATCTGTACTGCTAGCAATACAGATTTTAAATAAAAGAAACACATTTCCACAGTTTAGAGATTTGATTTTAATCAAAATGATTCAACTTATGATTTACAATACTGTGTTGTACCTTCGAGATGTTGCATTGATTTCCCAGGCAGATTTCAACTCAAAAGTTCATAAACGATTAAGTGAAGTGATTCTAGTTTTACACAATTGGATTTAGAAAATGCATTATGTGTAAAGATTTATAAATCTAGGGTACTAGCTGAAAAAAATTAAAACCCCACAAGTTTCCCATTAGACACTGAAAACAATGGGCTGAATTTCACCACCATTCTGCGCCGTTTGTTTGGCCTACGCTGTTTTTTTTGGGAGCAGACTAAAATCTGCAATTTCACCCAAGTTTCTGCGCCATTCTAAAGTAGGTATGTCCGATTTTATTAGTTCCCGATTTTTTGACGTCACAGGGGGCGGAACCTGCCGGGAGCACCATTTCTGGTCATTTAAGCGAGTTTGGCCAAGTACAATTTTTTCCTAAAACAGTGCACTGTACCCTTCTGAAAAACCTTCCCTACACTTAAGGAAATCGGGGCAGAGAAGATAAAATTGGCAGAGAGAAGACGCCATTGTTTCAATGGAGCTGAAGACACGCCGGAGGGTGGGGGGGGGGGGGGGAAGGGGTGGGGAGGGGGGTTGCAGGGTCCTTTCGGCCCGGGATAGCAGGCCGGTGCAGAGCTCTTTCGGCCCGGGATAGAAGCAGGCCGGTGCAGAATCCTTTCAGTCCAGGATAGCAGCGGCACCAGCACTGTAGAGGTGAAAAAAATCTATAAATGCTATAAAGGAACAAAGGAATTTCATATTGTTTCATATATTGATGTTTCAGTCTGTTGTCCCAAGTCTCACTTAGTGATCTATTTTACAAAGGGGAAATGCTTTATTTGTGCCTCAGCCCTTCAGAGCGTCCCTCATTACCCTGGCAACCTCAGTTTTTTGGCGCTGACCTTAAGCTCCACCCACAGAGCTTAAGGACAATTTATCGACAACACTCTATCGATTCTGGATCAGTTTCCATGGACTGGAGGGTAGCTAATGTAACACCACTTTTTAAAAAAGGAGGGAGAGAGAAGACAGGTAATTATAGATGGGTTAGCTTTTCGTCAGTAGTGGGGAAAATGTTGGAATCGATCATGAAGGACGAAGCATTTGGAAAGCGGTGACAGGATCGGACCAAGTCAGCATGGATTTATGAATGGGAAATCATGCTTGACGAATCTTGTGGAATTTTTTGAGGATGTAACTAGCAGAGTGGACAAGGGAGAACCAGTTGATGTGGTGCATTTGGACTTTCAGAAGGCTTTTGACAAGGTCCCGCACAAGAGATTGTTGTACGTGGTACTGGGGGTAATATACTGACGTGGTTAGAGAACTGGTTGGCAGAAAGGAAGCAGAGAGTCGGGATAAACGGGTCCTTTTCAGAATGGCAGGCAGTGACTAGTGGAGTGCCGCGGGGCTCAGTGCTGGGACCCCAGCTCTTTACAATATACATTAACGATTTGGATGAAGGAATAGAGTGTAATATCACCAAGTTTGCAGATGACACTAAACTGGGTGGTGGTGTGAGCTGTGAGGAGGACGCTAAGAAGCTGCAGGGTGATTTGGACAGGTTAGGTGATTTGGCAAATGCATGGCAGATGCAGTATAATGTGGATAAATGTGAGGTTATCCATTTTGGGGGCAAAAACACGAAGGCAGAATATTATCTGAATGGCGGCAGACTAGGAAAAGGGGAGGTGCAACGAGACCTGGGTGTCATGGTTCATCAGTCACTGAAAGTGGGCATGCATGTACAGCAGGCGGTAAAGAAGGCAAATGGTATGTTGGCCTTCATAGCTAGGGGATTTGAATATAGAAGCAGGGAGGTCTTACTGCAGTTGTACAGGGCCTTAGTGAGGCCTCACCTGGAATATTGTGTTCAGTTTTGGTCTCCTAATCTGAGGAAGGATGTTCTTGCTATTGAGGGAGTGCAGCGAAGGTTCACCAGACTGATTCCAGGGATGGCTGGGCTGTCATATGAGGAGAGACTGGATCAACTAGGCCTTTATTCACTGGAGTTTAGTAGGATGAGAGGGGATCTCATAGAGACATATAAGATTCTGACGGGAATGGACAGAATGGAGGCGGGAAGAATGTTTCCGATGTTGGAGAAGTCCAGAACCAGGGGACATAGTCTTTGGATAAGGGGTAGGACTGAGATGAGGAGAAACTTCTTCACTCAGAGAGTTGTTAACCTGTGGAATTCCCTGCCACAGAGAGTTGTTGATGCCTTTTCACTGGATATATTTAAGAGGGAGTTAGATATGGCTCTTATAGTTAAGGGGATCAAGGGGTATGGAGAAAAAGCAGGAAAGGGGTACTGAAGGAATGATCAGCCATGATCTTATTGAATGGCGGTGCAGGCTCGAAGGGCTGAATGGCCTACTCCTGCACCTATTTTCTATGTTTCTATGTTTCTAATCTGCATCGCTCCAAAATGAAAGGTTATGCCGGCGAAACTTGGAACTTTTTTTTTGGCGCAGTTGGACCACTAAAAAATCGAATGTACCTCGACAACTGCCCCAAAAAAGTTAATGTGGAATTTGGGGCCCTTTGAGTTTAAAGAAAGTATTACTCCTCATTATTTTAATAAAACTTCTAATTGGAAACATGATTTTTTTTTACAAATTAGTGTACTTCAAACTTTTGACGGGTTATGGTAGCGTTGTGGTTATGTTACTGGACTAGTAATTCAGAGGCCTGCAATAATAATCCAGGGAACATAAGGTTAATTCTCACCATGGCAGTTTAAGAGTTTGAATTCAGTTTTTTTTTAAATCTGGAAATAAAAAGGTCACCATGAAGTTATCAGATTGTCGTAAAAACCCAACTGGTTCACTGATGCCCTTTAAGGAAGGAAACCTCCCATTCTTACCCTGTTTGACCTATATGTGACCCCAGACCCACACCAATGTGGTTAACTCTTTGAAGTGGCCTAGCAAGCCACTTTGGAATGGGCAATAAATTTCAGTCTTGCCAGCGACACCCACATCCCAAGAATAAATAAGAAAAAAGGCTCCATCAAATTTCCATAAGTTGCTGATAGAGAGAAAATTCAGTACTTAGAACAGTCACAGGTTTTGTAATGATATTTATTTTAAAAGTTTCAAAAGTCCCCACCCCAGCATTCAGCTGCACAGTGGGCCGTGTAAATGCTTATCACTCAGATCTCTTCAGATTTCTACAGCTCATGGGAAATTACAAATTATGTTATGTTCATTGTCACATTTCACCAAACTGAAGCAGCACCAAACATTCCTTGGAGGTTCTAACAGCAATTAAAACATTCAGCAAAAATAGCCCGATACCAAGTAAATAAAATAACATGCAATAGCTGAGCCAACAAGCATTGATCTCGAATAAATTCTCAAAACATGGAACTGCTATTGTGTGTTGCAAAGATCTCTGAATGCCCTCAGCATAGGAATAGAACCATAGAAAATAGGTGCAGGAGTAGGCCATTCGGCCCTTCGAGCCTGCACCACCATTCAATAAGATCATGGCTGATCATTCACCTCAGTATCCCTTTCCTACTTTCTCATCATACCCTTTGATCCCTTTAGCCATAAGGGCCATATCCAACTCCCTCTTGAATGTACAGGTTATATTCTGGCATATTCACCAACAGTAAGATTATAACCAAGTTCTGCACACTTAAATGCTAAGAATGCTAAGAAATTGGCCAAATAGAAATAGCGCCGTGTTTTGGTGCTATTTGCGTTTATTCCCACCGAAATAACACCAAAAACATTAACATCAAAAATTTGTAACGTTTGGCGAAGCGATAAAATTGCGCCTTTTTCGGCGCTAAAAATAACACCCGTTCTGCGCATGCGCAGTAATGTTTTTACAAAAAATTTCCCTATTTTTTTCTTTCAATCTTCCTGGTACCTTCCAGGTCATGTGATGGGTGCTCCCGTACATGCGCAGTACACCCAGGGCTGAATCAGCCATTTTCAGAGTGCATTTAAACTTCAGCAGAGCTCACTATAGTTCAACACAGATGTTCCAAAATCTAAAAATGCAGGGTGACTTAGATAGGAAGAGGAAATTCACACAGGACGCAAATGAGGCCCTGGTCAGTGCTGTAGAGAGCAGATGGGGTGAGATTACAAGGAAGGGTTGTGGAAAACTGCACCCATCTGCTATGAAAGAAGTATGGAAACGTGTGACAGAACAGGTTTCCACAGTGAACTCAAGAGGACCTACCTCCAGTGCAGGAAGAGGTGGCATGACCATTGCAGGGTAGACAGAGTAAGTAATAATTTATATTTATGCACTCCAATTACTTAAATTGTAAATGTGACACATGTTGGTATCGCTGGGCTTCTGATTATCACACATTATAAAGACTGCTTTTTGACATATTAAAAGATGTTTCTGCACTTCGATGTTTTCATGATGAACAACGTGCAAGTAAAGTACCAGGGCCATTAAATAAAGCACTGTATTAAATGCACACAGTGTGGTATAAGTGCTTTGATGACTATCTGTGTGTGATACAAGAGTAGAAGGCCCTCTGTTAAAAATTTCTATTGCCATCTTTGCAGGGATAGTTGTCGCACAACCGCCGACAGCAGCATACAATAGGTGGTGGCTCCGGCAACACTGGTCCCACTCAGCCACCTTGAAAATCGTGTGTCAGGTCTGATGGGTGCGTCGCAGAGATCGACTACCCATGCGGATGCTGAGCCCACGGTGGAGAACGAGGGTAAGTCCTGCAAAATCCATGGTCTGGGATGGCTCAATGTGTCTGTGAGCTAGGCTTCAGTTTCTGCGATCGGGCTAGGGTTCAGTTAATGCAATGTACTGTCAGTCGTCGACATGTAATGCAGTAGTGGTGGTCCTTCAAATGAGCCTGCGTTATGTGAGCCTACTCATGTCACCGTGCCCCCTCCCCTGCTGCTAACCAATCGCCTGTCCTTTTATATTTTGCAGATGTAGATTCAGACTCATCGGAGATGGCAGAGGACGCCCCCAGCTCGATGGATGCCGTAGTCGAGGGCACCGACCTCAGCCCTGCTGAGGAACCTCCACAGGAGGAGGAGGAAGAAATTCACATGGGTGCTGGGGGTGGAATGGTGTTGGTGGGTGTGGGGGAGGCCACGCAGGCACAAAGGGCTTCAGCTGCAGCCAGCAGACCATCGGAGGAGGAAACCGGGACATTCCCTGGTTATCCAGCATCCGAGGTACCGGGACCCAGTGGATTGCAGCAAAGCACACCCAGGGCAGAAGCCCGTCTGCCGTCTGTGCAGAGGCTAAGTTGGCAAGGCCGCTCTGCCGAAATGCAGGCAAACAGGGAAATTTATTTGGTGGGAATGTCTGGGGAGAGCATCCAGCTCAGCAAACAGCTCCTCGAGGTCATGAGTGTGATCTCGGGAAACATTGCAGCACTATCTGCGGACATAAGGGAGGGCATGTCGCAGCTTGTAGCTGCAATGACGTAGAACACCGAGGCTGTCAATGCCCAGTGGCAATTGACGGTCTTGACTCATGGCACTCCAGTCCCCAGAGTCATGACACCCAGACCGACAAAACCAGTCAGTGTTGAGGCTGAGCAACAGGCTTAACACTCAGAAGCCGGGCCTTCCGCAGCCCCAGCTTCTCCAGGGCTTCCATTGGCATCTCCTATGTCTGACCCCCAACAAGAGCAGCGCCCTGGTCGCGCTGCTAAAAAGCATCTTGGGACCACCGGGGCTAGGGGTGGGGGTAGGGGCAAGGCCAAGGGCTGGGGCGGGGGGGGGGTTCAAATTAGGTGGGGGGAAAGGTGGCTGCAAATGAAGGATGTTTGCTGCAGGGGTTGTTGTTGTTTTGCTGTTGTTTTGTTGTTGTTGTTGGTTGGCCGGTTGGTTGTTATTTAAGTGACATTTACAATTGAAAAGTTTAATATTCAAAAATGTTATTAAAGTTACAAAATGAACATTTCGAAATTTACATTCAAGTACAACTGTACAAATGTTTAATACATTTCAAATTATTTTTTCAACTGAACCAAACTTGTGCACTGTCTCATTCGCAGAATAACAGGGGGAAATAGTCAACATGGTGGGATACAGTGGGCAGTCAATGATGAAATGTGCCGTTCAACCTTCATGCAAAGTGGTGAATTATCAGCTGCTGATGCAAGGCTCTTGCGGTGGTGAAAGCTCCATGAGGCCTCCTCCCCTGTCATCTTGGTGGTTGGGGTGATGGCGGCATGGGTTCCTCATCCTCCTCCCCCCCCCCCTTCCCTCCTGAGGTGGTTCTGCAATCCCCAGTGGCAAATCCTGTCCCTTCATGATGGCTAAGTTGTGTAGCATGCAGCACACCACAGTGAATTCAGTGACCTGCTCAGGTAGCCACCAGAGTGGTCCAGGCATCGGAAGCGCTGCTTCAGCACTCCAATTGCCTTTTCGATGATGTTGCGTGTGGCTATATGGCTGATATTGTAGCGATGCTTGGCTTCTGTCTGAGGGTTGCGAAGAGGCGGGGGGGGGGGTCATGAGCCAGGTGGCGAGCCCGTAACCTTTGTCCCCCAGCATCCAGCTCTGGCCTTCTAGCTGACGCTCAAACAGCTGTGAGACACTGTTCTCATGCAAGATGAAAGCATCATGAATGCTCCCTGGAAATTTTGCATTTACTGCCATGATGCGCTGAGTGTGGTCACAGACTATCTGTACATTCAGCGAGTGGAATCCCTTTCGGTTTTGGTAAACCTCCGGATCCTGAAAAGGTGCTCGCAGGGAGACATGTGTACAGTCAAAGGCAGCCTGTACCTTCGGGAAGCCAGCAATTCGTGCAAAGCCTATAACCCTCTCATTCTGTGCCTCCCTGGTCATTGGTATGCCGATGAAGTCCTTCCTGGTGAATGCAGCGATGTGCAGCGAACTGCGAGATAGAGCATATGTCCCCTGTTGATGCCTGAAAGGAGCCGGAGGCATAGAAGGCAAGTGCCGCAGTCACCTTCACCTCGACGGGCAGTGCAGCCCTCCTCACACTTGTAGACTGTATGTCTGTCTTTATGAGCTGCATATCGCTGTGACCACCTCGTTTTGAAAGGGCAGCCTTCTAACACACTGTGCCTCAGACAGGCGCAGGTATGAGCGTTGTTCCCTGAAAACTCGTTGCGGGGGGGGGGGTAACGCCTCCTTCCCATAAGTCTGCAACCTCTTTGATTACGCTGATAATGCTGTTGAATAAGCTTTCTTCCAGGTCTCTGCTCAATAGCAAAAGCAGCCAGTAATAATGGCAGCGATAGCATAGGTCCCATTCATTTCAATGTTGTTAAATGTCCTTAAAAACGAAGTATAAACTCATAAAAATCCCAAAGTGTAAAATATAGCTTTCCCTCCAAAAGCTTTCATTCACTGAACTGTAGTTCCGTTTTACAAGATGGTGCCATTAGCGCCGGTTTTGTCGTGAATCCGACATGGTAAGACCTGCATTTTTGGGTGGTATTTTTAGCGGTATTTAAGAATGGCGTTATTGGCCAATTTTCCAAAAATGGCGATATCGGAGTATTTGACACCGAGTGATGTCACAAAAATGGCTTCGAAAAAAGGTGATCGTTACTTTTTAACGTCGGTGTTAAACCACTGGCCAATATCGTAAAATATCGTCACATTTTTTGAATGATAAAAAAACACAACGCCAAAAAAATGAGATTAAAACGACCACAATCCTGGCCAATTTCTAGCTCTAAGATCCTGTCTTGAAAAGCAAATTACTATTTAAATGGAGAAAAATTGCAAAGTGCTGCAGTACAGAGGGACCTGGGGGTACTTGTGCATGAAACACAAAAAGTTAGTATGCAGGTACAGCAAGTGATCAGGAAGGCAAATGGAATGTTGGCCTTTATTGCAAGGGGGGGGGGTGGAGTATAAAAACAGGGAAGTCCTACTACAACTGTACAGGATATCGGTGAGGCCACACCTAGAGTACTGCGCTCAGTTTTGGGTCTCCGTATTTAAGGCAGGGTATAATGGCATTGGAGGCAGTTCAGAGAAGGTTCACGAAGTTGATTCTGGAGATGAGGGGGTTGACTTATGAAGATAGGTTGAGTAGGTTGGGCCTGTACTCATTGGAGTTCAGAAGAATGAGAGGTGTTTTTATCGAAACATATAAGATAATGAAGGGGCTCGACAAGGAGGATGTAGAGAGGATATTTCCACTCATAGGGGAATCTAGAACTAGGGGGCATAGTCTCAGAATAAGGGACCGCCCATTTAAAACTGAGATGAGGAGGAATTTCTTCTCTCAGAGGGATATAAATCTGTGGAATTCTCTGCCCCAGAGAGCTGTGGAGGCTGGGTCATTGGATATATTTAAGGTGGAGATAGACATATTTCTGAGCGATAAGGGAGTCAAGGGTTATGGGGAGCGGTAAGGGAAGTGGTGCTGATCAGATCAGCCATGATCTTATTAAATGGCAGAGCAGGCTCGAGGGGCCAAATGGCCTAGGCTTGCTCCTATTTCTTATGTTCTTAAACACAATCTCTTGTTTGTTAAAATCTGGCCAAAATGCCACAAACATTTTATATTTCTCAAAATTTATAAAATCCTACATCAATCTCTCAAATCTTCAAGAAACAATACTTTATGAAAATAAAAGTAAGGAAATAAAAAGGCCATCAGACATATAGCTGATTCGCTCCAAATATTACATACAATTTCTGCTATATGGACTCCATTCAACAGTTGGGCATCAACTAATTCAAGGTAACATTTCAAGATAAAGGCCTATGAAATTTCTCCCCAACCCCCAAACGTAATTGAGAAAATCTCCAGAACATTAATTGAACCTTAAAATGCACACTTAGAAACCAAGCAATTGCATTCAAAAGGTGATTCATCCATGGTCCCAATAGAACATGAATTAGCTTGTTCTACAGTAAGTCAACTGACTCCCACAGGGATTTACTTGTACCTCCTTCAATTTAGACTACTGTATTTGCTGTTCATGATGCAGTCTCCTCTACATTGGGGAGACCAAATGCAGATTGAGAGGCCGCTTTGCGGAACACCTCCGTTCAGCCCACAATCATGACCCCGAGCTGCCGGTCGCCTGTCACTTTAATTCTCTGCTCCACTCCCACACTGACCTTTCTGTCCTTGGCCTCCTACACTGTTCCAATGAAGCTACACGCAGTCTCAGACACATTAGGGGCGAATGATATCCTTATGTGTTCAATGAACAGCACCTCATCTTCGATTGTGCACTTTACAGCCTTCCGGACTCAACATTGAGTGCAACAATTTCAGACCATAACCTCTGCCCCCATTTTTTCCAGACAGCAGCTGTTGATGATTCTGCTATTCCCATTTACACCCTATCTAGACCCATCTTTTATTTCTTTATCTATCCCATTACCATCTCCTTTTGCCTTGCACCATCAGCCCTTTTATCATTTAATCTTTCCTGCCTTCCACCCTATCCACCATCCCTTTTGTTCTTCCCTCCCCTTTGCCTGCCTCTACACTTGCTTAAAACCTGCTGAGTATTTTCTGTTTTTATTTCAGATTTCCAGCATTCGCAGTATTTTGCATTTTTATTAATGTTCCTTAGTGTATTTAATCATCCTTATCCTTATAATCTTTAATCCTGTTCTTAATGGATTTTAACCAACTCAATTTTTTTTTACACGTGTAAATTGGCATATTTTTTCTGGGCGTTTGCTCCCTACTCTGTGAGACAGCAATTTTTTTCTGATCTATAGTCTCACTTGAAGCTTTCTAAAGAAATATTGCCTACTTGTTCATGTTTTCCTCAAATGGAAGCATCCTCCACAACCACTCAATATTGTGCAGCTTGGCCCAACTCTAGTGGTCTGTGGAGGATGGTGAATGAAAATTGTAGCTTAGTTTTTCCAGTGCCAGGCCTATCATAAAAGCTTAAAATATCACCTTTGGTCTTAGTCACGGTTTTGGAAATCCTCCATGAGTTGTCTGTCCATGATCTGGATCAACACATTGGGGGAGAAATTTTGATGCGTTAAATGCGTTTTCCAGGTGTAAAACGGTGCACCGTATACCAATTTCTGGGCGTGAGGTCCTGCATTGGGGGCATGGCCATCACCATATTTCTTAGGCATACTTGATGGCCACCTGAAAATAGCATTGGCCCAATGTAAATATCCAAAGAAGGGACCCTGCACCTATTTCAGTGCTCTTGATAAAATTCATGAAAAACTAGGTGGAGCATCCTCTGATAATTTTTCCAGTCCTACGGTGACCTAATCAGCGGTCCTTAAAGGGACTGCTGGAGGCCGCTAAAGAAAACTTAGGGACATTTTTATTTTACTTCCCCTCTTGTGGAGCCGGTAGGACAGAAATACTCCACCTGGCTCAATAGCACTACTGTGGGCCACTACTGACCTCCGTTCATTTACCACTGTGATTACCTCCGCTTTTCCTCTCAGAACTTAGCCAAGGGCTGCTGCAGATAAGGCAGCAGGTCCAAAATTGATGCCAGCTACCTGGTGAGCTGCCTCTGGATCCGTGACAGGTGATGGCAGTGTAAATTATTACAATGAGGCCAGAAGCCCAATTTCTGACAATCCTCAGGCCTCCCGGTTTGGGCGCGTGCTGGAAGCACACCATTAGTTATGGTCCTGAAAACAGGCCATAATAAATTTCGGCCCTAATGCAAATTGGAAGAAAGTGATACTTGTGCAAAAAAATCCTAGATATAAAATAATTGAAAAGTTACTCAGGACAGCCTTTACTTAAAAAAAAATCTGTTATTAGTAAAAGCATGCAATATCCTGGAACATAGAAAAAAATATTTCTGTTAAAACAAAAGTTTAGTTCGTTAATGGACAAAGTAGGTAACCTTAATACAAAAGCAAAATACTGCGGATGCTGGAATCTGGAATAAAAACAGAAAATGCTGGAAATCTCAGCAGGTCAAGCAGCCTCTGTGGAGAGGAAGCAGAGTTAACGTTTCAGGTCGATGACCCTTCATCAGAATTAGAGAGTGTTTGGAAAGAGCACATTCTTAACCAGCACTTAAAGGGGGGGAGGAAGAAAGAACAAAAGGGAAGGTCTGTGATAGGGTGGAAGGCAGGAGAGATTAGAGAGATAAAAGGGATGATGGGCCGAATTGAAATATTAATACAGTAGTTATATATTATATAATTGTAAGTAGATAACCCTGTTGTGCAGTGTGCTACTGAACTATAAAGACCAGAAAGGACCCAAGTTCAGTTCCTGATCTGTACAAAGTTAGTTGATTCGAACCGAGAAAGAAGGCGGCACAATGCAATTCCATTATCCCTAGGCTGGAAAGGGAAATGAAGAACCTGCCAAGGTTCGTGCTCCTGATCACTTTCCAGTAATCCTCCATGTGGATGCTCGGAGAGGACAGTATTAGGCTTGGTTTTGAGGACCTCCAGAAGTGAATCATTTGCCTTCACTCAATGTGCAAGATACCAGAAGGTTGCAATAGAACTGTAGTTCATCCTGAGTCAGCACTTTCAGGAGCGGAGTGGGAAAACAATATAGAAATTAAAAGGTGAAGTTAGCAAAATTGCCTTGCGCCCTGTTTGGGGATGCTAACCATCCCGTCCCCGCCGCTGAATTCATCTTACTACCCCTCAAAGGAAGCGGAGTGCAATCTCGCGCGCTCCATTCCTTTGGGAGCTGCTACTGGAGTGGTGAAGGAATCTTCAATGCCTTTCTCCTTCGCTTAATGCGGAGGGCCGCTGCATACTCTGCAAGGCCTCTGATAGCCTCCACTAGACCACCAGGGCAGCGTTGGATTGGACCTGCAGATTGACACCCGAAACGGAATGCCGGGCTGCATGATGGCGGCCCGGACCACGCTAGGGCCGCTATCGTGGAGCCAACCCAAGAGTCGGCAATCCAAAAAAGATGGCGGCCCGGGATGTTAGCACCTTCCCCTTTAACTAGCGCCCGGAGAGCGGATATGGGCTAGCTTTGCGACCCGCGAATCTGGCGTTGACATCCGCTTGTGCCAGCCTCACGGCCCGCGGGGCAATTTCTCCTGCGGCGCGGTAAGGGGTCGGCGTGGGGTGGTGAGGCATCGCTACGTACAGCGATGACGTCATCACCGATTGCGCGGGGCCCCAGGTTGCTAACCGCGGGGTGCGGCTCCGCAAACACCCGGGCTATTTCCCGGTAGGCGGTAGCGCCTCCTCTTTCCCTGGGCAAAAAGTCTCCCCTGCCCCGTAAGTGCCCCCCGGCCCTAATGGGCCTTTAAAAAGGGGCAATTTTGCCCCCATAGTTTCAATTTAAATCTTAACAAATTGGCTTTTAATTTTTGTGCTTGGGAAAAGAGGAGTCATGTATCAGACTTTTGGGATTTTTCTATATTAACTCCAGAATTCTTATTTATCTTCAACGTGCTTTATTTCCAAGAATTTTCCCTTTCATTATGTTTCTGCATATATAATATAGAAATCAATGACTAATCCTCAATTCCTAATACCAATCCTTTTTTTTTGGACTGGTCATGAAATCTTCAAGACTAGCTGGTACCCATTGTCCATTGCCCTTACCCAAGATTTCATAGAACCATAGAAATTTACAGCACAGAAGGAAGCCCAATGTGTCCGTGCTGGCCCTTTGCTGGTGCAACCCAAAACTAAGCCCACTGCTCTACTCCTTCCTATAACATTGTATATTCCTCTGCTTCAAATTTTTATCTACTCCTCCTTTAAAACATGCAATGGTCTCTGCCTCAACCTCTCCATCAACCAAATTCACCCATTTCGATGAGGAGGAATTTCTTCTCTCAGAAGGTCGTAAATCTGTGGAATTCTCTGCTCGAGAGAGCTGTGGTGGCTGGGTCATTGAATATATTTAAGGCGGAGATAGACAGATTTTTGAGTGATAAGGAAGTAAAGGATTATGGGGAGCGGGCAGGGAAGTGGCGCTGAGCCCAAGATCAGATCAGCCATGATCTTATTAAATGGCCTACTCCTGCTCCTATTTTTTATTTTCTTATGTTAAATTTCTATCCATGCTGCTACACTTCCTCTTATACAAATGTGTAACTAGTATATTTAAAATATCCTTATCTTATTTGAAGTGGTTCTAATCTTAAAAAATGTTTATTTAAATGTCTTCATGATTTTTTTCTATCACAATGTCCCCATGTAACTGATCAAGCTGCAATATCTCAACCTCAAAGAATACTTTGGTACTATGCTCCACTTTTAACAAATTCACAGATTCAAATCTCAGAGACTGAAAGAGTGGGCCCATTAAAATTTTAAAATCAACATTAAACTCATATTTAGGTGAATTTTTGATATACAGCTATGTATGCCATTACATTATCTACTTGATGTACCAATTTGCAGTATATCAACTTAAAAATATCACACAGTCGACTGTTAATTGTTGTCTATGATTTAGTGCTAAAATGAATTCTCCAGTAATTTGAATTAAGCATGTAAATGCTTAATTGTGGGAATTCAGTGCTACAAAAAAAAATGATCAGATCATCTGAATTAAGCAATTTGGGATTAACATTAGATTGGATAAATAAAAGAACTTGGTCACATACCCGAGTGAAGAAATTATTAAAATTATTGTTTCTAATCTCTGTCAACATCTTGGGTTCTAGCTCTAGACAACATAGCACTTACGAGGAACATTGTCAGATCTCAAGAAAGCTGCTAGGTGAGGTAGTCAAGACAGTGGAGTATCTTTCCTGAGGGGGAGAAGAAAAACTACCACATCAGCAGTAAGCTTGTCTGTACTGGCTTAACATTAAAGGATCACTCCAGGCTATATTCAGAAAAATCCTGTCTGCGTGCCTTATCCATCTCACTAAGAAAACTAGTTTTCAACTGACTTGCATTTAGTGGCCGATTTTCATCAAGGCCTCTGCCCGCCCAAGTGCCGCCGCTAGCCACCGAGGTACCGGGTGGTACTTTGAGCGGGAGGTTCATGGCCGAGGTCCCTCGAAGGTCAGCGGGCAGCAAATGGATGACATATGCCGCCAATCTGGGTGGCAGCAGGCAGAAGGCCGCATTCTCGGCGGCAGAGGCGCTTGACGCCCAAGTGCCGCCGAGGATGGAGTCGGGCCCACGGAGGATCAAAGACCTGAAAATAAAGAATCACCAATAAAAAATAAAAAACTATCCGAAGACCTTCAGGGGCCCCATCCAGGTAAGTCGCTGTTGAAAAAACGGCGGCTCTCTCCTGCCCGCTCCAGGCCACGTCGAAAGTGGTACTGGGCGGATCTTGACGAGGAATGCTGGCGGGAGTGGGCGGCAGTCGGCGGCAGCGGGCGGTGAGGTGATGAATTTCGGTCCCTAAGAATCAGACTTTTTATTCCACAAACGCCAAACCTTCATATTTGAATGATTAAGAAACTATGATAATCCCCATGTAGGACAGCATGTGGTGCTGGATGCTGTGTCAGTGCTGATTTACTACAATGATTTCATAGCGGGGACGGACAACAAAAATTAACTGTTGCTAACCTGGTAAAACGAACTTCACATATATTGCACATGTAAGGTTTCTCTCCTGTATGTGTTCGCATGTGTCGTGGTAACTTCCCGGCTCCCTGGATCACTTTGTTGCAGATTGGGCACTGCTGAGATGCCTTGGGTCTCATCTTTTTCTCATATTCCAAAGGCCAACCTGGATACACTGCTGCCAAATAGGAAGGACCTAGTATATTCAGATAGGAATTAAAGTCTAGCTCTTCCTTTAATGTTCCAAGGTTATTCCGGCTATTTTCCACCATAATACCTTTAAAAAAGTCACAAAGACTTGTGGTTGAAGGCAGATCCTCCTTGATCTCCTCCTTGATCTTTTCCTTCTTCACTACAAGGTTAAGGGGCAATTGATCCACATCTTGGTGTTCCACCAGCTGAGGA
Source organism: Pristiophorus japonicus (assembly GCF_044704955.1). Taxonomy (NCBI): domain Eukaryota; kingdom Metazoa; phylum Chordata; class Chondrichthyes; family Pristiophoridae; genus Pristiophorus; species Pristiophorus japonicus. The sequence continues at coordinate 49,970,998 of NC_091978.1, forward strand.
AAACCATTATAACCTCCATTCCAGAAGGGAGGAAAGAATCCTGGTCTGAGTGGAGACATGCTGGTCCTTCCATTCAGTAAATTCCCTCTAGAACTTAGCCCTTCTTTTAATAGAGACTCTAAGGAGAAATCACGTACTGGTCCCAAGCGTCTACCAGGATCATTAACTGTATATTGGCTCAAGAACTCGCGAGGCAGTTCTGTGCATGGGTTTTCTACAAGGTTGCTGCTCAAAGTGTTTTGAAAATCACATTCCTTATTCCAGTGGTTACCTTCTTGGAAATGTTCCTCAGATTCATTGATAGGATCTTGAGGAGGTTCTCCAATAACTTGTTGGGGAGATTCTGCAAGACCTTGTTGGGGGGATTCTCTGAAATCTTCTTGAAGCAGATCATCTTGAAGATCTTGGTTGGATTGTATTTCTGGATCTCCTCCATCACTGCTCACCGCACCACTTGACTCCATGATATCAACACATACTTGGATAACACACTGGATCTCTAACAGCTGTGCTGCACTTAAAACATCCTTTACATTTGAGCTGCTAATCGTGAGGGTTGATGTATAAGCAAACTCCAAAATTGCAGAAAGTGCCTCTGGTGTCACAAAGTCAAGCTGGTAAACATTGTGTTGGTCTGCAAGAGTGTCTGTGGTGAACAGCGTCTTGAAGTATTTGCTACATGCAGCAAGGATTGACCTATGGGTCTTGTATTCCTGATCCTTTACTATCAGGACAACATCACAGAGAAGGCCATCCTGCCTCTGTTCATTCAGACCACAAAGGAGCTCGCTGCTATGGTCTGGAAATGGAATCCCAATGAGATCATCAGCTGCACTGGCCATCTTTATGCAAAGCGGTCTGTCAAATAAAGCAAAGTGGAAAATAATCGAATTAGCGACAATAGCATTTTGAAAGTCAAATACATGAAATATACACACAAACATACACACACATTCAAGAATGTTTATACCTCTTAGGAACGTAGGAATTGCTAGACGAGGAGAGACCAAGACTAATTCTGTCTCCTACCATCCTGGTAGTCCCATGATACAACAATAATGGAGCTGCTGACTAATCACAACAATCAATCTGTATCAATTAGACTACAAGAGACCCAGACATGAGGCGAGGAAAGCTTTAGGTAGAGAGCTTTAGGAACCATAGTCCTGTGGACACCTGGGGGCCGGACATGCACTCGGCATAGAAGTCCCACCCCGGAAGAGAAATTGGGGTTACTGCCCCTGTCAGGAAATGTCGTGCGCGCCACTTCCTTTTGGGGTGGGTTACCTGGGTGCATCGCGGAGCGCTACTCGGCCTCTCTGCGTAGCGCTGATGCATTTCAACATCCCTCCCTTTCTGGGACGCTGTGAGCTCTGCAGGCACTTTGATGGCCTCCACTGGGTCACCAGGGCTATGGGTTGCCATGGCTGTAGCCTGGCACCGAAACGGAGTGCCGGGCTGCACGATCGCGACCCAGACCCCACGACATCGTTCAACTGCGGCCTGACCTGTGAGTCCTGGGGAGGGGCGGGAAATGTCAGCGTGCGGCGCTGTGACCTCCCCTTTAACCTTCACCCCATGATGGCAGTACGGCCAGATTTGCGACCTATGAGATTGGCGTGGGCATCGTCTGCGGCGGCCTCACGGGACACTGGTCAATTTCCGGTGCGGGGCAAAAAGGGGTCACCGCACATGCTGAAGACGTTATCATCACTGGCGCAGTGGCCCAGGGTACTACCAGTGGGGCACGGCGCTAATGCGTTCACGCCTCCGCTAACTCCCACGCACTTTCGCGGGAGCCAGTAGTTCCCACCCCCCCACTCCCATTCATGAGAAAACACTTGCGCGCCCCATAGCGCTCCCCAGAGGCCCCTTGTTCTTCCCAAGCATGCTACATTTACCACGTCATATCTCAAATTACTCATATTCGCATATCCCAAAATGTTATTTTCTGAAAGAAATGTATCTAATTTACATTTGAATGAATCAATACTAATGCCTTCCGCCATCTCCTTTGGGAGCCTGTTCCATAGATTGATCACTTGCTCACTGATACCTCTACGACAGCACCTTTGGCCACCTTCCTTTGTCTTAATCCTATACCTGCTCAGATCTGACCTCCAAATCGAAAACACTAACACGTTTTGATAAAATAAAGGCGCAATATAAATTCTGTGTTTAATGTTAAATCATAGTCATATGCAAGGACAATAATTGGAATTGAGTTAACTATATTAGAAGTTTTAAAACTATTCCAGTGTTAGAAAATGAACAATTACTGTAATTCAGAGGCTGTGCATGACTGACTAGCCTCATTTAAAGTGATAACTTGGAAAAAGAAAAAAAAAAACTATTGTGAAAATTCTCTGCAGAACTAGATCTAAAAATAGAAGGAGCTCAGCCAATAATTTTCTAACTACATCAAGTAATTGTAATATAAGTGCCAACGCCATAAAAATCGCAGCTTGTGCACTTTTACCTGTTAAGCTCTTGAATGTCTGGTCACGAAATTCAGGAAATAGCCAGCAGGGAGAATGGAAACCATGACAGATATACAAAAGCACAGTGTTCAATTGCAAGATAATATGGCCATGGAACATGTAGAAATCCTGCAGCTGCTATAAACAAAGACTCTGCGCTGCAGAAGACATTTCTATTCAGCCATCAAAGAACTCACTTTGGGAGTGGATTCCGAGGGACTGCCTGTGATGATTATTATATTCATCAAAATTAATCTCTCTTTGAAAGAGAAATATTTGAGAGAATGAAAAACCTCTGGTCAGGTGGGAACAGCATCATTTGAACTTTTGTAAAAAGCAGTGGCCTTTTTAGCCTAAGTAACTACAGAAAGACCTCAATATTTACGGGGAGGCGGGGTGGGTGCGGGGGAAGCTGAAAACGCAAGGCCGGGGACAGGAAGGTCCTGCTGAACCCAACGACAAGACCTTTACCAGTTTTTTGTTCAGTTTCCCATCCGGCAGCCGACCAAATTGATAGGCTGGCCGGTGGCCAGGAGGGAAAACCAATGGCATACGGCCACAGCCTGAGTCCGTTGGGGATGGTCCCCGGCAATTGGGAGAGGGGCACATCGGCGATCAGGGCTGGGAGAAAAGAGATCATCCATTGAGGCTGGAAGGAGAGAGGCACCATCGGGGCTGGAGGAAGGGGAAGTCGGCAATCGCGGCAGGAATTAGAGAGAGGTCGCGATTGGCAGGGGGGAGGCCAAAGGCATCTTTGAGAGGCCGGGGTAACACTCCTGCTCATTCTGGCCCACAAGGAGGATGGAAAAAGCACTTACCTTGTGGAGTTGGCAGCTCCCACCTCCCTTTCACTTCCGGGTTTCCTAACCCTGGGAAACCCGTGCAGTAGCTGTGCACTTTACCTTGCACTGTGAGAGCCTGATTTAAATAGTTTAATGAACTATCCCGCCTCTCCACAGGGGATACTCAGACGTCCCAATATCCGCCGCCTTAAAAAGGTGCTGGTTGCAAGTGCGCGAGCTGGTGACACGTTCCATATATGTAAGTCTTTAACCCAGCCCCCGACCGTCTCCCGCCCATCTTGGGGGGAGGTGGGGGATGGGGGGAGGGGTTAATATTGAGGCCAAAACCTCTGTGTTCCCTCATTCTTTAAAACACTACCTGATTCTATGACTTTCTTCAGTGACAAACTCAATAATGCTAATCACAGCATACAATCTGCTTTCTATCAAAGGTTTCTTTTAGTGTTCTTTGAATACAAAATATTTCACTGTCACGGACACGATGGGCCGAATGGCCTCCTTCTGTGTCATAAGTTGCTATGATTCTATGATTTATTTATATAGTGGAACATTTAAAATTGCCTACAGAACAACAGTCGCTATAAGGTTGCGAACAGTCTGGTTCAGCCAGAGACTGGTCAGGAGGGAAATGGGGTCAGTAGCAAAGGTATGAAGTTTGTGTTTGGTTGTCAAAGACGATGGCTTCTGTCTTCTCAATGTTTAGCTGGAGAAATTTATGGCTCATTCAAGACAAGATGTTGGACAAGCAGTCTGACAGCACAGAGGCATAGAAACATAGAAAATAGGTGCAGGAGTAGGCCATTCGGCCCCTCGAGCCTGCACCGCCATTCAATGAGTTCCTGGCTGAACATGCAACTTCAGTACACCATTCCTGCTTTCTCGCCATACCCCTTGATCTCCCTAGTAGCAAGGACTACATCTAACTCCTTTTTGAATAAATTTAGTGAATTGGCCTCAACAACTTTCTGTGGTAGAGAATTCCACAGGTTCCCCACTCTCTGGGTGAAGACGTTTCTCCTCCTCTCAGTCCTAAATGGCTTATGCCTCATCCTTAGAATGTGGCCCCTGGTTCTGGACTTCCCCAACATTGGGAACATTCTTCCTGCATCTAACCTGTCTAAACCCGTCAGAATTTTAAACGTTTCTATGAGATCCCCTCTCATTCTTCTGAACTCCAGTGAATACAAGCCCAGTTGATCCAGTCTTTCTTGATATGTCAGTCCCGCCATCCCGGGAATCAGTCTGGTGAACCTTCGCTGCACTCCCTCAATAGCAAGAATGTCCTTCCTCAGGTTAGGAGACCAAAACTGTACACAATACTCCAGGTGTGGCCTCACCAAGGCCCTGTACAACTGTAGCAACACCTCCCTACCCCTGTACTCAAATCCCCTCGCTATGAAGGCCAACATGCCATTTGCTTTCTTAACCGCCTGCTGTACCTGCATGCCAACCTTCAATGACTGATGTACCATGACACCCAGGTCTCGTTGCACCTCCCCTTTTCCTAATCTGTCACCATTCGGATAATAGACTGTCTCTCTGTTTTTACCACCAAAGTGGATAACCTCACATTTATCCACATTATACTTCATCTGTCATGCATTTGCCCACTCATCTAACCTAACCAAGTCACTCTGCAGCCTCATAGCATCCTCCTCGCAGTTCACACTGCCACTCAACTTAGTGTTATCCGCAAATTTAGAGATACTACATTTAATCCCCTCGTCTAAATCATTAATGTACAATGTAAACAGCTGGGGCCCCAGCACAGAACCTTGCGGTACCCCACTAGTCACTGCCTGCCATTCTGAAAAGTACCCATTTACTCCTACTCTTTGCTTCCTGTCTGACAACCAGTTCTCAATCCATGTCAGCACACTACCCCCAATCCCATGTGCTTTAACTTTGCACATTAATCTCTTGTGTGGGACCTTGTCGAAAGCCTTCTGAAAGTCCAAATATACCACATCAACTGGTTCTCCCTTGTCCACTCTACTGGAAACATCCTCAAAAAATTCCCAGAAGATTTGTCAAGCATGATTTCCCTTTCACAAATCCATGCTGACTTGGACCTATCATGTCACCTCTTTCCAAATGCGCTGTTATGACATCCTTAATAATTGATTCCATCATTTTACCTACTACTGATGTCAGGCTGACTGGTCTATAATTCCCTGTTTTCTCTCTCCCTCCTTTTTTAAAAAGTGGGGTTACATTGGCTACCCTCCACTCAATAGGAACTGATCCAGAGTCTATGGAATGTTGGAAAATGACTGTCTATGCATCCGCTATTTCCAAGGCCATCTCCTTAAGTACTCTGGGATGCAGTCCATCAGGCCCTGGGGATTTATCGGCCTTCAATCCCATCAATTTCCCCAACACAATTTCCTGCCTAATAAGGATTTCCCTCAGTTCCTCCTTCTTACTAGACCTTCTGACCCCTTTTATATCCGGAAGGTTGTTTGTGTCCTCCTTAGTGAATACCGAACCAAAGTACTTGTTCAATTGGTCTGCCATTTCTTTGTGGCAGTGGAAGGGTGAGAAAGATAAAGCCGGGCATCATCAGCGTATATGGGGAAGTTGATCCTCTATCTGCGGTTGATGTCACCAAGGGGAAGAATGAAGATTAGTAAGAGGAGAACTCCCAAAGGTTAAGAGGAGAAATCATTGGTAGCGATGCTCTGGCAATGATTGAATAATAAAAGTAGAAACAAGCAAGGGAAATCCCAACCGCAGATGGAGGAAAGACAGTGGAGGAGGATAGAGTGATTGAAGAAGATCATGGGTGATCTTCGACCTCAACTCCACTTTCTCTCCATGTCCCTTTATTCCCATAGAATTCAAAAATTTATTTATCTCAGTCTTGAGTATACTCAATGTTTCAGCATCCACAGCCCTTAGGGGTAGAGAATTCCAAAGAGTCACAATCCTGAGAGTGAAGAAATCTCTCCTCATCTCAGTCTTAAATGACTGACCCCTTATCTTGAGACTATACTCCCTAGGTTCTAGACTCTCCAGCCAGGGGAAACAACTTCTCAGCATCTGCCCTGTCAATCCCCCTCATAATCTTACGTGTTTCCATGAGGTTACCTCTCATTCTTCTAAACTCCAGACAGTATAGGCCCAATCAACTCAATCTCTTTATAGGTCAACCCTCTCATCCCAGGAATCAATCTAGTATATTTAAAATATAGCCTAATTATGGCAGGGATAACAATAGATCCATGGGCTGGAACCCTGCAGTTACAGGCTTGGTGATAATTTAAATCTTAACCTACAATATCAGCTGTCTCACCAACAGTCAGGAAAATGTGAAACGTTACTTGCAGCAGGACACGTGATTACAAATTGAAAGTATAACAAAGCCATGGCACTGTGTTCCCAGGAATGCTTTTGCTTTCTAATTAAACATTCCTGACCCACACTACCTTCAATAGAATTTTTTTTTAAGTACATCTCACCCAATTATATTCACCAAGGCATGAAACACTAAGCAAAGTTTCTCACTATATAACCACATTTCGTCATTTATTAATCTAGATTAAACATGTGAAGCTGAAGGTTTGTGCACATTCTTGGAAACAAATGGAGTATTTGCATTCAGTGATTAACCATCCATTGGCAAAGCTGGGAAAAATAGGATCTGAATGTGACTTTCACTCTTTTAAAGTACCCAGTCAGTGTGACTCTTATCTAAAATCAAGTACTAGAATGCAACTCAAGGTTATTTGACTACAAATTGAAATTCAAGTTTTTAATCCTGCATACATAATAAAAACGCACACACATATGCCATACTATGTGCAATTCTTGGCATCTGCCTACAAAAGTACACAGAGGAATTAGAGAGGTTTCGGAGAAGGGCAATTAAGGTGACTCTGAGGCTGAAATCATTAAGTTACAAAGAAATGCTGACAAAATTAACTTTGTCATTGGAGAATAGTTTGTGAAATGCTCTCTCCAGGACTCTATATGTTGAGAAGAGGCAGTTATTGAACTTTGCTTGTGTATGGGATCTCCACAAACAATCTCGGAAATCTCCTGTCCCAACTTGAAAAAGAAAGTGTCAGCTAACCAAAGGAATACAGTGTTACCATTGCCAATATTGTATGTATATATGTATATTTTATACATCGGTGTCTGTCCTCCACACGAACAACAGTCGTAATCCCATATATTCCCATAAATAAAAAATTTACAGAATTCTCAATATAATTCAACCCCACAAAAGGAAAGTTCAGGGTGGAGTACTTTTTATTCGAAGATGATGATAATTTGGGGCTCAATTTTCTCCAATGCAGTTTTTTGGCGTATTGCCAGAGTTATGCCCATTTTTCTTGGCCCCAACTACTCTTTAAAAAAAATAGCAAGTTTTCTGGTTCTATTTTTTGAAATTGGCATCTCAGGAGGGTGGAGGCTAATGTCTGTGCCAAAAAAACGATGCCCCCTCTTCTGCACGAAAAAAAAAGAACGTTTTTGACATGATTCCTATGGGCACGCATGCAGAGTACAGCTTCCGGTCTGCATTCGGCCATTTTTAAAGAGTCAGTTGTGTGTGAGAACTTTAATTCTCATTGGAAAAATCGGAGCTGCAATACAAGATGCAACACGGCGCAAGGACCAAAATTTCTTACAGAATGAAGTGGAGGCACTAGTTTCAGTGATTGAGAGCAGATGGCAGGAGTTGGACATCAGCAGAGGTCACATAAAAGTTCCACCAAAAGAAATGAAGAAATGCAGGAACCACCTTGCACAAGATTATTTGCAATAGTGACCACCCCGAGATCTGGAGGCCAGTGCAAAAAGAAGTGGCAGGACCTTGGTCAAGTAGTTAGTGTAAGTAATATTTTCCTTTATTCATTGGAATTGCAATTGTAAATGTGACCAGCTGTGTAGAAAGACACCCTCTCTAAAAAATTACATTTTCATCTTTGCAGAGAAGGTGGCACACAACAAATGAGAAAGAACTCGAACAGGAAGAGGTCCGGCAAATCTGCAGCCACTGATACCCTTGGAAGAGAGAGTCACTGCTATGATGGGTCCTGCCTGGAGAAAAGCAATCACCACTGCACAAGCTGGGCCCACACTCAAGGGGGAGGGTAAGTCCTGCAAATTCCACAGTCTGGCTTTCCTAAATGGTAAGTACTGCGCGGGCTAGCCATGCTTCAGTTCATGCAATGTGCTATCAGTCATCATGGTCCTTCAAATGAACCTGCTGCCTCCGCTGTGTGAGCCTACTCATGCCACCCTGCCCCCTCCTCTGCTGCTAACCATTTGTCTGTTCTGTTATATTTTGCAGAACTTGAGGCCAACCCCGACGAGGCAGAAGCCAATGGAGAAGAAGATTCAGATGCGGACGAGCCTGAAGAGGAGACCATCTTCCAATCCCACCTTCCAGACCAAGAGCATAGGGGTGAGGGGGAGGTGATGGATGAAGCCCACACTGTTGTACTCACTCTGGAGGAGGTGCAGGTGCCATCCATTGAGGTGCCAGCCCCTTCCCTGAGTGGTGTGAGTGTTGGTGGGACATTCCATGGTTTCCCACCATCCGAGGCTGGGGATTCCAGTGGGGTGCAGCGAGGCACACCCAGGGCCCCACCGTCCCAGGCTACGGGTCCCAGTAGGATGCAGCAAGGCACACCCAGGGCCCCACCGTCCAAGGCTGCGGGTCCTAGTGGGATGCAGCGAGCTACACCCAGGGTGAGGGGAAGGAGAGCTTGACAGCACTCTCCTGAGGTGCAGGATCTAACAGATGTGGTTCAGATGATGGCAATGAGGCGGAGAGCATTGACCTTACCCGATCACTCCTGGACACCATCAGTGGGGTGGGTGATGAGGTATCAGGACTGTCGGGAGAAGTAACAACACTCTCACAAGAAATGGGAACACTGTCCGGGAACATGAGGGAATGTTTCAGGTCGTACAAACACTGTCAGTGCACATGAGAGAGGGAATGTTGCAGGTAGTTGACACACTGTCAGGGCATGAGGGAGGGAATGTCGGAGTTAGCTGCTGCAATAAGAGAACACGCTCAGACCTCGCACCCATTGACAGAATCAACTGCTACTCCCCCTCCAATCCCCAGACCAGCCTCTGAAGAGGCCCAAGCCGGGCCCTTCACATTACCGCCTGCCCCCTCCCCGTCACCCCCCCCCATCAAGAAGTGAGCATTACCGGAGATGTTCAAAAGAATAAGCTTGGCACCAACCCGAGAAACACTGCACCACCGCCTGCGGACAGGGGTGGAGTCACCAAGACCAAGCGCAGCGGGCGGTCTTAGAATAAGGTGGAGGAGAGATGGGTGCAGTCTTTCTTTGCTGCTGTTGTTGTTGTTATTATTATTGTTCTTACTGTTGTAACTGTTCTCCAATTAAAAGTTTTTTGTAAGTTATGTAAATTTACAAGTTTGAAAGTTTGTAAGTGATCTTGAAGTTTTTAAGTGATCTTAACTTAAAACTTTAAAGATTGATGCAAGAATATTTTTTATTAAAGTTAAGTTAAGTACAAACGAATGTTTGTCAAACTTTTGAATAAAATATATTTGAAATTATAACTGAATCATTTACAATATGACAGGACTGACATATGAAGAAAGACTGGATCGACTAAGCATAACCTCCCTGCTCATGCTATGCCTTGGCCAATAAAGGCAAGAATTCCATATGCCTTCTTAACCACCTTATCCACCTGGCCTGCCACTTTCAGGGATCTGTGGACAAACACTCCAAGATCCCTTTGTTCATCTACACTTCTAAGTGGCCTACCGTTTAATGTGTATACCCTTTCCTTATTAGCCTTCCCCAAATGCATTACCTCACACTTCTCAGAATTAAATTTCATTTGCCACTGTTCTGCCCACCTGACCAGTAGATTGATATCCTCCTGCAGCCCATGACCTTCCTCTTCATTATCAACCACACAGCCAATTTTAGTGTCATCTGCAAACTTCTTAATCATAACCCCTATATTCAAATCTAGATCATTGATGTGTACCACAAAAAGCAAGGGACCCAGTACTGAGCCCTGCGGAATCCCACTGGAAACATCCTTCCAGTCACAAAAACATCCATCAACCATTACCCTTGCAAATGGCATGCTGGCGGCCTTCATAGCGAGGGGATTTGAGTATAGGAGCAGGGAGCTCTTACTGCAGGTGTACAGGGCCTTGATGAGACCACACCTTGAGTATTGTGTGCAGTTTTGGTCTCCTAATCTGAGGAAGGACATGCTTGCTATTGAGGGAGTGCAGCGAAGGTTCACCAGATTGATTCCCGGGATGGCAGGACTGACATATGAGGAAAGACTGGATCGGCTAGGCTTATACTCACTGGAATTTAGAAGATTGAGAGGGGAATCTCATAGAAACATATAAAATTCTGAAGGGACTGGACAGGTTAGATGCAGGAAGAATGTTCCCGATGTTGGGGAAGTCCAGAACCAGGGGTCACAGTCTAAAGGTAAGGGGTAAGCCATATAGGACCGAGATGAGGAGAAACTTTTTCACCCAGAGAGTTGTGAATCTGTGGAATTATCTGCCATAGAAAGTTGTTGGGTCCAGTTCGTTGGGCATATTCAAAAGGGAGTTAGATGTGGCCCTTATGGCTAAAGGGATCAGCGGGTATGGAGTGAAGGTAGGGGTGGGGTACTGAGGTTGCATGATCAGCCATGATCATATTGAATGGCGGTGCAGGCTCAAAGGGCCGAATGGCCTGCTTCTGCACCTATTTTCTATGTTTCTATGCTTCCTACCTCTAAGCCAATTTTGGATCCAACTTGCCACTTTGCCCTGGATCCCATGGGCTTTTATCTTTGTGACCAGTCTGCCATGTGGGACTTTATCAAAAGCTTTGCTACAGTCCATGTACACTACACCGTACTCACTACCCTCATCGACCCTCCTGGTTACCTCCTCGAAAAATTCAATCAGGTTAGTCAAACTAGATCTTCCCTTAACAAATCCATGCTGACTGTCCCTGATTAATACTTGCCTTTCTAAATGCAGATTTATCCTGTCCTTCAGGACTTTTTCTTATAATTTTCTCACCACCGAGGTTAGGCTGATAGGCCTGTAATTCCTCGACCTATCCCTTTCTCCCTTCTTAAACAAGGGTACCACATTAGCAGTCCTCCAGCACCAAGCCTAAATCCAAAGAGGAGTGGAAAATGATGGTCAAGGCCTCTGCTATTTCCTCTTTTGCTTCACTCAACAGCCTGGGATGCATTTCATCCAGGCCTGGGGACTTATCCACTTTCAAAGTTGCTAAATCCCTTAATACCTCCTCTCTCACTATGTTTATTTCATCCAGAATATCACACTCCTTCTCAATAGCAGTATCTGCATTGTCCCTTTCCTTTATGTCTGTTTTCACAAAGTATTCATTAAGAACCATAGCAACATCTTCCGCCTTCACACAGAGATTACCCTCATGGTCTCTAATAGGCCCTACCCTTTCTTTAGTTATTCTCTTACTCTTAATATATTTATCGAACATCTTTGGGTTTTCCTTAATTTTACTTGCCAAGAATGTTCATGCTCTCTCTAAGCATTCCTAATATCCTTTTTAATTTTACCTCTGAACTTTCTATATTCCTCCAGAGATTCTATGTATTTAGCTTTCCCTTTTTTTCTTTATCCTCCCCTGTAAGTCCCTAGACATCCAGGGGGCTCTAGAATTGTTATTCCTACCCTTTTTCTTTAAGGGCACATGTTTGGCAAGGGCACATGTTTGGCCTGAGCCCTCCGGATCTCCTCCTTGAATGTCTCCCACTGTTCTGACACTGATTTACCTACAAGTAGCTGTTTCCAGTCCACTGTGGCCAAATCAATTCTCAACTTAGCAAAGTTAGCTTTTCCCCAATTTGGGACTTTTACTCTTGGTCGATCCTGGTCCTCATCCATAACTACCTTGAATCTGACTGAATTATGGTCACTGGCGCCCAACTGCTCTACCCCTTCCACCTGCCCAGCTTCATTCACGAAAACGAAATCCAGAACTGCCCCCTCCCATGTTGGGCTTGTTACATACTGACTAAAAAAGTTCTCTTGAATGCTTTTTAAGAATTCCGCACCCTCTATATCCTTCACACTATATTTGTCCCAATCAATATTAGGATAGTTGAAATCCCCTACTGCCCTATGGTTTTAGGACTTCACAGAAATTTGTCTACATATTTGCTCTTCTATCTCCCTTCCACTGGTTGGGGGCTTATAATACATGCCCAGCAGTGTGATCGCCCCTTTTTTATTTTTGAGTTTGACCCATATGGCCTCATTTGATGATCGCTCTAACATATCATCCCTCCTCACAGCTGTAATAGTTTCTTTAATCAAAACTACCCCCCCTTTTTACCCCCTCTCTGTCTTGTCTAAAAATCCTGTAACCAGGAATATTTAGCTGCCAAACCTGCCTCTCTTTCCGCCATGTCTCTGTAATAGCTATTATGTAGTCATTCCTCCGGGCATATAGTGCAGCAGTCACCTTCCGAATGCAGATATGTGTTGCATGTTGAGAAATGGAGCACACATCCCTAGTTGTGGCCGGGAACGATCCAGATGCACAGAATGAAAATGCAGCTGTAACTCACTTCAACTGACAAAGCAGTGCTCCTGACGCTTCTAGGTTGCAGGTCTACTTTTACTAACTCACAGATCTGAGATACAACTTCTTTGCAGAAACACAGCCTTCTGACATTGTACCTGCACCTGAGTGATGCAGACTAACGCCCGTCTCGATATATCCTCCTGCCCATCATCCTATATGCTCTGAGGTTCCTCATGCGATGACGTTAAATCAGTTGTCTCCTCTGCAGCACCATCATGCAGAAGGCTTGCATAAGATCAGTATTGCCCCCATGATTAAATTCTACCTTTGCAAGAAGCTCAAAACGGCAGGCAGGACAAGCTTCTTTGTTCTCTCTCCCCAAGGTCGACGCCCTAGTATGGACCATACCCAGATGTGAGCAGGCGCAATGATTGGGAAATCTTAAAGAATTCCATTAAATTTCCATTTCCTGCGTTTTAAGTTTTTAAAATTTAAGCTTTTTATGCATATTTACGTGTTCTTGATTCCTTCCAAAGCTTCGCCTAAAAACAATGGTGTCATTCTACGCAGATTTTTTAATGTGCGCTGGTTTTCCTTAAGTGCCCAGAAGGTTTTTCGGGAGTGGTCACATACGCTGTCCTAGGAGAAATGTAAGTTGGCCAAGCATGCATAATTGTGAAAAACTGACGCCCTATGATGCAAAAAAAACAAACCTAAAAAAATCGTAACAAAGATTGGAGAAACTTTGATTTTTTTAAATTTAGGCCAAAAAAAACAGTGCATGCCAAAAAATGGCGCAAATCACTGGGGGAAATTGAGCCCATGGTCACTAGATTATTGTTTTAACAGTTTTATAAAAACATCATCTTTCTTACTTACCGGGGGTTATTCAATTTGGGACTCTGTCCCTGCTAGGCCCCATTAGTGATAGCACTGACATCCTCGTGCTTCCCAGAACTGCACCATAGGAAATTATGGGTCTTTACTTAGGATTAGTTTGAAAGTTGCCCTGAAGCTGTGAAGGCCCATGCTGTAGACTGTGAATATCCTCAGCATTTCTGTAAAGCCACTCTGGAATGCACGCACACTCCCTATCAGTGATGTCAATGGAGTGACCTGGCAGGGAGGGGACCCGATTCAAAAGTCTTCAAGCAGCTGACAAAAATCACGTTTTTATAAAAAATATCAATAAACTCTGGTAACAAGATCATTTTGGTCTCTAAAAGGGATCTATTTTGAACAAAAACCACTCCCTCTAAGATTTTGCTTCCTCTAACATTAAAAAAAACCTTTCCTTGTATTCCAGGAGGAACAAGAATGCTCCTCTGTGCTCCACAAGGAGAGTTTAGAGCTCCCCTTCCCTGGGGACACCTCCTCCCACAATCACAAGGGACTCCTGAAATTCCCTCCTCACCTGAATACCACTGGGGACTGTTCCTTCGGTTCCCCACTGGAGACCACCTGATGCCCAAGTTTCCGCTCCGGCCCGCTGCCATGTTGTTGCTTCCCACCGGTTTTGGGCAGGTAACTGACCAGGGAATTAAAATCGCCCGGGCTTCCTGCTGCTGAGATCAGGGCAGTTTGCCGCTCACCTCAACCCCCACCCATCCAATTCCCGCCTCAAGTTAAAATCAGGGCTATAATTTCCTGAAAGTGCAAGTGCAGGTCAATCAAGCCATCACAGGGCAAATATAATTTTAGGATTTATAAATAAGAGCATAGAGTAATGAATTAGGCCACAGTTACGGTACTGTGTGTAGTTTTGGTCACTCCATTATAGAAAAGTAATTAGAGTCAGAGAGGAAAAAATGTCCATTCACCAGGATGATGCCAGGGATGGAAAACTATAACTATAAGGGCAGACTTGAAATACTCAGACTATTACCACTGGAACAGAGAAGGCTTAGAGGTAGTTTAATAGAGTCTTTTAAAATTATGAAGGACTTTGATAGAGTGAACAAGGAAAAACTATTTCCTCTGGTTGGGGAGTCAGTGATGAGAGGTCATTAATTTAAAATTGTCACAAAGAGAGTGAAAGGAGAAAGGTTAGAATTTTTTTTACTCAAAATGTTATTGGATCATGGTGTGGTTGAGACAGAGAACATTTATCTTTTAAGAGAGAAGTAGATAAATATTTGAAATAGAGGAAGATACTGGGCTATGAAGTGAGACGAGGGCAGTTGGATCAGTTTTAAATTGCACTAGCAAAGAGTTGGCAGGGTCACATTGGGACAAATGGTCTCCGACTGTGTTGTAAACTTCTATGGTTCGATGTACAGCCAAGTCTATTTGGAATGATGAAATGCACATTATCTTACTTTCCTTATTGGGACCATCAAACACTAAACGTGACTTAATCCAACCGCAGTGATAATGTTTAAACGTTTGGGCTACAGAGAACAGGAGAAACAGTAAAATGAATTATAGTGGAAGTCACAACTTGTGTGTGGCATTTGACACAACAGCAAGAAGCAGAAACTATCATAGTTATTTCCCTGTTGTGTCCATTTATAATGATACAATTGTCCACTTTGTAACTGGCCAGTGGTCCAACGAATGAAGGAGAGGAGTTACATCCCTCCCAAACTGACACAGCTCCTTTTCTGAACCATACAATCAAATGAGAAATGCTATCATCTATGGGAAATATCTGGGCAGTAGACAGCTCCCTCTTAGGATAAGAGGATGATTCTGGTCTGGGGGTTCCCCATGGCGGTGTGTGGTCAGGGGTGTGGGAAGAAATTGAAGTGAAATAGGCGATAAACACTTGTTTAATTTCAAGAAGATCACTGGAAAGTTATTACGCCACTAAAATAGGCCAAGCTGGAGTAAAAGCTTGTTTTCTAGATGGGTGGATTATGTGGGTGGATGAGAGAAAATTGAGCTCAACAAAATTATTAAGCCAAGAAAAGTTATGCATGGAAAAACTAGGCCAGTATGGAGGAGTTAAAATGGGGAGGGGGCAATCCTGTTCTTGTCCCTAATTTATCCAATGTTCTTTCTGACAGAAGTTCCCAGATTTGGTCAGCAAAGTTTCTCTGATTTAAAGCCCAACTTCTAAGAGTTTCACCACAGCAATGCTCCACTCAATATGACCATTTCTCTTCTTATTCATAAATAGATGCTGCAGCAACTCAGTGAGTAAAAGGGCACGTGATGTGGTATTGAACCTTGGATCAGTTCCTTTCTAGTACTAAGTGATGAGGTGCTACAATTGGTCTTATTGTCCCAGTCTAAGGAGCGAAAATATTGAACAGGGTTTCTGCTCAGGATTGAACAGAATGATTAGGTTCTGTTTGTGGGACCTTGATGTTCCAAAATTGGCTGCCATGTTTCCCTTCTAGAATAGTGACCAAACTTCAAAAAAGAACTTCATTCGCTGTGAAGCATATAAGATGGTCTTGAAGTGAAAGTGGCAGAAACCCTCACCACATTTAAAAAGTACTTGAAGTGCTGTAACCTACAAAACCATGCCAAAAATTGCTGGTCACGGGAATGTGGGAAGGGAGGACCTTGAGACAATCACTATCACTAGGGAGGTAGTGCTGGACAGGCTAATGGGACTCAAGGTAGACAAGTCCCCTGGTCCTGATGAAATGCATCCCAGGGTATTAAAAGATATGGCGGAAGTTATAGCAGATGCATTCGTTATAATCTACCAAAATTCTCTGGACTCTGGGGAGGTACCACGGGATTGGAAAGCAGCTAATGTAACGCCTCTGTTTAAAAAAGGGGGCAGACAAAAGGCAGGTAACTATAGGCCGGTTAGTTTAACATCTGTAGTGGGGAAAATGCTTGAAACTATCATTAAGGAAGAAATAGTGGGACATCTAGATAGGAATAGTGCAATCAAGCAGACGCAGCATGGATTCATGAAAGGGAAATCATGTTTCACTAATTTACTGGAATTCTTTGAGGATATAACGAGCATGGTGGATAGAAGTGTACCGATGGATGTGGTGTATTTAGATTTCCAAAAGGCATTCGATAAGATGCCACACAAAAGGTTACTGCAGAAGATAGAGGTACGCGGAGTCAGAGGAAATGTATTAGCATGGATAGAGAATTGGCTGGCGAACAGAAAGCAGAGAGTCGGGATAAATGGGTCCTTTTCGGGTTGGAAATCGGTGGTTAGTGGTGTGCCACAGGGATCGGTGCTGGGACCACAACTGTTTGCAATATACATAGATGACCTGGAAGAGGGGACAGAGTGTAGTGTAACAAAATTTGCAGATGACACTAAGGTTAGTGGGAAAGCGGGTTGTGTCGAGGACACAGAGAGGCTGCAAAGAGATTTGGATAGGTGAAGCGAATGGGTGAAGGTTTGGCAGATGGAATACAATGTTGGAAAGTGTGAGGTCATCCACCTTGGGAAAAAAAACAGTAAAAGGGAATATTATTTGGATGGGGAGAAATTACAACATGCTGAGGTGCAGAGGGACCTGGGGGTCCTTGTGCATGAATCCCAAAAAGTTAGTTTGCAGGTGCAGCAGGTAATCAGGAAGGCGAATGGAATGTTGGCCTTCATTGCGAGAGGGATGGAGTACAAAAGCAGGGAGGTCCTGCTGCAACTGTATAGGGTATTGGTAAGGCCGCACCTGGAGTACTGCATGCAGTTTTGGTCACCTTACTTAAGGAAGGATATACTGGCTTTGGAGGGGATACAGAGACGATTCACTAGGCTGATTCCGGAGATAAGGGGGTTACCTTATGATGATAGATTGAGTAGACTGGGTCTTTACTCATTGGAGTTCAGAAGGATGAGGGGTGATCTTCTCCCAGAGGGTTGTGAATCTGTGGAATTCTCTGCCCAAGGAAGCAGTGAGGCTAGCTCATTGAATGTATTCAAGTCACAGATCGATAGATTTTTAACCAATAAGGGAATTAAGGGTTACGGGGAGAGGGCGGGTAAGTGGAGCTGAGTCCACGGCCAGATCAGCCATGATCTTATTGAATGGCGGAGCAGACTCAAGGGGCTAGATGGCCTACTCCTGTTCCTAATTCTTATGTTCTTATGTTCTTAGACCAAGAGCTGGAAAGTGGGATTAGGCTGGATAGCTCTTTGTCAGCCGGCGCGGACTTGATGGGCCAAAATGGCCTCCTTTCGGGCTGTAAATTTCTATGATTCGATGAAAGATGTAATATAAATGCAAGTATTTTCTTTCTTTCTTGCAAATGTGGGTAAAGAATGTTTAGCTTTATCAAATTAAGATTGTGAGATCACCCCACGATTTCCACAAAACCACAGAGGAATATTTACCATTGTTTCTTTGAAGAATGCAATGCATTATTTTGACTGAAAAAATTTGAAGCTTTGACAAAGTATTCTGTATCCAGGAACACAAAGCCCAAACGCCCCTGACCTTAATTGTAGCTGGTACACAAGCCTTCCAGGTAGACCAACTGGTGACTGCAGTCTTCCGAAAAAGGAGTGCAGTAATCTTTTCCACTATACAATTGCATGCTGACTGATTCCTTTTATGACTCCCAACAAGTACTTTTCTTCTCATGAAATATTGCCTGCACAGTTCTACTGTAATTGGAGTCATTTTTTTTCCAGTTGATCACTGTGCAAATTTTTTTCTAAAATTCAGTTAGAACACCCCCTCAATTGTACAATCCTCCCATATGCCATTCGGTTGAGTTCGCAAAAAAACAACAAAAAAATTCTCATTATTTAGTGTATTCCTCCTTCTCACTAAAAGATCAATAAATAAATGACCTTATAGTGTAGCGAGCATTCTGCCTCATCAACCCCTACGCTCATTGCTGCTGGTAACAGAGAATGTGTGGGAGCAAGCACACCAAGGCCATGAGAACAGATGTAATCTCTCAAAAAAACGCAACTGAAGCTAAAAGCAGCTATGTCACCTTCAGAACTAAAGGAGTTCTAAAAGCCGCATTCATTTGCATTTTGATCTACTTCTGGCACAAAATGTGGAACAACTATTTTGCATTACTAATACTAAATGATCTACTGGGACAAATAAATACATTTGCATGCTAGCATTACTTATCGCTGATCATTCAATATTTAATGTGTAATTTAAACCTCAGTTTCAGTTGATGTTGGAGCTGGGAATTAGGAGGAGGAAAACAGAATCACATTTTTAAATATCATTTTCTTTTCATTTTAAGTCTCTCCCCAATATTCCCCAATGAGACTATGTGCCACTGACCAATTTCAAGGTCTCGACCTATACTGGGCACTAGAAGGTATATAATTGAGGCCTAGGGTGACCTCACTCTTGTGCTGGAGGCTCTAGTCTCCACTGGCTGCCTCCATTGATAGCACACCAACACCAGAAATGTGCTTTCGGCATCACGGGTGTCAATCTGTGTCATAACTATTTTGTGACACAAAAAATGTTAACACTAAGACACAACCAAAGCCATGTATAAGGGCTGGCGCTGCTCCCTGCATTTTTCCTGCAGCTGTCACGCTGCAAAGATCATGTCCGTTGTGCCCCGTTGGGGCTGAAATCCGCGCTGTGACTCCAGGAGGAGTTCCTCGGCCACAGGGAGAAGACGGTTGAGGAGAATTCTAGCGACAACTTTTCCAGTGGCTGATAGCAGGGAGATTCCTCTGTAGTTGCTGCAGTCAGTGGTTTTTAAGCAGCTGGTGGTTTTTAAGTTGACCCGTCCCTTTATTTAAGGTGCTTTTATATTGCAGGAGCACCATGTTAGTGCCTCCAGGTCTCCAAAGTACAGTTCTTGTGCAGCCAGTTACAAGCTAAATATAACATTACTGAGACTCATTAAGATCTACTGCTGGGTAGACTTGTTTTTAGTTGATCTCTTGGGCCACTTGTCTTAGGAAGTATTGACAGTTTTACATTTGGCTTGCACCAATTATACAAAATGCACACTTGGGAAAACTGGCGCCACTAGTGCACTAAATAAGTGCCTTTAGTAATTATTAGTTTCTAAACATAATCACCAGCAATACTCTACATGACTCACATCCAAATGGGGCTGACTTGGCTCCCAAAGTAATTGCTACAAAATATAGCTGGACTCCTAAATTAGGATTACAGATGTGAAACATTGGTTTTGATTGATAGTCACATGTAGTCTTGCCAATGCTGGCCATCTATTTTGAAGAAAGCGGATTAGTAATGAGATCTAGGAATGTTCTAGGTAAATCTATAAAATCATTGAAGAAAGAAAGAAAGAAAAAACAAGAAAGAAAAAGCAAGAAAGAAGAAAAAGAAGAAAAAGAAGAAAAAGAGAAAAAGTAAAAGACTTGCTCTTATATGGTGCATTTCACAACATTAGGACGTCCCAAAAGCTTTACAACCAATGAAGCACTTTTGCAGTGCCGTCACTTGTAATGTAGGAAAGGTGACAGCCAATTTCCGCACAGCAAGGTCCCACCAACAGCAAAGTAATGAATGACCAAATCATCTGATTTTAAGGTGTGGGTTGAGGGATAAATGTTGGTCAGGACACTGGGAGAAATCCTTTGCTCTTCTTCGAACAATGCCATGGGATCTTTAATGTCTACGTGAGAGGGAAGACGTAGAGAGGGTCATCCTTCCAGCATTGTCCTGGAGTCTCCAGGAATTAAACATTAATCTCCCGGACACGGCTGCGAGCAACCCGGGAGACAAATCATAGGGGCATTTAAAAAAATGGTGTGTTTTTAAAAAATATTCTTTTGTACGCTTATTTTTATTAGTTTCAAATCTATTGTCAGGACGGTTGGAGGCTGGTGGTCATATGATGAAACCTCCAAGAATATCTCCAACCAGAGCTGCCAGCCCTAAGCAGATGGGACCTCAGTTTAACTTCTCATCTGAAAGACAGCACTTCCAACAGTGCAACACTCCCTCAATGCTGATTTCCTGTACTTACCTCCTCAGCTTACCAGGTTTTTAATTAAAGACTGGTCTGTTATGACTGTAATAGAAATTACAACTTACATCCTTTTGTCATTTAATTAAAATGTTTCGGGAGATACAGTGATTTTTAATAAAAATTCAGTAAAAAACATTCAGCACTGGCCACCCGATTATCGAAAGAATAATGGAGCCATGGTAAAAGTGCAGTGTAGATTCACTAGGATGATATTGGGGTTAAGCGGATATATTTAGGACGAGGGACTTAAAACATTAGTAATGTATTTACTGGAACAGAGAGCATTAAGGGAAAATCTAATACAGTCTGCTCCTGATAATTCAACAAAAATTGCATTAAAAAATTAGAATGATCTAATAATTTGAATTAAGCAACTTTGAATTAAGAAGAATAGACTCAAAGAGCAAGTTATTATTTAAATGGAGAAAGATTGCAAAGTGCCGCAGTACAGCGGGACCTGAGGATACTTGTGCATGAAACACAAAAGGATAGTATGCAGGTACAGCAAGTGATCAGGAAGGCCAATGGTATTTTGGCCTTTATTACAAAGGGGATGCAGTATAAAAGCAGGGAAGTCTATACAAGGTTTTGGTGAGGCCACACTTGGAATACTGCGTGCAGTTTTGGTTTCCATATTTACAAAAGGATATACCGTATATACTCGCGTATCATGCGACTTTGAAGATCTAAATTGTAACCTAAATTTGGGGGGTCGCATGATACGCGATATACAAAATTTGCGGGTGTGAAGTGCTGGCCAAGATTAGGCCGTTAGGCTGTTAAGCAGACCGTATCCACGCTGAATCTCGGCCGGTATCTCCTGGGCTGGATTGCAGCCTCTATTGTCACTTGTACTGTATCGGGGGGGAGGAGAGAGAGTCGCGGAGGTCGGGGGGGGGGGAAGGAAAGAGACCGGACCGGATCCGACCTGACCCCCGCTCTCCCTACCCCGGCGACCCGACCTCCGCTCCCCCAACTCCCCCCCCCACCCGGCAACCCGACCTCCGCTTCCCCCCGGTGACCCAACCCGACCTCCTCTTCACCGTCCCCCCCCCCCACCCCCCCGGCGACCCGACCTCCGCCACCCACAACTCCCTCTGAAGTTTCCTGCATTATTAGAGGCTCCATCTATCTCAGCCCATGCTTCTTTTACCCGCAAACACAGTAGAGGCTGTGGCTGAACGACGCTAGTCAAGCCAGCTGGAACGATTGCTGTATCGGTGTTCGATTCGCGAACAGCTTTCACAGCAGAATCCACTCGATGTTTCATGTTAAGGTCTGTATTCGATCTCAAAAAAGTGACTCGCATGATACATGAGATATATGGTAAAATCATGTTTTGGGGACGAAAATTTAGGGGTCGCATGATACGCGAGATCGCAGGATACGCGAGTATATACGGTACTTGCTTTGGAGGCAGTTCAGAGAAGGTTCACTCGGTTGATTCCGGGGATGAGGGGGTTGACTTATGAGGAAAGGTTGAGTAGGTTGGGCCTCTACTCATTGGAGTTCAGAAGAATGAGAGGTGATCTTATCGAAACGTATAAGATTATGAGGGGGCTTGACAAGGTGGATGCAGAGAGGATGTTTCCACTGATGGGGGAGACTAGAACTAGAGGGCATGATCTTAGAATAAGGGGCCACCCATTTAAAACAGAGATGAGGAGGAATTTCTTCTCTCAGAGGGTTGTAAATCTGTGGAATTCGCTGCCTCAGAGAGCTGTGGAAGCTGGGACATTGTTTATTTCTGTCTTAAATTTATTCAGTTTCTTAAACGATAAGGGGATAAGGGGTTATGGAGTGCGGGCGGGGAAGTGGAGCTGAGTCCATGATCATATCAGGCATGATCTTATTGAATGGTGGAGCAGGCTCGAGGGGCCGTATGGCCTACACCTGTTCCTATTTCTTATGTTCTTATGTTCTTATTAAAGGTTAAGTTTTGAGGGGATAAATGGAAAATTATTTCCATTGATTGAAGGAATAAGGGGCCCAAAATTCCACGTTGCTTTTTTTTTGCGCTATTTAAGATTAATGGCCGATTTTTTAAGGCGTCGCGCCAAAAAAAAGAAATCCGAAGTTTTGCCATTTTTCTCTTTGAATTTGGTGCCACGCAGAAAGACCTTAGCTTCTGTGGGTGGAGCTAATTGATAGTGCCGAAAAACTGAGGCCCTGTTCTGCGCATGCCCAAGCATTTACGTTTCCAGGGTAACCTGTAATTGTACAGCTTTACTCTGTAGCTAACCCGTGCTGATTTTTCCTGTGCTGACCTGCTGAGATTTTCAGCATTTTCTGCCCCTATCCCCGGCTGAAACGTCCCCGCTGCTGCCACCCCTCTCCCCAGCTGAAAGGAACCCCCACTGCTGCCCCTCTCCCAGGCTTGGCTTCCACCTTCCTCCTGGGCTTCTAGCACCGAGCTCTTGTGTCCAGCCG
This sequence comes from Pristiophorus japonicus, assembly GCF_044704955.1. Taxonomy (NCBI): domain Eukaryota; kingdom Metazoa; phylum Chordata; class Chondrichthyes; family Pristiophoridae; genus Pristiophorus; species Pristiophorus japonicus. Next base: position 49,994,113 of record NC_091978.1, read on the forward strand.
AGGGAGCGATCCTGCCGGCTGGCACTCTGACCCTGTGTGCCTCGAGCCCGGTGAGCAGCGGTTCGTTGGTGGAACTTCAACTCGCAATTTACTGCAATAAATAAAGTTTCTCTTTTCCCTCGGCACAAACAAACATTTTTAATTAGTTTTGGATAAAAGTCTTGTTCCCTCCCTCCAAAATCTATAACTCAGCTCCGATAAACAAGATGGCGTCTGTAACAGCGATTTCTATCTGACTCCGATTTGGTACGGTAAGGTTTTTCAAGGTGCTCCCCAGTGCCGTTTTTGAAAAAATCCTTATTGGCAAAACTTGCGAAAACAGGCAAAAATGGCATTATGGGTGGGTTTGACCCCGAGTGACATCATAAAAACCTTAACTAAAAAAATTGACCGCTATCTGTTATACCCTTGGCAAAAGTTGCAAAATTAAATTTGCTCCAAAAAACACCGATACCTCCAAAAATTTGGAGCTAAATGGTGGCGAATTTTGGGCCCATGGTGAGAAAACAAATAGGTGGTTTGAGCCTGAAAAATCAAGGAGTCATGAGGTCACTGGTCTTTTCCTATTTCTAAAAAATCCTGTCATCATGACACCAAGAAAACCTATGGGGTAGTACTTGCTCATGCTGAACTCCTCTCAGATTTAAGGATTAGCTTTGGTGTAATGTGTGTAGGTTTCTGTGGGTAATGTGCTCCAACCTCCTAACTAGGAACATAGACTATGGAGGACTACGGGGAACATAATGCAATTAGTGAAGTAAGGGCATGAATTCCAGAACAAGACCGACTTTCAGCCCATCAAATCCACTCCATCCAGTATTCCTATATGATTATTCTATCATGAACCTTCCCTATCGCCAGCAACTCTTGATCTATCAACTTTAAGGAATACAAAGTTTGAAAAAAACGAAAATACACTGTTCAAAATAAATTTATTTCTGATAAAACACAACAGGGGTATAAATTGCCCCCCGCCCGAAACAGGGCACTCCCAACCAGTTTTAGTGGTTTTTACTGCAGCTGCGGTTCAGGTTGATTCTTTTGCGAATTTGCGCGCTTTGTTTTTTTTTTTGTTTTGATCCGGAAGTCGGTGTAAATGGGGGCGGTGACTACATCTGGACGCGGCAGTGACATCAACTGAGGGGCAGAAGTAAAAAAGGAGGGAGAGAGAAAACAGGGAATTATAGACCGGTCAGCCTGACCTCAGTAGTGGGTAAAATGATGGAATCAATTATTAAGGATGTCATAGCAGCGCATTTGGAAAATGGTGACATGATAGGTCCAAGTCAGCATGGATTTGTGAAGGGGAAATCATGTTTGACAAATCTTCTGGAATTTTTTGAGGATGTTTCCAGTAAAGTGGACAAAGAAGAACCAGTTGATGTGGTATATTTGGACTTTCAGAAGGCTTTCGACAAGGTCCCACACAAGAGATTAATGTGCAAAGTTAAAGCACATGGGATTGGGGGCAGTGTGTTGACGTGGATTGAGAACTGGTTGTCAGACAGGAAGCAAAGAGTAGGAGTAAATGGGTACTTTTCAGAATGGCAGGCAGTGACTAGTGGGGTACCGCAAGATTCTGAGCTGGGGCCCCAGCTGTTTACATTGTACATTAATGATTTAGACGACGGGATTAAATATAGTATCTCCAAATTTGCGGATGACACTAAGTTGGGTGGCAGTGTGAGCTGAGAGGAGGATGCTATGAGGCTGCAGAGTGACTTGGATAGGTTAGGTGAGTGGGCAAATGCATGGCAGATGAAGTATAATGTGGATAAATGTGAGGTTATCCACTTTGGTGGTAAAAACAGAGAGACAGACTATTATCTGAATGGTGACAGATTAGGAAAAGGGAAGGTGCAACGAGACCTGGGTGTCATGGTACATCAGTCATTGAAGGTTGGCATGCAGGTACAGCAGGTGGTTAAGAAAGCAAATGGCATGTTGGCCTTCATTGCGAGGGGATTTGAGTACAGGGGCAGGGAGGTGTTGCTACAGTTGTACAGGGCCTTGGTGAGGCCACACCTGGAGTATTGTGTACAATTTTGGTCTCCTAACTTGAGGAAGGACATTCTTGCTATTGAGGGAGTGCAGCGAAGATTCACCAGACTGATTCCCGGGATGGTGGGACTGACCTATCAAGAAAGACTGGATCAACTGGGCTTGTATTCACTGGAGTTCTGAAGAATGAGAGGGGACCTCATAGAAACGTTTAAAATCCTGACGGGTTTAGACAGGTTAGATGCAGGAAGAATGTTCCCAATGTTGGGGAAGTCCAGAACCAGGGGTCACAGTCTAAGGATAAGGGGTAAGCCATTTAGGACCGAGATGAGGAGATACTTCTTCACCCAGAGAGTGGTGAACCTGTGGAATTCTCTGCCACAGAAAGTGGTTGGGGCCAATTCACTAAATATATTCAAAAGGGAGTTAGATGAAGTCCTTACTACTCGGGGATCAAGGGGTATGGTGAGAAAGCAGGAAGGGGGTACTGAAGTTTCATGTTCAGCCATGAACTCATTGAATGGCGGTGCAGGCTAGAAGGGCTGAATGGCCTGCTCCTGCACCTATTTTCTATGTTTCTATGTTTCTATGAGTGCAGAGACACCGCCACGATGACATCATCACAGCACCACATCACCATGGCTCTCCCCTTCACTCAAAGGCCATTGGGCCACTAGGGAGGGTTTCGGCCGGGCCAGCAGCCTGGCACCCTGGCCGAACTCGGGGGCATAATTGTCGGGCCGACATGGCAGTCGACCTACAAAAAAAATACATGGCAGCAGCGGCAGTGAGCCCTCCCCTTTAAGGGAAGCCGCACCACCGCTGCAGAAGGCCTCAGCCTCACTGGACCGCCGGGGAAAAGGTTGTTTTGGCATCGCCGGCTGAGCCGAAGATTTTCTGAGGTGAATGTCGCCGTCGGGGGGGTTAGATCGGTGATGCACACGGTGATGACATGCTTAACACCGATCGGCAGCAGCGGAGCGGTAAGGAGGGGGATTGGGGCACCGCCGGGAAAACCCGGGATGGCAATTGGGCTAGCAGCGGCCATTCCACCAAAAGGCGGCGGCCACTCGCCAATTTGCGGTGGTAACAGGCTTTAAGGAAAGGGGCAATTTCAGCCCCAACAGAGTTTTTAAAAAGCAATTTTTGGCTGTTTTTATGCTATTCTTTTAATTTAGGTACTAGGAGCCGAGCATTCTGGAGCTAGCACCCACTGTTTATGCTGTTAAACCTAAATGCTGAAGCCTTCGCCTCAGTTTTATCTCAGTCCAAGGGGGTGAAATTCGGTACCGCCTGTTTGGTTTGGGGGCAGTAACAGCCATGAGGCAGGAGTTCCTGCACAAGGCACGGAAGTCCTACCCCGCAAGCTATATTGGGTTTGCCGCTCCCAAGAGGAAGTGCAGCACAAAACATCGCGCTGTAGTTCCCCTTGGGGTCGGGACTGGGGCGCAACGGCGCACAAAGATTAACACGCAACGCGGTGAGAAATGTAACGCTGGCTTGCAGGCAGGGCCCTCCCCTTTCATTAAAGGGGAGGGCCAAGCTGCCGACTCTGCGGGCGGGAAACAGGGCCATCGCTGGACCACCAGGGAGCGGGGTGCCGTGGCAGCAGCCCGGCACACAAGCGAAGTGCCGGGCTGCAACATCGCGGCACGGATCCCGCGATCCACAAACAAGATGGCTAAGTCAGTCGATTTTTTTTTTACTGCCGCACCTTTAATTTCCGCCCCACAAGCGGCCTACAGCCCAGTATGCATCCTACAAGCTGATGCGGGCATTGCCCGCGGCAACTTCATGTGTAGCTACCGAATTTTTGTTCTAGGGCGAAAACGGGTCGCTGTGCATGGTGATGATGTCGGGATTTCGTTACGCGAACGGGAGGCACAATCAAATTGAGTTTTAGCACCCCCCCCTCAAGAGCAAACCCCAGGGTATGGAAAACAGATTTAACAGCATAAAAGTCTGGGAGTGACTTCCAGACGCTGGGCTCCTGGAATTTAAAAGAAAACAATATAAAAACAACAAAAATAGGAACAGAAAATGCTGGAAACACTCAGCAGATCAAGCAGAGAGTAAAAGATAGGGTTGTGCCTTTTCAACATATCCTTCAATCCCTTTCAACTCAATGACATTTCGTCTGACCTTTTGTTAGAACCAAGGTTAGAGAGTAGGGCCCTCTTACAACATGCAGGAAAAGGTAATTTATAATGTGGATTCAGAAACACTTAATCTACCTGCTCTAATTAGTGGAATTACTGTTATCCAAATTAAATGCAAGTGGGACTGTAAGAGGAGGCACTTTTAAGAGATGACCTCAAAAAAGTTGCTTAAAAAGTTGAAAAAAGAGTCACAGAAATTCAAACATGAATTATGTTAACATTTAATTAGACACAGAATTTTGAGGATCCACCTAATGCTTTAGTTTGTGTTTAGGTTGTTTTAAATGAAAATGGTTTCTTGGTGCCATGTTCAATGAGACCAATCATAAGTGGTTAACTCAAAGAACATAAGAGAATTATCAGTCTGGAATAACTTAATAAGTATTGAAAATTGCACGGGTTCATGCCCCTTTCCCCATGAACCAAATTTCCATCTTAGCTGCATTCTCATGGAGGCACTGAGCAGAAACCAAGCAGCTCTCTACAGGGAAAGGCAGAAATAGAGAGGATTACCAAACGATGAACAACCTGAGTCACTCAGCTCCCAGCTCCAGGCACTGACAGAGGCTACTAGCAGCATGTCTGTCTTTGCCAAGCTTGGGGAAGAGGGTTAAAAGAAGTTTTAAATAGCCTGAAAAATCAGACAGTAATCTTTAATTTCCTAAACTTTAATTAAAAAAAGATAACTAGAAAGAGAGCACTGACAAAATCAGCTCTGAAGTACTGAGAGGAGAGAAAGTACAACAGCTAGCAATGAAAATACCACAAGACGTGTCTTGAGGTGCGCTCTGTGGGATGGTGAGGCTAAAGTTCACTCCCTGAGATATATTTTTCAGTGTATGAAGAATGTAACTTACAATAGATGGGGAATTAGCAGAATGCTCAGCACCCAAACAAACCACCAGTTTTTTCCCTTATAAATACAGAACTAATATTAATTTCTGTCAAGCTCCAATTATTCTGACCCAAGGGTGAAACTCTTGCACTTGTAAGAGGAAACAGATTTTTAAAAATAAAAAAAACATGTCCCATATTTCTAAGCAAGTCAACGACAGTTAAAAACACTGCAATAGCCAACCTCCACCAAACCCACTTTTGTGGGGTGCTCACTCAGTATTTTGTCAAGTCTGATTGCTGCTGTCAGCTACAGTAAGTACTGTAGTGCAATTGACTTTCTCTTTTTTATCGTTTGTTTTTCAGTAATGAAAAACAATGAGGGAGAACGGAAGTATTTCTTTCCAGGTTGCCAGTCTGAGTAAAAACTGACAGAACTCATCCGAACTGTACTACATTGCAAGTTTATGGTAACCTCAGTGTTGGAAAATTCCACTGGCTAACTTTGTTATTGCCTCCATTATCTGTTCAAGGGTTTTCCGATATCAAAGAGGTTATTTTTACTTTGTTTATTCCTCTCCAATTTTCTTCCTTCCTCTACTCTCCTGAAGGCACTGACTCACACACTGGTTTCTTTATTCAGGCTCTCTCCACCCTTGCCCACGTGACCACTCTTCGGGGTCAGTTTTGAATTTTGGGTGCCTGACCAGCGGGAGTGCACCAGCGATTTTGAGGGCATGACCGCACTTGCAGCAAGCCGACGAACGACGGGGTGTAAAATGGGCAACCCCATGCAGCTTGCTGTATTAAGACTGGCCAATATTGGGCTGCCTCGGCCAACAGCAAGTTAAATGCAGGAGGAGCATTCAATGTTCCCTTTAAGCTGCGCGGCCGCATTGCTGTCTCGAGCTGGCTTCCCAAAGCAAAAAATCACGCTGGCGCGGAAGTTTGAATGGGTCAAGCGCCATTTAAAGGGTCTGTGCGGACCCCCAAAAAATTAGGGGGAACATTGGTAGCATTGGGATCTCAGAGGAGGGGGGAGCATGGATCTTCGCGGGGTGGCAGAGGCCCAAATTATTTGAGAAATGATTTCCAATTTACCTTTCCAGGGCCTCTTTGTTTCTATCGACTGTGGAACTGATAGGAGCGTGCACGCCACACACATTGACTCATTCCAACCTAAAATGACAACCAAGGTCCTAGGGCCACCACATTCATATTAAAAGGGGATTACTGCCAAATAGGCAGCAATTTGGGCACCCAGTGGTAGGCCCTTTATTAAATGGTGCCAGATGCATCATCAGGTTTAGGAGACGGTAGGGTTACAAACTCCATTTTGAGGCCATTACTGCCGTGTGTAGTCCAGGCGAAACAAGTTAAAATCACCCCCGTCATGTGTGAACTCAGGAAGCTATTTTACTAGGCTATTCAACTGTACAGGCATAAGGGGCTGAAATTGCCCCTTCGTTAAGGTCCATTACGCACTGACCCCTTACCGCCCGGTGGTGACCACTTTCCGCCCCGCGAGGGAAATTGCCCCATGGGAGCGGAACCGCCGCCTCTCGGTGCCTCTGACAGCTTTTCCGGCGGGAAGCTGCCAGTGGCTGGGTGGCGCGTCCGCCCTTAAAAGGGAGGACGCGCCACTGCAGCCGCCATTTTATTTTAATTGTCGGCCGACTCAGAAGTCTGCCCGACAATGGCAGCCACGGGTTCGGCCGGACAGTCTGCACCTCCTCTTGGATGCCAGACCGCTGGTGCGGCCAAAGTCCTCCCTGGTGGCCCAGTGGGCAGAGCTCGCAGCGACCTTCCCTTTTAACTGAAGGCGAGGGACTTTGTTACGTGTCAGCGCGACACAGCACGTCCGCGTTGCGCTGACATCATCAGCGTCGTGCTGACGTGCTCAGCGCGGCACTAATAACACCACCCGCCTTCCTCCCTGCTCCCGCGCACTTCTGCCCTGCAGCTGCCCGAAATATAACGCCCGGACAATTTAAAAAAGTTTAAGAGGCCAAAATCACTTTATTCTCCACCCCAAGGATTCAGGTGGAGAATCATCATTTAATTCAAAATATCCATCCCGCTTGGGGCAGAGGGTAATTTCGGCCCCATGATATCGGACCGTGACCCAATCCCAACATCCACACACATGCACTTTGCTGCAGGGGTCATCAAACAAGAGATTTTTTTTCGCCTTCACTATAGCCCAACTGCAGAATACTTACCAACACCTCAGATGAAATCAGCTAACTTGGCCGAGAAAAAATTAGTTTGTTTTATTACATAAGAAGATAAGAAACAGGAGCAGGAATAGGCCCTATGGCTCCTCGAGCATGCTCCGCCATTCATTAAGCTTGTGGCTCATCTTCGATCTCAACTCAACTTTCCTGATCCCCAAAACCCTCGATTCCCTTAGAGACCAAAATTCTAGCGATCGTACCTCCTAGATCCAGCAACCCTCACCTTCCTTTAGCCGACAGTTTCCCCAAGGCCTGGGAAATCCGTCTTCCCGCAGTTAAATTTAAAATGGTGGATTATCATGAGGCACGCAGCCTCATAATATTTAAAGTACCAACCTGTATCCACCGTTCCCCCACCCCCATCTTGTCTCCACTAAAACCAGAAGTGAGCAGGTTGGTATCTGGATTCAGATTTTTAACTCTTTAACCTCCCACCTGACCCCAACCCACTCGTTTTTTTTAGGTTAAAATCACCACCACCCCCCCCCCCACAGCTTACTTTCCCACCTAACTTTGAATCATTAGAAAACTTGGATACTCAGTCCCTTCATCTAAGTCATCAACATAGATTGTAAACAGCTGAGGCTACAACACTGATTCTTGTGGCACTCCACTAGTAACAGCCTATCAACCTGAATTTTTTTTAAATTAATTTGTTCACGGGATGTGGGCGTCACTGGGAAGGCCAGCAGTTATTACCCATCCCTAATTGCCCTTGAGAAGGTGGTGATGAGCCAACATCTTGAACCACTACAGTGGACTTCTTTGTAGCAGCTTGCTACAACTGAGTGGCTTGCTAGGCCATTTCAGAAGGCAGTTCAGAGTCAACCACATTGCTGTGGGTCTGGAATCACTTATAGACCAGACCGGGTAAGGACCGCAGATTTCTGTCCCCAAAGTTCATTTGTGAACCAGATAGGTTTTTACAACAATCCCGTAGGTTCATGATCACCATTACTGACGCTAGCTGTGACCCGTTTATTCCTACTCTCTGTTGTCTGTCCTTTAACCAATCCTCTATCCATGCTAATATATTACCCCCAACCCTTATCTTGTGTAACAATTTTTCATGTGCCACCTTATCAAATGTCTTTTGAAAATCCAAATAAACTACATCCACTGGTTATAAAAACAAAGAATGCTGGAAACCTCAGCAGGTCAGGCAGCATCTGTGGAGAGAAAAACAGAGTTAACATTTCGGGTCGACGACCCTTCGTCAGAACTGCCACTGGTTCCCCATTATCTACCCTGCTAGTTACATCCTCAAAAAATTAATAGATTTGTCAAACATGATTTCCCTTTCATAAAATCATGTTGACTCTGCCTAATCATATTATGATTTTCTAAGTGCCCTGTTACCACTTCCTTATTGATAGATTCCAGCATTTTCACAACAACTGATGTCAGGCTAACTGGCCTGTAGTTCCCTGTTTTCTCTCTCCCTCCTTTCTCAAATAGTGGGGTTACATTTGCTACCTTCCAATCTACTAGGACCTTTCCAGAATCTAGGGAACTTTGGAAGATCAGAACCAATGCACCCACTATCCCTGCAGCCACCTCCTTTAGAACCCCAGGAGGTAGGCCATTAAATCCAAGGAATTTGTCAGCTTTTAGTCCCATTCATTTCTTCAGTACTTTTTCTTTACTAATATTAACTCTCATTAAACCCCTGGTTCCCCACTATTTCTGATATGTTTTTGTGTTTTCTACTATGAACACAGATACAAAATATTTGTTTAACGTCTCTGCCATTTCCTTATTCCCCATTATAATTTCTCCAGTCTCAGCCTTTAAGGGACCCATGTTTACTTTCTCTTCCTTTTTACATAGTTGCAGAAGCTCTTACAATCTCTTACAATCCTTGCTAGTTAACTTTCATATTCTATTTTCTCCCTCTATCAATTTTTTGGTCATCCTTTGACTATCTATCTAAAAGTCTCCCAATCCTCAGGCATACTACTTTTCTTGGCAACATTATAATCCTCTTCGTTTAATCTAATACTATCCTTAACTTCTTTAGTTAGCCGCTGATGGATCACTTTTCCCCTGGAGTTTTTATTCCTCAATGGAATGTATATTCGTTGAGAATTATGAAATAGTTCTTTAAATGTTCACTATTCCTGATCTACCTTAGCCAAGTCACCCCTCATATCTTGTCATTGACATTATTTAAGTTTAATACTCTAGTTTCGGACTTAAGAGCCTGTTTTCTCAAATTTAAGTAACAGAGGTTGGAAAGTAAAAAGCTAAACTTAGCAGAGATCTCCTTCAAAAAAAAAATCTGAATTCAGAGTCACCAAACAACTTAAACTGCCTTTCAGTATTAAGCAGCAATGACAGCAGAAACACAAGGTTATTTAAAAAAAATTATAAATGTATTTTAAATGGGTTTAAATGATAAGATCTTCACTGAAGCCCTTTTCCATGAAACCTGCATGTTTGGAATAGCTGGAATAAATCTTTGTAGTACAAATAGCAGAAAACTTGTACGTCTGATGTCATCTTTGCTATGATCTTTACACTCCAGTATTGAGATGACATTATATTACAGCATTCAGAAGTCAGCATTCAGATTATTTTTCAATTTAACTCCCTCCACCTTCTCCGAATCTCGCTAAACTAATAGTTGAGAACAGTGTTACTCGCTATTCCTTTATCAGTGGCTGCCGTCAACGCCTCTCTCAAGAATGTACCATGGAGTGATGGGACACGGGTTTACAACCACAGTTTATTATACAGTGAGCTCCTGATTTGAATTCTGCCTCGGTGGGGAGTTGATAAGTGGCCTCTTTCAGCTATGCTGTGCATAACCTGTACAGCCTGAACCTCTAAAAACATTCTCTTACTTTTCAAAACAATACTTTGGTACCATCCCACAATCAAGGGAATGGACACTCAAAGATTTTTGGAACAACAAGTCTGCTAAGGATATAGGCGAGGGACAAACAGGCCTCCGATGAGGGAGAGATGGGCCACAGGTGGTCTTCAAGCCATACCATATGTATTATTGCTGAAGATTCTATAATCCAAAGAAACAAAACCAGCTTTACTTAGTACAAGGTAGCCTTCTCCTAATTCAATTCTTCCTATTCTTCCACCCAAGTTATTATGATCAATACATTTGTGTATCTTGTAATGCTAAAATGTGGAATCCACAATATTAACTAACTCTGTAACTTAAATTCATGGCCATATGGCAGGAATGCTTCTTAACAACTAAACTATCAAGCAGCTCAAACTAGTTCTAATCCCAAAGCACAATACAGAAATCCTTCATCAGTAGGGAGGGTAGAAGACAGGTAAATGGTCCAATAGTATCTACCTGGTCTGTTCTGTGTTAGGGGACAGCGCTGATCAAGAGTAAAAGGACCAATATATCCATGGGTCCGGTTTTGTGGTTGCGCGCAGCAGCACCACCTGGAAGAGCTGCGCCTCCCTAAACGCTGCGCCCCCTGACGCAGGGTCCAGCTGCCCAAACTTGCCTACCGAGGTGCAAACTATGCCCGGCTGCTAACTTTCCCGATCCACCACCATTATCCCACCAAAATCATAAAAGCCGACAAACCAGCCCTTTGTCCTTTACTGGTGAGGTGAACCTATGAAAAAGCCATCAATATCAATAAAATTGAGACTTTTATACTAAATTAGTTGTCGACTTTTTAATCAATATCTGGTCTTTCAAACATCATAATGATGACTATCTTATAGATAGCAGTATTGGTGATCTAAAATTATATTTATTCACAGTGACGATTTTCATTCATCAAGTCTAGCCCAGTACTTGGATAATTCCCAAAACTCTTTCTTTGAAGGGGCACCTTTTATTCTTAACAAATCACTGGTTCCCATTCAGTATAGATGGTGCAGCAGATCAGGCAGGAGTTCTCACTTTTTTGGCGAATCGTCACTATGGTTGAGAAACATATGTCATATGGGAGCACTTTTCCCAATCCCAAGCAATGCCTTCCTCGAGGGCCATTCTCAGGAATACTTCAGCGTGCTGCACAACACCAGTGGGACATGTTTGTGATTCACTATATAGCGAATTACTGATTTCAAATATCGTGGAAGCAAGATAAATAGGAGGGAATTATAGGCAGCAAGAGTGGAAAGAACAATACTGAATTGCAGCTCGGCTAACATCCCATAACTAACTAGGTAGGCTGTGAATGGAGGTCCAGAGTCACAAGGAGTAACAACTCTGCCGAGGACCACAGGGAGGCAAGCACAAAAAGCTCCTGGGCTGTGTTATGAATAGTGCTGGCTTATATCAACAATTAAAGGAGAAGCATCTGAACTGCAGCACCTTAAACGGAGCCACTTATTTACAAATTTGAACTCTTTCATATCTCCAACTCAGGGAAAGTGAGCTTGCCAACACTGCCAGTGGCCAATGCCACTTCTAACTAATGTGGGATGTATAAACAATGCTAAGTTTTATCTATATTTCTTGCATCAAAAACCACGAGACCCCCAGCTGCTTGATCAGGCCTTTACTGTGTTACTTTGCACAGCCTACAAAGCAGTGAGTGGGCACTGCTAAAGGGCAGTTTCTGTCACATATTCTTGTGTTACAATTTGCACGTGAAAACAATCAAGGTCTTAATGGAATCCTGTAAGAATTTTCATCTTCCTGTTACGTTGAATTTTATGGATGGGTTTTTTATATTACAGAGTGACAGTCAGCATTAATCAATCTCCAAATGATTTTTTTTTAAAAAAGGTACGCATAGTTTTGTGGATTCCCAGCTCTGGCCAACATAATCACATAGATAATTAGAATTGAGAGAGAGGAGGAAAGTCAATTTGCTTTCACAACTTTATAGTTTAAAATAATGTTTGGCTGTGAAGCCAAAAACACACAATATCCTGGCTGCTAATGTTTCAGACACCCCACACCCAACAAGTCTGCCTTAGCTGCTGATTACATTTTTGGATCTTTAATATCAATCTTTCTCAGGACTGATTTAGAACTTTACAAAAAAACATGAACCCAATATAACCCAGAATCAAAGCAGTTCAAAGCAAAACTACTTATTATTTATTGTCTCGGAGTCATCGAGAGCAGTTGCCTCCTGCAGCCCTACTGTATACGATAGCTTTTTGACATTGCTATTTATTTGCTCTTCACACAGCCCACTGTAATTCCTAACATTTATCTTCAGGCGAAAGGGTGCCAACATTTAGTTGCATTTATAGATGGGTGGATGAAACCTTACATACACTTCTTTGTCTTCACTGTATTTTCTTTCTCCAGACATAAAAAGCTGCAAATTCAGCAACGCCCTGACAGAATAATTAAGCCCAACACCTGGCAAACTTCAGTCAGTGTAAATCATTTTACAGGTTGTCTGTTTCAACCTCAGGTTTTCCCCGCCGCAATCCCCCCCAACCTCTTCTCAAAGCACTGACTCATGCAGACGTGTGGTTACATGACCACCAGCCACCCTCTGGCACCTCACCCAACTGGCCTGACGCATGAGATTACATGAACCGAGACAGTGAATGACGATGGGTTATTCAAACATGATAGTCTTCACGCAACTAGATTCTGTCCACACCCAATGTCACTTACATGTACATTTTCCAGCAGGGCACGAGATCCTGATCAGGGCCAGCAACCCTGACAGATTTTATCCTCCCTCCTTAAATTAGGGGCATTAAATCGATTTCAGCATCCTTATCATCTCCCTGGTGGTGATACACCAGTGAATTTATTTATTTTTAAAGAGTAAATGCCTTTCTTTTTTTAACTATGGTCTTTCTGTGCAATGTATCAATTGAGTCCCATTTGCTCCCATACCTTCATCAATTCCCCTCTCAACTTCCCATTGGAAGTGCATCAGGGCAGCTCAGAATGCTGTATAGCTTAAACGTCGCTAATCTTTCCTTGTAGTCATTCCCTTGACATTTGCAACCTTTTCTGTTGCTTATTTGCTTACCCTTTCCAATGCATGTACAGATTTTTGGTAATGCGGTTGGTAGAAATAGAAGGACTGCAGATGTGATCCGTGTCATGTATGTAACCACAATGTAACACTGTATTACTGTATGCACTCAACCTAGATGCACACCTTGACCACAAGGGGTGAACTTGTGGGAGATACTCCTTACCTGATCACACAGGTATAAAAACGGAGGTCCCACGCAGGGTCATTGTCTTTGGAGTCCTGTAAATAAAGAGTTAAGGTCACAGAGTGACCTTGTCCCCTGAATGTGCCTCGTGTGGTTTCATATTGTAGAGTAAGGACTTTACAATCCGACTTTGCAATGAGCAACCAATACACTTCATTGTTCTGGCTATTTATCCTTGCAGTCTATATTCTTTTTAATTGTGTATTGGATATTAATGGGGAGACGAATTGGACATCATGGGAGGATGTCCGACATTGCTGCGGACCAAGGGGGGGGGGGCGTGGGCTGGTCACAGAGCTCTGATCGTGGGGGCTAGTGGAAACACTCCTGGCCCAAAAGCAGTGCAATAAAGGGACTTAACTCATGGACAGGGCGCTGCTGACCTCCTATTACTGGCCAAGATTCACAAAGCCTGGGAATGCTGACCTCCATGAATTAAACATAAAAGTTCTGTTAAAATGGAGGTATGCAGTCTCCTTAAAATATATCAGTGACGGGGGGGGTGGGGGGGAGAGAGACAGAGAGAGAGAGAGAGAGAGACAGACAGACAGAGAGAGAGAGAGAGAGAGAGAGAGAGAGAGAGCGAGAGCGAGAGGCAGAGAGAGAGAGAGGCAGAGGCAGAGAGAGTGAGAGCGAAAGAGAAAGCGAAAGAGAGAGAAAGAGACAGAGAGAGAGCGAGAGCGAAAGAGACAGAGAGAGCGAGACAGAGACAGAGAGAGAGCGAGAGCGACAGAGACAGAGACAGAGAGAGAGGCAGAGCAAGAGAGAGAGCGAGAGACAGAGCAAGAGAGAGAGCGAGAGACAGAGCAAGAGAGAGAGAGCGAGAGACAGAGCGAGAGCGGCAGAGCGAGAGGCAGAGAGAGAGAGCCAGAGAGAGAGCGAGAGTGAAAGAGACAGAGTGAAAGAGACAGAGAGAGAGAGAAAGAGAGAGAGAGAGAGAAAGAGAGAGAGACAGAGAGAGAGCGAGAGCGAGAGGCAGAGAGAGAGCGAGAGGCAGAGAGAGAGCGAGAGAGAGGCAGAGCGAGAGCGAGATAGAGAGCGAAATAGAGAGCGAAATAGAGAGCGAGATAGAGAGCGAGATAGATGGCGAGATAGATTGCCCAGCCCTATGACCACTTCCATTATCAGGAATGGTAGCACAATGGTTATGTTATGGGCTAGTAATCCAGAGGCCTGGACTAATGATCTGGAGATGTGGGTTCAAATCCTACCTAGGCAGCTGGGGAATTTTCGTTTAATTAAATAAATCTGGAAATAAAAAAGCTAGTATTAGTAATGGTGACCATGAAACTTCCGGATTGTAGTTTAAAAACTCACTGGTTCACTATTGTCCTTTAGGGAAACATAGAAACATAGAAAAATAGGTGCAGGAGTAGGCCATTCGGCCCTTCGAGCCTGCACCGCCATTCAATAAGATCAAGGCTGATCATTCCTTCAGTACCCCGTCCTGCTTTCTCTCCATACCCCTTGATCCCCTTCACCGTAAGAGCCATCTCTAACTCCCTCTTGAATATATCCAGTGAACTGGCATCAACAACTCTCTGCGACAGGGAATTCCACAGGTTAACAACTCTCTGAGTGAAGAAGTTTCTCCTCATCTCAGTCCTAAATGGCCTACCCCTTATCCTAAGACTATGTCCTCTGGTTCTGGACTTCCCCAACATCGGGAACATTCTTCCCGCATCTAACCTGTCCAGTCCCGTCAGAATCTTATATGTTTCTATGAGATCCCCTCTCATCCTTCTAAACTCCAGTGAATAAAGGCCCAGTTGATCCAGTCTCTCCTCATATGACAGCCCAGCCATCCCTGGAATCAGTCTGGTGAACCTTCGCTGCACTCTCTCAATATCAAGAACGTCCTTCCTCAGACTAGGAGACCAAAACTGAACACAATATTCCAGGTGGGGCCTCACTAAGGCCCTGTACAACTGCAGTAAGACTCCCTGCTTCTATATTCAAATCCCCTAGCTATGAAGGCTAACATACCATTTGCCTTCTTTACCGCTTGCTGTACCTGCATGCCCACTTTCAGTGACTGATGAACCATGACACCCAGGTCTCATTGCACCTCCCCTTTTCCTAGTCTGCTGCCATTCAGATAATATTCTGCCTTCATGTTTTTGCCCCCAAAATGGATAACCTCACATTTATCCACATTATACTGCATCTGCCATGCATTTGCCCACTCACCTAACCTGTCCAAGTCACCCTGCAGCCTCTTAGCATCCTCCTCACAGATCACACTGCCACCCAGTTTAGTGTCATCTGCAAACTTGGAGATTTTACACTCTTCCTTCATCCAAATCGTTAATGTATATTGTAAAGAGCTGGGGTCCCAGCACTGAGCCCTGCGGCACTCCACTAGTCACTGCCTGCCATTCTGAAAAGGACCCGTTTATCCCAACTCTCTGCTTCCTGTCTGCCAACCAGTTCCCTATTCACGTCAGTATATTACCCCCAATAACATATGCTTTGACTTTGCACAACAATCTTTTGTGCGGTACCTTATCAAAAGCCTTCTGAAAGTCCAAATACACCACATCCACTGGTTCTCCTTTGTCCATTCTGCTAGTTACATCCTCAAAAAATTCCAGAAGATTCGTCAAGCATGATTTCCCTTTCATAAATCCATGCTGACTTGATCCGATCCTGTCATTGCTTTCCAAATGCGCTGCTATTTCATCCTTCATGACCGATTCCAACACCTTCCCCACCACCGATGTCAAGCTAACCGGCCTATAATTACCCGTTTTCTCTCTCCCTCCTTTTTTAAAAAGTGGTGTTACATTAGCTACCCTCCAGTCCATGGGAACTGATCCAGAGTCGCTAGACTGTTGGAAAATGATCACCAATGCATCCACTATTTCTAGGGCCGCTTCCTTGAGCACTCTGGGATGCAGACTATCAGGCCCCGGGGATTTATCGGCCTTCAATCCCATCAATTTCCCCAACACAATTTCCCGCCTAATAAGGATATCCTTCAGTTCCTCCTTCTTACTAGACTCACTGTCCCTTAGTACCTTCAGAAGGTTATTTGTATCTTCTTTCGTGAAGACAGAACCGAAGTATTGGTTCAATTGGTCTCCCATTTCTTTGCTCCCCATTATAATTTCACCTGAATCTGACTGCAAAGGATCTACGTTTGTCTTTACTAATCTTTTTCTCTTCACATATTTATAGAAGCTTTTGCAGTCAGTTTTTATATTCCCTGCAAGCTTCCGCTCATACTCTATTTTCCCTCTCTTAATTAAACCCTTAGTCTTCCTCTGTTGCATTCTAATTTTGTTGCTTTTTCCAGCCAATTTATATGCTTCTTCCTTGGCTTTAACACTATCCTTAATTTCCTTTGTTAGCCATGGTTGAGCCACCTTCCTAGTTTTATTTTTCACTCCAGACAGGGATGTACATTTGCTGAAGTTCATCCATGTGATCTTTAAATGTTTGCCATTGCTTATCCACCGTCAACCCTTTTAGTATCATTTGCCAGTCCATTCTAGCCAATTCACGCCTCATACCGTCGAAGTTACCTTTCCTTAAGTTCAGGATCCTAGTTTCCGAATTAACTTTGTCACTCTCCATCTTAATAAGCAATTCTACCATATTATGGTCACTTTTCCCCAAGGGGCCTTGCACAACAAGATTGCTAATTAGTCCCTTCTCATTACACAATACCCAGTCTAGGATGGCCAGCTCCCTGGTTGGTTCCTCGACATATTGGTCGAGAAAACCATCCCTAATACACTCCAGGAAATCCTCCTCCACCGCATTGCTACCAGTTAGGTTAGCCCAATCAATGTGTAGATTAAAGTCGCCCATGAGTACTGCTGTACTTTTATTGCACACATCCCTTATTTCTTGCTTGTTGCGGTCCCCAACCTCACTACTACTATTTGGTGGTCTATACACAACACCCACTAGCGTTTGTAGCCCTTTGGTATTCCGCAGCTCCACCCATACCGATTCCACATCATCTAGGTTTATGTTCTTCCTTACAATTGCATTGATTTCATCTTTAACCAGCAACGCCATCCCGCCTCCTTTTCCTTTCTGTCTATCCTTCCTAAATGCTGAATACCCTTGGATGTTGAGCTCCTAGCCTTGGTCCCACTGGAGAAAAGTCTCCGTGATGCCAATCACATCGTATCAGTTAACTGCTATCTGCGCAGGTAATTCATCCACCTTATTCCAAATACTCCTCGCATTGAGGCACAGAGTCTTCAGGCTTGTTTTTTTAACACACTTTGCCCCTTTAGAATTTTGCTGTAATGTGACCCTTTTTGTTTTTTGCCTCGGGTTTCTCTGCCTTCCACTTTTACTATTCTCCTTTCTATATTTTGCTTCTGCCTCCTTTTTATTTCCCTCCGTCTCCCTACATAGGTTCCCATCCCCCTGCCATATTAGTTTAACTCCTCCCCAACAGCATTAGCAAACACTCCCCCTTGGGTATTGGTTCCGGTCCTGCCCAGGTGGAGACCGTCCGGTTTGTACTGGTCCCACCTCCCTCAGAACCGGTTCCAATGTCTCAGGAATTTGAATCACTCCCTTCTGCACCACTCCTCAAGCCACATATTCATCTGTGCTATCCTGCGATTCCTACTCTGACTAGCACGTGGCACTGGTGGCAATCCTGAGATTACTACTTTTGAGGTCATACTTTTTAATTTAGCTCCTAGCTCCCTAAATTCGCCTCGTAGGACCTCATCCCGTTTTTTACCTATGTCATTGGTACCTATATGCAGGGAAAGAAATCTGCCATCCTTACCTAGTCTAGCCTATATGTGACTCCAGACTCACAGCAGCCATTCAGTTGTACCAAACCGCTGCGAAAACCACTAATAAGAATAAAACCGGACAGACCATCCGGCGTTGACCAAGGCACTGGATAAAGACATGACAAAGATACACACAGCCCAGTCAACCCTGCAATGTCTTCCTCATGAACATCTGGGGACTTGTGCTAAAACTGCAAGAGTTGTCCACAGACTAGTTAAGCAACAGCCTGACCTAATCATACTTATAGAATCATACCTTTCAGCCAATGTCCCAGACTTCTCCATCACCATCCCTGGGTATGTCCTGTTCTACCGGCAAGACCGACCCATCAGAGGTGGCGGTACAGTGGTATACAGTTAGGGAGGGAGTGACCCTCAGAGTTCTCCACATTGACTCGGGCCCCATGAAGTCTCATGGCTTCAGGTCAAGCATGGGCAAGGAAACCTCCTGCTGATTATTAGTATGTACTACAGAATGTACTGAGGGTGGGGGACTTCAATGTCCACACCAAGGCCGGAATCTTACCAGCTCTGCTGTCAAAACAGCCCTGATTGACAGCGGGTCTGAAGTCCGCTCTGAACCCGCCTCCATGTCAGTTTCTCAGGTGCCGGGTCTGCGTGCGGATCACAGACCATATAGTAAGCGGCGGGCGTCAATTAAGATGCTTAACAGGTACTTTAAAGGTATTTTAAGGGATTTTTAACCATTTTACCAAGTTTTTGACGAGTTTGCCATCCCTCAGGGAACACGTCAGGTATGGTTTTGATTAGTTGATGGCTGTAGAAGTGGTATAAAAACTACCATTTCACAGCTTCTCACTTCCATTGTCGTAAACTGAAACCTTCAGGATTTGGAGGACACTTTTGAGCTGTATGCAGTTTGGAAGTGTTTGCAGTGAACTCTCTATCCACTGTCACATCCTTTGAGCAACCTCTCTCACCACTGACAGATCGCTTCTGTCATCTCAACCTCACCTGCCACCTATTCCAGCAGTACGGTGCCCATGAAAAAATCTCACCTTGGTCCTCAGAATGCCACCATGATCAGCCCCAATACCAACATCACTAAACACAGCAGCATCACTAACAATAACACCAACCTTCTCTGCAATCACCTGATGCTACACAGGACACAGGGCATCAGCATCCAACCACATTGCTATGCGGGACGCCAGGGATGATCTCACCACGGGCACATGGCTGCCACATGATGCGTCAGGTTGGCACCACCCCATACCAGCTCCATAAAGCATCCCTGCAATGCCCAAGCCATTCCTATCACACTCATCACCATTGCGAGGGGGTACCCTTATGTCTCACCAAGCACTACAACTCACGGAGCCACTTCCAAAGATGTACACAAATCTCTCCAAGAATGCAAAGTGTTCAAAACAAAGATTTTAATGTTTGACAACAGATCAACATAAACTTTACTTGAACATTGGCTAAAGGACCCAAGTGCCTACTCTTGTGTGTTAGAAACATAGAAACATAGAAAATAGGTGCAGGAGTAGGCCATTCGGCCCTTCTAGCCTGCACCGCCATTCAATGAGTTCATGGCTGAACATTCAACTTCAGTACCCCATTCCTGCTTTCTCGCCATACCCCTTGATCCCCCTAGCAGTAAGGACCTCATCTAACTCCTTTTTGAATGTATTTAGTGAATTGGCCTCAACAACTTTCTGTGGTAGAGAATTCCACAGGTTCACCACTCTCTGGGTGAAGAAGTTCCTCCGCATCTCAGTCCTAAATGGCTTACCCCTTATCCTTAGACTGTGACCCCTGGTTCTGGACTTCCCCAACATTGGGAACATTCTTCCTGCATCTAACCTGTCTAACCCCGTCAGAATTTTATATGTTTCTATGAGGTCCCCTCTCATTCTTCTGAACTCCAGTGAATACAAGCCCAGTTGATCCAGTCTTTCTTGATAGGTCAGTCCCGCCATCCCGAGAATCAGTCTGGTGAACCTTCGCTGCACTCCCTCAATAGCAAGAATGTCCTTCCTCAGGTTAGGAGACCAAAACTGTACACAATACTCCAGGTGTGGCCTCACCAATGCCCTGTACAACTGTAGCAACACCTCCCTGCCCCTGTACTCAAATCCCCTTGCTATGAAGGCCAACATGCCATTTGCTTTCTTAACCGCCTGCTGCACCTGCATGCCAACCTTCAATGACTGATGTACCATGACACCCAGGTCTCTTTGCACCTCCCCTTTTCCTAATCTGTCACCATTCAGATAATAGTCTGTCTCTCTGTTTTTACCACCAAAGTGGATAACCTCACATTTATCCACATTATACTTCATCTGCCATGCATTTGCCCACTCACCTAACCTATCCAAGTCGCTCTGCAGCCTCACAGCATCCTCCTCGCAGCTCACACTGCCACCCAACTTAGTGTCATCCGCAAATTTGGAGATACTACATTTAATCCCCTCATCTAAATCATTAATGTACAGCATTTGTTAGTTGGTATGAGTGGACAAGGATGAGGATGAGTGTGAGAGGTGGCTAGTGAGATGGGGATGTGATAATGTAGATAGAGAGAGGGATGGGTGGAGGTGCAAGGTAAGTTGGTGTAAGGATATGCAGGGGTAGGGTAGGGAAGGCAGAGTGAGGGGTATGTGATGAGTGGCACAGCAGGATGAGGTTGAGTGTGGCTTTGCAGTAATGTTTCGTGATCTACTGGGATCATTGAAAGGTTTGCGTCACTGCAGCCAGCTCCTCCTGACGACATCCCTACTTGTGCCTACTTGTGCCCTTCTGTGCAATGTAAAACCAGGATGCGCTAGTGTCCTGGGGCAGTCTCTTCCGCCCTGCATGCTGTGACTCCCTCCATAAGCATCTGGAGGGAATGATGGGAGAGCCCGGGTGCAGTCGTGCACCTCCCTGCAGTGCTCGTCAATGTTTACAGCACCTCAATGCTGCAGAACACTGACCAGCACAACTGTCAAAATGAATGAGGGCAAGGTCCCTTTAAGGAAACCAGCTGATAACACATCATATGACATCATCAGACCCACTTCCTGTCAATTGGCCGGGAACCTTAACAAGCCCCATCAACGGAAGATTGTTTCGAGAGGGTGAGCTGCAGGTTCCCTACACGCCACCAATGCCGGCCGCACCTGACTCACCACAGATGGCGAAATCACAGCCCAAGAGTGGTTCAGTAGCTCCACTACTGACCGAGCTGGCTGAGGCCTGAAGATCATAGCTGCCAGACTGGGCCTGCAGCAGGTGATGAGAGAACCAACACGAAGGGGAAAAACCTACTTGACCTCGACCTCACCAATCTATCTGTCGCAGATGCATTTCACCATGACAGTATTTGTAGCAGTGACCACCGCAGTCCTTGTGGAGACGAAGTCCCACCTTCACACTGAGGACACCCTCCAGTGTGTTGTGTAGCACTACCACAGATGGGGCAGATTCAGAACAAATCTAGCAACTCAAACCTGGTCATCCATGAGGCGTTATGGGCCATCTGCAGCAGCAGAATTGTATTCCACTACAATCTGTAACCTCATGGCCTGGCATATCCCTCTCTACCAGTACCATCAAGCCAGGGCACCAACACTGGTTCAATGAGAAGTGTAGAAGAGCATGCAAGAAGCAGCACCAGGTGTACCTAAAAATGAGGTACCAACCTGGGAAAGCTGCAACACAGGACTACATATATGCTAGACAGAGCTAAGCGATCCCACAACCAACAGATCAGATTGAAGCTATCAAGCGGCACTTAGTCATCAATAACCTGCTCACTGATGCTCAGTTTGGGTTCCGCCAGGACCACTTGGATCCAGACCTTATTACAGCCTTGATCCAAACATGAACAAAAGAGCTGAATTCCAGAGGTAAAGTGAGACTGACATCAAGGTAGTATTTGACCAAGCATGGCATCAAGGAGCCCTTGTATAAATGAAGTCAAGAAAACTCTCTACTGGCTGGAGTCAAAGTATCACAAAGGAAAATAGTTGTGGTTGTTTGAAACATAGAAACATAGAAACATAGAAAATAGATGCAGGAGTAGGCCATTCGGCCCTTCGAGCCTGCACCGCCATTCAATGAGTTCATGGCTGAACATGCAACTTCAGTACCCCATTCCTGCTTTCTCGCCATACCCCTTGATCCCCCTAGTAGTAAGGACTACATCTAACTCCTTTTTGAATATATTTAGTGAATTGGCCTCAACAACTTTCTGTGGTAGAGAATTCTACAGGTTCACCACTCTCTGGGTGAAGAAGTTTCTCCTCATCTCGGTCCTAAATGGCTTACCCCTTATCCTTAGACTGTGACCCCTGGTTCTGGACTGCCCCAACATTAGGAACATTCTTCCTGCATCTAACCTGTCTAAACCTGTCAAAATTTTAAACGTTTCTATGAGATCTCCTCTCATTCTTCTGAACTCCAGTGTACACAAGCCCAGTTGGTCTTTCTTGATATGTCAGTCTGCCATCCCGGGAATCAGTCTGGTGAACCTTCGCTGCACTCCCTCAATAGCAAGAATGTCCTTCCTCAAGTTAGGAGACCAAAACTGTACACAATACTCCAGGTGTGGCCTCACCAAGGCCCTGTACAACTGTAGTAACACCTCCCTGCTCCTGTACTCAAATCCCCTTGCTATGAAGGCCAACATGCCATTTGCTTTCTTAACCGCCTGCTGTACCTGCATGCCAACCTTCAATGACTGATGTACCATGACACCCAGGTCTCGTTGCACCTCCCCTTTTCCTAATCTGTCACCATTCAGATAATAGTCTGTCTCTCTGTTTTTACCACCAAAGTGGATAACCTCACATTTATCCACATTATACTTCATCTGCCATGCATTTGCCCACTCACTTAACCTATCCAAGTCACTCTGCAGCCTCATAGCATCCTCCTCGCAGCTCACATTGCCACCTAACTTAGTGTCATCCACAAATTTGGAGATATTACATTTAATCCCCTCGTCTAAAGCATTAATGTACAATGCAAACAGCTGGGGCCCCAGCACAGAACCTTGCGGTACCCTACTAGTTACTGCCTGCCATTCTGAAAAGTACCCATTTACTCCTACTCTTTGCTTCCTGTCTGCCAACCAGTTCTCAATCCACGTCAGCACACTACCCCCAATCCATGTGCTTTAACTTTGCACATTAATCTCTTGTGTGGGACCTTGTCGAAAGCCTTCTGAAAGTCCAAATTCACCACATCAACTAGTTCTCTCTTGTCCACTCTACAAAAAATTCCAGAAGATTTGTCAAGCATGATTTCCCTTTTACAAATCCATGCTGACTTGGACCTATCATGTTAACTCTTTCCAAATGCGCTGCTATGACATCCCAAAAGGTTAGTTTGCAGGTGCAGCAGGTAATCAGGAAGGCAAATGGAATGTTGGCCTTCATTGCGAAAGGGATGGAGTACAAAAGCAGGGAGGTGTTGCTGCAACTGTATAAGCTATTGGTAAGGCCGCACCTGGAGTACTGCGTGCAGTTTTGGTCACCTTACTTAAGGAAGGATATACTAGCTTTGGAAGGGGTACAGAGACGATTCACTAGGCTGATTCAAGAAATGAGGGGGTTACCTTATGATGATAGATTGAGTAGACTGGGTCTTTACTCCTTGGAGTTCAGAAGGATGAGGGGTGATCTTATAGAAACATTTAAAATCATGAAAGGGATGGACAAGATAGAGGCAGAGAGGTTGTTTCCATTGGTGGGGGAGACTAGAACTAGGGGGCACAGCCTCAAAATACGGAGGAGCCAATTTAAAACCAAGTTGAGAAAGAATTTCTTCTCCCAGAGGGTTGTGAATCTGTGGAATTCTCTGCCCAAGGAAGCAGTTGAGGCTGGCTCATTGAATGTTTTCAAGTCAAAGATAGATAGATTTTTAAGCAATAAGGGAATTAAGGGTTACGGGGAAAGGGCGGGTAAGTGAAGCTGAGTCCACGACCAGATCAGCCATGATCTTATTGAATGGCGGAGTAGGCTCGAGGGGCTAGATGGCCTACTCCTGTTCCTAATTCTTATGTTCTTATGTTCTTAAATAATTGATTCCATCATTTTACCCACTACCGATGTCAGGCTGACTGGTCTATAATTCCCTGTTTTCTCTCTCCCTCCTTTTTTCAAAAGTGGGGTTACATTGGCTACCCTCCACTCCATAGGAACTGATCCAGAGTCTATGGAATGTTGGAAAATGACTGTCAATGCATCTGCTATTTCCAAGGCCACCTCCTTACGTACTCTGGGATGCAGACCATCAGGCCCTGGGGATTTATCAGGTCCTCAACATTGACTCCAGACCCATGAAGTCTCATGAATTCAGTGGTCAAGCATGAAAAGTAAAACTCTTTTCACGGCTTCAGGTCGAGCAAGGAAACCTCCTGGGGGATTGGCACCAACCGCCCTCCCTCAGCTCATAAATCAGTACTCCTTTATGTTGAACACCACTTGGAAGAAGCACTGAGGGTAGCAAGGACACAGAGTGTATTCTGGGTGGGGAGACTTCAGTGTCCATCACCAAGAGTGGCTCGGTAGCACCACTACTGACCGAGCTGGCCGAGTCCTGAAGACCATAGCTGCCAGACTGGGCCTGCGGCAGGTGGTGAGAGAACCAACATGAGGGAAAAACCTACTTGACCTCGTCCTCACCAATCTATCTGTCGCAGATGGATCTGTTCATGACAGCATTGGTAACAGTGACCACCGCACAGTCATTGTGGAGATGAAGTCCCATCTTCACACTGGGGACACCCTCCATCGTGTTGTGTGGCACTATCACCATGCTAAATGGCATAGATTCAGAACAGATCTAACAGCTCAAAACTGGGCATCCATGAGGCATTGTGGACCATTAGTAGCAGCAGAATTTTATTCCATCACAATCTGTAACCTCATGGGCTGGCATATCCCTCACTCTACCATTACTATCAAGCCAGGGAACCAACCCTGGTTCAATAAGGAGTGTAGAAGAGCATGCCAGGAGCAGCACGAGGTGCACCTAAAATTGAGGTGCCAACCTGGGGAAGTTGCAACACAGGATTACATGCATACTAAACAGTGGAATCAACATACTATAGACAGGGCTAAGCGATCCCACAATAAACGGATCAGATCAAAGCTCTGCAGTTCTGCCACATCCAGTCATGAATGGTGATGGACCATTAAGCAACTAACGGGAAGAGAAGGCTCCATGAATATCCTCATCCTCCATGATGGCGGAGCCCAGTACACGAGTGCAAAAAAACAAGGCTGAAGCATTTGCAACCATCTTCAGCCAGAAGTGCCGAGTGGATGATCTATATCGGTATTCTCCCGAGGTCCTCACCATCACAGAACCAATCTTCAGTCAATTCGATTCACTCCACGCGATATCAAGGAACTGCTTAGCGCACTGGATACAGCAACAGCTATGGGCCCCAACAACATTCCGGCTGTTGTGCTGAAGATTTATGCTCCAGAACTAGCCACGCCTCTAGCCAAGCTGTTCCAGTATAGCTAAAACACTGGCATCTATCCAACAATGTGGAAAACTGCTCAGGTATGTGCTGTCCACAAAAAGCAGGACAAATCCAATCCAGTCAATTACTGCCCCATCAGTCTATCTCAATCATCAATCATCAATGATGGAAGGTGTCATCACCAGTGCTATCAAGCGGCACTTACTCACCAATAACTTGCTCACTGATGCCCAGTTTGGGTTGCGCTGGGACCACTTGGCTCTAGACCTTATTGCAGCCTTGGTCCAAACATGGACAAAAGATTTTCAGAGGTGAGGTGTGAGTGACTGCTCTTTCATCAAGGCAGCAGTTGACTGAGTGTGGCATCAAGGAGCCCTGGTAAAATTGAGGTCAATGGGAATTGGGGGGATAACTCTCCACTGGCTGGAGTCATAACTAGCACAAAGGAAAATGGTTGTGGTGATTGGAGATCAATCCTCACAGCCCCAGGGCATTGCTGCAGGAATTCCTGAGGGCACGGTCCTAGGCCCAACAATCTTCAGCTGCTTCATCAATGGCCTTCCCTCCATCATAATATCAGAAGTGGGGATGTTTGCTGATAACTGCACACTGTTCAGTGCCATTCGCAACTCCTCAGATAATGAAGCAGTCCATGCCCGCATGCAGCAAGATCTGGACGACATTCAGGCTTGGGCTGATAAGTGATAAGCAACATTCGCGCCACACAAGTGCTCGGCAATGACTATCTCCAACAAGTGAGTCTAACCACCGCCCCTTGACATTCAACGGCATTACCATCGCCGAATCTCCGACCATCTACATCCTGGGGGTTACCATAGACCAGAAATTTAACCGGACCAGCCACATTACTACTATGACTACAAGAACAGGTGAGAGGCTGGGTATTTTACGACGAGTATCTCATCTCCTGACTCTCCAAGACTTTTCCATCATCTACAAGGCACAAGTCAGGAGTCTGATGGAATACTCTCCATTTGCTTGGATGAGTGCAGCTCCAGCAACACTCAAGAAGCTTGACACCATCTAGGACAAAGTAGCCCGCTTGATTGGCACCCCATCCACCACCTTAAACATTCACTCCCTCCACTACAAACTGGCTTGCTGCTCCATGCTGACAAACTTGGAACCGTTTTGTGTATTAGATTTTTCTTTAATTGAGAAACTTAGATAAAAGTCCAGGATGGCATCAGTGTTGAAAAGATTAGAGAAAAGACAAAGTAAATCAAGAAATAGTGCTTAGGCTACACCGACCTTGAGTTTTATAAGTTTGTAGATTGAAGGAGCATGAAATGACTGAAGGAGTTCCACAATTTTACAGTGTCATCCCTCTCTAAACCTCGCCGCCTCTCTTTCCTCCTTTTAAGATGTTCCTTACAACCTATCTGGTTGACCAAAGCTTTTGGTCATCCACTCTAATTTCTCCTTATGTGGCTTGGTGTCACATTTAGTTTTATAACACTCCTGCTCTCCTGTGAAGTGCCTGGGGACGTTTTACTCATTAAAGATGCTGTATAAATACGAGTAAGAAACATAGAAACATAGAAAATAGGTGCAGGAGCAGGCCATTCAGCCCTTCTAGCCTAGAGTAGTTGCGCTGGGAAAGAATGCGTTAGAATATGAAATGATGCGATAAGTCTTGACTTTAATACGGTGAGGTGCAGGGGAGATGAAAAAGCATAAAGGATGTATCTTAGGGACCAAAATGGAGAACTATTGGTGGAGGCAGAAGGCAGGGTTGACGTACTAAATGAGTGCCTTGCATTGGTGTTTAACAAAGAGAACTTTTCCGAAACTAAGTAAACAAGGTGGTGGTTGAAATAAAAATAGATAAAGAGGTACGAGAAAGGCTGGCAGTACTTAAAGTGAATACAACACCCAGTACGGGTGGGATGCATCCTAGGTTGCTGAGGGAAGTAAGGATAGAAAGTGCTAGAAATGCTGGTCAATATCTTCCAATCCTCCTTGGATACAGAGATGTTGTCAGAGGACTGGAGGATTGCTAATGTTACACCCTTGTTCAAAAAAGGGGAGAAGGATAAACCTAGCAATTATAGGCCAGTCTGTTTAACGTCAGTGGTGGGGAAGCTTTTTGAAACCATAACCTGGGAGAAAGTCAACAGCCACTTGGACAACCATGAACTAAAGGAGAGCCAGCACGATTTGTTACGGGCAAATCGTGTTTGACTGACTTGATTGAGTTTTTTGATGAGTTAACAGAGAGAGTGGATGAGGGCAGTGCAGTTGATGTTGTGCATATGGACTTTCAAAAGGCATT
Organism: Pristiophorus japonicus; assembly: GCF_044704955.1. Classification (NCBI taxonomy): domain Eukaryota; kingdom Metazoa; phylum Chordata; class Chondrichthyes; family Pristiophoridae; genus Pristiophorus; species Pristiophorus japonicus. The sequence continues at coordinate 50,021,994 of NC_091978.1, forward strand.
AGATAAAGTGCCACATACTAGGTTTGTTAGCAAAATTGAAGCCCATGGGATAAATGGGCAGTGGCAGTATAGATACAAAATTGGCTGAGGGGTAGAAAACAGAGAGTGGGGATGAATGGCTGTTTTTCAGACTGGAGGGAGTTACACAGTGGTGTTTCCTAGGATTCAGTACTAGGACCCATCCGGGCCCCGAGAGTCCGCCCATCCGGGCCCCAAGCGGAGCTGCTTCAGGTTGGTGGAATGCGCTTGAGGGACCCGGGCCCATGGCCTGATTGACGGGAGCTTCCGACCAATAGGGAGCGAGTGGGACGGGGCTGGAGGAGCGAGCCAGCGGCGGATCCTCCAACCAATCGGGCAGCCCGAGGAGCGGGACTTGCGCTGGCTGATTGGGTGACCCGCAACAATAACTTGTATTTATAAAGCAGCTTTAATGTAGTAAAATGTCCCAGCAATGTTATAAGACAAAACAAATAAATTTGATACTGAACCACATAATAAGAAACTTCGTTGGACATTCAGAGGACAGTTTGCAGCATGAGGAGCGGAGGGAGGGACCGATGAGGTCCGGAGGTCGGAAGCGAAGAGGAAGGGACAAAGCCCAGAGGTGCAGCAGTGTGGACAAGACCAAGGGAAGGCGCAGCACGGAGCAATAGCGAAGCTGTGAGGTCGTGCGGCTCACATTGCGTATTAGTGAATTCCATGTAGCGCGAGATCCTGTGGGAAGGAGGAAGCAAAGAGGACAGCAGGAGTATGTGTGACTTTGTGTGTATGTATTGGCACATGCAGCAGAGCCTGGTCTCCAATCGTCTTGGATCCCCTTGCCACTGGACCAACACCTTGTTCCGTCAAGCCCATGTGGTGACTGGTGTGCAATGGCCACCCCACATTAAAAGAATTCACGCACAGACATCTTCCACCATTTGAAATGAGTTCATCAGTCACCTCAGTACTCATTTTTGGTGTGGAAGCAAGTCATCCTCGACCCCGAGGAACTGCCTATGATGATTTTGATACATTAACAACTTGTATTTGCAGACTCAATGGGCAATGGCTCCCTTCTGTGTTGTATTATTCTGTGATTATATGATTCTATTTGAAGGTAAGGAAGTTATAATGGAGGAAAATTAAGAGGAAAAATTACCATAATACACAACATAAGTTGTTCTTTCAGTGTTTTTGGGCTCCTGAGTTGAGTGACTGATCCCACTCCTCCAGTTTCAAGCTCTTTTCCTTGGTTTTGATCAGACTGTTTTATAATAAAGCAATTTCAATCCATGTTTAGAACGTAAGAAATAGAAGCACGAGTAGGCCATATGGCTCCTCGAGCCTGCTCCACTAATCTATAAGATCACTGCTGAATTTTTACTTCAACTTCACTTTCCCGTCCTATCCCCTCGAGTTTAGGAATTTGATGCACAAATTCAAATGATGGTATTCTTACCCAATCTCTGTCAGTATCGGCGAAACTGCTGCATAAAGCTTCACTTGCACTAAGAAACAAGAGTTAAGAACAACTGGCATCAAATATCAAAAGCTTTATCTGTCTCGTACATAGCACATGAAATTCTTTGACATTTTTGTCTAGGTCTGTTGCTGATATCATGCCTCTAGAAAACCCTGCTCGATATTATACAAAAACCAAAATTTGAAATTGAGACCTTTTCTACCACGCCTTGCCCCAAATTAAAGACTGATACTTTTATGTCTGATCTTATCCGCTGTGGATTGCATTAGCAGTACATGATACTCTAGTAATTTTAAATTTATCTATATCAAGCCACACCTCATGGAAAACTGTTACCCAGGAAAACTGGGTAATAATCATGTCTGATGTTACTGAAGTCAAGATGCAGTTGTCGAACAAATAGTGTGTTGCACATGAGAGGATCACAGATGTTTCATTGAGTTCGAGCCAATCTAACTTTCTGACTTATAACAAATGAACTCTTTTTAGAAATTGAAAAGCTCAACACCATGTTCCTCCTTTTTTTTAAGTCTTATTTTTTATTTTGAATGTTTCACCATTCAGTAGCAAGGTGTCTAACTGGAATCAAATGTGACAATTTTAAGTCCCAACAACGGGTGGGTTGGGGCAAGTGGAAAGGTAATAATTTTCAAAATCTCAAACCCGACCCCAACCAGCCTCCAACCTCCCACTACCGCATGTTTTTTATTAATTCATGGGGATGTGGGTATCGCAGGTGAGGCCAGCATTTATTGCCCTCAAGAAGGTGTTGGTGAGCCACCTTTTGAACTGCTGCAGTCCGTGTGGTGAAGGTACTCCCATGGTGCTGCTGGGAGGGAGTCCCAGTGACGATGAAGGAACGGCGATATATTTCTAAGTCAGGATGGTGTGTGACTTGATGGGGAACTTGCAGCTGATGGTGTTCACAGTTCTTTATCCATGTCAGTACATTACCCCCAATACATGTGCTTTAATTTTGCACACTAATCTTGTCATGTATGTAACCTTCATGTAACTGTAACCTTCATAACAACACTACATACTGTATACACCTAAGAAATGCACACCTTGACCACAGGGGGTGAACTTGTGGGAGACACTCCTCACCGAGTCATCCAGGTACATAAAGGCAGATCCCACACAGGGTCATCACTTCTTGGTCCTGTGAATAAAGGTTCAGGTCACAGAATGTGCCTCATGTGAATTTATAGTAGTGTGTAAGGACATTACATTTGGTGACGAGAAACGTGAATCAACGACTCACGAGAATGGCCACCGGTAGCACAGAGGAGCGGTACTGTGTTGGTGAGGACTGGGACGATTTCACTGAGAGGCTCCAGCAGAGCTTTGTCACGAAGGACTGGCTGGGAGATGCAGCGGCTGACAAGCAAAGGGCGCATCTTCTGACCAGCTGTGGATCTAAGACGTACGCGCTGATGAAAGACCTGCTCGCACCCGAGAAGCCGGCGGACAAAACCTTTGAAGAGCTCAGCAAACTGATCGATGAGCACCTCAAACCAGCGAGCAGTATACACATGGCCCGACACCAATTCTATACACACCGATGTCGGGAAGGACAGAGCATACCGGACTTCGTTGCGGACCTTCGGCGCTTGGCCAGCCTCTGTAAGTTCACAGACGCCTGCAGGGGGGAGATGTTAAGGGATTTCTTCATTGAGGGCATTGGTCATGCCGGGATTTTCAGAAACCTAATTGAGACCAAGGACTTTACCTTGGAAGCGGCGGCGTTGATGGCTTAGACCTTCATGGCGGGGGAGAAGGAAACCAAGATAATATACGCACGCAACTCTGCTTCCAACGTGGCGATGGATCAGGGCGTTAACATTATAAACGCGACTCAGAACCCCGCAGGCAAGCAAGGGCAATTCGACACCACCCAGGCAGCAATAGACTCTAGAGTGGGTCCTCAACAGAGATAATGGCAGGTTGAACGGACATTTACGCCATCACAGTGGACAATGCGTCCCGGGATGGGGCCATTGACACCCATTAACAGAGTGCTCAAGAGTAATCAAAGAGACAATCAGAGAGGGATGCCTGGTAACAGTTCTTTTGTTCACAACGATCTCAGCTCATGCTGGAGGTGCGGGGGCAGACATGCTACAAAAACCTGTAGGTTTCAACAATTTATCTGTAGAAATTGTGACTTCAGGGGACATTTAGCCAGAATGTGCAGGAAGCACACAGCGAGGCTAACTTATGAGGCAGATGAACAGAAGAGGGGTCTGCAAGGCAGGTTGATGCTTGGGTCAAAGCAATGGACGCTGAAGTTCAGCGGGTTCATGTGGCAAACATCCACGCCACCTATGATGATGAAAGTCCTATTAAACGGCATCCCGGTACGCATGGAGCTGGACACAGGGGCCAGCCAGTCACTTATGAGTGTCCAACAATTCGAGAAACTATGGCCACTCAGAGCTAGCAGACCCAAACTAGAACGCATTGACACGCAACTACGGACGTACACCAAAGAGATCATCCCAGTGCTAGGCAGTGCAATGTTGGTGGTCACACATTATGGATCAGAGAACCGGCTGCCACTCTGGATTGTCCCGGGAAATGGTCCCATGCTTTTGGGGAGGAGCTGGTTAGCCGAGATGAACTGGAAATGGGGGGGATGTGCACTCCATTTCATCTGTGGAGCGAAGTTCATGCTCACAGGTCCTACAGAAATTTGAGTCACTATTTCAACCTGGTGTCGGGACTTTCAAAGGTACCAAAGTAGTGATCCGCATCACCCCGGACGCCAGACCAGTGCACCACAAAGCCAGAGCTGTGCCGTATGCGATGCGGGAGAAAATTGAGAGCGAGTTGGACAGGTTGCTAAGAGAGGGCATAATTTCGCCCATTGAATTCAGCGACTGGGCAAGCCCCATCATCCCTGTCCTAAAAACGGATGGCTCGGTCAGGATCTGTGGCAACTACAAGGCCACTCTCAACCGAGTGTCACTACAAGACCAATACCCGCTCCCGAGAGCGGAGGATCTCTTTGCCACGCTGGCAGGCGGCAAGCCGTTCATCAAGTTGTACCTCACTTCAGCCTACATGACCCAGGAACTGGCCGAAGAATCCAAGCTGCTGACCGCCATCACCACGCACAAGGGGCTGTTTGTCTACAACAGGTGTCCTTTTGGCATTCGATCAGCGGCCGCTATTTTCAAAGGATAAGTTCCCACTATGCTACCAATCCAGTGATGAAATGGCATGAAAAACTTAAAATCACATGTAAAATCGGGTGCTAAATCAGTTAAACCTACCCGGAGTCCATGAAACATAAAATGACAAAATATCTGTCGACACTGCAGTTTAGGTCAAGTATTCAATTTAAACCATACATTTTGATTGCGGACCTGCATTCACCAAGGGCAAAAAAACAAGAACATGAAATAACTCCAGGCCCATGAACTGTGACCGCATAGATCATAAGGCACAAAACTAGAATGAGTTTTGATAACATGAGTCTCTAGGTTTATATGACAACTGCTGAAACGTCACCCAATTTACGATATTGTCTGAAATGCCCGGACTGTTCTGTACTTGAGAATCAATATAGAATAAGAAATAATCCACTGAGCCTTCAACCAGATCATGTATAACTTGTACTGTCATGGGCTATTCAATTCTTTTAATCACCTGAGGAAAGTTAATGGGAGTGAAATTGGTCTCTGGCAGTAATGCAAAATGGGCCACTGGGAATCAGCAACCCGCTTTACACCGCTGAAATCAATGGAAAAGAAAATCAGATGTGGTGGGAAACGAGTTGCTGATTTATTATTGGCCGTTTGTCGCTAACGGCAAAGATCAATTTCACCCCGAAAGCTACAAGTAGAATTTCCAAGAGCCGATTTTAGGTCTGTGCTGAATTAGCTGATCACAGCTAGGACAGCAATTCAAAAAATGACAAGATATAGATAAAAGGGAATTTAGCCCATTGTAGTTCATCTATTCAGAGGAAATAAAATTAGTCCTTCTACTCCCCTATCACATCATCTAAATATATTTTAATTAATCTTAGAATTTTGTTTCCACGACCCTAAAGACCATTCCAAATGTTGATCACTCACTATGTAAAGAATCCCTACCTCAGTTCTGTTCTGAACTGTCCATTAGTTTAGCCTCTGCCTACATGATAGTGAGGTGGAAATTCTTTTAGGCCCATTTTCTGGCCTGATATGGGAACCATGCACGGCCTATGAGCCCCAACCGGGAGGCCCAAGGCTGGCTTTAAATGGGACCTTGGGACTCATTATTATTCGGGCAAGCTGTCAATGCGCCGCCAGAGGCAGTTTGCCCACTGCCAGTGGATCAATTTTGTGTCACTTGCCTCGCCAGCAGCAGCCCTCAGTTAAGTCACGGGAGGAGTGAGAAGGACAACGGGGGTGAGGGTAGTGATTGTCGGCCAGCAGTAGCCCTCTGGAATGCTGTGCAGCACGAAGTAGAACTCCTGTTCGTCCACAATTCACGTCACACGTAAAAAAAAATGATGTACCATTTTGCTGGGCCAAATCCACACCGAAAAACCAGAGCCAATGCCTGCCCTGCTCAGGACAGTCCAATTTCTCAGCAATGTCCCCTCATTAGCAGATACAAGGAGCCTACTTTAGGCAGCCGCCACAGATGCCTGAAAAATGGCCTGACCCAATATAGAGTGTATTGGGGCACAGCACTCCAATCCCGAAATTGACCATTGTTGAACCCGTTTTACACGAGTAAAACAGATGCAACGGGATCTAATTTCCGCCCTAACAGGTTGAAGTATTGCTTTGGATTCACATTTTTTCTACCATTTAATATCTTACACAATTAATGGGCCCAAGTTTCGGGCCGCGCCTAAAACGGCGCAGTCCCAACCTGGACGCCCGTTTTTCGCGCCACAAAGTGCGCCTAAAAAAAACTTCCAGATTCTCTGGCTCCCTGCAGGTCCTCTGGCCCTCGGCGCGGTGCAGCACGAGCTGTGGGGGGCAAAGCCAGGTCCCTGCGCTGAAAACAGTGCTGGGACCTCTGCACATGCGTGCTACAGTGGGCACGCATTTGCAGTAGATCCAGGCGCCCAAAACTGTGTGGGAGGGGCCCGAAGCACGCAGCCCCTAACCCTGGCCGAATGGCTTCACTGGGGCTGCGTGCTTCGGGCCCCTCCCACGCCCAGCTCCTGCTTCCTCGCAACCCGACTCGACTCCCGCTTCCCCCACCCCCGACCTGACCTCCCTCTCCTTCCCTCCCCCCGACCCGACCCGCGCTCCCGAGTCACCACCCCCGACCGGACCCGACCCGACCCGTCTCAACCTGACCTCCCTCCCCCCGCCCCCGACACGAACCGATCTGACCCGACCTCCCTCTGCCTACCCTCCTCCCGACCCGAACCGAACCGAACCGACCCGAGCTCCCTCCCTCCCCGAACCAATCCGACCTCCCTCCTCCCGCCCCCGACCAGACCCAACGCCACCTACCTGTAAATCTGGTGCTGGGGATGGGCCCTGCCCGACCCGGCCAGGCCCGTTCCCCACCCCCCCGCTCTCCTTCCCCCCCCCCCTCTCCTTTCTCCCCCCACCTCCTTTCCCCCCCTTCTCCTTTCCCACCCCCTCCTCCCCCCTCTCCTCCCTCTCCTTCCCCCCCTCTCCTCCCTCTCCTTCCCCCCTTCTCCTTTCCCCCCCTCTCCTCCCTCTCCTTACCCCCTCTCCTCCCTCTCCTTCCCCCCTCTCCTCCCTCCTCTCCTTCCCCTTCTCCTTTCCTTTCCCCCCTTCTCCTTTCCTTTCCCCCCTTCTCCTTTCCTTTCCCCCCCTTCTCCTTTCCTTTCCCCCCCTTCTCCTTTCCTTTCACCCCCTCTCTTTCCCCTTCTCCTTTCACCCCCTCTCTTTCCCCTTCTCCTTTCACCCCCCCCTTTTTCCCCTTCTCCTCCCCCCTTCCCCTGCTCCTCCCCCCTTCCCCTTCTCCTCCCCTTTCCTCTCCCCCCATTTTTCCCCTTCTCCTCTCCCCCTCCCCCCACCTCCCCCTCTCCCCTCCCACCTCCCTCCCCTCCCGCCTCCATCCCTCCCCTCCCCCTCCCGCCTCCCTCCCCCTGCCCCCCCCCCCGTCTCTGTCAGAAACACAGACACTGACAGAGAGTGAGAGACACAGACAGACAGAGAGATAGAGACACTGACAGAGACACACTGGGGGGGATTCCAGCACGCTGTTGGAGGGCTCCCGGTGCTGCAGTCGGTAAGTAGAAAATGTTTTATTTATTGATTTAAAAAAAAATATATCTTATTAATTTTTTTTGATTGATTTATTGGTTGATTTATTGATGTTTTTATCATTTATTATTGATGATGGCTCTTTATTTGTAAAACTGAAGTGTTTAATGTTTGTAAACTTCCTTTTAAACCCCCCCCCCCCACCATTCCCTACGTCTGATTTGTAACCTACGCCTGATTTTCTAAAGTGTAGACAAGGTTTTTCCAGCGTACAAAAATCTTCACTTACTCCATTCTAAGTTAGTTTGGAGTAAGTTTTCACTGCCGAAACTTTGAAAACAGGCGTAAGTGGTCCCCTTTTGAAAAAGAAATTCTGTTCCAAAGTGAAACTGTTCTAACTGACTAGAACTGGAGCAAACTAAATGCCGAGAATTTGAATTTCTAAGGTACTCCGTTCTACACCAGTTGCTCCAAAAAATCAGGAGCAACTGAGGCCGAAACTTGGGCCCTATGAGTCTCCATTCCCAGTTTCCTCCTTTCAAGGCTAAGGAATCCAGATTAGCACTGTTCTGCCCACTTACAAATTTTCTCTTGCTTCCTTTCTCTTTACTTGGCTGTTTGTTCTAACTTGACCAACTTCTATGGTTAGCATCATCTACAAATGTAAACACTTTGCATTAGGTTTCTAAATCCATGTTGTTACTATTGTCAGAACTTTTTCTAACTTATTGTCCTATAAAAGACACATTGACTCCTTTCCTTTAACCAATTTCTTATCCACTTACAGGTTTACCTTGAACCCTCAACGCTTTACAAGCAGCCTTTTATGAGAGAATTCATCAAAGGCCTTCTGGAAATCTAGCACAGCATGTCTTATGTAATTCCACTGATTCCTTGTATTGAATTAGATAGAAATTACAACTCAAACATACCATTTGACCCAACTGGTCTAAGCCAGTGCTTATCCGCCACATGAGCCTTCTCCAAATTATCTCTTCCCATTCTACTGCTATTCCCTTCTCCCCCATGTATGCATCAAAGCCTCTCCTTAAATGCATCAATGCTATCTGCTTCAACCACTCCATATGGCAGTGAGATCCACATTATCATGACACCCTGTGTAAATAAATTCCTCCGAGATTCTTTATTTGATCCGATAGTGACTATTGTTATACCCCCTTGGCCTGGACTCACAATTTAAAATGGATTCTCTACATCCACCCTATTGGATCCCTTCATAATTTTAAAGACCTCTTATCATATCTCCTCTTAATCTCTTTTCCGGAGAATAGAGCCCCAGCCAGCTCAATTTTCTTGAGAGTTGCATTTTCTTGTAATATCCTTGTAAATCTTTCCTGCACTTTCTCCAGTGCTTCAATATGTAGCATGGGAGCCAGAACTGCACACAGTACTCCAAGTGTGGTCTAATCAAAGTTTTATATTAATTTAACAAACCTCCCTGCCTTTGCATTCTATTCTGTCAGAAATTAACCCCAGCACGGTGTGTGGTATTCTATTCTTTCAGAAATTAACCCCAGCACTCTGTGTGGCCTTATCAACTTATATTGTTAGTTTTAACAATATAATATATGTATCTGTATTCCCAGATCTCTTTGCTCCTCTACAGCAACAATAATTTACATTTATATAGCACCTTTAACGTCGCAAAATGTCCCAAGATGCTGCACTGGAACATTATCAAACAAAATTTGAAACTGAGCCACATAAGGAAATATTAGGGCAGCTTGGTCAAAGAGGTAGGTTTTAAGGAGTGCCTCAAAGGAGGAGAGGGAAAGAGAGGGGAAAGAAGTAGAGAGATGGAGAGGTTTAAGAAGGGAATTCCAGAGCTTAGGGCATGGCTGCCAATAGTGGAACGATGAAAATCAGGGATGTGCAGGAGGCCAGAATTGGAGGAGCGCTGAGATCTTGGAGGATTGTTGGGCTTGAGGAGGTTACAGAGCTAGGGAGGGGAGAGGCCATGGAGGGATTTGAAAACAAGATGAGAATTTTAAAATCTAGACACTGCCAGACTGGGAGCCAATGTAGGTTAGCGAGCACAGCGGTGATGGATGAACGGGACTTGATGAAAGTTAGGATATAGGCAGCAGAGTTTTGGATGAGCTCAAGTTTATGGAAAGGAAAAAGTGGGAGGTCAGCCAGAAAAGCATTGGAATAGTCAGTAATGTCAGCTGTGGCTCAGTTGGTAGCACTCTCGCCTTTGAGTTAGAAGGTTGTAGGTTCAAGTCCCACTCCAGAGACTTGAGCACAAAAATCTAGGCTGACACTCCAGTGCAGTTCTGAGGGAATGCTGCACTGTTGGAGGTGGTGTCTTTCAGATGAGATGTTAAACCTCTCAGGTGGACATAAAAGATTCCATGGCACTATATTAAAGAAGAGCAGGGGAGGTATCCCTGGTGTCCTGCCAATATTTACCCCTCAATCAATATCACAAAAACAGATTATTTGGTCATTATCACATTCCTGTTTGTGGGAGCATGTTGAGTGCAAATTGGCTGCCGCGTTTCCCACATTACAACAGTGACTATACTTCAAAAGTACTTTATTGGCTGCAAATTGCTTTGAGACATCCTGAAATCCAGAAAGGTGCTATATAAATGCAAGTTCTTTCTTTCTAGTCGAATCTAGAGGCAACAAAGGGATGGATGAGGGTTTCAGCAGTAGATGAGCTGAGGCTGGGGAGGAGATGGGCGATATTACGTAAGTGGAAGAAAGTCATCGAGGTGATGGAGAGGATAGGTGGTCGGAAATTCAGTTCTGGGTCAAATTCAGTTCTGGCTGTGAACAGACTGGTCCTGCCTCAGACAGTGACCAAGGAGAGGAATAGAGTTGGTAGCTAGGGAACAGAGTTTGTGGTGGGGACCGAAGGCAACGGCTTCGGTCTTCTCAATATTTAATTGGAGAAATACTGGATGTCAGCGTGACAAATCAGAGGCAGTGGAGGGGTCAAGAGAGGTGGTGTGTTAATTGTACTTAAGTGATGTTTCGGAATTGAGTTTTAATTGCATGCAGGTGGTGGAATTTAATTGGGAACTCTCTTGCTCCCATACATAAATGGGAGTAGGCTGAGGAAGGGTTACAAGCTGATCTAAGGGATGTACAGTGTGTCTATGGAAATAAAGGCTTTTGAGCAATTAAAGACTAGGGGCTCAATTTTCCCCAGTGCCCTTTTTTGGAGTATTTGAAGAGTCAGACCATGTTTTTTGGGTCCGACTACGCCAAAAAAAACTCGAAAATTTCCCCGTTGTAATTTTTGAAATTGGTGTGGCGCAGCCTGTCCTTTAGCTTTAGGAGGGTGGAGCCTAAGGTCTGCGCCGCAAAAAGGAGGCCCCCCGCTTCTGCACATCCACGAAAAAAAAAAATGACGTTTTCTACGTGACTGGTATGGGCGCGCATGCCCAGTACACCTCCCGGTCTGCATTCAGCCATTTTTAAAGAGCCAGCTGTGTGCGAGAACTTTTCTTCTGAGTGGAAAAAAATCGGAGCTGCAATATGCAACGCGTCTCAAGGAACAAGAATTTCTCACAGGACGTAGTGGAGGCCCTGGTTACTGTAATTGAGGCCAGTTGGCATGAGCTGGACACCAGCAGAGGTCAAATAAAAGTTACATCAAAAATGAAGAAACGCTGGAACCAACTTTCACAAGATTACTGTGCAATGGTGACTACCCCGAGGTCTGGAGGCCAGTGCAAAAAGTGGCAGGACTTTGCTCAAGCAGTTGGTGTAAGTAATATTTTCATTTATTCACTGGAATTGCAATTGTAAATGTGACCAACTGTATGTCCCACCCAGCAGAAAGACACCCTCTCTAAAAAGTTATATTTTCATCTTTGCAGAGGAGAGAACTCAAACAGGAGGAGGCCGGCAAATCTGCGCCCAGTGACATCCATGGAAGAGAGGGTCGCTGCTTTGATGGGTCCTGCCTGGAGAAAAGCAACCAGTACTGCACAAGCTGGGCCCACACTCGAGGGAGAGGGTAAGTCCTGCAAATTCCACAGTTTGACTTTGCTAAATATTGCTAACCATGCTTCAGTTCATGGGGATGTCTCAGTCAGCTACGCTTCGGTTGATGCAATGTGCTATCATTCATCGTGGTCCTTCAAATGAGCCTGTTGCCTGCACTGTGTGAGCCTACTCATGCCACTCTACCCCCTCCTCTGCTGCTAACTATTTGTCTGTTCTGTTATATTTCGCAGAACTTGAGGCCAATCCTGACGAGGCTGAAGACAATGCAGGAGAAGATTCAGATGCGGATGAGCCTGAAGCGGAGAACATCTTCCAATCCCACCTTCCAGACGAAGAGCATGAGGGTGAGGGGGAGGGGGAGGATGAAGCCCCCACTGTTATACTCACTCTGGAGGAAGTGCTGGTGCCGCCCATTGAAGTGCCAGCCCCTTTCCTGAGTGGTGCGAGTGTTGGGGCATTTCCTGGTTTCACACAGTCTGATGCTGCGGCTTCCAGTGGGGTGCAGCGAGCCACACCCGGGGCCCCACCGTCGAAGGCTGCGGGTCCTAGTGGGGTGCAGCGAGCCACACCCGGGGCCCCACCGTCGAAGGATGCGGGTCCTAGTGGGGTGCAGCGAGCCACACCCAGGGCCCCACCATCTGAGGCTGAGGGTCCTAGTGGGGTGCAGCAAGCCACACCCAGGGTGAGGAGGGGAGGGAGAGATCAATAGCGCTCTCCTGAGATGCAGGATGTAACACATGTGGTTCAGATGAGGAGAGCTTCGTTGGGTGGATGGTACTTTGAAAAAATTGAAAAAATTTCAAGAATTGCATTACACATCCAATTTCTCCCTTTTGACTTCCAAAAAATGAAGATTTATGATGCATATTCTCTGTCTTCTTCACTCCCTCCAAAACTTTGGCTAAAAACAATGGTGGCTTTCTGCGCAGATTTTGTAACGTGTACTGATTTTTGTTAAGTGCTCAGAAGGTTTTTTGGGAATGGTCACATACGCCGTCGTCGAAAAAATGTAAGTTAGCCAAACTTGCTTAAATGGCAAAAACTGGCGCAGACATCAGGTTACGTCCCTTATGATGCAAAAAAATCGTAGCCTAAAAAATCATACCTAAGTGAATTACGCTGGTGCAGAAACTTTGGGGAAACTTGGAGATTTTTATTTATTCCAAAAAGACGGCACAGATAATTGGGGAAAATTGACCTCTATGGCCTAGAAATTTAGTACTGCCCCATTTGGGATGGTAACACTCCTGAGGCGCGAGACTTTGCGTCAGATGCAGAAGTCTTGCCTCTCGCAATAAATTGGGGTTAGTGCCCTCAAAAGGAAGGGGGGCACTCAATCAAGCGCTCCACTTCCTTTCTGGGGAGGGATCGGGGCTCACGGCCCACCAGTGCTGTGCACTGGGCCGCATAGCGCTGCCACGTTCCAGGGGCTCGTCCCTGAATTAAAGGGAAGGGCCCAAGCCGCAATACTCTGCATATGAGGAACCCATCTACTTGGGCCACAGGGGAGTGAAGGTGCCACGCGATCAGCCCGGCACTCATGCAGAGTGCCGGGCTGAGCGATCACAGCGGCATCAGAGGGGAAAGGAAAAAGGGAGATTTTTTTTTATCAGCAGTTGCCGGCCACCTTCCCTTTAAATTTTGCTCGACTAGCAGCCAGCCGTCCAGTACACATCCCCTGAAGCAAAGTCGCTGTCATCGCCCGGTGCAGCTTTAGGGAGCGAAACCCAATTTAGGGTGTGGGGCGCTAGCACGGCCATGACATCACCATCTCCGGGCGCTGGATATCGGGGCACAACACTTGCACCGCCGCTATACTCCCGCAAAATTTAGAGGGAGTCGTTAGTGGTGCAGTGCCCGGTTGCAAAGTCATTTGCATCACAGGAGGTACAAATGACCCCAATTTCTCCCTATAGTACTCTATTCTTCACCACCTGGCTATCCGACTATGGGATGAGAAGCCATTGGAGGCGGCCGATGGAGAGAGAGGCAGCCAGGGAGAGAGGCAGGTGGGCGAGTGAGCGGGGAGAGAGGCGGCCAGGTGGGTGGGGAGAGAGGCGGCCGGGGAGAGAAGCGGCTGGGCAGGAGGGGAGAGAGGCGGCCGGGTGGGTGGAGAGAGAGGTGGCCAGATGGGTGGGGAGAGAGGCGGCTGGGCGAGCGAGTGGGGAGAGAGGCGGCCAGGGAGAGAAGCGGCTGGGCAGGTGGGGAGAGAGGCGGCCGGGCGGGTGGGGAGAGAGGCGGCCGGGTGGGTGGGGAGAGAGGCGGCCGGGCGAGCGAGTGGGGAGAGAGGCGGCCGGGGAGAGAAGCGGCTGGGCGGGTGGGGAGAGAGGCGGCCGGGTGGGTGGGGAGAGAGGCGGCCGGGCGAGCGAGTGGGGAGAGAGGCGGCCGGGGAGAGAAGCGGCTGGGCGGGTGGGGAGAGAGGCGGCCGGGGAGAGAAGCGGCTGGGCGGGTGGGGAGAGAGGCGGCCGGGCGAGCGAGCGGGGAGAGAGGCGGCCGGGAAGAGAGAGAGCTGAGCCACGGCAGCAGTGGTCGGCAGTGGAGTGGCGGGGGTGGGGGGGGAGAGAGAGACAGAGAGAGAGAGAGAGCCTGGAGGAGAGAAAGACTGGTGGAGCGAGAGTTCTTGTGGGTGGGAAAGAGAGAGAGAGACGGGGTGGGGGATCTGAGGGGAGAGATATTCTTCCAATCCAGAAGTCACGACACTGTCGCTATTCACTTCATACCCAATAAACCTGTTAACAATCCGCACACAATGCCCCATCTATGGCAGGGGGAGGGGGTCAAGGGACTTCAGCTGGGGGAGGCAGCACTTACGCTGGGGGGCAAGGGACTTTGGCTGGAGGAAGGATTCACTTGAGCTGTGGTACAAGACTTTGGCTGGGAGAGGCAGCACTTGCGCTGGGGTACGGGACTTTGGCTGGGGAGGGCGCACTTGCGCTGGGGTATGAGACTTTGGCTGGGGGAGACAGCACTTGCGCTGGGGTATGAGACTTTGGCTGGGGGAGGGACACACTTGCGCTGGGGTAAGGGACTTTTTGGTTAGTACTTGGTGGCTTCTGAGGAGATCTATCCTCTGTGGCTTCTGGAAGTCAAAGTGGATCGAGTTATAATTTGCGAAGTCAGTGAGAACTTGGGCTGGACGATTCCATTTACACATTCCAGAGAAACTTCAGGGTGTGGATTATCCTCCAAGGGGATCAGAGACAAGGGGCATACAATTAAACACGTCCTTTAAGTAATGTGGCAGGGGTGGGAGCCTGATTGGAGGGGTTCACACTTGAGTTGTGTCAAAGAGAGGGAGGCAACAACACGTTCAGGGAGGAAAGGGAGGTTGGAGATGGGGCGGTAGTTTGCAAGGACAGAGGGGTCAAGAGTGGGTTTTGATATTTTCATTTCATATTTCCTCTTTTCCTTCCTAATTGTCTTTTTAACCTCTTTCCTAAGCTCATTATATTCCTGTTTGACATCTCTTCTTAATTAATTAGGTACTTTATGTATGGATTTTCTTTCGATACAATTATCATCAACTTTTTTTTTTATCCATGGCAATTCATTCTTGGTTAGTTCTTATTTTTTACTGGAATATGTTTCTTCTGAATTATCTCAATCTCCCCTTTAAATATTACTCACTGTTTTACTTCCTTGTCTGTCAATATTTTTCTCCAGTTACTTTTCTTAGCGTTATCTTCATTGCCTTAAAATGAGCTTTTCCAATCTATTACAGTGCAATATGATTAAATTTGCTAAGTAATTTTATTTACTGAACTGTTTTATTCCTTTATCCATTTTAACGGTTGTATCAAGTTTGGCAAGCTCACAATGGAATGCAAACTGGATTGCAATACAGTAAAAATGTTGCAATATATACATTGCAGCCACAGCAAATCTTTATTTTTCAAAAGGGCTCAAACCCTTTTTTAAAAAGGACATATAAAACAGATTAACACATTTAGCAGGGGTAAATTATAAGCATCACAAAGCTTGAGCATTAGCACCCGATGGGGTGGTTTTCACATCTAAACAAAAGCGTTTGTCACATTGAGTGCCAAAAGTGCTTGAGCTCGAGCACCTGAGGAGGTGAAAAAGACTCTAAAACATCACTGAATTGGTTACTAGACGGTTTTGACACCTAGACAAAAACACTTATAAAAAGAGTTTAACACATTGATTGGCATAAAGGATTTAACAGTTTGACTTTAGCAAGGCAGTACAACGCTTCAATGAATAAATCCAGGTTTTTTAACCTCCATCTCTGTCAGTAGTCTGGAAATAATACCATTCGTCCTCAGATTTGTTTGTTTTAAATTCTATAATCCTGTCCGGAACCGCCATCTTGTTAGGTGCTATAATTGCCTCAATGTCACTGGGCTCGGAGGAAAGGAAAAAGAAAAATCAGCTGGGGTTCCTGTCTCTGATCACTATCTTGTGACTTCCCTGCAGAAATTACATGTATAGTAGATTCTCCATCCACTCAATGACCAGAAATTTCTAGCCCAGAAACAACAGAATCAGGCCATGATATTCTCTGTGGTCAAAGTATTTGCTAAAACTCACTGCCTGGGGTCACACAAAAAATAGGCACTTAGGTTTGGCATTAATGGACTACTAGTTCTGGTGGAACTGGAACCCAGCAAGAAAAAAGAAAAACGATTGATAAATCTGTTTCAGTGATGTTGGTTAAGGGATAAATATTGGCTAGGGCACTGCAGTGAACTCCCTTGCTCTTCTTCGAAATAGTACTATGAGATCTTTAGCATCCATCCCAGAGGGCTGATGGGGCCTCGGTTTAATGCCTCATCTGAAAGACAATATGTCCGTCAGTGCAGCACTCCCCCACTGGAATGGCAGGCTCGATTTGAAATTAAATTTAAAGCTCCGTGAATTTTCTCCTGTACCGCCGAAGGTAGACAAGTGAATCTGCAATCAAACTGTTCAACTCTGATCTGTTGTATTCTACAGGTAATAGTCCTCCCATGGTTCCAGCAGAACTGGAAAATGATAGCATTACTGAAACAAACCACAGCATTCGTGCAGCAATATAGTTCAACAATGATAAAATGGCACTTCCCTTGTACCATCTTCCTTCATCTCCACTAAACCTTGAACTGAAAACTGCTATAGGGGTTATTATTAAACTTGAGGAATGAATTTAATTAATTTTTAAAATAGCCAATATACACATTCCTAGAGAATTTTCCTTTTATTAATACATAATTTTGTTTTAAATAAATATTTGAAACTGTAATTGATGTTAACTGCATTTGAGTTAATTTCTTGACCTGGCGTATACACAAATATGGCACTACATTCTGGGCAATGTGGTTTCCTTCATTAGTCTAAGTTTGGAAAAGTAATCACAGGGTTATACTGAAGTAACATCCATGACAAGATGTACAATTTATAAAACCACTCACTGAGTCTCCATAAAAGGTAGGGAATCCACCTCTCGTTCCTTTCTTATTTTCTATGGTTAAACCCATCACAAGTCACGTGCCAGAAGGGCTGACCATTTTTCAACTCCATGTAAAAATTGTCAGCAATAATTTTTATTCTTAAACCATGATACAAGTATAAAAGAGTTATGGTTGCCAGATATTAACTACCAACAACATCTTGTATTTATATAGTGCCTTTAACATAGTAAAACGTCCCAAGGCACTTCACAGGAATATTATGAGACAGAAAATTTGACACCAAGCCACACTAGGAGAAATTAGGGCAGCTAACCAAAAGCTTGGTCAAAGAGGTAGGTTTTAAGGAGCATCTTGAAGGGCGGAGATGGGTGATGTTATGGAGGTGGAAATAGGTGGTCTCAGTTATGCTGTGCAAATGTGGTCGAGAGCTCATTTCAGGGTCAAATGTGATACCAAGGTTGCGAACAGTGTGGTTCAACCTCAGAGAAATTGGGGAGAGGGATGGAATCAATGGCTAGGGAATGGAATTTGTGGCGGGGACTGAAAACGATGGCTTCGGTCTTCCCAATAGAAACATAGAAACATACAAAATAGGTGCAGGAGTAGGCCATTCAGCCCTTCGAGCATACACCACCATTCAATAAGATCATGGCTGATCATCACCTCAGTACCCCTTTCCTGCTTTCTCTCCATACCCCTTGATCCCTTTAGCCGTAAGGGCCATATCTAACTCCCTCTTGAATATATCCAACGAACTGGCATCAACAACTCTCTGCGGTAGAGAATTCCACAGGTTAACAACTCTCTGAGTGAAGAAGTCCCTCCTCACCTCAGTCCTAAATGGCTTACCACTTAGCCTTCGACTGTGTCCCCTGGTTCTGGACTTAGCCAACATCGGGAACATTCTTCCTGCATCTAATACAGGCCCAGTCGATCCAGTCTCTCCTCATATGTCAGTCCTGCCATCCCGGGAATCAGTCTGGTGAATCTTCGCTGCACTCCCTCAATAGCAAGAACGTCCTTCCTCAGAGGAGGAGACCAAAACTGAACACAATATTCCAGGTGAAGCCTCACCAAGGCCCTGTACAACTGCAGTAAGACCTCTCTGCTCCTATACTCAAATCCCCAAGCTATGAAGGCCTTCATGCCATTTGCCTTCTTCACCGCCTGCTGTACCTGTATGCCAACTTTCAATGACTGATATACCTTTGACACCCAGGTCTCGTTGCACCTCTCTTTTTCCTAATCTGCCGCCATTCAGATAATATTCTGCCTTTATGTTTTTGCCACCAAAGTGGATAACCTCACATTTATCCACATTATCATGCATTTGCCCACTCACCTAACCTGTCCAAGTTACACTGCAGCCTCTTAGCATCCTCCTCACAGCTCACACTGCCACCCAGCTTAGTGTCATCTGCAAACTTGGAGATATTACACTCAGTTCCTTCATCTAAATCATTGATGTATATTGTAAATAGCTGGGGTCCCAGCACTGAGCCTTGTGGCAACCCACTAGTCACTGCCTGCCATTCTGAAAAGACCCATTTATCCCAACTCTCTGCTTCCTGTTTGCCAACCAGTTCTCTATCCACATCAATACATTATCCCCAGTACCATGTGCTTTAATTTTGCACACTAATCTCTTGTGTGGGACCTTGTCAAAAGCCTTTTGAAAGTCCAAATACACAACATCCACTGGTTATCCCTTATCCATTCTACTAGTTACATCTTCAAAAAAGTTCAGACAATTTGTCAAGCACGATTTCCCTTTCATAAATCCATGCTGACTTGGACCGATCCTGTCATTGCTTTCCAAATGCGCTGCTATTTCATCTTTAATAATTGATTCCAACATTTTCCCCACGACTGATGTCAGGCTAACCGGTCTATAATTCCCTGTTTTCTTTCTCCCTCCTTTTTTAAAAAGTAGTGTTACATTAGCTACCCTCCAGTCCATAGAAACTGATCCAGAGTCGATAGACTGTTAAATGACCACTAATGCATCCACTATTTCTAGGGCCAGTTCCTTAAGTACTCTGGGATGCAGACTATCTGGCCCTAGGGATTTATCGACTTCAATCCCATCAATTGCCCTAACACAATTTCCCGCCTAATAAGGATTTCCTTCAGTTCCTCCTTCTCACTATATCCTCGGTCCCTTAGTATTTCCGGAAGGTTATTTAGAAACATAGAAAATAGGTGCAGGAGTAGGCCATTCGGCCCTTCGAGCCTGCACCACCATTCAATAAGATCATGGCTGATCATTCACCTCAGTATCCCTTTCCTGCTTTCTCTCCATACCCCTTGATCCCTTTAGCCCTAAGGGCCATATCTAACTCCCTCTTGAATATATCCAATGAACTGGCATCAACAACTCTCTGCGGTAGGCAATTCCACAGGTTAACAACTCTTAGTGAAGAAGTTTCTCCTCATCTCAGTCCTAAATGGCTCACCCCTTATCCTTAGACTATGTCTCCTGGTTCTGGATGTCCCCAACATCGGGAACATTCTTCCTGCATCTAACCTGTCCAGTCCCGTCAGAATTTTATATGTTTCTATGAGATCCCCTCTTATCCTTCTAAACTCCAGTGAATACAGGCCCAGTCGATCCAGTCTCTCCTCATATGTCAGTCCTGCCATCCCGGGAATCAGTCTGGTGAACCTTCGCTGCACTCCCTCAATAGCAAGAACGTTCATCCTCAGGTTAGATCATCAAAACTGAACACAATATTCCAGGTGAGGCCTCACTAAGGCTCTGCACAACTGCAGTAAGACCTCCCTACTCCTATACTCAAATCCCCTAGCTATGAAGGCCAACGTACCATTTGCCTTCTTCATCGCCTGCTGCACATTTGGAACTGATGCACACCTTGCCTTCAAAAGGAGATTGATACATTGAATACGGTTCAGAGAACAACTATGATTCTTAGGGAGCTCAATTATGAGGAAAGACTTACACAGTTGAATTTGTCACATTGTGTTAAACAAGACTAGGAGGAGACATTGCTGAGTAGAGGCAATGTAGATGTAAACATGCTATTTCTCTTGGATTATGACCACAGAACCAGAAAGCATAGATTCAAAACTAGCAAGTCACAAATGAAACCAGAGATTGTCATCAACCATTTTAGTTGAGTCTGTTTGACATATCCAGTACCTCCATATGCTAATGGTTTTGTAAAATGGACTCCCAGCTAAACCAGTTGATGCTGTGTTGATTAATTATTCAAAAATCTCAATAAATGTCAGGTTGGCAAAAAGAGCGGAGATTGGGGATATGTAACTCCTTCTCAATCTGCACATAAAGCCCTGGGACTAGTTGGTGCAAGTGTTCACCATTCCTAGGAAGTCGCTCTTCCATTTGTTTCCTTCAGTGGTGCAGAACGGTTACTGCAGCCGCAAAACTTTCCAGTATCTTTACCGTCTCTGGCTTCCTTCGTGAAGACAGAACCAAAGTATTTGTTTAACTGGGCCGGCATTTCTTTGTTGCCCATTATAAATTCACCTGAATCTGACTGCAAGGGAGCTATGTTTGTCTTCACTAATCTTTTTCTCTTCTCATATTTATAGAAGTTTTTGCAGTCAGTTTTTATGTTCCCAGCAAGCTTCCTCTCATACTCTATTTCCCCCCTCCTAATTAAACCCTTTGTCCTCCTCGGCTGAATTCTAAATTTCCCACTCCTCAGGTTTGCTGCTTTTTCTGGCCAATTTATATGCCTCTTCCCTGGATTTAACACTATCCTTAATTTCCCTTGTTAGCCACGGTTGAGCCACCTTCCCAGTTTTATTTTTACTCCAGACAGGGATGTACAATTGTTGAAGTTCATCCATGTGATCTTTAAATGTTTACCATTGCCTATCCACCATCAACTCTTCAAGTATCACTCGCCAGTCTATTCTAGCCAATTCACGTCTCATACCATCGAAGTTACCTTTCCTTAAGTTCAGGAACCTAGTCTCTGAATTAACTGTGTCACTCGCCATCTTAATAAAGAATTCTACCATATTATGGTTACTCTTCCCCAAGGGGCCTCGCACAACAAGATTGCTAATTAGTCCTTTCTCATTACACATCACCCAGTCTAGGATGGCCAGCTCTCTCGTTGGCTCTTCGACATATTGGTCCAGAAAACCATCCCTAATGCACTCCAGGAAATCCACCTCCACCGCATTGCTACCAGTTTGGTTAGCCCAATCAATATGTAGATTAAAGTCACCCATGATAACTGCTATACCTTTATTGCATGCATCCCTAATTTCTTGTTTGATGCTGTCCCCAACCTCACTACTGCTGTTTGGTGGTCTGTACAACAACTCCCACTAGCGTTTTCTGCCCTTCGGTATTCCAAAGCTCCACCCATACCGATTCCACATCATCTAAGCTAATGTCCTTCCTTACTATTGCATTAATTTCCTCTTTAACCAGCAACGGCACCCCACCTCCTTTTCCTTTCTGTCGATCCTTCCTAAATGTTGAATACCCCTGGATGTTGAGTTCCCAGCCTTGGTCACCTTGGAGCCATGTCTCCGTGATGCCAAGTACATCATATCCGTTAACAACTATCTGTGCAGTTAATTCATCCACCTTATTGCGAATATTCCTCGCATTGAGGCATAGAGCCTTCAGGCTTTTTAACACCCTTTTCCCCTTTAGAATTTTGCTGTAATGTGGCCCTTTTTGCTTTTTGCCTTGGGTTTCTCTGCCCTCCACTTTTACTTTTCCTATTTCTATCTTTGCTTCTGCCCCCATTCTACTTTCCTCTGTCTCCCTGCATAGGTTCCCATCCCCCTGCCATATTTGTTTAACCCTTCCCCAACAGCACTAGCAAACACTCCCCCTAGGACATTGGTTCCGGTCCTGCCCAGGTGCACTCCGTCCGGTTTGTACTGGTCTCACCTTCCCCAGAACCGGTTCCAATGTCCCAGGAATTTGAATCCCTCCCTTCTGCACCACTCCTCAAGCCACGTATTCATCTGAGCTATCCTGCGATTCCTACTCTGACTAGCACGTGGCACTGATAGCAATCCTGAGATTACAACTTTTGAGGTCCTACTTTTTCATTTAGCTCCTAGCTCCCTAAATTTGTCTTGTAGGGCCTCATCCCATTTTTTACCTATATTGTTGGTACCTATATGCACCATGACAACTGGCTGCTTAAGCTCCCCCCTCAAAATGTCCTGCACCTGCTCTGAGACATCCTTGACCCTTGCACCAGGGAGGCAACATACCATCCTGGAGTCTTGGTTGCGGCCACAGAAACATCTATCTATTCCCCTTACAATAGAATCCCCTATCACTATAGCTCTCCCACTCTTTTTCCTGCCTTCCTGTGCAGCAGAGCCACCCACAGTGCCATGAACTTGGCTGCTGCTGCTCTCCCCTGATGAGTCATCCCCCTGAACAGTACCCAAAGCGGTGTATCTGTTTTGCAGGGGGATAACCGCAGGGGACCCCTGTACTACCTTCCTTCCACTACTCTTCCTGTTGGTCACCCATCCCCTATCTGGCTGCGTAACCTTTACCTGCGGTAAGACCAACTGACTAAACGTGCTATTCACGTCATTCTCAGTATCGTGAATGCTCCAGAGTGTATTCACCCGCAGCCCCAGTGCCTCAAGGCATTCTGTCAGGAGCTGCAGCCGGACACACTTCCCGCATATGTAGTCGTCAGTGGCACTGGAAGCGTCCCTGACTTCCCACATAGTACAGGATATACTTGCTTTGGAGGCAGTTCAGAAAAGGTTCACTAGGTTGATTCCGGAGATGAGGGGGTTGATTTATGGGGAAAGATTGAGGAGGTTGGGCATCTACTCATTGGAATTCAGAAGAATGAGAGGTGATCTTATCGAAACCTATAAAATTATGAGGGGGCTTGACAAGGTGGATGCAGAAAGAATGTTTCCACTGATAGGGGAGACTAGAACTAGGGGGCATGATCTTAGAAAAAGGGGCCACCCATTTAAAACTGAGATGAGGAGGAATTTCTTCTCTCAGAGGGTTGTAAATCTGTGGAATTCACTGCCTCAGAGAGCAGTGGAAGCCGTGACATTGAATAAATTTAAGACAGAGATAGACAGCTTCCTAACCGATAAGAGATTAAGGGGTTATGGGGAGCAGGCAGGGAAGTGGACCTGAGTCCATGATCGGATCAGCCATGATCGAATTAAATGGCGAAGCAGGCTCAAGGGGCCGTATGGCCTACTCCTGCTCCTATTTCTTATGTTCTTATCTTACGTTCCTATTAAAAAGATGACAACTCTGGATTCTGCAAATCCACTTCACTTCCAAAGATAAAACCTAATCTGGCCACAGAGAGACTGAACAGCAATCCAGCTACTTTGCACAGAGCACAATCAAACTCGACAACAGCTTTCCGTTAGTTTTAATTTTTATTCCCTTGTTACAAGGCCTGATTCCACTCAGTTCTAGGCCTGATTCCACTCAGTTCTATCTCCATTTATGAAGTTCAATCAACAGTTCCCTGCTCGCAGAAACAATGGCAAGTTAACCTTTCTGAGTTTAGTGTTTCCTGTCCCTCTACCCTAGTTGTATCCACCAGGTGCTGGTTTAACAAATGTTGACAGATGGTCCCAGTCCATCACCACACACTTTTCCAAAAAAAAGGATTGGAATATAGTCGATTTTATATACAGATATATCAGAAGCCGTTCATACTGTCCTTGAAGATAATCTATTTTACTTAATAGCATAACAACCACCAAGCAGTGATAATTAATGTGAATTGAAGAGGTCAGATATTGTGATTTTCTTTGTTATTCATTCTTGCAAAGAAATACTGTTTCCTGGAGATGAGTTAGAAATGTACTCGCACCGCACCCCTCTCATCAAACAAATTCCTGGCCGAGAGCCCAAGTGGTTGCCTTGAATGAACCTGCAAAGCCATACAGGTTCACGAACTACACAAACTAAAACGCAGATGTCACATTTTACCATTAGGAATGAAGTTCCCGGATCTACATAATTTGGAAATTGCATACGCTAAATACTTAAATTTGGAGATGACTTACTTTTCTATAAAATCATAATCGTACACAATGTAATGACATAGTTAAAGTGCAGTTTTAAATAAGTTAATTTATAGGTGGGACCAAATGCAGCAAACCCAATCGTCCCTTACCCGACCCTACATCCTGTACAGGGTGAAATTGCAGTGTGTCTATAGGAGGGCTGTCTCTGTGGAACCCTTTCTATCTCTGATTTCTTTAAAAAAATGTTCTATGATGCTTTCTCCATCTAGCACAAAAATCTTGGCTGACTCTCCAATGCAGTAGTGAGGGAGTGCTGCACTGTCGGAGGTGCTGTCTTTCGGATGAGACATTAAACCGAGGCCCCATCTGCTCTCAGGTGGGCGTAAAAGATCTCATAGGACTATTTTGAAGAAGAGCAGGGGAATTATCCCCGGTATCCTGGACAATATTTATTCCCCAATCAACATAGCAAAAACAGATTATCTGGTTATTATCACATTGCTGTTTGAGGGAGCTTGCTGTGAGCAAAATGACTGCCACGTTTTCTACATTACAACAGTGACTACACTCCAAAAAAAGTACTTCATCGGCTGTAAAGCGCTTTGGGACATCCAGTGGTCATGAAAGGCGCTATATAAATGCAAGTCTTTCTTTTTTCCCAGATTACTGCATTAGCACTGACTACCCAAACTATTTGCATGCATCTTGAATTCCAAACTCTTAAGAGATTTGTCAAACATGATTTCCCTTTCATAAATCTGTGTTGACTCTGTCCGATCCTATTATTATTTTCTAAGTGCTCTGTCACCATGTCCTTAACAATAGATTCTAGCATTTTCCCTACTACTGATGTCAGGCTAACTGGTCTGTAGTTCCCCATTTTCTCTCTCCTTCCTTTCTTAAATAGTGGGGTTACATTTGTTACCTTCCAATCTGCGGGAACCGTTCTAGAATCGGTGGAATTTTGGACGATGACAACCAATGCATCCACTATCTCTATAGCCACCTCTTTTGAAACCATGATGTAAGCCATCAGGTCCATTAATTTCTCCAATACTATTTATTTACGAATACTAATTTCTTTCAGAGCCTCATTCTCGCTGGACTCTTGGTTCTCCACTATTTCTGGGAGTTTTTTTGCATTTTCTTCCATGAAGACAGACACAAAGGGGGGAATTTTTTGAAGGGGTCAGCGGGCGTGTTCGGTGGCGGATCGGGTGCGAATTAATTTTTTTGACAGTGGATCGGGCCCCCGCTATAAACTGCTGCCATGCACCTTTCCCAGAAGTCGAGTCTGTCAGCGCTGAACAGACCCAACACACAGTGACAGGAGGGAAATTCAGGTCATTAGGACCTTGTTAACAGCCCATTAAGAAGTATTTTGAATTCATCTTTACATTTTACAAGGTTGCTCACGGGGTCCACTCTACTCGGGGATTACGTCAGGTAAGCAGGTCAGGAGTTGTATGACCATGGAATCATCTCATTACTTGACAGCTGCAAATGTGCTTTCAAAGCTCCTATCTCTCAGCTGTTCACTTTCCAAACTCAGAAGCTGTTGATTACTGCATTTGGAAGAGAGATTGAGCTTTATGCACGCTGCAAGTGTTTGGAATAAACTCTCTATCTGGTGTCAGCTCATTGGAACAACCTCTCTCACCATTGACAGATCGCTTCCATCATCTCTACTTCACCTGCCATACAGAACATCGGTATCGGTGCTCTTGAAAAAATGTCACCTTGGTCCTCAGAATCTCACCACGATCAGCCCAAACACCAGCTGCACCAACAATAACACCACTCTGCTCCACAGGACACAGCGCATCAGCACCCAACCACATTGGTGTCCAGGAGGCCAGGGTGGCATCACCATGGCCAAATTTACTTCACTTGATGCTGTGCACCCTGGCTGCCACATGATGCGCCAGATTGGCACCATCCCACACCAGCACCATAAAGTATCCCTACAATGCCCAAGCCATTCCTTTCACATTCATCACTATGGCGAGGGGTACAGTTATGTCTCACCATTACTGCAACTCACTAAGCCACATCCAAAGGTGCCGATAGATCTGTCCAAGAACGCAAAGTGTTGAAAATAAAGGTTTCAATGTTTGATAACACATTACCATAAACTTTACATCAGCATTGGCAATAACACCCAAGTACCTACCCTTGTGCATTGTTAGTTGGTATGATTGGACTAGGATGAGGGTGAATGTGAGGGATGACTAGTGAGATGGGGAAGTGATAACGTAGATAGAGAGGGTTGGGTGGAGGTGCAAGGTAATGATGAGAGTAAGGATGTGCAGGAGTAGGGTAGGGAAGGCAGATTGATAGAGATGTGATGAGTGGCACAGAAGGATGAGGTTGAGTCTGGCTTTGCAGTAAAGTTTTGTGATCTACTGAGATCATTGAAAGGATTGCCCCACTGCATCCTGGTCCTCCTGACCACATCCCTGCTTGTGACCTCCTGAGCAATGTGCAACCAGGCTGCATTGGTCTCCTGGGGCGGTCTCTTCCACCCTTGGAAGGGAAGAGAACCTCTCTGCGTGCTGTTACTCCCTCCATAAGCATCTGAAAGGAGTCATGGGAGAGCCTGAGTGCAGCCATGCACCTCTGTGCAGTACTCGTCAATGTTTGCAGCACCTCAATGCTGTAGAACACTGACAGCATAACAGTCAAAATAAATTTGCGCGTGGTCCCTTTAAGGAAGCCAGCTGACAACGTGTCATCAAATGATGTCACCAGACCCGCTTCCTTCAATTGGCTGGAAAATGCACTGGGTGGGCTTAACAAGCACAAACAGGGTAAAATCATTTTGGACAGCGGGATGGCGAAAGCATTGAGGCTGGGTCCCCGCCACGGACCCACCGAGTTAGGGGAACTCGCGGCCAAAGTATTTGTTTAATTTCTCTGGCATTTCCTTATTCCCCATTATAATTTCTTTTGTTGCAGCCTGTAAGGGACCCATGTTTACTTTCGCTAATCTTTTCCTTTTACATACCTATAGAAGCTAGTTTACTCTCATAATCTATCTTCCCTTTGTTTATCAATTTCTTGGTACTCCTTTACTGAATTCTAAAATCCTCCCAATGCTCAGGCTTACTATTCATTTTGGCAACATAAGCCTCTTCATTTAATTTAATACTATCTTTAATTTTTCTTGTTAGCCACGGTTGGACCATTTACCCCATGGTGTTTTTATTCCTTAAGGGAATCTATATTCGCTGCGAATTATGAATTATTTCTTTAAATGTTTGCTATTGATTTTCGACTGTCAAATCTTTTATTCTAGTTTCCCAGCCTACCTTAGCTATCTCACATCTCATACCTATGTAATTTGATTTGTTCAGGTTTAGGACCCTCGTTTGAGGCTTAACTAAATCACTCTCACACTCAACATAATAGTCTATCATATTATGATCACTGCTGTCCAGGGGCTCCTTTACCACATGGTTATTAATTAACCCCGTCTCATTGCACATTGGTAGATCTAGACTCCTTGAAACACTGATCTAGAAAACAATCCTAAATGTATTCCATGACCTCTTCCTATGCACGATTTCTGAAAATTTGGTTTGCCCCAGTCTATACGAAATTTAAAGTCCTCCATGATTACTATATTAACGTTGTTACATGCATCTCAAATTTCCTGATTTGTACTCTGGCCGACACTACAACCACTGTTAGGGGGCTGATAGACTACTTCCACTGGTATTTTCTGCTCCTTGAGCACAAAAATCTCGGTTAACACTCCAGTGCAGTACTGAGAGTGCTGCACTGTCGGAGGTGCCATCTTTCAGATGAGAACGTAAGAACACAAGTAGTAGGAGCAGGAGTAGGCCATATGGCCCTTCGAGCATGCTCCACCATTCAATATCATGGCTGATCTTTGACCTCAACTCCACTTTCTCATCCAATCTACATGCTCCTTTATTCCCCTAGAGTCCAAAAATCTATCTAAGTCTTGAATATACTCAACAACTGAGTATCCACAGCCCTTTCGGATAGAGAACTCCAAAGATTCATAATCCTTGAGCAAAGAAATTGCTCCTCATCTCTGTTTTAAATGGCCGGCCCCTTATCCCGAGACTATGCCCCCTAGTTCTAGGCTCTCCAGCATCTACCCTGTCAATCCCCCTCAGGATCTTAGATGTTTCAATGCAATCACCTCTCATTCTTCTAAACTCCAGAGAGTATAAGAACATAAGCAATAGGAGCAGGAGTAGGTCATACGGCCCCTTGAGCCTGCTCCGCCATTTAATACGATCATGGCTGATCCGATCATGGACTCTGGTCCACCTCCCTGCCCGCTCTCCATAACCCCTTATTCCCTTATCATTTAAGAAACTGTCCATTTCTCTCTTAAATTTATTCAATATCCCAGCTTCCACAGCTCTCAGGCAGCGAATTCCACAGATCCACAACCCTCATAAGAAATTTCTCCTCATCTCAGTTTTAAATGGGCGGCCTTTATTCTACGATTATGCCCTCGAGTTCTAGTCTCCCCTATCAATGGAAACATCCTCTCTGCATCCACCTAGTCAGGCCCCCTCATAATCATATACGTTTCGATAAGATCACCTCTCATTCTTCTGAATTCCAATGAGTAGAGGCCCAACCTACTCAATCATTCATTATAAGTCAACTCCCTGATCTCTGGAATCAATCTTGTGAACCTTCTCTGAACTGCCTCCAAAGCAAGTATTTCCTTTCACAGAAACATAGAAAATAGGTGCAAGAGTAGGCCAATCGGCCCTTCGAGCCTGCACCACCATTCAATAAGATCATGGCTGATCATTCACCTCAGTACCCCTTTCCTGCTTTCTCTCCATACCCCTCGATCCCTTTAGCCGTAAGGGCCATATCTAACGCTCTCTTGAATACATCCAATGAACTGGCATCAACAACTCTCTGCGGCAGGGAATTCCACTGGTCAAGAACTCTCTGAGTGAAGAAGTTTCTCCTCATCTCAGTCCTAAATGTCTTACCCCTTATCCTAAGACTGTGTCCCCTGGTTCTGGACTTCCCCATCATCGGGAACATTCTTCCCGCATCTAACTTGTCCAGTCCCGTCAGTATCTTATACATTTCTATGAGATCCCCTTTGATCCTTCTAAACTCCAATGAATAAAGTTGATCCTGTCTCTCCTCATATGACAGCCCAGCCATCCCTGGAATCAGTCTGGTGAACCTTCGCTGCACTCCCTCAATAGCCAGAACGTCCTTCCTCAGATTAGGAGACCAAAACTGAACACAATATTCCAGGTGGGGCCTCACCAAGGCCCTGTACAACTGAAGCAAGACTTCCCTGCTTCTATACTCAAATCCTCTTGCTATGAAGGACAACATACCATTTGCCTTCTTCACCGCCTGCTGTACCTGCATGCCAACTTTCAAAGACTGATGAACCATGACACCCAGGTCTCGCTGCACCTCCCCTTTTTCTAATCTTCCACCATTCAGATAATATTCTACCTTCGTGTTTTTGCCCCCAAAGTGGATAACCTCACATTTATCCACATTATATTGCAATTGCCATGTATTTGCCCACTTGCCTAACCTGTCCAAGTCACCCTGCAGCCTCTTAGTGTCCTCCTCACAGATCACACTACCACCAAGTTTAGTGTCATCTGCAAACTTGGAGATAATACACTCAATTCCATCATCTAAATCATTAATATATGTTGTAAAGAGCTGGGGTCCCAGCACTGAGCCCTGCGGCACTCCACTAGTCACTGCCTGCCATTCTGAAAAGGACCCATTAATCCCGACTCTCTACTTCCTGTCTGCCAACCAGTTCTCTATCCACACCAGTAATTACCCCCAATACCATGTGCTTTGATTTTGCACACCAATTTCTTATGTGGGACCTTGTCAAAGACCTTTTGAAAGTCCAATTACACCACATGCACTGGTTGTCCCTTGTCCACTCTACTAGTTACATCCTCAAAAAATTCCAGAAGATTTGTCAAGCATGATTTCACCTTCATAAATCCATGCTGACTTGGACCGATCCCGTCACTGTTTTCCAAATGCGCTGCTATTTCATCCTTAATAATTGATTCCAACATTTTCCCCACTACTGATGTCAGGCTAATCGGTCTATAATTACCCGTTTTCTCTCTCCCTCCTTTTTTAAAAAGTAGTGTTACATTAGCCACCCTGCAGTCCATAGGAACTGATCCAGAGTCGATCGACTGTTGGAAAATAATCACCAATGCATCCACTATTTCTCGGGCCGCTTCCTTAAGACAATCAAACCCTTGGGATTTATCAGCCTTCAATTCCATCAATTTCCCCAACACAATTTTTCGCCTAATAAGGATATCCCTCAGTTCCTCCTTCTCACTAGACCCTCGGTCCCCTAGTACATCCGGAAGGTTATTTGTGTCTTATTTCGTGAAGACAGAACCAAAGTATTTCTTCAATTGGTCTGCCATTTCTTTGTTCCCCATTATAAATTCACCTGAGTCCGACTGCAAGGGACCTACGTTTGTCTTCACTAATCTCTTTCTCTTCACATATCTTTCGAAGCTTTTGCAGTCAGTTTTTATGTTCCCAGCAAGCTTCCTCTCGAACTCTATCTTCCCCTCCCTAATTAAACCCTTTATCCTCCTCTGCTGAATTCTAAATTTCTCCCAGTCCTCAGGTTTGCTGATTTTTCTGGTAATTTATATGCCTCTTCCTTGGATCTAACTCTATCCTTAATTTCCCTTGTTAGCCACGGTTGAGCCACCTTCCCTGTTTTATTTTTACTCCAGACAGGGATGTACAACTGTTGAAGTTCATCCATGTGATCTATAAATGTTTGCCATTGCCTATCCACCGTCAACCCATTAAGGATCTTTTGCCAGTCTATTCTAGCCAATTCACTCCTCATGCTGTCGAAGTTAGCTTTCATAAGTTCAGGACCCTAGTTTCTGAATTAACTGTGTCACTCTCCATCTTAATAAAGAATTCTACCATGTTATGGTCACTCATCCCCAAGGGGCCTCGCACAACAAGATTACTAATTAGTCCCTTCTCATTACACATCACCCAGTCTAGGATGGCCAGCTCTCGAGTTGGTTCCTCGACATATTGGTCCAGAAAACCATCCCTAATACACTCCAGGAAATCCTCCTCCACCGCAGTGCTACCAGTTTGGCTAGCTCAATCTATATGTAAATTAAAATCGCCCATGATAACTCCCTTATTTCTTGTTTGATGCTGTCCCCAACCTCACTACTACTGTTTGGTGGTCTGTACACAACTCCCACCAGCGTTTTCTGCCCTTTGGTATTCCATAGCTCCACCCATACCGATTCCACATCATCCAAGCCAATGCCCTTCCTTACTATTGTATTAATTTCCTCTTTAACCAGCAATGCCGCCCCGCCTCCTTTTCCCTTCTGTCTATCATTCCTAAATGTTGAATACCCTTGGATGTTGAGTTCCCAGCCTTGATCATGGCTGATCATGCAACTTTAGTACCCCATTCCTGCTTTCTCTCCATACCCCTTGATCCCTTTAGCCGTAAGGGCCACAAATAACTCCCTTTTGAAATATATCTAACGAACTGGCCTCAAAACGTTCTGTGGTAGAAAATTCCACAGGTTCACAATTCTCTGAGTAAAGAAGTTTTTCCTCATCTCAGTCCTTAATGACTCACCCCTTAGCCTTAGACAGTGACCACTGGTTCTGGACTTCCCCAACAACGGGAACATTCTTCCTGCATCTAACCTGTCCAATCCCATCAGAATTTTATATGTTTCTATATGATCCCCTCTTATTCTTCTAAACTCCAGTGAATATAAGCCTAGTCGATCCAGTCTTTCTTCATATGTCAGTCCTGCCATCCCAGGAATCAGTCTGGTGAACCTTCGCTGCACTCCCTCAATAAAAACAATGTCCATCCTCAGATTAGGAGACCAAAACTGTACACAATGTTCAAGGTGTGGCCTCACCAAGGCCCTGTACAACTGCAGTAAGACCTCCCTGCTCCTATACTCAAATCCTCTCGCTACAAAGGCCAAAATGCCATTTGCCTTCTTCACCGCCCGCTGAAGCTGCATGCCAACTTTCAATGACTGATGTACCATGACACCCAGGTCTCGTTGCACCTCCCCTTTTTCTAATCTGCCGCCATTCAGATAATATTCTGCCTTCGTGTTTTTGCCACCAAAGTGGATAACCTCACATTTATCCACATTATACTGCATCTGCCATGTATTTGCCCACTCACCTAACCTGTCCAAGTCACGCTGCAGCCTCTTAGAATCCTCCTCACAGCTCACACTGCCACCCAGCTTAGTGTCATCTGCAAACTTGGAGATATTATATTCAATTCCTTCGTCTAAATCATTAATGTATATTGTAAATAGCTGGGGTCCCAGCACTGAACCTCGCGGTACCCAACTAGTCACTGCCTGCCATTTTGAAAAGGACCCATTTATTCCTACTCTTGGCTTCCTGTCTGCCAACCAGTTCTCCATCCACGTCAATACATTACCCCCAATACCATGTGCTTTAATTTTGCACACTAATCTCTTGTGTGGGACCTTGTCAAAAGCCTTTTGAAAGTCCAAATACACCACATCCACTGGTTCTGCCTTGTCCACTCTGTTAGTTACATCCTCAAAAAATTCTAAACGATTTGTCAAGCATGATTTCCCTTTCATAAATCCATGCTTGGATCGATCCTGTCATTGCTTTCCAAATGCACTGCTATTACATCTTTAATAATTGATGACAACATTATCCCCACCGATTAGACCGATGTCAGGCTAACCGGTCTATAATTCTGTGTTTTCTCTTTCCTCCTTTTTTAAAAAGTGGGGTTACATTAACTACCCTCCAATGCATAGGAACTGATCCAGAGTCCATGCAATGTTGTAAAATGACCACCAATGCATCCACTATTTCTAGGGCCACTTCCTTAAGTACTCTGGGATGCAGACTATCATGCCCTTGGGATTTATCAGCCTTCAATCCCATCAATTTCCCGAACACAATTTCCTGACTAATAAGGATTTCCTTCAGTTCCTTCTTCTCGCTAGACCCTTGGTCCCCTAGTATTTCCAGAAGGTTATTTGTGTCTTCCTTGATGAAGACAGAACCAAAGTATTTGTTCAATTGGTCTGCCATTTCTTTGTTCCCCATTATAAATTCACCTGATTCTGACTGCAAGGAACCTACATTCGTCTTCACTAAACTTTTTCGCTTCACATATCTATAGAAGCTTTTGCAGTCAGTTTTTATGTTCCCTGCAAGTTTATTCACAAACTCTATTTTCCCCCTCCTAATTAAACCCTTTGTTCTCCTCTGCTGAATTCTAAATTTCTCCCAGTCCTCAGGTTTGCTGCTTTTTCTGCCCAATTTATATGCCTCTTCCTTGGATTTAACACTATCCCTAATTTCCCTTGTTAGCTATAGTTGAGCCACCTTCGTCATTTTATTTTTACGCCAGACAGGGATGTACAATTGTTGAAGTTCATCCATGTGACCTTTAAATGCCTGCCATTGCCTATCCACCGTCAAACTATTTAAGTATCATTCGTCAGTCTATCCTAGCCAATTCACGTCTCATACCATCAAAGTTACCTTTCTTAAAGTTCAGGACCCTGAATTAACTGTGTCACTCTTCACCTTAATGAAGAATTCTACCATATTATGGTCACTTTTCCCCAAGGGGTCTCACACAACAGGATTGCTAATTAATCCTCTCTCGTTACACAACACCCAGTCTAGGATAGCCAGCTCTCTAGTTGGTTCTTCATCATATTGGGCTGCAAATCTCTAATACACTCCGGGAAATCCTCCTCCACCATATTGCTACCAGTTTGGTTTGCCCAATCTACATGTAGATTAAAGTCACCCATGATAACTGTTGTACCTTTATTGCACGCATCCCTAATTTCCTATCTCATGCCATCCCCAACCTCACTACTACTGGTTGGTGGTCTGTACAGAAATCCCACTAGTTTTCTGCCCTTTGGTGTTGCGCAGCTCTACCCATACAGATTCCACATCATCCAAGCTAATGTCCTTCCTTACTATTGCGTTAATCTCCTCTTTAACCAGCAACGCTACCCCACCTCCTTTTGCTTTCTGTCTCCCCTTCCTGAATATTGAATACCCCTGGATGTTGAGTTCCCAGCTTTGATCACCCTGGAGCCATTTCTCCGTAATCCCAATTACATCATATCCGTGAACAGCTATCAGTGCAGTTAATTCATCCACCTTATTACGAATGCTCCTCGCATTGAGACACAGAGCCTTCAGGCTTGTTTTTTTTTTAAACCTCTTTGTCCTTTTAGAATTATGTTGTAATGTGGCCCTTTTTGAATTTTGCCTTTGATTTCTCTGCCTTCCAGTTTTTCTTATGTCCTTTCTACCTTTTGCTTCTGCCCCCATTTTACTTCCCTCTGTCTCCCTGCATAGATTCCAATCCCCCTGCTATATTAGTTTAAACCCTCCCCAACAGCTACCAAACACTCCCCCGAGGACATTGGTTCCGGAACCCAGGTGCAGACCCTCCAGTTTGTACTGGTCCTACCTTCTCCAGAACCGGTTCCAATGTCCCAGGAATTTGAATCCCTCCCTCTTGCACCATTCCTCAAGCCACGTATTCATCTTTGCTATCCTGCTTTTTCTACTCTGACTTGCACGTGGCACTGGCAGCAATCCTGAGATTACAACCTTTGAGGTCCTTCTTTTTAAATTTAACTCCCAGCTCCCTAAATTAAGCTTGTAGGACCACATCCCATTTTTCCCGAGATCGTTGGGACCTATATGCACCACGACAACTGGCTGTTCACTCTCACCCTCCAGAATGCTTGCAGCCGCTCCAAGACATAGAAAATAGGTGCAGGAGTAGGCCATTCGGCCCTTCGAGCCAGCACCGCCATTCAATGAGTTCATGGCTGAACATGCAACTTCAGTATCGCATTCCTGCTTTCTCGCCATACCCCTTGATCCCCCTAGTAGTAAGGACTACATCTAACTCCTTTATGAATATATTTAGTGAATTAGCCTCAACAACTTTCTGTGGTAGAGAATTCCACAGGTTCACCACTCTCTGGGTGAAGAAGTTTCTCCTCATCTCGGTCCTAAATGGCTTACCCCTTATCCTTAGACTGTGACCCCTGGTTCTGGACTTCCCCAACATTGGGAACATTCTTCCTGCATCTAACCTGTCTCAACCCATCAGAATTTTAAACATTTCTATGAGATCCCCTCTCATTCTTCTGAACTCCAGCGAATACAAGCCCAGTTGATCCAGTCTTTCTTGATATGTCAGTCCCGCCATCCCGGGAATCAGTCTGGTGAACCTTCGCTGCACTCCCTCAATAGCAAGAATGTCCTTCCTCAAGTTAGGAGACCAAAACTGTACACAATACTCCAGGTGTGGCCTCACCAAGGCCCTGTACAAATGTAGTAACACCTCCCTGCCCCTGTACTCAAATCCCCTCGCTATGAAGGCCAACATGCCATTTGCTTTCTTAACCGCCTGCTGTACCTGCATGCCAACGTTCAATGACTGATGTACCATGACACCCAGGTCTCATTGCACCTCCACTTTTCCTAATCTGTCACCATTCAGATAATAGGCTGTCTCTCTGTTTTTACCACCAAAGTGGATAACCTCACATTTATCCACATTATACTTCATCTGCCATGCATTTGCTCACTCACTTAACCTATCCAAGTCACTCTGCAGCCTCATAGCATCCTCCTCGCAGCTCACACTGCCACCCAACTTAGTGTCATCCGCAAATTTGGAGATACTACACTTAATCCACTCGTCTAAATCATTAATGTACAATGTAAACAGCTGGGGCCCCAGCACAGAACCTTGCGGTACCCCACTAGTCACTGCCTGCCATTCTGAAAAGTACCCATTTACTCCTACTCTTTGCTTCCTGTCTGACAACCAGTTCTCAATCTACATCAGCACACTACCCCCAAACTCATGTGCTTTAACTTTGCACATTAATCTCTTGTGTGGGACCTTGTCGAAAGCCTTCTGAAAGTCCAAATACACCACATCAACTGGTTCTCCCTTGTCCACTCTACTGGAAACATCCTCAAAAAATTCCAGAAGATTTGTCAAGCATGATTTCCCTTTCACAAATCCATGCTGACTTGGACCTATCATGTCACCTCTTTCCAAAGGCGCTGCTATGACATCCTTAATAATTGATTCCATCATTTTACCCACTACCGATGTCAGGCTGACCGGTCTATAATTCCCTGTTTCCTCTCTCCCTCCTTTTTTCAAAAGTGGGGTTACATTGGCTACCCTCCACTCCATAGGAACTGATCCAGAGTCTATGGAATGTTGGAAAATGACTGTCAATGCATCCGCTATTTCCAAGGCCATCTCCTTAAGTACTCTGGGATGCAGTTCATCAGGCCCTGGGGATTTATCGGCCTTCAATCCCATCAATTTCCCCAACACAATTTCCCGACTAATAAGGATTTCCCTCAGTTCCTCCTTCTTACTAGACCCTCTGACCCCTTTTATATCCGGAAGGTTGTTTGTGTCCTCCTTAGTGAATACTGAACCAAAGTACTTGTTCAATTGGTCTGCCATTTCTTTGTTCCCCGTTATGACTTCCCCTGATTCTGACTGCAGGGGACCTACGTTTGTCTTTACTAACCTTTTTCTCTTTACATATCTATAGAAACTTTTGCAGTCCGTCTTAATGTTCCCTGCAAGCTTCCTCTCGTACTCTATTTTCCTTGCCCTAATCAAACCCTTTGTCCTCCTCTGCTGAGTTCTAAATTTCTCCCAGTCCCCGGGTTCACTGCTATTTCTGGCCAATTTGTATGCCACTTCCTTGGCTTTAATACTATCCCTGATTTCCCTTGATAGCCACGGTTGAGCCACCTTCCCTTTTTTATTTTTACGCCAGACAGGGATGTACAATTGTTGTAGTTCATCCATGCTGTCTCTAAATGTCTGCCATTGCCCATCCACAGTCAACCCCTTAAGTATCATTCGCCAATCTATCCTAGCCAATTCACGCCTCATACCTTCAAAGTTACCCTTCTTTAAGTTCTGAACCATGGTCTCTGAATTAACTGTTTCATTCTCCATCATAATGTAGAATTCCACCATATTATGGTCACTCTTTCCCAAGGGGCCTCGCACAACAAGATTGCTAATTAATCCTCTCTCATTACACAACACCCAGTCTAAGATGGCCTCCCCCTTAGTTGGTTCCTCGACATATTGATCTAGAAAACCATCCCTTATGCACTCCAGGAAATCCTCCTCCACCGTATTGCTTCCAGTTTGGTTAGCCCAATCTATATGCATATTAAAGTCAATCATGATAACTGCTGCACCTTTATTGCATGCACCCCTAATTTCCTGTTTGATGCCCTCCCCAACATCACTACTACTGTTTGGAGGTCTGTACACAACTCCCACTAATGTGTTTTGCCCTTTGGTGTTCTGCAGATCTACCCATATAGATTCCACATCATCCAAGCTAATGTCCTTCCTAACTATTGCATTAATCTCCTCTTTAACCAGCAATGCTACCTAACCTCCTTTTCCTTTTATTCTATCCTTCCTGAATGTTGAATATCCATGGATGTTGAGTTCCCAGCCCTGATCATCCTGGAGCCACGTCTCTGTAATCCCAATCACATCATATCTGTTAACATCTATTTGCACAGTTAATTCATCCACTTTATTACGGATACTCCTTTCATTAAGACACAAAGCCTTCAGGCTTGTTTTTTTTAACACCCTTTGCCTTTTAGAATTATAATGTAGTATGGCCCTTTTTGTTTCTTGCCTTTGTTTACTGGGCCTTCCACTGTTGCTTTTTACCTTTCTACCATCTGTTTCTGACTCCATATTACTTCGCCCTATCTCGCTGCATAGGTTCTCATCCCCCTGCCATATTAGTTTAAACACTCCCGAACTGCTCTCCCACTCTTTTTCCTGCCCTCCTGTGCAGCAGAACCACCCATGGTGCCATGAACTTGGCTGCTGCTGCCTTCCCCTGATGACTATCTCCCCCAACAGTACCCAAAGCGGTGTATCTGTTTTGGAGGGAGAAGACCGCAGGGGACCCCTGCACTACCTTCCTTCCACTGTTCTTCCTGCTGGTCACCCATTCCCTATCTACCTGTGAACTTTTATCTTGCGCAGTAACCTTTTATGTGGCTCCTTGTCAAATGTCTTATGGAAGTCGAAACACACCACATCCATTATTTCCCCTTTATCCACCCTGTTCGTTACATCCTCAAAGAATTCTAGCAAATTTGTCAAACATGACATCCTATCATAAATCCATGCTGACTGCCTGACCGAATTTTGCTTTTTTCAAATGTCCTACTACTGCTTCTTTAATAATGGATTCCAACATCTTCGCAACCACAGATGTTAGGCTAATTGGTCTATAGTTTCCTGCTTTTTGTCTGCCTCCTTTTTTAAATAGAAGCGTTACATTTGTGTTTTCCAATCTGCTGGGACCTCCTCACAATCCAGGGAATTTTGGCAAATTACAACCAATGCATCCACTATCCCTGCCGTTACTTCTCTTAAGACTCTAAGATACAAGCCATCAGGTCAAGTGGATTTATCCGCCTTTAGTCCCATTATCTTATTGATTACCACCTCCTTAGTGATTGTGATTGTGTTAAGTTCGTCCCCCACTATAGCCACTGTTGGAATATTGTTAGTGTCCTGTACCTTAAAGACTGATACAAAATATTTGTTCAGAGTTTCTGCCATCTCCATGAGAAGGAAAGAAAAAAAGAAGGAAGGAATGAAGAACTGAAGAACATAAGAACATAAGAAATAGGAGCAGGAGTAGGCCACTTGGCCCCTCGAGCCTGCTCCACCATTTAATAAGATCGTGGCTGATCTGATCATGGACTCAGCTCCACTTCCCTGCCCGCTCCCCATAACTCTTTATTCCCTTATCGCTCAAAATCTGTCTATCTCCGCCTTAAATGTATTCAATGACCCAGCCTCCACAGCTCTCTGGGGCAGAGAATTCCATAGATTTACAACCCTGAGAAAAAATTTCTGCTCATCTCAGTTTTAAATGGATGGCCCGTTATGAGACTATGTGGCCGAAATTGGTGAAGGCCAAGGGCCGCCCAAGTGCTGCTGAAAGGACTGCCGATGGCCACCGAGATATCGGACGGTACTTTGGGCGGGAGTTTCGGCAAAAAGGTCCTTGAAAGGGCGCCTAGCGGCAAAAAGGGACTTACGCCATCAATCTGGGTAGCAGCGGGCGGGAGCTCTCAATCTCAGCGGCTTTGAGGGTCGAAGAGCTGAAAAGAAAAATCAATGCAAAAAAAAAACGGAACATCTTGAGAGGACCCCATGCAGGTAAGTCGCTGTAAGAAATGTTTAAAAAAAATATTCACCAACCTTTTTTTGCAGGTCTTCATACCTGCAGATGCAGTATAATGTGGATAAATGAGAGGTTATCCATTTTGGCAAAAACACGAAGGCAGAATATTAACTGAATGGCGGCAGATTAGGAAAAGGAGAGGTGCAACGAGATCTGGGTGTCATGGTACATCAGTCACTGAAAGTGGGCATGCAGGTACAGCAGGCGGTAAAGAAGGCAAATGGTATGTTGGCCTTCATAGCTAGGGGATAAGAGTATAGGAGCAGGGAGGGCTTATTGCAGTTGTACAGGGCCTTAGTGAGGCCTCACCTGGAATATTGTGTTCAGTTTTGGTCTCCTCATCTGAAGAAGGACGTTCTTGTTATTGAGGGAGTGCAGCGAAGGTTCATCAGACTGATTCCAGGGATGGCTGGACTGTCATATGAGGAGAGACTGGATCAACTGGGCCTTTATTCACTGGAGTTTAGAAGGATGAGAGGAGATCTCATAGAAACATATAAGATTCTGACGGGACTGAACAGGTTAGATGCGGGAAGAATGTTCCCAATGTTGGGGAAGTCCAGAACCAGGGGACATAGTCTTAGGATAAGGGGTAGGCCATTTAGGACTGAGATGAGGAGAAACTTCTTCACTCAGAGAGTTGTTAACCTGTGGAATTCCTTGCCGCAGAGAGTTGTTGATGCCAGTTCATTGGATATAGTTAAGAGGGAGTTAGATATGGCCCTTACGGCTAAGGGGATCAAGGGGTATGGAGAAAAAGCAGGAAAAGGTACTGAAGGAATGATCAGCCATGATCTTATTGAATGGCAGTGCAAGCTCGAAGGGCTGAACGGCCTACTCCTGCACCTATTTTCTACGTTTCTACCTGCCGTCGGGGATTGACCAGCCTCGATGTAGCGGTCCTTTCCCCTTCTGGCGCCAACTCCCGCCCGCTCCAATCTGGCATCTCGATGGGCGGGAGGTCACTTGCGCCACTTGGCCGTCCGCTGACGTCAGCGGCCGGTTTCCCCCTCCAGCCCAAGTGCAAACTGGCACAGGGCGGAACCCGAAGAGGAATGTCGGCGGATCTCGGTGGCAGTTAGCGGTAAGGCCATCAATTTCGGTCCTTATGTCTCCTAGTTTTATTTTTCCCTATGAGTGGAAATATCTTCTCTGCATCCACCTTGTCGAGCCCCCTCATTATCGTATATGTTTCGATAAGATCACATCTCATTCTTCTGAACTCCAACCTACTCAATCTATCTTCATAAGTCAACCCCCTCATCTCTGAAGCTAAGGAAGGAAGGAAAGAAAGAATGAATTGCATTTATATGGTGCCTTTCATGACCACCAGACGTCCCAAACGCTTTACAGCCAATGATGTGCTTTTTGAAGTGTATTCGCTCAGAAATGTAATGTAATAATTACTCTTTATCTGAACGCACGAAGCTTTCGTAACAAGATAGACAAACTAGTGGCACAAATAGAAATAAATGGGCTTGATCTAATAGCCAATACAGAGACTTGGTTGCAAGATGACCATAGTTGGTAATTAAATATTCCAGGGTACTTGACGTTTTGAAAAGTCAGGCAGAATGGAAAAGGATGAGGGGCTGGCCCTGATAATAAAGGATAACATAAGGGCAGTAGTGAGCAAGGATCTTGGCTCGGAAGATCAGGAAGTAAAATAAGTATGGGTGGAGATAAGGAATAACAAGGGGCAGAAAACACTGGTGGGAGTAGTTTATGGGCTCTCAAACAGTAGCTATACCATTGGACAGAGTATTAATCAAGAAATAATAGAAGCTTGTAACAAAGGTATTATAACAATTATGGGGGACTTTAATCTTCATTTAGACTGGGCGAATCAAATTGGTAAACGTAGTCTGGAGGATGGTACGAGACTGTTTCCTACATACGTTGTGGAACCAACTCGGGAACAGGCTATTTTAGATCTTGTAATGAGACAGGTTAATTAGTAATCTCACCGTAAAAGATCCTCTGGGGAAGAGTGATTATAACAAGTAAGTATTAGAATTTCATATTGGCTTTGAGAGTGTAAGTCTGAAACAAGAGTCTTAAAATTAAATAAAGGCAATTACATAGGTATGAGGGGTGACTTGGCTAAGGTAGCTTGGGAAATTAGATTAAAAGGTATGACAGTCGATAAGCAGTGGCAAACATTTAAAGAAATATTCCAAAATTCTCAACAAATATGTATTCCATTGAGAATTAAAAACTCCACAGGAAAAGTGATCCATCCATGGCTAACTAAAGAAGTTAAGGATAGTATTGGATGAGAGGAGATTTGATAGTGATGTTAAAAATCATGAGGGGTCTAGACAGAGAGATCTCCAAAGATAGAGAGAAACAGTTGGCATTGGCAGAAGGGTCGAGAACCAGAGGACACAGATTTAAGGTGATTGGCAGAAGAGCCAAAGGCAACATGAGGAAAACCTTTTTTACATAGCGAATGGTTAGGATCTGGGAATGCACTGCCTGAAAGGGTGGTGGATGCAGATTCAATTGTGTCTTTCAAAAGGGAATTGGATAAGTACCCGAAGGAAAACAAACTGCAGGACCATGGGGAAAGGGTGGGAGATTGGAACTAGCTGAAGTGCTCTTGCAGAGAGC
The DNA here is from genome assembly GCF_044704955.1 of Pristiophorus japonicus. Lineage (NCBI taxonomy): Eukaryota > Metazoa > Chordata > Chondrichthyes > Pristiophoridae > Pristiophorus > Pristiophorus japonicus. Next base: position 50,064,028 of record NC_091978.1, read on the forward strand.
CGGCACAGAATCAACTGGCCGAATGGCCTCCTCTTGTGCTGTAGATATTTTATGATTCTATGAAAAGAGGCTTATAATGTTGCAAATAATAGTAGCAAGCCTGAGGGTTGGGAGAGCTTTAGAAACCAGCAAAGAATGACCAAAAAATTGATAAAAAAGGAGAAAATAGAATGCAAGTAATCTAGCAAGAAATATAATACCGGATTATAAAGGCTTCCATGTAAAAAGGAAGTGGATAGCAAAAGTAAGCATTGGAACTTAAAGTAATTAATATCCGTAGAGAAAAAGTACTTGAGAAACTAATGAGACTAACAGCCGACAAATCCCCTGGACCTGATGGACTACATCCGAGGGTTCTAAAAGAGGTGGCTGCAGAGATGGTGGATGCATTGGTTGTGATCTTTCAAAATTTTCTAGAATCTAGAACAGTCCCAGTGAGTTGGAAGGTAGCAAATGTAACCCTACTATTCAAGAAAGGAAGGAGAGAGAAAACAGGAAACTACATGCCAGTTAGCCTGACATCAGTCATCGGGAAATGTTGGAATCCATTATTGAGGAAGTGGTAACAGGGCATTTAGAAAATCATAATATGATTAGGCAGAGTCAACATGGTTTTATGAAAGGGAAATCATGTTTAACAAATTTATTAGAGTTTCTGAGGATGTAACTAGCAGGGTAGATAAAGGACATTCGATAAGGTGCCACATAAAAGGTTGCTAAGAAAGATTAGGGCTCATGGGGTTGGGGGTAAATGGATAAAGGATTGGTTAATAGACAGAAAACAAAGAGTAGGGATAAACTAGCCATTTTCTGGTTGGCAGCCTATAACTAAGGGGTGCAGCAAGGATCAGTGCCTGGTCCTCAGCTATTTACAATCTATATTAATGGCTTGGATGAAGGGACCGAGTGCAATGCATCCAAGTTTGCTGATGATACAAAGCTAGGTGGGAAAGTAAGCTGTGAGGAGGACACAAAGTCTGCAAAGGGATATAGACCGATTAAGTGAGTGGGCAACAAAGTGGCAGATGGAGTATAATGTGGGGAAATGTGAGGTTATTCACTTTGGTAGGAAGAGTAGAAAAACAGAATCTTTTTTTAAAATGTTGAGAAACTATTAAATGTTGGTGTTCAGAAAGATTTAGGTGTCCTCGTACAGGAAACAGATAAAGGTAGCATGCAGTTTCAGCAAGCAATAAGAAAGGAAAATGGCATATTGGCCTTTATTTCTAGGGGGTTGGAGAACAAGAGTAAGGAGGTCTTACTGCAATTGTACAGGGCTTTGGTGAGACCACACCTAGAGTACTGTGCACAGTTTTGGTCTCCTTATCTGAGAAAGGGCATACTTGCTTTGGAGGCCTTGCAACAAAGGTTTACGAGATTGATCCCTGGGATGAGAGGATTGTCCTATGAGGAGAGATTGAGTAGATTGGGCCTATACAAGTGGTATAAATACAGTTGTTGTTGTTGTTGTGATCTCATTGAAACATATAGGATTCTGAGGAGGATTGACAGGGAAGATGCTGAGAGGTTGTTTCCTCTCGATGGAGAATCTAGAGAGCATAGACTCAGGATAAGGGGCCTTTTAAGATGATGAGGACTCTCAGGGAATCAAGGGATATGGAAATAAGGCAGCAAAATGGAGTTGAGGTCAAAGATCAGTTATTATCTTATTGAATGGTGGAGCAGGCTCAAGGGGTTGTATGGCGTACCCTGCTCCTAATTCTTATGTTCTTATGTTCCGACAAGGAAGATCTGGTAATAATAAAAACAAAAACCACGTTATTTTTTAATTATACCCACTTTAAGCATTATTTTTGCTATGGTTGCAGTATCTCTGAAGGACCTTAGAGTGTTTTATTTTAAAAATGCAGCTTATACTACCTGCGTAGCACTGCAGTGTGATGGTCATGGCAAATGCACCAACTTTACCTTAATAAAAAAAATGCATTAATCTCTTTTATAAACAAGTAATTAGTAAAAGGGGAGGGGTGGAGCTGATCAAAATGGAGACCTTCTTCTGGAGGCAGAGGACATGGCTGAGGCACTAAATAAGCAGTTTGCAGTAAAGGAGGTAGAAGTAGCGATATTGGACAGGATAAAAATAGATAAAGAAGATGTACTTAAAATGTTGTTAGTCCACAAAGTAGAAAAGTCACTCACTCTGGATGCAATGCATCTTAGGTTACTGAGGGACACAAGGATCGCAATTGCAGAGCCTCTGACCACAATCTTCCAATCCTCCTTGGATATAGGGATGGTGCCTGAGGACTGGAGGATTGCAAATGGTACACCCCTGTTTAAAAAAGGAGTGGGGGATAAACCGGGCAACTATAGGCCAGTTAGCCTAACATCGGAGGTGGGGAGAATTTTAGAGATAATAATCTGGGACAAAATTAATTGGAACTTGGAAATGTATGGACTAATAAATGAAAGTCAGCACGGATTTGTTGAAGGCAAATAGTGTTTGATTAACTTGATCAAGTCTTTGATGAAGAAATGGAGAAGTTTGATAAAGGTAATGTGGTTGATGTTGTGTATATGGACTTGTAAAAGATGTTTGACAAAGTACCACTTAATAGACTTGTTGGCAAAATTAAACCCCATGGGGTTAAAGGGACAGTTACAGCATGGGTACAAAATTAGCTCAGGGACAGAAAGCAGAAAGTAGTGGTGAACCGTTGTTTTTCGGACTGGAGGGTCGTATACAGGGGTTGGTATTAGGACCACTGCTCTCTTTGATATATATTCATGACCTGGACTTGGGTATACATTGCATAATTTTAAAGTTTGCAGATGATACGAAACTCAGAAAAGTAGTAAACAATGAAGAGGATAGAGACAGACTGGAAAATGGGCATTCACATGGCAGCTGAAATTTAACACAGGGAAGTTAAATTTTGGCAGCAAATATAAGGAGAGGCAATATGGCAAAAATGAGAGGGAATATGAACTCAATAAGAAACCTGGGGTTTATGTACACAAATCTTTAAAGATGACAGGACAAGTTGGAAAGGCAGTTAAAAAAGCACATTGGATCCTTGGCTTTAATAATAATAGAGGAATAGAGCACAAAAGCAAGGAAATTATGTTAAACCTATATGGGTAGAGCTGCAGAACACCAAAGGGCAAAAAACATTAGTGGGAGTTGTGTACAGACCTCCAAACAGTAGTAGTGATGTTGGGGAGGGCATCAAACAGGAAATTAGGGGCGCATGCAATAAAGGTGTAGCAGTTATCATAGGTGACTTTAATATGCATATAGATTGGGCTAACCAAACTGGAAGCAATACGGTGGAGGAGGATTTCCTGGAGTGCATAAGGGATTGTTTTCTAGACCAATATGTCGAGAAACCAACTAGGGGGGAGGCCATCTTAGACTGGGTATTGTGTAATGAGAGAGGATTAATTAGCAATCTCATTGTGCGAGGTTCCTTGGGAAAGAGTGACCATAATATGGTGGAATTCTACATTAGGCTGGAGAATGAAACAGTTAATTCAGAGACCATGGTCCAGAACTTAAAGAAGGGTAACTTTGAAGGTATGAGGCGTGAATTGGCTAGGATAGATTGGCAAATGATATTTAAGGGGTTGACTGTGGATGGGCAATGGCAGACATTTAGAGACCGCATGGATGAACTACAACAATTGTACATCCCTGTCTGGCATAAAAATAAAAAAGGGAAGGTGGCTCAACCGTGGCTATCAAGGGAAATCAGGGATAGTATTAAAGCCATACAAATGGCATACAAATTGGCCAGAAATAGCAGTGAATCCGGGGACTGGGAGAAATTTAGAACTCAGCAGAGGAGGACAAAGGGTTTGATTAGGGCAGGGAAAATAGAGTACGAGAGGAAGCTTGCAGGGAACATTAAGACGGACTGCAAAAGCTCCTATAAATATGTAAAGAGAAAAAGGTTAGTAAAGACAAATGTAGGTCCCCTGCAGTCAGAATCAGGGGAAGTCATAACAGGGAACAAAGAAATGGCAGACCAATTGAAAAGTACTTTGGTTCGGTATTCACTAAGGAGGACACAAGCAACCTTCCAGACATAAAAGGGGTCAGAGGGTCTAGTAAGAAGGAGGAACTGAGGGAAATCCTTATTAGTCGGGAAATTGTGTTGGGGAAATTGATGGGATTGAAGGCCGATAAATCCCCAGGGCCTGATGAACTGCATCCCAGAGTACTTAAGGAGGTGGCCTTGGAAATAGCGGATGCATTGGCTGTCATTTTCCAACATTCCACAGACTGTGGATCAGTTCCTATGGAGTGGAGGGTAGCCAATGTAATCCCACTTTTTAAAAAAGGATGGAGAGAGAAAACAGGGAATTATAGACCGGTCAGCCTGACATCGGTAGTGGGTAAAATGATGGAATCAATTATTAAGGATGTCATAGCAGCGCATTTGGAAAGAGGTGACATGATAGGTCCAAGTCAGCATGGATTTGTGAAAGGGAAATCATGCTTGACAAATCTTCTGGAATTTTTTGAGGATGTTTCCAGTAGAGTGGACAAGGGAGAACCAGTTGATGTGGTGTATTTGGACTTTCAGAAGGCTTTCGACAAGGTCCCACACAAGAGATTTATGTGCAAAGTTAAAGCACATGGGATTGGGGGTAGTGTGCTGAAGTGGATTGAGAACTGGTTGGCAGAAAGGAAGCAAAGAGTAGGAGTAAATGGGTACTTTTCAGAATGGCAGGCAGTGACTAGTGGGGTACCGCAAGGTTCTGTGCTGGGGCCCCAGCTGTTTACATTGTACATTAATGATTTAGACGAGGGGATTAAATGTAGTATCTACAAATTTACAGATGACACTCAGTTGGGTGGCAGTGTGAGCTGCGAGGAGGATGCTGTGAGGCTGCAGAGTGACTTGGATAGGTTAGGTGAGTGGGCAAATGCATAGCAGATGAAGTATAATGTGGATAAATGTGAGGTTATCCACTTTGGTGGTAAAAACAGAGAGACAGACTATTATCTGAATGGTGACAGATTAGGAAAAGGGGAGGTGCAACGAGATCTGGGTGTTATGGTACATCAGTCATTGAAGGTTGGCATGCAGGTACAGCAGGCGGTTAAGAAAGCAAATGGCATGTTGGCCTTCATAGCGAGGAGATTTGAGTACAGGGGCAGGGAGGTGTTGCTACAGTTGTACAGGGCCTTGGTGAGGCCACACTTGGAGTATTGTGTACAGTTTTGGTCTCCTAACTTGAGGAAGGACATTGTTGCTATTGAGGGAGTGCAGCGAAGGTTCACCAGACTGATTCACGGGATGGCAGGACTGACATATCAAGAAAGACTGGATCAACTGGGCTTGTATTCACTGGAGTTCAGAAGAATGAGAGGCGATCTCATAGAAACGTTTAAAATTCTGACGGGTTTAGACAGGTTAGATGCATTTAGAATGTTCCCAATGTTGGGGATGTCCAGAACTAGGGGTCACAGTCTAAGGATAAGGGGTAAGCCATTTAGGACCGAGATGAGGAGAAACTTCTTCACCCAGAGAGTGGTGAACCTGTGGAATTCTCTACCACAGAAAGTTGTTGAGGCCAATTCACTAAATATATTCAAAAAGGAGTTAGATGTAGTCCTTACTACTAGGGGGATCAAGGGGTATGGCGAGAAAGCAGGAATGGGGTACTGAAGTTGCATGTTCAGCCATGAACTCATTGAATGGCGGTGCGGGCTCGAGGGGCCGAATGGCCTACTCCTGCACCTATTTTCTATGTTTCTATGTTTATGTTAAAACACTGGTTAGGAATAGTGTGTTCAATTCTGGGCACCATATTTTAGGAGGGATGTCAAGGCCTTGGAGAGGGTGCAGAAGAGATTTACTGGAATGAGGGACTTCAGTTATGGGGAGAGACTGGAGAAGTTGGGTGTGTTCTCCTTAGAGCAGAAAATGTTTTGAGGAGATTTGATAGTGATGTTCAAAATCTTGAAGGATTTAAAATCGAGTAAATAGGAGCAATTGTTTCCAGTGGCAGAAAGGTCGGTAACCAGAGGACACAGATTAAAGGTGATTGGTTAAAGAACATGAGGAAACATTTTTTTAACGCTACTATCTACACAAACATCTTTGTGGACTTCTGTGCATGCGCGGGGTATCCTCGAGCCCGCATGTGCACCCGATCCCCTTCTGCGCATGCGCGCTGTTTACCGAAAACACACACGTGCAGTACCCAACAGTTGCGGCCTGCAGTATAGACCACATGGTCCTTGGCTCCGTAAGGTAAAGGTCACTGATCTGCTGGTGGTTGGGGGGTGGTGGGGGAGAGGAGAGGGAATCGGAGGTGGGAGATAGAGGGAATTAGAGGGAGAAGAGAGGGAGTCGGAGTGGGGAGGGGATCGGAGGGGGAGAGGAGCGGGAGAGAGAGAGAGAGAGAGAGAGAGAGAGAGGGAGGAGGGGAGAGAGAAAAGATCGAAGGGGGAAGAGAGACGATCAGATGGGAGGGGAGAGCTGGTCAGGAATTCAGGGGGAGTAAAGAGCACGGAGAGCACAGTGGGGATGGGGGAAGTACATGATCCAGGCCTAAAGTGGGGTGGACAGAGGAGGGGGGGTGGGGGAGGAGGAAGAAATGAGAGCGAGAACGGGATCCAGATGGTAAGATGGATCACATTCTTCCAACCCCACCCCCTTTACACCTGCACCACATTATCCCTCTCCTCTCCCTAGACCTGGTTGATTTCTCGGAAGGCTCGGTGCAAGTGACATCATTGGACTGGATGAAATCCGGAAGTCACGATTCTGTCCCTATTCACTTTGTACCCAATAAATCTGCCAACAATCCATGACCCACATACAATGCTCATTTATGGGGGTGGGGGGGGGAGAAGAAAGTTAGGACCCCAGAGACCGGGTGCGGGGGGCGGGGGGGGAGCTGTGGGGGGAAGAGAACAGGAACTTGGGCAGGTGGAGAAGGTCAGGAACTTGGGGGTGGAGGTCAGGGACTTGGCAGGGGAGGTCAGGGACTTGGCTGGGGAGGTTAGGTCAGAAACTTGGGAGAGGGGGTGAGGTCAGGAACTTGGGCTGGGGGGGGGTTAGAAACCTGTTGGGAAGGAAAAGTCAGGAACTCGGGGAGTGAGACGAAGGTTAGGAACTTGTTGGGGCGGGGGAGGGGCGGGCGAGGGAAAGAACAGGAACCCGTTTGCGGGGTGGGAAATGGTCTTAACCCATGAGGGTGAGCCCTGTCTGTTCTATGTGAGCAGTCTGTCTGGAGCCTGGCTGTCAGAATGGCTCAAATTGCACTTTGCGAAGTACTTGATCACCTCGGCAGGCAGGATCTATTTACACATCCCAGATAAACTGCTGGGTGTGTCTTGTCCTCCAAGTTGACCAATTTAAAATCAGGTCTTCTCCTCCAAGGTGACCAATCATAAATCTGTGTTGGAAATAAATGCGACCTTTTTTTAAAAAAGAGCCAGTAGTTGTGATTTGGAATGCACTACTTGATAGCATGGTGGAAGCAGGTTCTATTATAATATTCAAAAGGGACTTGGATACATACTCGAAGAGGAAAAAAATACAGGGCTATGGAGAAAGAGCAGGGGAGTGGGATTAATTGGATAACTCTACCAAAGAGCCAGCAAAGTCACAATGGGCTGAATTGTCCCCTTCTGTGCTTTATCATGATTCTATGATAATGCTGGCCTCCTTCAAAACACTGTACTAAAGTTATGCGGGGTATGCAACGTAAAATAGGCCAAAATTTATGTTTCCGCAATAAAAAAAATCTAAAAGACATCTGCCATCGTGCCAATGGAATGGAATTTACCTCAATCTTACAAATAACAGCTACCAAAATGAGATTTGACACAGATCATTTCACTTATATTGCACATGGTTTGGAAAAACGTAACAAACCATAGCTACACAAAACAAATACAGTAACATACATTTTTTCCCAATTTGTGCATGTCGAATAGTTTTTGACAACCTGCCAGAGTTGCAGTCTGTAAGAGTATCAAGTTGGAGAGGCACATGGTGAAACACCTGTGACAGAATACTGAGTAAGGGAGACTCTCAGAGAAACATCATGAAGATTTCAGAATGGTAGGCAGTGATTAGTGGAGTATCACAGGGCTCAGTGCTGGGACCACAGCTCTTTACAATATACATTAATGATTTAGATGAAGGAATTGAGTGTAATATCTCCAAGTTTGCAAATGACACTAAACTGGTTGGCGCTGTGAGCTGTGAGGAGGACGCTGAGAGGCTGCAGGGTGACTTGGACAGGTTAGGTGAGTGGGCAAATGCATGGCAGATGCAGTATAATGTGGATAAATGTGAGGTTATTCACTTTGGGGGCAAAAACACGAAGGCAGAATATTATCCGAATGGCGGCAGATTAGGAAAGGGGGAGGTGCAACGAGACCTGGGTGTCATGGTTCATCAGTCATTGAAAGTTGGCATGCAGGTACAGCAGGCGGTGAAGAAGGCAAATGGTATGTTTTCCTTCATAGCTAGGGGATTTGAGTATAGGGGCAGGGAGGTCTTACTGCAGTTGTACAAGGCCTTGGTGAGGCCTCACCTGGAATATTGTGTTCAGTTTTGGTCTCCTCATCTGAGGAAGGACGTTTTTGCTATTGAAGGAGTGCAGCGAAGGTTCACCAGACTGATTCCCGGGATGGCGGGACTGACATATGAGGAGAGACTGGATCAGCTGGGCCTTTATACACTGGAGTTTAGATGGATGAGAGGGGATCTCATAGAAACTTACAAGATTCTGATGGGAATGGACAGGTTAGATGCAGGAAGAATGTTCCCGATGATGGGGAAGTCCAGAACCAGGGGGCACAGTCTTTGGATAAGGGGCAGGCCATTTAGGACTGAGATGAGGAGAAACTTCTTCACTCAGAGAGTTGTTAACCTGTGGAATTCCCTACCACAGAGAGTTGTTAATGCCAGTTCATTGGATATATTCAAGAGGGAATTAGATATGGCCCTTACGGCTAAAGGGATCAAGGGGTATGGAGAGAAAGCAGGAAAGGGGTACTGAGGGAATGATCAGCCATGATCTTATTGAATGGTGGTGCAGGCTCGAAGGGCTGAATGGCCTACTCCTGCACCTATTTTCTATGTTTCTATGTTTCTATGTTTGCTGAGTTAGAAAACAGCGCACAAGACTTTTAAACATGGAATATCTCCCCATCTGATTTCTCCGGTTACAAACGACATCATGTAAACCCAGGTCAGGATTGGTCTACCATAACTATATTACACTGTGCTAATTATACATAGTGGCTTTTCCTGCTCTCTTTTTAGTTTTAATTGTTTTGAGCATCAGATTCTCTTAAAATTATTTTCTCCCTTTTAATAGTCTCCAGCACCATTTGCAGGTGGCCTTTTCCCAGATCGCTACCATTACTGCATTGAAACCAGTGCAATTTAGCAGCAAAATCACCCACTCCACGCCTGGTAGTATGTAAGAGTGCATGGAATACTCTTCCTCCAAATTTTCCTCTCCTCCTTTGGGGAGGTATTTGGCCTCCATTTGACACTTGAGCATTGCAGCACACCAGAGATGTGACCAAAGACATGAAAATATATCATGCTATTTGCATTGCAGTATAATCATCATCATCATAGGCAGTCCCTCAAAACGAGGATGACTTGCTTCCATGCCAAAAAAAGGATGAGTTCACAGGTGTTTCGAAAGAAGAACCCGAACTACAACCTCAAGGGTGGAAGATGCCTGTGCTTGGATTTTTTTTAAACGTGTGGTGGTCTTTGCATACCAGCCACCACACGGGCTTGACAGAGCTAGGTCTTGGTCCAGTGGCAAGGATTACCCAAGACAACTGGAGACCTGCTCTGCTGCACGGATCTAGTGCGCCACTTATCATAGGCCATCATTACCTACAATGCAATCAACTCCCTTACACTTATCATAGGCCATCACCACCGACAATGTGATCAACTCCCTCACACTGGTCATAGGCCATCGCCATCTCCTTCCGGTCAAGTACCTTCCACTGGTTACTCCAATTATACACAAACTGTCTGAAGCTACTATTGTAATGTATGCAAACTTTGCAGCCAATTTACGCACAGTAACACTTCCCAAAGAGCAATGAGCAGGTAATCTGTTTTTGGTGGCGTTGCTTTATTAGCTGTAGAGCGCTTTGAGATGCAGTATAATAGTGGCTGCTTGGCTCACTTGTAGTATCTTGCCTCTGAGCCAGAAGGTCATAAATGAAATTACACTCCAGAGATTAAAACGTGTCATCTAGACTGTTTCTTTATTGCAATACTGAGTGAGTGCTGCATTTTGTTTCAGATGAAATGTTAAACCGAGGCCCCATCTGCACCCTTAGGTGGATGTAACAGATCCCATGGCACTATTCCGAAGAAGAACAGAAAAGATCTTCCAGTTCTTTGGCATCTCAAGCAACATCACAAAAAACAGATTACCTGTTCATTGCTCTTTGGGAAATTTTACTGTGCATAAATTGGCTGCAAAGTTTGCATACATTACAATAGTAACTACCCTTCAAAAGTAATTTATTGGCTGTGAAACACTTCGAGATGTCCCGAAGATTCTAAAGGTATTATATAAATTCAAGTTTTTTTCTTTATGTCATTGCTGTTTTGGGACCTTGCTGTGTGAAAATTCACTACCGCAGTTACAACACTGCTACACTTTAGAAATAATTGCCTGATAAGTGCTTTGAGATGTCCTGACAATGTGTAAAGTGCTATAGAAATACAAGTTCTTTCTTTCAAAATGCTGTACCACTGCTTCTTTTGTTGCTTAGTGAATTATTTTGAACTATTACAAGCATGGACAAGGGCACATATTATTGAGTTCTTTCAGACTTCCGACCCCAACACACCAAACTGTCCTGTCACATAGCATTTTTTTTCATTACTCACTACCATGCTCATTTCTCCTTGAATTGATTATAAATACTGTAGTTATATTTCTTAAATCCTATAACTCCTTATGGAGTCTACTTTCAACATATATTTGGAATAAATCCACAATATACCAGATTATTAATTGAGAAATGAAATTGAGTGTGGTACCAAAAATCAAGCATAAAACGTAGAAACCTCAAGAGCCACCAGAAATGCATGCCCCAAATCTACTACCCAAGTACAGATTACTAAATATGCCAGTTAGTCGGAAGTTCAGATATTTTGTTACCTTACTCTGCAGTGTTATCAAGGTGATACTTTTACTTGGTAAACATGATTAATTCATTTTTTCACATACAAAACCAAATATGAATATCAATTAAAATTCACTTTTAATTGTGTACCAGCAGAAACATTGGATGACACAAGACAAGCAAGAAAAACATAAATCTTCCTCCCCAATACTAGGAATATGGAGTTACCATTTTCAAGTCCTCGGTGCTGCAAGATTAACGTCAGCACATAAGGGGGACTGGGAATAAGACAAGCACAGGACTGAGACCCAAACATCACAATAATCTTAATATATCTGCAGGACCGCAATTGGATGGCGATACGGTTAAAACACCTGTCTGAACCTATCCCCACCCACCCAATGGTGCCATTTCATCAATTTTGGAATTCCCACTTACGAGGAAGTCCAAATTGCATTAGGCTTCCTACCTTTGTAGCCAGAGTCTGTTCTGCAGCTTTGGATACCAGCTTGTGAGGAGGGATGTACCAATATTAACATTGAACAGTTAACATTCCAGTAAGATATTACTGAAAAGGTGCAAGATGTCCAAATTGGATAGGCTGCCAAATGAAAATAAACGGCATAAAGATTAGTGCATTATTAGCCTTCTGTTTGTATAGTAATTCAGTGCATTTAGTAAATATATATTCTGGTATGTTCACAAAACATGCTAAAAGCTTCCCCCATGGCTCAGAGGATAATTGCATCATTGTGCTACTGAGCCCCCCACAGTTAAAGAAGGTCTTAGGTTCGGTCTCTGGTTAGGTGATCTTATCTGAGCAGGCAGTTGAGGAACTACAATTGGCCTCAGTGCCCATTTGCTCGAGAAGAGAAATAAGTCAGCCTGGGTATCTACTCCTGTTCAGTATCCAGTGACTGTTGTTGAAACGTGCACATATGCAGATGCCTTGTGAGGACAGGATCAGATTTGCCTGTGATGTTCCCACAGCTGAACACTTCGCTGACATTCACCTTGTTGACATAAAAACAGGAGACGAGCAACCAGTCCTTTGCAACTTATCATTTTGTTGGCCGTGGCAGCTCTTTATCTTTTTAATTCCAATTCCTCTGCCTTTCTCCATATCACACCTGAAGATTATGGTTCACACGTGAAGCTCACATATAAACAATGGCCACTTGAGCAAAGAAGGTGCTTGTGTAACTGCATCGCAGCATGAAGTCCAGTCTTCTGGACAGCAGGGGACAATATAAGACAACAGAAAAAAGCTTGCAGCAGATTGTTAATGCACCAACATTCTATGAAGTTTAGCTTTTTGAATCCTGGACGGAACTCTCAAAAATTGACAATGGGATTCTAACTTGACTGCCAGTTTCAGAATTCTTGATCTCCTCTTGCCCTCCTCTCTCAACTTTATCTTGATTCATGTAGTAACCTAGCCAAGAACAGAACAACAAGATGCATTTAGAATGGTCACACAGCAGGGGTTGGAGGGAGGGTTCAGGGTAGGACCCTTGTGCCTAAAAGTTGAAGACCGAGGCAAACAGCAAGCTGGCAAAGAGTAAACGAAGATCGGACTGCTGCTGACGTTGCAGGTAAGCGAGAGGAAGAAATGGAAGCTACGGGGATGAGAGGGGGCGTGGAGGAGGGGGGTGCTGTGGGAGGCAACAGAGGCCAGGTTGGCTCCATAGTCAGGCAAGTCAATTTTAAAAACTTATGTTTAGGTAGCAGGCAGTCTTGTTTTGTTTTATTGAGTGGGCTGCCTCAGGGCAAACCAATCTTGCAGCAGGACCTCAAACACGTGTTAGGCCCCTTGTTCACATATGCAAAGGGATTAACACCCGTTTCAGGTGTGGGCACTGTGCAACAATTTTTTTTCCTTTTCTAATATGGTGGGCGGTGCATTTCTGGATGAAAATTCGAGCACATTTATGCCTGCAATATTGGGGGCTTAGTAGGGCCGTTAGCGCCCAGAAAGCACAGCCAAATTTATAGACCACACGTCTTTAACGTAGGAAATGTTCCAATGCCTGCACAGGAACATAATAAGACAAAAATTGAAACCAAGACAAAGAAAGAGATATTAGTACAGGTGCCCAGAAGCTTGGTCAAAGAAGTAAGTTTCAAGGATGGTCCTAAAGGAGGAGAGAGAGGTGAAGAGGCAGAACTGTTTAGAGAGGAAGTTCCAGTGCTTGGGATCTAAACGGCTGAAGGCAGTTCTGCCAGTGGTGGGGTGAAGGGAGTACACAATAGTGCAGAGTTCTTGGAGGGTTGTAGGGCTGGAGTAAGTCACAAAGATAGGGAGGGTGAGGCCATGGAGGGATTTGAACATAAGGATGAAAATTTTAAAATTGAGGCATTGGTAGACCATGAGCCAATGTATATGTCAGCGAGCACAGTGGTGATGGGTGAGCGGATCTTGATGCAGGATATTGGAGGCCGGCCAGGGAGCACTGGAATAGTTGAGTTAGGAGGTTTCAGCAGCAGATAAACTGAGGTAGCGGCAGAGATGAGCAATGTTATGGAGGCAGATGTAAGCAGTCTTTGTGATGGAAACAATATGGAGTCAGAAGCAGAGCTCAGGGTCAAACAAGAAGCAGAGGTTGCGAACAGTCTGGTTCAGCCCGAGACAGATTGACTTAGATAGAAAGATTTATGCTTATGCAGTATCTTTCAAGACCTCGGGACGTCTCAAAGCGGTTGAATAATGTTTAATTGGAGGAAATTGCAGTTCACCCAGAACTGGATGTCGGATAAGCAGTCTGACTACACAGAGGCAGTGGAGAGACCAAATAGAAAGAGTTGAGTGTCATCAGCATACATGTCGAGCCTGGTGTCGGCCCCAATTTTAACTCCATATGGATTCTCTGCTCAGGCCCGAGTTAAAATTAGTCGAGTCTCAATGACGTCATGCACATGTAAAGAAGGACCCTGTTGGCTCCGGGCGCATGTCCTTACTGTCTGCTCAAGAGAGCAGGTTCAAAATGCAGATGTTGCAATCATGGCAGCTTTCGAACAGGCAAGAGCCAGGGCGATTTTAACTGCCCACCCACCAGGTTTCTGCTGAGTGAGTAGGGTTAAAATCACCCCCATCTTCGGATGATGCTGCCGAGGGGCAGCATGTAGATGAGAAAGAAGAGGGGGGTAAGATTAAATCCTTACGGAACTTGAAAAGTAACAGTGTTGGGATGAGAAGAGAAGCCATTGCAGGAAATTTTCTGGTTACAACTAGATATGTACGAGTGGAACCTGGCGAGGGCAGTCTCACTCAGCTGGGTAATGGAAGAGAGGCATTGGAAGGGGGTGGTGTGATCAACTGTGTCAAAGGCTACAGCGAGGTTGAGAAGGACGAGGAGGGAGAGTGCAGCATCGTCACAGTCATAGCGAATGGCATTTGTAACAAAGGGTGATTTCAGCACTTTAGGGGTAGTAACCTGATTGGAGAGGTTCAGACATGGAGTTACAGGAAAGGTAGCCATGCATTTGGGAGGCAACAACACATTCAAGGACTAGAGAGAAAAGGAAGGTTGGAGATGGAGTGGAAGTTTGCAAGGACAGAGGGGTCAATGGTGTTTTTTTTGGGGGGAGGTGATGACGGCATATTTGAAAGGGAGAGGTATAGTACCCGAGGAGAGACAACCATTTACAATGAAGTAGCACGGGGGTTAAGAAGGGAAATTGTGTGGTCAGCAGTTTAGTGGAAATAGGGTCAAGAGAACAGTTAGTGGGTCTCATTGACAAAGTGAACTTAGAGAGGGCATGAGGGAGGTAGGAGAGAAATAAGAGAAAGATGAGAGTTCAAGGACAGGACAGGATGGAACCTTGGCTTGGTGGATAAGGAGAAAGAGGGGATTCAGCAGAACCAGCTGAATGGATGGTTTCAATCTTAGTAACAAAGAAGAATCTTCACTCTAGCTCATGGCAATGAATAACAAGTATTCTTAGGATCATCCAGTTGGCAGCCAATACTCAACTGCCCACGCCTTAGAGTGCTAATTATACACTAGTTCAAGACCCTACATAATAAAAATACTGTGCATTTACGTAGTGTTTTATTAGTTTCTCAAAAACTTGCCAAAGTGATTTACAAACAGTGTAATGCAACCATTGTTTTTACGGAGGCGAACAAGCAGACACTCACTGGAGGGGAAAAATACTGACCTCAGATTTTTAAATATATCCCATCTCAGTGATCCTTGACCAACACTTCCCATTTCACACTGAATTTGGACATTCCATCTCCACCCTCAACATACTGGCCCCTTCTGAGAACTCTCTATATATAATATATATATATATAGATATATATATAATATATATATATATATCACACCTGTACATAAAATAATTAAAAATAACCAGTTCTTCAGCTCCTAATGTTATTAACGAGACCTACACACAAACAATTAGGATTCATGGCTCTGAGTGGTTTTACCCAGATTCAGTTTTCCTTGCTTACACATAATAAAAACACTAACTTTGTTTTGCTGAGAAAACTGGCTACGGCAGTGCAAAAAAAAAAGCCAACATGCTCAGTATGAATATCAGAAAGACTTACAGTACGATAGATGCCTTCAGACGACCACATGTGAGACAGAGCGATGCACACACAGTGACAGGCAGAGTAGAAGTGAGAGAGACACACTGCATAAGCATGCCACAGAGCAGCCTGCAGTTCCTCTCACCTGTCCTCCCGGCTGCAAGGGCACCGTGCCAATGACAAGAGGATAAGGGAAAGGGTTGGTCCCAGTACTTAAGAAAAGAAACCACAGGGCGGCGGCAATGGAAAAGGATAAAAAGCAGATCTATTTTATACGAATATAGAAATGTTTCTTTACTCTGGAAAAATAGTTTCATGATTTCAAATGGCAGTATTTAAATTGCTTGATGAGATCTACCCACAGCTCATGGGAGAAACAATGGTGGATATAATTATTCTCAAATGACTGGATTTTTAAAATTAAAGTTAAAAGTAAAAAAATACACCCGCGCACACTACAAGGAGCACTGTGGGAAGGGTTGAAAAACGTCCAAGGGAGGATTGTAGAACTGGCTTAAACCCATGGCAATTAAGGAAGGGCGTGTATGAAGTTTATAATGTGTCGGAACACCCTCCCTCTCCTTCTATCCCCTATGCCCGGTGAATTCGTCCTGTGCACAGTGACCTCAGGAGAGTACCAGAAAAACAAGCACTAAATACTTAACCAAATGCAACCCTTGTACCACTGTTCAGAATTTCAGTGTTAAATGGTGCTGCTGCTGCTTTTTAAGACAGTACCAGTGGTGCTCAGCAGTTGCAAATGCTGCCAAGAAAACGCCCCTGTGCTGCCAGGCCAGTTTCAACTGGATTACCCAACCTCTCATTCTTCTGCCAGCCCCTATAGCCCTTTGCAGCCCTTTGCATGAGAAGACAGAATTAGGAATGTGATCTAACCACATGCTAGCAGATATTAACTCACCACCACTCCCACCCCCTACTCCCCATTAACAGTCTCTTTTATTCAGCTGGAATGTTTTTTCAGCCTCTCCTACACATTTTCACACAGCTAAAGCTGTGCACTGTACTTGTAACCCGCCCAGGTTAGGAGGTGGGCAGTTCAGGGTTGGCATCATCAGATATAACATTAACACTTGACGTGCCTATTTTTATTTGCAATGCAGCAGACTTCTCTTCTGCAACTCTGGTAGAGATCTGATCAGGCTGAATTAATGATTTTTATACATGTACGTAAAGCTACAAAAACATTCGGTAATGACACAATCTGGTTATAGATGTAAAAATTAAAAGTCTGCTTTGTGGTGCTGAAAATTCTACAGGTACAACATCTCCAATCTCAGGATCAAGACCGTGCCGATTTTCGGATTTCGGACAAGAAAATCAAGAGCGTACGTATGCTAACGAGACAGACAAAGTACCAATGGTGACGTGGGTCAGGCTGGGTCGGGTCGAGGGTCATTCGGAAAGGCTCGGCAAGGCTCGGACCAATTGCACGCCATTTAAAATATAGCGGCGAAGCCGATAACTAGTCCGGCCCGCCGTTTTTTTGACTATAATTCCGGATTTTATTTTACCGTTTTTTCAGACAATTCCGATTTTCGGACAGCCGGATTTGTACTTGTAGAAGGGAATTTATTTTTCTCAGTTGGTAGCACTCTTGCCTCTGAGTCAGATGATCATGAGTTTAAATCCCTCTAAAAACTTGTCATGGGCTTCCCCTAATGTCTTGGGCAATATTCCTTTTTCATTCAACACAACAAGAACAGATTACACGATTATTCATTCAGTTGCTGTTTGTGGGAACTTACCGTCTGCAAATTACCTGCTGAGGTTGCCAATAACAGCACTGGCACTTCAAAAGTAATCTACCAGCTGCCAAGTGCTTTGGAACATCTTGAAACTATGATATGATGCTATTTAAATCCAAGTTCTTTTTCTCTCTTTTAAAGATTCACAGAATCTTCTCGTCTAATGCTTCCCGCGCCCCCCGCCACAACCCCCCACCGCCCCCCCAGTCCTGAAAGTACTAAAATCTGGATGGATTACAGTTCCACTGATGCAATTGACATCATATATATAGCCCAGATAGCCATCGTTCATATGTGAGCCTAGATAAGAAATATCAGTTTATTATATCATGAGTGACATATACACGTTATTTTCCAGCAGAAAACAATGCAAAGTGATCAACAGCAGGACCGAGGCGGATATTTTCCCTCTAGGTTGCCAAGACCAATTGAGTGCATCTCATCATAGGCAGTCCCTCGGAATCGAGGAAGACTTGCTTCCACTCCTGAAGTGAGTTCTTTGGTGGCTGAACAGTCCAATATGAGAGCCACAGACTCTGTCAAGGTGGAACAGACATTAGCCGAGGGAAGAGTTGGGTGGAACTGGTTTGCCACACGGGGAAGGTGACTCAACCGTGGCTAACAAGGGAAATTAAGGATAGTGTTAAATCCAATGAAGAGGCATATAAATTGGCCAGAAAAAGCAACAAACCTGAGGACTGGGAGAAATTTAGAATTCAACAGAGGAGGAAAAAGGGTTTAATTAGGAGGGGGAAAATAGAGTATGAGAGGAAGCTTGCAGGGAACATAAAAACTGACTGCAAAAGCTTCTATAGATATGTGAAGAGAAAAAGATTAGTGAAGCCAAACGTAGGTCCCTTGCAGTCAGATTCAGGTGAATTTATAATGGGGAACAAAGAAAAGGCAGACCAGTTGAACAAATACTTTGGTTCTGTCTTTAGGAATGAAGACACAAATAACCTTCCAGAAATACTAGTGGACCGAGGGTCTAGTGAGAAGGAGGAACTGAAGGAAATCCTTTAGGCGGGAAATTGTGTTGGGAAAATTGATGGGATTGAAGGCTGATAAATCCCTGGGGCCTGATAGTTTGCATCCCTGAGTACTTAAGGAAGTGGCCCTAGAAATAGTGGATGCATTGGTGATCATTTTCCAACAGTCTATCGACTCTGGATCAGTTCCTATGGACTGGAAGGTAGCTAATATAACACCACTTTTTAAAAAAGGGAGGAAGAAAGAAAGCGGGTAATTATTGACCGGTTAGCCTGACATCAGTAGTGGGGAAAATGTTGGAATCAATTATTAAGAATGAAATAGCAGCGCATTTGGAAAGCAGTGACAGGATCGGTCCAAGTTAGCATGGATTTATGAAGGGGAAATCATGCTTGACAAATCTTCTGGAATTTTTTGAGGATGTAACTAGTAGAGTGGACAAGGGAGAACCAGTGGATGTGGTGTATTTGGACTTTCAAAAGGCTTTTGACAAAGTCCCACACAAGAGAATGGTGTGCAAAATCAAAGCACATGGTATTGGGGTTAATATACTGACGTGGATAGGGAACTGGTTGGCAGACAGGAAGCAGAGAGTCGGGATAAACGGATCCATTTCAGAATGGCAGGCAGTGACTAGTGGAGTGCCGCAGAGCTCAGTGCTGGGACCCCAGCTCTTTACAACATACATCAATGATTTGGATGAAGGAATTGAGTGTAATATCTCCAAGTTTGCAGATGACACTAAACTGGGTGGTGGTGTGAGCTGTGAGGGGGACGCTAAGAGGCTGCAGGGTTAATTGGACAGGTTAGGTGAGTGGGCAAATGCATGGCAGTTGCAGTATAATGTGGATAAATGTGAGGTTATCCACTTTGGGGGAAAAATCGCGAAGACAGATTATCTGAATGGCGGCAAAGTAGGAAAAGGGGAGGTGCAATGAGACCTGGGTGTCATGGTTCATCAGTCATTGAAAGTTGGCATACAGGTACAGCAGGTGGTAAAGAAGGCAAATGGTACGTTGGCCTTCATGGCTAGGGGATTTGAGTACAGGAGCAGAGAGGTCTTACTGCAGTTGTACAGGGCCTTGGTGAGGCCGCACCTGGAATATTGTGTTCAGTTTTGGTCTCCTAATCTGAAGAAGGATGTTCTTGTTATTGAGGGAGTGCAGCGAAGGTTCACCAGACTGATTCCTGGGATGGCAGGACTGACATATGAGGAGAGACTGGATCAACTGGGTCTTTATACGCTGCCGTTTAGAAAGATGAGAGGGGATCTCATAGAAACATATAAGATTCTGACAGGACGAGACAGGTAGAATTTTCCCGATGTTGGGTAAGTCCAGAACCAGGGGACACAGTCTTAGGATAAGGGGTATGCCATTTAGGACTGAGATGAAGAGAAACTTCTTCACTCAGAGAGTTGTTAACCTGTGGAATTCCCTGCCGCAGAGAGTTGTTGATGCCAGTTCATTGGATATATTCAAGAGGGAATTAGATATGGCCCTTACTGCTTAGGGGATCAAGGGGTATGGAGAGAAAGCAGGAAAGGGATACTGAGGGAATGATCAGCCATGATCTTATTGAATGGTGGTGCAGGCTCGAAGGCCGAATGGCCTACACCTGCACCTATTTTCTATATTTCTATGTTTCTGCCTGTGCCTGACCTCTTCACGCTCTCGGCATTGAGATTTGAAGAGCTCAACGCCCTCCCGGATGCACTTTCTCCACTTAGGGCGGTCTTCGACCAAGGACTCCCCAGTGTCAGTGGTGATGTTGCATTTTACCAGGGAATCTTTGAGGGTGTCTTTGTTATGTTTCTGCTGCCCACCTTTGGCTCGTTTGCCGTGAAGGAGTTCTGCATAAAGCATTTGCTTAGGGAGTCTCGTGTCTGGCATGCGAACCATGTGGCCTGCCCAGCGAAGCTGATCAAGTGTGGTCAGTGCTTCAATTAAAATTTTTTATTTATTTATTTATTTATTTATTCGTTGCCAATCTTTCCAATTCTTTGTCAAATCACAAACGCCAGAGGTCACCTTGCACACATCAAGGATCACTCTGCGCCAATGCTCTTAGCCAAAAGGCCTAGAGCCACTGCACCGTTCCTGGAAGTACTGCAATACCAGGTTCGTGCCATGGAGGTGGATGGGTCAGGCCCCCCACACACCTCCGTGGAGGTGGATGGGTTAAGCCACCCCACCCACCTCCTATTTCCTCAATGCTGTGGATGTTAGTGCATCTACCATTGCCTTGGCTGACATCCGTTAACTCAGCACAGATTTGCAATTGGACCAAGAACCTTTCTGGTGTGTATGGTCCAGTCAGTGCCACACTTTGGCATTATGAGAGCTCAGTGTAATGCTATTGTTAGGATATTAAATCAGCTTGTGTTCCACGCTCAGAAGACTTTCGTTTTGGCACTTTACAGCCTTCTAAACTCAACATCCGAGTTCAACAATTTCAGAGCATAGCCTCTGCCTCTATTTTTTTAGATGGCAGCTGTTGATGATTCTACCATTCCCATTTACATCTCTTCTACACCCATCTTTTGTTTCCTTACTTGTCCCATTACCATCCTCTTTTGTCAATTAATCACTCCTATCTTCCACCCTTGCTTTTTGTTCTTTCCTCCCCTCCCCTTTTCCCTGCCCTTCACTTGCTTAAAATCGGTTCCATCTTTAACTTTAGAATCATAAAATCATAGAATGGTTACAGCACAGAAGGAGACCATTCAACCTGTTTCGCCTGTGCCGGCTCTCTACAAGAGCACTTCATCAAGACCACTTCAGCTATCCCAATCTCCCGTCCTTTCCCCGTAGCTCTGCATTTTTTTTTCTTTAGGTACTTATCCAATTCCCTTTTGAAAGCCACAATTGAATCTGCCTCCACCACCCTTTCCGGCAGTGAATTCCAGATCCTAGCCACTCACTGCGTAAAAATATTTTTCCTCATGTCACCTTTGGTTCTTCTGACAATCATCTTAAATCTGTGTTCTCTGGTTCTCGATCCATCTGCCAATGAGTACAGTTTCTCTCTATCTACTCTGTCTAGACCCCTCATGATTTTGAACATTAAATCTCCTTTCATCCTTCTCTGCTCTAAGGAGAACAACCCCAGCTTCTCCAATCTATCCACATAACCGAAGTCCCTGGAACCATTCTTGTGCATCTTTTCTGCATCCTCTCGAAGGCCTTCACATCCTTCCTAAAGTGCAGTGCCCAGAATTGGACAGTTGAGGCCGAACCAATGTTTTATAACTATTTCCAGTTCTGACGGAAGGTCACCGATCTTAACGTTAACTCTGTTTCTCTCTCCACAGATGCTGCCTGACCTGCTGCGTATTTCCTACATTTTCTGTTTTTATTTGAGTAAATGTGGCTAGAGGTTATCAACACTAGGCATTCTGATGTCAATGAACACAAATAGGCATGGAATGTTCTATGTATGATGTCAAAGCATATGAAGACTTCCTAGAAAGATAACAAATGCTGTGTCATGACAGCGGGGACAAACAACAAATGTTTTGAAATAAGGAACTATTTGTACTGCACTTTTTTTGATAGACAGCCATCTGTCCTTCCCCGCCACGCCCCCCTGCCCGTACTGCACTTTGTGACAGACAGGCAACAAGCCCCGCTCTGTCAAGCTCCGCCCCCCCCCCCCAGGCTAAATCATTCCATCCACGTGGTGCCAGAAGCAGGACCTGAGGCTCCGACTTTCTTCCCCACACCACCACCCACCCCACCCCACCCCCGCCCCCTGGCTGGCTTGCACCCGATGGCGGCGGGATGCTGCTCCTCCGGCCAACTGGGCCTCCCACTGAGCTGCGAGCCTCCGACCGGGCCCCGAACTTGGGGCCCCAAGTGAGAATGGCTGGGGGGGGGGGGGGGGGTGGGGGAAGAGAGAGAGAGAGAGAGAGAGAGAGAGAGGTGGCTGGGTGGAGGGAGAGAGAGAGTGGCTGGGTGGAGAGAGAGAGGCTGGGGAAGAGTGAGAGAGGCTGGGGAAGAGAGAGAGAGGCTGGGGGAAGGGGAAAAGAGAACGAGGCGGGGGGGAGGGGGAAGAGAGAGACACGGAGGGGGGTGGGGGGTGGATCGGAGGGGAGAGAGGGAAGTCAGGAAAGATTGATCACATTCTTCCAACCCCCTACAAGGGACATCGTTGGAATGGATGATATCCAGAAGTCATGACACTGTCACTATTCACTTCATACCCAATAAACCTGTTAACAATCCATACATCTATCAGCGGGGGGGGCGAGGAGGGGGCGGGAGGGGGGAGGATGCACTTGCGCTTGGGTAAAGCACTTCAGCTGGGGAAGGCATGCACTTGGACTGTGGTAAGGCATTTTGGCTGGGGGAGGGAAGTACTTGGACTGGGGTAAGGCACTTTGGCTGGCCTTTGCTGTCTTCTGGGGAGCTCTGTCCTCTGTCGTTTCAGGTAGTCAAAGTGGATCGAGTTACAATTTGCAAAGTCAGTGAGAGCTTGGGATGGGCGAATCCAATGACACATTCCTACGAAACGTTAGGGTGTGGCTTATCCTCCAAGGGGACCAATCAGAAATAAGGGGTGGAGCCTGTGGGCCATTTTTGCAGTACAAATAAGCACGTCCTTGAACGGGAGTTAGAAACGTCTACATGCTATATCTCATTCCCTTTCCCATCAAAGATACGAACATATGAAAAGACGTAGAGAAAAATGCTGGCCGGTCCATCAAGTTTATCCCAAACAGACATGGAGCAACTAAGCATCATGACTCTGACTATACCCTCCCATTTATTGCCATGTAATGTCTTGCGAGGGACAAAGAGCCAGATTTTAAAATACCCTCGAACAAATCAAGGAAGTTTATTTTTAAATCAGGGAAATTCCTCTCCAAGCCCCAAAGGCAATTGAAATGACTTTCAGGAGCTCACAGTGACAATAGATGATAGTAACTGAGATCCAATGATTAAATAACACCAAACTTTAAGCTTTGGTCATGACGTAGTATTGAAAAATTGAAAAAGCATAACAGAAGACTTATGATAAGCTAGCAACTTTGGATTGTTAATAAGATCATGAATGTTGGTTGTCAATAGTGAACGGTCAATATTCAGGGGAGACACTTGAAGAAATGGGGTATTTCATTTATCCAGGAATTAAGACAATGGATGGAGAAAAGAAAGCGAATTCAAGAATCCACAAAGGTGAATTTGGGCTGCTATCTTTAAGATTTGGTAGCTACAGAATATCAATAGGAAGACTCTGGGGTGGAAATTCGGTCTGTTGCCGCCTCTGTTTGCACCCCAGAGAGGCGGTAATGGCGGCGGAAATAACTTCCGGGCGGGCGGCCAGCTCCCAGCTGGGACATTTGGTGCTGGTTTTGCGGGGCAGCGGAGCAGTACACCCGCCTTGATGTTGAGATGGCTCCAAGATGACATGCAGCCGATTGGAATTGAGTCAACCCTCTGTGGCATACATGGTAAGTCGATATCGGAGTCAGGTCCAGGACATTTTGCTGATGGACCTTCAGCCTAGCTAATTTATGGGATTTGAAGGGGTAAATTCATCAATAAAGGCTAGAATTCATCCCAATTATGGATTGGGGCGGAAACAGACCTAAGGAATCGGTGGGTACGCTTACTTTCTGGTCAGGGCTCAATTTTGGCCCCCATCTCTCCAGCTAAAAGGAAAGCTTCCTCCTTTATTGAGCTCATGACAGTTGTTTTAAATTTCCACTACAGTTCACCTACTATATATAACACTCCTAGAAAAATCACTCTTCCACACAGAGTCTTTAATTTAAAAAAAAAACTGTGTTTTAAATTACCTTTCAACAGAATAACTAATATAAAAAAATGTTATTAAATAGTTTCAGACAAAATGTGTTAGGAACTTTCAAGCAAAGATTAAGCTTTTTAGGAGAAGTGGGAGCTTGCAACAAAATGGTTTAAAACCGAGATGTGATCATCTAAAAATCTGAAAATGATCCGAGTGCAGCTTGTTAGTGTGCCATTTGACTCTGAGTTGAACTTCAAACACCATACCTGGTTCACTACCATACTGTCTACTTTCACCCATGTCCATCCTTACCTTACTCCCAAAGCCACTGAAACCTTCATTCACACATGTGATTTTTAAGCTCAACTTTTCCCCCCCCAGTACTTTCCATCTATGCTCCAGGTCTCCACCCTACACAAATTCCAAACAAATCCAAACCCAGGGATGGATAATAAATATAGCTTTGCCAGCATTGCCCATATCCCAAGAACAAATTTTAAAAACCTGCCACCCTCATCCTATCCCATACTAAGTCCTGCTCATCTATCAGACTGAGCATCATTGACTTCCTGACCCCAGTGTATAGATTTCAAAATCTTTATCCTCATTTACAAATTCAGTCCATAACCTTGCGCCACTCTAACTCTGCAATCTCCTCCAATATGTCTCAACTCTAAACCTCTGCTCTTCAAACTCTCGTCTATTGTCTGTCTCCCCTCTCTCTACTGTACCTTTAGCCAATAAGCCTTGCAGACTCTAATTCCATTCTTATGATCCTCCACCTTGCTAAATGTGTCCTCACCTTCAAAAGCAAGAATGGATACACAGATGGAAAAATAAAACTCAACTCTTTTTCTTCCTTTCCATCCTTAAAGTGCTAACGCAGGCTATGATACACTTCCAAGAGTGCTATCTCACCCAAGTGGCCTTTCTCCATACGTAAACCGAAACAGATCTAGTCAGAGATCATACCCGAGGTTGATTTCATTCTCACCTGGCCAATATTTATCCCTCAACCAACATTCACAAAAAGACAGATAATCTAGTCACTATCTCATTACTGTTTGCAGGGCCTTGCTGTGTGCATATTGACTGCTCTGTTTTCAACATTAAACAGTGACCACACTTCAAAAGTACTTAATTGGCTGTAAATTGCTTTGGGATGTACTGAGGTCACGAAAGGCACTATATAAATGAAAGTTCTTTCTTTCTTATGCCCGTACACAAGCACTTATTAACAGTGGTCACTCAATAACTAATTAGGAGTGAAAATCATGGCTGATCTTTGTTCACTCCATAAACTAGGTGCACTGAAGTCAACTGTAGTGTTTTGCAATTTGCTTTAGAGGATTTTACTGCACTCATTTTTTTCTGTATTTTAACCAAAGCATAAATTTAGCATAACTCACAAATGAGAAGACCCAAGATGAAAAGAAAACACTTATTGCAAGACTCTAGCTAAAATCATCCAAAGGAATAACAGGAAGTCCTTCATAAAATTTGAAAGTTTACATTATTGCATTCGCATCTGAAAAGTGTTTAGATCTAAGATCAGATGCACAGCCGGCATCCATAGAATTCCACTCTTTACAGAGTTATTTCCTTCTGATAAAGAGGAAAGAAAGATGAAGGTGGGTGGTGGAAAGCAACTGTTCCTTCCCTCAGTTGGCACTTCCATAATGCAATGTAGCCGAGTGCAGGAACTAAATTATGTGAAAATTATGGATGGGACTACAATGCAATGTTCCACGAGACTCAACACAGCACTGTCACTGTTTATAGTGATACACAAATAGTGGATAATAACTGATGTTATTGCATGTAGCTTGAGACAGTGATGTCGATATTACTCCCAACCTTTTCCAGCAGTGCACTCAAGTATCTTCTGCATTCTTTGGGTCCTTGGCTCATTACTTGGCTGTGTGAAAAGAGAAAGACACAAGGGTGAGGATGTGGTGAGGGGAGGGCGGGAAAACAAGAGGAGCATGCGAGAAGGAGAATAATGTATGAGGATACCAGCATCTTGTATTCTTTCAGTCCCGCCGCTAGTCAAGGGCTCAGCCATGCCCCTATCAAGAATGGCCAGTGCTGTCTCCTCCAAGGGGGCAAGGTGAAGCTAGGAATGGGAGGTGTGCCTCGTGTTTGGTACAGATTGTTGGTAAGTGACTGATTGGTTGGGGGGCTGGGGTGAGGAGTTGTGCATTGAGATGTGTGTGAGGCTAGCGATGCAGTTGGTAGAAGATGGTTTTTGAAGATGCATTCACTGACCTTGACCAGTGGTCTGAGGTCATGAAGCTTCTTTGGGCACTGGAGCCAGGTGATAGGGGTGACACCGCTGGCAGTGACGGCCTCGTTGTCCCGGTCCCACATTGTTCTTTTTGGAGGGCCTTCTGGCCCCTGTGAGTAGAGGACCTCTCTTGTAGTGTTTGACGATGACTCAACAGAATCATCCAAAATGCTTTTTGAAAACAAATCTTCATCCACCATTTTTTTCCCCTCAGTAACTGAAATGTCTATCTTTATTCAACAACATAGCTAAGTTTCTCATAGGCTGGTAGAGCCTTGCCTGTGAGTTTAGAATTTCACTTTTATGACTGGTTAATTTTCAAATTTTCAGATTAAGTTTTTAAAAAATCTGCAGTAGAACTGAAATTCAGTATATAAAAAAAGCTAGTATAGCCAACATTTCTCTTTCAAGTTATGAGTTCTTATCTTCTCATGTGCTACCATCGATTTTTTTCATAAAACTAGTTCAATGCAACAGTACAACAGTGTGAAGAGGCTGAATCAACTTGCAGTTGAAGTCATATTTTTCATGTTTTAATGACTATCTCGATGGAGATTGTAGCTCCCTCACTCAGTCAAGCTCATTATCTCTTCCAAACCAGTCTCCTCCCACATGCAAATAACCACCATAAAAAATGAAATAAGTATGCCAAATAACTAATATCGGGAACGGTAGCATAGTGATTATGTTACTGGACTAGTAATCCAGAGGCCTGGATTAATGATCCAGAGACATGAGCTCAAATCCCACCACGGCAGCTGGGAATTTAAATTCAGTTTATTAAATAAATCTGGAATAAAAAGCTAGCATCAGTTATGGTGACCATTAAACTATCGGATTGCCGTAAAAACCCACCTGGTTCACTAATGTCCTTTAGGGAAGCACATCTGCCGTCCTTACCTGGTCTGGCCTATGTGACTCCAGACCCACAGCAATGTGGTTGACTCTTAACTGCCCTCTGAAATGGCCTAGCAAGCCATTCAGTTGCAGCAAACCACTACAGAAAGCAATAAAAAGAATAAAAGCGGACGGACCACCCAGCAGCGACTTTGGACACGACAAAGACACAACCCAGCCCAGTCAACCCAGCAAAGTCCTCCTCACCAACATCTGGGGACATGTCAAAATTAGGAGACCTGTCACACAGACTCGTCAAGCAACAGACTGACATACTCACAGAATCATACCTTTCAGCCAATGTCCCAGATTGCTCCATCACCATCCCTGCATATGTCCGTCCCATTGGCAGGACAGTCCAACCAGAGGTGGTAGTACAGTGGTATACAGTCGGGAGGGAGTGGCCCTGGGAGTCCTCAAAATTGACTCCAGACCCATGAAGTCTCATGGCTTCAGGTCAAGCATGGGCAGGGAAACCTCCTGCTGATTACCACCTACCGCCCTCCCTCAGCTGATGAATCAGTACTCTCCCATGTTGAACACCACTTGGGAGAAGCATTGAGAGGAGCAAGGGCACAGAATGTACTCTGGGTGGGGGAATTTCAATGTCCATTACCAAAAGTGGCTCAGTAGCACCACTACTGACTGAGCTGGCCAAGTCCTGCCAGACTGGGCCTGCAGCAGGTGGTGAGAGAACCAACGAAAGAAAAAACTACTTGACTTCAGCCTCACCAATCTACCTTTCGCAGATGCATCTGCCCATGACAGTATTGGTAGCAGCGACCACTGGACTGTCATTGTGGAGATGAAATCCCATCTTCACACTGAGAACACTCTCCAGCGTGTTGTGTGGCACTATCACCACGCTAAATGGGATAGATTCAGAACAGATCTAAAAACTGGGCATTCATGAGGTGCTGTGGGCCATCAGCAGCAGCAGAATTGTATTTTATCACAATCTGTAACCTCATGGCCCAGCATATCCCTCATTCCACCATTACTATCAAGCCAGGGGGCCAACCCTGGTTCAATGAGGAATGCAGAAGAGCATGCCAGGAGTAGCACCAGGCATACCTAAAAATGAGATGCCAACCTGGGGAAGCTGCAACACAGGACTACATGCATGCTAAACAGCGAAAGCAGCATGCTATAGACAGAGATAAGCAATCTCACAACTAACGGATCAGATCAAAGCTCTGCAGTCCTGCCACATCCAGTCATGAATATTGGTGGGCGATTAAACAACTAACAGGAGGAGGAGGCTCCATAAATATCCCCATTCTCATCCGCGTCTACCCAGCACGCGATAGACGTAATAAACATAGTTAAAGTGTTTGCAACCATCTTCAGTCAGAAGTGCCGAGTGGATGATCCATATCGGCCCCCTGATGTCCCCACCATCACAGAAGCCAGTCTTCAGTCAATTCGATTCACTCCACATGATATCAAGAAGCGGCTGAGTGCACTGGATACAGCAAAGGCTATGGGCCCCGACAACATCCCGTCTGTCGTGCTGAAGACATGCGCTCCAGAACTATCCGCTCCTTTAGCCAAGCTGTTCCAGTACAGCTACAACGCTGGTATCTATCTGACACTGTGGAAAATTGCCCAGGTATGTCTTGTTCACAAAAAGCAGAACAAATCCAATCCAGCCAATTAACGTCCCATCAGTCTACTCTCAATCATCAGCAAAGTGATTGAAGGTGTCGTCGACAGTGCTATCAAGCGACACTTAGTCACCAATAACCTGCTCACCATTGCTCAGCCAGGACCACTCGGCTCCAGACGTCCAGCCTTGGTCAAACATGGACAAAAGAGCTGAATTCCAGAGGTGAGGTGAGAGTGACTGCCTTTGACATCAAGGCAACATTTGACATCAACAAGCCCAAGTAAAAATGAAGTTAATGGGAATCAGGAGGAAAACTCTCCACTGGCTGGAGTCATATCTAGCACAAAGGAAGATGGCTGTGACTGCTGAAGGTCAATCATCTCAGCCCCAGGACAATGCTGCAGGAGTCTGTTCCCTAGACCCTGACTCTATCCTTCTCCCCAACTTCTGTCTGAGGCTGAACCACACTGTTCGCAACCTTGGTGTCATATTTGATCCTGAAATGAGCTTTCGACCACATATTCTCAGCATAACTAAGACTGCCTATTTCCATCTCCATAACATCGCTCGTCTCCGCCCTTGCCTCAGCTCATCCACTGCTGAAGCCCTCATCCATGCCTTTGTTACCTCGAGACTTGACTATTCCAACGCACATCCACATTCTACCTTATGTAAACTTGAGCGATCCAAAACTCGGCTGCCCGTGTCCTGTCTCGTACCAAGTCCCACTCACCCATCACCCTATGCTCGCTGACATCGGCTCCCGGTTATGCAACACCTCAATTTCACCCCAGAAAATTAAGCCGTCCAGGCCCGCATGCACCAAGACCTGGACAACATTCAGGCTTGGGCTGATAGTGGCAAGTAACATTTGCACCACACAAGTGCCAGGCAGTGACTATCTCCAACAAGAGAGAGTCTAATCACCGCCCCTTGACATTCAATGACATTACCATTGACAAATCCCCGCCATCAACATCCTGGGAGTCAGCGTTGACCAGAAACTTAACTGAACCAGCCACATAAATAATCTGGCTACAAGAGCAGGTCAGAGGCTGGATATTCTGCGTCGAGTGACTCACCTCCTGACTCCCCAAAGCCTTTCTACCATCTACAAGGCGAAGTCAGGAGTGTGATGGAATATACTCCACTTGCCTGGATGAGTGCAGCTCTAACAACACTCAAGAAGCTCGACACCATCCAGGACAAAGCAACCTGCCTGATTGGCACCCCATCCACCACCTTAAACATTCACTCCCTCCACCATTGGCGCACCGTGGCTGCAGTGTGCACCATCCACAAGATGCACTGCAGCAACTCGCCAAGGCTTCTTCGACAGCACCTCCAAAATCCACGACCTCCAACACCTAGAAGGACAAGGGCAGCAGGTGCATGGGAACACCATCACCTGCAAGTTCTTCTGCAAATCACACACCATCCTGACTTGGAAATATATTACTGTTCCTTCTTCGTCACTGGGTCAAAATCTTGGAACTCCCTCCTTAACAGCACTATGAGAGTACCTTCACGGACTGCAGTGGTTCAAGAAGGCCACTCAACACCTTCTTCTCAAGGGCAATTAAAAATGGGCAATAAAAAAAAACATTTCCTCAAAAAGGAGCAGCCTTTGTATAAAAACTATTTGACACTGCTTTTCTGTTTGCCAAACACCGATCTGCATCAAAAGTGCTTTGTGAAAATGTCAACGTGTCGCTTACATATAACTCTGATAAATGACAAGACAGCTCAGCTTTCTCCCTCCCCAGGCAATACTTCTCTAATGATTGATATTTAATCACGGGATACATAGCGGCACTCGCTTTTTAAGCAGTGCAAGTCACAGCAATGGTACTATCGCCATGCTGCCGCAATTCCACAAAATCTCCTGAGCCCAAAACCAACGGCTATTCAATGATAAAGAGGCACTTAGCCATACTGTCCTTGCTCCCTCTATGGAACACCAGGATTAGTTTATATCTAACACAACTGTACGCTAATCTGAAATAACTGCTCAAAAATCTCCAAAATGTTTTTAGGAAGTTTGTATTATAACATATACTGTAAAGAAGATAAAAATGACCACTCAATTGACTTCGTGATTAAAACCACAATCATCAATCAATCACTCATCAACTGCACAAGCGCATGTCAGCCATGTGATGTCCAGAGGTGGCAAAAAAGGACAACTACCACCAACTACCAAAGCTGCCCCCAACTCCACAGTTATATTTAGGATTCCTGGTATTAAACTTAAACCAATAAAACTCATTGGGCTAGAACCTCCACTTTTGTGCTTATTGCCCAAAAATGGGCGTTATTTCCGGTGTGGGCGTTAAAAAAGGGTTTTCAGATCGCCGGCTTCTTGCCCATTCTCAAAACACCTAATTTCCATTTTTGAAAATGGGCGTTAACACGAGCGATATCAAATGGGCGGTAGCATAAAATTTTTTTACCTTCTGCCGTAAAGTGTGGCCATCCTTAGCAACAGCATGGCAACGCTCGATTCCCGCAATTCAGGAGGCCAAGGGGCATCATGACATGCGCAGAAGAGGAGACAGAGAGCGAGGGAGCTCAGATGCACTGAAAGCGTGGGTGGCTGTGGTGTGTGCTTGTCTGGCTGTTGTGGGAGGAACGATGGAGATTCACCAGCAGCAAAAAGCCTACTAAGCACCAAGAACATAGTTGGCACCAAGTTTTTGTCCAACAAATAAGAAATAACATGGAAAGGATGGAGGAAGCCCTGGAGTTGGTAGCCAGGAACACTGCTGGCAGAGGGCTCCCAGTGGTCCCGGAGCACTGCACTGCACCCCAAGGTGACGCACCCCCATTGCCAACCACACGAGAGCCAGCAGCAACATCTTGCTTATGGCTCAGAGCACGTTCCCACCTCGGGACCATCCTCTCCAGTATCCGTCCAAGCAGCACTTCGGCTGTTAACATCACCCCCCACCCCCACCCCAATGAAGCATCGTCTGAGGACCTGGCGGCTTGGAGTCAGGAGGGGAAGGGGAAGGGGTAAAGATGGGGAGGAGAAGTGGGGGGGGGGGGTGGGGAAAGGTTGGTTTGTACAGAAATACTGATGATTTCAGACTAATGTTCGGCTTAAATGTTTTTTATTTAACAAAACCTTGTAGCACATTGGCTCAGATAGCTGCACCATTACATGCTGCTGATTCCTTATCAAAGGGTATAATCACACTTAACTTCAATCAACTTAAACTTTAACTGTCACCAAGGTGATGCCCACCATTGATGTATGACCTGCACACCAAGCAGTGTATCAGCCTTGTAAATAACACCAACATTCTTTCAGGCAAAGCAATCATCAATGAGCTCCTGACGTAAGGCTCTTGCAGCTATCATGCCACCGTGGGCCCTTTCATGCGGTCTACAGGGGGGCGGGGGCATGGCTTCAGCGTCAGCCTAATTGTCTGGGCCGATGTCAGCGCCTGCCTCCTCATCCTCCTCTTCCTCTCTCTGGTGAGGTGGACTGTCAGACTCATCAGACAATTCTTGTCCCCTCCCGATAGCCAAGTTGTGTAGCATGGAGCACACCACCACAAATTGAGCTACCTGCTCAGGGTGGTTTGGAGCTTGCCTACTCAGTGGTCCAGGCATCTAAAGCGCTGCTTCAGCACTCCAATGGTTTTCTCCATGATATTGCGAGTTGTTTTGTGG
Source organism: Pristiophorus japonicus (assembly GCF_044704955.1). Taxonomy (NCBI): domain Eukaryota; kingdom Metazoa; phylum Chordata; class Chondrichthyes; family Pristiophoridae; genus Pristiophorus; species Pristiophorus japonicus. Next base: position 50,096,659 of record NC_091978.1, read on the forward strand.
CTCTCGTTGTATCAACTCTTGGCCTCGGTGTGGGTGTCACGCAGGGGAGGGGGGGGGTCATCAGCCAGGTGGCGAGGCCATATCCTTTGTCCCCAAGCATCCTTGTGGCTCATTCTTAAACAAGTCAGGTACAGTGCTCTCACGCAGGATGTGGGTTTGGATGCTGCCCGGAAATTGAACATTCACTGTCAGTATAATTTGCTGGTGGTCGACAACCAGTTGGACATTCAGGGAGTGGAATCCCTTGTGGTTCCTGAAACATAGAAACAAAGATAATAGGTGCAGGAGTAGGCCATTCGGCACTTCGAGCCTGCACCGCCATTCAATGAGTTCATGGCTGAACATGCAACTTCAGTACCCCATTCCTGCTTTCTCGTCATACCCCTTGATCCCCCTAGTAGTAAGGACTACATCGAACTCCTTTTTGAAAATATTTAGTGAATTGGCCTCAACAAGTTTCTGTGGTAGAGAATTCCACAGGTTCACCACTCTCTGGGTGAAGAAGTTTCTCCTCATCTCGGTCCCAAATGGCTTACCCCTTATCCTTAGACTGTGACCCCTGGTTCTGGACTTCCCCAACATTAGGAACATTCTTCCTGCATCTAACCTGTCTAAACCCATCAAAATTTTAAACGTTTTTGAGATCCCCTCTCATTCTTCAGAACTCCAGCGAATACAAGCCCAGTTGATCAAGTCTTTCTTGATAGGTCAGTCCCGCCATCCCGGGAATCAGTCTGGTGAACCTTTGCTGCACTCCCTCAATAGCAAGAATGTCCTTCCTCAAGTTAGGAGACCAAAACTGTACACAATACTCCACGTGTGGCCTCACCAAGGCCCTGTACAACTGCAGTAACACCTCCCTACCCCTGTACTCAAATCCCCTCGCTATGAAGGCCAACATGCCATTTGCTTTCTTAACCGCCTGCTGTACCTGCATGCCAACCTTCAATGACTGATGTACCATGACACCCAGGTCTCTTTGCACCTCCCCGTTTCCTAATCTGTCACCATTCAGATAATAGTCTGTCTCTCTGTTTTTACCACCAAAGTGGATAACCTCACATTTATCCACATTACACTTCATCTGCCATGCATTTGTCCACTCACCTAACCTATCCAAGTCACTCTGCAGCCTCATAGCATTCTCCTCGCAGCTCACACTGCCACCCAACTTAGTGTCATCCGCAAATTTGGAGATACTACATTTAATCCCCTCGTCTAAATCATTAATGTACAATGTAAACAGCTGAGGCTCCAGCACAGAACCTTGCAGTACCCCACTAGTCACTGCCTGCCATTCTGAAAAGTACCCATTTACTCCTACTCTTTGCTTCCTGTCTGACAACCAGTTCTCAATCCACGTCAGCACACTACCCCTAATCCCATGTGCTTTAACTTTGCACATTAATCTCTTGTGTGGGACCTTGTCGAAAGCCTTCTGAAAGTCCAAATACACCACATCAACTGGTTCTCCCTTGTCCACTCTACTGGAAACATCCTCAAAAAATTCCAGAAGATTTGTCAAGCATGATTTCCCTTTCACAAATCCATGCTGACTTGGACCTATCATGTCACCTCTTTCCAAATGCGCTGCTATGACATCCTTAATAATTGATTCCATCATTTTACCCACTACCGATGTCAGGCTGACTGGTCTATAATTCCCTGTTTTCTCTCTCCCTCCTTTTTTAAAAAGTGGGGTTACATTGGCTACCCTCCACTCCATAGGAACTGATCCAGAGTCTATGGAATGTTGGAAAATGACTTTCAAGGCATCCGCTATTTCCAAGGCCACCTCCTTAAGTACTCTGGGATGCAGTCCATCAGGCCCTGGGGATCCTGAAAAGGTGCCCGCATCGTGATGTGCGGACGGTCTATTGCTCCCTGCACCTTGGGGAAGTTTGCAATTCTGGAGAATTCTAGAGCCCTCTCACTCTGTGCCTCCCTGGTCATAGGGAAGCTGATCAAGTCCCTCCTGCGTGCGTACAGGACTTCAGTGAAGCATAGCAGCCTTTTAAAGGACGCGACATGTGATCTACAACATGGCATCCATAACGCTGTGATTCGTTCCGGTTAGTTCCACTTTTTTGTGGGTGTTTTTTTGAGCAAGCGATATTGTGGCCGATATGTGTGCGAGGTGGTGAAATTGACGATGAGTGATATCCATGGCCGCTAGTTTGGGTAAATATCCTCTTTACGATTAAAAAACAGTGGTTGGGCATTAATATTGAATCTCGGCGTTAAACACATGGGGAAAGTATCAACATCTATCTGAGAGAGTAGTCGGGGCCTCGATTTAACGTCTCATCCAAAAGACAGCAGCTCCGACAGTGTAGCCCTTCCTCAGTACTTGTACTGGAGTGTCAGCCTAGATTTTATGCTCAAGTCTCTGGAGTGAGGCTTGAACCTATAACCAGCTGACTCAGAGGTTGTCTCGGCGATAAGTTTCCTAAAAATGTCCGCCAGTTTCCATTTTGTGCCACAATGGGCGATATATGGGCGTTATATGTCATTTCAGCGGTAAAATGGGCGTTAAACATGCAAAAAAAGTGGGGGTTCTAGCCCATTAACTCCCCCCAAAATTTATTTTTACATCAAAAATAGGAACTGTGAAATGAAATCAGCTACAATGCACCTATTATTCCTATATTGTGCATATTATATTTGTAAATATAATAACTGTGCTTTATCTTTCTTCTTCTCTTCATGGCGAGACATGCTGCCAATTTTCGTATCAGTGGGTAGCACTCTCGCCTCTGAGCAACTCCCACTATCCTTTTCTGCCCTTTGGAATTCTGCAGCTCTACCCATACAGATTGCACATCATCCAAGCTAATGACCTTCCTTACTATTGCGTTAATTTCCTCTTTAACCAGCAACGCTACCTCACCTCCTTTTCCTTTCTGTCTATCCTTCCTGAATGTTGAACTTTGTGGGTGGCCTGCTTATATACCGTGCTCCCAAGGGATGCTGGGATCCCTTGGGACTCCAACAGGTAGGCCCTCTGGTGGTAGTGTGATACAGATTGCAAGGGGTTAAATACATAACATCACTCCCTCGTAAAGTTAATAGCAAGGTGAGATGATCTGGGGCTTTTCGCTCCCTTGTCGATCGTCTCGGAACAAATGCGGGTGTGAGTGAGTTGGTTAGTTCTTCACTGGGCTGCTGGGAATGTTGAGTTCGGCTTCGTGGTCAACCATGATTTCGGTTGCCACTTGTGTGTGTGTTGGAGGGTCAAAGTTGGTGGTGTCTTCTTCGGGTTGTTCGTAGCTGTTGGTGAACCGCAAATTGATTTGGTCCAAATGTTTTCTGCACGTTAGTCCATTGGCCAATTTGACCTGAAACACCCTACTCCCCTTTTTGGCTAAGACTGTGCCAGCGAACCATTTGGGACCATGTCCATAATTGAGTATAAACACAGGGTCATTGACCTCAATATCGCATGACAAATTTGTGCGGTCATGGTACACACTTTGTTGATGCCGCCTGCCCTCCACATGTTCATGGAGATCAGGGTGGACAAGAGAGCACCTTGTTTTGAGCGCCCTTTTCATGAGCAGCTCGGCTGGGGGAAGACCGGTGAATGAGTGGGGTCTGGTGCGGTAGCTGGGCAGCACTTGGGATAGTCGGGTCTGCAAGGAGCCTTCCGACGTGCGTTTTCAAGCTTCGTTTGATGGTTTGAACTGCCCGTTCTGCCTGGCCGTTGGATGCGGGCTTGAACGGGGCAGATGTGACATGCTTGATCCCATTGCGGGTCATGAATTCCTTGAATTCAGCACTAGTGAAACACGGCCCATTGTCGCTGACTATAACATCAGGCAGGCCGTGCATGGCCAACATGACTCGTAGGCTCTCAATGGTGGCCGTGGACGCGCTTACAGACATTATTGCCCATTCAATGCATTTTGAGTAAACATCCACGACAACCAACAACATTTTGCCTAGAAATGCGCCCGCATAGTCCACATGGATCCTCGACCACGGTTTGGAGGACCACGACCACAAACTTAGCGGTGCCTCTCTGGGTACATTGCTCAGCTGAGAGCAAGTGTTGCACTGGCGCACGCATGACTAAATCTGAGTCGATGCCAGGCCACTACACATGGGATCTGGCTATGGCTTTCATCATTACAATGCCTGGGTGGGTGCTGTGCAGTTCACAAATGAACGTATCTCTGCCTTTCTTGGGAAAGACCACACGATTACCCCACAACAGACAGTCCGCCTGCAGGGACATTTCGTCCTTGCGTCTGTGGAACGGCTTAATCGCCTCCTGCATCTCCGCTGGGACGCTGGACCAGCTCCCATGGAGGACACAGTTTTTTTAAACCAAGGACAGTAAAGAATCCTGGCTGGTCCAGGTCCTGATCTGGTGGGCCAGAACGGGTGACTTTTTGTTTTCGAATGCATCCATTACCATGAGCAAGTCCGCAAGCTGTGCCATTTCCATCCCGATGGTGGGCAATGGCAGCCGACTGAGAGCATTAGTGCGGTTCTCTGTGCCTGGTCTGTGGTGGATTACATAGTTGCATGCCAACAACATGAGCGCCCATCTTTGGATGCGGGCAGAGACATTGGTGTTAATCCCTTTGTTCTCAGAGAACAGCGATATGAGCGGCTTGTGGTCAGTTTCAAGCTCAAACTTGAGGCCAAATAAGTACTGGTGCATTTTCTATATCCCGTAAACGCATGCCAGAGCCTCTTTTTCAATCATGCTGTAGGCCCTTTCGGCCTTGGACAAACTCTTGGATGCATAAGTGACTGGTTGCAAAATCCCCGATTCAATAGCCTGTTGTAACACACACCCGACCCCATATGACGACGCATCGCAAGTTAGCAATAATCGTTTACAAGGGTTATACAGGACAAGCTTGTTTGAACACAACATATTCCTGGATTTCTCAAAGGCAGCCTCTTATGAATTCCCCCATACCCAGTTGTCTCCTTTGCGCAGTAGCGCATGTAGGGGTTCTAGCAGGGTGCTTAACCCAGGTAGGAAATGTCCGAAATAGTTAAGGAGTCCCAGGAACGACCGCAGCTCCGTCACGTTCTGTGGTCTCGGCGCATTCTTGATGGTCTCCATCTTGGCGTCGGTGGGTCTGATGCCGTCTGCTGTGATTCTTCTTCCCAACAACTCGACCTGCTGCGCCAGGAAAACACACTTCGATCGTTTCAACCTGAGTCCTACGCGATCCAACCAACTAAGAACCTCTTCCAGATTCTTCAAGTGCTCAATGGTGTCCCGACCTGTAACCAGTACGTCATCCTGGAAACCCACGGTGCGAGGAACCGACTTTAGCAGGCTCTCCATATTCCGTTGGAAGATTGCCGCGGCCGACCGAATCCCGAATAGGCATCTGTTATAGATGAACAGATCTTTGTGCGTGTTGATGCAGTTGATGAAGACTCCTCCAGTTCCTGCATCATGTAGGCCGAGGTCAGGTCTAGCTTGGGGAATGTCTTCCCTCCAGCCAGGGTCGTAAATAGGTTGTCTGCCTTGGGTAGCAGGTACCGGTCCTGTAGCGAAAAACAATTAATCGTTACTTTATAGTCCCCACAAATTCTGACCGTGCCATTCTCTTTAAGTACCGGGACAATCGGACCTGCCCACTCATTGAATTCCACCGGCACGATGATGCCTTCTTGCTGCAGCCTATCTAGCTCAATTTCTACTTTCTCACGCATCATATATGGTACCGCCCATGCTTTGTGGTGGATGGGTCGCATACCGGGAACCAAATGGATCTGCACTTTCGCCCCCGCGAAGCTTCCAATGCCTGGCTCGAACAACGATGGAAACCTGCTCAGAACCTGGGCACATGAGGCGTCGTCGACGGACGAAAGCGCTCGGATGTCGTCCCAGTTCCAGCGGATTTTTCCCAGCCAGCTTCTGCCAAACAATGTGGGGCCATCCTCTGGCACGATTCACAGCGGGAGTTCGTGTACTGCTCCATCATAGGAGACTTTGATTTCTGCACTGCCAATTACAGGGATTAGTTCCTTAGTGTAAGTCCTTAGTTTGGTGTGAATGGGGCTGAGCTTGGGCCTGTGACCTTGTTGCCCCACAGCCTGTCGAAGGCCTTTTTACTTGTGGTGAATGTGTGTACCCAGTACACTTCTGCCTCCTCGGTACGAGTCTCCAATTCAGCCTGATCCACAGTGGATCGATCTTCCTCTGCAACGTGGTGGTTTGCAGGGTTTGCAGCTCGCCTGCACATTCGCTGGAGGTGTCCCATTGTTCTGCAACCGTTGCACGCATAGTGCTTGAAACGGCATTGATGGGACCGATGTTCACCTCCACAGTGCCAACAAGGTGTTAACTGCCTCACATGAACGATTGATGGCGGACTCTGGTTCATCTGAGGTCGTGCAGCAGCAGCCGACGTGTACGTTCTGCCATGTATATTCCTGCTCGAAAACAACTTTACTTTGTGCACAGTACTGGCCGAAACTTCTTTACTCTGCGAAATCTGTTTGGTGTTGTTGCTGGTGAACATAAATGCCTGGGCTATCATTATGGGTTTACTTAGATTCGGAGTTTCAACAGTCATTAGTTTGCAAAGGATTACCTCATGGCCAATGTCCAGTACAAAAAAGTCTCAAAGCATTTGTTCTAGGAATCCCTCAAATTTGCAATGTCCTGCGAGGCGCCTTATTTCAGCGACATAGCTTGCCACTTCCTGGCCCTCCGACCGTTGACATGTGTAGAACCGATATCTCGCCATCAAAACACTTTCCTTAGGATTTAGGTGCTCCCAGACCAGCGTACACAATTCTTCATTGGATTTTGCTGTTGGTTTTACCGGAGCTCGGAGATTCTTCATGAGGCCATAGGTTGTTGCCCCACAGACAGTAAGGAGGATCGCCCTTCGTTTGGCAGCGTTCTCATCCACTTCCAGCTCGTTGACCACAAAGTATTGGGCGAGTCGCTCCACGAAGGCCTCCCAATCGTCCCCTTCTGAGAACTTCTCCAGAATACCAACTGTTCTTTGCATTTTCACGCGTTTGTTCGTTATCTCGTCGCCAATTGATGTGTTCATAATAAAGGATGAAACTGAGTACTGTGAACAATGAGCAAGTGTGATATTAGCTCTTTTAATAAAACACCAGAGTGCAGGTACCTCGTGGGTGACCTGCTTATATACCGTGCTCCCAAGGGATGCTGGAATCCCTTGGGACTCCAACAGGTAGGCCCTCTGGTGGTAGTGTGATACAGGTTGCAAGGGGTTAAATACAGAAGAGATGTAAAATACACTATTCATGGAAGAGCAGGGGAGATCTCCCTGGTGTTCTGGGCACTGTTTATCCCTCAACCAATGTCATTAAAACAGATTATCTGGTCATTATCACATTGCTGTTTGTCGGACCTTGATGTCCACAAATGGGCTGCCACATTTCCCTACATTACAACAGTGACTACACTTCAAAAACAAAAGTACTTCATTGGCTGTAAAGTGCTTTGGGATGTCCTGAAGTCGTGAAAGGCACTATAGAAATGCAAGACTTTCTTTTTCTTTTATATGATGTATGGTTGTTTCGGCATGGTGGTGGAAGGAAGTGGAGGAAAGAAACACCACACAAATATAGAATCCAAATAAACTATGTTATAGGAGCCTCATTACAAGATGAAAAGAACATTTTCTACTGCTTCCTTGTATTCTTTTGTACTACCTACAGTTTTCAGCTGAGGGGGCGTATTAATCCGTTCCCAGTACCACTTAATAAACAGCTGCTGACGTGGGCAGCAGCAGGGCCCCCGAGTTGAGTCAGGCTCTAATTGTTATTACTCCCTCCCCCAGGAAACATCTTGCTTCTGCCTACTGACTTCCCACTCAACCTGGCTAGGAGTGGAATGTAAACACATTCTTCGTGCCCCAAATATCGACGTGATGGTTATGATGCTGGAGACCCTCTCAATCCTGTATACACGGAAAAGAAAGTCCTACTTTACCATTACAAACACATTACATTGTGGGGAATACCTGCAGGAGGAAGCCGTGTAATTTTTCTTCAACATTATATTTCAAAAATTAAAAGTAGTAAATTTCAGATCCTGCTAGCAGAAAACAGCATCATTTCAGTAATCAAATTTAGTGTCTTCATTTGGAGCAACAATGAAGTTTCCCCCCAATTTTCCTCCCTTTCTTTTCTGAAGGCACTGACTCATACTGGGTGCTCATCCTAAATTCGGACAGTGGGAAGAGCCATTTTTCATGTGTGAGCCCAGTTTTGAGCATGTGTGAAGGAGAAATTCAGGGCAAAATCAAAGCCACGCTCAATCCTATCTCCTCGGACATCTGCATGTGAACTTTTCAGCAGGAGTCGCTGGATAGCAATTAAGAGTGAAAACACCAGCTGATTTTTCTTCTCCCTAGCCCAAGCCCTGAAGTCAACTGTAGCATGAAGAAGGTGCCAAGAATATAAGCATTTTCAATTGGTTAAGGCAATTAAAGTAATGTCCATTCCTAATGATGTATTTTAACAGCTTGGTGGGTCACAGAGGTATTGCAAGAGAATTACTTCTCATATGGAAGTTGGAACACTGAGAAAGGGGCCACAGGTCTAGTCAGTAGATGTACCATCCGCCAATTTCTACAGATCCCTTTTTCTAAAGCTGATCTTCTTCAGCAATGTTTCAAAAATCCAGAGTCAGGCCTGCATACTCTGCCATTTGTCAAGGCTTAATTTGGCAGGCACCAAATGGTAAAAAAAATCTCAGCTAAAATCACTGACTAGGAGGGTGTTTGTGCTTCTCACATGGCTACTCGAAGACTGGGAGTACTGTCATAACTAGTATGATAGAAACACAAGCTGCAATTCATTACTTGCTCAACATTAGCTTTATTTCAAAATAGGAAATTGCATTTACCTGAATTACTGCATAATCTTAGGGGTTTGATCCTAACTTTTATGCTTTAAAACTATTGGTCATTGACAGCCTGAGAATGGACATTTGTATAGATTTTACTGTTTTTGTGCAATCAACGTGATGAAGCCAACATCAGTGGCATGGAACTTTATGAGGTCACAGGGGAGGAAGAAGAAAGCGTGCAAAACGTCTGTTTATCTGACTCGTCAAAAATTCCTTGGAATCATTGTTTATTACTTATTCATTCATGGGATGTGGGCGTTCCTGGCAAGGCCAGAATTTATTGCCCAACCCTAACTGCCCTTGAGAAGGTTCATTAAAAAAGAACGAAAGACTTGCATTTATATAGCGCCTTTCATGACCACCGGACACCTCAAAGCGCTTTACAGCCAATGAAGTACATTTGGAGTGTAGTCACTGCTGTAATGTGGGAAATGCGGCAGCCAATTTGTGCACAGCAAGCTCCCACAAACAGCAATGTGATAATGACCAGATAATCAGATAACCAGTTAAGAAACATAGGCAGGTAAAACAATTGTGAACTGTTACCATATCCAAGTCTCTTCATAACATTCCAAAATTTTACAATTTTGCCTCATTTTGCTAAATCACTTTTACAAGAGAACAAACATTGAAAGCGAACTTTTCAAAAAAATCAATGCTTTTAAATGACAAGCAGGCACACTTTAATTGGCAGAACAAACAAGTGTGCATAATAAATTCATAGCTACCATTATAAAAATATATTTAAATTATTTTACAGCACAAATAATCACTTTGCAAGATGTACAGAAGAGCTTCATCTAGGTAGGTTCCAATCACTGCCAGCACGGCCATTGATTGAGGTAAACTCCTACAGGAAAGTACTGACTAGAACTGAGAGGAGGGAAAGATGCAAGGAGGGAAGAAAATTAAAAGATGTTCTGAAAGCCATAATATATGATACCACAACTTAGATATATATTTTGGTTTAGTTCTCTGAAAGTTCAACGTTCTCTGTGCAAATCACAGCAAGGTAGCAATGAAGACCGAGATTGTCCAATACTTCAGTAGGAATACTTTGCCTTCAGAAATCCAATCCTTCACTTACTCAGCTGCTGTTTGGTGCATGTGCTACTTAAGCTCCAAACAATGGGGCCAAGTTTCGGCCTGAGTTACTCCAGTTTTTTTGGAGCAACTGGTTTAGAATGGAGTATCTTAGAAATTGCAATTCTCGGCATTTAGTTTGCTCCAGTTCTAGTCAGTTAGAACAGTTTCAGTTTGGAACAGATTTTTTTTTTCAAAAGGGGGCGTGTCCGGCCACTTACGCCCATTTTGAAAGTTTAGGCAGTGAAAACTTACTCCAAACTAACTTAGAATGGAGTAGGTGCAGATTTTTGTACGCTCAGAAAAACCTTGCCTACACTTAGAAAATCAGGCGTAGGTTACAAATCAGGCGTAGGGAATGGGGGGGGGCGGGGGCGGGGGGAGGCGGGGGGGGTTTAAAGGGAAGCTTACAAACATTCAACACTTCAGTTTTACAAATAAAGAGCCATCATCAATAATAAATGATAAATACATCAATAAATCAACCAATAAATCAATCAAAAAAAATTAATAAAAAATAAAAACATTTAAAATTCAATAAATAAAATTTTTTCTACTTACCGACTGCAGCACCGGGAGCCCTCCAACAGCGTGCTGGGATCCCCCCCCCCCCCAAGTGTGTCTCTGTCAGTGTCTCTATCTCTCTGTCTGTCTGTGTGTGTCTCTCTCACGCTCTGTCTGTCAGTGTCTGTGGGGGGGAGGAGCGGGAGGGCAGGGGGGTGGAGGGAGGGAGGAGGGGAGTGGAGGGGGAGGAGAGGGGGTGGAGGGGGGGAGGGGAGGAGGGGGGTGAAGAGAGGGAGGGAGGGAGGGGGAGAGGGGGAGAAGAAAGGGGAGGGAGAGAAAGGAGGGGAGGGAGAGAAGGGAGGGGAGGGAGAGAAGGGAGGGGAGGGAGAGAAGGAAGGGGAGGGAGAGAAGGAAGGGGAGGGAGAGAAGGAAGGGGAGGGAGAGAAGGAAGGGGAGGGAGAGAAGGAAGGGGAGGGGAGAGGGAGAATGAACGGGGCAAGGCGGGCCCAATACTTGATTTAAAGGTAGGTGGCTGGGGGTCGGGGTCAGGGGCCGGGAGCAGGGGGAAGGTTGGGGGGGGAGTGGGAGTCTGTTCAGGTCCGGTCCGAGGGCAGGTGGGGGGGAGCGCGGGTCGGGGCGGGGGTCGGGTCCGGGTCGGGTGGAAGCAGAAGCTGGGTGTGGGAGGTGCAGTCTGATCCATGCAGCCCCAGTGAGGCCATTCGGCCAGGGCTAGGGACTGCGTGCTTCGGGCCCCTCCCACACAGTTTTGGGCGCCTGGAGCTACTGCACATGCGCGCCCACTGTAGCGCGCATGTGCCGAGGTCCCGGCACTGTTTTCAGCATAGGGACATGGCTCCGCCCCCCACAGCTCGTGCTGCACTGCGCCCAGCTCCAGAGGACCTGCAGGGAGCCGGAGAATTGATAAGTATTTTTTAGGCGCACTTTGTGGCGCGAAAAACGGATGTCCAGGTCGGGGCTGCGCCGTTCTAGGCACAGCCTGAAACTTGGGCCCAATGAATGTATCCCAAACTCCAGCCTGCATTGTACTCTACATGCACTGCACATGATATACTCAGCATTTTCAGGCACCTGTTTGCATACTATGCAGATAAGTTTCTTCCATTAATTGATGGCGATTTTAAACAGAAAATAGGTATAATCTCTATTTTTTCATCTTCTTCTTCAAATTAGAAAAATAGAAAAGTTTGTTCACATTGGTCTTTAATCACTAGATAACCAAATTAGAGAAAAGGACTTTAAAATTATAATTTGATTAAAAAAAAGCTACTGGACCATTGTTAAACTGACCAAAACTGTGGTTCATTGATGAGAATCAGTTGTATAGTGGAATATGAAACCGTTAACTAATGCTGGTAAGCATTTTGTGAGCCTCAAGCTTTTACAAAAATGGTGGTTAAGCAGTTTTGTCTAATTTTGCACGGTTAAATGTTGCATTTCCGTGCTTCTGATGGCATGAGCAACTGTAGTTTGGATACAGCGGTGGTAAACATTTACTGTGTGGGCAGTTCAAAAGGGCAACCTTGAACAATTTATGTTTCTGCTGGTGAAATGCAGGAGGATTAAATATAGTGGAATGATTGCTTAAAGTAAGAATTGTTTTCAAAACCCACCACACCAGTCAAATATAAACTACATTCCATCTATCCATAAACAAAGAAACAGCAGGTCTGAGCCAATGGCAGTTTTCTTTAGCTGCACGAAGTCCTGCTTGCCCATCAATCCAGGCCTCACTAATCTACCATGGATCTCAGTCCACCAATGCCTGAAATTAAAATGTTTTATTGTTGTGTTTAAAGCCCTCCATGGCCTCACTCCTCCCTATCTCTGTCACCCTCCGCCCTCACCCCGCGAACTATCCATTCCTCCAACTCTGGCTAAATATTTCCCTCTAAATGGGGGAAGGAAACAAAACACACACAGGCACACTATCTGAGACCACTCCTGTACACCTTCTGGTGATTAGGTCAACACTATGGCAAAGGCCTAGCGAATGGTTTATAGTGCAAGATGAAAAGAAAAAACAAATAGAAAAAAAGAGATTACAAATAACAATATGATTCTGTATTGGGGATAAGAAGAAAAAAGTCTTGCACCCAAATCATATCATCATCATAGGCGGCCCCTCATATGGAGAATGACTTGCTTCCACGCCAAAAAGGGATGAGTTCACAGATGTTTCAATGAATATTCCAGGTTGCGAACTACATATTGAAGGTTGGAAGAGGCCTGTGCATGAATTTATTTTAAACGCGTGGGCCGTTGCACACCAGTCACCACACGGGCTTGACAGAGCTAGGTCTTGGTCCAGTGGCAAGGATTAACCAAAACAACTGGAGACCAGCTCTGCTGCACGGACCTAGTGCGCACACGTATCAGTGTGGGCTGACCCGTGCTGCCCCTGGGCCCTCGCCTCTTCTGGGCCCCGAACTCATGCCTCTCCTGGGCCCCCATCACGTCACTCTGCAATCTCTTGCCGCTCCTTCGACCCGACCCAGCCGCTCCTGCTGTACATGCCCACGCTCCAATCACCAACCTGGATTCGCGTGACGTCGAATCCAGTCGCCCTCTTCATAGCCAAGTCACCCTGCAGCCTCTTAGCATCCTCCTCACAGCTCACACTGCCACCCAGCTTAGTGTCATCCGCAAACTTGTTGATATTACACTCAATTCCTTCATCTAAATCATTAATGTATATTGTAAATAGCTGGGGTCCCAGCACTGAGCCCTGCGGCACTCCCACTAGTCACTGCCTGCCATTCTGAAAAGGACCCGTTTATCCCGACTCTCTGCTGCCTGTCTGCCAACCAGTTCTCTATCCATGTCAGTACATTACCCCCATTACCATGTGCTTTAATTTTGCACACCAATCTCTTGTGTGGGACCTTGTCAAAAGCCTTTTGAAAGTCCAAATACACCACATCCACTGGTTCTCCCTTGTCCATTCTACAAGTTACAGGCTCAAAAAATTCGAGAAAATTTGTCAAGCATGATTTCCCTTTCATAAATCCAGCATGCACCATACCTTGAAGTGGTCCTTGCAGGTCGGGGTCACCGCGCCAAATGCTAAATCCTTAATACCTCCTCTCTCACTATGTTTATTTCATCGAATATTTCACACTCTTCCTCCCTGATTGCAATGTCTTTTGTGAAAACAGACGCAAAGTATTCATCAAGAATCAAACCCACATGAGAGAGGATTAATTAGCAACCTTGTTGTGCGAGGCCCCTTCGGGAAGAGTGACCATAATATGGTAGAATTCTTCATTAAGATGGAGAGTGACACAATTATTTCAGAGACTAGGGTCCTGAACTTAAGGAAAGGTAACTTCGATGGTATGAGACGTGAATTGGCTAGGATAGACTGGCAAATGATACTTAAAGGGTTGACGGTAAATAGGCAATGGCAAACATTTAAAGATCACATGGATGAACTTCAACAATTGTACATCCCTGTCTGGAGTAAAAATAAAACGGGAAAGGTGGCTCAACCGTGGCTAACAAGGGAAATTAGGGATAGTGTTAAATCCAAGGAAGAGGCATATAAATTGGCCAGAAAAAACAGCAAACCTGAGGGCTGGGAGAAATTTAGAATTCAGAGAGGAGGACAAAGGGATTAATTAGGAGGGGAAAAATAGAGTATGAGAGTAAGCTTGCAGGGAACATAAAAACTGACTGCAAAAGCTTCTATAGATATGTGAAGAGAAAAAGATTAAAGAAGACAAATGTAGGTCCCTTTCAGTCAGAATCAGGCGAATTTATAATGGGGAACAAAGAAATGGCAGACCAATTGATCAAATACTTTGGTTCTGTCTTCACGAAGGAAGACACAAATAACCTTCCGGAAATACTGGGGGACTGAAGGTCTAGTGAGAAGGAGGAACTGAAGGAAATCCTTATTAGTAAGGAAATGGTGTTCGGGAAATTGATGGGATTGAAGGCCAATAAATCCCCAGGGCCTGATAGTCTGCATCCCAGAGTACTTAAGGAAGTGGCCCTCAAAATAGTCAATGCATTGGTGGTCATTTTCCAACATTCTATCGACTCTGGATCAGTTCCTATGGATTAGAGGATAGATAATGTAACCCCACTTTTTAAAAAAGGAAGGAGAGAGAAAACAGGGAATTATAGATCGGTTAGCCTGACATCGGTAGTGGGAAAAATGTTGGAATCAATTATTAAAGATGTAATAGCAGCACATTTGGAAAGAGTGACAGGATCGGTCCAAGTCATCATGGATTTATGAAAGGTAAATCATGCTTAACAAATCTTCTAGAATTTTTTGAGGATGTAACTAGTAGAATGGACAAGGGAGAACCAGTGGATGTGGTGTATTTGAAAAGGTCCCACACAAGAGATTAGTGGGCAAAATTAAGGCACATGGGAGGGGGTAATGTATTGATGTGGATAGAGAACTGGTTGGCAGACAGGAAGCAAAGAGGGTCCTTTTCAGAATGGCAGGCAGTGACTAGTGGGGTACCGCAAGGTTCAGTGCTGGGACCCCAGCTATTTACAATATACATTAATGATTTAAATGAAGAAATTGAATGTAATATCTCCAAGTTTGCAGATGACACTAAGCTTGGTGGCAGTGTGAGCTGTGAGGAGGATACTAAGAGGCTGCAGGGTGACTTGGACAGGTTAGGTGAATGGGCAAATATATGGCAGATGCAGTATAATGTAGATAAATGTGAGTTTATCCACTTTGGTGGCAAAAACAGGAAGGCAGAATATTAACTGAATGATGACAGATTAGGAAAAGGGGAGGTGCAACGAGACCTGGGTGTCATGGTACATCAATCATTGAAAGTTGGCATGCAGGTACAGCAGGCGGCGAAGGCGGCAAATGGCATGTTGGCCTTCATAGGAGAGGATTTGAATATAGGAGCAGGGAGGTCTTACTGCAGTTGTACAGGGCCTTGGTGAGGCCACACCTTGAATATTGTGTACAGTTTTGGTCTCCTAATCTGAGGAAGGACATTTTTGCTATTGAGGGAGTGCAGCGAAGGTTCACCAGACTGATTCCTGAATGGCAGGACTGACATATGAAGAAAGACTGGATTGACTAGGCTTATATTCACTGGAATTTAGAAGAATGAGAAGGGATCTCATAGAAATATATAAAATTCGGACGGGATTAGACAGGTTAGATGCAGGAAGAATGTTCCCGATGTTGGGGAAGACCAGGAACCAGGCACCACAGTCTAAGGATAAGGGGTAAGCCATTACAAATGGGTATGACTTGGTGGCCATTACAGAAACATGGTTGCAGGGTGGCCAAGACTGGGAATTAAACATACAGGGGTATCTGACGATTCAGAAAAATTGGCAAGAAGGGAAAGGAGGTGGGGTAGCTCTGTTAATAAAGGATGATATCAGGGCAGTTGTGAGGGATGATATTGGCTCCAATGAACAAAATGTTGAATCATTGTGGGTGGAGATTAGAGATAGTAAGGGGAAAAAGTCACTGGTGGGCGTAGTTTATAGGCCCCCAAATAATAACTTCATGGTGGGGCGGGAAATAATTAAGGGAATAATGGAGGCATGTGAAAAAGGAATGGCAGTAGTTATGGGGGATTTTAACCTACATATCGATTGGTCAAATCAAATCGCAGGGGGTAGCCTGGAGGAGGAATTCATAGAATGCATACGGGATTGTTTCTTAGAACAGTATGTAACAGAGCCTACAAGGGAGCAAGCCATTTTGGATCTGGTCCTGTGTAACGAGACAGGAAAAATAAACGATCTCCTAGTAAAAGATCCTCTCGGAATGAGTGATCACAATATGGTTGAATTTGTAATACAGATTGAGGATGAGGAAGTTGTATCAGAAATGAGCGTACTATGCTTAAACAAAGGGGACTACAGTGGGATGAGGGCAGAGTTGGCTAAAGTAGACTGGAAACAAGGACTAAACGGTGGCACAATTGAGGAACAGTGGAGAACTTTTAAGGAGCTCTTTCATAATGCGCAACAAAAATATATTCCAGTGAAAAAGAAGGGCGGCAAGAGAAGAGATAACCAGCCGTGGATAACCAAGGAAATAAAGGAAAGTATCAAATCAAAGACCAATGCGTATAAGATGGCCAAGGTTAGTGAGAAACGAGAGGATTGGGAAAATTTTAAGCAACAGCAAAGAATGACTAAAAAAGCAATAAAGAAAGAGAAGATAGATTACGAAGGTAAACTTGCGCAAAACATAAAAACAGATAGTAAAAGCTTTTGCAGATATATAAAACAGAAAAGAGTGACTAAAGTAAAAGTTGGTCCCTTAGAAGATGAAAAGGGGGATTTAATAATGGGAAATGTGGAAATGGCTGAGACCTTAAACAATTATTTTGCTTCCGTCTTCACAGTGGAAGGCACAAAAACCATGCCAAAAATTGCTGGTCATAGGAATGTGGGAAGGGAGGACCTTGAGATGATCACTATCACTAGGGAGGTAGTGCTGGACAGACTAATGGGACTGAAGGTAGACAAGTCCCCTGGTCCTGGTGAAATGCATCCCAGGGTATTAAAAGAGATGGCGGAAGTTATAGCAGATGCATTTGTTATAATCTACCAAAATTCTCTGGACTCTGGGGAGGTACCAGCGGATTGGAGAGCAGCTAATGTAACGCCTCTGTTTAAAAAAGGGGGCAGGCAAAAGGCAGGTAACTATAGGCCGGTTAGTTTAACATCTGTAGTGGGGAAAATGCTTGAAACTATCATTAAGGAAGAAATAGCGGGACATCTGGATAGGAATAGTGCAATCAAGCAGATGCAGCATAGATTCATGAAAGGGAAATCATGTTTAACTAACTTACTGGAATTCTTTGAGGATATAACGAGCATGGTGGATAGAGGTGTACCGATGGATGTGGTGTATTTAGATTTCCAAAAGGCATTCGATAAGGTGCCACACAAAAGGTTACTGCAGAAGATAAAGGTACACGGAGCCAGAGGAAAAGTATTAGCATGGATAGAGAATTGGCTGGCGAACAGAAAGCAGAGAGTCGGGATAAATGGATCCTTTTCCGGTTGGAAATCAGTGGTTAGTGGTGTGCCACAGGGATCAGTACTGGGACCACAACTGTTTACAATATACATAGATGACCTAGAAGAGGGGACAGAGTGTAGTGCAACAAAATTTGCAGATGACACTAAGATTAGTGGGAAAGCGGGTTGTGTAGAGGACTCAGAGAGGCTGCAAGGAGATTTAGATAGGTTAAGCGAATGGGCTAAGGTTTGGCAGATGGAATACAATGTCGGAAAGTGTGAGGTCATCCACCTTGGGAAAAAAAAACAGTAAAAGGGAATATTATTTGAATGGGGAGAAATTACAACATGCTGTGGTGCAGAGGGACCTGGGGGTTGTGCATGAAACTCTTGTGCATGAAACTCTTTTGAGTTTACCTGCGAAAACATAAAACATTAAACGGTGCCACCCGACCTGGGTGACACTCCAGACATTTACAAGGCCCTTTTTTTTTTTTCCCCCCCTTTTTTTTTTTGTGTTTTTCTTTTTTTGGTTTTTTTTTTGGGCACTAAATTCACAATTTTCCCCAGTGCCCCCTATAAAAGGGAAGGGGACACTAAAAACACCGGCAATTAAAACAAATTAAACTTTAAAACGTAAAATCAAATTAAAATTTGGTTGCCGGGCGTGATGATGCACTCCAGTCCCTCCGGTGCCCACCTCTCGCGGAAGGCCGCGAGCGTACCGGTGGACACCGCGTGCTCCATCTCCAAGGACACCCTGGACCGGATGTAAGAGCGGAAGAGAGGCAGGCAGTCAGGTTGAACGACCCCCTCGACCGCCCGCTGCCTGGACCGGCTGATGGCACCCTTGGCCGTGCCCAGGAGCAGTCCTACGAGGAGGCCTTCGGACCTACCCGCTCCCCTCCGCACAGGGTGCCCAAAGATCAGGAGAGTGGGACTGAAGTGCAGCCAGAATTTCAGGAGCAGCCCCTTCAAATAGTGGAACAGGGGCTGCAACCTTGTGCACTCCATAAAAACATGGAACACGGACTCCTCCAGACCGCAGAAATTGCAGGCGGCCTGGGAGTCCGTGAACCGGCTTAAAAATTTGTTGCACGGCACTGCTCCGTGCACCACCCTCCAGGCCAAGTACTCTTGTGCATGAATCCCAAAAAAAAGGTTAGTTTGCAGGTGCAGCAGGTAATCAGGAAGGCAAATGGAATGTTGGCCTTCATTGCGAAAGGGATGGAGTACAAAAGCAGGGAGGTGTTGCTGCAACTGTATAAGGTATTAGTAAGGCCGCACCTGGAGTACTGCGTGCAGTTTTGGTCACCTTACTTAAGGAAGGATATACTAGCTTTGGAAGGAGTACAGAGACGATTCACTCGGCTGATTCGAGAAATGAGGGGGTTACCTTATGATGATAGATTGAGTAGATTGGGTCTTTACTCCTTGGAGTTCAGAAGGATGAGGGGTGATCTTATAGAAATATTTAAAATCATGAAAGGGATAGACAAGATAGAGGCAGAGAAGTTGTTTCCATTGGTGGGGGAGACTAGAACTAGGGGGCACAGCCTCAAAATACAGAGGAGCCAATTTAAAACCGAGTTGAGAAAGAATTTCTTCTCCCAGAGGGTTGTGAATCTGTGGAATTCTCTGCCCAAGGAAGCAGTTGAGGCTAGCTCATTGAATGTTTTCAAGTCAAAGATAGATAGATTTTTAAGCAATAAGGGAATTAAGGGTTACGGGTAGAGGGCGGCTAAGTGGAGCTGTGTCCACGACCAGATCAGCCATGATCTTATTGAATGGCAGAGCAGGCTCGAGGGGCTAGATGGCCTACTCCTGTTCCTTATTCTTATGTTCTTATGTTCTTATGTTCTTATTTAGGACCGAGATGAGGAGAAACTTCTTCACTCAGAGAATTGTGAACCTGTGGAATTCTCTACAACAGAAAGTTGTTGAGGCCAGTTTGTTGGATATATTCAAAAGTGAGTTAGATATGGCCCTTACAGCTAAAGGGATCAAAAGGTATGGAGAGAAAGCAGGAATGGGGTACTCAGCCATGATCATATTGAATGGTGGTGCAGGCTCGAAGGGCCAAATTGCCTACTCCTGCACCTATTTTCTATGTTTCTATGTCTATGTTTCTATGTATGTCCCTCGACATCTAGGGGGCTATAGATTTGTTAGTCCCACCCTTTTTCTTTAAGGGCACATATTTGGCCTAAACCCTCCAGATCTCCACCTTGAATGCCTCCCACTGCTCTGACACTGATTTACCTTCAAGTAGCTGTTTCCAGTTCACTATGGCTAAATCACTTCTCAGTTTAGCAAAGTTGGCTTTTCCCCAATTTAGAACTTTTATTCCTGGTCTATCCTTGTCCTTTTCCATAGCAACCTTAAATCTAACTGAATTATGATTGCTAGGACCTAAATGCTCTCCCAGTTATACCACTTCCACTTGCCCAACTAAATCCTGAACTGCCCGTTCCTGTATTGGGCTTGCTACATACTGGCTAAAAAAAGTTCTCTTGAATGCAGTTTAGGAATTCTGCACCCTCTATACCCTTCACACTAATTTTGTCCCAGATATTAGGATAGTTGAAATCCCCTACTATTACTGCCCTATAGTTTTTGCATATCTCAGAAATGTGCCTACATATTTGCTCTTCTATCTTCCTCTCACTGTTTGGGGGTCGATAGTATACTCCCAGCAGTGTGATCGCTCCTTTTTTGTTGATTCAGTTCAACCCCATGGCCTCAATTTGATGATCCCTCTAACATATCATCCCCCCACACAGCTGTAATAGTTTCTTTAATCAATGCCGCGACCTCCCCCCCACACCCCCTTTTACCCCCCTCTCTATCCCTTCTGAAGATCCTGTAACCAGGAATGATGAGCTGTCATACCTGCCCCTCTTTTAGCCATGTCTCTGTCATGGCTATAATGCCATACTCGTGTGCTCTCAGCTCCTCTGCCTTATTTGCTATACTCCTTGCATTGAAATATATACCATTTAAGTGCAGCCATACCTCCTTGTTGACTACTTTGGAACATAGAAACATAGAAATTTACAGTGCAGAAGGAGGCCATTTCGGCCCATCGTCTCTGCGCTGGGCGACAAAGAGCCGCAAGGCCCTTGGTCAACAGCCCTAAAGGTTACATATAAATCTATAAACAATGACGGAAAGGCAAAGAGCACCCAGCCCAACCAGTCCGCCTCACACAACTGCGACACCCCTTATACTGAAACATTCTACACTCCACCCCAACCAGAGCCATGTGATCTTCTGGGAGAAGCAAAAACCAGACAAAAACCCAGGCCAATTTTGGGAGGAAAAATCTGGGAAAATTCCTCTTCCTCTTTGATCCAGGCGATCAAAACTAGTCCAGGAGATCACCCTGGCCGTATTCTATTCCCTGCAGTACTTACCATTATATCTGCGCCGTCCAACAAAAGGTCATCCAGTCTAATCCCAATTACCAGCTCTTGTTTTCTCGCCCTTGTTTTCTCTGACCTTCAAATTCACTTTCTGTATTTTAGCTTTCCAATTCCAGCTTTACTTCCCTCCCTACCGAATCTATTCTCCGGTTCCCATCCCCTTGCCAAGCTAGTTTAAACCTGACGGGGTTAGACAGGTTAGATGCAGGAAGAATGTTCCCAATGTTGGGGAAGTCCAGAACCAGGGGACACAGTCTAAGGATAAGGGGGAAGCTATTTAGGACCGAGAGGAGGAGGAATTTCTTCACCCAGAGAGTGGTGAACCTGTGGAATTCTCTACCACAGAAAGTTGTTGAGGCCAATTCACTAAATATATTCAAAAGGGAGTTAGATGAAGTCCTTACTACTAGGGAAATCAAGGGGTATGGTGAGAAAGCTGAAATGGGGTACTGAAGTTGCATGTTCAGCCATGAACTCATTGAATGGCGGTGCAGGCTAGAAGGGCCGAATGGCCTACTCCTGCACCTATTTTCTATGTTTCTATGTTTCTCCAAAAACACTAGCAAACCCTTCCGCGTGGATATTGGTCCCGAGGCTGTTGAAGTGCAACCCGTCCGGCTTGTACAGGTCCCACCAACCTAGTTGGGGAGGGGGTAGAACCTACATTTAAAGCGAAAAAGATAATATCGGATTAAATGCTGATTTAGGACTGAATGTTGTCCCAACGCTCCCGGCTCAACTCTCTGCCACTGCCTGCCCTCCGCCGCCTGCTGCCCTGCTTTACCTGCTGCGAGTGCGGAGCTGCCCGCTGGCCCGAGGAGCTGTCCGCCGCCAGGCTGTGGTTTGGGACGAGGCCCAGGTCTGGCTGGGAGGCCAGTCACGGCCCCGCGGACCGAGTCCAACCGCCGGCCATCGCACCTTATCGAATGCCTTCTGAAAATCCAATACACCACACCCACTGCTTCCCCCTTATCTATTCTGCTAGTCCTAACTCAAAAAAAACTGACAGATTTTTCAAACATGATTTCCTTTTCATAAATCCGTGTTGACTCTGCCCAATCCTAATATTATTTTCTAAGTTCCCAGTTACCACGTCCTTAATAACAGATTCTAGCATTTTCCCTACTACTGATGTCAGGCTAACTGGTCTGCAGTTCCCCGTTTTCTCTCTCCCTCCTTTCTTAAATAGCGGGGTTAAATTTGTAACCTTCCAATCTGCGGGAACTATTCTAGAATCTATAGAAATTTGGACGTTGACAACCAATGCATCCACTATCTCTATAGCCACCTCTTTTAAAATCCTAGGATGTAGGCCATCAGGTCCAGGTGATTTATTGGCTTTCAGTCCCATTCATTTCTCCAGTACCATTTTTTTACTAATACTAGTTTCTTTCAGTTCCTTATTCTCGTTAGACCCTTGGTACTCCACTATTTCCGGGAGTTTTTTTGTGTCTTCTTCCGTGAATTGTTTAATTTCTCTGCAATTTCCTTATTCCCATTATAATTTATCCTGTCTCAGCCTGTAGGGGACCCACATTTACTTTTGCTAATCTTTTCCTTTTTACATACCTATAGAAGCTTTTACAGTCTGTTTTTATGTCTCTCGTTAGTTTACTCTGATATTCTAATTTGCCTTTTTTTAATCAATTTCTTGGTCCTCCTTTGCTGAATTCTAAAATGCTCCTAATCTTCAGGCTTACTGCTCTTTTTGGCAACATTATAAGCCTCTTCCTTTGATCTAATACTATCTTTAACTTCTCTTGTTTGCTACAGTTGAACCACTTTTCCTGTGGGTTTTTTGTGCCTTAAAGGAATGTTTGTTTATTGTAAATTATATATTAATTCTTTAAATGCTAGCCATTGCTTGTCTACTGTCATACCTTTTAATGTAGTTTCCCATTCTACCTTAGCCAACTCTCTCCTCATACCTACGTAGTTTCATTTGTTTAGATTGAAGACCCTACTTTCGGATTTAACTAAATCGCTTTCAAACTTAATGTAAAATTCTATCATATTATGGTCACTCTTCCCCAAGGGCCACTTTACTACAAGGTTATTAATGAACCCTTTCTCATTGCACAATACTAGATCTAAAATAGCCTGTTCTCCAGTTGGTTCCTCAACATACTGATCTAGAAAACCATCTTGTATACATTCCATGAATTTGTCACTGTAAATCTGGTTTGCCCAGTCAATATGTAGATTAAAGTCCCCCATGATTATTGTATTATCTTTATTACATGCACCTCTAATTTACTGATTTATACTGTGCCCTACATTACCACTATTGTTTGGGGGCCGATGAACAACTCCCTGGAGAAGTACCACCAACGCTGCCTCTGCAAGATCCTACAGATCCATTGGCAGGATAGGCACACCAACCGCAGTGTTCTCGCTCAGGTCAACATCCCCAGCATCGACCATGCAACTGAATAACACTGCCTGAAATAACACATAAGTTAGAATGTGTTACCGGGCACTAAATATCAAGGAATTATGAAGAACTCAGGAGAGGTCAATCAACATCAGCTCAACCCATAGCTGCATTACATCCTTGAAGGTTACTCCAGTTTGTGAAATTCTTCATGGCAAATCTTACCAGAGTGCCGTCAACTGCAGACGTGTGGGTCTCATCATACTTTGCAAGTATAAATTACTTGACCTCCATGTCTCTGACAACACTTTATCATAAGTTTCATGATCTATCATTTCCTCCTGTTGGCTTCAAGATGTACTGAGCAGGTTCAGTGCATGAGTGAGCTTGAATTCTGATGCAAAATCGCATCACAAAATAAACAGGCTGATGCATGGAACTGGTTGAACATTAATTTCTATCCTATTGAATTGTGAGCCACATTAAACACAGAATTAAATCAAAGTAAACTACCAAAGTTCTATCAAATGGTTGTATTTCAAATTTTCCTTTCCAGATGCTGCCAGACCTGCCTCTAGTTTCATGCTGTCTCCGACTATAAATGCAGCTCCATAACCAACTCCAAGGACAGCCAAACTTTGAACATAGTAACGCTCTCTCTGCAAAACATAATTTCATTCTAAAAGGAGTTGTACTATGCTTTGTAGTGATCATTTGTTGGGCTAATAAATTAAAGAAAATAAAAAGATAAACATTCAATGGATTAATTTTTTTTTTTAAATGGAGATGCATGACTGTAGATGAAGTCATAAGTGTAAAGTAATGTCATGTGCCACACTCCCAAATTACCCAATCTAGCTTCTATTTTACCTCATTACATTTTTCATGCTCTGGATCCAGGACAAGTCCAAATTAAAATGCATTTTAGCTACTAGCCATGGTCTTTATATCAACTTTAATCAACGTGACAGCAAATTGTTTTTAATATATGCACAGCAAGAATAATGCTTTCTCAAACTGCAATAATGAGAAGCATTAAATATGAATACGGAAATAGAATTCTTCCTTTCCTCTGTTAGAAACTAAAGATACCTAAAAACGTATAAGGTTATGCGACTAAAACTGTGGCGTGAAGAATGTTGTGTTTAAATGGTTATGTTCAAACTGGAGACGAAAAGTCTCCTCAGACTAGATAGATGCTTAGAAGTGCTAATATGTTGGTTTCCTGCGGAGGATATAGTATTCTGTACTAAGTGATTATCTGTTGTTTTTAAGTTAAGACTTGAATCTTGTTCATGTATTGTATGTATAATGGTAAGGTAGGAATTGAAGTTAGCTTAACAGAACTGCTTGCGAAAATAATGGAACTAAGTTGGGGTAGTTAGCATAAACAATATCTCAGAATGGAGCAATTTGCTAGATCATAAAGACAGGTAACGACCGATTGAAGTGTTGCAGAGCTCTGCTTTGGGCCTCATAGTTGAAAGAGTACTAGGCTACGCCTTGTATTAATGGTACCTGAGAGGATAGGGATAAAAGAGATATGGCAACTTCCAAAGAAAGAAACCTTGAGAAAGTATAAGCAGAAAAGACATGTGAACAAGATCATGAGACATTTTTTGGGAGGGGGCTTTTGATTCAAGAGTTGTGATAAAGAATGCAAAGCTCCAATGGGTATTGAGTTTCTGGGGGAACTTCAATAGGTTAAAAAGTCTCGTCAATATCCCGTTTCAGGTCCACCCCTAAAAATAGAATAAAAGTAACCTCCAATGAGTTTGTCCTCATAGACGAAGGAGAGACAATAAGGCTCTGGACGAAAGGAAGAGAAGCCGCTCAGAGAACTGCTCACGTGTGCCAACAATCTGTCCTATTGGATCAGTACCAGCTACTTGTCATGGTCATATGCTTTTGCTGTATAACTAATGTGTTATATTCCATTTTAAACTCTGATTAAACACAATAAAACCACCATATTGGTTTGTACTCTAACGTGATTATTTAAAGTGACCAGAGATAGCTGTAAAGAGGTTATTTCTAACATCTCCCTCAGCCTCTGCATTGAGCAACGCCTCATCTTCAGTGGTTTCAATATCTATCTCAACTCACTTTGCCCGCTCTTCTCGGATTTCTCTACCCTCGTATCCTCCCTTAACCTTTCCCTCCAAATAAACTCTCTTACCCATATTTATGATCACCTCCTCGACCTTGCCATCTCACATGAACTCTCTACTCCCATGGTCTTGATTACATATAAAACCAGCTCCTACCGCTTCCTTGTACCTTCACCATTCATATCCCTCTGCTCCCTTCCAACCCCACTTCCACCCCAGAAAAACTCTTCTAAATCACAGATATCTGCATTTTCAAACTCCTCAATTTGGTCCTCAATTCATCACGATACTTCTGCAGCTGTCAGTCTGTTCAATAACTCCTCCACCTTTGGAACCCTTGTTCCTAGTAATCCCTTTACTCTCTCCTATCCTGGTATGACCCCAACTTCACTCCTTCCTGGCCAAGCAACATAGACTTGAGCGTATCCGACATTCCTCACCAGATCTTGCTAGAAGAATTCAAGCACTATTGGGCCTCACCTCTGCTAAAACCACCTACTACTCACAGACCTGGAGAAGAAAGATAACCCCTGGTTTATTTTCTCTGCTACTAACTGTACCTTTAAGTTCTCTTCCCTGCCCTCCACCAAGTGCAATGGGCTAAGAGACTTTTTGTCACTAAGATTGAGAACATTCATTCAACTGACTGCATCCCCCACTTTCCCCCTGCTCATGAAGCCAAACCTCCCCCAAGGAACCCCCTGTCCTTTCTCTAGTTTCTCTCCTGATTCCATTAAGCTGTTGATGACCAAATTTCTATTCTTGGTCTCCATGTTAACTCACATTGGAAGTACTCCCATCTCCTTAGATACTCCCCCTCTCCTTTTCAAAACCACGGCCCTCAACCCCTCTATCATGGCACACAACCGCTGCATCTCCAACCTCCCTTTTCTCTCCAAAGTCCGAAAATGTGTTGTCACCTCCTAAAATCTCATCCTGGTTTTCAAATCCCTTCTTGGCCTTGCCCCTCCCTATCTCTGTAACTTCCTCCAGCTATACAATGGCTAAAGTGGACTGGGAAAATAGATTAAAGGATGGGACAGTTGATGAGCATTGGTAGATATTTAAAGAGATATTTCATTACTCGCACAAAAATATATCCCAATGACAAGGAAAGACTATAAGAGAAAGGATAACCATTCATGGCTAACTAAGGAAATAAAGGATGGTATCAAATTGAAAACAAGGGCATACAATGTGGCCAAGACTAGTGGGAGGCCAGAGGATTGGGAAACTTTTAAAAGCCAGCAAAGAATGACTAAAAAAAATGATAAAGAGAGGGAAGATAGATTATGAAAGTAAACTAGCATGAAATATAAAAACAGATAGTAAGAGTTTCCACAGGTACATAAAAAGGAAAAGAGTGGCTTTTGAAGGAAATGTTGGTCCCCTAGAGGATGAGACTGGGGAATTAATAGTCAGCCACTGGGAAAGTCATCGCTAGAGTCCTCCTCAACCGTCTTCTCCCTGTGGCTGAGGAGCTCCTCCCGGAGTCACAATGCGGATTCCGTCCACTACGGGGCACAATGGACATGATCTTTACGGCGCGACAACTGCAGGCAACAGCGCCAACCCTTGTACATGGCCTTCTTTGACCTTACAAAGGCCTTTGGCACTGTTAACCACAAGGGACTACGGAGCGTCCTCCTCCGTTTCGGCTGCCCCCAAAAGTTTGTCGCAATTCTCCACCTGCTCCACGACGGCATGCAAGCCGTGATCCTGACCAATGGATCCACCACAGACTCAATCAACATCTGAACCAGGGTCAAGCAGGGCTGCATCATCGCGCCAACCCTCTTCTCGATCTTCCTTGCTGCAACGCCCCACCTCACATTCAACAAGCTCCCCACTGGAGTGGAACTAAACTATCGAACCAGTGGGAACCTGTTCAACCTTCATCGCTTCCAGGCCAGATCCAAAACCGTTCCATCCTCTGTTGTCGAACTACAGTACGCGGATGACGCTTGCGTCTGCGCACATTCAGAGGCTGAACTCCAAGTTATCGTCGACATCTTCACTGAGGTGTATGAAAGCACGGTCCTTACACTGAACATCCGTAAGACAAAAGTCCTCCACGGACCTGACCCTGCCACACAGCACTGCCCCCCCCAGTCATCAAGATCCATGGTGCAGCCCTGGAAAACGTGGACCACTTCCATACCTTGGGAGCCTATTATCAGCAAGGGCAGACATTGATGATGAGGTTCAACACCCTCTCCAGTGCGCCAACGCAGACTTCAGTCGCCTGAGGGACAGTGTTCAAAGATCAGGCCCTCAAATCTGGCACCAAGCTTATGGTCTACAAGGCTGTAGTGATACCCGCCCTCCTGTATGGCTCAGAGACATGGACCATATACAGTAGACACCTCAAATCACTGGAGAAATACCACCAATCATGCCTCCTCAAGATCCTGCAAATCCCCTGGGAGGACATATGCACCAACGTCAGTGTTCTCGATCAGGTCAACATCCCCAGCATCGAAGCACTGACCACACTCGACCAGCTCCGTTGAGCGGGCCACATTGTCCACATGCCGGACACAAGACTCCCAAAGCAAACGCTCTACTCGGAACTCCAACACGGCAAGTGAGCCCCAGGTGGGCAGAGCAAACGCTTCAAGGATACCCTCAAAGCCTCCTTGATAAAGTGCAGCATCCCCACCGACACCTGGGAGTCCCTAGCCAAAGACCGCCCGAAGTGGAGGAAGAGCATCCAGGAGGGCGCTGAGCACGTTGAGTCTCGTCGCCGAAATCATGCAGAAACCAAGCACAGGCAGCGGAAGGAGCGTGCGGCAAACCAGATTCTCCACCCACCCTTTCCTCCAACGACTGTCTGTCCCACCTGTGACAGTGACTGTAATTCCCATATCGGATTGTTCAGTCACCTGAGAACTCCCTTTTAGAGTGGAAACAAGTCTTCCTCAATCTCGAGGGACTGCCTATGATGATCAATAATGGTGAACAGGGAAATGGTAGAGACGTTGAACAAATATTTTGTGTCGGTCTTCACGGTAGAAGACACTAAAAGCATCCCAGTAGTGGATAGTCAAGGGGCTATAGGGAGGGAGTAACTTAATACAATCACTATCACTAATGAAGTAGTACTAGGTAAAATAATGGGACTAAAGGCAGAAATGTCCCCTGGACCTGATGGCTTACATCCTAGGGTCTTAAAAGAAGTGGCTGCAGAGATAGTGGAGGTATTGGTTGTAATCTACCAAAATTCCCTGGATTCTGGGGCGGTCCCAGCGGGGTGGAAAAATGCAAATGTAATGCCCTTATTTAATACAGGAGGCAGACAAAAAGCAGGAAACTATAGACCAGTTAGCCTAACATCTGTCGTTGGGAAAATGCTGGAGTCCATTATTAAGGAAGCAGTAGCAGAACATTTGGAAAAGCATGATTCAATCAAGCAGAGTCAGCATGGTTTTATGAAAGGGAAATCATGTTTGACAAATTTGCTGGAGTTCTTTGAGGATGTAACGAGCAGGGTGGATAAGGGGGAACCAGTGGATGTGGTGTATTTGGATTTCCAGAAGGCATTCGATAAGGTGCCACATAAGAGGTTACTGCACAAGATAAAAGTTCACGGGGTTGGGGGTAATATATTAGCATGGATAGAGGATTGGCTAACTAACAGCAAACAGAGAGTCGGGATAAATGGGTCATTTTCCGGTTGGCAAACAGTAACTAGTGGGTGCCGCAGGGATCGGTGCTGGATCCTCGACTATTTACAATCTATATTAATGACTTGGATGAAGGGACCGAGTGTAATGTAGCCAAATTTGCTGATGATACAATGATGGGTGGGAAAGCAAGTTGTGAGGAGGACACAAAAAATCTGCAAAGGGATAGAGACAGACTAAGTGAGTGGGCAAAAATTTGGCAGATGGAGTATAATGTGGGAAAAATGTGAGGTTATTCACTTTGGCAGAAATAATAGAAAAGCAAATAATAATTTAAATAGAGAAAAATTGCAAAGTGCTGCAGTACAAAGAGATCTGGGGGGGTCCTTGTGCATGAAATACAAAAAGTTAGTATGCAGGTACAGCAAGTAATCAGGTAATCAGGAAGGCAAATGGAAGGGGGAAGAGAGTATAAAAGCAGAGAAGTCCTGCTACAACTGTACAGGGTATTGGTGAGGCCACACCTGGAGTACTGCGTACAGTTTTGGTCTCCGTATTTAAGGAAGGATATAGTTGCATTGGAGGCTGTTCAGAGAAGGTTCACTAGGTTGTTTCCGGAGATGAATGGGTTGACATGAAGATAGGTTGGGCCTATATATATTGGCGTTCAGAAGAATGAGAGGTGATCTTATTGAAACATATAAGATTATGAGGGTGCTCAACAAGGTGGATGCAGAGAGGATATTTTCACTCATCGGAGAAACTAAAACTAGGGGACATAGTCTCAGAATAAGGGGCCACCCATTTAAAACTGAGATGAGGAGGTATTAAATCTATGGAATTCTCTGCCTCAGAGAGCTGTGGGGATTGGGTCATTGAATATATTTAAGGCGTAGACAGATCTTTGAGCGATAAGGGAGTTATGGGGAGCGGGCAGGGAGGTGGAGCTGAGTCCATGATCAGATCAGCCATGATCTTGTTGAATGGCAGAGCAGGCTTGAGGGGCCAAATGGCCTCTCCTGCTTCTATTTCTTATGTTCTTACAATCCTCTGAGATTTCTGCACTCCTACAATTCTGGCCTCTTGCGCATCCCAAATGTTCTTCGTTCCACCATTGATGGTCATTCATTCAGCTGACTATCACAGAATCATAGAATGGTTACAGCACGGAAGGCGGCTATTCGGCCCGTCGAGCCCGTGCCAGTTCTCTGCAAGAGCATTTCAGCTAGTCCCATTTCCCCATCCTTTTGCCATAGCCGTGAACATTTTGTAGGCCATAAAAGCTCTAGAATTCGCTTCCTAATCCTCTCCACCTCTCTAACTCTCCTGCGTTAAGATGCTCCTTAAAACCTCTCTCTTTTGGTCACCTGTCCTAATATCTCCTTTTGTGGCTCGACGTGAAATTTTGTTTGATAACACTCCTTTGAAGCACCTTGGATCATTTTACGTTAAAAGGCACTATATAATGCAAGTTGTTGTTGCAGTAAATATTTCAATAACAGCAGTTTGAAAAATGAGATGAAATTATCTCAAGATGCAGCTTATTAAACCTGTCAACACACAGCGATGGTGGAACTTACTACACATCAACTGAACAGAAACTGAAAAGCTCGAACCACTTAACACTGACCTAGAACTTTGAAATCTTATGGATCTTGATGTCTTCAAGAAAGAAATGGGGAGAAATTTGTGAGCGCTCCGCTTGGGGCGCTAACTTTTAAAATTTTAAAAATTAGTGGCTGGCAATAATGTTTAGAAACATTTAAAAACTTCGACGGTTGAGCTCCAGGAAGGAAGTGGAGCACTAAATCAGGTGCTCCACTTTTTTCCTGGCATGCAATCGGCAACAGGCGGAGCGATGAGTGGAGCAGTGCTGCACACTGGACCATGTAGCGCATGTCGAGTTGAAAGGCTCCTTCCCTCCCTTAAAGGGAATGGCCATCGCTGGAGGCTCTTCAAACATAGAAACATAGAAACATAGAAAATAGGTGCAGGAGTAGGCCATTCGGCCCTTCGAGCCTGCACCGCCATTCAATGAGTTCATGGCTGAACATGCAACTTCAGTACCCCATTCCTGCTTTCTCGCCATACTCCTTGATCCCCCGAGCAGTAAGGACTTCATCTAACTCCCTTTTGAATATATTTAGTGAATTGGCCTCAACAACTTTCTGTGGTAGAGAATTCCACAGGTTCACCACTCTCTGGGTGAAGAAGTTCCTCCTCATCTCGGTCCTAAATGGCTTACCCCTTATCCTTAGACTGGGTCCCCTGGCTCTGGACTTCCCCAACATTGGGAACATTCTTCCTGCATCTAACCTGTCTAAACCCGGTCAGAATTTTAAACGTTTCTATGAGGTCCCCTCTCATTCTTCTGAACTCCAGTGAATACAAGCCCAGTTGATCCAATCTTTCTTGATAGGTCAGTCCCGCCATCCCGGGAATCAGTCTGGTGAACCTTCGCTGCACTCCCTCAATAGCAAGAATGTCCTTCCTCAGGTTAGGAGACCAAAACTGTACACAATACTCCAGGTGTGGCCTCACCAAGACCCTGTACAACTGCAGCAACACCTCCCTGCCTCTGTACTCAAATCCCCTCGTTATGAAGGCCAACATGCCATTTGCTTTCTTAACCGCCTGCTGTACCTGCATGCCAACCTTCAATGACTGATGTACCATGACACCCAGGTCTCTTTGCACCTCCCCTTTTCCTAATCTGTCACCATTCAGATAATAGTCTGTCTCTCTGTTTTTACCACCAAAGTGGATAACCTCGCATTTATCCACATTATACTTCATCTGCCATGCATTTGCCCACTCACCTAACCTATCCAAGTCACTCTGCAGCCTCATAGCATCCTCCTCGCAGCTCACACTGCCACCCGACTTAGTGTCATCCGCAAATTTGGAGATACTACATTTAATCCCCTCGTCTAAATCATTAATGTACAGTGTAAACAGCTGGGGCCCCAGCACAGAACCTTGCGGTACCCCACTAGTCACTGCCTGCCATTCTGAAAGTCCCCATTTACTCTTACTCTTTGCTTCCTGTCTGACAACCAGTTCTCAATCCATGTCAGCACACTACCCCCAATCCCATGTGCTTTAACTTTGCACATTAATCTCTTGTGTGGGACCTTGTCGAAAGCCTTCTGAAAGTCCAAATATACACATCAACTGGTTCTCCCTTGTCCACTCTACTGGAAACATCCTCAAAAAATTCCAGAAGATTTGTCAAGCATGATTTTCCTTTCACAAATCCATGCTGACTTGGACCTATCATGTCACCTCTTTCCAAATGCACTGCTATGACATCCTTAATAATTGATTCCATCATTTTACCCACTACCGATGTCAGGCTGACCAGTCTATAATTCCCTGTTATCTCTCTCCCTCCTTTTTTAAAAAGTGAGGTTACATTGGCTACCCTCCACTCCATAGGAACTGATCCAGAGTCAATGGAATGTTGGAAAATGACTGTCAATGCATCCACTATTTCCAAGGCCACCTTCTTAAGTACTCTGGGATGCAGTCCATCAGGCCTGGGGATTTATCGGCCTTCAATCCCATCAATTTCCCCAACACAATTTCCCGACTAATAAGGATTTCCCTCAGTTCCTCCTCCTTACTAGACCTTCTGACCCCTTTTATATCCGGAAGGTTGTTTGTGTCCTCCTTAGTGAATACCGAACCAAAGTACTTGTTCAATTGGTCCGTCATTTCTTTGTTCCCCGTTATGACTTACCTTCTCCTCGACGACAGCCGCGGTCCCGCCCAATCAGTCTGGCACTCAAGTAGAGTGCCGGGCTGATCGATCATGGGCAAAAAACCACGAAAAAACCTGCAAGAGCGAAGGTAAAACATTTTTTTGTACTTCCCTCGGCCACCTCGTCTTTAAGTATCGTCCCTGAAGCACCCAGCCTCCTGATCAATGCCCTCCTGCAGCTGCCCATGTTTTCGCCCAGCGATGCTCCAGGGCGCTACCGGGGTGATGCCGTCATGATCTGTGAGCGAAGGAGATTGGGGCACAATGCCATATCACCGCCGCAAAACTCCTGCCGAGCATGGCAGGAGTCGATGTTATCGCCACGCCTGCTCGCAACCCGGTTAGCGCCCTGTTATCAACCCCCAGAGCTGATAACGGGAGGTGAAAAGAAGGCCAATCTCTGGGCCAAAGAACTTGCATTTATTAAATATCTTTCACTTTTTCAGGACATTCCAAAGTGCATGCCATGTATTGCATGTTGATATGTAGTCACTGTTGTTTTGCAGGCAAACACAGGAGCCAATCTGAGCACAGTGAGATCTCACAAACAGAATACGAGATAAAGGACCAGGCTTTGATATTGTTTGAAGAAGGAATAGTAGTCAGGACACTGGCAGAATTCGCTGCTCTTCTTTGAAAAGTGCCATGGGTCTTTTATCTCCATCTGAACAGACAGGTGGAGTCTTGTTTGATGTCTCATCTAAAAGATGACACTTCCAATAATGTAGCACTCCTTCAGTACAACATTGAACTGTCAGCTTAGGTAACTGTCAATGCAGCTCAAATCAAGGCGTTTTTTGGGGTCCGATAATCAGGCCAGATAGTTGCTATACACAGGTGAGAAAACGAGAGGAATCATTTTGTGAGAATATCACTTACATAATTCTTTAGCGCAACAGTCATGAACCATATTATTTCTGCTACTCAAAGTTAAGGTTAATAACTACAGGAAGAGGCACACAGAGAGAATGAGAGCAAAAGCAAGGGAGACAGAAAGATTGGAAAATGAATTGAGAGGAGGATAGAATTATAGTGGAATAGTAGAAAAACAGTTCTCGGAAGACGGAGTCTTTTTTTATTTTTGTCCTTAAGTACCATCATGGAAGATCAAATAGTTGTGGAGGTTTTTGTTCTGAATTTTGTTTATGCAACCAGCTTCTTATACTAGTTCTTGCTCCGCACTCTGTCCTAAGGCATAGGTTTTCCATCTGGGATCTGCCAACTTGCAACAGATTAAGATTTCTGCCCATCTGGGACTTGTCACTCTGTACGGACAGTATCTTGAGAATTCTATTTTTTTCTGTATTTGACTTAATAGCGCATTTTTCAGTTGCTAATAAAAATACATTTTCTGCAATGATACTGTTTTACTTTGGGTAGCTGACACTGCTTGGACAGAAGGCCCCTGGGAATGCTTCAATTATTGCAGGGAACCTCCCATGAAGAAAAAGTTTATGGATATAAATTGCCTTTTGTTCCAGACTGCTGCACAATGCAGCAACCAATTAGTTTAAGCCTCACCCAACTGCAGGTGCAATGTGTGTGGCCTCGACCACGGTAGCCATCTGGTTGGAAGGATAAAAGGCTAAATTAAATTGAGCAGTGTGTATTAATATCCACAGGCTATGATCCACAGTCATAGTCAACATCTTCACCGAGGCGTACGAAAGCATGGGCCTTACTCTAAATATCCGTACGACAATGGTCCTCCACCAACCTGACCCCACCACACAGAACTGCCTCCCAGTCATCAAGATCCACGGCGCGGCCCTGGACAACGTGGACCACTTTCCATTATCAGCCTATTATCAGCAAGGGCAGACATCGAAGACGAGATTCAACACCGCCTCCAGTGCGCCAGTGCAGCCTTCGGCCTCCTGAGGAAAAGAGTGTCTGAAGATCAGGTCCTCAAATCTGCCACCAAGCTCATGGTCTACAGGGCTGTAATGATACCCGCCCTCCTGTATGACTCAGAGATGTGGACCATATACAGTAGACACTTCAAATCGCTGGAGAAATACCACCAACGATGTCTCCGCAATATCCTGAAAATCCCCTGGGAGGACAGACGCACCAACGTTATCGTCGTCGATCAGGCCAACATCCCCAGCATCGAAGCACTGACCACACTCGACCAGCTCCGTTGGGTGGGCCACATTGTTCGCATGTCTGACACAAGACTCCCAAAGCAAGCGCTCTACTCGGAACTCCTGCACGGCAAGCGAG
The DNA here is from genome assembly GCF_044704955.1 of Pristiophorus japonicus. Taxonomy (NCBI): domain Eukaryota; kingdom Metazoa; phylum Chordata; class Chondrichthyes; family Pristiophoridae; genus Pristiophorus; species Pristiophorus japonicus. Next base: position 50,131,639 of record NC_091978.1, read on the forward strand.
CCCCAGGTGGGCAGAGGAACGTTTCAAGGACACTCTCAAAGCCTCCCTGATAAAAATGCAACATCTCCACCAACACCTGGGAATCCCTGGCCAAAGACCGCCCTAAGTAGAGGAAGTGCATCCGGGAGGGCGCTGAGCACCTCAAGTCTCGTCGCCGAGAGCATGCAGAAAACAAGCGCAGTCAGCGGAAGGAGCGTGCAGAAAACCAGTCCCACTCACTCTTTCCTTCAACAACTGTCTGTCCCACCTCTGCTAGAGACTATAATTCCTGCATTGGACTGTTCAGTCACCTAAGAACTCACTTCTAGAGTGGAAGCAAGTCTTCCTCGATTTCGAGGGACTGCCTATGATGATGAGTTAATAAGTCGTGGAGTGGTTTTTAATGGTCTTAAATATTTTGTGGACATGCTAGTCCACCATTTCAGATCAGAACAGCCACAGACACATTCAACCAAAGTTGGCTATTCAGTGACTGAGGTGTTCACTTCGCAACCTTGTTCTACTTTTAAACCATGATACTGCATGACGCTCAACTCAGTTGGCTAGAGTCTGAGGAAGCCATGATTCACTTGCCTCCTACACAAAGTCACTGCATATTTAGATACTTTGGGGGAGAAATTGCCATCCGCCCGAAACATTTCGGTGTTTTTTACCGCAACTGCAGTCAGATTGCCTCGTGCGCAACATTCGGCTGTGTTTTTTTTTGTTTTGATCCAGAAGTCGGTTATAATGAGGGCGGTGACAACACCTAAGGGGCAGAAACACGGCGGTGACGGCAACTTAGGGACGGACATTGGTGGTGGTGCGGAGTGACCACTGAAGACGTCATCACGGCGCCGCGTCACCACAGCTCTCCCCTTCACTTAAAGGAGAGAGCCTTCGCATTTTTTTAATTTCGGCCCACTGGGCCACCGGGGAGGATTTTGGCCAGGGCAGTGGCCTGGCACCCAAGAGAGGGTGCCAGGCTGCCACTTGGGTGCATATTTGTCGGGCTTACCTAGCAATCGGCCGACAAAAAAAAACATGGCGGCAGCGGCAGTAGGCCTTAGCCTCACTGGACCACTGGGTGAAAGCTTGTTTTGGCACCGTCAGGCGGGCCGAAGATTTTTTAAGAGGAATGTCGTCATTGCCGGGAGTGGGGGGGGGGGGGCAGGGGGGTAGATCAGCAGTGCCCATGGTGATGATGTGCTTAACACCGATCGGCAGCAGCAGAGTGGTAATGGGGGGGGGGGGGGGCATTGGGGCACCGCAAGGAAAACTCGGGTGGGCAATTGGGTTATCAGCAGCCATTCCATGAAATGTCAGTGGCCACTCCACTCCGCCGTTTTTCGGGGGTAACAGGCCTTAAGGAAACGGGCAATTTGGGTCCCTTTAACTTTTGCTAAAACACCCACAGGAATGTAAAAATCTAATTTTGTCTCATCTCCAGAAATTTCAGAGCTGCACTGTGCTAGTGGACCAGGTGGCATCAATAGTGTTATGTATGTGAAATTGTATATAACTTGTACAGCCACCAGAGGACTCATCCCCTAGAGTCCCAAGGGCTCCCACAATCCCTTGGGAGCACAGGTATTTAAGGAGGCCTCACAGGCTGGAGAGGCACTCTGGAGACCTGCAATAAAAGACTGTCACATTTTACTTTCAGCTCACAGTATCCAGTCAGACTCTTTATTCATGCATAACAACTGGCGATGAGATACAGATGACAAACTCAACAATGCAGAGAACAGTGGGCATCCTGGAGAAATTTTTGGAAGGAGATGATTGGGAAACCTTCGTGGAGCGACTAGCCCAATACTTCATGGCCAACGATCTGGAAGGAGAAGCGAACGCTGCCAAACGAAGGGCGATTCTCCTCACCGTCTGCGGGGCACCAACTTATGGCCTCATGAAAAATCTGCTTGCTCCAGCGAAACCCACAGAGAAATCATACGATGATTTGTGCACACTGGTCCGGGAGCATCTGAACCCGAAGGAAAGCGTTCTGATGGCAAGGTACAGGTTCTACACCTACAAAAGGTCTGAAGGCCAGGAAGTGGCGAGTTATGTCGTCGAGCTGAGACGCCTTGCAGGACATTGCGAATTTGAAGGACATTTGGAGCACATGCTCAGAGACTTTTTCGTACTTGGCATTGGCCATGAAGTGATACTTTGCAAATTTTTGACTGTAGGGACCCCAACCATGAGTAAGGCCATAGCGATAGCCCAGGCGTTCATTGCCACCAGTGATAATACTGAGCAAATCTCTTAGCACACGAGTACTGCTACAAGTTCTGTGAACAAAGTGATGTTGTTTTCAAATCACAACGTACAGGGCAGGCCCCACTTGCCTGCAGCTGCACATCCACAGTTGTCTCAGAGTCCACCATCAAGGGTGATGAATGCAAGGCCATTAACACCTTGCTGGCGTTGCGAGGATGATCATCGTTTCCATTCATGCTGCTTCAAAGGGTACGTTTGCAAGGGCTGTGGACAATGGGACACCTCCAACGTATGTGCAGGCGAGCTGCAAACCCAGTTAATCCTGCAAACGACCATGTTGCAGAGCTAGACAGATCCACGGTGGATCACGATGAACCAGAGCCTCAGACGGAGGAGGCAGAGGTATATGGGGTGCACACATTTATCACAAAGTGTCCCCTGATAATGCTGAAGGTCGAATTAAATGGACTCCTGGTGTCAATGGAGCTAGACACAGGCGCGTGCCAGTCTATTATGAGCAAAAAGACTTTTGAAAAATTGTGTTGCAGCAAGGCCTCCTTCTCACTAGACCCTCGCTCCCCTAGTATTTCCGTAAGGTTATTTGTGTCCCCCTTCGTGAAGACAGAACCAAAGTACTTGTTTAACTGGTCCGCCATTTCTTTGTTCCCCATTATAAATTCACCTGAATCTGACTGCAAGAGACCTACGTTTGTTTTCACTAATCTAATGCCACACTCACCTACAGCCTGATATACCTGTCATCCCAACCCTATCACGCTGCCATCCCAAGCCTACTCCTGCACATCACTCCTCACACTAACCTATCCTGCAGCTCCACCCCTCCTTCTCTGTCTATGCACCTACTCACATTCCCATCCACCTAACCACCGCTAACACTCACTCTCATCCTAATGCAATCATAGCAAGTAACACCACAGAAGGAGGCCATCTGGCAATGTCATGCCACTCCCTCATAGTCACCCTCTTCAGATGTAGCCCATCCATTCCTTAAACTCATTCTGCAACTCTCACTAAAAATTCTCTTCTTTCCCTCTTTTCAGAAGAAGAGAGCTCACAACAACAGGGAGAGGCAGAGAATTGGAGGTGGCCCTCCAATCTTCACAAATTTGACTCCAGCAGAGGAAGTGGCTCCAGAAATCTCTGGAGTTGTAGAGCTGCTGGCGGTGGGAGATGAGAGAGGGGGACCTCCAAGTAATCTGGTGACAGAATTACATCTCATACAGCCACATGACATACAACAGTCACTCATATGGTGACTGATGTCAGCAGCCAGTGAAATGTCATCATTTGCATAATGGTAATGTTACCCATTCTTATCATAACACTTCCAATTAATCTCTTTACTCTCCCACAAGTCCATCAAATGCCCCCCTGCCCTTTCACTGTCTAGCCGGAGGAGGATGACGACTCCAAAGAGGAAGCTTCAGTATCTGAGAGTGCACCGTCAGCAGACCCATGAGTATTCAGCACTGGCGCAGATACATACACCTCAGCTGGTCCTATGAGAGATAGAGTAGCGTTGTCACTTGGTGTCTCACACATCACAAGTGAGCAAGAGCAGATGGAGGAGACAGGGACAGCAGTGGAAACTCCTCGCTGGAGGGCGCAGGACACTCCAAGCTATGCAGATGATAACCTCGGGGGTAATCGAGAAAGAGGATGATCTTGGAGGGGCAGCAACAATTGCATTCGGCTCTGGCAGCATTTGCAGCCACTCATAAGGCGTGTCTACCAGGTCCTCTCCGCAGCAGATCATGTTCCAGCAAGCCTCAAATGTCTGCGCCGACCTGGCACGATAGTTGAGCCTCCTGAAGCACTGCTGTTCAGTCATGTCCAGGAAGCTCAACCTCTGCCATTATGCCCTGTATTAGGGGTATCATCTCTGGCACAGTGCACCTCTGTGCTGATCTGCTCCCTCCTGTGGAGCATCAGGTAATTGAGGAGAAGGCTGCTGTTGTGGTTGCTGCTGCTGCTGGTGTGGCTGCTGTTGTTGGTGCTGGGGCTCACCATGGTCCAATTCTGAGGTCCAAGGTGAGACAGCATAGCAGCATCCCTGCTGATCTAATAGATGACAGGTAAAGTGGAGATGGGTCGGTCAGGATATGTGGTGATTACAAGGCCACCATCAATCGGGTGTCACTCCAAGACCAGTACCTGCTACTGAGAGCGGAGGACCTCTTTGCGACGCTATCCGGTGGCAAACTTTTTTCAAAATTGGACCTGACCTCAGCTTACATGACCCAGGAGCTGGCGAGTGAGTCGAAGAAGCTGACCACCATCACGACACACAAGGGGTTGTTTGAGTACAACAGATGTCCATTCGGGATTCGCTCGGCCGCCGCGATCTTCCAACGAAATATGGAAAGCCTCCTCAAGTCGATTCCAGGGACGGTGGTTTTTCAGGACGACATCCGCATCACGGGTTACGATATTGAAGAACACCTCCACAACCTGGAGAAGGTGCTACGCAGACTGGACCGGGTAGGGCTGCGACTGAAAAAGGCGAAGTGCGTCTTCCTAGCTCCAGAGGTAGAATTCCTGGGGATGAGGGTAGCAGCAGACGGGGTCAGCCCTACTGCGTCCAAAACGGAAGCGATCCAGAGAGCACCTAGACCCCGTAACACGACGGAGCTGCGTTTGTTCCTGGGGCTCCTGAACTATTTTGGTAACTTTCTTCCCAAATTGAGCACGCTGCTAGAGCCGCTACACGTGCTCCTATGTAAAGGTCGCGAATGGGTCTGGGGGGACAGCCAGGAAAGGGCTTTTAATAGAGCACGCAATTTGTTATGTTCCAACACTCTGTTAACACTATACGACCCATGTAAGAAACTTGTGTTAACGTGCGATGCGTCGTCCTATGGTGTCGGGTGTGTGCTGCAGCATGTCAATGTCAAGGGTCAGTTACAACCGGTAGCTTATGCCTCCAGGAGTCTGTCCCAGGCAGAAAGGGGTTACGGGATGGTAGAAAAGGAGGCGCTCGCATGTGTATATGCAGTAAAGAAAATGCACCAGTACCTGTTTGGCAGGAAATTTGAGCTGGAGACAGATCACAAACCCCTAACATCCCTTTTGGCCGACAACAAGGCCATAAATGCAAACGCATCGGCCCACATACAGATGTGGGCACTCACGTTAGCCGCCTATGACTCTACAATTCGGCACAGACCGGGCACTGAAAACTGCACCGATGCACTCAGCAGGCTCCCAATAGCCACCACTGAGGGGGCTACCGAGCATGTTGCTGAAATGGTCATGGCTGTTGAAGCTTTCGGAAGCGAAGGCTCACCTGTGACAGCCCGTCAGATTAAAGTCTGGACAAATAGAGACCCCCTATTGTCTCTAGTCAAGAAATGTGTCCTGAATGGGGACTGGGCAGCCACGTACAGGGCATGCCCTGAGGAATTTAAACCATTTCACAGGCGCAAGGATGAACTCTCGATTCAGGCCGATTGCCTACTGTGGGGAAACCGCGTCGTCATGCCCCAGATGGGCAGAGAGGTGTTCATCAGAGAACTTCACAATGAGCACCCGGGCATTGTCATGATGAAGGCAATTGCCAGGTCACACGTTTGGTGGCCAGGGATAGACGCAGATCTGGAACTTTGTGTTCGCAGGTGCAACACGTGTGCCCAGCTGGGCAATGCGCCCAGGGAAGCCCCCCTTAGCCCCTGGCCATGGCCCGCCAAGCCTTGGTCATGCATCCATGTGGACTACGCAGGTTCTTTCATGGGAAAAATGTTTTTGGTTGTAGTAGATGCCTACTCCAAATGGATCGAGTGTGACATTTTAAATTCAAGCACATCCTCTGCCACGGTAGAAAGTCTACAGGCAATGTTCGCCACCCACGGTCTACCGGACGTCTTGATCAGCGACAATGGCCCGTGCTTCACAAGCACTGAATTCCAGGACTTCATGGCAGGCAATGGAATTAACCATGTCAGAACGGCACCGTTCAAGCTGGCCTCAAACGGCCAGGCAGAACGAGCAGTGCAGATAATCAAACAGGGGATGCTCAGAATCCAAGCGGGTTCCCGACAAAGACGCTTATCACGCCTCCTGTTGGCCTATAGATCCCGACCACACTCGCTCACAGGGGTTCCACCTGCAGAGCTGCTAACGAAAAGGACGCTCAAAACCCGGATATCCCTTATACACCCCACCATGAAAGAAATTGTCGAGAGCAGGCGCCAGCCATAATATGACTACCATGACAGGAATGCGAGGGCGCGATGTATTGATGTAAATTATCCTGTTTTTGTCCTCAACTACGCTGCAGGGCCCAAATGGCTCGCAGGCACTGTGATTGCCAAAGAGGGAAATAGGATTCTGGTAGTTAAACTTACCAATGGACAAATCTGCCGCAAACACGTGGATCGAACAAAAAGGAGGTTCAGCAACCCCATAGAAGAAGCAGAGGAAGAACACGATGTAGAGTTCACTCCACCACAGGTCACCGCACACCGGAACCAAAGGGAGGAGAGTCCAATCACTGTGGGCAGTCTGGATAGGCCTGAGGCACCGCAAACAGCAGACACTCAGGCCAGCGCCCAACAACCGGAGCCCCAACTCAGGTGCTCTACAAGAGAGTGTAAACCACCAGAGAGACTCAACCTGTGATCCCAATAAGACTTTGGCGGGTAGGTTATGTCATGTATTCAACCAGCATTGTAACCCATGTATAATCTGACCTAAGTTGTACACTGTGAGAACAATGACCACTAGGTGGGAGACACTCCTAACCTGGACCTTCAGGTATAAAAGGGGAAGCTCCACCCACCTTCATCACTTGAGTGCTAAGGAATAAAGGAGAGGTCACAGACTGACCTTCTCTCAAGCATGGGCCTCGTGTGCATTTATACTGTGTAGTAAAGACGTATCACTTTGTCTAAATGAAATCTGTGTGTCAGCTGTAGCTCAGTGGATAGCACTCTCGCCTCTGAGTCAGAAGGTTGTGGGTACAAGTCCTACTTCAGAGACTGGAGCAGAAAATCTAGGTTCACACTAGGGAGTGCTGCACTGTCGGAGGTGCTGTCTTTCAGATGAGACATTAAACCAAGGCCCCATCTGCTCTCTCAGCTGGATGCAAAAGATCCCTTGACACAATTTCGAGGAAGAGCAGGGGAGTTATCCCCAGTGTCCTGCTGAAACAGCACGAGAGTCGGGAGGAGTGGCAAGCAGCTAGCCAAAACAGCACCAACTGACCTGCGAAGGTAAGAAGCCTAAAGAATCAAAATCAAAGTGTGGCTTCACAGGAAAACAGGGAGGTGATTGGTTGGTCAGTTTTTCTCTCATATCTGGGACATTGGTTTAAATGAAGAGCTGGGATTAAAAACAAAACTTGAAAACTTAATTAATTAAATACATTAGAGATTGCAGGGCAGGCGATGTGTTACTGCTGTTGCATGTCGGGGCTGGTTGACCCCAGAGGTCCACGGCGACGAGATCTGCAGTAAGTGTCTGCAGCTCGAGGAACTTCGGCTCCGTGTTGATGAGCTGAGTCTGAGCTGCGGACACTGCGACACATCAGGGAGATGGAGAGTAACCTGGATGCTGCCTTCCAGGAGGCAGTCACACCCCTTAGATTAATTCATTCAAATTTGGCCCGTGGTCAGAGACAGGAGGGTATGACTACAAGTGAGGCAGTAATGGGAACTCAGGATGTAGTGATGGAGGAGCCTCAGCCCTTGCTCTTGTCCAACAGGTACGAGATTCTTGTTCCCTGTTTGGACGAGGACGGGGATTACAGGAAGGATGAGCAAACTGACCACACCACCGTGGTACAGGCGGCCATTCAAGTGGGGGGGGAGTAAAAAGGAATGATGTAGTGGTAGGGGACAGTATTATTAGGGAGATAGATAGTGTTCTCTGCAGCCGAAAGCGTGTGTCCTGAAGGCTGTATTGCCTGCCCAGTGCCAGGGTTAAGGACATCTCCTCTGGGCTGGAGAGGAACTTGCAGTGGAATGGGGAAGATCCAGTTGTCATCGTCCACATAGGTACCAACGACATCGGTAAGACAAAGAAAGAGGTTCTACTAAGGGAGTATGAGCAGCTCAAAGCTAAATTAAAAGGCAGAACCACAAAGGTAATAACCTCTGGATTGCATCCTCAGCCACAAGCAAATTTGCAAAGGATAAATAAGATCAGAGAGATGAACACGTGACTCAAAGACTGGTGTGGGAGAAATGAGTTTCGGTTCATGGGGTACTGGCACCAGTACTGGGGTAAGAGGGAGCTGTTCCTTTGGGATGGGCTTCACTAGTGAGCTGGCGAATCAAATGACTAGAGCTGTAGAGAGGGCTTTAAACTAAATAGTAGGGGGGGGGGGAGGGAAAGAGTTCAGGTAAGCAGAAATATAAAAACTCAAAAAGGAGAAGGTAATAGAGCAGGGCAACAGTGGGGGAAATGATAACCAGAGGGTGACAGGAAGGGACAAAATGTATAAAAATAAGAAAGTGGGGTCAAAGCAGGGAAAAATGGTAAAAAGACAAAATTAAAAGCTCTTTATCTGAATGCAAGCAGCATTCGTAACAAAATACATGAGTTGACAGCACAAATAGATATAAATGGGTATGATCTGATAGCCATTACAGAGACGTGGTTGCAAGGTGACCACGGCTGGGAACTGAATATTCAGTGGTATTTGACAATTCAGAAGGATAGACAGAAAGGAAAAGGAGGTGGCATAGCTCTGTTAATAAAGGATGAGATCAGTGCAGTAGTGAGAACTGATATTGGCTCAGAAAATCAAGATGTAGCATCAGTTTGGCTGGAGATAAGAGATAATAAGGTGAAGAAGTCACTGGTGGGTATAGTCTATAGACCCCCTAACAGTAGCTACACTATTGGACGGAATATAAATCAAGAAATAATGGAGGCTTGTAAAAAAGGAACGGCAATAATCATGGCGATTTTAGTCTTCATATTGATTGGACAAATCAAATTGGCCAAGATATACTTGAGGAAGAGTTCATAAAGTGTATCCAGGATGGTTTTCTTGAACAGTACGTTGTGGAACCAACCAGGGAGCAAGCTATCTTAGATCTGATATTGTGTAATGAGACAAGATTAATAAACGATCTCCTAGTAAAGGATCCTGTAGGAAAGAGTGATCATAGTATGGTTGATTTTAAAATTCAGTTGGAGAGTGAGAAAGTTGGATGTCAAACCAGTGTCCTGATCTTAAATAAAGGAGATTACAAAGGTATGAAGGCAGAGTTGGCTCAAGTGGACAGAGAAAATAGATTAAAGTGATAATTTAAGGAGATATTTCATAACTCTCAACAAAAATATATTACAGTAAGAAGGAAAGACTTTAAGAGAAGGGAGAACCATCTGTGGCTAACTAAGGAAGTAAAGGATGGTATCAAATTAAAAATAATGGCAGAGAAAGTGGCCAAGATTAGTGGGTGGTCGGAGGATTGGGAAACTTAAACAAACCAGCATAAGATGACTAAAAAATAATAAAGAAAAGGAAGATAGATGATGAAAGTAAACTAGCAAGAAATATCAAAACAGATAGTAAGAGTTTCTACATGTATATAAAAAGGAAGAGAGTAGCTAAAGTAAACGTTGGTCCCTTGGAGGATGAGACTGGGGAATTAATAATGGGGAACAGGGAAATGGCAGAAACTTTGAACAAATATTTTGTATGGGTCTTCACGGTAGAGGACACTAAAACATCCCAATAATGGATAATCAAGGGGCTCTCGGGAGGGAGGAACTTAAAACAATCACTATCACTAAAGAAATAGTACTTAGTAAAATAATGGAATTAAGGTGGACAAATCCCCTGGACCTGATGGCTTGCATCCTCGAGTCTTAAAAGAAGTGGCTGCATTGTTTGCAATCTACCAAGATTCCCTAGATTCTGGGGAGGTCCCAGCAGATTGGAAAACCGCAAATGTAATGCCCCTATTTAAAAAAGGAGGCAGACAAAAAGCAAGAAACTATAGACCAGTTAGCCTAACATTTGTCACTGGGGAAAATGCTGGAATCCATTATTAAGGAAGCAGTAGCAGGACATTTGGAAAAGCATAATACAGTCAAGCAGAGTCAGCATAGTTTTATGAAAGGGAAATCATGTTTGACAAATTTGCTGGAGTTCTTTGAGGATGTAATGAGCAGGATAGATAAGGGAGAACCAGTGGATGTGGTGTATTTGGATTTCCAGAAGGCATTCAATAAGGTGTCACATAAAAGGTTACTGCACAAGATAAAAGCTCACGGGGTTGGGGCTAATATATTAGTTAGCCAATCCTCTATCCATGCTAACAGAAAACAGAGAGTCGGGATAAATGGGTCATTTTCCGGTTGACAAACAGTAACTAGTGGGGTGCCACAGGGATTGGTGCTGGGGCCTCAACTATTTACAATCTATATTAATGATTTGAATGAAGGGATCGACTGTAATGTAGCTAAGTTTGCTGATGATACAAAGATGGGTGGGAAAGCAAGTTGTGGGGAGGACACAAAAAATTTGCAAAGGGATAAAGACAGGCCAAGTGAGTGGCAAGCATTTGGCAGATGGAGTATAAGGTGGGAAAGTGTAAGATTATCTACTTTGGCAGGAAAAATAAAAAAAACATTGATTATTTAAATGGAGAGCAATTACAAAATGCTGCAGTGCAGAGGTACCTTGTTCATGAAACACAAAAAGTTAGTATGCAGGTATGCAAGTAATCAGGAAGACAAATGGAATGTTGGCCTTTATTGCAAAGAGGACAAAGTATAAAAGCAGAGAAGTCCTGCTACAACTGTACATGGTATTGGTGAGGCTACACCTGGAGTACTGCGTACAGTTTTAGTCTCCTTATTTAAGGAAGGATATACTTGCATTGGAGGCTGTTCAGAGAAGGTACACTAGGCTGATTCCTGAGATTAAGAGGTTGATTTATGAAGAAAGGTTGAGTAGGTTGAGCCGATACTCATTGGAGTTTAGAAGAATGAGAGGTGATCTTATAGAAACATATAAGATACTGAGGGGGTTCGACAAGGTAGGTGCAGAGAGGATGTTTCTCCTCGTGGGGGAATCTTGAACTAGGGGGAATAGTTTCAGAATAAGAGGTCGCCATTTAAAACTGAGATGAGGAGGAATTTCTTCTCTCAGAGGGTTGTAAATCTGTGGAATTCTCTGCTCCAGAGAGCTGTGGAGGCTGGGTCATTGAATATATTTAAGGTGGAGATAGACAGATTTTTGAGCAATAAGGGAGTGAAGGGTTATGGGAAGCGGGCAGGGAAGTGGAGCTGAGCCCAAGATCAGATCAGCCATGATCTTATTGAATGGCAGAGCAGGCTCGAGGGGCCAAATGGCCTACTCCTGCTCCTATTTCTTATGTTCTTATCAATATCCCTCAATCAACAATACGAAAAAAAACTGATTATCTGCTCATTATCACATTGCTGTTTGTGGGAGCTTGCTGTGCACAAATTGGCTGCTGCATTTCCTACATTGCAACAGTGACTACACTTTAAAAAAAGTACTTTGGGTCGTCCTGGGGTTGTGAAAGGCGCTATATAAATACAAGTAATTCTTTCTTCCTTTCTTGCTTTCAAGGTCCTGGTTAGCTGGTGCTGATGTAGGCTTTCACATGGGTCCGTGTAGACTGATTCTTCTACGGATTGTGTACAACCTACTCTATCATGGACTTTCCTCCAGCTTCCTGATCTTCAAAGGTAATCACGCGAAAGTCTAGAATATCACATCGCCACTATGTGACCTTTAGGGTAAATTACTTTTTCTTCACAAAATGATACCGTCATCTTTTAGTAGGAGGATAGCAATTGTTGAAAGCTTAAACTATATCTAAATGGTATTTGCTTCAGGCATTTTGAGCATACTTGAAAAGGCTGACAAGACAAAAAAAACTCAACATTTCTGTGGCTGGAAGGAATCTCTAATAAGGTTACAACTGGATGCAAAATAATCATTCCTAGAGAAAGGCGGATATATTTAGAGCTACAGTAGGCCTTAGAATGAATAGCTAAAAGCCAAGATGTCTTTAAAAAGGGATGGCTGTTGTATTTAAACATCCACATCTTGGATGCATTTAATCAAGGCTATCCAAAATATCATTACTTACTTATTTTACACAACTGTCTCCAGATACCAAATTTATGGCAGAAGCTCTCCAAGGCAACTCTCCTGAGGTCAAGTTCTTACTGTGGAGACCTACTCTTTAACCAATTTAATACAAACCTCCCTGATCCCAGTTACCTTCACGCAACACTGCTATGGAACATGAAGAGTAGTCGGTGGAAAGTACTTCGCTGATGCAGCTTATTTTTCAGTTTAGTTTCTTTTGTAAAGCGTGCAGTTTCAAAGAAATATCATAACTTTATGGCTTTAAGACAGGGTGTCTTGAAAAGAGAGACCCTGTTCTGCAGGATGATAAAGGCCAATTATTTTGTTGCCCAATTGTGAATTCAGTAGCATTGCCAACAATTTGGATTCACTCAAGTTACATAATTTTCTATTTTGTAATACTTTCAATTCATGCAAGAAGTTTTAAAAACCTCCTCGAGTTTCCTTCTGCACTTTGAGACCCTATGCGGACACAGCATCAAAATTCCATTTGAGATTCATGAATGTTGGCAATCCCAATTCAGTACCACTCTTGGTTGCAGTTTTCACACATTGCAACAAGTCAACTGAAGATACTCAAGTTAACTATAGTTGGCCTTATGTGGTCTACGGTAGGAACTTGCCAACATTTGATCAGAAAACTTAGTGCATGAGATAAATGTGTCATTCAGGACAGTTCCCTTAATTATTTATCTGAATTATCACAACTTAGAGTTACAATTATCTTTCCTTGAAACAAATTGGAGTTTATAAAACAGAAGTCAGCAATATTCTCCACAAGCACTGAACACAATTTATTTAATAAACACCTCTTAAGTCAGATACTCTGTTGAAGTATAAACTAGACTAGGACCACATCCATTAACTACTGGTTGTAGAGGTAATGTCTGGGTGAGATTTGACACAGGCTATAAACAGAAATGAGCTCTGGACAAGATGTGTATTGTTAAATATAAAGAGATTACATATTATTGGAAAGAAGCTAAGAAAGCAGTCATGACTTTATGTAATACAGCTCGGAAGTATTTAAACTACAAGTTAAAAAAAGAGAAAGACTTGATCAGATCTGATCTCCACCTTGTTCTGAGTCAGCTGATATCAGCTGGGGCAACAGTTAGTGAGTTTCAAATGACTCCAGTGCCTTGGAGTAAAGAGAGATTTAAAAAACAGGTCTATCGTTCTGTTTGTTATCTGGTGAAACCTGCAAGAAAAGTGCACCTGTCTCGATGTCAGATGAGAACAAAATTTGTCTCGGATTTCTCCAAAATCGATTAATCTGCAAACACTCACTGTCTAGGCTTAACCCTGAAGAATGGCCACTTGGGTGAGGTACAGAGATCTGCCAGCACCAACGGAACTGGAGCAGAGCAAAAGCAGTGCCTTTGGTCGAGGAAGAAAGAAAACTGGAAGGGAACAAAAGCACAAAGGCTGAATGTAATGCAAAACCGAAGTAGAAACAACAGTACCTCTTTCTATAAAGCAATCTAAAGTCAAATTTGCCATCTCAGTTTTGTCTGTATGAAGCTCTGCATATTCAAATCAGCTCCATGATTCACTTGTGAAAGTATTAAGACCCTAAAATCAAAATGTCAAAATGAATTTGATCCTTACTCCATGCTGAGGTATTTTCAAGATAATGTTAGAGTACATCTCGAGCTACGCAAGAGAAGCACACACCATATAACAGGGAGCACTGAATCACCCCTGTGCTTGTAATATTTCCAAATACGCTACAGGGAAAGTCTCACTTAATCCAGTATATTTGAATACTCTTAATTCATCAACTCAATTTACTCTCACCAGCAGTGATCATCAGTATGTCATCCTAATGTTCTACAGCTCAAACGATTTCTCAAAACACCAACCAAGTTTGGAAGAACAAAATCAATAATTGCTGGGGGGAGTGGTTAAGTGGACACAGTATACAGGTAAATGTTTAAAAAACACCCACCACTATGCTTTACTGAAAGCACATCACAAACACTCAAAAACTTGAACTATTATTATGAATAAGCAGAAGGTACATAAATCAGTCAACGGAACTTAGGTCAACGTTTGCTAATTCATTCGTAACTTTCTTCTTTCTATTACTCACAGAAACATTAATTAAAGTATATGCTGTAAAGAGAAGGATACCCCTTATTCTTTTGTGACTGGGGCTTGGCATACTCTTAAAAAAAAGTTCACTGATCTATTTGTTCCGAGGTAAACAAAGGTTAAAAACAGCTCTTGTGTTGTCAGTTGGCGACTGATCTTTTATATGGTCCCGGGAGTAAGGTATCTGGAGATATTGGTAAAAATCATAATCTTCAAAGTGAAACTAGTTTTGAAGAATTCATAGGATCAAACAAATTGCTCATCCAGTTTTGGAGCTTTGCTGTGCCAGTCTCCAAATCCACCTTCGTGAATACCAGGAATGTTCAAAAGAAGAGGATTGGCAGAATAGCCAGATTGTAGAAACTGCAACGATTATCAAAGTACTTGTAGATATGACAACTGCCAAAAAACTAAATATTGCTGCTTTAAAGAAGCACCATGAGGTTATCGATTGGAAGATATTTTGGGGGGGGAGGGGAGCGGGGGAGGGGAAGTAAAAGACCATTGGGCCCAAATGGATAATCTTTGTTTCATAGATCAGCCCACATACCCACTTTCTCACTAAATTCCAAACGCTTGTGTCTTCAGAAAGGTAACAAGTTGTCTCTTGATTCCATCTACACTATTTGCTTCAATTATATCCTGGATTACTTATTTCGCAAGTCTATTATCAACTTTGGATGAAAAGGTCCCATCCAAATTCCACACATATTCCTAATAACTTAATTTGTGTCTGTTGGCATTTAAAAGCTTCATAATAGTTAATCATTTTGCCTAGATCAATTTTTTTGTCAATTCCTTTGTGGAATATCTCCATCTGGTGATTCTATGGTCCCAATTTTGACAGAGGTGGGTTTTCCGAGCTGGGGTGGAGGGGCGGGTATGAGTTTCGGCCGGGACCAGCAAGTGTGCGTATTTCTGATACAATCTGCACCCTGAAGTCAGCCCGATTCCTGAGTTTTAACCCCAGCCGGCCAGGGTTAAAACTGTGAGTGAAGTTAAATATCCCAACTTCATTATAATACTTAAATGGCCAACATACCTCCTCGTAGCAGGTTGGCTACCTGCCTCTTGTCCCATCTCTGCTAAACCCGGAAGTGGGTGGGTTGGGATCAGGTTTGAGATTTTTTTAATTTTTACATCTCACCCAACTTCAACCTATCCATTTTTGAGGGTTAAAATTCACTCCTATGATTCTAAGTCCACCAATTGAATTTTAACTCCCATTCCACCCGGCTTCTGCTGGGAAGAGGCAGTTAAAATTCACTATAGTGCCAAAAGATTGAGGGGGAAATGTGAGAGAATGGACAACAGAGATAGTAGTTTTTGGGACCAGCCAGATGGACTGAATAGTCTTTCCTCATCTTGTACTTCCTATGGTTTTAATATGCAGTATTCTATCAAAATGTCTCTGTCACAAATTACTAGATGCCTCCATTAGATGTGAACATTCATAAGCATTTCATCAATTTACTTAGTGCCAGCATCATTCTTCACTTACTCCTCTCAAAATTAACTTCTAAAAAGGAGGCAGACAAAAAGCAGGAAACTATTTCCACTGATGGGAGAGACTAGAACTAGAGGGCATGATCTTAGAATAAGGGGCCGTCCATTTAAAGCAGAGATGAGGAGAAATTTCTTCTCTGAGGGTTGTGGATCTATGGAATTCACTGCCTCAGACAGCTGTGGAAGTTGGGACATTGAATACATTTAAGACAGAAATAGACAGTTTCTTAAATGATAAGGGAATAAGGGGTTATGGAGAGTAGGCAGAGAAGTGGACCTGAGTCCATGATTGGATCAGCCATGATCGTATTAAATGGCAGAGCAGGCTCGAGGGCCCCTATGGCCTACTCCTGCTCCTATTTCTTATGTTCTTATGTTCTTATGTACTGATAGTTGATTGACCAAAAGAGGCCCAATTTTCAGATATAATGAACATCAGATTTGTTCACTATCTTCTTTCATACGCACTGTAGATCACAGATATCCAAAAGATTATGACAATCCACATTACCTGGATACAGTTTGAAATAGTCATATAAAAATGCACCTTAAATTACAACATATCATAAATCAAACAATATAGTTTCACCAGAATGGGCTCAAATATTGGAAACAGCCATCGATTTTTACTGTTGCATCATAATACATCTAGTTTAGAAACCTTCTTTTACAGTCTGAATTGAAATAGATAAATGCAAAGTACTGATTTTCACCAGTACACTCAAATTGTTTATGCAATGCAAGCTTGGGCAAGTGTTAATAAAATTGACTGTCTGAGCAGTCTCCGCAAGTCAGCACAAAAGCAACAGCATGAAGCTGTCCTAAAATGTATGACTAATTGGCACCAATTTGGCTATTGTACTCATTTAGACGACAAAGGGTACTATTCAATGGATGTGTAGGGGTGTTCTGCAGGGGTTGGAACAGCAGGAGAGGGAGTTTTACATTGCAACATACTGGTACCATACAGTACTCAATAATCAGTTTATCAGTGCTTGCCATTCATCAGCCGTATACAGTGCAGTTTAAAAAAATAAATATACACACTGTACAATCCTATCAATATTCAGAGATGTATATGAAGCCCAAAATTTAGCCCTTCATCAAAGAATGCAAAGCAGAAGTCAGGTCAGCATTTCCATTATAATTTCAAAACAAGTTCCAGCAGTGAACCAATTCCAAAAGTCTAGTACAAGGCATAAATACAAAATTATCTTATATTTATTTTAAATTGAAATGAATCCACCTTGAGGTATCATGAAACTAATTAAAAACACGA
The DNA here is from genome assembly GCF_044704955.1 of Pristiophorus japonicus. Classification (NCBI taxonomy): domain Eukaryota; kingdom Metazoa; phylum Chordata; class Chondrichthyes; family Pristiophoridae; genus Pristiophorus; species Pristiophorus japonicus. The sequence goes on from NC_091978.1 coordinate 50,148,825, forward strand.
AAATACTCTATATTTATAATAGCCGATGAGACACGAACTTTTGAACGTCTCAATAAACTTTAATTTTACTGGGGAACCAATGGTGCCCTAATACAATACTGTATTGCAATAAGTTGGGTGTACTACCGGCCAACTTGAATCCAACCTACAAAATTCCCATACCTTCCAATAGGTAACTTCGACATAGACAGCATAAGATCTTGGAAGCTTAACCCTTGTAAGAGTAAGTTCAACTATTAAATTATTGTACATTCAATCTGTGCCCCCCTCAACAATTTCCCCCACCTCCTCCTCTCCTGAAGGTTTTGACTCCTTGTTTGCATGTGGCTTCCTTCAGTCCAGTACTGTGCCTGAAAATGCAGGGAATACACAGTGAGTCCAGCAGGATCTCATCTTTCATCATTTTATCCTCTCTAGATGGAGATGTTATTATGCATTAATACAAAAGCAAAATACCGTGAATGCTGGAAATCTGAAATAAAAACAGAAAATGCTGGAAATACTCAGCGTTTCAACATTAATTCTGTTTCTCTCTCCACAGATGCTGCTTAACCAACATTTTCTGTTTTTATTATGTTACTATACATATTTATGCCATGAAGGCGAGTACTGCTGGCAGGTGCTTCAACAATGGGTGCACCACCACCAAGCTTAATTCTGTCCTTCACACATGAATTTCTAGCAGAGGTCACTGGATAGTAATCAGATACAGTTTTACTTTCCTTAATTCAGAGATGTCAAGATCAATTAGAGTATTCCTACTTCCTGCACTGCTGAAATTAGTTAGCTCAGCACAGACATGCATCAAACTTTGAACATTTCCAGATTTTTTGGCTTAGCTATTCATTGAATAAATTCAATGAGTTATTAGCGAGCCCAATCTTTGCTTGTGCCCAAATGCTAGACTTCAAGTAGTATGACCTGAAAATAAAATAATTGCGACATGAAGTCATTTTAAACAATACAACATAACTGGTGTTTAAAAACCCTCTTTATAGGGCTGTGTCAGCGAATTAAGTGGATACTAATAGTTTCTGGGGCATGGATATTAATAGAGTTGGGCAGCAGATGTCCTAAATGTTGCAATACTGATATTGGGCCCTAAAATGGACTAGTGATAAAACATTAAATAAAACAGAAAATACTAGAAATACACAGACTTGAGTACAAAATCTAGGCTGACACACAAGTGTAGTGCTGAGGGAGTGCTGCAATGTCGCAGATGCGGTCTTTTGGATGAGATGTTAAACTGAGGCCTCGTCTGCCCTCTCATGTGAATGTAAAAGATCTCATGATACTATTTCGAAGAAGAGCAGGGGAATTCTCCCTGATGCCCTAGCCAATGGTTATCCCTCAACCAACATCACTAAAACAGATTATCTGGTCATTATCACATTTCTGTTTGTGGGACCTTGCTGTGTGCAAACTGGCTGCTGCGTTTCCGACATTACAACAGTGACTACACTTCAAAAGTATTTCATTGGCTGTGAAGCGCTTTGGATTCTCTGAGGTCGTGAAAGGCACTATATAAATGCAAGACTTTTTTTTAAATGCTGTCGCTAAAGCCCAGAATCCATTTATGGCAAGAATCACCTGGAATTTTGATTGTGCCAAATTGATTAAAAAGAGACTGAATATTCAAGAGATACATTCATTTGACACAAATTGCTCGTGACTCTGGCCTACTGTGCATCTCTCTCTTTCTGCACCCCACTATTGGTGGCAGAACCTTCAGTTTGGGCATAATCTTTGGAACATCCTCCCTAAAGCTCTCTGCCTTTGCCCGTATCTTTTGCACCTTTAAAAATCTGCTCAAAACCCATCTCTTGGACCTAGCTTTCAATCACCCTTCCTAATCTCTTCCTTCCTGGCTCAGCATCCAATTTCATCACTCATAATTGTGAAGTATCTTACAACTTTTTAAAAAGTAAAGATGCTATTTAAATGCAAGTTGTTGCTATTATGGTGGTAATGCTCCTAGAGAGTGCTTCCGTCAGTCCATTGAGCAGACTATGTAAAGAAACTAGTGAGAAATCTCTTGTCTTCATACTCCCAACAATGTCCCCCATGACAGAGTTACATTGCTCAACACTGTCGTGAGGTAAATTAAATTCTGCATCGCTTTTGCAGAGCTCAATTCATTTTAAATGTAATCCTGGCTTCCTGCTCACTTACACAACTGAGGTGCAGTTGTAGAGGTCCTGGATCTACTGTATTCAGATGCAAAAAGATGGTCAAAAGAATGAAATATGTTCATCTTTATTTAATTTTCTCTTCCCCGGTTATACTATTTGTACAGCATTCGGCATTTAGGCATTGCTGTTATCCTTTTATACTACAATCTCACCTACAACAATACAAATGGAGTAGGATTTTATGGGGGAGAAATTCGGGAGCGCCCTGTTTGGGGCGCTAACTTTTAAAAGTTTGAAAAATTTGCGTCAGGCGCGAATGTTTTCAAACATTAAAAAAATTCGGTGTTTGCGCTCGAGGAAGGAAGTGGGGCTCTAAATCAAGCGCTCCACTTCCTTCCTGGAGTGCAAGAGGCAGCAGGCGGGGCAGTAACTGTGCAGCTCTGCACACTGGGCTGTGCAACACTGCTGCATTGAAAGACGCCTTCCCTCGCTTAAAGGGAAGGGCCATCGCAGCAGGCTCTGCAAAAGACTTATCTTCTCATCGACCGCAGCCGCAATCCAGCCCAATCAGCCCTGCAGCAGAGTGCCAAGCTGATGGATCGCAGGCAGGAAACAAGGGAAAAAATTGAAAAGAGAGGTTTTGAAATTTAAAATTTTTTTTTAAACGTACCTCGGCCACCTCGCCTTTAAGCATCACCCCCAGCCTCCTGATCAATGCCTTCTGCAGCTGTTGGTGTTGGCGCCCGGCGATGCTGCAGAGGGCAAACGCAAGTTCGGTTCCAGGGCGTTACCGAGGCGATGCGCACGACCATGATGTCATGATCTCCGGGCGCAAGAGGGTGCAACACCGTACCAAGCCTCAAAACTCACAACGAACTTAGCCAGAGTTGCTGATCTCGCAGTGCCCGCTCACAAAACCATTTGCGTCCCCCGGAGGCGCTAACAGGAGACACAAAGGAGCCAAATTTCTCCCACTATGTAGTTTTGCAGAAAGTATTGGATAAGTGATGCATGATATGTTTAGGATGAGTTTTAGTATACATTCTCAAGAAGTGAGGTTGCAGAATTGATTGCACATAGCAGCAGGTTTTCTGCACACAAAAATAAACTGATTTCTAAAGTTCTCGTCTGAAACATAGAAAATAGATGCAGGAGTAGGCCATTCGGCTCTTCGAGCCTGCAACACTATTCAATAAGATCATGGCTGATCATACACTTCAGTATCCCTTTCCTGCTTTCTCTCCATACCTTTGATCCCTTTAGCCGTAAGGGCCACATCTTGAATATACCTAACGAACTGGCATCAACAACTCTCTGCGGTAGAGAATTCCACAAGTTAACAACTCTCTGAGTGAAGAAGTTTCTCCTCATCTTGATCCTAAGTGGATCACCCCTTATCCTTAGACTGTGACCCCTGGTGTTTGGACTTTCTCTTTTGGTCATTGCCAGAGGTTCCATGTCCAAGGTGAAAAGAAGCAGTACAATAGCAAAATACTGCAGATGCTGGAATCCAAAACAAAAACAGAAAATGCTGGAAACACTCCTTTTCACTACAGATATCCATCCCCCATGGTCTACACCTCCATCCCCCACCAGGATGGCCTGAGGGAACACCGTTTCATTCTTAAACAGAGACCATCTAGTCCCCATCCACCACCACCCTCTGCCTGGCTGAACCTGTTCTCACATTGAACAACTCCTTTGACTCCACTCACTTCCTCCAAATTAAAGGTGTTGCTGTGGGGACCCACATGGGCCCTAGTTATGCCTGCCTTTTCGTGGGATATGTGGAACATTCTTTGTTCTGGTCCTCTCCCTCACCTACTTTTCTGGTGCATTGATGCCGTTTCCTGCTCTTGCCCAGAACTAGAAAATTAAATTCACTTTGCTTCCAATTTCTACCTTTCCCTCGCCTTCACATGATCCATCTCTTACTCTTCCCTTCCTCGACTTCTTTGTCTCCATTTCTGGGGTTAGGCTATCAACAAACATCTACTATAAAGCCCACTGACTCCCACAGCTACCTCCCACCCCCTTCCTGTAAGGACTCCATTCCATTCTTCCAGTTTCTCCATCTCCCCAACATCTGTTCTGACTATGGCACCTTCCACACTAGTGCTTCCAATATGTCTTCCTTCTTCCTCAACGGAGGATTCCCCTCTACTGGGGTCAACATAGCCCTCGAACGTGTAGGTCCCATTTCCCACACTTCTGCTCTCATCCCTTCACCTCCCTCCCGGAACCACAATAGGGTTCCTCTTGTCCTCACCTTTCATCACATCAACCTCCACATTCAACGGATCCTCCTCTGTCATTTTCGCCACCTCCAGCGTGATCCCACCATCAAACACATCTTCCCCTCCCCTCTCCTTTCAGCATTCCGAAGGGACCGCTCCCTCCACGACACCCTGGACCTCTCCTCAATCACCCCTAATAGCCCCTCCCCATGACACCTTTCTGTGCAAGTACAGGAGTCACAACACTTGCAATTTTACCTACTCCCTTCCCACCATCCAGGGCCCAAAACATTCCTTCCAGGTGAAACAGCAATTTACATATTTCTTGCACTTGTATCTCTCTACATTGGGGAGAACAAATGCAGACTGGGTAATCACTTTGCAGAACACCTCCGTTCAGTCCGTAAGGGTGACCCCGAGCTTCCGGTCGCCTGTCACTTTAACTCTCCGCTCCATTCCCACTCTGATTCATCCTCGGCCTGCTGCACAATGAAGCTCAATGTAAGCTCGAGGGACAGCACCTCATCTTTCGATTATGCACTTAACAGCCTTCCAGATTCAACATCGAGTTCAACAATTTCAGACCCTATTTTCTCAAGCGCCAGCTGTTTATGATTCCGCCAACCCCATTTGCAACAGTTAAACACTCCTGCCATCCACCCTATCACAGACCGTCCCTTTTGTTCTTTCCTCCCCTCCCCGCTTTCTCTGCTTCTGCACCCAGTTAAAATCTGTTACGTTTCTAACTTTTTCCAGTTCTGACAAAGGGTCTCAAACCTGAAACGATAACTCGGTTTCTCTCTCCACGGATGCTGCCTGGTCTGCTGAGTGTTTCCAGCATTTTCTGTTTTTGTTGTGAAAAGAAGCAGTTAGGTTTCATTTTCCAGGTGGAAAATGTGATCTGTAGCCCAAGTACTCACCAAGGAAATATGCTCATATTGGCTGGCACACCTAACAACCAACCCCTTAAACTAACTCAGTCATTAAGCAGTAGCCAGTTCTCTCTTCTTCCTCCCAAGTGTGATGGTTCATAGTTTTGAATGGGTTTGAAACTGTCATGAATGATTATTGTTGTTTCACCAATGAGTGAAAACAAAGGGTATAAACTTAGTATTCGCAATAAAAGGATAAAGGGGAGGTAAGAAATAATTTATTAGAATTATAGAATGCTTAGCTGCAAGTAGCTATTAAAGCTGAGGCAATTATAGCATTGACGAGGGAACTAGATAAACACAGAAAAGGAACCATTAAAAGGAGCTAGGGAAATTATATTTAGGTTCTGATGTGGAGCTAGCATTAGGACGGCACAATGGAATTGAATGACCTCTTTCAATTCAGAAATGTCAATGATCCTATAAAAATACTCTTGTCATACACTCTCTTCCTCCTCTTTGCACTGTGTTGAAATGAAGTCTCATTGCACAGACTTAGATTTTTTACCAGGATCTCAAAACTATGGCCCCAAGTTTCCACATGATTTGCTCCTGATTTTTAGGAGCACCTGGTGTAGAACGGAGTATCTTAGAAATCGGAATTCTCCACATTTAGTTTGCTCCAGTTCTAGTCAGTTAGAACAGTTTCAGTTTGGAACAGAATTTTTTTTTCAAAAGGGGGCGTGTCCGGCCACTTACACCTGATTTCAAAGTTTCGTGAGTGAAAACTTACTCCAAACTAACTTAGAATGGAGTAAGTGAAGATTTTTGTACGCTCGAAAAAACCTTGTCTACACTTTAGAAAATCAGGTGTAGGTTACAAATCAGGCGTAGGGAATGGTGGGGGGGGGGGGTGTTTAAAGGGAAGTTTACAAACATTAAACACTTCAGTTTTACAAATAAAGAGCCATCATCAATAATAAATGATAAAAACATCAATAAATCAATCCAAAAAAATTAATAAGAAATAATTTATTTTTTAAAAAAATCAATAAATAAAACATTTTCTACTTACCGACTGCAGCATCGGGAGCCCTCCAACAGCATGCTGGGATGTCCCCCTCAGTGTGTCTCTGTCTCTCTGTCTGTCAGTGTCTGTGTTTCTGACAGCGAGGGGAGGGGGAGGAGGGGGGTAGAGGGAGAGAGGAGGGAAGCGGGAGGGAAGGGGGAGAATGGGAGAGGGAAGGGGGAGAAGGGAGAGGGATGGGGGAGAAGGGGGAGGGATGGGGGAGAAGGGGGAGGGATGGGGGAGATGGGGGAGAAGGGGGAGGGATGGGGGAGAAGGGGGAGGGATGGGGGGAAGGGGGAGGGATGGAGAGAAGGGGGAGGGATGGGGAGAAGGGGGAGGGATGGGGAGAAGGGGGAGGGATGGGGAGGGGGGAGAAGGGGGAGAAAGGAAATGGGGATGAAAGGAGATGTGGGGGGGGAAAGGAGATGGGGGAGGGAAGGAGATTGGGGGTGGGGGAAGGAGATGGGGGAAAGGAGATTGGGGGGGGGAAAGGAGATTGGGGGGAAAGGAGATTGGGGGGGAAAGGAGATTGGGGGGGTGAAGGAGATTGGGGGGAGTGAAGGAGATTGGGGGGAGTGAAGGAGATTGGGGGGGTGAAGGAGATTGGGGGGGGTGAAGGAGATTGGGAGGGGTGAAGGAGATTGGGGGGGGTGAAGGAGATTGGGGGGGTGAAGGAGATTGGGGGGGTGAAGGAGATTGGAGGGTGGTGAAGGAGATTGGGGGGGGAAGGAGATTGGGGGGGAAGGAGATGGGAGGGGGAAAGGAGATTGGTGGGGGGGGGAAGGAGATTGTGGGGGGGGGAAGGAGAAGGGGGAGGGAGGCTGAACGGGCAGGGCCCGAGACTTCGGGCAGGGCCCGTCCCCAGCACCAGATTTACAGGTAGGTGGCGTTGGGTCGGGTCGGGGGGGTGGTGGGAGGGAGGGAGAGGGAGGTCAGGTCGGATCCAGTCCAGAGGCGGGGTGGGGGAGCGGGTGTCGGGTCCGGTCGGAGGGGGGGGGGGGCGGGTGTTGGGTCCGGTCGTGGGGGGAGGGGAGCGGGTGTCGGGTCTGGTCCGGGGGGGAGGGGAGTGGGTGTCGGGTCCGGTCCGGAGGCGGGAAGCGGGAGTCGGGTCGGGAGGAAGCAGGAGCTGGCCGTGGGAGGAGCCTTATTCACGCAGCCCCAGTGGGGCTGCGTGGTTCGGGCTCCTCCCACAGTTTCGGGTGCCTGGAGCTACTGCACTTGCGTGCCCACTGTAGCGCGCATGTGCAGAGCTCCCGGCACTGTTTTCAGCGCAGGGACCTGGCTCCGCCCCCTACAGCTCCTGCTGCGCCGCGCCAAGGGCCAGAGGACCTGCAGGTAGGTGGAGAATACGGAGGTTTTTTTTAGGCGCACTTTGTGGCGCGAGAAACGGGCGTCCAGGTCGGGACTGCGCCGTTCTAGACACGGCTCGAAACTTGGGCCCAATGAAACTCCTTACTTACACAAACCCAAGCACCTGACCATGACTTCTTCATTTACCTTGTCTTCTCAGTTTGTCTTTGAATCTTGGCATTAATGATCTTGGCATTTCACCAAGGTTTATCAATATTTAAAAATGAAAAGTTCATTCGATCAATAATCTTAGGATTTGTACACATTTTTCCAACAACCACTAATAATATAATTATCAGTAGTTATTTGTAGCTGAAACTATGGCCCTGAAATTCCGGACGGAGGCTTCTTTCGGACGAACACCTCCGACTGAAGAATTTTAACTAAATTACCTGGTGGTCCCAGAGGAGCGAGGGATTCCGTTGGGGAGGCCTTCTCTTCCCGCGCTGCGAAGTGCACTCCCGTCCTCCAGGTTCCCATGCAGAAGATGCACAACCAATCAGGTAAAGTATTCCACAGCTTTCTCATTAATAGCAATTGAGAACTCCGTATCTACGAGTTCTCAATTGCTATTAATGAGAAAAAAAAACAAAAACACTAAACACTATAAGAAAAAATAAAAAAACACCCCTCACATAATTAAAATTAATTGAAATTAAAGTTAATAAATGCCTTAGGAAAAAAATCTATATTTTTCTGATTTTTTTTTTAAGTTTAGTAATTAGGGTTAAAAATAAACTTACCTTAGTGGGCAGGGTTTTTAACAATAAAATGTGCTTTTTTAAAATTAAATTTAATTATATTTTTGTATGTTTTAAAACACTTACCCCTGTAAAAGTAGGGTATGCGCCTGCTTTTATCAGGCGCAAGAGTTTTGAGGACATTTGTCGGGCAAGATATAGATAAATACCGCAATCTTGCCATTGTAAATGTCCTTGCTCCAGAGATGCATGACAGATCAGAAGCCGGTTTTCAGCGCATGCGCATTGTGCGCTGAAAACTGGCTTTAGGGATGCCTTCCCGGGTCCGTACATGCTCCATACGGACCTGGGGAGGCCAGGATTTCCAGGCCAATGGGATCCTAGCTTTGCAATCAAAAGAAGCTTTCAGCTTTTTGATCTGTGAATATTGTTAGGTAAGGATATCAAAGGATATATAGCAAAAGCGAGTTGATGTAGTTGAGGTGCAGATCAGCCATGATTTAATTAAATGACAGAGCAGGCGCGAGGGGTTAAATGGCCTACCCAGGTTCCTAATGTTTCCACATAACTAGAAAGATTTCCTAATGGACAATAGGCTTTTTCTTGCTGATTTGGGACTTAGGTCTACAGAGGTAAAAGAACTACCCATTAGTCACTTCCACCCAGTTTCTCAAATTGAATAATTCCAGCTTTTATTAGAACAGGTCTGATAGACTCTTATTAATTGTTTATTAATGTAGTGTCTAATTAAGTTCACATGGACTTTTGACTAATAAAGTAATATCTTCAACTGATGTCTCATGAATTAATTAGAACAAGAACTTAACAGTGTATACACAGCTTTCAAAATTAATGCACAGAAGCAGACAACAAAGATATACAATACACTACTCGATGTTGGACAAGATCTGGATAAATTGGTATCTTTTAGCCTATACAGGACTATCTATATCTGTTTATTACTTAACTACTGTTCAACGGGCACAATAAACTGATAACTCGGATACTTAATTTACTATTATAACTTTGGCTTTCTTAGCCAATCCACTCAGTCTTTAGATTTAGATCAGAATACAGAATAGCTTACCACACGTGAGCCACTCTGCGTTTTCTCGTCCTCAGCTGCCAACTGTGGATGTCACTGCACATAGTAAACACAAGAAAGTCAGCATTTCTCCTCTTAAAATTGGCCTTTTAATAATAAAAAAAGGTCTAAATATCAAAATAAAATCAAGATGTAGAATTTTCTTGTTCGATAAATCTGCAAACATGATGTGAAAAACATCATCTATTTTCTGATAAGTACATTTCAGGGACAAGGGGCACAAAAGCAGCAATGACCAGGTTAAAAATTAAATAATCTCCCAATCATTATATATTTAAATACTTATTTCATTTTAAAGAACATAGTTTACATTTAAGAAAGTTAGAAGACAATTAACACATCTAATGATGAATTCCCTTAGAGTTAAATTCACGGAGAGGTACTTGATACTACAAATATAATCATATTTCTCTTGTAAGATGGGCTTTCCTACATGCTGTAGGAATATTTTACCATTAACATTGAATGATTGTGTAACAGCAGTTGTATTTTCAGTGGCACTAATGTGTTAAACTTCAGTAAAGATATATATGAGAGTAAAAATAGAAAATGCTGGAAATACTCAGCAGGTCAGGCAGCATCTGTGGAGAGAAACAGCGTTAACGTTTCAGGTCGATGAGCCTTCATCAGAACTGGAAAAAGTTAGAGATGTAACAGATCTTAAGCAAGTGTAGGGGCAGGGAAAGGGGCCAGAATAGGGTGGAAGGCAGAAGAGATTAAGAGACAAAAGGGTTGATGGTACAAGGCAAAAGGAGACGGTAATGGGACAAGTTAAGAAACAAAAGATGAGTCTAGATAGGATGTAGGATGTAGATGGCAGAATCATCAACAGCTGCCATGGGAAATAGAGAAAAAAAACAGAAAATAAAAAAGGGGCAGATGTTATGGTCTGAAAATGTTGAACTCGATGTTGAGTCCAGAAGGCTGTAAAGTGTCGAAACATTAGATGAGGTGCTGTTCCTCGAGCTTACGCTGAGCTGCGTTGGCACAGTGTAAGAGGCCAAGGACTGAGAGGTCAGAGCGGGAGTGGAGCGGAAAATTAAAGTGACAGGCAACCAGAAGCTCGGGTCACACTTACGGACTGAATGGAGACCACATCGTGAACAGCGAATACACTATGCTAAATTGAAAGAAGTACAAGTACATTTGTAAAGGGGAGAGGGGAGGAAAGAACAAAAGAGACGGTCTGTGATTGGATGGAAGGTAGGAGTGATTAAGTGTTGCAAATGGGGTTGGCAGAATCATAAATAGCTGCCGCCTGATAGACTGAAATTGTTGAACTCAATGTTGAGTCCGGAAGGCTGTAAAGTGTCTACTCGAAAGATGAGGTGCTGTTCCTCGAGCTTACATTGTGCAGTAAGCCAAGGATGGAGATAACAGAGTGGGAGTGGAGCAGAGAGTTAAAGTGACAAGCGACAGGAAGCTCGGGGTCACCCTTACGGATTGAACAGAGGTGTTCCGCAAAGTTGTCACCCAGTCTGCGTTTGGTCTCATCAATGTAGAGAGGTACAAACACAAGAAGTACAAGTAAATCGCTGTTTCATCTGGAAGGAATGTTTAGGGCCCTAGATGGTGGGAAGCGAGTAGGTAAAAGGGCAGGTGTTGCAACTCCTGCGCTTGTACAGGAAGGTGCCATGGGGAGGAGAGGTGCCATTGGGGTTAATTGCGGCGAGATCCAGGGTGTTGTGGAGGGAGCAGTCCCTTCGGAATGCTGAAAGGAGAGGGGAGGGGAAGATGTGTTTGATGGTGGGATCACGCTGGAGATGGCGGAAATGATGGAGGAGGATCTGTTGAATGTGGAGGCTGATGTGATGAAAGGTGAGGACACGAGGAACCCTATTGTGGTTCTGGGAGAGAGGTGAAGGGGTGAGAGCAGAAATGCGGGAAATGGGACCGACACGTTCGAGGGCCATGTCAACCACAGTAGAGGGGAATCCTCGGTTGAGGAAGAAGGATGGCATATCAGAAGCACTAGTGATGAAGGGTCATCGACCGGAAACGTTAACTCTGTTTTTCTCTCCACAGATGCTGCCTGACCCGCTGAGATTTCCAGCATTTTCTGTTTTTATATCGGAAGCACTAGTGTGGAAGGTGGTGTCATCAGATCAGATGCGACAAGATGGAGGAACTGGGAGGATGGAATGGAGTCCTTACAGGAAGCGGGCTGAGAGGAACTCTTGTCCAGGGTAGCTGTGGGACTCAGTGGGCTTCTAAGAATTGTTTGTCAATAGCAAGGGTGGGAAGAGTAATAGATGGACCATGTGAAGGTGAGGGAAGGGTGGAAATTCGATGCAAAGTGAATTAAATTTTCTAGATCAGGGCAAGAGCAGGAAATGGCACCAATACAGTCATCAATGTACTGGAAAAAGAGATGAGGGAGGGGACCCAAGTAGGACTGGAACAACGAAAAGGCAGGCATAGCTAGAATCCATGCAGATTCCCACAGCAACATCTTTAATTTGGAGAAAGTGATTGGAGTTAAAGGAGAAGTTGTTCAATGTGTGGATAAGTTCAGCCAGGTGGAGGAGGGCGGTGGTGGATGGGGACTGGTTGGGCCTCTGCTCGAGGAAGAAGTGGGGCGCACTCAGGCCTTCCTGGCAGAGGATGGAAGTGTAGAGGGATTGGACATCCATAGTGAAAAGGAGACGGTTAGGGCCAGAAAAATTGAAATTGTTAAAGTGGCGGAGGGCATCGGGAGAGTTGCGGATGTAGGTGGGAAGAGACTGGACAAGTGGAGAATAAATAGAGTCGAGATAGGAGGAAATCAGTTCCGTGGGGCAAGAACAGGCTAAAACAATGGGTCTACCAGGGCAGTCCTGTTTCTAGATCTTGGGAAGGAGGTAAGTAGTGGGTTGTGTGGGGTTGGGGAACTATGAGGTTGGCAGCTGTGGAGGGAAGATCTCCAGAGGAGATGTGGTCAGTGACGGTCTGGGAGACGATGGCTTGATGTTCGGTATTGGGGGAGGTAGGCAGAGGTGTCAGAGAGTTGCCGTTCAGCCTCTGCAAGGTAGAGGTCGGTTCGCCAAACAACAACAGCGCCACCCACCCTTGTCAGCAGGTTTAATGACAATGTTAGGATTGGATCAGAGAGTACTGCAAGTTCAGTGGGAAGTAGGTTGGAGTGAGTGAGGGGAGCAGAGAAATTGAGATGGCCGATGTCACACTGGCAGTTTGCAACAAAAAGAAAGAGAGGTAAGAGGCCAGTGGGAGGGAGGGAGTAGAGCGAGAATTCTGAAAATTCAAGAAAAGGTCAGCTGTGGGGGGGGGCAGGGGGGGGGGGAGGGGGGAGAGAATTCCTGTCCGAAGAAGTGGGCACTGAGGCATAGTCGACAGAAAAAGAGCTCAGCATCATGCCGAATTCAAAATTCATTGAGGTGGGGACATAAGGGGATGAAGCTCAGGCCTTTGCTGAGGACTGATCGTTCAGGATCAGAGAGGGGAAGGTCGGAAGGGATAGTGAAAACACGGCAGGAGGAGAGAATGGAAGAAGGGATGGGATCAGTGGAAAGTGAAGGGGAAGAAGGTACCATCTCCTTTTGCCTTGCACCATCATCCTTTTTGTCTCTTAATCTCTTCTACCTTCCACCCTATCACAGACCTTCCCTTTTGTTCTTTCTTCCCCTCACCCTTTCCCTACACTTGCTTAAAATCTATTACATCTCTAACTTTTTCCAGTTCTGAAGACGGGTCATCAACCTGAAACATTAACTCTGCCTGACCTGCTGAGTATTTCCAACATTTTCTTTTTTTATTTCAGATTTCCAGCATCCGCAGTATTTGGCTTTTGTATAAATGTGAGTAGCTTCTCATTTTCTAATGTATATGAGCAAACAAAACGGAATCAACATAACAAAAAACAGTTTATCTGCCTCGTTTTCTACATTACAACAGTCCAAAAGTACTTCATTCTCTGTAAAGCGCTTGATGTCAAAGGCTGTCCCTGTTTGGACCAAGGCTGTAATGAGGTCTGTAGCCGAGTGGTCCTGACGGAACTCAAACTGAGCATTGGTGAGCAGGTTATTAGTGAGTAAGTGCTGCATGATAGCACGGTCAATGGCCCCCTTCCATCACTTGGCTGATGATTGAGTGTAGATTGATAGGATGGTAAGCTGGATTTTATTTGTCCTGCTTTTTGTGGACAGGACATACCTGGGCAATTTTCCACTTTGTCAGGTAGATGCCAGTGGTGTAGCTGTACTGGAATAGCTTGGCTGGAGACTTGGCTAGCTCTAGAGCCAAAGTCTTCAGCATTGCAGCTGGGATGTTGTCAGGGCCCATATCCTTTTGTGTAACCAGTGCGCTCAGACAAGTACCATTAGCCTGTACATCATTTACATGGCTCAAGACCATACCATGGAATTAGGGATGAGTGAGAAGAGGGAAGAAAAGACAAAGTAGAAACACTAACATGAATGGTAAACCAAATAACAGACTACAGAATGTCATCAGCACATAGACAGATTCTACAGTAACCACCTTTCAAGCCAAAATTTTGAGTGCCAGTAAGCTAGTGCCATGACATCCTTTATCGGCAACAAACCAATCTGATGCAATTGAGAAGCAAACACCGACTGCACCTCTACAAATAGTCTGCAGAATAGTTTACAGAGACATTTTAAACAATGATAAAATTAGACTGACATACAACTGTGGTGTTATTTCTCTGCAATCCATCAAAAATTAAACTCAGGAAATCTTAGTGATGAATTTGCATAGCATTTGAACTGACTACAGTGCCATGATTATTGCATTACAAATAGAAAAATGTTTCCCCATAAATGTACAATGAGAAACCATGTGTGGCAAATCATTCCTTTGTCTTTCAGATCACACCTCCTTTGGTTTGTAATGCACCTATTACCTGGAATTAATCAGAATCCTAGTTTTATGCTTCTTTCTTCACTTCTCTTTTGACTGAAATGAGTGGGCTAGAGACCACACAGTACTTGGCTATTAGAAGTTATGGGTAATTATAACCTAACCAGTCAAGTGGGAACAGAAAAGGTTCGGGTTGGAAGCCCATTTTACACCCCACCCAATTTTACGCTCTGTTGATCTCAAAATTGTTGCCTTAGGTTATTTTATAAATTCATCAATGGAGTTCCAACCACAACCACTTGTACCAATTCCTGGTCAGACTTTCTTTGCTTGGAACATACACTCTATAAAAAAATATTTAGTTCTTGTGGAAATTCAACTGAAACCCTCCCTACTGAGCATTCAACTTTAATGTTCTGTGGTCAAGAAAATGTTTAAATCATCCAAGCTCTTTTACAGTTTCTTGCCTTCAGGTACAAATAAAACTCGAGTACACTTCCCTGGTTTCTAGTTCTGTCCCATCCTCCTTCTTCAATACTTCGTACCCCCCTGCACTGAAATCTATCCCATGGTTTGGACTAGCTTGAGTGTTTGGGAAAAACTCAATTGTTGTGTGCACATTCCCTGTAACTGTTTTGCCAAATCAGAGTTAAAAAAGAATCCCAATATATCTCCCCTACCCTCCAGTCAAGGAAGAAGATCTGTGGAAGGCTAAAAAGGGTCCTCAAATGTCTATAGCAAATTCTCAAAGGAGGTGCTGCAGAACCGCAATTATTTTGACAGGGCATCTCATCATTTGAAAATGTTTGTACTCATTTCCACTAATTTGACTGAGGACACATAAGTCTTCATATTTTATATTATTCTTTTATTTAGAAACTTAGCAATCTCCGTCCCATTAATTTCCATGCGGTTGTAACATTGCATGCGATCTAGATAAGGTAAAGTGGCAGGAAATTTGTTGTGCAATTTTTATCCCTCACTGACCTTGCTTCTGGTTTGGCAATGCTTCGAATTTAAAATTCTCATCCTTGTATTCAAATCCCTCCATGGCCCTGCATCTACCTATCTCTGTAACCTCCTCCAGTCCTACAACCTCTCGAGATCTCTGTGCCCCTCCAATTCTGGTCTCCACCATGAGCGACCGTGCCTTCAGCTGCCTTGGCCCCAGCTCTGGAATTCCCTCCCTAAAACTCTCAGGCCCGCTACCTCTCTCTCCACCTTTACGACCCTCCTTAAAACCTACCTCTTTGGTCAAGCTTTTGGTCACCTGTCCTAATATCTCTTTGTAGCTTGGTGCCAAATTTTGCCTGATAATGCTCCTATCAAGTGCCTTGGAATGTTTTTACTATGTAAAGGCACTATATAAATGAAAGTTATTGTTGAATTATGTGCTTTTGGAAGCATGAACTTACACCATCTGTCTGCTTATCTTATTGTAGGAGCTTCATTGTGCCTGAGCCTTGTTGGAGAGGTAGTGAAGGGCTGTAAAGAATGTTCTGCATCCTAGATATCATTGTGGGATGATCTTCAAAGGGATAACAAGCACACCTGCCACTTTGTTTGGTGATAAGTCCCCATAACCAATGAATAGGGAGATCTCCTGGGTGTAGCCAGACAATATTCCCCTTACTAAGACACATCAGATAGCTCCAACAATGCAGGCTGCCTTGATTGACAAGTTTTAACAGATTGCAAATTGAACGCAAATTGCATGTGTTCGCTCCGTTCTAATTATGACAAAGTTCCTGAAAATATACTCAATTTAACTCGGTATGCTGTTTCAGATGTTTTTAATAGGTAGGTCTTATCTGACTGACTGCACACATGGTTTCATTATTTTTGGGTGAATTAGTAGCTTTAACACCGTTTCCCTCCTTTTTCTCTTTGAAGACCCTGATGATCTGGTCTTAACTGTGTAAAGCTTGAGCCAAGAACATTCTTTAATGCATGTGATAGATTTTGTACTGTTAGATGTTCTCTGCTGCTACATAAATACAACAACCACAGTTGGATAAATTATTAAACTCCCTAGATTGGGCAGTTAAGCAAAGAGGCAACAGTAATACTTATACTGTCAAACATTTCAGTGACAGGCACCGCATCCACCCCATTAAACATTCACTCCCTCCACCACTGGCACAACGTAGCTACAGTATGCATCATCTCCAAGACGCAATGCAGCAACTCACCCACACTTCTTTAATAGCATCTCCCAAACCCGATTAGTATCATAACATAAAAAATAAGAGTAAGAGTAAGCCAAACGGCCCCTCGAGCCTGTTCCGCCATTCAATAAAATCATCTACCTCAACTCCACTTTCTCACCCTATCCCCATTGTTATATATGCAGACTATAGATATATTCTCTGTGTAGTCACTGAATAGTTACATAAGATGGAGACTTGTTACCTGATGTACTATCAATAAGGTTTACACTGTGAATATACTATGCTGGCACCACTAGAGGGTGCAAGTGGTGGAGACCGGCATTTCCTGCCGCTGTGGCAGAGGCTGTCCACCAGAGAGCACCGCGGTGGGAGACCCGAGGGTCACCTCCATAGGTGTGCAGGGCCCAGTATAAAAGGCTGCTCACCATGCTTGCGCCTCACTCTGGACCAAGGTCACTACAGTTTGAGTACAACACATTGCCTCGTGGAATCATTCATAAGTGCATTACAGACATGATAACTGGCGAGGAGAATACGGACTTTCAGGCGATTATGGCTACCTTTGGCACACGAAAAGACTTTGCAGAGGGTGATGATTGGGATGCCTTCACAGAAAGGCTCAAGCAATATTTCGTGGCAAACGAGCCGGCAGGGGAGATGGACACATTGGCGGAGAAGCGCAAGGCTATACTGCTGACCAGTTGTGGGCCCGAGGTCTACCACCTCATCAGGGACTTGCTGGCACCCACGAAGGCCAAGGATAAGACATACAATGAGCTGACTGAACTAATTCGTGACCAACTAAATCCAAAACAGAGCATCCTCACAGATTCTACACTCACCGCAGACCTGAGGGCCAGGAGATTGAAAAATATGCTGCTGACCTCAGGAGACTTGCGGCAGTGTGAGATTTCGGCACGCACCTCAATGAAGCATTATGGGGATTGGCCACGAGGGCATCCTTCACAAGCTATTATCTGCCGACACCACAGTCAACCTGCAGAAGGCCATCAGCATCAGTGTGGCATTCATGACCTCGACCTGCAGCACCAAGCAAATTATTCATCCTGTGGACTCAAACCCAGCAAGTACTGTACACAGAATTGTGCCTTTCACAGGCAAGACTGTAGAACGTGGCTCTGCCCAGGGCAGAGAGCACAGATCTCAGGGTACCAGAACTCAGAGTCTGCCAAGGGGTGCTAATCGAGTAGCACCGTGTTAGCATTGCGGAGGAAACCATAGGGCTCACCAGTGTCGGTTTGCTGAGTATGTATGCAAAGCCTATAACACGAAGGGCCACCTCCAGCGTAAGTGTAAAAGAAATACGACTCACCACCTAGCAGAGGAGTTAGTAGATGACTTTGAATCCAGTGGGCAGTATGATGATTTGGCCAGAGAGGCAGCTCAACCCCAAGAAGAAGTGTATGGAGTGTATACCTGCACCACCGATTGTCCTCCAATGAAGATGGAAATCGAGATAAATGGCGTTCCAGTCTTCATGGAAGTGGACACGGGAGCGAGCCAGTCAGTGATGAGCCAGGATGTCTATGAGAGGCTATGGAACCGAAAAACGACCCGAGCTGGTTCCAGTATAGGAAAAGTTGCGCACCTACAGCAAGGAGCTGATCCCAGTCCTTGGTAGTGCGGATGTAAGTGGAATCCATAATGGCGTGGTGCACAAGTTACCTCTGTAGATTGTTGCAGGTAATGGTCCAACACTACTCGGAAGAAGGTGGATGGGGAAGATCCAATGGAAATGGGAAGACTTCATCACTCCAGCAATCGATGTCAGAGGCAGAGCAAAACCTCACCTTCGCTTGGACCAGGCACCATAGAACAGACCGGCGCAGCACCCGAGGCACAGACCGTCCATCACGACTGCGTGGCAATGATCCAACCGGAACGACCTAAAAGTACCTTCCTGGTTCCAGTGGCAGGACTCCTGGCGAGGAATTTCGAATTCACAGGCACTCTTCCAGCTTTTGTGGCAGAATCGCAAGAGAGAAGGATCAAGGCAGTCGACCTTGAGGACAGATGCAAGATGGCGTCCCTGCTGCAGCGAGGTGCAGTGTAGCTGAAAAAAAAGATGGCTGTGGCCATACCACGAGGTGCAATGCTGAGCGACCAACACGTGGTGTCTAACAAAGGATTTGATTGGGGTAAAGCCAGCAGGGTTCGCTTAAAGGAGAACTGCAACCAACTGAACTTAATGAGACATTGTATGCATGGCAATTAATGTAACGAACCGATTAAGATTGTGAACAAAATGTTGTTGCGAGATGTCGGTACCAGTCCTAATGTAAAGAATAAAATGTTGTTGCGAGATGTCGGGAATAGAGTGTCCCCAAAAGTAGCAAGCGAGCGAATTCGGGAGGATAAAGACGCTGATGCTGATGCCCTGCCCCAGGTGTCCCCACAAGTTATAGGCCAGTGACCTCAGGAAGGTGAAGGTATTGATCCCCTGATACCCTGCCCAAGGTCTATCCCACGCTGCAGGCACCCAATGACACTATTTGCCACGGATCCGGAAACTAAAATGGCGCCAATACGTGCAGTCGGCCGGCGTTGCCCACCACCCGGGTGGAGACGGTGCAGCCCCCAGACCCAGTCACTGCCTCGGCCATGTCCGGGAGCGAAAGGTCAGAACCAATGAGTTCCCCAAACGGGACCTGGAACTGCCAGGTTCCTAACACTGTTAGACAGCAGGCAGAAGATTCTGCAGCCCTCAAATGAGGACAGGAAGGCCATACACATCTGTGGCTCCGCCCACCACTAGGCAACGACAAAGGCCCCAAGTCCTGAATAGGTGAGCGAACCAAGTCCACCCCGCTAGCAGGGAGAGCAGCGCCACTACCAGACGACTAGGATCCATTCCGGTTGCTCTGGAACCTGCGTCCTCGCATACCTGTACTGCTACCTCAGTACTTACCATGACTGAACCATGAATGCAATCTACCTAATCCTGGCGCACGACCACAAAACGTAACGAATGTAAGACACTGAACCAACGTGTCATGATACAAACTGTAACTTCCTTTGTGTGCGGCTGCATCAAGCTGTGCACCGACTCCCGGTACGCAAACACTAAGTGTCACTACGTGCTGAGGTTCTACCTGTCCCCGGTGTTGCGAAGGATGGGTCTGGCCACGCTGCCGCTGAACGCCCCCACCAGTTGCACCATGCCTGTCCACCTGTCCTTCGTGGAAAAGTTTTTCAGGAAAAACCCCTTTGACCACAAGGCCATAAAGCAGTGGTCGGCACGTAAGGTCCTGGACGCCCTACGAAAGGAGAGGGTGGACCCTGCCAGGTGGTTCCTTGAGCAGACTGTCAAACTCGTCTGGCAGAACATCTCATTGCCAGAGCTTTCACACAAGCACCAAGACGTAGCTTGGTTGGCGGTGAGAAGGGCCCTACCTGTCAGATCCTTCATGCACAGCCGGGGTTTCAGAGACACGGCACTCTGCCCCTGAGTTGGCTGTGATGCGGACGAGACTGTCATCCATCTTCTTTGGGATTGCCCCTTTGCAAGACAGGTCTGGATGGAGATGCAGTGGTTGCTGTCGAGGTTCATCCCAAGCAGCTCCATAACACAGGATTCTGTGCTCTACGGGCTGTTCCCAGGGACACACACCGAGACAGACATCATCTGCTGCTGGAGGGCCATCAACTCGGTGAAAGACGCACTTTGGTCTTGCCAAAACTTGGTCTTCCAGAGCAAGGAGATGTCCACGTCTGCGTGTTGCAGACTGGCGCAATCCAAGATCCAGGAATACGTGCTGAGGGACACACTAAAAATTGGTGCAGTCGCCGCAAAGGCACGGTGGGGAAGAGCCACAGTTTAAAGCCCTTCCGCCACGGTAAACCCAGGGTCTGGTATCAGTATAAAACTCCCCTCGGGCTGCAATGGTAAACCCTTTGTATACATAGAGCACCGTGATCTGAAAACATTTATGCAGTGCCATGTATAATGCAAGTTCTGTTTAGTAATGTATGTTGCAAAGAAATGTAACTGTACCCTCACTGTGTACCGTATGGTGACACATGTAATGTAACTTGATGAACGTACCACAATGTATCCTGGATTGTATGAATTGTACCTTGAAATGTAAAGTAAAGAAATGTATTGAACGGAACTGCGGTCAGCATCCAAATGTAATGTATGGAATTGCTGACCGCATCCAAATGTACTGAACTACTTTTGAATATATTGTGCAAATTTTTTATATGAATAAAGTATATTTTGAAATTTAAAAAATACTGTAACTTCCTTTCTTTGTAATTGCTCTGTATCTGATCCTGAATGTTAATATAACGGGCCTGCTGCATGATCTCGCTGGGGCGGACGGGGGGGGGGGGGGGGTGGGGGGGAGGGTGGCGGAAATGGATGTGTGTAGCCATGGACACACACATGGATCACACAAAGAACTCACTGGAACCTCCACTGCATCATCGAACCATCCAAACTGGTACATACTACCCAACGTTGTGACAAAAGGTCTTGGGGGTTAACAGGGAGAGAGCAAAGCCAGAGCACAGCCAAGGTGCAAGGGCTATTAGCACTTAAGTCTGGGGAAAGCTAAGCCAGGGCACATAGTGCAAAGGTAATCGGCACAAAGTGTTATGTCTCAAATAAAACAATGTGACTGAGTACTGTAGACTTGAGTAAGTGTGACCTTAGTCACTTTATTCTGACTCCAGAGTGCTGGCACGGCATGGGAGGCCTACTTTTATGAGGTGCTCCCAAGAGATGCTGGGATCCCTTGGGACTCCAACAAATGCGCCCTCTGGTGGTGGTAGAATGCTGGTTACAAGGTGTTGCATACATAACATCACTCCCCAACAAAGTCAATAGTACACTTATTTATAGGGTGAGACGATCTGGGGCGTTCCGCTCCCGAGTCGATCGTCTCAGTACAAACACAGGTGCAGGTGAGTTGGTTCGGCCTTCGCTGGGCTGCTGCACAGCTGGCCTTGCTGCGCTGCTGGGGATAACGAGTTCAGTTTCGTGGTCAACCGTGATGTCGGTTGCCACTTGTGTGTGTGTTGGAGAGTCGAAGTTAGTGTTGTCCTCTTCAGATTGCTCGTGGCTGTCTGTGAATTGCAGTTTGGTTTAGTCCAAATGCTTTCTGCAAGTTAGTCTATTTGCAAGTTTGACCTCAAACACCCTACTCCCTTCTTTGGCTACGGCAGTGCCAGCAAGCCATTTGGGACCACGTCCATACTTGAGTATAAATACAGGGTCATTGACTTCAATATCGCGTGACAAATTTGCGCGATCATGGTACATGTTTTGTTGATGCTGCCTGCCCTCGACATGATCATGGAGATCAGGGTGGACTAGAGAGAGCTTGTTTTGAGTGCCCTTTTCATGAGCAGTTCGGCAGGGGGAACCCGGTGAGCGAGTGGAGTCTTGTGCGGTAGCTGAGCAGGACTCGGGACAGGCGGGTCTGCAGGGAGCCTTCCGACATGCGTTTCAAGCTTTGCTTGATGGTTTGGACTGCCCGTTCTGGCAGGCAGTTAGATGCGGGCTTGAATGGAGCAGATGTGACGTGCCTAATCCCATTGTGGGTCATGAATTCCTTGAATTCAACGCTGGTGAAGCAAGGCTCATTGTCGCTAACAAGGACATCAGGCAGGCCGTGCGTGGCAAACATGGTTCGTAGGCTTTCGATGGTGGCAGTGGACGTGCTTACAGACATTATTACACACACTCAATCCATTTTGAATAAGCATCCACAACAATCAAAAACATTTTGCCTAGAAATGGGCCAGCGAAGTCAACGTGGATCCTAGACCACAGTTTGGAGGGCCATGGCCACAAAGTTAGTGGTGCCTCCCTGGGTGCATTGCTCAGTAGAGAGCAAGTGTTGCATTGGCGCATGCAGACTCCAAATCTGAGTCAATGCCGGGCCACCTCACATGGGATCTGGCTATAGCTTTCATCATTACTATGCCTGGGTGGGTACTGTGTACTTCACATATGAACGTTTCCTTGCCTTTCTTGGCCAAAACCACGCGATTACCCCACAAAAGACAGTCTGCCTGTATGGACATTTCGTCTTTGCACCGCTGGAATGGCTTGATCTTTTCATGCATCTCCGCTGGGACGCTGGACCAGCTCCCATGAAGGACACAGGTTTTTACAAGGGACAGTAAAGGATCCTGGCTGGTCCAGGTCCTGATCTGGCAGGCCGTAACAGGTGACTTTTCATTTTCAAACGCATCCATTACCAAGAGCAAGTCTGCAGGCTGTGCCATTTCCACCCCGGTGGTGGACAATGGTAGCCGACTGAGAGCATCAGCGCAGTTCTCTGTGCCTGGCCTGTGGCGAATTACATAGTTATATACAGACAGTGTGAGCGCCCATCTTTGGATGCGAGCAGAGGCATTGGTATTAATACCTTTGCTCTCTGAGAATAGCGATATGAGCGGCTTATGGTCAGTTTCTATCTCAAACTTAAGCCCAAACAGATACTGGTGCATTTTTTTTACCCTGTAAACGCATGCCAGAGCTTCTTTTTCAATCATGCTGTAGGCCTTTTCAGCCTTGGACAAACACCTGGACGCATAAGCGACCGGTTGCAATGTTTCCGATTCGTTTGCTTCTTGCAACACACATCCGACCCCGTACGAAGATGCATCGCAAGCCAGCACTAAACTTGGGTCATACAGAACAAGCAGTTTGTTGGAACATAACAGATTTCTGGCTTTCTCAAAAGCAGTCTCTTGTGATTTCCCCCATGCCCAGTCATCTCCCTTGCATAACAACACATGCAGAGGTTCTAGCAAGGTGCTTAACCCGGGTAGGAAATTACCAAAATAATTGAGGAGTCCCAGGAACGACCGCAGCTCCGCCACATTCTGTGGTCTCAGCACGTTCTTGATGGCCTCGGTCTTGGCATCAGTGGGTCTGATGCCGTCTGCCGCAATTCTTCTCCCTAAGAACTTGACCTCTGGCGCCAGGAAAACACACTTCGAGCGTTTCAACCCGAGTCCCACACGATCTAGCTGACTTAGAACCTCTTCCAGGTTCTGCAAGTGTTCGATGGTGTCCCGACCTGTGATCAATATGTCGTCCTGGGAAACCACGGTGCGCAGAACCAACTTTAGCAGACTATCCATGTTCCTTTGAAAAATAGCCGCGGCCGATCGAATCCCAAATGGGCATCTATTGTAGATGAACAGACCTTTGTGCATGTTGATACAGGTGAGGCCTTTTGAAGATTCCTCCAGCTCCTGTGTCATGTAGACCGAGGTCAGGTCCAACTTGGTGAACATCTTCCCTCCTGCCAGCATCGCAAATAGGTCATCTGCCTTGGGTAGCGGGGCTGGTCCTGCAGCGAAAATCGGTTAATCGTTACTTTATAGTACCTATAAATTTTGACCGTGCCATCGCCTTTGAAAACCGGAACAATCGGACTGGCCCACTCACTGAACTCAACCGGCGCGCTGATGCCTTCTCACTGCAGCCGGTCCAGCTCGATCTCCACTTTCTCTTGCATCATGTATGGCACCGCACGTGCCTTGTGGTTAATGGGTCATGTACTGGGAACCACGTGGATCTGCACCTTCGCCCCAAAGAAATTTCCGTTGCCTGGCTCAAACAACAACGGGAACTTGCTCAAAACCTGGGCACATGAAGCGTCATCGATGGACGAAAGCGCTCGGATGTAGTCCCAGTTCCAGCGGATTTTTCCCAGCCAGCTTCTGCCTAACAGTGTGGGGCCATTTCCTGGTACAATCCATAGTGGTAGTTCGTGCATCGCTCCATCATGGGAGACTTTTACTGCTGCACTGCCAATTACAGGGATCAGCTCTTTAGTGCAAGTTCTCAGCTTGGTGTGAATAAGGCTCAGCTTCTTCTCCCAGAGGGTTGTGAATCTGTGGAATTCTCTGCCCAAGGAAGCAGTTGAGGCTAGCTCATTGAATGTATTCAAGTCACAGATAGATAGATAGATTTTTAACCAATAAGGGAATTAAGGGTTACGGAGAGAGGGCGGGTAAGTGGAGCTGAGTCCACGGCCAGATCAGCCATGATCTTATTGAATGGCGGAGCAGGCTCGAGGGGCTAGATGGCCTACTCCTGTTCCCAATTCTTATGTTCTTATGTTCTTGGGCCTTTGTGCCTTGTTGCACCGCAGCCTCTCGAAGGTCTTTTTGCTCATGATAGACTGACTCACACCCTTGTCCAATTCCATGGATACTGGAATTCCAATCAGTTCAACTTTTAATATGATCGGTGGACATTTCATGGTGAAGGTGTGTACCCTGTACACTTCTGCCTGCTCGGTTCGAGTCTCTAGTTCAGTTTCATTTGCCATGGATCGGTCTTCCTCTGCAACGTGGTGGTTTGCAGGGTTTGCAGCTCGTCTGCACATTCGCTGGAGGTGTCCCATTGTTCCATAGCCTTTGCACGCATAGTGTTTGAAGCGGCATTGATGGGCTCGATGATCACCTCCGTAGCACCAAGGTGTTAATTGCCTCGCACACTTGATGGCGAACTCCGAGTCATCTGAGGTCATGCAGCTGCAGGCGTGTATGTTCTGCCATATGCATTCTTGCCTGAAAACGACGTTACTTTGTGTACAGTACTTGCCGATGCATCTTTATGCTGCGAAACATGTTTGGTGTTATCGCTGGTGGACATAAATGCCTGGGCTATCGTTATGGCTTTGCTCAGGTTTAGTGTTTCAACAGTCAATAGTTTGCGAAGGATAACCTCATGGCCAATGCAAAGCACAAAAAAGTCTCTTAGCATTTGCTCCAGGAATCCACCGAATTCGCAATGTCCTGCAAGGCGCCTTAGTTTGGCGACGTAGCTCGCCACTTCCTGGCTTTCAGATCGCTGACATATATAAAATTGATACTTTGCCATCAGAATGCTACTGGACCAGCATACACAGTTCTTCATAAGATTTGGTTGTTGGTTTCACCAGAGCAAGAAGATTCTTCATGAGGCGATAGGTTGTTGCCCCGCAGACGGTGAGGAGGATCGCCCTTCGTTTGGCAGCGTTCTCATTCCCTTCCAGCTCGTTGGCCACGAAGTATTGGTTGAGTCGCTCCATGAAGGCTTCCCAATCGTCCCCTTCTGAGAATTTCTCCAGGATACCAACAGTTCTCTGCATTTTCACGTGATGGTTCGTTATCTATTATTCATTGGCAGTTGTTATGTCTCAAATAAAGCACTGTGACTGAGTATTGTCGACTTGAGTAAGTGTGACCTTAGTCTCTTTATTCTGACTCCAGAGTGCTGGCACAGCATGGGAGGCCTGCTTATATGCAGTGCTCCCAAGGGATGCTGGGATCTCTTGGGACTCCAACAGATGCGCCCTCTGGTGGTGGTAGAATGCTGGTTACAAGGTGTTGCATACATAACACCTAGGATGTAGACCATCAGGTCCAGAGGGTTTGCTGGCTTTTAGTCTCATTAGTTTCTCAGGATTAGGCTAGGCTGTGATACTTTCCAGAGACAGATAGCCTGCCGTTAATTATCTAATCAGACCCATAAAGAATGGCCACTTGGGTGAGGTACTGGAAGGTTGACGGTGCCTCGGGAAGAATCAAACTTCAAGAAAGGAGGAATGGAGAAAACAGGAGCAAAATCATGCAGTTTCAACATGGTGACAAACAACTCTAATCATTCAGCTTAAATGACAAAATTTACTGTTCTGCATAGATTAAACATCATTTACAGAAATAAGGAAATTATCCATGTGCTTTTAGAATAAGCTGTCACAATGTTTTTCTCTGTATCCATTTGTAGACTGTTTTTAATCCTTACTATGAAATTAGGACCAATGCCACGAGGATATAGGCTGTATTTGGCCTTTAGTGCCAATCCTGCATAACAAATGGCAAGAAAAAATTAAGAATGCATATCGTGATCTAAGTCAGCATGGGCCCTCACTGGAAAAAGATTACTACCTGTACAATGATTTGGCGATGTGGATGTGAGGCTTTAAATGCTCCTGTCCAACAGAACGATGGACTCAAAGTGAGAGAAAGAAAGACTTAAATCGCAACAAGTACTACCACAGCTATTTTAAGAGTACCAGCACTCAACAAAAAGAAATTAATTAACCTGGATACCCAGAAATGCATGCTATTTTATCATACAAACTCACAAATTTTCCTAACAGGGAAAGGTCGTTTGGTCCAACTAGTTCATTTCTTTTTGATAGAAGGTGGGTAGTGGGATTGCGATCTCATTAATCAGTCTGCCACAGTGGTCAGTGCTTGTACCAGTCTTTTTCAACATCTATACAGCAAACATACCCTGCACCAAATTCCGGAAATTCGCATATGCCGATGACATATCACTACTGATGCAGGCATCAACGCTAGAAGAAGCAAGTAGGATGCTAACAAGTGGACCCACTGGAATGCTACTTCCGGGTCTGGTGCCTCCGCCCCAATCCAAAGAAGACAGTTGTATTGATGTTCCATCTGAACAACAACGCTGCTGTGAAAGAACTCAGCATTTCATTCTGCGGAATGCGACTTCCCCATGAACCCCACGCAAAATACCTGGGTGTCACCCTGGACAGGACTCTCACCTACCAGCCTCAACTCACCAACACCAGCTAAAAAAATAACAACCAGGGTGAACCTGGTCTGGAAACTCGCTGGAACGTCATGGGGGAGCACAGCCAGAACACTTTACAATGCAACAGTGGCCCTAGTCTACTCTGCTGCAGAATACTGCACTGCCTCATGGTCATGCAGCCACCACACAGGGATCATGGACGTGCAGCTAAATGCCACCATGACAACGATGTCATGAACACTCAAGTCCATGCCAACTGAGTGGCTCTCAGTGCTGTTCCACCTTGTCCTGCCTGCCATTTGCCACAATGCCAACGTGCTCCAAGAGATGGAAAAAATTATGAGCAACTTCGGCCTTCTCATTCATGAAGCTTTAAAAAACCCTCTAGGAAAACGGCAGCCATTCTGAGAAACAGCAGCCAATATTCATGCAACTGGCATCAACCCACGATCCAGATGGACGGAATCGTGGGACACATGCAACATAAAGAACCAACACCTCATCACTGTCCCAACAGCAGAGGGCCCTGGCTTTGACCTCCCTCGAAGACATGGACAGTGCTCAACCAAATCCACACAGGACACGGACAACACGGCCACATGCTTCGCAAGGGGAAGATGAGGGATGACCCGAAGTGTGACTATAGCCATGAGTCCTAGACCATGGATCACATCACATTAACATGCCCACTAAGATCTGTTGCAGGAAGCACCTCATTTCTCCACTCGGCATCTCAGGAGGTCATTAAATGGATAGCCAAACTAGACATCCCACTATTCGGTTTCTTCATCAAACGAAACAAAGATTAATCCTTTTCCCTGCAGAATCATTCCTTAATAGCCATCCCGAGTAACTTATTCCCTTTTTCGTTCAAACAAACTCCTAACTTCTTAATTTTTAATGTGTCCTTTGATACTGCATTTCTTCACCACAGTGAACAATGAATCTGGACCATAACTTTAATCAGATTACTTCAGTCTTTTGAAACCACATAAAGCAACAGTTTGCAGCTTACGTGAAGAGAGAAGAGCAACAGAGTTCTTGGTGGGATGAGTTCCCAGTGCTCCACATTCACATCTTCAGAAATAGAAACATAGAAATCTACAGCACAGAAGGAGGCCATTTCAGCCCATCATATCCGCGCCGGCCGACAAAGAGCCACATGGCTCTTGGTCAGCAGCCCTGAGGGTTACAAATAAACCTATGAACAATGAACAAAGGCGGAAAGATAAAGAGCACCCGGCCCAACCAGTCCACCCCACACAACTGCAATACCCCATACATGGCAACATTTTACACTCCACCCCAACCAACGCCAGATAAAAACCCAGGCCAATTGGGGAAAAAATCTAGGAAAATTCCTCTCTGACCCATCCAGGCGATCAAAACTAGTCCAGGAGATCACTCTGGCCGTATTTGATTCCCTGAAGTACTTACCATTGTATCTGTGCCAGCCAACAAAAGGTTATCCAGTCTAATTCCACTTACCAGCTCTACGTCCGTAACCCTGCAAGTTATGGCACTTCAAGTGCCCATCCAAGCACCTTTTAAATGTGGTGAGGGTTTCTGTATCCACCATCCTTCCAGGTAGTGAGTTCCAGACCCCCACAACCCTCTGCGTGAAGAAGCTTCCCCTCAAATCCCCTCCAAACCTTCCACCAACCACCTTAAACCTATGTCCCCTCGTATTGGACCCCTCCACCAAGGGAAATAGGCCCTTGCAATACACTATATCCAGGCCCCTCAAAATTTTATACACTTCAATATCTCCTCTCAGCCTCCTCTGTTACGAGAACAAACCCAGCCTATCCAATCTGTCCTCATAGCCAAGATCTCCAAATATAGCTGATGTAGGTTCCACATTCAAAACTATAGCTACACTGAGAAACAGGTAACAAATAAAAATGCTCAAGTTGCCACTTTGTTATTTGATGTCTGTATGGATCCAGAAGCTAATGTGTGTGTAAAAAAAAAAAGACCATGAGCTGGGAAACAGGGTAGCACAATAGGTTGGGTACTGTCCTGTCACCTCTGGGATCAAATCCAATCCAGACTAATGAGATGAAAATGTTTCTATCTGCTGGCTGTGTGAATCCTCGGTGAAATTAGTTTGGGCAGTCCAAAACCAGTTCCTTGTTAACATGGGCGTACTAGACAAAACTGTTTCTAATTTGCCACTAATTGCCAACTTCAGCGAGGAGAGATCACAAGATGGCTGTTGTCTGAATGTCACACTGGTGTCTCGGAGCTTGGGGCTGAGGCACAATGTTGGGGTAAAGTTGAGGGGCTTTTATGTTACAGCTAACCAGGGAGTGCTTGATGCTAATATTTGGTGCCTGAAATAGAAAAAAAAAGTTTTGCTGCCCAGCACTAACATTCTTGCACCTCGATGAGCACAACTTTTTCAAATCACAGCAACCAAAATGGTGGCAACCCAGAACTCCATTTGGTCTTGACTGCATATAAAATATTGCCAAAAATGGACAGAACTTCAGGCCAAGCAGGTTTTGTGGAGAACCACAGATTTAAGCAGAAATAAAAGTTACAAATACCCTGATTAACGCAGTCAGATTTGTATAAAAACACACAGAGAACACATTCCCCATTCAATGGCAGAATTCAGCAACTCGAGAGCTATGGCAAGGATATGATTTTTCATCAATCTTTCACTTGCTATGTTTTTGCATCTCATTTATGCTGTGATTGTATCAGATATTTAACCATTTATTTCTGCTTTTCAATTTGTTATCTCAGCAATTACATTAATCAAATTCTGCCAAAATTAAATTTTTCCTTTCTGAATCTCAAATCACAATCTACAAAAAGCAACCAAACGACAAATATATATTCTACCAAAAAGGTGAGATACAGCCACCATGAAAGTGCCCCACCTGACTAATGCTCAACTTCAGCCTGGGACTTTAAAAAGAGACACAGTCACCATGACATTGCCTGAGCCCCAGCATCATGCGTTCACAGGTCTGAGCACCAGCCACAAGCAACAGTTAAGGGGTTAATTTAAGCACAAAAGATACAGTAGTTTATACAAGATATTGCTAACAGACACCAAGGTATATCTTTACACAGCAGCAGTCTCCAGTTTAGCGTATATCTGTCTTCTACAGCTCGAAAGGAAGAAATTGCATTTATGTAGCTTCCTTCATGACTTCCTGCTCTTCTTCAAACGGTGCTGTGGAGAGAAGATGGCAGGAGTTGCATCACAGGGGTGGATCTAGACCACTGCCATCCATTTTTAAAAGGAATTGGAGGGAAATCGTTGAGGAGGTCTCTGCCTCAGATATTGTGATCAGGCACACAGTGCCGAAAGAAGTTTAATGATCTTTCAAGGGTCGTTAGAGTGAGTACAATTTTAATTCATGCACTCCTTCATTACTTTAATTATAAATTTGACACACTTTTTGTTCTCATGCTGTTGGGCTGGTGCTGCCTCTCAGCACTCTGTGGGTTACCTCCTAAAATGAATGACACATAGGTAGGCTTAGTTTGGCACCCTATTCGGCATGAGTAATCTTTACACATTATTAAGGTTGCTTTCCGAGATTTCATAAGATGGCTCCGTACTTCAATGTCCTCCTGATGAACCATGAGCAACTTCCAAGGCCATTAAACAGAGGACTGTATTACATTCAGACAGTATGGTATAAGTGCTTTGGTGGCTATCTGTGTCACAAGAGCAGATAGACCATCATGTAACCATTCCCATTTTCATCTTTGCAGGCAAACAAGTCACACAATTGCCATGAGCAGGTGCGGACAGGCGGCGGTCCGCCTCAGACCCTGCCACTCATGGACATTGTTTGGCAGGCCTCATCGGCGTTGCAGGTCAGGCAACTGCCATTGGGGGGCACTGACCCCCACTTGGAAATTGAAGGTAAGTCCTGTACACGCCCTGGGCTGGGTTGGGGCAATGTCAAGTAGTGTCTCTGGACTAGGGTTGGGGCAATGTCCTGCACACTCCCTGGGCTGGGTTGGGACAACAATCTGCAGAAGCGAATTCCACAGGTTAACAACTCAGTGAAGAAGTTTCTCCTCATCTCGGTCCTAAATGGCTTACCCCTTATCCTTAGACTATGACCCCTGGTTCTGGACTTCCCCAACATCAGGAACATTCTTCCTGCATCTAACCTGTCCAGTCCCGTCAGAATTTTATATGTTTCGCTGAGATCCCCTCTCATTCTTCTAAACTCCAGTGAATAAAGGCCCAGTTGATCCAGTCTCTCCTCATATGTCAGTCCTGCCATCTCGGGAATCAACTTACCTTAGTAATAATGTTTATTTAAATTTTATTTTTATATGTTTTAAAACTCTTATGTTGGTAAAAGTAGGCTATACGCCTGCTTTTACCAGGCACAAGAATTTTAAAGACATTCGCTGGGCAAGTGTTGGGCAAATAGCCCAATCTCGCCTCGTATAGACCCAGCGAGGCCGGAATTTTAGCCCCATTATGTTCTGGATTATGTTGTTGCTAATGTTGTTGAATGATCACACTGCTGGATGCAGCTAATTATTTTGTTATTTTATTCAAGTTTCACAATGAAGGTTACATTACAAAGTTTCAAATGTTACAATGTTTAATAAATTATTTTGTTCATCTTAACCATTCCTGTAGTGTCTCATTTGCAGAATAAGAGGGGAATAGTCAACATGGTGGGATAGAGTGGCCAGGCAACGGTCAAATGTGCCGCTCACTCTTCAAACAATGCGTTCAATTATGAGCTGCCGACGTAAGGCTTTTGCAGCGGCAAAATCTCCACGATGCGGTGGGGGTGGTGGCGGCATGGGTTCCTCGTCAGGCTCCTCTCCCCTGAAGTGGTCCACTGGCAATTCCTGCCCCTCATGATTGCTAAATTGTGTAGCATGCAGCACACCACAATGAACTCAGAGACCTGCTGAGGAAAGTATTGTAGGCAGCCTCCAGAGTGGTCCAGGCATCGGAAGCGCTGCTTGAGCACTCCAATTGTCTGTTTGATGATGTTGCATGTGGCTGCATGGCTCTCATTATCGCGGTGCTCGGCTTCTGTCTGAGGGTTCCGGAGGTGGGGTCATGAGCCAGGTGGCGAGGCCATAACCTTTGTCCCCGATCATCCAGCTCTGGCCTTGTGTGGAATCGTTTTCGGTTTCGGTAAACCTCAGCATTCTGTAAAGGTGCTCGCAGGGCGATGTGCTCACAGTCAAGGGCACCCTGAACCTTGGGGAAGCCAGCAAATCGTCCAAAATCTACAGCCCTCTCATTTTTGATCTCCTTGGTCATTGGGAAGTTTATGAAGTCCATTCTGCGTGCATACAATGCATTAGTCATCTGACGAATGCGCGATGTGTAGCGTACTGCGAGATGGAGCACATGACCCCGCTGATGCCTGAAAGGAGTCAGAGGCATAGAAGGCAAGTGCCAGAGTCACCTTTACCTCGACAGGCAGTGCAGTCCTGTTGCCGCTGGTAGGCTGTAGTTCTGCCTGTATGAGCTGATCTGTGACCACCTCTTTTCGGAAGCGCAGCCTTCTGATACACTGTGCCTCAGAGAGCTGGAGGTATGAGCGCCATTCCCTGTAAACTCATGGGGGGGTAAGGCCTCCTCCCCATTCGTCTGCGACCTCTTCGATTACGTTGCAAATGATCATCAATAAGCCTTCTTCCAGCTAGAAGCTGTATGAATATAGTAGCCAGGATTACTGGCTCCCGACCAAGCATGGCCCCCATCTTTTAAAATATCCTTTATAAAACAAACTAGAAACTCACATAAACTTCAAAATCAAAAGTATGCAGTAACGCAGAGTTCTTCTCCCAATCCTTTTAATCACTCAAATTTCAAGATGGCGCCGTTAGCGCCTGGTGCGCCCTGTTTTTTCTTGGCGGGTTCTCGGGCGAACACTAAATCGGGCAAAATGCTCGAAAGTTCCACCAGGGGCGTTAGCGCAGCGATGCACGGCAATTTACGTCATCCAAACGGTCAAAACAGCGGCAGGGCGCTAAGTTTTAGTGCCACCGCAAAACCATTGGCGAAAATTACACCCAGGCACAAAATCTTGTGTGCCCCGTTTCACGCATAAAAAATCATTTTTGCGCCCCGCTGAGGCGCTAAATGGGGTGCAAATGAGCCGAAAATCCAGCCGAGGGGGCACACGCGGTTTAATGTCAATTCCGAAAGACAGCATCTCTATTTATGAAGATATCTTTCAGTACTGCTCTGAAATTCCCTGAGTGATAAGGGAATAAGGGGTTATGGGGAGCGGACAGGGACGTGGAGCTGAGCCCATGATCAGATCAGCCATGATCTTATTAAATGGCGGAGCAGGCTCAAGGGGCCAAATGGCCTACTCCAGCTCCTATTTCTTATGTTCTTCTGAAATATCAGCCTAGGTTATGTGCTCAAGTCTCTGGTGTGAGGCTTGAACTCATGACCTTCTGACTCAGAGGTGAAAGTTTTTGAGCTTTATGATATTAGGGTTTTTGGAAGGAGGACTGAGCAAGGCCTTTGAAGCAGAAACTGTCAGGTCAACGCTCATCCAGCAACTGTGAGGTGAATAAAGGAATGGACTTGAAACCTTGAATAAGGAGAATGAATATTTTGTAAAAGAGCATCATGAGTTAAAAGTATGAGCAGCAGAGAAAAAATGCCTCATGTGCAGCCAATGCAATTGAAACAAAATTACAGGTAGTTTAATTTGGGATTGATACCCTACCAAGGAATGGGTCCTTTTTAACAAAACGCCAATTGAGCAAAGGTTTCTGGTCCATGATTGTCAGCCTGACCAAAATCGAAACGTATTATGGACTTGTTTATTGCTCAAGCTGCCTTGAGAAAGGAGGTATGGTAAATTGACTGGAATCTGCTTTATTATTCAAGGACACTACTCGTTCTGCTGGCAGCGAAAGATAAGGAAAAATAACGGAAGATATAAGACAGCTGCTTTACTGAACCATGAGAAATGAAAAAATAAACCAGCCTAGCCTTTGCAGCAACAGACTAAGAAAGAGAAGGTATAAATCATGCAGAGCTACAGTGATTTTAAGGAGACCACAAACAACATTCCAGGAAGACGTTGAAGAAGAACCAACTCCCTCAGCTCTCCCAGAACAAGGACTTGATCACCCTTGATTTTTAGTTGTGCTCTCAGGATAAGGTTGTATGACTTTGTTATCTGTCCGAATGTCAATAAAATTATTTAGAGTGTTTAAAATCATTCTAGAGTCCCGCTTAATT
Source organism: Pristiophorus japonicus (assembly GCF_044704955.1). Classification (NCBI taxonomy): domain Eukaryota; kingdom Metazoa; phylum Chordata; class Chondrichthyes; family Pristiophoridae; genus Pristiophorus; species Pristiophorus japonicus. The sequence continues at coordinate 50,183,051 of NC_091978.1, forward strand.
CTTAACCTTTTGGGCTAATAATAAAAAAATGGTACAAAGGCAGGGGAATGCTACCAGAGCCAAAGTTGACACCTTGGCTACAGCTTGAATGTTATTATTAACACGGCTGATCTCTAAGTTTTCTCTGCAAAAATGCAACTTTTACTTATTGCTTCTCCTTTTCCTATATACATTCAGGTTGACAAAGATGTAGTGGGGAGATGACATGCTTACCGTATAATGCAGCAAGATTAAATTCAGATCAGCACAACTGCAAAAGCACGACAGAACTGCACAATAAGCAGGTGATTTTCTTCCATCTTAAATAGGAAGTGACCCAACCCATTTGTACCCGACTATTGGTTGCAATTCAAACAGCACAAAGCCTGACAGATATGATTTTTCTATATAGTACATATGACGATCTATAGCTGCCGGTTTAAATACTAAATGTAGTCAGCGCTTCCACCTGTCAAACATGAAAGGTAGCATTCAGGCTCCTACCTACAGTCCAGCTACCACTCTCCATCTTGTTACCAAAATATATAGCATCTGCCAGAAGGGTGCATAAACAACAATAACTTGCATTTATATAGCGCCTTTAATGTAGTAAAATATCACAAGGCACTTCATAGGAGCGTAATCAGACAAAAATTGACACCGAGCCAAAGGAGACATTAGGACAGGTGATCAAAAGCTTGGGCAAAGAGGCAGATTTTAAGGAGGGTCTCAAAGGAGTAGAGAGGTAGCGAGGGATAGCGTCCGAGGCCTATAAAGGCCGTGAGAGGCAGCGGGAGTTTGTGGTCGCTGCGGCGTAAGTCCGGGGAGCGTCCGAGGCCTATAAAGCCAGCCGGTGCAGCTGCAGGGAGAGAAGGCAAAAAAGTAGAAAGAAAACAAAAGGTGACATCACAGCCAAGGGGGTAAGTGATTGGTAAATAGTTTTTCGTTCTCTTTTCTTTATCAGTAAGTAACATTTAGCATTGTTGTTGCCAAATTAAGTTTATCTAAGGGTTAAGTCATGTCAGGAGAGCTCGGACACATGTTATGCGCCTCCTGTACAATGTGGGAACTCAGAGACGCTTCCGGTGTCCCTGACAACTACGTGTGCAGGAAATGTATCCGCCTGCAGATCCTGACAGACCGCATTGCGGCACTGGAGCTGCGGGTGGATTCACTCTGGAGCATGCACGATGCTGAGAATGACGTGAATAGCACGTTTAGTGAGTTGGTCTCACCGCAGGTAAAGGGTACACAGCCAGATAGTAAATGGGTGACCAACAGGAAGAGCAGTGCAAGGAAGGTAGTGCAGGGGTCCCCTGCGGCCATCCCCCTGCAAAACAGATATACTGCTTTGAGTACTTTTGAGGGGGATGAATCAAGGGAGGACAGCAGCAGCCAAGTTCATGGCACCGTGGGTGACTCTTCTGCACAGGAGGGCAGGAAAAAGAGTGGGACAGCTATAGTGATAGGGAATTCAATTGTAAGGGGAATAGATAGGCGTTTCTGCGGCCGCAACCGAGACTCCAGGATGGTATGTTGCCTCCCTGGTGCAAGGGTCAAGGATGTCTTGGAGCAGGTGCAGGACATTCTGAAAAGGGAGGGTGAACAGCCAGTTGTCGTGGTGCACATAGGTACCAATGATATCGGTCAAAAATGGGATGAGGTCCTACGAGACGAATTTAGGGAGTTAGGAGCTAAATTAAAAAGTAGGACCTCAAAAATAGTAATCTCAGGATTGCTACCAGTGCCATGTGCTAGTCAGAGTAGGAACCGCAGGATAGCTCAGATGAATATGTGGCTTGAGGAGTGGTGCAGAAGGGAGGGATTCAAATTCCTGGGGCATTGGAACCAGTTCTGGGGGAGGTAGGAGCAGTACAAACCGGACGGTCTGCACCTGGGCAGGACCGGAACCAATGTCCTAGGGGGGAATGTTTGCTAGTGCTGTTGGGGAGGAGTTAAACTAATATGGCAGGGGAACGGGAACCTATGCAGGGAGGCAGAGGGAAATAAAAGGGAGACAGAGGCAAAAGATAGAAAAGAGAATAGTAAAAGTGGAGGGCAGGGAATTCCAAGGCAAAAAACAAAAAGGGCCACATTACAGCAAAATTCTAAAGGGGCAAGGTGTGTTAAAAAGACAAGCCTGAAGGCTCTGTGCCTCAATGCGAGGAGTATTCGGAATAAGGTGGACGAATTAACTGCGCACATAGCAGTTAATGGATATGATGTAATTGGCATCACAGAGACATGGCTCTAGGGTGACCAAGGCTGGGAACTCAACATCTAGGAGTATTCAACATTTAGGAAGGATAGACAGAGAGGAAAAGGAGGCGGAGTGGCGTTGCTGGTTAAAGAGGAAATCAATGCAATTGCAAGGAAGGACATTAGCTTGGATGATGTGGAATCGGTATGGGTGGAGCTGCGGAATACCAAAGGGCAAAAAACGCTAGTGGGAGTTGTGTACAGGCCACCAAACAGTAGTAGTGAGGTTGGGGACAGCATCAAACAAGAAATAAGGGATGTGTGCAATAAAGGTACAGCAGTTATCATGGGCGACTTTAATTTACATATAGATTGGGCTAACCAAACTGGTAGCAATGCGGTAGAGGAGGATTTCCTGGAGTGTATTAAGGATGCTTTTCTCGACCAATATGTCAAGGAACCAACTAGAGAGTTGGCCATCCCAGACTGGATGATGTGTAATGAGAAGGGACTAATTAGAAAACTTGTTGTGCGAGGCCCCTTGGAGAAGAGTGACCATAATATGGTAGAATTCTTCATTAAGATGGAGAGTGACACAGTTAATTCAGAAACTAGGGTCCTAAACTTAAGGAAAGGTAACTTCGACGGCATGAGGCGTGAATTGGCTAGAATAGACTGGCAAATGATACTTAAAGGGTTGGCGGTGGATAGGCAATGGCAAACATTTATAGATCACATGGATGAACTTCAACAGTTATACATCCCTGTCTGGAGTAAAAATAAAACAGGGAAGGTGGCTCAACCGTGGCTAACAAGGGAAATTAAGGATAGTGTTAGATCCAAGGAAGAGGCATATAAATTGGCCAGAAAAAGCAGCAAACCTGAGGACTATGAGAAATTTAGAATTCAGCAGAGGAGGACAAAGGGTTTAATTAGGAGGCGGAAGATAGAGTATGAGAGGAAGCTTGCCGGGAACATAAAAACTGACTGCAAAACCTTCTATAGATATGTGAAGAGAAAAAGATTAGTGAAGACAAACATAGGTCCCTTGCAGTCAGACTCAGGTGAATTAATAATGGGGAACAAAGAAATGGCAGACCAATTGAATAAATACTTTGGTTCTGTCTTCACGAAGGAAGACACAAATGACTTTCCGGATGTACTAGGGGACAGTGGGTCTAGTGAGAGGGGGGAGCTGAAGGATATCCTTATTAGGCGGGAAATTGTGTTGGGGAAATTGATGGGATTGAAGGCCGACAAATCCCCTGGGCCTGATTGTCTGCATCCCAGAGTACTTAAAGAGGTGGCCCTAGAAATAGTGGATGCATTGGTGATCATTTTCCAACAGTCTATCGACTCTGGATCAGTACCTATGGACTGGAGGGTAGCTAATGTAACACCACATTTTAAAAAAGGAGGGAGAGAGAAAATGGGAAATTATAGACCGGTCAGCCTGACATCAGTAGTGAGGAAAATGTTGGAATCAATTGTTAAAGATGAAATAGCAGCACATTTGGAAAGCAGTGACAGGATCGGTCCAAGTCAGCATGGATTTGTGATAGGGAAATCCTGCTTGACAAATCTTCTGGAATTTTTTGAGGATGTAACTAGTAGAGTGGACAAGGGAGAACCAGTGGATGTGGTGTATTTGGACTTTCAAAAGGTCTTTGACAAGGTCCCACATAAGAGATTGGTGTGCAAAATCAAAGCACATGGTATTGGGGGGTAATGTACTGGCGTGGATAGAGAGTTGGTTGGCAGACAGGAAGCAGAGAGTCGGGATAAACGGGTCCTTTTCGAAATGGGAGGCAGTGACTAGTGGAGTGCCGCAGGGCTCAGTGCTGGGACCCCAGCTCTTTACAATATACATCAATGATTTGGATGCAGGAATTGAGTGTAATATCTCCAAGTTTGCAGATGACACTAAACTGGTTGGCGTTGTGAGCTGTGAGGAGGATGCTCAGAGGCTGCAGGGTGATTGGATAGGTTAGGTGAGTGGGAAAATGCATGGAAGATGCAGTACAATGTGGATAAATGTGAGGTTATCCACTTTGGTGGCAAAAACACGAAGGCAGAATATTATCTGAATGGTGGTAGATTCGGAAAAGGGGAGGTGCAACGAAATCTGGATGTCATGGTTCATCAGTCATTGAAAGTGGGCATGCAGGTACAGCAGGCGGTGAAGAAGGCAAATGGCATGTTGGCCTTCATAGCTAGCGGATTTGAGTACAGGAGCAGGGAGGTCTTACTGCAGTTGAACAGGGCCTTGGTGAGGCCTCACCTGGTATATTGTGTTCAGTTTTGGTCTCCTAATCTGAGGAAGGACGTTCTTGCTATTGAGGGAGTGCAGCGAAGGTTCACCAGACTGATTCCAGGGATGACTGGACTGACATATGAGGAGAGACTGGATCAACTGGGCCTTCATGCACTGGAGTTTAGAAGGATGAGAAGGGATCTCATAGAAATGTATAAGATTCTGACGGGATGGGACAGGACAGGTTAGATGCGGGAAGAATGTTCCCGATGTTGGGGAAGTCCAGAACCAGGGGACACAGTCTTAGGATAAGGGGTAGGCCATTTAGGACTGAGCTGAGGAGAAACTTCTTCACTCAGAGAGTTGTTAACCTGTGGAATTCCCTGCCGCAGAGAGTCGTTGATGCCAGTTCATTGGATATATTCAAGAGGGAGTTAGATATGCCTTTACGGCTAAAGGGATCAAGGGGTATGGAGAGAAAGCAGGAAAGGGGTACTGAGGTGAATGATCAGCCATGATCATATTGAACGGTGGTGCAGGCTCGAAGGGCCGAATGGCCTACTCCTGCAACTATTTTCTATGTTTCTATGATAGAGAGTGAATTCCATAGCTTAGAACCTAGACAGCTGAAGGCATGGCCGCCAATGGTGAGGTGAAAGAAGTGGTGGATTGATAAGATGCTAGAGTTGTAGAAATATAAAATTCTCAATGGATTGTAGGGCTAGAGGAGGTTACAGAGATAGGGAATGGTGAGTTTGGTTTCATTCAGTTAATTACAATTTAATCATTATAATGATTCTTCTGCTGGGTTCAATCCTTTTTGCCCTTCCTCGATATGTTGGCACTTGACCTCTGTTTCTGGCATTAGCAAGCTACAGCAAGATGAGCAAGAGGGCCTTGACAGACTGAAGTGGGTCAATCAGCGAGCAGCACCTGCTGATTTTGAGAATGACATACCTTCCAATTTTAGCTCCTCCCACTCCACTGAATTCTTGACAAACTTGTATTGTTCTTGGAAGATGTTGAGCAAAGGCTAGACACTTCACCAAAAAGAGTGAGCAGGGAAAAATCATCAGTGGGCCACTCCCATTCGTGTCATATTGGGCGTTTTTCAGCTGGGATAAATAGAAGCCTCCCCTCTTGGTCACAGATGATTGGCTCGGTGAGACAACAGGAGGAAAAAAGTGGGAAAAAATACCCTCTGAACTATAAAAAGCTTTTACCAAATAGTGGTTGGTCAGAACAGCATTCTCCTTTTCTGCTTTGTTGTATCTGCAATTAAAGACATAGCATCTGATGATTCATCATTTCCTTTCCTCCTCCTGCCCTGACCCCTGCATTTTTTTTTTAAAGCTTTTAACCTGTAATTTTATCTTGGGCCAAATATAGAGAATGGAATTCTAGGGTGGGCTGCCTGTCTCTCACACAACAAAGCTTCAAAGAGGGTGTTGTCACTTTTAACATCCTCCTTCATAACCACTGCAATTGATTACATGGAAACATAGTGATTGTGCACAATTTGGCTCCCCACCCTCAGCTGAAAACCAGTTTGGCTCCTGTGCTGCCTTGATACGTTGGTGGTCCAAGCCCAAAAGCATAACATAACATGACGCAAGCTGTCTCTTTTCAGAACAGGGAGGGAAGGGGAGCTTTAAGAGATTAACCTCTGCATGGTTCTGCAAGATGTTCCCAGTGATTTTCCTTGCAGTGAAACTAACCTTTCTCTGTGACCTCCTCTGGCTGAGTTTTCATTCTTACCGTATTGTTGACATTACTCATCTGATTGTAATGCTTCCCAGACATGGTGACACATAGTGTAGATTATCCACTCGCAAAATTTATCATTCAGTTTACATCATTTTGTTTTAAATGAATACCACTGATAAAGATCTGCAGAAATCAAGCACAGACAGTGGAAAGAGCGTGCAGCAAACCAGTCCCACCCACCCCTTCCCTCAATGACTATCTGTTCCACCTGTGACAGAGACTGTGGTTCTCGTCTTGGACTGCTCAGCCACCTAAGAACTCATTTTAAAAGAGTGGAAGCAAGTCTTCCTCGATTCCGAGCGACTGCCTATGATGATGATGATGATGATGATGAGTCCATGATCAGATCAGCCATGATCTTATTAAATGGCGGAGCAAGCTCGAGGGGCCGTATGGCCTACTCCTGCTCCTATTTCTTACGTTTTTATATTCTTATTAATTAAGTTTTACTGTGGATTTCATCCGTTACCCCTGTGTTCACTTACTTAACTACCAGCAACAGCAAAACTGAGAAAATTAAATTCAACATCTGGCCACATTCATATGCTGTACAATTTTACATGTCATGAGGACCCTTATAGAAAACTAGCATTGCAGGCTGGTAAAGGCCTCAAAATGAGTCGTGAACTTACTGCTCGGTTAACACCAACGCCACTGCCATTTTGAAAGAGGTTCTACATGGGTACTGATGTTGAGCAGCCTAAGCAACAATCTTTAAAGTGACACTAAAAAACATATTTTTCCACTTGTATTTTTGTGGAGGTGGAAGTTATACCTGTTTCAGTAAGCTGTTAAAGGTGGAAGTGAGGAGTTCCTTAAATGGAAGAGGCTGGAGATCTTTTATTGAAAATGTTCCCCTACCCAGTGTCAATGGCAGTCAGAAAGAGACATGGCATTCCCATTGAGCTCTTATGCTCGTGTTTATTCTAGGTACTAGGATTACAGGGAGTGGTTGGCTCTTCATGCTGCACTGAATAGTCTTGGATCTGAGGTAGCACTCGTCCCATACCAGCTGGCTCCTGGCATGGAGCCGATACTGGTGACATTTCTGGAAGGTGCTCCTCGACAGCCTGGTCTCACTTCCCACATACCACTGACATAGCTGGAGGCCTGGCATGTCCTGCTCCTGAAGGAAAGCATGATCATGTAGTTGTGATTCCTGGGTACTTTGGTCCTCATCATCCTCTTCAGCATCATCTTCCTCCTGTGATGCCTGTTGCCCATTGCAGTGGTGGATCTGAAGGAAGGGAGGGCAGAAGACAAAAATGGGTGACCATCACCCCCTTGGGATTAAAGAGACATGGAAGGAGTTGGAAGGTTCTGCCTGTGTGCTGCTTCACTGGGAGACCAGGGTGACTGCACAGGTGCTAAGTCAGTATTTTCCTGTCGGCAAAAATTGAGCATCTCTCCACGAGGTGCCTGGCCTAGTTCTTCCAGAGGGCGGATGGGTTTAAACTGGGTAAACCCTTCCAGTGGTTGTTTTTGGGGGGCATTGTATGCCAGTTTTTCCTGCAAAGAGGCTAAGTAATTTACGGTAAGGCTGGCAGTTAAGGATTGTGTGGCAAATGACATTGGAGAGATGAAGTAAGAGCTGTGGGGGTGGGGGGCTGTGAGGGTGCTTATTGTGGAGGTTTTTGGATTGTGTAAAGCAGTTCTTGTGAATTTGGGGAGCTCGGAAGCCATAGTGCCCGACAGGGAGTTGTAAGCGTCCTTAACCAGGGAGCACTGTGAAGGGTTATTTGTGGAAGTGTTGTTTTAAGAGAGTGAAGAATGTGTTGGTGCCTAGGGTGGACAAGGAAGGAAAGGGAGAAGTTTGCAGTCCGTTACCTTACCTGCCCTGCTGAGGATGTGGAACATCTTGCACTTCTGTTGTGCAGTCCTAGGGATGAGTGTGTTGGCAGTCAATGCCAGTGCCACCTGCTGAGGGATAACTCTGGGTGACTTAATGGAGTCTGTTCATCCTGTCTTCATGTCCCCAGGAGGACTTGGAGGTGTAAAGAAGTAAAGTTGTGCATCCTTCATCTCTGGCATCCTGCCCTGCCCTGCTGCACTTTGGGCACAGATCGCAATTTAGTATTCACAATTCTGTCCAAGTGTAATAAAAATATTGGGAAAATATTGGGAAAACATGCTGTGAAGTAATGAGATAAAAATAAAGGGCCAAACAGTGTTCCTGCCTTACCACCTTGTTCCTTTACTGTGCACAGTTTTGGTCTCCTTATCTGAGGAAGAACATACTTGCCTTAGAGGTGGTGCAACGAAGGTTCAAAAGATTGATTCCTGGGATGAGAGGGTTGTCCTATGAGGAGAGATTGAGTAGATTGGAACTATACTCTCTGGAGTTTAGAAGAATGATAAGGGATCTCATTGAAACATACAAGATTCTGAGGGGGATTGATAGGATAGATGCCAAGAGGTTGTTTGACCTGACTGGAGAGTCTAGAACTAGGGGGAATAATCTCAGGATAAGAGGTTGGCTATTTAAGACTGACAGAAGAAATTTCTTCACTCAGAGGGTTGTGAATCTTTGGAATTCTTTACCCTAGAGGGCTGTCGGTGCTGAGTCATTGTGTATATTCAAGGCAGTGATCAATAGAATTTGGGACACTAGGGGAATCAAGGGATATGGAGATTGGGCAGGAAAGTGGAGTTGTGTTCGAAGATCAGCCATGATCTTACTGAATGGCGGAGCAGGCTCGAAGGATAATATGGCCTACTTCTGCTCCTATTTCTTATGTTATGTTCCCCACTGTTGTGCAGAATAGCACAGGCGGAACAATGCATTTAAAAGGCTATACAAACGTTTACTGGTTGTTATTTTAAACCAATGCTTGCACAAATAGATATGCAGGTGAGCATAGCTAGGAAACATCCAGGTATTTTCCTCCAGAGGCATATAGAATGCTTTTTTGTTAAAAAGGTACAATGTAACTTGCATTGAGTAAATTCTGGGTATCAATCAGTGAACGTCAGGCCAGGTCAGGATTGGGCTCACCGGCGAAACTCTCCATAGTTTAGCAGGCATCCGACAGGCACATTCTAGAGTCACATGAGAAATGGATACCTGGGTGACGTTCTGGAGGTAGGTCGGCACCAAAAGAACTATACCCTCAGCAAGAGAGGAGAGTACAAAAATACCGAGAAAAACAGGGATACCACTCAGATAAAGTTTAACATGACTGAGTTTCATCAGGCCACTGTGGACATAAAGACAGTGCAGAAAGGCAAGTGGCATACTTTATATTATCCAAGAGCTATCGGAACAAACCAAGAGAACTAATATTTAGTTGGGCAAGGTAAATAAGGAGAGAATCGTTAGAAGAAATATCTTTATAGAGTGGTTTGTTGGAACATGAAATGCTTTGCCACAGCGAGTAGTTGTGGTAAGTGTTGTGCATGGAGAAAGAGTCAGACTGAACACTGTGAGCTCAAAGTAAAGTGTAACCATAGTCTTTTATTGCAGGTCTCCAGAGTGGCTCTCCAACCTGTGAAGCCTCCTTAAATACCTGTGCTTCCAAGGGATTATGGGATCCCTTGGGACACCAGGGGACGAAGCTCTCTGGTGGCTGTACAGAGTAAATACAAGTCCACATATATAACAACACTTCCCCCTCCCGTCAAAGTCAATAGTGTAGCTATTTACAAAGTGAGTCGATCTGGGGCCTTTATTGCCCTGGTTGATCAGCTTTCACACCGAGACGGTGTTGTTGAATCATTTGTTGGGCCCTGCTTGGGCTGCTGTGCAGCTGGCCTTGCTGGGCTACCTGGTGTGTTGGGCCCTGCAGGGCTGCTGTGGATGATGGGTTCTGCTTCGTGGTCAACCGTGGTGCCGGTTGCCACTGGTGTGTGTATGTTGGGGGATCAAAAAAGGTAGGGTCCAAGGTGGGTTGCTCAGGATAGTCCGTGAATCTGAGTTTGATTTGGTCCAAGTATTTCCGGTGAATGAGCGTTTGACCCGAAACACCCTGCTCCCCTCTTTGGCCATGACAGTGCCGGGAAGCCACTTGGGACCTTGTCCATAATTTAATAAAATACAGGATCATTGATTTCAATCTCGCGTGATACATTTGCGCTATCTTGGTATGCACTTTGTTGAAGCCGCCTGCTCTCTACCTGTTCATGTACATCAGGGTGAAATAGTGAGAGCCTTGTCTTAAGTGCTCTTTTCATGAGCAGTTCAGCAGGTGGGATCCCAGTGAGTGAGTGGGGTCTCATGCGGTAGCTAAGCAGGACTCGAGATAGGCGAGTCTGCAGTGAGCCTTCAGTTACCCTCTTCAAGCCTTGCTTGATGGTTTACACTGCTCTCTCTGCCTGACCATTGGACGCTGGTTTAAACTGGTCAGATGAGACATGTTTGATCCCGTTACGGGTCATGAATTCTTTGAACTCAGCGCTAGTAAAACATAGCCCGTTGTCGTTCACCAGGACATCGGGTAAGCCTTGAGTGGCAAACTTGGCCCGCAGGCTTTCAGTAGTGGCAGCTGACATACTAGCCAACATTATTTCACATTCAATCCACTTGGAGTACGCGTCTACAACCACAAGGAACATTTTACCCAAGAACGGGCCTGCTTAGCCGACGTGTACTCTAGACCACGGTTTGGAGGGCCAAGACCATAAACTTAGCTGTGCCTTCCTGGGTACATTGCTTAACTGCGAGCATGTATTACATCTGTGAACGCAGGACTCTAAGTCTGCATCAATACTGAGCCACCACACGTGGGATCTGGCTATCGCTTTTATCATTACGATGCCTGGGTGGGTACTGTGGAGGTCATTGATGAAGGTGTCTCTGCCCTTCTTGGGAACCACTACTCGTTTGCCCCACAGAAGGCAGTCTGCCTGTATAGACATTTCATCTTTGCGCCGCTGGGACGGCTTTATTTCTTCCTGCATTTCCACTGGGATACTGGACCAGCTCCCATGAAGCACACAGTTTTTGACGAGAGATAATAAGGGGTTCTGGCTTTAATCTGCCATGCAGTGACGGGTGATTGCTCACTCTCAAATGCTTCCATAACCATGGCTAGATCTGCGGGCTGCGCCATTTCCACCCCCGTGGTGGGCAATGGCAGCCTACTGAGAGCATCGGCGCAGTTTTCTGTGCCTGGCCTGTGGCGGATGGCGTAGTTGTATGCGGACGTGAGCGCCCATCTCTGGATGCGGGCCGATGCGTTGGTATTTATCCCTTTACTCTCGGAAACCAGGGATATAATGGCTTATGGTCAGTTTCGAATTTGAATTTTAGCCCAAACAGGTATTGATACATTTTCTTTACCCCATAGACACACGCTAACGCTTCTTTTTCAATCATGCTGTAGGCTCTCTCAGCCTTAGGCAGACTCCTGGATGCATAAGCAACCAGTTGCAGTTTCCCGAAATCATTAGCTTGCTGCAATACACACCCAACGCCATATGACGATGCATCACATGCTAGTACCAAACGCTTACATGGATCAAACAACACAAGCAATTTGTTTGAGCATAACAATTTTCTCGCTTTTACAAAGGCATTTTCTTGGCTTTTGCCCCAAACCCATTCGCCCCCTTTTCGTAGTAAGACATGTAGTGGTTCTAGCAGTGTGCTGAGACCCAGTAAGAAGTTACCAAAGTAGTTCAAGAGTCCCAGAAACGACCACAGCTCCTGTGGCCTTGGTGCGTTCTCGATTGCCTCTGTCTTCGCGTTAGTCGGCCTGATGCCATCCGCTGCAGTCCTCCTTCCCAAGAACTCCACTTCAGGCGCCAGGAAAACGCACTTCGAGCGTTTTAGCCTGAGCCCCATGGCTGAGTCGACTAAGAACCTCCTCCAGGTTCTGCAGATACTCGACTGTGTTCCGACCTGTGACCAAGATGTCATCCTGGAAGACCACAGTGTGTGGGACCGACTTCAGTAAACTTTCCATGTTTCTCTGGAATATCGCCGTCACAGATCGGATTCCAAACAGGCATCTGTTATAAACAAAAAGACCTTTGTGTGTGTTGATGCAGGTGAGGGCCTTTGATGATTCCTCCAGTCCCTGCGTCATGTAGGCTGAAGTCAGATCCAGCTTCGTGAATGTCTTTCCTCCCGCCAGTGTTGCAAAGAGGTCGTCGGCCTTTGGTAGTGGGTACTGGTCCTGCAGGGAGAGACGATTGATAGTTACTTTGTAATCGTCACAGATTCTGACGGTGCCGTCTTCCTTGAGGACTGGGATAATAGGACTGGCCCACTCACTGATCTCCATCGGTGAAATGATGCCCTCTCTTTGCAGCTGGTCTAGCTCGATCTCTACTCTTTCTTTCATCATGTACGGTTCTGCTCTCACCTTGTGATGGATGGGTCGAGCCCCGGAATTAGGTGGATCTGCACTTTTGCTCCTTGGAATTTCCCGTGGCTGGTTCGAACAACTAAGGAAATTTGTTTAAGACCTGGGAACACAAAGTGTCGTTAGCGGGCAATAGTGCTCAGACGTCGTCCCAGTTCCAGAGTATCTTTCCCAGCCAGCTCCTGCCGAGCAGCGTGGGACCATCGCCCGGTACCACCCAAAGTGGTAGCTTGTGCACCGCTCCATCATAGGAGACCTTTATGGTATCACTGCCGATTACAGGAATCAGTTCTTTAGTGTAAGTTCTTAGTTTCGTGCGAACTGGAGTTAAGACTGGCCTTGAGGCCTTGTTGCACCACAACCTTTCGAAAGTTTTTTTGCCCATAATGGACTGGCTCACGCCTGTGTCCAGCTCCATTGACACCGGGAGTCCATTTAGTTCAACATTCAGCATTATCGGGGGACAATTTGTGGTGAATTGTGCACCCCATGTATCTCTGCCTCCTCGATCTGAGGCTCTGGTTCGTTGTGATCCTCCATGGATCTGTCCTCCTCTGCAACATGGTGGTTTGCAGGTTTAACAGGCTTTGCAGCTCGCCTGCACACTCGTTGGAGGTGTCCCATTGTTCCACAGTCCTTGCAAACGTACACTTTGAATCGGTATGAATGGAAACGATGATCACCCTCGCAGCGGCAACAAGGTGTTAATGGCCTTGCATTCATCACCCTTGACGGTGGACTCGGAGTCATCTGCAGACGTGCAGCTGTAGGTATGTGTGACCTGCCCTGTACGTTACGATTCGAAAGCAATCACTTTGTTCACAGTACTTGTAGCAGCACTTGTGTGCTGAGAGATTTGCTTCGTATTGTCACTGGTGGCAATGAACGTCTGGACTATTGCTATAGCCTTATTCAAGGTTGGGGTCTCTACAGTCAAAAGTTTGCGAAGTATGGTTTCGTGGCCAATGCCAAGTATGAAAAATTCTCTGAGCATGTGCTCCAAATGTCCTTCAAATTTGCAATGTCCTGCAAGGCGTCTTAGCTCGGCGACATAACTCGCCACTTCCTGATCTTCAGACCTTTCGTAGATATAGAAAGGTACCTTGCCATCAGAACACTTTCCTTCGGGTTCAAATGCTCTTGGACCAGTCGTACGATTTCTCCGTGGGTTTCGCTGGAGTGAGCAGATTCTTCATGAGGCCATGCGTTGGTGCCCCACAGACGGTGAGGATGATCGCCCTTCGTTTGGCAGCGCTCTCTTCCCTATCTAGCTCATTGGCCACAAAGTATTGGTCGAGTCGCTCCACAAATGTTTCCCAATCATCTCCCTCCGAGAATTTCTCCAGGATGCCCACTGTTCTCTGCATCTTTAGGTTCGCTATCTGTATCTCATCGCCAGTTGTTGTGTATGGAGAAAGAGTCAGATTGTGAGCTCAAAGTAAAGTGTGACCATAGTCTTTTATTGCAGGTCTCCAGAGTGCCTCTCCAACCTGTGAAGCCTCCTTAAATACCTGTGCTCCCAAGGGATTATGGGATCTCTTGGGACACCAGGGGATGAGCCTGTACAGAGTAAATATAAGTCCACATATATAACAGTAAGACTATTACATCTTTGAAGAGAAGAGTAGTTAAAGACTTGAAGCAGGGGAAAATACAGGACGACGCGGGATGGTGGGATTAGTTTTAAACTGTTCAATCAAAAAGCCAGCACAGATGGCCTCTTTCTGTGCTATAAATGTCTATAGATTGAACAATCAAGACAACATACAGAGCTAGACAACTGCAGCAACAAGAGCAACAATTTATTTTATGGTGGCAGTTACATTTTCACATCTTTGCTGCCTCACTTAGTCTGGATACTTAAGTTTCAGTAGTCTTGATTACTGTTGTAGATACATCTCAACACCCCATGGTATCAAGAATGTCTTCACGAGCCCAAAGTTCTAGGTAAGTTTCTAATAGCATGCACGGAACAATGAAAAGACAACCCTTCTCTTAATTAGTTTAGCTACGGGATTTATCCTGTGCTTCCACAGTAATTTTCTATCATTTTTGAAAAGCGTCAGATCATCACAACATCAGACTCTCATTTTAGGATCAAGCAAATTTATTGAACAAAAGCAAATATACAACAGTAATATAATACATATATATTTACCAACAGATATACTAACCAATTTCCTGAAAGACAATAAAAGGTTACAATCTATATGCTAAATTATTCTTTTGCAGAATACCCAGAGGTTTCTATTCTTGTAGTCCTTCTCAAATGTGGGAGATAGTCACTCTAGTTTTTCTCTGAATGTTCTAACCAAATAGACTCCGCTCAACTTGACATAAATTATTGAACAACTTTAGCTCATTAAATATCCCCAAAACAAGGACTACTTGGATTTGAACATCTGACAGCTACATTCATAACTAAATGGCTCTCATACACAAACTCAAAAAAAAAATCACGCACACTGAACATGGTCTGGCTTCTCCCTCCATCCTTTCAGTCAGAAAGCCAGACCAGACTGTACGCGCAACATTTGTTTTGAGTCAGACTGGGATGTGGATTTTAACAGCAGCTGGTTTTTAAACTCCTTATTTCATGTAACCGAGTTAACCAAACTTTACCAAGCTTAAACGCTTCATTTATGTCACAGTGGCATTCTATGAATGTTTCAATGTTACCAATGTGAGTTTTCTTGTCTGTGGTACAAAGTTGTATGGCCTTGCAACATGCTGTATCTTGCACCTAAAAAAGTAGTACTTATCAGCCACAGAATATCATACTGCCGAAGTCACAACAAATATTTCATCATACCAACAAAGTGAACTTGTGGTTCATTTACACTGAAAAGTAAGGCATTTGAAATAAGACTTTTAAGCTCTTGGTTTTGCGTGTGTGATATCCTGACATTAAAAAACTTTCCGGTGAACAAACAGGCTTGGTACAGAACAATAAATCAGATTTCCCACCCTACAACTTAAAAAAAAATAAACATGTGTGGTTCTATCAACACCAGTGATTTCCTTCCCCTTGTCCCACTCTTTCTCCCTCCCCCATAAGTCTTGCGGCCCCTCAACAGGAAGGGCAGGTCAGTTCAAGGGCCACAGTCTTCAAAACCACCACCCATTTTTGGCAGTCTGGAATTTGCTATTGCACAGACTTTAAAGAACATTTTTAGGTTTGTCATTCTCTCAACTGCTCACTTCTGCATCATCATCCATCACCTTTCACGATCTCCGGAAGTCCCAAGTGCTTTACAGACAATGCAGCACTTTTGAAGTGTAGTCACTGTTGCAATGTAGGAAGTGCAGTTTACATAACATACTAAAAAATTTTAATTTGAGAACAGTTACAATAGTAACAATAATAACAACAACAGCAAACAAAGGCTCCACCTTATTCTAAGATCACCCGCTGCGCTTGGTCTTATTGGTGGTGGCGCAGCTTTTTCCGGGCTGGTACCAAGCTTATTCTTTCCAGCATCTCGGGTAATGCGCACTTCTTGTGGGGCGTGGGCAGGTGGTAATGTGGATGGCCTGGCTTGGGCCTCTTCAGAGGCTAGTCTGGGAATTGGAGTGGGAGTGGCAGTTGATTCATCAATGGATGCAAGGTCTGGGTGCGTTCCTTTATTGCAGCAGCTGCCTCCGACATTTCCTCCCTCATGTGCTGCGCCAGCGTCTCAACTACCTGCGGCATTCCCTCCCTCATGTGCACCGACAGTGTATCAGCTACTTGCAACATTCCCTCCTTAATGTTCACCAACAGTACATCACCTACCAGTGACATTCCATCCCTAATCCTGAACAGTGTTCGCATTTCTCGCGAGAGTGTGGTTACTTCTCCCAACAGTCCCATTATCTCATTACCAATCCCATCAATGTTGTCCAGGAGTGATTGCATATCATCGTCAATCCTCTCCCAACTCATTGCCATCATCTGAACCACATCTGTTACATCCTGCATTTCAGGAGAGTGCTGTCAAGGTCTCCTTCCCCTCCTCACCCTAGGTGTGGCTCGCTGCACCCCACTGGAACCCGCAGCCTCGGACAGTGGGGCCCTGGTTGAGGCTCGCTGCACCCCACTGGACTCTCAGCCTTGGACTGTGGGACCCTGGTTGAGGCTCGCTGCACCCCATTGGGACCCGCAGCCTCGGACGGTAGGGTCCTGGGTGTGGCTTGCTGTACCCCACTGGGACCCACAGCCTCGGACGGTAGGGTCCTGGATGTGGTTTGCTGTACCCCACTGGGACCCACAGCCTCGGACGGTAGGGTCCTGGGTGTGGTTTGCTGTACCCCACTGGGACCCACAGCCTCGGACGGTAGGGTCCTGGGTGTGGTTTGCTGTACCTCACTGGGACCCACAGCCTCGGATGGTAGGATCCTGGGTGTGGTTTGCTGTACCCCACTGGGACCCACAGCCTCAGACGGTAGGGTCCTGGGTGTGGTTTGCTGTACCCCACTGGGACCCACAGCCTCGGACGGTAGGGTCCTGGGTGTGGTTTGCTGTACCCCACTGGGACCCACAGCCTCGGACGGTAGGGTCCTGGGTGTGGTTTGCTGTACCTCACTGGGACCCACAGCCTCGGATGGTAGGATCCTGGGTGTGGTTTGCTGTACCCCACTGGGACCCACAGCCTCAGACGGTAGGGTCCTGGGTGTGGTTTGCTGTACCCCACTGGGACCCACAGCCTCGGACGGTAGGGTCCTGGGTGTGGTTTGCTGTACCCCACTGGGACCCACAGCCTCGGACGGTAGGGCCCTGGGTGTGGCTTGCTGTACCCCATTGGGACCTGCAGCCTCGGACGGTAGGGCCCTGGGTATACCTCGCTGCACCCCACTGGAATCCCCAGCCTCGGACGGTGGGAAACCAACACTCATACCATTCAGGGAAGGGGCTGGCATCTGAATGGGCAGCACCTGCACCTCCTCCAGAATGAGTACAACAATCCATCACCTCCCCCTCCCCCTCATCCCCATACTCTTGGTCTGGAAGGTGGGATTGGAAGATGTTCTCCTCTTCAGGCTCGTCCGCGTCTGAATCTTCTTCTGCATCAGCTTCAGCCTAGTCAGGGTTCGCCTCAAGTTCTGCAAAATATAACAGAACAGACAAATGGTTAGCAGCAGAGGAGGGGCAGGGTGGCATGAGTAGGCTCACACAGCACAGGCAGCAGGCTCATTTGAAGGGCCACGATGAATAATAGCACATTGCATCAACCGAAGCGTAGCTGGTGGAGACATCCCCGTGAACTAAAGCATGGCTAGCCCATGCAATACTTAATATTTAGCAAAGGCATACTGTGGAATTTGCAGGACTTGCCCTCTCCCTCGAGTGTGGGCCCAGCTTGTGCAATGGTGGTTGCTTTTCTCCAGGCAGGACCCATCAAAGCAGCGACTCTCTCTTCCACGGGTGTCAGTGGGTGCAGATGTGCCGGGCCTCCTCCTGTTCAAGTTTTCTCTCTTTTGTTGTGGGCCACCTTCCTCTGCAAAAATGAAAATATAACTTTTTAGAGAGGGTTGTCTTTGTGCTGGGTGGGACATACAATGGGCATATTTACAATTCCAGTGAATAAATGAAAATATTACTTCCACTAATTGCTTGACCAAGGTCCTGCCACTTCTTTTGGCACTGGCCTCCGGACCTCGGGGTGGTCACCATTGCACAGTAATCTTGTGAAAGTTGGTTCCATCGTTTCTTCATTTCTTTTTGTGAAACTTTTATTTGACCTCTGATGGTGTCCAGCTCGTGCCATCTGGCCTCAATTACAGAAACCAGGGCCTCCACTTCGTCCTGTGAGAAATTCTTGGTCCTTGATCCGCATTGCATATTGCAGCTCCGATTTCTTCTGAGTGGAAACAAAGTTCTCACACACAACTGGCTCTTTAAAAATGGTTGAATGCAGATCGGGAGGTATACTGGGCATACGCGTCCATACCAGTCACATAAAAAACTTTATTTTATTTTTCGCGCATGCGCAGAAGGGGTAACATCCTTTTTTTGGCGCAGATATGAGGCTGCACCCGCCGCCCATCCCCCCCCCACCACCAAAGCTAAAGGACAGGCTGCGTGGCGTCAATTTCAAAAATTAGAATGGGGAAACTTTACTTTTTTTGGGGGCGTAGTCGGATCCCAAAAAAAATCAAGCATAACTCTTCAAATACGCCAAAAAACGGCATTGGGGAAAATTGAGCCCTTAATCCCTGTCGATTGAGGGTCAGGACTCAGGAAATCAAATAGAATTAGTGCCTTTTTGCCATAATCCATGTCAAATAAAGAGCTTTAAATCATGCTATGATCTCACTATCTGCTCCCGCCATATAAAGATTTTTTTTGTTCAACGGAGAAGACATGTAATTATGGATCAACTACAGAGTACTGCACTTTAATAAGGACTGAAGCCAACCCAAGGGAGGGTGGGTAGTTGGCACAATTATGGAAACAACTTTTATTCACTATAATAGCAACAATATTGGCTCAGTAAAACCAGGAGCAGTGGCAGGGAGATAACTACCACCATTTGAACCTACCATTTTCTACATATACATATAATATATACAAACACACATACACAGCAAAAGTTAAAAAAAGACATCTCTGCTGAGTTTTCAAAAGTCCAAACTTCGAATGGAAACCACACTTTTGAAATAACCCGAACTAAAGCTAATTGACAACAGCAATCTTTCATTCTGAGACTGACAAAAATAATTTGTAGATAGTTTTCTGCTAGCTTGCAAGCCAGCAATTGGACTTTAAATACTTTTAAAAATGGAAGTATGCCAAACCTCTTTTGAGACCAGTGAGATAGTTGGGGTGTCTATTGTAGAGTGGATTACTCAAGTTATCTAACCCCAAAAGAGTCTTGATCCTGTAAAGTTCTTCTACTTGTTAACCAGTATTGCTGTAATTACCTCGAGTCAGCAGCACAACTGAAAATCCTGATGGTCGCCACTTGTTTTCCTTACAATGATGGTTCAATTTGTTCTCCAAAATTTAACAGCTCCAGCTCCTCCTGGGTTCCCACTATGGAATCAGGGCTCAAAATTAAGGTTACAGAATCATTGAGAAAACAGGATCAGCAACTGACCAAATATCCTGGTCTCCAGCAAAGGTTACTGCTTCAGGGAATGATATGTCAAGATCAAAGTGATGGAGTATAGGTTCAATACCTTTTTCATGCAACTCCCAGCTTTAGACCTGTTAGGGGCAACCTCACTTCATAACTTAGATTCTCAAGATCCATGGGATCCAGGGCAAAGTGACAAGTTGGATCCAAAATTGGCTCGGAGGCAGGAAACAAAGGGTAAAGTAGTAAATGCAGGATTGCTACCAGTGCCACACGCTCGTCAGAGTAGGAATCTCAGGATAGCTCATATGAATACGTGGCTTGAGGAGTGGTGCAGAAGGGAAGGATTCAAATTCCTGGGACATTGCAACCGGTTTTGAGAGAGGTGGGACCAGCACAAACCAGACGGTCTGCACCCGGATAGGATCGGAACCAATGTCCTAGGGGAAGTGTTTGCTAGTGCTGTTGGGGAGGAATTAAACTAATATGGCAGGGGGATGGGAACCTATGCAGGGAGACAAAGAGAAGTAGAATGGGGGCAGAAGCAAAAGATAGAAAGAAGAAAAGTAAAAGTGGAGGGAAGAGAAACCCAAGGCAAAAAGCAAAAAGGGCCACATTACAGCAAAATTCTAAAGGGGCAAAGTGTGTTAAAAAGACAAGCCTGAAGGCTCTGTGTTTCAAAGCAAGGAGTATTCAGAATAAAGTGGACGACTTAACTGCGCAGATAGCAGTTAACGAGTATGATGTAATTGGCATCATGAACTCAATATCCAGGGGTATTCAACATTTAGGAAGGATGGACAGAAAGGAAAAGGAGGTGGGGTGGCGCTGCTGGTTAAAGAGGAAATTAATGCAATAGTAAGGAAGGACATTAGCTTGGATAATGTGGAATCTGTATGGGTTGAGCTACGGAATACCAAAGGGCAGAAAACGCGAGTGGGAGTTGTGTACAGACCACCAAACAGTAGTAGTGAGGTTGGGGACAGCATCAAACAAGAAATTAGGGATGCATGCAATAAAGGTACAGCAGTTATCATGGGCGACTTTAATCTACATATTGATTGGGCTAACCAAACTGGTAGCAATGCGGTGGAGGAGAATTTCCTGGAGTGTATTAGGGATGGTTTTCTACACGAATATGTCGAGGAACCAACTAGAGGGCTGGCCATCCTAGATTGAGTGATGTGTAATGAGAAAGGGCTAATTAGCAATCTTGTTGTGCGAGGCCCCTTGGGGAAGAGTGACCATAATATGGTAGAATTCTTTATTAAGATGGAGTGTGACACAGGTAATTCAGAGATTAGGGTCCTGAACTTAAGGAAAGGTAACTTCGATGGTATGAAACGTGAATTCGCTAGAATAGACTGGTGAGTGATACTTTAAAGAGTTGACAGTGGATAGGCAATGGCAAACATTTAAAGATCACATGGATGAATTTCAACAATTGTACATCCCTGTCTGGAGTAAAAATAAAACGGGGAAGGTGGCTCAACCGTGGCTAACAAGGGAAATTAAGAATAGTGTTAAATCCAAGGAAGAGGCATATAAATTGGCCAGTAAAAGCAGCAAACCTGAGGACTGGGAGAATTTTATAATACAGCAGAGGAGGACAAAGGGTTTAATTAGGAGTGGGGAAAATAGAGTATGAGAGGAAGCTTGCTGTGAACATAAAAACTGACTGCAAAAGCTTCTATAGATATGTGAAGAGAAAAAGATTAATGAAAACAAACAGGTCCCTTGCAGTCAGATTCAGGTGAATTTATAATGGGGAACAAAGAAATGGCAGGCCAGTTAAACAAATACTTTGGTTTTATCTTCACAAAGGAAGACACAAATAACCTACATGAAATACTAGGGGACCGAGGGTCTAGTGAGAAGGAGGAACTGAAAGAAATCCTTATTAGGCGAGAAATTGTGTTTGGGAAATTGATGGGATTGAAGGCCGATAAATCCCCAGAGCCTGATGGTCTGCATCCCAGAGTACTTAAGGAAGTAGCCCTAGAAATAGTGGATGCATTGGTAATCATTTTCCAACAGTCGATCGACTGGATCAGTTCCTATGAACTGGAGGGGAGCTAACATAACACAACTTTTTAAGAAAGGAGGGAGAGAGAAAACAGTTAATTATAAACCAGTTAGCCTGACATCGATAGTGGGGAAAATGTTGGAATCAATTATTAAAAATGAAATAGCAGCACATTTGGAAAGCAGTGACGGGATCGGTCCAAGTCAGCATGGATTTATGAAAGGGAAATCGTGCTTGACAAATCTTCTACAATTTTTTGAGGATGTAACTGGTAGAGTGGACAAGGGAAAACTAGTGGATGTGGTGTATTTGGACTTTCAAAAGGCTTTTGACAAGGTCCCACACAAGAGATTGGTGTGCAAAATTAAACCACATGGTATTGGGGGTAATATACTGACGTAGATAGGAGAACTGGTTGACAGACAGGAAGCAGAGAGTCAAGATAAACGGGTCCTTTTCAGAATGGCAGGCAGTGACTAGTGGGGTGCCGCAGGGCTCAGTGCTGGGACCCCAGCTATTTACAATATATATTAATGATTTGGATGAGGGAATTGAGTGGAATACCTCCAAGTTTGCAGATGACACTAAGCTGGATGGCGGTGTAAGCTGTGAGGTGGACGCTAAAAGGTTGCAGGGTGACTTGGGGCAGGTTAGGTGAGTGGGCAAAAGCGTGGCTGATGAATATAATGTGGATAAATGTGAGGTTATTCACTTTGGGGGCAAAAACACGAAGGCAGAATATTATCTGAATGGCGGCAGATTAGGAAAAGGGGAGGTGCAACGAGACCTGGGTGTCATGGTACATCAGTCATTGAAAGTTGGCATGCAGGTACAGCAGGCGGTGAAGAAGGCAAATGGTATGTTGGCCTTCATAGCTAGAGGATTTGAGTATAGGAGCAGGGAGGTCTTACTACAGTTGTACAGGGCCTTAGTGAGGCTTCGCCTGGAATAGTGTATTCAGTTTTGGTCTCCTAATCTGAGGAAGGACGTTCTTGCTATTGAGGGAGTGCAGCGAAGGTTCACCAGACTAATTCCTGGGATGGCAGGACAGACATATGAGGAGAGACTGGATCGACTGGGTCTGTATTCACTGGAGTTTAGAAGGATGAGGGGATCTCATAGAAACATATAAAATTCTGATGGGACTGGACAGGTTAGATGCAGGAAGAATGTTCCCGATGTTGGGTAAGTCCAGAACCAGGAGACACAGTCTAAGGATAAGGGGTAAGCCATTTAGGACTGAGATGAGGAGAAACTTCTTCACTCAGAGAGTTGTTAACCTGTGGAATTCCCTACCGCAGAGAGTTGTTGATGCCAGTTCATTGGATATATTGAAGAGGGAGTTAGATATGACCCTTACGGCTAAAGGGATCAAGGGATATGGAGAGAAATTGGAAAAGGGGTACTGAGGTGAATGATCAGCCATGATCTTATTGAATGGTGGCGCAGGCTCGAAGGGCCGAATGGCCTACTCCTGCACCTATTTTTCTATATTACTATGTTGATGGGTGTTTTTGTAACTGGAATGCTGTTTTCAGGGGGGTTCTGCAGGGCTCAGTACTAGGTCCCTGGTACCTGTCAATGATTTAGACTTGAATGTAGGGGGTATGATTAAGAAGTTTGCAGATGATACTAAAGTCAGCTGTGTGATTGATAATTAAGAAGAAAGCTATAGACTGCAGGAAGATATCAGTGGGCAACACAGTGGCAAATGGAACTCAATCTGGAGAAGTGCAAGGTAATGCATTTGGTGAGGGCTAACAAGGCAAGGGAATACACATTAAATGGTAGGACACTTAAGTGTAGAGGAACAAAGTGACCTTGAAGTGCATGTCTATAGATCCCTGAAGGTAGCAGGCCAGGTAGATAAGTTGGTTAAGAAGGCACACAGAATACTTGCCTTTATTAACCGAGGCATTGAATGCAAGAGCAGGGAGGTTATGCTTGAACTATATAAAACACTTGTTGGGCCACAGCTAGAGTACTGCTTACAATTCTGGTCACATTACAGGAAAGATGTGATTGCACCAGAGAGGGTACAGAGGAGATTTACGAGAATGTTGCCTGGACTGGAGAATTTTAGCTATAAGAAAAGATTGGATAGGCTGGGTTTGTTTTCTATGGAATAAAGGAGTCTGAGGGGAGACCTTATTGAGATGTATAAAATTATGAGGCGCTTAGATAGAGTAAATATGAATGACCCATTTCCCTTAGCAGAGGGGTCAACAACCATAGGGCATAGATTTAAAGTAACTAGTAGGAAGTTTAGAAGGGATTTGAGGGGGAATTTCTTCATGGGGGTCTAGAACTCACCGCCTGAAAGGATGGTAGAGGCAGAAACCCTCACCACATTTAAAATGTACTTGGATGTGCACTTGAATTGCCGTAACCTACAGAGCTACGGAACAACAGCTGGAAAGTGGGATAGCTCTTTGTCAGCCAGCGAGGACACGATGGGCTGAAATGGCCTCATTCCGTGCTGTAAATTTCTATGATTCTAAGTCGAGGGCTGCACAAAAGACACCCTAGGTGGAAGCACAATGCTAAGAGGATGTGTTGCTGCTGGAATAGATTAATTGTGCTATTAAAGCAATCATATTGCTAGTAGAACACTGGTAAAACAATGGTTTTGGTCAGCTGGATCAGGGTTAATTACAAGCGTTCCTGTTTAGCTCACTGCCAATATCTTACCTTGTTTCACTGAAGTGTTAAAAAAAGGAGGCAGACAAACAGCAGGAAACTATAGACCAGTTCGCCTAACATCTGTCGTTGGGAAAATTCTGGAGTCCATTATTAAGTAAGCAATAGCGGGACATTTGGAAAAGCATGATTCAATCAAGCAGAGTCAGCATGATTTGATGAAAGGGAAATCATGTTTGACAAATTTGCTGGAGTTCTTTGATGATGTAATGAGCAGGGTGGATAAGGGGAAACCAGTGGATGTGATGTATTTGGATTTCTAGAAGGCATTCGATAAAGTGCCACATCAAAGGTTACTGCACAAGATAAAAGCTCACAGGGTTGGGGTAATATATTAGCATGGATAGAGGATTGGCTAACTAACAGAAAACAGAGAGTCGGGATAAATAGGTCATTTTCTGGTTGGCAATGACTAGTTGGGTGCCACAGGGATCGGTGCTGGGTCCTGAACTATGTACAATCTATATTAATGACTTGGATGAAGGGACCGGGTGTAATGTAGCCAAGTTTGCTAATGATACTGTTGTGTCTTGAATAAAGAATCAGACCAGATACTGCAAGCTCAAAATAAGGTGTGAACGTCATCTTTTATTACAGATCTCAGAGTGCTCTCCAGCCTGTGAGGTCTCCTTATGTACAGGTGCTCCCAAGGGATTGTGGGATCCCTTGGGACTCCGGGGGATGAGCCCTCTGGTGGTTAAACACGGTATTTACAGGTTTACATAAAAACAGATGCAAAGATGGGTGGGAAAGCAAACTGTGAGCAGGACACAAATAATCTGCAAAGGAATATGAGGGGCAAAAATTTCACAGATGTGGAGTATAATGTGGGAAAATGTGAGGTTATCCACTTTGGCAGAAATAATAAAAAAGCAAATTATAATTTAAATGGAGAAAAATTGCCAAGCGCTGCAGTACAAAGGGACCTGGAGGTCCTTGTGCATGAAACACAAAAAGTTAGTATGGAGGTACAGCAAGTGATCAGGAAGGCAAATGGAATGTTGGCCTTTATTGCAAGGGGGAGAGAGTATAAAAACAGAGCAGCCCTGCTACAACTGTACAGGGTATTGGTGAGGCCACACCTATAGTACTGCGCACAGTTTTGGTCTCCGTATTTAAGGAAGGATATACTTGCATTGGAGGCTATTCAGAGAAGGTTCACGAGGTTGATTCCAGAGATAAGGGGGTTGACTTATGAAGATAGGTTGAGTAGATTGGGCCTATACACATTGGAGTTCAGAAGAATGAGCGGTGATCTTATCGAAACATATAAGATAATGAGGGGGCTCGACAAGGTGGATGCAGAGAGGATATTTCCACTCATAGGGGAAACTAAAACTAGGGGACCTAGTCTCAGAATAAGGGGCAGCCCATTTAAAACTGAGATGAGGAGACATTTCTTCTCTCAGAAGGTTGTAAAATCTATGGAATTCTCTGCCCAGAGAGCTGGAGGCTGGATCATTGAATATATTTAAAGGGGAGATCGACAGATTTTTGAGCGATAAGGGAGTAAAGAGTTATGGGGAGCGGGCAGGGAAGTGGAGCTGAGTCCATGATCAAATCAGCCATGATCTTATTGAATGGTGGAGCAGACTCAAGAGGCCAAATGGCCTACTCCTGCTCCTATTTCTTATGTTTTTTATGTTTAATCAGCCCACCTTTAAGAAGACTGGAGAAGCACGTGTGGCCACACATGGAGAGAACAGTATCCAGTTCGAGTCACTTTTATGACTGCTTGGGTCACACTATAAATGTGTTAGCAGTAAAGGTGAACACCTGATCACAATGGATGCAGCAACCACTTATGGGAGAGACCTGTGACAATGCTCCCAAGAAACTATCTAGAGCAGCCGTAAAATCCGTAACAGAGTTACTGGAGGGATTTGAAGCCAAAGATTTTAAATTCAGTTCATTGGGGGAACAGGGAGTAAATAGAATTTGGCAAGGACAAGGGTAATAGGGAAGCAGGGCTTAGCGTGCAACAGGATGTCAGCAGCAGAGTTTTGAGTGAGTTGAAGTTTCTGTGTAGCAGGGCTGGGTGACCTGCAAGGGGGAACCTGAAGATGATGACACTGTGGTTGAGTTCCAGCTGCAGTGGGGGAAGAGCTGGGGTGGAGGCAAATGAAGGTGGAAATTGGTGGCGTTCGTGATAGACAGGGCTTTCAAGCTCACCTCAGAGTCAAATAAGATATCAAAGATGTGCTCTATCAGATTCAGCCTGAGCAAATTAACCAGGAAGGGAAATGGAATCATGGTCTGGAGTTTTTGGTGGGAACCAAGAAAGATGTCCTCAGTCTTGCCAATGTTATCTCTGATGTCGCCTTTTGTCATAAGGATTTGTATATTAAATTTTGCCTCAACGCAGTATTGATATTTTGCACATAGGCCAAGTGGAAATATTATATGTAGTATTGTCACAAGGGCCAATAGTATACCAATGTATTAGAAAATGGAGCAGCAGGTCATGATTGTATGCCATTCGTGTCCACATGGCAATCCTAGGGACAAGTGTTAATTAAATGTTAGGTGCTTCCTTAAAGCAAGATAAAGAAGCACGAGAGAGACAAAACAAAGAAGACAGGCATGGAGAAGAACTTGGATTGGAGGGTGGGGGGTGCGGGTTAGGATCCAGTTGTCGTGGTTCACATAGGAACCAACGACATAGGTAAAACTAGGAATGAGGTTCTGCTGAAAGAGTTTGAGGAGTTGGGATCCAAATTAAAAAGCAGAATCTCAAAGGTAATAATCTCTGGATTGTTAGCTGAGCCACACGCCAATTGGTACTGGGACAAACAGATTAGAAAGTTAAATGCGTGGTTCAAAGAGTGTGGGAGGTAGTGGTTTTGCTTCATGAGGCACTGGCACCATAACTGGGGAAAGAGGGAGCTGTTCCATTGGGACAGGCTCCACTTGAACCGGGCTGGAACCAGTGTCCTGGTGAATTGAATAACTCGACAGGGCTTTAAACGAATGAAGGGCAGTTGGAAGGATTCACAAAAGAGTAAATTTAAAAGCAGCAAGAGAAATGTCATGGCTCTAGAGCAGAGCAGGGTTTTGGGTAAAAATAAGCAGAGTGGATCAGGAATATGGTGAGAGGGAGTAACAATGGTAATAGGGCATCACTGGCTAAGGTGACATCAAGGAAAAATAGAAAAAACTCAAAGCTAAAGGCACTATATATCTGAATGCACGAAGCATTTACAACAAAATAGATGAATTAATAGCGCAGAAAGAAATAGGTTTGATCTAATAGCCATTACGGAGATGTGGTTGCAAAGTGACCAAGGTTGGGAACTAAATATACCAGGATACTTAATTTTTAGAAGAGATAGGCAAAATGGAAGAGGGGTAGCCCTGATAATAAAGGATGGGATAAAGACAGTAGAGAGAAAGGATCTTTGCTTAGAAAATCAGTAGAATCAATCAGTTTGGGTGGAGCTAAAAAACAGCAAGGGGCAGAAAACATTGGTGGGAGTTGATTATAGGCCCCCAAACAGTAGTGGCAATGTAGGACACAGCATAAATCAGGAAATTAGAGGTGCATGTAAATAAGGGTAATACAGTAATCATGTGGGACATAATCTGCATATAGACTGGGCAAACCAAATATGCAGTAATAGTGTAGAGGACAAATTCATGGAATGCGCACAAGATGGTTTTCTAGATCAGTATGTTGAGGAACTAACTCGAGAACAGGCTATTTTAGATCTAGTATTGTGCAATGAGAATGGGTTAATTAATAACCTTGCAGTAAAGGCGCCTTTAGGGAAGAGTGACCATAATATGATAGAATTTTATATTGAGTTTGAAAGTGATTTAGTTAAATCCGAAACTAGGGTCTTAAATCTAAACAAAGGAAATTATGTAGATATGAGGGCAGAGTTGGCTAAGGTAGATTCGGAAACTACATTAAAAGGTATGACAGTAGACAAACAATGGCTAGCATTTAAAGAATTAATACATAATTTACAACAAACATACATTCATTTAAGGCACAAAAACCCCACAGGAAAAGTGGTCTAACAGTGGCTAACAAGAAAATTTAAAGATAGCATTAGATCAAAGGAAGAGGCTTATAATGTTGTCAACAAGAGCCGCAAGCCCGAGGATTGGGAGGATTTTAGAATTCAGCAAAGGAGGACCAAGAAATTGATAAAGAAAGGGAAAATAGAATACGAGAGTAAACTAGCGAGAGACATAAAAACAGATGGTAAAAGCTTCTATTGGTATGTAAAAAGGAAAAGATTAGCAAAAGTAAATGTGGTTCTCTTACAGGCTGAGACAGGAGAAACTATAAGGGGGAATAAGGAAATGGCAAAGAAATTAAACAAATACTTTGTGTCTATCTTCACAGAAGACACAAAAAACCTCCCTGAAATAGTGGAGAATCAAGGGTCTAGCGAGAATGAGAAACTGAAAGAAATTAGTATTAGTAAAAAAATAGAACTGGGGAAATTAATGGGACTGAAAGCCAATAAATCCTCTGGACTTTATGGCCTACATCCTAGTGTTTTGAAAGGGGTGGCTATGGAGATATTGGATGCATTGGTTGTCATCTTCCAAAATTCCATAGATTCTAGAACGGTTCCCGCAGATTGGAAGGCAGCTAATGTAACCCCGCTATTTAAGAAAGATGGGAGAGAGAAAACGGGGAACTACAGACCAGTTTGCCTGACATCAGTAGTAGGGAAAATAGTAGAATCTAGCATTAAGGGCATGGTAACAGGGCGCTTGGAGAATAATAATAGGATTGAGCAGAGTCAACACGGATTTATGAAAGGGAAATCATGTTTGCAAATCTGTTCGAGTTTTTTGAGGTTGTAACTAGTGGCACCATCCTCCGCCTGCTCCACGACGACATGCAAGCTGTGATCCTGACCAACGGATTCATCACAGACCCAATCCACGTCTGGACCGGGGTCAAGCAGGGCTACGTCATCGTGCCAACCTTCTTCGCTACAAAGCTCCACCTCATACTCAACAAGCTCCCCGCTGGAGTGGAACTAAACTACAGAACCACTGGGAACCTGTTCAACCTTCGCTGTCTCCAGGCCAGATCCAAGACCATCCCAATTCGTCGCCGAACTACAGTACGCGGACGACGCTTGCATCTGAGCACATTGAGATTGAACTCCAAGTCATAGTCAACATCTTCACTGGGGCATACGAAAGCATGGGCCTTACACTAAATATCCGATAGATAAAGGTCCTCCACCAACCTGACCCCGCCACACAGCATTGCCCCCCAGTCATCAAGATCCATGGCACGGCCCTGGACAATGTGGACCACTTTCCATACTTCGGGAGCCTATTATCAGTAAGCGCAGACATCGACGAGGTTCAACACCACCTCCAGTACGCCAGCGCAGCTTTCGGCCGCCTGAGGAAAAGAGTGTTCGAAGACCAGGCCCTCAAATCTGCCACTAAGCTCATGGTTTACAGGACTGTAGTGATAACAGCCCTCCTTTATGGTTCAGAGACGTGGACCATATACAGTAGACACTTCAAATCACTGGAGAAATATCAACGATGTCTCCGCAAGATCCTACAAATCCCCTGGGAGGACAGACGCACCAACATTAGCATCCTCAATCAGGCTAACATCCCCAGCATCGAAGCACTGACCACACTCAACCAGCTCCGTTGGGCGGGCCACATTGTTCACAGTCCTGACAAGACTCCCAAAGCAAGCACTCTATTCTTACAAGGCAAGCGAGCAGAGGAAACATTTCAAGGACACCCTCAAAGCCTCCTTGATAAAATGCAACATCCCCATCGACACCTGGGAGTCCCTGGCCAAAGACTGCCCTGTGGAGGAAGTGCATCCGGGAGGGTGCCGAGCACCTCAAGTCTTGTCGCTGAGAGCATGCAGAAAACAAGCGCAGGCAGCAGAAGGAGCATGCAGCAAACCAGTCCCACCCACCCTTTCCTTCAACGACTGTCTGTCCCACCTGTGACAGAGATTGTAATTCCCGTATTGGACTGTTCAGTCACCTGAGAACTCACTTTTAGAATGGAAGCAAGTCTTCCTCGATTTCGAGGGACTGCCTATGATGATGATGATGTAACTAGTAGAATAGATAAGGGGGAACTAGCGGATGTGGTTTATATGGATTTTCAGAAGGCATTCAATAAGGTGCCACACAAGAGGTTATTAAACAAAATTAGGGCTCATGGGGTTGGGGGTAATATACTAGCATGGATTAAGGATTGGTTAACATTAGACAACAGAGAGTAGGAATAAACGGGTCATTTTTGGGTTGGTAGGCTGTAACTAGTGGGGTGCCACAAGGATTGGTGCTTTGACCCCAGCTATTCACAATCCAGATCAATGATTTGGATGAAGGGACCAAATGTAATATATCCAGGTTTGCTGATGATACAAAGCTAGGTGGAAATGTAAATTGTGAGGAAGATGTAAAGAGGCTTCAAGGGATATAGACAAGTTAAGTGAATGGGCAAGAACATGGCAAATAGAATATAATGTGGAGAAATGTGAAGTTTTCCACTTTGGTAGGAAAAATAGAAAAACAAAGTATTTTTTAAATGGTGACATATTGGGAAATGTTGGTGTTCAGAGGGACCTGGGTGTCCTTGTACACGAATCATTGAAAGTTAACATGCAGGTACAACAAGCAATTAAGAAAGCAAATGGTATGTTGGCCTTTATTACAAGAGGATTTGAGTACAAGAGTAAATACATCTTATTGCAATTATATAGGGCCCTGGTAAGACCGCACCTGGAGTATTGTGTATCCTGGATATACTTGCCAAAGAGGGAGTGTAGCGAAGGTTCACCAGACTGATTCCTGGGATGGGGGGGATTGTCATACGAGGAAAGATTGAGCAGCCTAGGCCTATATTCTCTAGAGTTTAGAAGAATGAGAGGTGATCTCATTGAAACATAAAATTCTTACGAGGCTTTATAGGGTAGATGCAGCGAGGAAGTTTCCTCTGGCTGAGGAGTCTAGAACCAGGGGTCACAGTCTCAGAATAAGCGGTTGGCCATTTAGGACTGAGATGAGGAGAAACTTCTTCACTCAGAGGGTGGTGAATCTTTGGAATTCTCTACCCCACAGGGCTGTGGAGGCTCAGTCGTTGAGTATATTCAAGACAGAGATCGATAGATTTTTGAATATTAAGAGAATCATGGGATATGGGGATAGCGCAGGAAATTGGAGTTGAGGTAGAATATCAGCCATGATCTTATTGAATGGAGGAGCAGGCTCGAGGGGCCGAATGGCCTATTGCTGCTCCTAATTCTTATATTCATTCGCACACTTTATAGAAGTTAGTCCCAGCATTGCTTGCTAGGCTGGCTGCCCGAATGTGCAGCATTGCCATCATTGTTTCCCCTAACCCTCATTAATCAGTCTGCTCCAACATTCAACAAAACTTTCATAATCCAGTCAACATTCTTCAACAAATCAGATTCTTTTAACAGCCCAAAGCATCAAGAAATAAAATGTGGAATATCAGCAATCCAGAAATCAGATCACCACAATGCCAGCAAAATCAAATGGTCTACAGCACTGAAATCAGACACTTACTGTTGGAAGCACAATTTTTTAAAAAGTCCACAGACAGCAGGAAGCTAACACACTTTGTGGAAAATTTATTACAGTACTTTCTGAAATACAGTAGACACCAGCTAGGGTCTTGATAAACAGTATGTGTTTTTTTTACAGTTTCCTCATCAATGCATCACAGTCTTTATAGCTGTCAAAACCGTCTTGTCCGAGAGGGGTTACTATATTTCAGTTATTCCTCTCGGCAGCTTTTCCTGTAAACTAATTGTCCTTTAGGTCGGGTTAAAATCCGTGTCTTATAATCATCTCCTTCTACCCCTCCTATAAGTAAGCATGCATGCAGGTTTTTTTAGTTTACTGCCTCTTGCGTTTACCTAGTGATGCATAGATTTACTTGTGCTGCACAACACATGTTGGAAATGCTTAAAATAAAATCCAGCGAAGAAAATGGTAATACCTGTCGCTGCACAGGCAGCAATGAAAGAAACTCGAACAGATGTAATTGATAGTGCCCAGTGGCTCAAATAAATATTCTAAACAAAATAAGCATTTTCTGCATTTTGTTTTCAAATTCAATATTGATTAGTTTGAATCAAATTTGGTGTGATCATATAAACACAATCTTCCCAGCACACAATAATGCAGGTTTCAACTACTAAATACAATGCAAAACTTCTCAGATGTCAATTTGATGTGGTAATATGATGCACACTAACTTATTTCAGCCCAAATTCCATTACATTTTATAAAATACAAAAATTATCTTTGGCTTGAAACAGTAATCACAATTAGCTTAAAAACAACTGCTCAACATGTTTTTCCTTTGCAAACAGCTCCCATTTTGGGAGAGTGGAATGAAGGAGCAGGGACACTATGGAGGTAATTTTGACTTTGGGTAATAGTATAAAATGTGCAATATTGGCTCGGCCATCCGTTAAACACCTTTCCCGATTTTCATTTTCCTGGAAATGAAAACTGGTGGCCAAGCAGATATTATACATTTTACGCTATCACCCAAATTGTCAAAATTTCCGCTATGTCACCTAATGAGATTAATGAGAGAGCACACTGAAGATGCATTTGTGGCATGGGTTTGAAAAGAGCCTCTTGTAGAATCATAGAGCCCAGTAAGCTGGTGCTGAAAAATATTTATCTACAACAACATAGTTGTTTCAGGTAATGTGGGGTAAGACTTCCTCTGTGTATGATCTACAATGAAATTGTATTCCTATCCTTCATAAAATCACAAAGTCTCACAAGATGCTATATTTATTGCAATAGAAGTGATCATCCATTGAGAGACATTAATACACTTCCAGTTTTACTGCAGGCGACTGGATAGCAAACAGCTGGATAAAGGATTGAAAACAAGTAGTTTAAATACCTAGCATTCCAATCAGGGTTATTTTAACTACAGTACCTTTATGAGAAAGAGATTTGACTCCTACTTCCAGGACAATTAGTTCAGCGCTGCCGTTGGCCATAACAGGGATTACTTTGCAGAAAGAGCTGTCTATAAGAGTCTAAGAGCATTAAAGCAACATGATCAGAAACTCTGGACTGAAGTCTGTCAGAACTATTAAGCCTCAGAAAGAACCAAGTCAAGTATTTTTTTTTAAAGCCAAAAGGACTTTGAACTAAATTCACATGCAGGGTATCACAAATTTTCCCCATGTCACCTAATGATATTAATGTACAGTAGAGGAGCACTTGATACTAGATTGAAATCCCAAAAAGTGAAACAATTTGGTCTCTGTGATTAATAAGTTCCACTTAGAACTAAGGAACCAGTAGTGGTAACATCAAAACAATCTGTGGATCTTCGTGGTTTCCTCTAGCCAAAATGATGTGCTCAATCCTTGCATCCTCACCTCCTCCTTGCTCCTTTGTCACTTGTCTCACCCTTAACCCTTCATCCATTTCCCCCATGGGTGTGTGGCAAGACACCAGAGCCCCTTCAACTTCAGCCTGTTTCCCTTCTCCTCTTGCCGGTTTCCCTTCTCCTCTTGCCGGTTTACCTGCTTTCCCTAAAGAGGCTCTGTTTGCTTGAACATTGTACATTAGAAATGTCAGTTATTGTAGACAAATGGTTGATATTTTTTCATGGAAAGCATTTTGCATGAGATAAATATAGATATGAATGCCTAAAAAGTGGATGTTTTGTGACAGGCAATGCGTGACAGCTACAACATTGAAAGTTTTACCACCTACAGGGGTTAAAAATTGAACACTTTAATAATGAGATTTCCAGTAATAACTGGTTTACATAGGAATTTTCAATGGAACGCATGCCTCTCGCACCAAATTTATTATACAGATTTTTGGATTCAGTCTGGCTAGAGGTAACCAACAGCAACATTAACATGACAAAAGATGATCCAACATAAAAGGAAAATATCTGAGACTGAAAATAATCACAAAGCAAACTCAAATTAACACCAAGATAGTTGATATTTTTGGCTTGATAGTCAACTGTCTACCAGTTCTCTTGTTCTCTTCTTCTCTCAACTTCTCCTGTAAACCCATTTTCTTATATATACACATTTTCATTATTTCCATGTACTTTATACTAATGGGGGTGGAGAGGAAAGGATACACATGATATGAAATTTCATCAAACACTGAAACAATGTGCAGCATTTAAAGAATTCTGGCCTCATTTGTAATCTACCACAAATCCTGATACTCAGCAAACACTTAATCAGATATCAATGCAACATTTTACTTTGTGGAATAACATTTCTTTCGTAAGTCACGCTTGCATGCATCATGAGTATGGGTCTCTCATGATCCTGGGAGAACTATGCCATTGCACCATTCCTATTAAGACATCCTGCAATATACCATACATAGCCATCGATTAATGTTAAAATTAACTTGAAAAATATTTTTGTTCAAAAGTATACAGCATTCAAGAAGTATTTTATTGTTTCATCGGATTCTCTGAAGAGCAACACTTAACATAATCACCCGGCCTCAGATCCAACTTCTGCTGTTCAGCATTCCAAAATGGTGTTAGCCAAGTTTACAACTCACTGTCTCAGCATTCTAGCAGTATCTCATCCCAATCTTTAATTTATCATACTGGTCAATCATTCTACCTAAATAATTTGGATTTGTAGAAAAGAAAAACTTGTTAACAATAGGTGAAATTAGATCTACGGGAAAACATTGAAAGAGAGTTTTCTGAGATAAATATATTCTAATATGACAAGTTTTCAGGCCACCTCTCCCTTTAAGAGTACATCATATCATTCTGTCATGCAATCCTCCCCTTTCCCATGACCTTTATAGTGCCCCATGCAGACTCAAGTTATTTTCAACCAGAAGCCAACTGAGCATATTTGCCAATCAAAATAAAATGGACTGCTCCTTCCCATGCAAATAGAATATATTCCAAGATTTATTGTTTCATTTTTAAAATTTCAAAATGCATGCCTATGTCTACTTTTAATTTCTGCAGCATCCAAGTCTCAACAATACATAGAAACATAGAAAATAGGTGCAGGAATAGGCCATTCGGCCCTTCGAGCCTGCACCACCATTCAATAAGATCATGGCTGATCATTCCTTCAATACCCCTTTCCTGCTGTCTCTCCATACCCCTTGATCCCTTTAGCCGTAAGGACCATATCTAACTCCCTCTTGAATATATCCAATGAACTGGCATCAACAACTCTCTGCGGCAGGGAATTCCACAGGTTAACAACACTCTGAGTGAAGAAGTTTCTCCTCATCTCAGTCCTAAACGGCCTGCCTCTTATCCTAAGACTGTGTCCCCTGATTCTGGACTTCCCCATCATCGGGAACATTCTTCCCGCCTGTCCAGTCCCGTCAGAATCTTATATGTTTCTATGAGATATCCTCTCATCCTTCTAAACTCCAGTGAATAAAGGCCCAGTTGATCTAGTCTCTCCTCATATGTCAGTCCAGCCATCCCTGGAATCAGTCTGGTGAACCTTCGCTGCACTTTATTAAATTGTTAGAATTTTTCAATGTGGCTGCTTCATCAATATCTAAGGCAACGTGTTTATTAGACCAATTTGTGACTATAAATGTAGTTTTTTAAACTTTAGAAAGGGGCTTTCTCTGCCACACACAGTCATTTTTAACAACACATTGGCCTGAATTTTAATGGGGAGGCGGGTTGGGAGCAGGGGGACTCCAAAGCGGTCAGGAAAGACAGGAGAATGGGTTTCCTGCTGGCCACGCCGAATATAACGACACGGTCTGATTTGCATGGGAAACCTGTTTCCCACCTGCAGCCAGACAGGTTGTGATGGGGGTGGGGAAAGTTGGGAGCGATCTGCTGCTGGGAGCAGCACAAAGGGGGATGGTCAAGTGAGGATCAGCGGCCAAAGCAGCGGGGGGGTGGTGGTGGTTTAGGGATCGATCATTGGCTGGAGGAGCAGGGGGTTGTCAGAACATCCTCTGAGGGTCGGCGGCGGCGGGGGCACAAATGTCAGGAAGAGCCGGGGAGAATCGGAGGCCGGTAGGGGGTTAAATCAGAGGCTTCGCGTCTCATTATAATATTTAAATAGTCGACCCGCCTCCTGGGAGTGGGTTGGCTGCCCATCCACCCGCCCTGCTTCTGCTAAAACCGACAGATTTTGGTCGGGATTCAGATTTTTAATATCTCACACAACCTCAACACATCTGGTATTTTTAGGTTAAAATTCCCCCCATAATCTCTCCTGTTACCCCAATCACAGATTGCGCTAAATGAACCGTAACACATTTAATCAATTCCAACTACTCCATAGAAACAGTGTATATGCACAACACCACACAACTGATACTTCTTTTTTCCATTCTACATCCCAAAAAACACATTTCTTATAAATGTGCTTATCCCATATACTGTAAAAGTAACCCGATGCACAGATGCTGCAACTCGGTCTACCCCATATAACCCCCACCCCCCATTCACCTTATCTCAGTTTACTCGGTATCTATCCCCATCAACCTTGATAGCCACCAACTTGCTCATATTTATTAACACTCACTCCATGCCATATCTTATATCATTCTTGACATCCATGCCAATACAAAATCTACTTAATAAAGTAAACTCTTTCGTATATGGTTAATCATTCACAACATTCTTAATAATTGAAGAAACCCTTAAATAGAAGTCACTGACTAATTACAGGCATGGCTACGGTGTCACCAGTTTAGTCGCATGCACTAATTTTAGTCGAAAATGTCTTACAAGAAACAGGTAAATGGATGTGCATATTTAATTAACAGACATCTAGCATCATTCAGTCTTTCACCAAAGTTTGGAATTCTGGCATTAATTTATCAGACGCAGCACATCTTAATGCAGATTCTAGGTTTTTATCTAGCAGTTGCAAGTGGTACTTTGACTTCAAAGTGATTGCTGAGAATGTTGACTCCCACAATGAGACACAACTGACCCGCCCCTGCTCTCCATCCAGAACGCAGTTGCTTGCCCTTTGCCATGATGCTGCTCATTATTGGTTGGGATTGCTTTCTTCTGCTGATCTGGAGTGGTTATTCTGATTGGTCGGGTTGGCAAAATGATAGATCCCCTTCCATACTGTGATGCTGGTGTTTCCATAGTGCTGAAATCCGGCGTTTTCACCCGTATTGCACATCATTTTTGCAAATAAGCAGTAACCAAGCACACAACGATCAAAAAACACTCGGACACTGCTTTTTGTCTTACTATTTTACCAATAAATGCAAAAAAAATAAAGTACACACAGATACGCCATGAGAATTAATATTGAGATCACATGCCCGACAACGGCGCTTATTACTCATTTTTTATTTACTAATCAAATATGTAGTTAGCCACATCTAGATTCCCAATTAACCATATGTGGCTAGTGGTTAATGTATTTGACAACATTGTCCTCGATCACTGAATGAACCTTGACATAAGCCTGTTTCCCAACCATTACCATGTATGGTTAACTCAACATATTTGCTGAATCCTATAGCCAGAACATCAAAGCAAGGACACTCTACATTAAATCTTGACCAGTTTTTTCTCCACTAAACGAATCTCTGACTTCTCCCCTCCCGACAATCCCTTCCATGTATAATACAATTTCAGGATAAGCTCTCCTCGTTATGTCATTTAATCAACTCCTTAAAACTCCCTAACTACTGAACATTTCAGTTGACTCTTAACAAAATCCCTTAATATTACTCCAAGTCGTTGAAATAAACTCCTAACATACTGCCAACATCATCTATGTAACGTCCTTCCATATACCGTAACCTTCTGGACAAGCTACCTCAATTTCACCAACTGATGAAATGGGGTACTAATAGAGTGCTACAATCGAATCCAGTGGCTCTAGGTTACAGAAAAAAATGACCCTGGAGACTGTCAATGCTCACGTGTGATTAATGAAAACCTCCATGAGGTAGCGGAACCACTGGTGCCTGTAGAACTGCACTCCAGCAAGGAGTCAATGCCTTCAAGACATCAGAGGAAGGAAGCAAAACTCACGAGAGAAAATTTGCAAAGACTAAAAACTGTATCTTTTAGATTATTGAATCAAATCTTTCATGTAGAATGTTCCCTCAACCTTGTCCTCTACATTACTGGTGGACTCTGACACATCCACACCTGCCAAACTCCTCCACATACAACTCCCTTAATCTCATTCCATAGATCACTGAATGAGCCGATGATGCATCCCTTTCTCATTCCATGTACAGCAACGAGCTGGGCAAACTCCCTTAATCCTATCTCCCAGACCACTGAATGACATCTTCCCTTCTCTCAGACACACCAGACCTCATGACAAGCCCCCTAAATCCTGGAGAAGGGGTTACTCCATCTCAAGACGATACCTGATCTATCTATCTCTCACGTTTTTTTTTAATCTCCTTGAACGCAGTCCTTTTAATCCTCCAAAAATAAAGCCCCACCAAGCATGACCCTGCCATCCCTGACAACAGAAGTTTACCAACAAACACAGCAACAATTCTCCCACAGAAGGAGCGCGCACACAGACAGACAGACAGTACCTGTTGTGTCCTCTCCAGTCAGTGTTAACTGCTGTTATTTATTTTCCCCTTCAGATCTTTTTCTCTCTCTTTTAATTTATCTTCCCTCCATCAGTCCACAATCCCTGCTGATGGTGTGTCAGGGAATCAGGAGCCCGGATGGATATGTGTGACTCCTCTCCTCTCCCCTCCCATCTCCTGTAATTAGAAAAGATGTGGTTGCTAAGGGAGGGAGAAAACCTTACAAAAAATATAGAGGAAAAAAAATGTATATATATTGTCCTTCCACTCACGTAACAGCCTAACTTCACAGCAGCCACAGACAGAGGAGGGGAGAGGGGGAGGGGCAGTCGTCTGGAGCATTTTTGATCGACAGCACTGGGAGCCGATCGCTGACGGCTCCCGCGTGCACGCCCCGCCCCGCCTCTCTCCAACCGTCAGTTGGGGGCGGAGAGCAGCCGCCAATCGGAGAAGAGCAGGCGCCGGCTCTTTTCATGTGATAAATGAATTGGCGCTCGCCTTCCCACCCGCGCGCCTCGTAACGTATTAGCAACGGCCAATGACTGACAGGAATCGGAGCGCGAGGGGGGGCCGTCGCCGGCCAATCAACGGCCGGCGGGATTCGGTGCCGGCGTGGATCCCAACTTGACAACACACTTCTTGATTGAGAGACAACCTCAAGGACCAATGAAGACCGAGTGTGGGTCGGCGAAGCAGTTCCAGCGTGAACCAATCGATGGACCTCATGGCCATCTGATGGAGTGACCTGTTTACCAAAGTCTCCCTCGGTGGGAGGGTGATCTGTGGATGTTGGTGGCGGTACGAAAATAAAACGGTAATAGAAAATATAAAAGCAAAATGCTGCCCGAGCTGGAAATCTACACTAAAAACAGAAAATACTGCAAGCACTCAGCAGCTCAACAGGCAGCATCTCTGGAGAGACAGAAACAGAGCTAACATTTCAGGTCAATGACCTTTCATCAGAACTGGAAGATGTTAGAGATTTAACAGTTTATAAGCAATAACAGAGCCAGGGAAAAGAAGAACAAGGGAAAAACAAAAGGGAGAGGTCTAGGATGGGATGGAGGGCAGGAGTGATTAAATTAAAAGAGGAGGTGATAATGGGATAAGTATAGAAATATTGGCGATAGCATATTGATGGAAGCACATTTTTCACTGCTTCTTCAAAGATCGGAGTAGCCCATAACCCCAACCCCTCTTAACCCAGCTCCTAAACTCAACCCTGTGATATAATCACTGAGCACATCACACACAGCTTTCTATAATGGCAGACAGCATCTCAGAAGCTTACAGTCAACTGAATCATTTATTCACCTTTAGTTGCAGTAACACAATACGTCCATATCCACAGTGTGGAGCTACAACATTACAAGCTTACAGACATTACACTTTCCCCTCCTTAATGAAGAAGTTATAACAACAATCATCATACATAACTTGCATGTTTATACACATATTTACAAATTAAGCTTAACCACTTGTTTTCTGTTTCGAAGAGGATACCTTCGCTCTCGAACAGAACCTTCCAAACATGGTGTTGAATTCAAACTCATTCGAGGCTGATCCTGAGGAACGTTTCCCTCCACGGGATTTCCTTGATTTTCATTTGAACTCATTCTAACATCAGACTGTTTGTTTTCCTGACTCAGACTCAGACTTAACTTCTGATTTTCTCTTGGATTTGTTTCCAGTACATTGGAAGTAGGATTTGCTATTGGTGTATCAAAACTATCTGATGAGTCAGAAATAATTGAATCATTCCCACCTTCAACTCCTTCCGTGTCTGTAGGTAAAATATGATCAATATGAACAAACCTAACCTGTCCATTATCAAACATATTGACCAAATATGTGCAAGGACCACATATCTTCACCACTCTTCCTGGTAACCACTTTACCCATTTATGGTGATGATTCTTCACTCTCACCTTCTGATTTAATTTCACACTTCTCTCTTTTACTCTACCTCTACCATGGTTCTCTTTCTGTCTTAATTGTGTCTCTTCTACGGACTGTGCCAAATTTGGCTTTAACAACGAGAATCTGGTTCGTGGCTGTCGTTTGAGAAACAACTCTTCTAGTGTTCTACCAGTAGTTGTATGAGGAGTGTTACAATACATAATCAAAAAATTAGTCAATTTGTGATCCAATGACAACTGTCACTTCTTTGGATTTGGATCTAATAATTGTTTTATGAGGGCACGTTTTACAATTTGTACAGTGCGCTCTGCTGCACCATTCAAAGCAGGGTGGTACGGTGGAACCTTGATATGTTTCACACCATTTTTGCTCGTGAACTGTGCAAATTCTTCTGAACGAAATTGTGGTTCATTATCCAAAACAATTTCTTCTGGGAGGCCAAATGAAGAAAATATACTTCACAAAATGTCTAATGTTTTACTTGTTGTTATTTTCCTCATTGGAAATACCTTGACCCACTTCGAATAGCTATCAATCACAATGGCCAATTGTCCTTCTAGCTCAGCAAAATCAATATGTAGCCTTTGCCACACCCTGGGAGGCCATTTCCATGGCTGTAATGGTACTGATGGTGGTTGCTTGCTTACCGATTGACATGTCGTACACTGACTCACAAGGTACTCTATATCTTTATCAAGACCTGGCCACCATAAGTAATTACGTGCAAAATTTTTGGGCAAGCACATTCCCAGGTGCTGGTCATGGAGGTCTCCTAATAATTTGGACCTGAATTTATTTGGTATAACCATTCTTGCACCCCACATGATACAATCTTTATCAACTGATAATTCATTCCTAATGGATGAATATCTTTGTCTGTTACCTGGTTTGGCCATCCATTTGAAATATAATCATACAACTTTGACATCACTGGGTCATGTTTGGTTGCTCTACCAATCTCTTCAGCTGTGACTAGCAGTTCATCAATGTATGAAAAACAGAACACTTCTTCCCTATTGGGTGTAACTTGTGATGGGGAAGGCAATCTAGACATTGCATCAGCATTACTGTGATCAGCTGATCGTCTATATTCAATATCATATGTATATGCTGACAAAATCAAAGCCCATCTCTGCATTCGGGCTGCAGCTAATGTTGGAATTGGGGACTTTGGATGGAGGATTGCTGTCAGGGGCTTATGATCCGTAACGATGGTAAACTTACAAGTATTTGTGGAACTTCTTGACCCCAAAAATTAATGTCAAAGCTTCCCTTTCGATTTGCGCATTATTACTCTCACTGGCACTGAGACTGCGTGAAGCAAAAACAATTGGTCTCTCCTCCCCACTACATAATACATGAGAGATTATTGCCCCAACTCCATGTGGAGAGGCATCACATGCTAGCTTAATCTCCTTAGATATGTCATAGTGAACTGACATGGTGCTCTCTACCAATTTGCTTTTACACTCCTTGAATGCTGTATCGCATTCTTTCGACCACTTCCAATGGACCTGTTTTTTCAATAGTTCATTTAGTGGATGTAATACTGTAGCCAAATTTGGTAGGAACTTCCCATAATAGTTCAAAAGACCCAAGAATGAACGAAGTTCGTGACATTCCTGAGCGTGGGTGCATTCCTAATTGCATCCAGCTTTCCCATGGTTGGATGTAAACCATCTTTGTCTACTCTGTACCCTAAGTACTCCACTGAGTTTTGAAATAACTCATACTTACGAGCAGACTCTCATACTCTGTGCTTCTCTAGCCATTTGAGCACTTTATTCAGTATGTTATTATGAATTTGCCTATTTGGTGCTGAAATCAGTATGTCATCTAAATAACATACTATCCCTTCAATACCTTGCAAAATCTGGTTCATCACCCCTTGGAATATGGCAGGGGCAGAAGACACTCCAAACGGTA
The DNA here is from genome assembly GCF_044704955.1 of Pristiophorus japonicus. Taxonomy (NCBI): domain Eukaryota; kingdom Metazoa; phylum Chordata; class Chondrichthyes; family Pristiophoridae; genus Pristiophorus; species Pristiophorus japonicus. Next base: position 50,225,725 of record NC_091978.1, read on the forward strand.
GCCTATTAAATTGATATAGGCCTAGATGAGCGTTTATAGTCAAGCATGACTTAGACTCCTCATCTAGTTCAAGCTGTAAGTAGGCATTCGTAAGATCCAGTTTTGAGAAGATCTGACCACCTGTCAGTGTTGTGAACAAATTTTCCATATTTGGCAATGTATTGGGGACATTACCCTCTAGAACCTGGTTTACGGTTACTTTATAATCACCACGCAACATTACCTTACCATCGGAACAATGGTGTAGCCCAATTACATCGATCTATCTTAGAAATAATGTTCTCAGTCTCTAGTCTTTTGATCTCTTGCTCAACTTTTTTCTTGAGTGCATATGGTACGGAATGTGGCTTGCAGTAAACCGATCTAGTGTCCTTCTGTACCCTGACACTTGCCTTGAAGCCTTGGATCGGACTGCCCATTTCGCAGAACACTTTCAGATAACTCTTGATAACATCATCCGTTGATGCAAATCTCGTTTCAGCATGGAAAATCTCACTCCAATCCAGCTCCAGTGATCTCAACCAATTTCTTCTTAGTAAGGCAGGCTTGTCTCCTTTTACTACTATTAGAGGCAAGTTCTGAAATTGATCCTTATATTTCACCAGTACGGTGATATGGCCTACCACAGGAATGTTCTTTCCCGAGTAGCCTCGCAGCTCCATCTTGGATTTCTCCAATGGGAAATCATGCAATTTGTCGAGGCATAGAGACTCCGGTACTACACTCACTGGTGCACCAGTGTCGAATTCCATTGGTATCTTGAATCCCGCAACCTCTATGTGGATTTTGATACTTTTTGAATTGCTGTCCATTAACCTCGTGCTCCTGATGACGTGTAACTCTAACATCTCCTTGTCCTGTTATTGTTCTTTCATGCTATGTAGTCTCTGGGGATTTCTACTCATAGCTTTGAAAGCTGGTTTACCCTTCAGTCAACATGCCTTCGCAAGATGCCCAGTCTTTCTGCAGAAGGAACACTCTGCCTTCACATATGGACAACTTTGAGCAATGCGTTGTCCCAGGCACTGATAGCATGACATTGATGCTCTGTTAGAATTTCCAGTTTTTGAGACTTTGGACCCCCACCCCCTTTTACTTTGAACCTGCAGGCAATTCACCTCGGTTGTCTGATGATTAATTATTATGAAATTCTAGGGAATATTGGTCGGCCATGCCCATCGACCTCGCTGTCTGACAAGTTATATCAAAAGTCAAGTCAAGCGTTGTCAATAACTTTCTTCTGATCACATCATTTTTCATCCCACAAACAAAATGGGTCCACAATGCTCGGTTTTGAAAGTTTCTGAATTACAGTGAATAGAAAGCTTTTTTAGTGCTACAATGTACTCACTGATATTTTCATCAGTCTTTTGATTTCGTATACCGAAACGATAGCTTTCAGCAATTTCTAACGGGTTGGGGTTGTAGTGCTGCTCCAGCTTCATTAAAATCTCTTTAAGCATTATGTCCTTTGGCTCATCAGGCACAAGTAGATTTATCAGCGTTTCATACAATTTCGGATCCGCTTCAGATAAGAAAATCGCTTTCTTACGTTCCAACACAGCCCGGTTCTGATCAGCATTCTCTGGCACTTTGATTATATTATTTGCAGTGAAATACATTTCTAGCCAGTCCACATATGCCGTAAATCTTTCCTGGTCGGGTTTATATTCACCTAAGTGTCCAATTACTGCTATGGGTGCCGCCATTTTGTCTCTGCAGTGAAGACAGTGTACTCATTTTTTTTAATCTCGGATTTTGTAGCTATTTCCAAACACAGAGAAGCTTCCAAAGTCTCTCTGTCGGCTGGCTGAATTCTTCACCAACAAAATTTCAGCTTTATATCATCCGAGAAATCCCATCTCGTCGCTAAATGTGATATATTCACAGAGCACAGCACACACAGCTTTCTATCATGGCAGACAGCATCTCAGAAGTTCTGGAAACATCCACAGTGTGGAGCTACAACATTATAAGCTTACAGACATTACAAACCTAACCCTTAATCTTAACCTATAATTCCAGCCCCTAATCTTAACCCAACTCCTGAACTCAACCCCTATCCACTAATCCTAACCCCAAATCAGTAACCTTCAGGAGCGCTTATTGTGAATTCAAGCACATGATCCTATGATTTTCTATGCACTAAAAATAATGGGCAGAAAATCATGGGGATCATGCGTTTGAATTCCTAATATGCACTTCTGTTGAGCCAGGTTCCCTATTGTGAACCATTGGGCCAATGATGTTTAATATACTTTGGGATTGTAGTGGGGAAGTAAAAATCTCATATTTGTACTCATGTCTCATTATCATATCTCCTTGTCCACTCTCTTCCCACCTACATCCGCAACTCCTCCGACGCCCTCCGTCACTGAACAGTTTACAGTTTCCCGGCCCCAAACGTCCCCTTTTCACCATGGACATCCAATCCCTCTACACTTCCATCTCCTACCAGGATGGCCTGAGGGCGCTCCGCTTCTTCCTCGAGCAGAGGCCCAACCAGTCCCCATTCTCCACCACCCTCCTCTGCCTGGCTGAACTTGTTCTCTGAACAACTTCTCCTTTAATTCCATTCAGTTTCTCCAAATTAAAGGTGTAGCTATGGGAACCCGCATGGGTCCTAGCTATGCCTGCCTTTTCATGGGATATGTGGAACATTCTTTGTTCTAATCCTACTTGGGTCCCCTCGCTCACCTCTTTTTCCAGTGCAATGATGATTGTATCGTGCTGTTTCCTGCTCTCGCCCTGAACTTGAAAATTTCATTCACTTTGCATCCAATTTCCACCCTTCCCTCACCTTCACATAGTCCATCCCCGACTCTTCCCTTCCATTCCCCAATTTCTCCGTCTCCATCTGTAGGGATAAGCTTTCGACCAGTATCACTATAAGCCCACTGATTCCCACAGCTACCTGGACTACACTTCCTCCCACCCCGCATCCTGTAAGGACTCCATTCCATTCTCCCAGTTTCTCTGTCTCCATCGCATCTGCTCTGACGATGGCACCTTCCACACTAGTGCCTCTGACATAGCTTCCTTTTTCCTCAACAGAGGATTGCCTCCGCCATGGTTAACATGGCCCTTGGCCGTGTCCGTTCTGTTTCTCACACCTCTGCTCTCACCCCTTCCCCTCCTTTTCAGAACCATGACAGGGTTCCCCTTATCCTTATCTTTCACCCCACCAGCCTCCACGTACAACGGATTATCCTCCGCCATTTCTGCCACCACCAATCACAGTCGCCCCCAGCACCCCCTCCCCTTCCCACATATATTTTTGTTGAGAGTTATGAAATATCTTCTTAAATGTCCGCCACTGCTCATCAACCGTCTTACAGTTTAATCTATTTTCCCAGTCCACTTTAGCCAACTCTGTCTTCATACCTTTGTAGTCTCCTTTATTTAATCTTAGGACTCTGGTTTGAGATCCAACTTTCTCATCCTCCAACTGAATTTGAAATTCAACCATGCTTTGATCACTCTTTCTGAGAGGATCCTTTACTGGGAGATCATTTATTAATCCTGTCTCATTACACAGTACCAGATCTAAGACAACCTGCTCCCTGGATGGTTCCGCTACGTACTGTTCAAGGAAACTATCCTGGATACGCTCAATGAACTCTTCCTCAAGGCTACTTGGCCAATTTGATCTTTCCAATCAATATGAAGATTAAAATCACCCATGATTATTACCATTCCTTTTTTACAAGCCACCATTATTTCTTGATTTATACTTCGTCCAACAGTGTAGCTACTGTTCGGGGGCCTATAGACTACGCCCACCAGCGACTTCTTCGCATTATTCCTTATCTCCACCCAAACTGATTCTACATCTTGACCTTCTAAACCAATATAATTTCTCACTACTGCACTGATCTCATCCTTTAGTAACAGAGCTACCCCACCCCCTTTTCCTTTCTGTCTATCCTTCCAAATTGTCAAATAGCCCTGAATATTTAGTTCCCAGCCTTGGTCACCTTGCAACCACATCTCCGTAATGGCAATCAGATCATACCCATTTATATCTATTTGTGCCGTCAATTTATCTATTTTGTTACGAATGCTGCTTGCATTCAGATAAAGAGCTTTTAATTTTGTTTTTTTACCATTTTTCCCTGCTTTGACCCTATTTCTGATACATTCATATTTATACATTCTGTCCCTTCCTGTCACGCTCTGGTTATCATTGTCCCCAGTGCTACCCTGCTCTATTGCCATCTCCTTACTCTTTGACTTTTTAAATTTACGCTCACCTGAACCCTCCCTGTTGTGTCCTTAGATGCTCTAGTAATGACTCCACAATGCAATGTGTTGTACTTGAACTGTAGTGACCTTAGCTCTTTATTAGTTAACTCCAGAGTGAGGATCACACCTGGTGGCCTGCCTTTTATACTAGACCAGGCACACCTGTACAGGTAACCTACAAGTCTCCCACTGCTGTGCCCTCTGATGGCACACCTTGTGATAGTACCAACAGTAGCCATGTAGGATACATGACATCACTCTCCCCTGAGCCGTGCAAATCGCTTCTGCATTGATTGTGCTCTGGGCTTAGCTCTATGTGGGCTTTGTCTGGTTGACCCTTGGCAGGTCATTTCAATCTTGGGTGAGTGGTTGGTACAGTAGAGTACTGGTGGTTGCTGTTTGTGTGTGTGTCCCTGACCACTCCATTCTCCGCCCCCGCCCCCCCCGCCTCACATGGATTATGGCGGGGGCTTCGAGCATTCATGTACATTCAAGTTCAGAAAAAAGTTTTTTGTCCTACATTTGTGGTTCCGTAGTGAGACAAGTACGTGAGATGCCTTATCGATGCAGTGACTGGTGCGTGAGGACAAGTTAGTTCCGGAGCTGCTGGGTTGTGTCCCCGCAGTCTGGTGGTGGCTCAGTGCCCGGTACAGACAATGGGAACCCGGTTGGCTCGAGGGGCTAATGCTGTGGTCCCTAACGTCGGACTGGTTCACAGATGCCTGTGACCTCCCTGTCCTTTCTTTGCGCCCTGGGTCGCTGCTGCTTCCTGAGGAGCTGTTGTCTAGCAGTGCACAGGGAACTGCTGACTCACTGGCCTGGGTGTTGTTTGTTTTGGGATCCTGGCTGGTGCCGATTCCCTTTGGGGGAACTATGGCGGGTGACCCTTCGTTTACGGATACGGTCTTGGTGGCGATGGGGTTTGGGGACTGCGCCTTAGTGCAGTCTGCTCCTTCAGGCTCGTGGCAATTGGGGCATGGTATTGATGCCGATGCCGTTGCCCTGCTGAGGTTGCTTGCTCTGCAGCTTGTGTGTGTTGGCTGCTTGTGACCACACTCCATGGTGCATGACTCTGGACCCCGGGACGCAGGCTACATCATTGGGACCTCTGGATCTCTGTGTTCCCGATGGGTGTCTGCCCGCTGCATTGGCTGCATGCAGTTGAAACCCTGCATCGCCCGACTTTTCATTACTTATGATGGACACACTGTGGGTCCGATTGCGATCGTGCGACTTTTTCTCACTGGTTGTATGTGCACAATTCAGATCATCAATTACATATTTTACAAAATCACGTGACTTTTCCTCGCTGGTTGTATGTACACAATTCAGATTATCAGTTGCACATTTTACATGATCAATTACACCTTTTGTCTCTGACTTACAATTACTATTACATTGCTTAAATATGTGGAACTGTCCCTTTAATTGTGGTGGGTTGCAGGCCTCCTTTAAGAGAGCCTTACTTTCTTTACCCCAATCTGCTTCTCCGTTTGGTGTCACGTGTTGCTCCATCAGCGCTGCACCTCGTGGTCTGGCCGCGACCATCTTTGACTTCAGCGCATCGCCTCGTGGTTTGGACACCATCTTTTCACCATCCACGATGTCGACTGCAGTGATCCTCTTCTCCCTGGGTTTTGCCTCCGAAGCTGGGAAGTCGCCTCTGGATCCTATTTTCTTCCTCCAGAGTCCTGCCACTGGAGTCTGGAAAGTGCGTTCAGGTCGTCTCAGCTGGATCATCTCCACGCAGTCGTGCTGAGCGGTCTGTGTCTCGGGTGCCGTGCTGGTCTGCTCTCTGGTGCCAGGTCCACTCTCAGGTGAGGGCTTGCTTTGTCTCTGAGCACAGAGGGCTTCGATCGCTGGAGGGGTGAGTCTTCCCACTTCCAATGGATCTTCTCCATCCACCTTCTGCCGAGCAGCGTTGGTCCATCACCTGCAACAATCCACAGAGGTAACCTGTGCACCGCGCCATCATGGAGTACCTTTACACTCGTGCTACCAGTGACTGGGATGATTTCATCGGTGTAGGTGCGCAGCTTTGCCTGAACCGGGACCAACTTGATCGTTCAGTTTGATTGTCCCGTAGCCTCTCAAAGGCTTCTTGATTCATCACTGACTGGCTCGACCCCGTGTCCACTTCCATGAAGACTGGAACGCCCTCTATCTCGACTTCCATTTTCAGCGGGGAACACTCGGTTGTGCAGGTAAACATGCTATGTATCTCCCCGTGGGGCTGGGCTGCCTCTCTGCCTATCGATTCATAATCCGCGCTGGATTCTTGGCCATCTGCAGACACTTCATCGACACAGTGAGTCATATTTCTCTTACACATTCACTGGAGATGGCCCGTTGTGCTACAGCCTTTGCACACATAATCTTTAAAGCGGCACTGGTGAGCTGTGTGATTCCCTCTGCAATGCCAGCATGGTGCTACTCAATTAGCTCCTCTCGGCGGACTCTGAGTTAAAGAACTCAGGGGCCTGTTCTCTCTTCCCTGAGAGGGTTCGCGTTCTACAGTCCAGTCCCTAAACGGCGCTACTCTGTGCACAGTACCTGCTGGGTTTGAGTCCTGAAGGTGACTCATCTGCCGAGAGCCGCAGGTCGAAGTCATAAATGACTGGCTCACAGAGATGGCCTTCTGCAGTGTGACTGTGGTATCCGCCGACAGTAGCGTATGAAGAAGGCCCTCATGGCCAATTCCAATGACAAAAATGTCCCGCGGCGCTTCATTGAGGTGGGTGCCGAGCTCGCACTGTGCCACCAGCCTCCTGAGGTCTGCGGCATACTTAACGAATTCCTGGCCTTCGGGCCATCGGTGGGTATAGAACCGGTGTTTGGCTGTGAGGATGCTCTCCTTGGGCTTGAGTTGCTCATGGATCAGGGTTACGAGCTCCTTGTACGTCTTGGTTGTCGTCTTCGCTGGTGCCAGCAAGTCCCTGACGAGGCCATAGACAGTGGTTAGCAAGATAGCTCGGCGCTTATCAGCCAGTGTGGCCGGGTCGGCTCCTGCCAGGTCATTTTCTGTGAAGAAGTATTCTAGCCTCTCCACAAAGGCGTCCAAATCATCGCCATCGGCGAACTACTGCAACTTACCAAGGGTAGCCATTTTCGCGTGAAAGTCCGTAATCTCGTCGCCAATTGTTGTGTCCTTAGATGCTCTAGTAATGACTCCACGAGGCAATTTGTAGTACTTGAACTGTCGTGACCTTAGTCCTTTATTCGTTAACTCCAGAGTGAGGATCACACCTGGTGGCCTGCCTTTTATACTAGGCCAGGCACACCTGTACAGGTAACCTACAAGTTTCCCACTGCTTTGCCCTCTGGTGGCACACCTTGTGATAGTACCAACAATAGCCATGTAGGATACATGACACTCCCCCCAGTAATTAGTTTAAAGCCCTCTCTATAGCCCTAATTATTTGATTCACCAGGACACTAATCCTCGCACGGTTTATGTGAAGACCGTGCCATTAGAACAGCTCCTTCTTACCCAGTACTAGTGCCAGTGTCCCATGAACCAAAACCCATTTCTCCCACACCAGTCTTTGAGCCACGTGTTTAACTCTCTGATCTTATTTACTCTATGCAAATTTGCTTGTGGCTGAGGTAGTAATCCCTTTGTGGTTCTGCTTTTTAATTTGGGCCCTAGCTGCTCATACTCCCTCAGCAGAACCTCTTTTTTTGTCCTATCTATTTCATTGGTACCCACGTGGACCACGACAACTGGATCTTCTCCCTCCCACTCCAAGTTCCTCTCCAATCCTGAGCAGATATCCTTAATCTTGGCACCGGGCAGGCAACACAGCCTTCGGGACTCACTCTCGGCTGCAGAGAACCGTATCTATACCCCTAATAATACTGTCCCCTACCACTACAATGTTTCTTTTTACTCCCTCCCCACTTGAATGGCCCCCTGTACCACGGTGCTGTGGTCAGTGTGCTCATCCTCCCTGCAGTCCCTGCTTTCGTCCACACAGGGAGCAAGAATCTTGTACCTGTTAGACAATTGCAAGGGCTGAGGCTCCTGCAATGCTGATTTCTGGGTCCCCATACCTGTCTCGCTCATAGTCACACCCTCCTGTCCCTGACTACGGACCAAATTTGCATTAGTTAACGTAAGGGGTGTGACTGTCTCCTGGAACGCAACGTCCAGGTAACTCTCCCTCTCCCTGATGTGTCGGAGTGTCCGCAGCATGATCTCCTCCTTCTAGATAAGAGAGATGAGGTCATGAGTCCATGCCAGTAGTGTTTCTCCACCATGTTTTAGTGCTTCGGCGGGGATTTCATCTGCTCCTGATGCCTTGTTGTTCTTCAGTTGTCGGATGACCTTTTCAACCCTGTGCTGGGCTGGGGTTGTGCTGAGATGGTGGCGGGTGGTGGCATGCTGTGGGATGGAATCGAGGACATTCACGTCGAAGACAGAGTTTCGGTTAAGGAGATCCTCAAAGTGCTCCTTCCAGTGGGCATTGACTGGCTCGCTGTCCTTGATGCGTACCTCTCCGTTCTTGATCAACAGTGGGGTAGGGCCTTGGGTGCTTGGGCCGTAGGTCGTCTTGACTGTGCTGAAGAATCCTCGCATGTCGTGGTTGTCGGCTAGCTACTGGATTTCTTGTGCTTTCTCCACCCACCATCTGTGCTTTAGGTCGCAGGTTTTCTGTTGGCCCTCGGCCTTCAGACATCTGTAGAGCTGCTTTCTTGCCCTCGAGTTGTGTTGCTGTTTCCAGTCCAAGAATGCCTTGTACTTGCGGCATATTAGCTCCTGGATCTCCTGGTCGTTCTCGTCAAACCAGTCTTAGTGTTTCTTGTCAAGTGACCGAGCATCTCTTCGCAAGTGCTAATTATGGAACCCTTGAGGGCAGACCATGCCCTGTGGACACTCTGCGTCTCTGGGACACTGGGAGTCGTCAGGTTGGTAGCGAGGCACTGGCTGTAAAGGGCTTTCTTAGCAGGATCTTTGAGTACCCTGGCGTTGATTTTCCTGTGGCATTGTTCTGTTGCCGTTGCTGTTTTGGGGCAATGTTGATGGTGATGACAGAGCGAATTAGGCGGTGGTCCATACAGCAGTCATCAGCTCCTGTCATGGTGCAGGTGATGCGCACATCTTTGCGGTCCCTCGTTCAGAAGATGACATAGTCTAGCAGATGCCAGTGCTTGGAGCGAGGGTGTTGCCATGAGGCTTTATATTTGTCCTCCTGATGGAACAGGGTATTGGTTATGACGAGGCCGTGTTCTAAGTATTTCGTCAGGAGGAGAGTGCCATTGGAGTTGGCTTTCCCTACCCCGTCTCTGCCGATCACACCTCCCCAGAGGTCAGTGTCCTTTCCTACTCTGGCGTTAAAGTCGCCAAGGACAATCAGCTTGTCGCCCGTTGGGACCCGGGACAGGGATTGTTCGAATCTGGAATAGAATTCCTCTTTGATCTCATCTATAGCTTCCAGTGTTGGGGCGTATGCTGAAGACCGTAGCACATTGGTTCCGGACTAGGTGAGCCGAAGAGTCAGGAGGCGTTCGTTTATCCCGCAAGGGGAGTCTCTAAGACGGCCCACTAGCATGTTTTTTACGGCGAAGCCAACCCCATGGAGGCGGCATTCTACTTCTGGTTTGCCTTTCCAGAAGAAGGTGTAGCCAGCACCTTGTTCTCTGAGCTGTCCTTCACCTGCCCACCGGGTCTCGCTTAGGGCGGCGATGTCTATGTCGAAGCGGTGCAGCATTCCGGTCTGTTGCTGTTGGGGTTGTCCATAGGGGTCCTAACATTCCATTTCCAGAACTTCAATTTAAGTGGGGAAGATGCCTGTGCGTGAATTATTTTAACATGGGGTGGCCGTTGCACACCAGCTACCACACGGGCTTGACAGAGCAAGGTCTTGGTCCAGTGGCAAGGGGATCCAAGACGACTGGAGACTAGGCTCAGCTGTTTAGGCCTAGTACATACAAACACACATGCTGCTACTGTGCTCCTTTCTGCTTCCCACTGGACCTCTCTCCCTGGGTTTCATAGGACGCAGTGGCGGCCTCACGAACTCGCTGTTAGCCCATGCTGCGCCGCTCCTGGGCCACGATCCCGCTACTGGTCCATACTGCGCTGCTCCTGGGCCACGATCCCGCTACTGGTCCATACTGCGCCGCTCCTGGGCCTCGACCTCCGTTCCTCGCCACTTCTGACCTCCGTGCCTCGTTGACTGCGAGTCCTCCTGCTGCTCTCTGACCTCCGGGCCTCTCGCTGTCCTCCGACCTCCGGATCTCCAGCTGCCCTTCGACCTCCGGGCCTCCCGCTGCCCTCCGACCTCCGGGCTCCCACTGCCCTCTGATCTCCAGGCCTCCCACTGCCCTCCGACCTCCGGGCTCCCACTGCCCTCCGATCTCCGGGCCTCCCACTGCCCTCCGATCTCCGGGCTCCCACTGCCCTCCGATCTCCGGGCCTCCCACTGCCCTCCGACCTCCGGGCTCCCACTGCCCTCCGATTTCCGAGCCTCCCGCTGCCCTCCGACCTCCGGGCTCCCACTGCCCTCCGACCTCCGAGCCTCCCGCTGCCCTCCGACCTCCGGGCCTCCCGCTGCCCTCCGACCTCCGGGCCTCCCGCTGCCCTCTGACCTCCGGGCCTCCCGCTGCCCTCCGACCTCCGGGCCTCCCGCTGCCCTCCGACCTCCGGGCTCCCACTGCCCTCTGACCTCCGGGCCGCCTGCTGCCCTCCGATCTCCGGACTCCCGCTGCCCTCCGATCTCCGGGCCTTCTGCTGCCTTCCGACCTCCGGGCTTCCCGCTGCCCTCCGACCTCCGGGCCTTCTGCTGCCTTCGACCTCCGGGCCTTCTGCTGCTCTCCGACTTCCGGGCCTCACGCTGCTCCCTGCGGTGGCTCCTGCTCCTGCTGCTTCTACCCAGGTCGGGTCTGCCGACACAGTGTGTCCAGGGCTATGTAGGTTTTACAGGGGAATGAGAAGGGCCTTAGAGCATATCTCCAACCATGAATAATGGTGAAGAGAGACTTTAATAAATAACTTACTAAGGAAAAACATGCTAACATTTTTTATGCTGTAAAAATATATAAATCTAGAAAAAGAAAATAACATCAATTTCGGAAAACAAAAATGCAAGATATAATAAAACAAATTATCAATTTTAATTCAACTGTGATTTTCTTCATTCTCTTCTGTCGATCCCTTTCCTGCTTATACTGGTACTTTGACATACTTCCTCTCTCAACATCTTTAAAACCAGAAACTTCAAATAGGGAGTTTCCCTATACATGATACACACATGCCATCAGCTTACTGTAGTCGAGGCACTATGGACAAGCAGTCAGTGTCAAGTCTCAGTTAATTAATAGTTTCTTCTACCAATGAGGAATACTGGAAGTGCAATACTTCCGTTTAACAGGTTGACAGTGAAGCTTATCGGTGTTTGTGTAACCATAGCATCTGTTCAAGCTCGTCGTGCTGTGAAGCAGCAGCTGCTGTTAATTCTAGAATAATTCTAGATCAGTAGAGCAAATCTTAATAAAACTTTTAAGAATCTGCTACTTTATTATAACAGTAACAAACATAACATGGATTTGAATGAATGCTATAACCTGAACTACTATACTCATGGCCAAAGCGTGAATATTTACTGGGCAAGGAGCCATGGCATATCAGTCTCCACAGCTGGTGTCAATGTGCAGCAGTCTTTTGTGAGAAACATCAAGGGCAAACAGGCAAAAAGTTTCACGTTTTTAAAATAAGCTGAGCTTAGGGAGCTGTGATGATGCACAATTTTAAAACTCTAATGAACATGGATTTTTAAGATGCTATATTACAGCTACAATCTATTATGTCTGTAATGTACTTATGAATGAGGCAATGTGTTGTACTAAACTGTAGTGACTTTGGTCCTTTATTTGTAACTCCGGAGTGAGGCAGCTGCATGGTGGGCAGCCTTTTATAAAGCCCCTGCCACCAGGGCAGGAAACCCCGGCCTCCACCAGTTGCACCCGCTCGTGGTGCCAGCATAGTATATACACAGTGTAAACCTTATTGATAGTACATCAGGTAAACAAGTCTCCATCTTATGCAACTATACAGTGACTACACAGAGAGTGTAACTGTAGTCTGCATATATAACATCACTCTCACCCAAGTCCTTTGTGCCAATTACTTTTGCACTATGTGCTCTGGCTTAGCTCTCCTCAGACTTAAATGCCAATAGCTCTTGCACCTTGGCTGTGCTTTGGCTTGGCTCTCTCCCTGTTAACCCCCAAGTCCTTTTGCCACAACGTTGGGTAGTGGTTACCAGTTTGGATGGTTCGATGATGCAGTGGAGGTTCCAGAGAGTGCTGGGTGTGATCCATGTGTATGTCCATGGCTACATACATGCATTCCCCCCCCCCCCCCGCCCCCACAGCGAGATCATGCAGCTGGTCCGTTACATTAACATACAGGGTCAGACACAGTGCAAGTACAGTTTGTATCATGACAACTTGGTTCACTAATTTACATTCATTACGTTTTGCAGTCGTGCGCCAGGATTGGGTAGCTAGCATTCATGGTTCAGTCATGCTCAGTACTGAGGTAGCAGTACAGGTATGCGAGGACGCTAGTTCCAGAGCAACCGGACGGGGTCCTAGTCATCTGATAGCGGCGCTGTGCCCCCTGCTAGCGGGGTGGGCTTGGTTCGCTCACCTAGCCAGGACTCAGGGCTATTGCCCTTGCCTACTGGTGGGCAGAGCCACAGATGCGTGTGGCCTCCCTGTCCTCCTTTGAGGGCTGCAGAATCTTCTGCCTGCTCTCTAACGGTGTTAGGAACCTGGCTGTTCCAGGTCCCGTTCGGGGAACTCGTTGGTTCAGCCCTGGATATGGCCTGGGTCTGGGGGCTGTGCCATCTCTACCCGGGTGGTGGGCAACGGCAGCCGACTGCGTGTATTGGCGCCGTTTTTGTTTCTGGGTCTATGGCGAATAGTGCCATCGGGTGCCTGCAGCATGGGATTAACCTGGAGCAGGGTATCTGGATCAGCGTTTTGTTCACAATCTTAATCGGTTTGTTACATTGATTGCCATGCATGCAATGTCTCTTTAAGTTCAGATGGTTGCAGGTCTCCTTTAAGAAAACCCTGCTGGCTTTACCCCAATCAAATCCTTTGTTAGACACCACGAGTTGGTTCCTCAGCGTTGCACTTTGTGGTATTGCTGCGGCCATCTTTTTTTTCAGCCACGCTGAACCTCGCTGCAGCAGGGACACCATCTTGCCTCTGTCCTCGAGGTCGATTGCCTTGATCCTTCTCTCCCGCGATTCTGCCACAAAAGCTGGAAGAGTGCCTGTGAATTGGATCTTCCTCCCCAGAAGTCCTGCCACTGGGAGCCAGGAAGATACTTTTAGGTCGTTCCGATCGGATCATTGTCATGCAGTAGTGATGGATGGTCTGTGCCTCAGGTGCTGCACTGGCCCAAGCGAAGGTGAGGTTTTGCTCTACCTCTGAGCACTGGGGACATCGATTGCTGGAGTGAAGAGGTTTTCCCATTTCCACTGGATCTTCCCCATCCACCTTCTTCCGAGTAGCGTTGGGCCATCACCTGCAACAATCCACAGAGGTAACTTGTGCACCATGCCATTATGGATTACACTTACATCCACACTACCAAGGACTGGGATCAGCTCCTTACTGTAGGTGCGCAACTGTTCCTGTACTGGAACCAGCTTGGGTCATTTTTCGGTTCCATAGCCTCTCAAAGGCACCCTGGCTCATCACTGACTGGCTCGCTCCCGTGTCCACTTCCATGATGACTGGAACGCCGTTTATCTCGACTTCCATCTTCACTGGAGGACAATCGATGGTGCAGGTATACACTCCATACACTTCTTCTTGGGGCTGAGCTGCCTCTCTGGCCAAATCATCATACTCCCCGCTGGATTCAAAGTCATCTACCGACTCCTCTGCTAGGCAGTGAGTCGTATTTCTTTTACACATACGCTGGAGGTGGCCCTTCGTGTTACAGGCTTTGCATACGTACTCAGCAAACCGACACTAGTGAGCCCTATGGTTTCCTCTGCAACACCAGCATGGTGCTACTCGATTAGTACCCCTCGGCAGACTCTGAGTTATGGAACCCTGAGGTCTGTGCTCTCTGCCCTGGGCAGAGACACGTTCTACAGTCTTGTCTGTGAGAGGCACCATTCTGTGTACAGTACTTGCCGGGTTTGGGTCCACAGGATGAATAATTTGCTTGGTGCTGCAGGTCGAGGTCATGAACGCCTGACTGTTGCTGATGGCCTTCTGCAGGTTGACTGTGGTGTCGGCAGATAATAGCTTGTGAAGGAGGCCCTCGTGGCCAATTCCCATAACGAAGCTGTCTCGCAATGCTTCGTTGAGGTGCATGCCAAAATCATGGTGCCGCAAGTCTCCTGAGGTCGGCAGCATATTTTGCAATCTCCTGGCCTCAGGTCTGTGGTGAGTGTAGACTCTGTGCCTGGCCGTGAGGATGCTCTGTTTTGGTTTTATTTGGTCGCAAATTTGTTCAGTCAGCTCATTGTATGTCTTATCCTTGGCCTTCGTGGGTGCCAGCAAGTCCCTGATGAGGCAATAGACCTCGGGCCCACAACTGGTCAGCAGTATAGCCAATGCGCTTCTCCGCCAATGCTTCCATCTCCGCTGCCAGGTCGTTTGCCACGAAATATTGCTCGAGCCTTTCCGTGAAGGCATCCCAATCATCACCCTCTGCAAAGTCTTTTAGTGTGTGAAAGTCCGTATACTCATCGTCAGTTATTATGTCTGTAATGTACTTATGAATGACTCCACGAGGCAATGTGTTGTACTCAAACTGTAGTGACCTTGGTCTTTTATTCGTAACTCCAGAGTGAGGCAGCCGCATGGTGGGCAGCCTTTTATACAGCCCCTGCCACCAGGGCAGGAAACCCCGGTCTCCATCAGTTGCACTCTCTAGTGGTGCCAGCATAGTATATACACAGTGTAACCCTTATTGATAGTACATCAAGCAAACAAGTCTCCATAATATGTAACTATACAGTGAGTACACAGAGAGTATATCTATAGTCTGCATATATAACATTCATGACCTTGTCATCACACATGGCCTTGAAACCTCTCCAACAGGGCACTCTCTAGTCACTCCCTCATCTCCTTTATCATATGTATTCACCTGTCTGCCTCTGACATCTCCACCATCAACTTATGTCCCTGAAAAAGCAACACACAATATCACAAGATAATTACAGATGGCAGGAAAAATAAAAAAGCAAATTATTATTTAAATGGAGAGAAATTACAAAATGCTGCAGTACAGAGGGACCTGGGGGTCCTTGTGCATGGAACACAAAAAGTTAGTATGCAGGTACAGCAAGTAATCAGGAAGGCAAATGGAATGTTAGCCTTTATTGCAAGGGAGATGGAGTACAAAAGCAGGCAAATCCTGCTATAACTCTACAGGGTATTGGTGAGGCCACACCTAGAGAACTGTGTACAGTTTTGATCATCTTATTTAAGGAGGGATATACTTGCATTGGAGGCAGTTCAGAGAAAGTTCACTAGGTTGATTCCTGAGATGAAGGAGTTGACTTATGAGGAAAGGTTGAGAAGGTTGGATCTATATTCATTGAAGTTTAGAAGAATGAGAGGTGATCTTATTGAAACATATAAGATAATGAGGGGACTCAATAAGGTAGATGCAGAGAGGATGTTTCCACTCGTGGGGGACTCGAGAACTAGGGGATATAGTTTCAGAATAAGGGGTCGCCCATTTAGAACTGAGATGAGGAGGAATTTCTTCTGTCAGAGGGTTGTAAATCTATGGAATTCTCTGCCCCAGAGAGCTGTGGAGGCTGGGTCATTGAATATATTTAAGGTAAACATAGACAGATTTTTGAGTGATAAGGGAGTGAAGGTTTATGGGGAGTGGGCAGGAAAGTGGAGCTGAGCCCAGGATCAGTTCAGCCATGATCTTATTAAATGGCAGAGCAGGCTCGAGAGGCCAGGTGGCCTACTCCTGCTCTTATTTCTTATGTTCTTATGAAGAAAGCCAGTTGGTCCATCTGAATGAATTAATCCCGAGAGATCATATCACTCCCCATTGTAGCATCCAATTGTTTCTCAAATGATTCCAAGGTTTTTGCCTTCATTACACATCCAAAAGTTTATTCCACACATCGATTGCTCTTTGTATTAAGAACAATTTCCTGTTATCAGTACTAAATTTACTTGAACCTGTGTCCCCTGTTTCTCCTCCCTCAGTTTAATTTCAAGTAATATTTCAGATTAACGTTTCCTATACCATTAACAATTTTATTTTTCCTACGTTACAACAGTGACAACACTTCAAAAAGTACTTAATTGGCTTTGGGATGTTCGGTGGTCAAGAAAAGTGCTATATAAATGCAGGTCTTTTTTTATTATATGCCTCTAACAAACCCCTGTTATACATCTGTTTGTAGAAAAAAATGCTTGTTTCTCCCGTTTTTCACATAACAAAGACCCCTAATTGATACAGGAGATCGGACTTGTGACTCTTGTCTGCACTGCCTCCAGTGCTTGAATATCTCTCTTGTTTCTTGATGATCAGAACTGGACATGGTGTTCTCGGTGTGGTCTGATCAGAGCACTCTACAGTTTGATCGTTACCTCCTCTGAGTTATATCTGCTGAAAGATGTGTACTTCAACATCAAGGCAAAGAGAAAATATGAAATGAAAATATCAAATAATATAAAATAAATAGTAAAGTATTCTATTGGCACATAAGTAACAAAAGGAGAACTAATATACGGATCGGGCCACTAAGGGATATGCACAAGATAAACTTACAGGCGATGATACTGAAATGACAAGAATACTGAATAGATAATTTGCCTCAGTTTTCACTGAAGAGGCTTAACAAGAGGAAATGACAACAATAGATGAAGTCAAGAGGATGTCGCAACAGTTAGGATGGAAAGAAAGGAGATACTAGACAAACTAGCAAACTTAAGCAGGACAGAGGCTTGGATTCATATGGATTGCACCACAGATACTCAAATAAACTAGGAGGGATTAGTATCCCTAATAAAAAATCAATAGGAAAAGGAAGAATGCCAGAGGACTGGCAAACAGCAAATATAATTTATTAGACCCATCTTTTGTTTCTTTACTTGTCCCATTACCATCTCCTTCGTCTTGCACCAACACTTTTGTCATTCCTTGTCTCCTTCCTCCCACCCTATCACAGACCTTCCCTTTTATTCTTTCCTCCCCTCCCTTTCCCTGCCTCTGTACTTGCTCAAAATCTGTTACATCTCTAACCTTTTCCAATTCTAAAGAAAGTTCATTGATCTGAAACGTTAACTCTGTTTCTCTCTCCATAGATGCTGCCTGACCTGCTGAGTGTTTACAACATTTTCTGTTTTTATAGCAAATATAATTCCTCTCTTCAAAAAAGAAGATATAACTAATCCAGGGAACTATAGACGAATTCGCTTAACGTCAGTGATAGGAAAGATACTATAATATTTCTAAAAGCTTGGATAACAAATTATCTCACAACAGAGAATATAATTAAAAATAGTCATCGTGCATTTTTAAAAGGAAGGTTATGTTTCCTGAAAATACAGGAAGACATAAACAGGCTTCCAGGGTGGGTGGATAACTGGCAAACTAAATTCAAAGTAACGAAGGGTGGTTCATTTCCATAGGAGGAATAAGGAGGCCACTTATTCCTTGGAAGGTAAGAAACTAAATGGAGTCGAGGAGCAAAGAGATCTGGGGATACAGATATATAAATCACTTAAAATAGTAACATAAGTTAATACGGCCATAAAGAGTGTAAACAAAGTACTAAAAATCATTTCTAGAGGAATAGAATACAAAAGCGGGGAGGTAATGATAAATTTATATAGAATCTTGGTGATATGTCCTTACTATACAGTACAAATGCACACGAGGCCCATACTAGAGAGAAGGTCACTCTGTGACCAGTAACTTTTATTCCAGCACTGAAGTGATGAAGGTGGGTGGAGCTTCCCCTTTTATACCTGAAAGTGCAGGTTAGGAGTGTCTCCCACAAGTTCACCACCTAGTGGTCAGTGTTCTTACGGTGTACGACTTAGGTCAGTTTATACATGGATTACAATGACATGACATTGAATGCATGACATCACCTCCCCCCCAAAGTCTTATTGGGATCACAGGTTAAGTCTCGCTGGTGGTTTACGCTCCCTTGTAAAGCACCTGAGTTGGGGCTCCGGTTGTTGGGCGCTGGCCTGAGTGTCTGCTGTTTGCGGTGCCTCAGGCCTGTCCGGACTGCCCACAGTGACTGGGCTCTCCTCCACTTGGTTTCGGTGTTCGGTCACCTGTGGTGGAGTGAACTCTACATCGTGTTCTTCCTCTGCTTCTTCTATGGGGTTGCTGAAGTCCTTTTCGTTTGATCCACGTGTTTGCGGCAGATTTGTCCATTGGTAAGTTTAACTACCAAAACCCTATTCTCCTCTTTGGTAATCACAGTGCCTGCGAGCCATTTGGGCCTTGCAGCGTAGTTGAGGACAAAGACAGTGTCATTGACATCAATACATCGCGCCCTTGCATTCCCGTCATGGTAGTCACATTGTGACCGGCTCCTGCTCTCAACAATTTCTTTCATGGTGGGGTGTATAAGGGATAACCTGGTTTTGAGCGTCCTTTTCATTAGCAGCTCAGCGGGTGGAACCCCTGTGAGCAAGTGTGGTCGGGATCTATTGGCCAACAGGAGGCGTGATAAGCGGCTTAGTTGGGATCCCCCTTGGATCCCCTGATTGATTATCTGCACTGTTCGTTCCACTTGGCCATTTGAAGCCGGCTTGAACGGTGCCATTCTGACATGGTTGATACCATTTCCTGCCATGAAGTCCTGGAACTCAATGCTTGTAAAGCACGGGCCACTGTCGCTGACCAAGACGTCAGGTAGACCATGGGCAGCGAACATTGCCCGTAGACTTTCTACCATGGCAGAGGATGTGTTTGAATTGAGGATGTCACACTCGATCCATTTGGAGTAGGCGTCTACTACAACCAAAAACATTTTTCCCATGAAAGGACCTGCGTAGTCCACATGGATGCGTGACCATGTCTTGGCGGGTCAGGACCAGGGGCTAAGGGGGGCTTCCCTGGGCACACGTGTTGCACCTGCGAACACAAAGTTCCAGGTCTGCATCTATCCCTGGCCACCAAACGTGTGACCTGGCAATTGTTTTCATCATGACAATGCCTGGGTGCTCATTGTGGAGTTCTCAGATGAACGCCTCTCTGCCCATCTGGGGCATGACTACTCAGTTTCCCCATAGTAGGCAATCGGCCTGAATCGAAAGTTCATCCTTGCGCCTGTGAAATGGTTTAAATTCCTCAGGGCATGCCCCGTACGTGGCTGCCCAGTCCCCATTCAGGACACATTTCTTGACTAAAGACAGTAGCGGGTCTCTATTTGTCCATACTGTAATCTGACGGGCTGTCACGGATGAGCCTTCGCTTTCGAAAGCTTCAACAGCCATGACCATCTCAGCAGCATGCTTGGTTGCCCCCTCGGTGGTGGCTAGTGTGAGCCTGCTGAGTGCATCGGCATAGTTTTCAGTGCCCGGTCTGTGCCGAATTGAGTAGTCATAGGCGGCTAACGTAAGTGACCACCTCCGTATTCGGGCCAATGCATTTGCATTTATGGCCTAGTTGTCAGCCAAAAGGGATGTTAGGGGTTTGTGATCTGTCTCCAGCTCAAATTTCCTGCCAAACAGGTACTGGTGCATTTTTTTTACTGCATATACACATGCAAGCGCTTCCTTTTCTACCATCCCGTAGCCCCTTTCTGCCTGGTACAGACTTCTGGAGGCATAAGCTACCGGCTGTAACTGACCCTTGGCATTAACATGTAGCAACACATACCCGACCCCATAGGACGACGCAACGCACGTTAAAACAAGTTTCTTACATGGGTCATATAGCGTTAACAGATTGTTGGAGCATAACAAATTGCGTGCTCTATCAAAAGCCCTTTCCTGGCTGTCCCCCCAAACCGATTCACGACCTTTGCGTAGGAGCACGTGTAGCATCTCTAACAGTGTGCGCAATTTGGGAAGAAAGTTATCAAAACAATTCAGGAGCCCCAGGAACGAACGCAGCTCCATCGTGTTATAGGCTCTGGGTGCTCTCTGGATCACTTCCGTTTTGGACGCAGTAGGTCTGATCCCGTCTGCTGCTACCCTCATCCCCAGGAATTCTATCTTTGGAGCTAGGAAGACGCACTTCGCCTTTTTCAGTCGCAGACCTACCCAGTCCAGTCTGTGTAGCACCTCCTCCAGGTTGTGGAGGTATTCTTCAGTATCGCAACCCGTGATGAGGATGTCGTCTTGAAAAACCACCGTCCTTGGAATCGACTTGAAGAGACTTTCCATGTTTCGTTGAAAGATCGTGGTGGCCGAGCGAATCCCGAACGGACATCTGTTGTACTCAAACAACCCCTTGTGTGTCGTGATGGTGGTCACCTTCTTTGACTCACTCGCCAGCTCCTGGGTCATGTAAGCTGAGGTCACGTCCACTTTTGAAAAAGGTTTGCCACCGGATAGCGTCGCAAAGAGGTCCTCCGCTCTCGGTAGCGGGTACTGGTCTTGGAGTGACACCCGATTGATGGCGGCCTTGTAATCACCACATATCCTGACCGACCCGTCCGCCTTGAGCACTGGCACGATCGGGCTCGCCCAGTCGCTGAATTCGACTGGCGAGATGATGCCTTCCCTCAGCAGGTGGTCCAATTCGCCTTCTGTCTTTTCCCGCATCACATACAGTACCGCTCTGGCCTTGTGATGTACTGGCCTGGTGTCCGGGTTTATGTGAATCACTACCTTGGCCTCCATGAAAGTGCCAATGCCTAGTTGAAATAATGAGTCAAATTTGTCCAAGACTTGTGAGCATGATATTCGTTCCAAAGAAGAAATTGCATTGACATCGCCCCATTTCCAGTTCATGACAGCAAGCCAACTCCTCCCCAGCAGTGTGGGACCGTCCCCCGGGACAGTCCAGAGTGGCAACCTGTTCTCCGAATCTTTGTGGGTCATGACTACCGTGGCGCTGCCGAGCACCGGAATGATCTCCTTTGTATATGTCCGTAACTGTGCGTCAATCGGCAATAATTTTGGCCTCCTGGCCTTGGACGCCCACAACTTGTCGAACTGTTTGATACTCAACAGGGACTGGCTGGCCCCCGCGTCTAGCTCCATTGATACTGGGATGCCATTGAGGAGCACTTTCATCATTATCAGTGGCATTCTGGTGTATGAACTGTATATGTGCTCCACATGAACTCGCTGAACTTCAGCTTCCAGCGATTTCCCCCAGTGTCCATTTGGCCTCGTAGGGCTTACATCGGGCCCGTCCTCCTCGTACATCAACCTGGCTGCAGGCTTCCTGCACATATGTGCCAAGTGACCGCTGACGTTGCAATTTCTGCAGGTATATTGCTGATACCTGCAAGCTCTGGCTGTGTGTTTGCCTCCACACCTCCAACATGAGCCGTTGTTGGAAACAAAAGGTCCATTACCAGTCGATCATCTCTGACTGTCTCTGTAACTGTCCTTAAACGCACCATTGACAGGTGTTGATGGCCCCATTACTGGCCGCATTGTCCCTTGCGATGGCATGAATCGCCGTTCAGCTAGCCATTGTCTCTGTTGAATTCCCCCTTTGGATTCGACTATATGCTCGGGCATGTCCGATTGCCCCTGTCTGCCTGGAGAACTGTGTGCCGCATTAACAATGTTGATTCCCTGTCCATTTGCTGCATTTAAACCAAGATTTTTGTCAAACATCTTTCTGGTCCCTTCCTCCCCTGAGATAAATGTCTGGGCCATCAAAGCCGCCATTTCCAGGGTCAAGTCTTTGGTCTCAATCAGTTTCCTGAAAGCCCCAGCATGCCCGATGCCCTCAATAAAAAAGTCTCGCAGCATCTCCGCTCTGCATGCATCTGGGAACTTACATAGACTCGCCAGTCGCCGGGGGTCTGCCACGAAGTCTGGAACACTTTGCCCGCTGCCAGTGCGTGTAAAACTGGTGTCTTGCCATGTGCATGCTGCTCGCCAGTTTAAAGTGTTCCCCGATCAACTTACTGAGCTCTTCAAAAGTCTTGTCCGCCGGCTTCTCTGGCGCTAGAAGGTCCTTCATCAGGGAGTACGTCCTGGATCCACAAACCGTCAGGAGTTGAGCCCTGCTTTTGCCGGCCGAATCCTGTCCCAGCCATTCCTTAGTGACGAAACTTTGCTGTAGTCTCTCAATAAAATCGTCCCAATCATCACCAACACAGTACCTCTCGTCTGTGCTGCTAATGGCCATGCTCGCGTGGTTTAAATCCCAGTTTTTCGTCGCCAATGATATGTCCTTACTATACTGTACAAATGTACACGAGGCCCATACGAGAGAGAAGGTCACTCTGTGACCAGTAACCTTTATTCCAGCACTGAAGTGATGAAAAGCTTCCCCTTTTATACCTGAAAGTGCAGGTTAGGAGTGTCTCCCACAAGTTCACCACCTAGTGGTCAGTGTTCTCACGGTGTACGACTTAGGTCAGTTTATACATGGATTACAATGACAGTTGAAATGACTTGGTTAGACCACACTTGGAGTACTGTGTGCAGTTCTGGTCTCCATATGACAAAATGATATTGAAGCACTGGAGAATGTACAGAAAAGATTTACAAGGAAATGTTACCAGAAATTGTAACGATCCAACTATCAGGAAAAATTGAGCCAGCTGGGGCTCTTTTCTCCTGAAACGATAAGACTAAGAGGAGACCTGATAGAGGTTTTTAAAATTCTGATGGTGTTTGATAGGGTGGATGTGGAGAAATTGATTCCACTTGTGGGTAAGTTCACAACAATGGGACATTAATATAAGAGAACCACTAAAAGATTCCCCCCAAAATTAGGAAAATTGTCTTTTCACAATAGAGTGGTGAGAATGTAGAATCCGCTGCCACATGGAGTGGTTGAGGCAGATAGCATGGCTGCAGTTAAGGGGCGGCTTGGTGCATACTTGAGGAAGAAGGGAATTGCGGTAGGATACAAAGAGGTAATTAGAATAGGAGGAGGCTCGCATGGGGTATAAACACGATACGTCATTTAAGCCAAATGGCTTGTTTCTGTTCATCATCTCAATGTAATTCCATTAGCTTTGTTGATTGCTGCTCTGCATACATTGCACATGTTTAGGGTCAGCTGTGGCTCAGTTGGTAGCACCCTCGCCTCTGAGTCAGAAGGTTGTCAGTTTAAGTCCCACTTCAGAGACTTTAAGCACACAAATCTGCGTGGCACTCCAGTGCAGTGCTGAGGGAGTGTTGCACTGTCGGAGGTGCAGTCTTTTGGATGAGACGTTAAACCGAGGCCCCGTCTACTCTCTCAGGTGGGCATAAAAGATCCCATGGCACTATTTCGAAGAAGAGCAGGGGAGTTATCCCCGATGTCCTGGCCAGTATTTATCCCTCAATCAACATCGCTAAAACAGTTTATCTGGTCATTATCACTTGGCTATCAGTGGGAGCTTGCCGTGCGCAAATTGCTTGCCGCCTTTCCTACATTACAACACTGACTACACTTCAAAAAAAGTACTTCATTGGCCGTAAAGCACTTTGAGACATTCAGTGGTTGTGAAAGGCGCTATATAAATGCAAGTCCTTCTGTTTATTGATGGGTCTGCTCCTAGATCTCTTTCATCTTCATCGTTAGCTGTTAGAACATTCATGAAATATGTGTCATCTCCTTTACACTTGTCTGCATTAAATTTCACCTGCCATATTTCATTGCTGTTTGTGGGGCCTTGCTATGTGCAGATTGTCTGTCACATTCCCCTCCATTACAACAGCGACAATACTTCAAAAGTACTTCATTAGCTGTGAAGTGCTTTGCAACATTCTGACTTTAGGAAAGGGACTGTATAAATGCAACTTCTTTCTTTCTTTATCACACCAATCTGGCATCACACCAAATCCCAGTTCCATCCTACTGCTGTTAACATACACACTTTTCCAGCAAAAATTGCTGGGCAGCTCAGCCCCTCCTTACTAATCTTTGGATGCTGAGGCCAGTAGTAGCACTGCCACCTTGTATGGGATCAGCTAACTCGGCTGATTGATCTGAAATCTGTTAGGTTTCTATGGCTTAGTACTTCAGGGTCATTTATCCATTGAGCCTTCGTGGCAACAGTGTGCATTTTCATTTTAAATGGGATCTAAGATGATCTGAGTTAAGAGCAGGAAGGTCTTACTGCAGTTGTACAGGGCCTTGGTGAGGCCTCACCTGGAATATTGTGTTCAGTTTTGGTCTCCTAATCTGAGGAAGGACATTCTTGCTATTGAGGGAGTGCAGCGAAGGTTCACCAGACTGATTCCCGGGATGGCAGGACTGACATATGAGGAGAGACTGGATCGATTGGGCCTGTATTCACTGGAGTTTAGAAGAATGAGAGGGAATCTCATAGAAACATATAAAATTCTGACAGGACTGGACAGGTTAGATGCAGGAAGAATGTTCCTGATGTTGGGGAAGTCCAGAACCAGAGGACACAGTCTAAGGACAAGGGGTAAGCCATTTAGGACTGAGATGAGGAGAAACTTCTTCACTCAGAGAGTTGTTAACCTGTGGAATTCCCTACCGCAGAGAGTTGTTGATGCCAGTTTGTTGGATACATTCAAGAGGGAGTTAAATATGGCCCTTACGGCTAAAGGGATCAAGAGGTATGGAGAGAAAGCAGGAAAGGGATACTGAGGTGAACGATCAGCCATGATCTTATTGAATGGTGGTGCAGGCTCGAAGGGCAGAATGGCCTACTCCTGCACCTATTTTCTATGTTTCTATGCATGGTTTGGTTAGTGACTCCGCTAACTCACTGTTAATTGTTATCGTCTGACCCTATTTCCATTGAATTTGAAATATATTTTGTGAAAATAATATTATCATGTGTGTTATAGGCATAAACATACACCAGATAAAGCTGGTATTTACACCGATAGTTTTTTTAACTCAGTATTTCCATTTTTTGATTATTTGTTCTTGGATCTTAGCAACACTGGCGAGGTCACATTTTTAGGCCATCCCCAGGTACCCTGAGGGCATTCCAAGTCAATCACATAGTGTGGAATTAGAGTCATATGTAGGCCAGACCAGGTAGTGGTGGTATGCTCCTTTCCCTGAAGGACATGAATGAAGAAGTGGAGTTTTTGCGACAACAAAAGAGAAGGCTGAGGGGGCCCTTATAGAGGTCTTTAAAATTATAAATGGTTTTGATAACGTAGACAGAGAGAGAGTATTTCCACTTCTGAGGAAGAGCAAAACTCGAGGCCATCAATATAAGATAGTCACCAAGAAATCAAATAGGGAATTCAGAAGAAACTTCTTTACCCAGAGAGTGGTGAGAATGTGGAACTCGTTACCTCAGGGTGTGGTTGATGTGAATAATATAGGAAGAAAGTGTTCGAAGACCAGGACCTCAAATCTGGCACCAAGCTTATGGTCTACAGGGCTGTAGTAATACCCGCCCTCCTGTATGGCTCAGAGACATGAACCATACACAGTAGACACCTCAAATCGCTGGAGAAATACCACCACGCTGTCTCTTTTTTACCCAGAGAGTGGGGAGAATGTGGAACTCGCAATCAAAGGGAGTAGTTGAGGCCAATAGTATAGATGCATTTAAGGGGAAGCTCCACTTTGAGGGACTGCCTAAGGAGAAGAAGAACAAGAAGAACAAGAAGAGATAAACATGAGGGAGAAGGGAATAGAGGGTTATGCTGACAAAGTTAGATGAGGAAGGATGAGAGGAGGCTCGAGTGGAACATAAACACAGCCATGGGCCGAATGACCTGTTTCTGTGCTGCATAGTCTATGTAATATATGTAATCTAGCAGCTTTCATGGTCACTGTTTTCTAGTGCTAAATTTTAAAAAAATTCAATTTCACAACTTGCAATGGTGAGCTTGGAACTTATAAATTCTGGGTTGCCAGTCCAATGTCATAACCATTAAGCTACCATACTCTGGGGTCCCTGCATGTTACAGGATTGTGAATCTAAAGCAAGATGGTGCAGAACGCTGGTTTATTTGGCAGACACAGGCAAATCCAAATAAAATAGTTTTGTTTTTGAATATTTCTGTACAAGAAGTAGTTAGTGAAGAGTTTGAAAATAGTTGCTTATTGATACACTCATAATAAAGGATGAAACTGAGTACTGTGAACAATGAGTAAGTGTGACCTTAGCTCTTTTAATAAGACTCCAGAGTGCAGGTATCTCGTGGGTGGCCTGCTTATACACTGTGCTACCAAGGGATGCTGGGATCTCTTGGGACTCCAACAGGTAGGCCCTCTGGTGGTGTGATACAGGTTGCCAAGGGTTAAATACATAACATCACTCCCTCGTAAAGTTAATAGTACACTTATTTACAGGGTGAGATGATCTGGGGCTTTTCGCTCCCTTGTCGATTGTCTCGGTACAAATGCGGGTGTGGGTGAGTTTGTTAGTTCTTCACTGGGCTGTTTGGCAGCTGGCCTTGCCGGGCTGCTGGGGATGGTGAGTTCGGCTTCGTGGTCAACCATGATGTCGGTTGCCACTTGTGTGTGTTGGAGGGTGAAAGCTGGTGGTGTCTTCTTCGGGTTGTTTGTAGCTGTTGGTGAACCTCAATTTGATTTTGGTCCAAATGTTTTCTGCACATTAGTCCATTGGCCAATTTGACCTGAAACACCCTACTCCTCTCTTTGGCTATGACCGTGCCAGTGGGCCATTTGGGACCCTGTCCATAATTGAGTACAAACACAGGGTCATTGACCTCAATATCGCGTGACAAATTTGCGCAGTCATGGTACATACTTTGTTGATGCCGCCTGCCCTCCACGTGATCATGGAGATCAGGATGGACAAGTGAAAGCCTTGTTTTGAGCGCCCTTTTCATGAGCAGCTCGGCTGGTGGAACCCCGGTGAGTGAGTGGGGTCTGGTGTGGTAGCTGAGCAGCACTCGGGACAGCTGGGTCTACAGGGAGCCTTCCGACACACATTTCAAGCTTTGCTTGATGATCTGAACTGCCCGTTCTGCCTGGCCGTTGGATGCGGCTTTGAACGGGGCAGATGTGACGTGCTTGATCCCATTGCGGGTCATGAATGCCTTGAATTCAGCGCTGGTGAAACATGGCCCAGTGTCGCTGACTAGGCCATCAGGCAGGCCGTGTGTGGCACACATGGCTCGTAGGCTTTCGATGGTGGCCGTGGACATGCTTACAGACATTATTACACATTCAATCCATTTTGAATAAGCGTCCACGACAACCAAGAACATTTTGTCTAGAAATGGGCCCGCGTAGTCCACGTGGATCCTCGACCATGGTTTGGAGGGCCACGAGCACAAACTTAGCGGTGCCTATCTGGTTGCATTGCTTAGCTGAGAGCAAGTGTTGCACTGGTGCATGCATGACTCTCAATCTGAGTTGATGCCGGGCCACCACATATGGGATCTGGCTATGGCTTTCATTATTACAGTGCCTGGTTAAGTGCTGTGTAGTCACAAATGAACATTTCTCTGCCTTTCTTGGGTAAGACCACGCGATTACCCCACAACAGACAGTCCGCCTACAAGGACATTTCGTCTTTGCCCCTGTGGAACGGCTTAATTGCCTCCTGCATCTCCGCTGGGATGCTGGACTAGCTCCCATGGAGGACACAGTTTTTTACCAAGGACAGTAAAGAATCCTGGCTGGTCCAGGTCCTGATCTAGCGAGCCGTAACGGGTGACTTTTCGTTTTCGAATGCATTCATTACCATGAGCAAGTCCGCAGGCTGTGCCATTTCCACCCCAGTGGTGGGCAATGGTAGCTGACTGAGAGCATCAGCGCAGTTCTCTGTACCCGGTTTGTATGCCGACAGCATGAGCGCCCATCTTTGAATGCGGGCAGAGGCATTGGTGTTCATCCCTTTGCTCTCAGAGAATAGCGATATGAGCGGCTTGTGGTCAGTTTCAAGCTCAAACTTGAGGCCAAACAAGTACTGGTGCATTTATTTTACCCCGTAAATGCACGCCAGAGCCTCTTTTTCAAACATGCTGTCGGCCCTTTCGGCCTTGGACAGACTCCTGGATGCATTAGCGACTGATTGCAAAATCCCCGATTCGTTAACCTGCTGTAACACACACCCGACCCCGTATGACGACGCATCGCAAGCGAGCATGAATCGTTTACATGGGTTATACAGGACAAGCAGTTTGTTTGAACAGAACAGATTTCTAGCTTTCTCAAAGACAGCCTCTTGTGAATTCCCCCATACCCAGTCATCTCCCTTGCCCAGTCGCACATGTAGGTGCTTAACCCAGGTAGGAAATTATCGAAATAGTTGAGGGGTCCCAGGAACGACCGCAGCTCCGTCATGTTCTGTGGTCTCGGCGCATTCTTGATGGCCTCCGTCTTGGCATCGGTGGGTCTGATGCTGTCTGCTGCGATTATTCTTCCGAAGAACTCGACCTCCGGCACCAGAAAAACACACTTTGAGTGTTTCAACCTGAGTCCCATGCGATCCAACCAACTAAGAACCTCTTCCAGATTCTTCAAGTGCTCAATGGTGTCCCGACCTGTAACCAGTATGTCGTCCTGGAAAAGCACGGTGCGAGGGACCGACTTTAGCAGGCTCTCCATGTTCTGTTGGAAGATTGCCATGGCCGACCAAATCCCAAACGGGCATCTGTTATAGATGAACAGACATTTGTGCGTGTTGATGCCGGTGAAGCCTTTCAAAGATTCCTCCAGCTCCTGAGTCATGTAGGCCGAGGTCAGGTCCAACTTGATGAATGTCTTCACTCCTGCCAGGGTCGCAAATAGGTCGTCTGCCTTGGGTAGTGGGTACTGGTCCTGTAGCAAAAAACGGTTAATCGTTACTTTATAGTCCCCACAAATTCTGACCGTGCCGTCACCTTTAAATAGCGGGACAATCGGACTGGCCCACTCATTGAATTCCACCAGCGCAATGATGCCTTCTGGCTGTAGCCTGTCCAGCTCAATTTCCACTTTCTCACGCATCATATATGGTACCGTCTGTGCCTTGTGGTGGATGGATCGCGTACCGGGAACCAAATGGATCTGCACTTTTGCCACGAGAAGCTTCCAATGCCTGGCTCGAACAACGATGGAAATCTGCTCAGAACCTGGGCACATGAGGCGTCGTCAACGGACGAAAGCGCTCGGATGTTGTCCCAGTTCCAGTGGATTTTTCCCAGCCAGCTTCTGCCAAACAATGTGGGGCCATCCCCTGGCACAATCCACAGTGGGAGTTCATGCACTGCTCCATCATCGGAGACTTTGACTTCTGCACTGCCAATTACAGGGATCAGTTCCTTGGTGTAAGTTCTTAGCTTGGTGTGAATGGGCTTGAGCTTGGGCCTGTGTGCCTTGTTGCACCACAGCCTGTCGAAGGCCTTTTTGCTCATTATGGACTGACTCGCACCCATGTCCAGTTCCATGGATACTGGAATTCTGTTCAGTTTAACTTTCAACATGATCGGAGGATATTTCGTGGTGAAGGTGTGTACCCCGTACACTTCTGCCTCCTCGGTTCGAGTCTCCAATTCAGCCTAATCCACAGTGGATCGATCTTCCTCTGCAAAGTGATGGTTTGCAGGGTTTGCAGCTCGCCTGCACATTCACTGGAGGTGTCCCATTGTTCTGCAGTCATTGCATGCATAGTGCTTGAAGCGGCATTGATGGGCCCGATGATCACCTCCACAACGCCAAAAAGGTGTTAACTGCCTCGCCTTAACGATTGATAGTGGACTCTGGGTCATCTGAGGTCGTGCAGCAGCCGGTGTAGACGTTATGCCATGTATATTCCCGCTCGAAAACAACGTTGCTTTGTGCACAGTACTGGCCGAATCCTCTTTATGCTGCAAAATTTGTTTGGTGTTGTCGCTGGTGGACATAAATGCCTGCGCTATCATTAAGGCTTTGCTCAGATTCGGAGTTTCAACAGTCAACAGTTTGCGAAGGATTACCTCATGGCCAATGCCAAGCACAAAAATGTCTCTCAGCATTTGTTCTAGGAATCCCTCAAATTCGCCTTGTCCTGCGAGGCGCCTTAGTTCGGCGACATAGCTCGCCACTTCCTGGCCCTCCGACCGTTGACATGTGTAGAACCGATACCTCGCCATCAGAATGCTTTCTTTAGAATTTAGGTGCTCCCGGACCAGCGTACACAATTCTTCATAGGATTTAGTTGTTGGTTTTACCGGAGCTAGAAGATTCTTCATGAGGCCATAGGTTGTGGCCCCACAGACAGTAAGGAGGATCGCCCTTCGTTTAACAGCGTTTTCGTCCCCTTCCAGCTCGTTGGTCGAAGTATTGGCCGAGTCTCTCCATGAAGGCCTCCCAATCGTCCCCTTCTGAGAACTCCAGGATACCAACTGTTCTTTGCATTTTCGCGCGGTTGTTCGTTATCTCATCGCCAATTGATACGCTCATAATAAAGGATGAAACGGAGTACTGTGAACAATGAGTAAGTGTGACCTTAGCTCCTTTAATAAGACTCTAGAGTGCAGGTACCTCATGGGTGGCCTGCTTAAATACAGTGTTCCCAAGGGATGCTGGGATCCCTTGGGACTCCAACAGATAAGCCCTTTGGTGGTAGTGTGATACAGGTTGCCAAGGGTTAAATACATAACACTTCTATCTTCCAAAATACAGAAGACTACCCCCATAATACTGAGGAGGTCAGTATGTGCCATTGCTGCAATTTGAATCCAGGAACCAAAACATGAACAGCCTACATTATCAAACCATCCAACTGCAAAAAATGATAATTACTAGAAGTCTATAGACCCTTCTTAAAGCACTTTGTTGCAGTTTTATTCATTTTCTTTCAATTATGTAGCAAAAAGGCTGGTTTTTAATTTATATACATCTGTTTTCCACTATTGTAACTGTCTTCTTTGATGGTGGTGCCACATTTCATCAAATTCTGCCCACAGAATCACTGTAACCACAATGGCTACCACAATGGAACTGCATTTTAGTAGTAGCTTACTCCTTGTGATTGTGGTTGGTCTTTAATGAAAAAGCAAACACTTTGTTTCACTATCTGAAAAGTACACCTTCACTCGCCCTTAGTGAATCTTGCAGTTAAGTTTAACAAAATTAAACTAACAACCTATCATTAAGGGTGAAAACACACAAAAGTTTGGCAATTAATGCAATTTCCTGCTGCTTCAAGTTTCTCTCTATCTGCAGGCTTCCAATAGTTCTGTCATTCATGAAATATGTAGCCGATTTGTTTCTATAACACAAGTCATGTCTTGGTAACCCTGGCTAATTCGCCATGCCTCTAATACTGGGAGACAAGCCAACCTATTACAGATCAGCATTCTGATAGAGAATTTACCACGGCATACACTTTGGCTTTATGGCAAGACAATGTAACACAACACAACAACTCACTGGTGCCTTAGGCACACAGGCAACAAATCATTTTCCTTGCCTTCTTTCGCTATTCTTTGTTCCTGTACTTTGGACAGATCCATTTCCTGAAGCATATTTTCATTGTGCGTCACTCACTGGACCCTGGCTAGCTACTCTTTGTCCAGCATGTTTGAAGCTATTTTTCAGGATCCACCACTAAGTGTTTCTCACATGTGGTAAAACCATGTCATCCTCTTTTTATGTCATTTTATAAATATAAGCATTTTGTTGAAGGAAACACCGGCTACATTTCATTTCCCCTTATTCATTAACATGTCAAGCAGCCAAATCTACAGATCTTTTTTGACCCGCATCTCAAAGCAGAATCATCAAATGTCTGTGCGCACTTATAAACCAACATTTTATAATATGCATCTGAAGGCTTTGAGAGTGGCTTCAAGCAAAAATATTATTGACATTTTTACTCACATAAAAATAAATATTGATTCCTTTGAATCTGTTTACTCCACTGTATTGTTCATTTAAAGGGGCACTGTGTTCATGAAATTAAAATGTTTTGCAATGATTTTTGCATGTTTAGTAAAGGAGTAGAGACAGAAAAGCCAGGTATCATTTATGTCATGATAACATCATACACAAGTGGTGCAATTATGTGTTTTGATGTACTTGATATAAACAAATGGATAAAAAGGATTACACTTACTCCATGAAGATCATGTCCTTTTATGTTATCATGCAGACGGCAATGAGAATTGCTAACATCACAAAGATTTATTCTGTGTATAATTTCATACCCCACACTACAAATTCTTATGGCTTTTTTGTACTCTGTGTAATTACCAGCAACAATTTCATAAGACATCTGCCCTTGAAACTGACTGCATTTTGTTGTTACCAACATACGGTCAATGATGGGCAGGTAAAGACCATCTGGTCCATCGAGCCTGTCCCACACAATTGCGATACCTTGTGTATCACAATTATACACTCCACCCCATCGAAACCATGTGATCTCCTGGGAGAGACAAAAAAACAATTAAAAAACCCAGGCCGATTTGGGGAAATAATCTGGGAAATTCCTCTCCGACCCATCTAGCTGATCGAAACTGGTCTAGGATTGTTGTGTTACCTAATATGCAAAATGTTTGTAAAAAATGTTTTTAAAATTCTCTGCTCCTCTCCTGGTATTATGTTCTCTTGGTTGTTCGCATCCCTCTGATCGCCAGCAAACAACAACTTGCATTTATATAATGCCCGAGAAATCTCGGCCTTCCCAGGTCCATACAGCGTGTGTACGGACCCGAGAAGGCATTGCAAAAGCCAGTTTTCAACGCACAATGCGCATGCGTGGAAAACCAGCTTTTCTAATCCGTCAAGTTCTGGATTGACACATCCAACGCATCTCAGCAGCCAGGACATTCGTATGGGCATGACTGCGGTGTTTACCTTGCCCAGCAGATGTCCTGAAAACTCTTGCGCCTGATAAAAGCAGGCACACTTTTACAGGTGTAAGAGTTTTATTACATACAAAAACATAGTAAATAAAATTTAAAACACGTTAGTTTTAAAAAACCCTGCCCACCAAAGTAAGTTTATTTTAAACCATAATTAAAAAACTTTTAAAAAAAAATCAGAATTTTTTTTTTATAAGACATTTATTCATTTTAATTTAAATTAATCTTAAATATGTGGTGTATTTTTTCTATTTTTTATTTGTGTTTTGGTGTTTGGGGGGTGTTTCTCAATCATAATAATGAGAACTCCTACTAATGGAGTTCCCATTATTATGAATGAGAAAATACTGTACCTTGATTGGCAGAGGGTGTAATCATACAAAAATGGATGCCAAGCCAAAGGAGGAGATATTAGATATTAGAAGGGGTGACCAAAAACATTGAATATATTCAGGTCACAGATAGATAGATTTTTAACCAATAAGGGAATTGAGGATTATGGGGAGCGGGCGGATAGGTGGAGCTGAGTCCACGGCCAGATCGGCCGTGGTCTTGTTGAATGGCGGAGCAGGCTCGAGGGGCTAGATGGCCTACTCCTGTTCCTAATTCTTATGTTCTTATGTTCTTATTAATGTTGGGGAGGTCCGGAACCGGGGGTCACGGTCTGGGGATGGGGGGTAGGCCATTTGGGACCGAGATGAGGAGTGACTTCTTCACCCGGAGGGTGGTGAACCTGTGGCGTTCTCTGCCACAGGAAGTTGTTGAGGCCAAGTCACTAAATATATTCAAAAAGGAGTTAGATGTAGTCCTTACTACTAGGGGGATCAAGGGGTATGGCGAGAAAGCAGGAATGGGGTACTGAAGTTGCATGTTCAGCCATGAACTCATTGAATGGCGGTGCAGGCTCGAAGGGCCGAATGGCCTACTCCTGCACCTATTTTCTATGTTTCTATAAAAAGAGTGTCGAAAAGGAGGAGAGGTTGACGGAGAAATGGAAGGGTTTAGTGAGGGTATCATAGTCAAGCCTGAGCATCAACAAACGTCCACACATGCACATTTTCAGAAGAAGTCACAATAATGATCAGGAGTGGGATCCCACTCTAATTTTTCCCTTTCCTACCCGAGGGTCATTGAAGGACATGATAGAATTCCAACTGCTCATCATCTGAGATCAGCTAACTCAGCATAATCCTTTAAATCAAAAAAATATCATATTAGTTCAATGGAGTTGCAGGACAGGAGTTCATCCTTCTGGATTTTCCCACACTTTGTGTTTCTAATTTCAATCTTGTCACTGTATGGATCCAGAGAGTGCAGTCCATGTACACTTAGTCAAATGCTGCCTTGATGTCAATGTCCATCACCAAAGAATGGCTCGGTAGTACCACTACGAACAGTGCTGGCCGAGCTCTGAATAACATAGCTGTCAGACTGGGCTTGCGGTAGGAGGTGGGAGAAGCAACACGAGGGAATAATCTACTTGACTTCCTCCTCGCCAATCTATATTTTGGTGCAGTCCTCCATATTATTAGCTATACCCCCTAATTTGATATCATCTGCACATTATGGCACCATACCTCTACTTTCTGACTCCAAATCATTGATTTATATGGTGAACAATACTTCCTTCCAATTCGAGAAAATTCCCTTAACTCCTACTCTTAAATAGAAACATAGAAACATACAAAATAGGTGCAGGAGTAGGCCATTTGGCCCTTCGAACCTGCGCCACCATTTAATAAGATCATGGCTGATCATTCCCTCAGTACCCCTTTCCTGCTTTCTCTCCATACTCCTTGATCCCCTTAGCCGTAAGGGCCACATCTAACTCTCTCTTGAATATATCCAATGAACTGGCATCAACAACTCTCTGCGGCAAGGAATTCCACAGGTTAACAACTCTCTGAGTGAAGAAGTTTCTCCTCATCTCAGTCCTAAATGGCCTACCTCTTATCCTAAGACTATGTCCCTGGTTCTAGAGTTCCCCAACATCAGGAACATTCTTCCTGCATCTAACCTGTCCAGTCCCATCAGAATCTTATACGTTTCTATGAGATACTCTCTCATCCTTCTAAACTCCAGTGAATAAAGGCCCAGTTGATCCAGTCTCTCCTCATATGACAGTCCAGCCATCCCTGGAATCAGCCTGGTGAACCTTCACTGCACTCCCTCAAACGCAAGAACGTCCTTCCTCAGATTAGGAGACCAAAACTGAACACAATATTCCAGGTGAGGCCTCACCAAGGCCCTGTACAACTGCAGTAAGACCTCCCTGCTCTTATACTCAAATCCCCTAGCTATGAAGGCCAACATACCCTTTGCCTTCTTCACCGCCTTCTGTACCTGCAAGCCAACTTTCAATGACTGATGAATCATGACACCCAGGTCTCGTTGCACCTCCCCTTTTCCTAATCTGCCGCCATTCAGATAATATTCTGCCTTCGTGTTTTTGCCCCCAAAATGGATAACCTCACATTTATCCACATTATACTGCATCTGCCATGCATTTGCCCACTCACCCAACCTGTCCAAGTCACCCTGCAGCCTCTTAGCATCCTCCTCACAGCTCACACCGCCACCCAGTTTAGTGTCAACTGCAAACTTGGAGATATTACACTCAATTCTTTCATTGAAATCGTTAATGTATATTGTAAAGAGCTGGGGTCCCAGCACTGAGCCCTGCGGCACCCCACTAGTCACTGCCTGCCATTCTGGAAAGGACCCATTTATCCCGACTCTCTGCTTCCTGTCTGCCAACCAGTTCCCTATCCACGTCAGTACATTATCCCCAATACCATGCGCTTTGATTTTGCACATCAATCTCTTGTGCGGGATCTTGTCAAAAGCGCTTTGAAAGTCCAAATACACCACATCCACTGGTTCTCCCTTGTCCACTCTGCTGGTTACATCCTCAAAAAATTCCAGAAGATTCGTCAAGCATGATTTCCCTTTCATAAATCCATGCTGACTTGGACCGATCCTGTCACAGCTTTCCAAATGCGCTGCTATTTCATCCTTAATGATTGATTCCAACATTTTCCCCACTACTGATGTCAGGCTAACCGATCTATAATTACCCGTTTTCTCTCTTTCTCCCTTTTTAAAAAGTGGTGTTACATTAGCTACCCTCCAGTCCATAGGAACTGATCCAGAGTCGATAGACTGTTGGAAAATGATCACCAATGCATCCACTATTTCTCGGGCCAATTCCTTAAGTACTCTGGGATGCAGACTATCAGGCCCCGGGGATTTATCGGCCTTCAATCCCATCAATTTCCCTAACACAATTTCCCGCCTAATAAGGATATCCTTCAGTTCCTCCTTCTCACGAGAGCCACTGTCCCCTAGTACATTCGGAAGGTTATTTGTGTCTTCCTTCGTGAAGACAGAACCGAAGTATTTGTTCAATTGGTCTGCCATTTCTTTGTTCCCCATTATAAATTCACCTGAATCCGACTGCAAGGGACCTACGTTTGTCTTCACTAATCTTTTTCTCTTCACATATTCATAGAAGCTTTTGCAGTCAGTTTTTATGTTCCCTGCAAGCTTCCTCTCGTACTCTATTTTCCCCCTCTTAATTAAATCCTTAGTCCTCCTCTGTTGAATTCTAAATTTCTCCCAGTCCTCAGGTTTGTTGCTTTTTCTAGACAATTTATTTGCCTCTTCCTTGGATTTAACACTATCCTTAATTTCCTTTGTTAGCCACGGTTGAGCCACCTTCCCCGTTTTATTTTTACTCCAGACAGGGATGTACAATTGCTGAAGTTCATCCATGTGATCTTTAAATGTTTGCCATTGCTTATCCACCGTCAACCCTTTAAGTATCCTTTGCCAGTCTATTCTAGCCAATTCACGCCTCATACCGTCAAAGTTACCTTTCCTTAAGTTCAGGACCCTAGTTTCCGAATTAACTGTGTCACTCTCCATCTTAATAAAGAATTCTACCATATTATGGTCATTCTTCCCCAAGGGGCCTCACACAACAAGATTGCTAATTAGTCCCTTCTCATTACACATCAACCAGTCTCGGATGGCCAGCTCTCTAGTTGGTTCCTCGACATTTTGATCTAGAAAACCATCCCTAATACACTCCAGGAAATCCTCCTCCACCAGTTTGGTTAGCCCAATCAATATGTAGATTAAAGTCACCCATGATAACTGCTGTACCTTTATTGCACACATCCCTTATTTCTTGTTTGATGCTGTCCCCAACCTCACTACTACTGTTTGGTGGTCTGTACACAACTCCCACTAGCGTTTTCTGCACTTTGGTATTCCGCAGTTCCACCCATATCAATTCTACATCGTCCAGGCTAATGTCCCTCCGTACTATTGCATTAATTTCCTCTTTAACCAG
Organism: Pristiophorus japonicus; assembly: GCF_044704955.1. Classification (NCBI taxonomy): domain Eukaryota; kingdom Metazoa; phylum Chordata; class Chondrichthyes; family Pristiophoridae; genus Pristiophorus; species Pristiophorus japonicus. The sequence goes on from NC_091978.1 coordinate 50,263,175, forward strand.
CAACGCCACCCTGCCTCCTTTTCCTCTCTGCCTATCCTTCCTAAATGTTGAATACCCCTGGATGTTGAGTTCCCAGCCTTGGTCACCCTGGAGCCATGTCTCCATGATGCCAATTACATCATATCCGTTAACTGCTGTCTGCGCAGTTAATTCGTTCACCTTCACTAAATATATTCAAAAAGGAGTTAATGTACTCCTTACTACTAGGGGGATCAAGGGGTATGGCGAGAAAGCAAGAATAGGGTACTGCAATTGCATGTTCAGCCATGAACTCATTGAATGGCGTGCAGGCTCGAAGGGCCGAATGGCCTACTCCTGCACCTATTTTCTATGCTTCTATGTTTATTCCGAATACTCCTCGCATTGAGGCACAGAGCCTTCAGACTTGTCTTTTTAGAATTTTGCTGTAATGTGGCCCTTTTTGTTTTTTGCCTTGGGTTTCTCTGCCCTACACTTTTACTATTCTCGTTTCTATCTTTTGCATCTGCCTCCATTTTATTTCCCTCTGTCTCCCTGCATAGGTTCCCATCCCCCTGCCATGTTCATTTAAACCTTCTCCAACAGCACTAGCAAACACTCCCCCTAGAACATTGGTCCCGGTCCTGCCCAGGTGCAGACCGTCCAGTTTGTACTGGTCCCACCTCCCCCAGAACCGGTTCCAATGTCCCAGGAATTTGAATCCCTCCCTTTTGCACCACTGCTCAAGTCACATATTCATCTGAGCTATCCTGTGATTCCTACTCTGACTAGCACGTGGCACTGGTAGCAATCCTGAGATTACTACTTTTGAGGTCCTACTTGTTAATTTAGCTCCTACCTCCCTAAATTTGTCTCATAGGACCTTATCCGTTTTTTTACCTCTATCGTTGGTACCTATATGCACCACGACAACTGGCTGTTCACCCTCTCTTTTCAGAATGTCCTGCACCTGATCCTTGCACCAGGAAGGCAACATACCATCCTGGAGTCTCGGTTGCGGCCGCAGAAACGCCTATCTAATCCCCTTACAATCAAATCCCCTATCACTATAGCTCTCCCAATCTTTTTCCTGCCCTCCTGTGCAGCAGAGTCACCCACGGTGCCATGAACTTGGCTGCTGCTCCCTCGTGATGAGTCATCCCCCTCAACAGTACCCAAAGCAGTATATCTGTTTTGCAGGGGGATGACCGCAGGGTACCCTTGCACGACCTTCCTTGCACTACTCTTCCTGTTGGTCACCCATTTACTATCTGGCTGTGTACCCTTTACCTGCGGTAAGACCAACTCACTAAACGTGCTATTCACGTCATTCTCAGCATCGTGGATGCTGCAGAGTTCATCCACCCGCAGCTCCAGTGCTGCAATGCGGTCCATCAGGAGCTGCAGGCGGATACACTTCCCGCACACGTAGTCGTCAGGGATACCGGAAGCGTTCCTGACTTCCCACATAGTACAGGGGGAGCATAACACGTGTCCAAGCTGTCCTGCCATGACTTAACCCTTAGATAAACTTAATTTGGCAACAACAATGATAAATGTTACTTACTGATAATGAAACGAAAAAAGAAAATCTACTCACCAATCACCAGCCAATCACTTTCCCCCTTGGCTGTGATGTCACCTTTCGATTTCTTTCTACTTCTTTTTTGCCTCCCTGCTGCAGCTGCACCGGCTGGTCTCTTGTAGGCCGCTCGCCTCACGAACTTCCACCTCCCGACTGCTGCCGCTCTCCTCGAACTGTTGGGTCTCTTGTAGGCCGCTCGCCTCACGAACTTCCACCTCCCGACTGCTGCCGCTCTCCTCGAACTGTTGGGTCTCTTGTAGGCCGCTCGCCTCACGAACTTCCACCTCCCGACTGCTGCCGCTCTCCTCGAACTGTTGGGCCTCTTGTAGGCTGCTCGTCTCATGAACTTCCACCTCCCGACTGCTGCCGCTCTCCTCGAACTGTTGGGCCTCTTGTAGGCTGCTCGTCTCATGAACTTCCACCTCCCGACTGCTGCCGCTCTCCTCGAACTGTTGGGCCTTTGTAGGCCGCTCGCCTCACGAACTTCCACCTCCCGATGGCCGCCGCTCTCCTCGAACTGTTGGGCCTTTGTAGGCCGCTCGCCTCACGAACTTCCACCTCCCGACTGCTGCCGCTCTCCTCGAACTGTTGGGCCTTTGTAGGCCGCTCGCCTCACGAACTTCCACCTCCCGACTGCTGCCGCTCTCCTCGAACTGTTGGGCCTTTGTAGGCCGCTCGCCTCACGAACTTCCACCTCCCGACTGCTGCCGCTCTCCTCAAACTGTTGGGCCTCTTGTAGGCCGCTCGTCTCATGAACTTCCACCTCCCGACTGCCGCCGCTCTCCTCGAACTGTTGGGCCTTTGTAGGCCGCTCGCCTCACGAACTTCCACCTCCCGACTGCTGCCGCTCTCCTCGAACTGTTGGGCCTCTTGTAGGCCGCTCGCCTCACAAACTTCCACCTCCCGACTGCTGCCGCTCTCCTCGAACTGTTGGGCCTCTTGTAGGCCGCTCGCCTCACGAACTTCCACCTCCCGACTGCTGCCGCTCTCCTCGAACTGTTGGGCCTCTTGTAGGCCGCTCGCCTCACGAACTTCCACCTCCCGACTGCTGCCGCTCTCCTCGAACTGTTGGGCCTTTGTAGGCCGCTCGCCTCACGAACTCCCGTCTCCCGATGCTCTTGTTTTCCATTTTGTAGCCATCTTTCAATCCATTCTACTACCTAGTCCCTGGCTCTATGAGTCTCTTATGTGGCATCTTATCAAAGGCCTTCTGATAGTACATGTATATCACATCCACTACACTGCCCTTGCCTATTTGTTATTTCTTCAAAGAATTCAATAAAGTTAATTATACATGACCCTCCTGTTAGAAATCCATGGTTATACATGACCTTCCTGTTAGAAATCCATGTTGATTTTTTAAATTATATTCTTTGTCTTTAGATATTTTATCAGATATTTTTTTCAAAAATTCTAGTATCTTTCCTAGGAACATTGGAACATAAGAACAGGAGTAGGCCATTTAGTCCCTCGAGCCTGTTCTGCTGTTCAATGAGAGCATGACTGATCTGTGATCTAATTTTTACCTAAAAACTATCCTTTCTCCTCCTTCTTGACCTGTCTTCAGCCTTTGACATGATTGACCATTCCATCCTCCTCCAACGCCTCTCCACCATTGTCCACCTGGGCAAGGCTGCTCTTGTCTGGTTCCATTCTTATCTATCTAATTGTAGCCAGAAAATCATCTGTAATGGCTTCTCTTCCTGCTCCCGCATCGTTACCCCTGGTGTCCCCCAAGGATCTATCCTTAGCCCCTCCTATTTCTTATCTATATGCTGTCCCTTGGCGACATCATCCGAAAACACAGCATCAGTTTCCTCATGTACGCTGACGACACCCAGCTCTACCTCACCATCATCATCATCATAGGCAATCCCTCAGGGTCGAGGATGATTTGCTTCCACACTAAAGATGAATACTCAGATGACTGATGAACACATTTTAAATGGTGGAAAATGCCTATGCTTGATTTCTTCACATGGGGTGGCCGTTGCACATCAGCCACCACATGGGCTTGACAGAGCAAGGTCTTGGTCCAGTGGCAAGGGGATCCAAGACGACTAGAGACCAACTTCCGCCTCAACCTCACCACTACTTTTGACCCCACCACGGTGCCTATATTGTCAGATCGCTTGTCCGACATCCAGTACTGGATGAGCAGAAATTTTCTCCAGTTAAATATTGGGAAGACCGAAGCCATTGTCTTTGTTCCCTGCCACAAACTCCACTCCCTAGTCACCGACTCCATCACTCTCCTTAGTATCTGTCTGAGGCTGAAACAGACTATTCACAACCTTGGTGTCCAACCACATATCCGTAGCATAACTAAGACCGCCTCTGCCCCTGCCTCATCTCATCCACTGCTAAAACCCTCATCCAATCTCTAGACCTGACTGGCCCAACACACTCCTGGTTGGCCTCCCACATTCTACCCTACGTAAACTTCAGATCATCCGAAACTCATGTGCCCATGACCTAACTCGCACCAAGTCCCATTCATCCATCACCCCTGTGCTCACTGACCTACATTGGCTCCCAGTTAAGCAACACCTCGAATTCAAAATTCTCATCCTTGTTTACAAATGGCCTCACCCCTCCCTATCTCTATAATCTCTTTCAGCCTCACAACCCCCCGAGATATCTGCACTCCTCAAATTCTGCCCTCTTGAGCATCCCTGATTAAAATCGCTCAACCATCGGTGGCCATGCCTTCTGTTGCTAGGCCTTAAGCTCTGGAACTCCCTCCCTAAATCCCTCAGTCTCTCTACCTTTCTTTCCTCCTTTTAGACGCTCCTTAAAACCTACCTCTTTGACCAAGCTTTTGGTCATCTGCCATAATTTCTTCTTATGTGGCTCGGTGTTAAATGTTTGTCTTATAACACTCCTGTGAAGTGCCTTGGGACGTCTTACTATATTAAAGCCACTATATAAATACAAGTTGTTGTTGTTGTAGTAAAAACTACTCAGGGTTTTGTACTTCTTAGGCTTGGCTAGTTTGTCTAGTATCTTCTTTCTTTCTACCCTAACTGTTGTAATACCTCGCTTGATATCTACTGTTGTCATTTGCTCTTTGTTAACCTCTTCGATGAAAACTAAGGCTAAGTATCTCTTTAGTATCCCTGCCATTTCAGTATCATCTCCAGCAAGCGTATCAAGCTTATATTTAAGTTTAGCATCACTCCTGCTTTTGCCTCTATTTATAAAATCTAGGAACCCATACAATTATTGTGGTTTCATAAACTTGTCCTCTCACTTCTAATGATCTATGTAACGGAACCATTAAATCACCTTTCTTACCATTTGGTGTATAGATTTTTCTCCATGATCTTCCTCCCAAAATATATCGCTTCATGTTTCTCTACATTAAATTTCATCTGACATGGATCTGCCAATGTACTAAACTGTCTATGTCCGAGCCCACTCACCCCGCTTTACCGAAAAGCTGCACATCATTTTGGCTCCATATGGGCAACGCCACTTGGAATCAACTATTTAAAATAAACGTGTTAATACCAACACTGAAATAGCAGTGAAATAAAGCAATTTAAATGCATAGTTGGGTGGGTGGTCCTTCAACTTATTCTGTCTGAGAATATAGGGGTATCTTTGGCTTTTTAGAGCCAATCACATAACATTCACTGAACCCCACTTTAATTAATGGGTCGCATAAAGTGACCTTCGCAGCACCCCCTACAGGTGCAATACCAATAGCATGTTGCAGCCAGGCAGCATTTTTAAGATAGTTGGAAACAAAACAAGTCAACAGAGACACTAATGAGCTAGGTTTCATCATTTATTTTAGAATAAGGCTGTGCAAAGCTATTTAGCCTAATTAATTCTTCTATCTAGAAAGATCGTAAAGAAACCCCCTGATGCTGCATCGAATTGATTCTTAAATTATTCCAGGGTTTTCACCTTCGCTACTTAAATCTGGAAGTTTGTTCCATATGCTGATCATTCACTTTGTGAAGAACTTCCGAATATAAAACGGAAAAGAGTGACTAAAGTAAATGTTGGTCCCTTAGAAGATGAGAAGGGGGATTTAATAATGGGAAATGTGGAAATGGCTGAGACCTTAAACAATTATTTTGCTTCGGTCTTCACAGTGGAAGACACAAAAACCATGCCAAAAATTGCTGGTCACGGGAATGTGGGAAGGGAGGACCTTGAGACAATCACTATCACTAGGGGGGTAGTGCTGGACAGGCTAATGGGACTCAAGGTAGACAAGTCCCCTGGTCCTGATGAAATGCATCCCAGGGTATTAAAAGAGATGGCGGAAGTTATAGCAGATGCATTCGTTACAATCTACCAAAATTCTCTGGACTCTGGGGAGGTACCATCGGATTGGAAAGCAGCTAATGTAACGCCTCTGTTTAAAAAAGGGGGCAGACAAAAGGCAGGTAACTATAGGCCGGTTAGTTTAACATCTGTAGTGGGGAAAATGCTTGAAGCTATCATTAAGGAAGAAATAGCGGGACATCTAGATAGGAATAGTGCAATCAAGCAGACGCAACATGGATTCATGAAGGGGAAATCATGTTTAACTAACTTACTGGAATTCTTTGAGGATATAACGAGCTTGGTGGATAGAGGTGTACCGATGGATGTGGTGTATTTAGATTTCCAAAAGGCATTCGATAAGGTGCCACACAAAAGGTTACTGCAGAAGATAAAGGTACGCGGAGTCAGAGGAAATGTATTAGCATGGATAGAGAATTGGCTGGCTAACAGAAAGCAGAGAGTAGGGATAAATGGGTCCTTTTTGGGTTGGAAATCGGTGGTTAGTGGTGTGCCACAGGGATCGGTGCTGGGACCACAACTGTTTACAATATGAGGGGACAGAGTATAGTGCAACAAAATTTGCAGATGACACAAAGATTTGTGGGAAAGTGGGTTGTGTAGAGGACACAGAGAGGCTGCAAAGTGATTTAGATAGGTTAAGCGAATGGGCTAAGGTTTGGCAGATGGAATACAATGTCGGAAAATGTGAGGTCATCCACCTTGGAGAAAAAACACAGTAAAAGGGAATATTATTTGAATGGGGAGAAATTACATCATGCTGCGGTGCAGAGGGACCTGGGGGTCCTTGTGCATGAATCCCAAAAAGTTAGTTTGCAGGTGCAGCAGGTAATCAGGAAGGCGAATGGAATATTGGCCTTCATTGCGAGAGTGATGGAGTACAAAAGCAGGGAGGTCCTGCTGCATTGGTGAGGCCGCACCTGGACTACTGCGTGCAGTTTTGGTCACCTTACTTAAGAAGGATATACTAGCTTTGGAGAGGGTACAGAGACGATTCACTAGGCTGATTCCGGAGATGAGGGGGTTACCTTATGATGATAGATTGAGTAGACTGGGTCTTTACTCGTTGGAGTTCAGAAGGATGAGGGGTGATCTTATAGAAACATTAAAAATAATGAAAGGGATAGACAAGATTGAGGCAGAGAGGTTGTTTCCACTGATCGGGGAGACTAGAACTAGGAGGCACAGCCTCAAAATACGGGGGAGCCAATTTAAAACCGAGTTGAGAAGGAATTTCTTCTCCCAGAGGGTTGTGAATCTGTGGAATTCTCTGCCCAGGGAAATAGTTGAGGCTAGCTTATTGAATGCATTCAAATCACAGATAGATAGATTTTTAACCAATAAGGGAATTAAGGGTTATGGGGAGCGGGCGGGTAAGTGGAGCTGAGTCCACGGCCAGATCAACCATGATCTTGTTGAGTGGCGGAGCAGGCTCGAGGGCCTAGATGGCCTACTCCTGTTCCTAATTCTTATGTTCTTATGTTCTTCCTGATAGGAATCCAAACTTTTATTAGTTTGCACTTGTGTCCCCTTGTCCTATTCCATTTAAGTTAAAGTAATATTCTGGATATACCATTTCAATTTCCTTAACTATCTCACATACTTCTATAAGATCACTTTTTATATGCCCCCTGTCCGTGCTAAAAAGTATCAATTTTTCCAGACTTCACAACTCAAACCTTTGATACAAGGGATCAATCAGCCTTTTGGCTCTTCTCTTTATCCAGTGCTTGAATGTCTCCTTTGTTTTATGATATGTGCCTGGAGTTAATCGAGATTATCAGGAAGCGTACTGACATGCCATGTGGCTCTTTGTCAGAATACAATTTTTTTTTCTGGCTCTTGAGCTTTGAAAGTTTGGCCATCCCTGCACTAATATTGTCCACCTTGATAAAGGCCACCGATTATCAAAATCCATGACGAGGCCTTGGACAACGTGGACCATTTTCCATACCTCGGGAGCCGATTGCCAGCAAGAGCAGACATTGACGATGAGGTCCAACACTGCCTTCAGTGCGCCAGCACAGCCTTCGGTTGCCTGAGGACGAGAGTGTTTGAAGACCAGGAGCTCAAATCCGGCACCAAACTTATGGTCTATAGGGCAATAGTGATACCCGCCCTCCTATATGGCTCAGAGATGTGGACTATTCATAGCAGACACTTCAAAACGCTGGAGAAATACCACCAGCACTGCCTCCGCAAGATCCTGCAAATCCATTGGCAGGATAGACGCACCAAAGTCAGTGTTCTCGCTCAAGCCAACATCCCTACCATCGAAGCATTGACCACGCTCGATCAGCTCTGTTGGGCAGGCCACATCGTCCGCAAGCCCAACACGAGACTCCCAAAGCAAACGCTCTATGCGGAGCTTCGACACGGCAAGCGAGTCCCAGGTGGGCAGAGGAAATGCTTCAAGGAGACCCTCAAAGCCTCCTTGATAAAGTGCAACATCCACACCAACTCCTGGGAATCCCTGGCCCACAATCGCCCAAAGTGGAGGAAGAGCATCTGGGAGGGCGCTGAGCACCTCGAGTTCCATCTCTGAGAACAAGCAGAAATCAAGCGTAGACAGCGGAAGGAGTGTGCATCAACCCAGGCTTGCCACCCACCTTTTCATTCAACCACTGTCTGCTCCACCTGTTACGAAGACTGTAGGTCCCGCATTGGACTCTTCAGTCACCTGAGAACTCACTTTTAGAATGGAAGCAAGTCCTCCTCGACTCCAAGGGACTGCCTATGATGATCATCATCATCATAAGCAGTCCCTCGGAATCGAGGAAAACTGGCTTCCATTCTAAAAATGAGTCCTTAGGTGGCTGAACAGTCCAATATGAGAACCACTGTCCCTGTCACAGGTGGGGCAGATAGTCGTTGAGGGAAAGGGTGGGACAGGTTTGCCGCACGCTCTTTCCGCTGCCAGCGCTTTTTTTCTGCATGCTCTCGGTGATGAAACTCGAGGTGCTCAGCGCCCTCCCGGATGTACATCCTCTATTTAGGGCGGTCTTTGGCCAGGGACTCCCAGGTGTCAGTGGGGATGTTGCACTTTATCAGAGAGGCTGTGAGGGTGTCCTTGTAGTGTTTCCACTGCCCACCTTTGGCTCGTTTGCCATGAAGGAGTTCCGAGCAGAGCGCTTGCTTTGGGAGTCTCGTGTCTGGCATGCAAACAATGTGGCCTGCCCAGTGGAGCTGATCAAGTGTGGTCAGTGCTTCAATGCTGGGGATGTTGGCCTGGGCGAGGACGCTAACGTTGGTGCATCTAATTTGTAGGATCTTGCGGAGACATCGTTGGTGGTATTTCTCCAGTGACTTGATGATATGAAATAAATGAGTCATTTAAAAAAATGTTGCTGCATTTGCTCAATAAAAATGTAAACCACCACTTTCACCTTCCCACTTATTCTACAAAAAAAATAACAAGAGAAGCTGATGAAGGGAAAGATGTTAGGATAAACGGGTCCTTTTCAGAATAGCAGGCAGTGACAAGTGGAGTGCCGCAGGGCTCAGTGCTGGGACCCCAGCTATTTACAATATACATCAATGATTTAGATGAAGGAATTGAGTGTAATATCTCCAAGTTTGCAGATGACACTAAACTGGGTTGTGGTGTGAGCTGTGAGGGGGACTCTAAGAGGCTGCAGGGTGTCTTGAACAGGTTAGGTGAGTGGGCAAATGCATGGCAGATGCAGTATAATGTGGATAAATGTGAGGTTATTCACTTTGGGGCCAAAAACGCGAAGACAGAATATTATCTGAATGGCGGCAGATGAGGAAAAGGGGAGGTACAACAAGACCTGGGTCTCATGGTTCATCAGTCATTGAAAGTTGGCATACAGGTACAGCAGGCGGTGAAGAAGAAAAAATGATATGTTGGCCTTCATAGCTAGGGGATTTGAGTATATGAGCAGGGAGGTCTTACTGCAGTTGTACAGGGCCTTGGTGAGGCCTCACCTGGAATATTGTGTTCAGTTTTGGTCTCCTAATCTGAGAAAGGACGTTTTTGCTATTGAGGGAGTGCAGCGAAGGTTCACCAAACTGACTCCCGGGATGGCTGGACTGACATATGAGGAGAGACTGGATCGACTGTGTCATGTATGTTACCTTCATGTAACTGTAACCTTCAGAACAACACTGTACACTGTATACACCTAAGAAATGCAAACCTTGACCACAGGGGGTCAACTTGTGGGAGACACTCCTCACCTAGTCATCCAGTTATATAAAGGGAGATTGCACGCAGGGTCATCACTTCTTGGTCCCTTGAATAAAGGTTTGAGTTACAGAGTGACCTTGTCTGCAGAATGTGCCTCGTGTGAATTTATAGTAGTGTGTAAGGACATTACATTTGGTGACGAGAAACGTGAATCAATGACTCACGAGAATGGCCACCGGTAGCACAGAGGAGCGGTACTGTGTTGGTGAGGATTGGGACGATTTCACTGAGAGGCTCCAGCAGAGCTTTGTCACGAAGGACTGGCTGGGAGATGCAGTGGCTGACAAGCAAAGGGCGCATCTTCTGACCAGCTGTGGATCTAAGACGTACGCGCTGATGAAAGACCTGCTCGCACCCGAGAAGCCGGCGGACAAAACCTTTGAAGAGCTCAGCAAACTGATCGATGAACACCTCAAACCAGCGAGCAGTATACACATGGCCCGACACAAATTCTATACACACCGACGTCGGGAAGGACAGAGCATACCGGACTTCGTTGCGGACCTTCGGCGTTTGGCCAGCCTCTGTAAGTTCACAGACGCCTGCAGGGGGGAGATGTTAAGGGATTTCTTCATTGAGGGCATTGGTCATGCCGGGATTTTCAGAAAGCTAATTGAGACCAAGGACTTGACCCAGGGGCCAGCCAGTCACTAATGATTGTCCAACAATTCGAGAAACTATGGCCACTCAGAGCTAGCAGACCCAAACTAGAACGCATTGACACGCAATTACAGACGTACACCAAAGAGATCATCCCAGTGCTAGGCAGTGTAATGTTGGTGGTCACACATAATGGATCAGAGAACCGGCTGCCACTCTGGATTGTCCCGGAAAATGGTCCCGCGCATTTGGGGAGGAGCTGACTAGCCGAGATGAACTGGAAATGGGGGGATGTGCACGCCATTTCATCTGTGGAGTGAAGTTCATGCTCACAGGTCCTACAGAAATTTGAGTCACTATTTCAACCTGGTGTCGGGACTTTCAAAGGTACCAAAGTAGTGATCCGCATCACCCCGGACGCCAGACCAGTGCACCACAAAGCCAGAGCTGTGCTGTATGTGATGCGGGAGAAAATTGAGAGTGAGTTGGACAGGTTGCTAAGAGAGGGCATAATTTCGCCCATAGAATTCAGCGACTGGGCAAGCCCCATCATCCCTGTCCTAAAAACGGATGGCTCGGTCAGGATCTGTGGTGACTACAAGGCCACTATCAACTGAGTGTCACTATAAGACCAATACCCGCTTCCGAGAGCGGAGGATCTTTTTGCCACGCTGGCAGGCGGTAAGCTGTTCACCAAGTTGGACCTCACTTCAACCTACATGACCCAGGAACTGGCCGAAGAATCCAAACTACTGACCACCATCACCACGCACAAGGGGCTGTTTGTCTACAGCAGGTGTCTGTTTGGCATTCGATCAGCGGCCGCTATCTTTCAAAGGAACATGGAAAGCCTGCTCAAATCCATCCCTGGAACAATCGTATTCCAGGACGACATCCTTATCACGGGTCGAGACACTGAGGAACACCTCCACAACCTGGAGGAGGTGCTACGCCGACTGGACCGGGTAGGCCTGCGACTAAAGAAGTCCAAGTGTATGTTTTTGGCCCCAAAGGTCGAGTTTTTGGGCAGGAGGGTTGCTGCAGATGGGATCCGGCCTACCGAATCCAAAACGGAGGCAATTTGTCGTGCGCCCAGGCCCGGCAACACATCGGACTATTGAACTATTTTGGGAACTTTCTGCCGAATTTAAGCACATTGTTGGAGCCGCTATACGTGCTCCTGCGTAAGGGTTGCAATTGGTTTTGGGGGGACTGTCAGGAACGGGCTTTCAATCAGGCGCGGAACCTGCTTTGTTCTAGAAAGCTATTGACCCTGTACAACCCCTGTATGAAATAGGTTTTGACATGTGATGCATCATCCTATGGGATTGAGTGCGTGTTACAGCAGAGTAATGATGAGGGCCAACTCCAACCTGTGGCTTATGCCTCCAGGTCGCTCTCCCAAACAAACAGGGATATGGGATGGTTGAAAAGGAAGCACTCGCATGTGTCTACGGGGTGAAAAAGATGCACCAGTACCTTTTTGGCAGCAGGTTCGAGTTAGAAACGGACCACAAGAAGTTAACATCCCTGTTGTCAGACAGCAAAGCTGTCAATGCCAATGCGTCAGCTCGCATACAGCGATGGGCTCTCACGCTGGCTGCGTATGACTACACCATACGACACCGGCCAGGCCACCACTGAGGGGGCAGCGGAGCAAAGCGCTGAGATGGTCATGGCTGTTGATGCCTTTGACACCGCAGGCTCCCCCATCACAGCCCGCCAGATCAAAGTCTGGACCAACAGAGATCCCCTCCTATCCTTGATTAAGAAATGTGTCCTGACTGGGGATTGGGCGCCCGCACACGGAGCATGCCCTGAGAAGGTCAGACCGTTTCACAGACGGATGGATGAGCTCTCTATCCAAGCCGACTGCCTACTATGGGGCAGCCGGGTAGTCATGCCCCAGAAGGGAAGGGAATCATTCATCAGGTAACTCCACAGCGAGCACCCAGGCATTGTTTAATGAAGGCCATTGCCCGGTCACATGTGTGGTGGCCGGGAATTGACTCAGACCTGGAACACTGTGTTCGTATGTGCACGACATGTGCCCAGCTGGGTAATGCCCCCAGGTAGGCCCCACTCAGCCTGTGGCCCTGGCCCACCAGGCCATGGTCACGTATTCACGTAGACTACGCGGGCCCATTCATGGGAAACATGTTCCTCATTGTCGTTGATGCGTACTCGAAATGGATCGAGTGCATCATATTGAATTCGTGCATGACATTCACCACAGTGGAGAGTCTGCGTGTGGTGTTTGCGACCCACGGCTTGCCGGACATCCTGGTTAGCGACAACGGCCCGTGTTTCACTAGCTATGAATTCCGGAAGTTTATGTCGGGTAATGGCATCAAACATGTCAGGACAGCATCGTTCAAGCCGGCTTCCAATGGCCAGGTGGAACGTGCGGTCCAAATCATAAAACAGGGCATGCTCCGGATTCAAGGACCCTCCCTTCAATGCCGCCTATCGCGCCTCCTGCTGGCCTATAGGTCCCGACCGCATTCGCTTCCGGGAGTCCCGCCCGCGGAACTACTCATGAAACGTACACTTAAAACTCAGCTGTCCCTCATTCATCCAGTCCAGTCAGACATTGTTGAGGGCAAGCGTCAGTCCCAAAATGAGTGCCATGACCGTAATTCAAAGGGGAGATGTATAGAAATCACTGACCCTGTATTTGTTCTTAATCACGCTTTGGGGCCCAAGTGGCTTGAGGGTACTGTAATTGGCAAAGAGGGGAATAGGGTCATAGTGGTCAGACTTAACAATGGACAGATATGCCGCAAGCATCTGGACCAAGTAAAAAAAAGGTTCAGTATGGACACTGAGGAACCGGAGGAAGATCATGAGATGCTGCCCACACCACCGCCAGTGAACGAGCAACAAGAACTTTCAGCAGCATGCACTGTCCCTGCGGCCAGCCCGGACAAGTCGGAATCACCACAGGTGACAGAGACGCATGCCAAGGCTCAACAACCAGAGCCCCAACTGCAGCACTCCACGAGAGAGCGTCGACCGCCCAAAAGACTTAATCTTTGACCCCATAAGATGTTGGGGGGGAGGTGATGTCATGTATGTAACCTTCATGTAGCTGTAACCTTCATGTAACAACGCTGCATACTATAAACACCTAAGAAATGCAAACCTTGACCACAGGGGGTGAACTTGTGGGAGACACTCCTCACCTGGTCATCCAGGTATATAAAGGGAGGTCCCACGCAGGGTCATCACTTCTTGCTCCTGTGAATAAAGGTTCGGGTCACAGAGTGACCTTGTCTGCAGAATGTGCCTCGTGTGAATTTATAGTAGTGTGCAAGGACATTACAAACTGGGCCTTTATTCACTGGAGTTTAGAAGGATGAGAGGGGATCTCACAGAAGCATATAAGATTCTGACGGGATGGGACAGGTTAAATGCGGGTAGAATGTTCCCGATGTTGGGGAAGTCCAGAACCAGGGGACACAATCTTAGGATAAGAGGCAGGCCATTTAGGACTGAGATGAGGAGAAACTTCTTCACTCAGAGAGTTGTTAACCTGTGGAATTCCCTGCTGCAGAGAGTTGTTGATGCCAATTCATTGGATATATTCAAGAGGGAGTTAGATATGGCCCTTACGGCTAAGGGGATCAAGGGGTATGGAGGGAAAGCAGGAAAGTGGTACTGAGGGAATGATCAGCCATGATCTTATTGAATGGTGGTGCAGGCTCGAAGGGCTGAATGCAGCTATTTTTCTATATTTCTATGTTTCTATGTTATATAACATTTTTAGGATCAGTTGACAGGCATATAATACACTTTCCCTTTAAATGTTTGCCTGCAAAGATCAATTTTTCAAAATATTTCAGAGGTGCCCATCCCTAGCAGCACAAAACAAGTAACATGGAAAATGACCACTTACAATACTCAGAAACATCCATTCATCTGCACCGGTACACAAGCAATAACCCAGCAATAGACTCAATACAAAAAGTGTACAAATTGTTATTGGAACTTGTACAGTTGATCAGTGCCACCTTGTGGACATTTACATTACATTCAACTGTAAGAAACATATTTCCTTTGTTTCCTCCAGTTTTCTCCCTTTATTTCCTGGAGGCACCGATACCCGCTGGGGTATGATTCCATAGGCATCAGAAACATTCTCGACCAAAAAGTTATTCTGTATGTATGGTCGAGACATTGAGTAGCAGAAGACTGTTTGACCCTGGTGGGCTATCACAGCCAAGCCTAATCTTACCTAACCTTGTATGTCGACACAATCATTTCCCAGCAGAGGTCACTGAATAGAGATCAGGAATACTGCCTCAGTCCAATATCATTATGGCCATTTGTAGAATTGCTGTCATGGCTGAGGGCGAACTCAACAGAGAATAACATTTCCATTGTGCCAAGGAAGGAAGAAATTGAATTTATATAGTATCCATCACATCAGTCACGGTGTCCTAAAACATTCACATCCTTACTACTTCTGATGTTCTACTGTAACGTAGTAGATAAATAATGAGGCCACTAAATTAGTCATGACAAAAACATCAATCATATTTCATATACACTGACACAAAGTTCATCATGAAATTGGCATGGTATTTTAACATAACATAAATAAACTTGTCACAGAAAATACCAACCTGCCAAAAGGCAATAATTTTCTCTGTGCTTTGCTGCAGTGTGAAACTTTACTCTCAAAGCTCCAACCAAAACTGACACTTAAAAAGAAAGGGGCTAAAATTCTGATGGGTTTGTTCTAGTGAGGGAACTATGGCGGAGTGGGGCTGAAGTCCGGCAAGTTCTCGGACACCAGAAATGGCGCAATACGCCAGAAATGCGCTCAGGCCCAGCACAGAATTTCGAGCCCAAATTGTGAAGGCCTTGATCATGTTATGTCACAATATGTTTCAGTATATACCTAGGACAGTAGATTCAAAAGTAATAATATTAAAGTACCCTGTATGTACTGTGCGTTATGATACTACTGATCCTAACAGAATCCTCCTTGGATATGGGGGCAGTGCCAGAGCATTGGACGATTGCAAATGTTACACCCTGTTTAAAAAAAGGGGAGAAGGATAAACCCCATTTATCCATCCACCGTTGACACTCACCCCAATCCTTATGCAATGTGATACATGTGCCTCATAGTCACCCTCATTGAGTGCACTGCATCCATCAGGCGAATATCTCACCTTCACTCACTCACATGTCAGTTTTTTTTGCTCCTTGTAGAAGAGACCGCAAAACACAAGGGAGAGGACCTGGAAATGGCCAGCCACAAATAGTACAGCTAACAGAAGAGGATGCCCTGGAGTTAAGTGGCACATCTGCATCCCTCTCAGTCAGAGATGGAGAGAAGAGAACTCGCAGATAGCTGGTGACAGAATTAAAAGTATCTCTGACACACATATACTTACTTAGTTTCATCAATGACTGAAATATGAGAATGGTGATTGTCAAAATTGTGACTTTGCCACAACTAAATCATATCCATTACTTTAGTCTTCCAGGGCCTTCACACGTACAGCAAGTGTCACGGGACATCCATGAGGACGATTCCTCAGAGAACCTCATTCCTTCTGAGGATGCACCATCATAAGCCTTACAGCCATGCATCAGCACAGACACTCGCACTTCAATGGGTCCAGTTAGAGAGTTATTTGGGTTTTCACCTGGTGATTCACACCTCACAAGTGAACCTGGGGGGCGAAATGAGAGGGGCGCAATCCTCTCCAAGCTCTACTCAATGGGACACAGATGCTGAACCACGGGGGTTATCGTTGAGATGGAGAATGCATCAGCAACTTAGCAAGGTACAGACAGACGTGCCACGCACATTCTCCACAATAGCAGAGAGGATGGAGGAGTCCAACTCGATCGCTCGTGGATTGGTGGTGCAAGGAATTAGAATCATGGAATCATAGAATGGTTACAGCACAGAAGGAGGCCATTCGACTAGTCGAGCCTGTGCCGCCTCTCTGCAAGAGCACTTCAACTAGTCCCACTCCCCCGCCCTTTCTCTGTAGCCCTGCAATTTTTTTTCCTTCGGGTACTTATCCAATTCTCTTTTGAAAGCCATGATTGAATCTGCCTCCACCACCCTTTCAGTCAGTGAATTCCAGATCCTAGTCACTCGCTGTGTGAAAACGTTTTTCCTCATGTCGCCTTTGGCTCTTCTGCCAATCACCTTAAATCTGTGTCCTTTGGTTCTTGACCCTTCTGCCAATGGGAACAGTTTCTCTCTATCTATGGTTTTGAACACCTCCATCAAATCTCCTCTCAATCTTCTCTGCTCCAAGGAGAACAACTCCAGCTTCTCCAGTCTATCCAGGTAACTGAAGTCCCTCATTCTTGGAACCATTCTTGTAAATCTTTTCTGCACCCTCTCTAAGGCCTTCACATCATTCTTAAAGTGCGATGCCCAGAATTGGACACAATATTATAGTTGAGGCTGAACCAGTGTTTTATACAGGATCATCATAACTACCTTGCTGTTGTACTCTATGCCTCTATTTATGAAGCCAGGATCCAGTATGCTTTTTTAACCACTTTCACAACCTGCCCTGCCACCTTCAATGATTTGTGCACATACACCCAAGGTCTCTCTGTTCCTGCTCCCTGTTTAGAATTGTACCCTTTAGTTCATATTGTCTCTCCTCATTCTTTCTACCAAAATGTATCACTTTGCACTTTTCTGTATTAAATTTCATCTACCACGTGTCTGCCCATTCCACCAGCCTGTCTGTGTCTTCTTGAAGTCTATCACTCTACTAATCATCGTTCACTATACCTCCGAGTTTTGTCTCATCTGCAAATTTTGAAATTGTGCCCTGTACATCCACATCCAAGTCATTAATATATATCAAGAAAAGCAGTGGGCCTAGTACTGACCCCTGGGGAACACCACAGTATATGTACCTTCCTCCAGCCTGAAAAACAACCTATTGTGTTCCTAACACAGATGAGGCTGCACACAGGGAGGTTAAACATAGAAAACATAGAAACATAGAAAATAGGTGCAGGAGTAGGCCATTCGGCCCTTCTAGCCTGCACCGCCATTCAATGAGTTCATGGCTGAACATGCAACTTCAGTACCCCATTCCTGCTTTCTCACCATACCCCTTGATTCCCCTAGTAGTAAGGACTTCATCTAACTCCTTTTTGAATATATTTAGTGAATTGGCCTCAACAACTTTCTGTGGTAGAGAATTCCACAGGTTCACCACTCTCTGGGTGAAGAAATTCCTCCTCATCTCGGTCCTAAATGGCTTCCCCCTTATCCTTAGACTGTGTCCCCTGGTTCTGGACTTCCCCAACATTGGGAACATTCTTCCTGCATCTAACCTGTCTAACCCCGTCAGAATTTTAAACGCTTCTATGAGGTCCCCTCTCATTCTTCTGAACTCCAGTGAATACAAGCCCAGTTGATCCAGTCTTTCTTGATAGGTCAGTCCCGCCATCCCGGGAATCAGTCTGGTGAACCTTCGCTGCACTCCCTCAATAGCAAGAATGTCCTTCCTCAGGTTAGGAGACCAAAACTGTACACAATACTCCAGGTGTGGCCTCACCAAGGCCCTGTACAATTGTAGCAACACCTCCCTGCCCTTGTACTCAAATCCCCTCGCTATGAAGGCCAACATGCCATTTGCTTTCTTAACCGCCTGCTGTACCTGCATGCCAACCTTCAATGACTGATGTACCATGACACCCAGGTCTCTTTGCACCTGCCCTTTTCCTAAAGTAACAGTGATCTCAGTCTTTAATAAGACACTCCAGATGCTGGGATCCCTTGGGACTTCAGGGAGGAGGCGCTCGCTGGTGGTGGAACATGGGAGTGCATGCTTTACAGATACACAAAACAACCGTTCACCACTATTCTCTGCTTCCTGTCACTTAGCCAATTTTGTATCCATGCTGCTACTATACCTTTTACTCCATGGGCTTTAACTTTGCTGGCAAACCTATTATGTGGAACTTTATCAACTGCCTTTTGGAAGTCCATGTACACCACATCAACTGCATTGCCTTCATCAACCCTCTCTGTTACCTCATAAAAATTCGATCAAGTTAGTTAAACACGATTTGTCTTTAACAAATCCATGCTGACTTTCCTTAATTAATCCATACTTATCCAAATGACTTAATTTTGTCCGGATTATCATTTCTAAAAGCTTCCTCACTACCGAGGTTAAACTTATGGGCCTGTGGTTGCTATGTTTATCCTTAAACCCTTTTTTAAACAAGGGTGTAACATTTGCACCCAGTCCTCTAGCCCCGTATCCAAGGAGGATTGGAAGATTATGGCCAGTACCTCTGCAATTTCCCATCCGGTCCTGGTGACTTATCTACTTTAAGTACAGCCAGCCTTTCTAGTACCTCCTCCATATCAATTTTTATCCCATCCAGTATCTCAACAACCTCCTCAACTTTGGCAGCTTCTTCTTTGATAAAGACAGATGCAAAGTACCCATTTAGTACTTCAGCCATACCCTCAGCCTTCAAGCATAGGCCTCGATTTTGGTCCCTAATCGTCCCCACCCCTCGTACTATTCCATTACTATTTATATGCCTACAGAAGACTTTAGGATTCCCTTTTATCTTGGCTGCCACTCTATTCACATACTCTCTCTTTTCTCCTCTTATTTCCTTTTTCACCTACCCTCTGAACTTTCTATATTCAGCCTGGCTCTGACTTGTATTCTCAATGTCATACGTCCCCTTTTTCTGCTTCATATTACTCTCTGTCTCTTTTGTCATCGTCAATTGCGAGAATGTCTGCCATGGACAGAGAGTCTGCCTCCATGGAACTTTAAGCAAGGTTCTCAAATGAGTTCATGCAGGCCATGACCACGGCCTTGCAGACTTTGGATGTCAACATGCCTGTCGCCTTAAACAGGATGACACATATCTTTATCTGTGGCCTCACAATGAGTCACTGATCTTCACCAATCTGGACTGCAGCAGAATGGTAGGAGTGAGGTGGCACAAGCCCAGGATAGGGATGATGGCAAAAGGGAACATGGAAGTGGGAATTCCACTCAAAGTGTTCCCACTTCTCAACCGTTGCCACCCCCATTACTTAGCCTACTTGTCATGTGCAGGTGGAGCAGTCTTTGGCAGGGCCCTCAGAGGGTGTAGGCCAAAAGCATCTCAGCAGTCAGGGCAGGGATCTGAGCAGCCTGCCTCGACCACGTAGAAGCGGTAGGAAGTGTAAGTTGAAGAAATTGTAATTCACCAAGGATATGCATATGGGATTTTGACAAATTGTTATGTTGTTAAGTTTTCTTTTCTTTATATTGCCATATAAAATGTAATGATTTGCACCACTTCCACATCTTGCCAATGATTGCATCCCTAGAGCCAATTCACCTTTCACTCCTTTCATGATGTGGCCCATTGGGCGGATGTGCAGAATAAGTGGTTAAAGGAATGTTTACTGCAAAGGGAGGAAGGGGTGTTGGCGTTGGTGGCGGGACCAGACCGTGGGATTTGCTATGTTTCACACTAGATGAACCATTGCGATATTAGGGCATCCCTTGCATCCCATCAGCAATGTAAGCAGCTGGTCTGGCGATGAGTGCGCCACCTTCATCCTCCTCTGTGTTCTCCTCATCCGAAGATGAGTGATGAGCCCCTTCGTCCTCCTCCGCCTGCAAGCCTCTCTCCTGTGCATGTGCTGATCCCACCACAGCACGTCATCACTGCCGTGGAGTGATGGTCTCCTCTTCTGCTGTACTGTCAAACACATAGCTTACTAAATTGCCCAAAATAGCCATTGCGTTTAATTCATTTGTAAGCGGTGCCTTTGTAATTGACTTCTATGGTGATGGAAATGGTTTTGGAAAATTGCCTGGTTTCGACTGTTTCTCGTAATAAGTGTGGGTCTGTTTCACGATCTCTGAGCAAGTTTATTTTTCATTAAATCGATTGCAGTAGGTTTTATGAACCCACAGGGTGCATTATACCACCATTCAATGCACAACGAGTTACAAAAAAAAGTGAATTACTAAGTTACAGGATGATATTTTGTTTTATGTAGATGAGATCTGAGATTCAAATCAATTGGAACTTTTCAAATCATTGCAAAATTTCTTTCAATTTGTTTGTGCACAGCAAACCTGAAACTGCTTTTGTGGACACTAACTCCTTTCCCAAGTTTTTTCACAGTTTACTCAGCCAATTTTACTTCTACTCTCCCAAGTTATTAAGAATTTAAGATCAGATCTTCAGCTCTGCAAGAATATTTACCAATCAAAAATGTTGCGAAGCTTCAGTGGTGTGTCTAGTTATTTTTAGGCAGACGATTTGCTTGTTTCTACAGACACCAAAAGAGCAAATATATATTAATGATTTAGACGAAGGAATTGAATGTAATATCTCCAAGTTTGCAGATGACACTAAGCTGGGTGACGGTGTGAGCTGTGAGGAGGACGCTAAGAGGCTGCAGGGTGACTTGGACAGGTTCGGTGAGTGGGCAAATGCATGGCAGATGCAGTATCATGTGGATAAATGTGAGGTTATCCACTTTGGTGGCAAAAACAGGAAGGCAGATTATTATCTGAATGGTGACAGATTAGGAAAAGGGGAGGTGCAACGAGACCTGGGTGTCATGGTACATCAGTCATTGAAAGTTGGCATGCAGGTACAGCAGGCGGTGAAGAAGGCCAATGACACATTGGCCTTCAGAGTGAGAGAATTTGAGTATAGGAGCATGGAGGTCTTACTGCAGTTATACAGGGCCTTGGTGGGGCCACACCTTGAATATTGTGTACAATTTTGGTCTCCTAATCTGAGGAAGGACATTCTTGCTATTGAGGGAGTGCAGCAAAGGTTCACCAGACGGATTCCCGGGATGGCAAGACTGACATATGAAGAAAGACTGGATCGACAAGGCTTATATTCACTGGAATTTAGAAGAATGAGAGGGGATCTCATAGAAACATATAAAATTCTGACGGGTTTAGACAGGTTAGATGCAGGAAGAATGTTCCCGATGTTGGGGAAGTCATGAAACCAGTCTAAGAATAAGGGGTAAGCCATTTAGGACCGAGATGAGGAGAAAATTCTTCACTCAGAGAATTGTGAACCTGTAGCATTCTCTACCACAGAAAGTTGTTGAGGCCAGTTTGTTAGATATATTCAAAAGGGAGTTAGATGTGACCCTTATGGCTAAAGAGATCAAGGGGTATGGAGAGAAAGCAGGAGTGGGGTACTGAAGTTGCATGATCAGCCATGATCATATTGAATGGTGGTGCAGGCTCGAAGGGCCAAATGGCCTACTCCTGCACCTATTTTCTATGTTTCTATATTTCTATCATCAAATGTCACGTCTTTTCACGACATGGCGATGAAGCGGAGTAAAGCTTAGCCTCTCAAAGGCTCAGTTATAACTTATTTAATGTCCTTTATCAATTTCCAAAACAAATTGTGCGATGGGGGAGCCACAGGGATTAGCTCTGAAGGCAACTATGAGCATTCCAGTCTGCACTGTCAATCCACTCAGCCTGGAAATCCCCTGTTTACAGTATGAAACCAGGAATATAAATCATAAGGGTACTGTGAGAACACAACAGTGTCTCAGAAATTATAATATCATAATGGTGAATTTTATGCTAACCAGAACAAAAGCATCAGGAAAATGATATGTGAGCGCACCCACAAGAAATATAAATCATCTGGGCACTATCCACCAAAAGGTATCAATTTAGAATCAATATATAATCTAGCGAATGTCAGGATAGTGTAGTTAAGAATAGTTAATGAATAGCTTTGTCTTGGAGTTGGTTGTATCATTGCCGATATTTAACAATGGGAATATATTTTGCAAGCTGCCCATTACCTGAAAGATTGGGATCATGCAGGGGTAGATTTTAATCAAAGATCTCCAGACCACCCCCACCCCACCCCACCCATAATCTTTTGATAGATTAAAAAATTGGACAATATGGGGCCAAAATTGCCCCCCGCCCGAAACGGGGCACTCCCAGCCCGCATTGTGTGTTTTTACCGCAGCTGTGGTTGAGGGCGCCTCTTGAGCGAAATTCCGCTCTTTGTTTTTTTTTCACTCGGATCCGGAAGTCACTCTTAATGGGGGCAGATACCCGGCAGTGGCAACACCTGAGGGGTGGAAGTTGAGGTGGGTGTGGACTAGTTGCCACAATGCCATCATCACGACGCCACGTCACCATGGCTCTCCCCTTCACTTAAAGAGGAGAGCCTTCGCGATTTTAAAACTTCGGCCCACTGGGCCACCAGAGAGGATTTTGGCCGGGCCGGTGGCTTGGCACTCAAGAGGAGATGGCCTGTTGGCGGCCTGGCCGAACCCGGGGGCATAATTGTCGGGCTGACATGGCAGTCGGCTGACAAAAAAACATGGCGGCAGCGGCAGTAGCTCCTCCCCTTTAAGGGGAGTTGCGGCGCTATTGCATAAGGCTACAGCCTCACTGGGCCAGCGGGAAAAAGCTTGTTTTGGCACAACTGGGCAGGCTGAAGATTTTCACGGCGGAATTTTGCCGTCGGGGGTAGATCGATGGTGCGCACTGTGATGACACATTTAACACAAATCGGCAGCAGCGGAACAACAGGGAGGGAAACAGGTCACCGCCGGGATAACACGGGAGCAGAATTTTGATAATGGTGGCCATTACACGAAAAGTCGGTGGCCATTGCACCCCACAGCTTGGCCGCCACTTTCCGGTGTTAAGAGGTCTTAAGGAAAGGGGCAATTTTAGCCCTTTTATGTCTTAGAAAGAAGAGGAAGCAAGGAATCCTGGAAGACTGAGCGAGGCTGGGATCATTAGCTGAGCACAATAGGTTAGCTGGGAAAACCTATCAGAATATGATGAGATGTACATTTCTACTTACTAAGCTTACTATGTTTAAGAGACTGCTAGTAATTCCTTAGTATTCAATTGACTGATTTAATGGTAAGTGTACATTGATCGACTTTTCCACTAAAAATCACTTATTATATATTGTGTGCGCATTCTTTTAAAAAGAGTGAAATTAAATACGAAAGTGTGTATGTGTGTGTGTGTTAGTTACATAAACATGTGAATGGGAGATTGGGGTTGTGCCAGTCCGAAAACAGTGTCAACATTTTCTCCACATAGATTTTACAACTAACAGTTACTAAACTTTTGAAATTATTCTGTGATTTAAAGTACATCAGTATTACAAGCCATGGAGGTTAAATATAGGATACTTATTTCATTTCTTTATCATCATAGAAACATAGAAACATAGAAAATAGGTGCAGGAGTAGGCCATTCGGCCCTTCTAGCCTGCACCGCCATTCAATGAGTTCATCATCATAGGCAGTCCCTCGGAATCGAGGAAGACTTGCTTCCACTCTAAAAATGAGTCCTTAGGTGACTGAACAGTCCAATATGAGAACCACAGTCCCTGTCACAGGTGGGACAGATAGTCGTTGAGGGAAGGGGTGGGTGGGGAAGCTGGTTTGCCGCACGCTCCTTCCGCTGCCTGTGCTTGATTTCTGCATGTTCTCGGCGATGAGACTCGAGGTGCTCAGCGCCCTCCCGGATGTACTTCCTCTATTTAGGGCAGTCTTTGGCCAGGGACTCCCAGATGTCAGTGGGGATGTTGCACTTTATCTGGGAGGCTTTGAGGGTTCCTTATAGACTAGAGATAAAACCCCAAAAAATAGAAATGTTAGTAATCAGGTTGTCCTGGTAAATTGAAGCACATATGTCAGCATTACTGCAATAATTTACTGTTTAAGCAAATTTGCAATAAACCCAGACTAGAATTTCACATTAATTGTGTCTACAGTTTTCAGGGCCATTTTGACCTATTGTTGAAAGTACTCTCAGTCCGTCTGATGTGAATGTCTGATTAAAGTGTTGCAGTCAACAACTTCATACAAGTTGAGGCGATTTTTAAGGTTAACCAGAATGTGTAAAATAAAATTTTAAATGGGTACAGGAGGTGTCATGTATTCAACTATCATTGTAACCCATGTATAAGCTGACCTAAGTTGTACAGCTTGAGAACATTGACCACAAGGGGCGAACTTGTGGGAGACACTCCTAATCTGGACTTTCAGGTATAAAAGGGGAAGCTCCACCCACCTTCATCACTTGAGGTCCTGGTAATAAAGGTAACTGGTCACAGAGTGACCTTCTCTCAAGTATGGGCCTCATGTGCATTTATACTGTATAGTAAGGACATATCATTGGTGACGAGAAACTGGGATTTAAACCACGTGAGCATGGCCACTAGCAGCACAGAAGAGAGGTACTGTGTTGGTGATGATTGGGACGACTTTATTGAGAGACTACAGCAAAGTTTTGTCACCAAGGAATGGTTGGGACAGGATTCACCCGACAAACGCAGGGCTCATCTCCTGACTGTTTGTGGATCCAGAACATACTCCCTGATGAAGGACCTTCTAGCGCCAGAGAAGCCGGCGGACAAGACATTCGAAGAGCTCAGTAAGTTGATTGGGGAACACCTTCAACCGGCGAGCAGCATGCACATGGTGAGACACCGGTTTTACATGCACCGGCAGTGAGAAGGGCAAAGCATTCCAGACTTCATGGCAGATCTCCGGCGCCTGGCGAGCTTATGTAAGTTCCCAGATGCATGCAGACCGGAGATACTGCGAGACTTTTTTTATTGAGGGCATCGGGCATGCTGGGGTTTCCAGGAAACTGATTGAGACCAAAGACTTGACCTTGGAAGCGGCGGCTCTGATAGCCCAGACATTTATCTCAGGGGAGGAAGAGACCAGAATGATGTATGACAAAAATCTTGGCTCAAATGCAGCAAACGACCAGGGAGTCAACATTGTTAATGAGGCAGACAAGGGCAATCGGACATGCCCGAGCATGTAGTCGAACCCAAAGGGGGAATTCAACAGAGACAATGGCTAGCTTTACAGTGATTCATGCCATCGCAATGGACAATGCGGCCAGTAATGGGGCCATCAACACCTGTTAATGGTGCGCTTAAGGACAGTTACAGAGACAGTCAGAGACAATCGGCTGGTAATGGATCTTTTGTTTCCAACAACAGGGCCTCCAGCTCATGCTGGAGGTGTGGAGGCAAACACCCAGCCAGAGCCTGCAGGTATCAGCAATATACCTGCAGAAACTGCAACGTCAGCGGTCACTTGGCGAATGTGTGCAGGAAGCCTGTAGCCAGGTTGATGTACGAGGAGGATGGGCCCGATGTAAGCCCTATGAGGCCAAATGAATACTGGGGGAAATTGCTGGAAGCTGAAGTTCAGCGAGTTCATGTGGAGCACCTATACAGTTCATATTACCAGGACACCACCGATAATGATGAAAGTGCTCCTCAATGGCATCCCAGTATTAATGGAGCTAGACACGGGGGCCAGCCAGTCCCTGATGAGTATCAAACAGTTCGAAAGGTTGTGGGTGTCCAAGGCCAGGAGGCCAAAATTATTGCCGATTGATGCACAGCTACGGACATATAAAAAGGAGATCATTCTGGTGTAAGGCAGCGCCACGGTAGTCGTGACCCACAAAGATTCGGAGAACAGGTTGCCACTCTGGATTGTCCTGGGGGACGGTCCCGCACTAGGGAGGAGTTGGCTTGCTGTCATGAACTGGAAATGGGGCAATGTCAATGCAATTTCTTTTGTGGAGCGAGCAATTTGACTCATTATTTCAACCCGGCATCGGCACTTTCATGGGGGCCAAGATAGTGATTCACACAAACCCGGACCCAACACCACAAGGCCAGAGCGGTTCCGTACGTGATGCGGGAAAAGATAGAATGCGAATTGGACCGCCTGCTGAGGGAAGGCATCATCTCGCCAGTCGAATTCAGTGACTGGGTGAGCCCTATCGTGCCGGTACTCAAGGCGGATGGGTCGGTCAGAATATGTGGCGATTACAAGGCCACCATCAATGGGTGTCACTCCAAGACCAGTACCCGCTACCGAGAGCGGAGGACCTCTTTGCGACGCTATCCGGTGGCAAACTTTTCTCAAAATTGGACCTGAACTCAGCTTACATGACCCAGGAGCTGGCGAGTGAGTCGAAGAAGCTGACCACCATCACGACACACAAGGGGTTATTTGAGTATAACAGATGTCCGATCGGGATTCGTTTGGCCGCGCGATCTTTCAGCGAAATATGGAAAGCCTCCTCAAGTCGATTCCAGGGACGGTGGTTTTTCAAGACAACATCCTCATCACGGGTCGCGATACTGAAGAACACCTCCACAACCTGGAGGAGGTGCTACACAGGCTGGACCGGGTAGGGCTGCGACTGAAAAAGGCGAAGTGCGTCTTCTTGGCTCCAGAGGTAGAATTCCTGGGGAGGAGGGTAGCAGCAGACGGGATCAGACCTACTGCGTCCAAAACGGAAGCGATCCAGAGAGCACCCAGACCCCGTAAGATGACGGAACTGCGTTCGTTCCTGGGGCTCCTGAACTATTTTGGTAATTTCCTTCCCAAATTGAGCACGCTGTTAGAGCCGCTACACGTGCTCCTACGCAAAGGTCGCAAATGGGTCTGGGGGACAGCCAGGAAAGGGCTTTTGATAGAGCACGCAATTAGTTATGCTCCAACAAACTGTTAACGTTATATGACCCGTGTAAGAAACTTGTTTTAATGTGCGATGCGTCGTCCTATGGGGTCGGGTGTGTGTTGCAGCATGTTAATGCCAAGGGTCAGTTACAGCCGGTAGCTTATGCCTCCAGAAGTCTGTCCCAGGCAGAAAGGGGTTACAGAATGGTGGAAAAGGAAGCGCTAGCATGTGTATATGCAGTAAAAAAAATGCACTAGCACCTGTTTGACAGGAAATTTGAGCTGGAGACAGATCACAAACCCCTAACATCCCTTTTGGCCAACAACAAGGCCATAAATGCAAATGCATCGGCCCGCTTACAGAGGTGGGCACTCACGTTAGCCGCTTATGACTACATAATTTGGCACAGACCGGGCACTGAAAACTGCACTGATACACTCAGCAGGCTCCCACTAGCCACCACTGAGGGGGCAACTGAGCATGATGCTGAGATGGTCATGGTTGTTGAAGCTTTCAAAAGCGAAGGCTCACCTGTGACAAGCCCGTCAGATTAAAGTCTGGACAAATAAAGACCCGCTCCTGTCTTTAGTTAAGAAATGTGTCCTGAATGGGGACTGGGCAGCCCCGTATGGGGCATGCCCTGAGGAATTTAAACCGTTTCATAGGCGCAAGGATGAACTCTCAATTCAGGCCGATTGCCTACTGTGGGGAAACCAAGTAGTTATGCCCCAGATGGGCTGAGAGGTGTTTATCAGAGAACTTCACAATGAGCACCTGGGCATTGTCATGATGAAGGCAATTGCTAGGTCACACGTTTGGTGGCCAGGGATAGATGCAGACCTGGAACTTTGTGTTCGCAGGTGCAACACATGTGCTCAGCTGGGCAACGCACCCAGGGAAGCCCCCCTTAGCCCCTGGTCCTGGCCTGCCAAGCCATGGTCACGCATCCATGTGGACTATGCAGGTCCTTTCATGGGAAAAATGTTTTTGGTTGTAGTAGACACCTGCTCCAAATGGATTGAGTGTGCCATTTTAAATTCAAGCACATCCTCTGCCACGGTAGAAAGTCTAAGGGCAATGTTCGCCACCCATGGTCTACCGGATGTCTTGGTCAACGACAATGGCTCGTGCTTCATAAGAACTGAATTCCAGGACTTCATGGCAGTCAATAGAATCAACCATGTCAGAACAGCACCGTTCAAGCCGGCTTCAAATGGCCAGGCAGTGCAGATAATCAAACAGGGGATGCTCAGAATCCAAGGGGGTTCCCTACAAAGCCGCTTATCATGCCTCCTGTTGGCCAATAGATCCCGACCACACTCACTCACAGGGGTTCCACCCGCAGAGCTGCTAATGAAAAGGATGCTCAAAACCAGGTTATCCCTTATACACCCTACTCTGAAAGAAATTGTTGAGAGCAGGCGTCGGTCACAATGTGACTACCATGACAGGAATGCGAGGGCACGATGTATTGATGTCAATGACCCTGTTTTTGTCCTTAATTACGATGCAGGGCCCAAATGGATTGCAGGCACTGTGATTGCCAAAGAGGGGAATAGGGTTTTGGTAGTTAAACTTATCAATGGACAAATCTGCCGCAAACACGGGGATCAAACTAAAAGGAGGTTCAGCAACCCCATAGAAGAAGCAGAGGAAGAACATGACATAGAGGTTACTCTACCACAGGTGACCGAACACCGGAACCAAGTGGAGGAGAGCCCAGTCATTTTGGGCATTCCGGACAGGCCTGAGGCACCGCAAACAGCAGACACTCAGGCCAGCGTCCAACAACTGGAGCCCCAACTCAGGCGCTCTACAAGGGAGCGTAAATCACCAGAGAGACTTAACCTGTGATCCCAATAAGACTTTGGGGGGGGGCGAGGTGATGTCATGTATTCAACTATCATTGTAACCTATGTATAAGCTGACCCGAGTTGTACACCTTGAGAACATTGACCACAAGGGGCGAACTTGTGGGAGACACTCCTAACCTGTACTTTCAGGTATAAAAGGGAAATCTCCACCGACCTTCATCACTTGAGGTCTTGGTAATAAAGGTAATTGGTCACAGAGTGACCTTCTCTCAAGTATGGGCCTTGTGTGCATTTATACTATATAGTAAGGACATATTAGGAGGGGTATTTCAACAGTATGAGAAGCATTTGGAAAGAGTGTGTAACTTTCTGCCTACATCCCTGTTCATTGGTTGACAATGTTAGGTAACGGTTTGCTATATTTGATAAGATGGCGGAAAGCAAGTCAGCAAATAAGTCAAATGTTGTAGTGAATCTTTGGAATTGTCTACCCCAGAAATCTGTGGACGCTCAGTCGTGAGTATATTCAAGGCTGAGATACATAGATTTTTGGACTCGGTAAGGGAATCAAGGGATCTGGGAATCTGGCGGGTAAGTGGAGTTGAGGTCGAAGATCAGTTGTGATCGTATTGAATGGCAGAGCAGGCTTGAGGGGCTGTATGACCCACTCCTGCCCCTATTTCTAATGTTCTTATGTTTTTGTGTTATTCAGTCTCTCCAGCCTCAGGCACTCTTGGGCTTTTCTAAATGTTGTTAATAGAAAGCTTTTGCAGAGAGTTTCCAGTTAATCTTCTCCAGCAAGAAAGATGTATGCATGGAGAGGCTTTGGGGGAAACAGCAAGAAAACAAGGTATAACTTATGAATAATTCTAAAGAGGTGATTAGGTGATGCAGTGGATTAGCACACTGACACTCATCTCTGGGACCTAGGGATTTTCAGTACCGAGAGATTGCGTGAAAAACCTTCTCTGTCTTTGGCTGTAAAGATATTGAGGCTGAAATCCTTAGACCTACTCTACCACCATAAACATGGCAGAAGAGGAATCCCACTGCAGGGTTAGAATGGGGGCAGCTAATTTAAATATTTCTGGCATGTGCCCGCACCGCCCTACTGTTCAAGCAAATTTGCGATAAACCCAGTGAATTTCACATTCATTGTGTCTACAGTTTTCAGGACCATCATTGGGGTAGGGGTAGGGGGGTAGAGGGGGAAGAGGAGGGGGGCAGGGAGGAAAGGGGGGAGGAGGAATGGAGGGGAGGGAGGAGGGAGGGAGGGGAGGAGAGGGGGAAGGGAGAGACAGGGGGGGGAGAGATAGGAGGAGAGAATGAGGGGGAGAGAATGAGGGAGAGAGAGGAGATTGGAGGGGGAGAGAGAGAAAGAGAAACTGGAAGGAGAGACAGAAAGAAAGACTGGGAGAGGGAGAGAGAGAGACTGGGGGAGAGAGAGTGAGACTGGGGGAGAGAGAGCGAGACTGGGGGAGAGAGGAGATTGGAGGGGGAAAGAGAGGATTGAAGGGGGAGGATCGGAGAGGGAGCGGAGAGGAGAGGTGCTCGGAGGGGGAGAGGAGAGGAGCTCGGAGGGGCAGAGGAGATGAGCTCGGAGGGGGAAGAAGAGGTCAGGAACTCAGGGAGAGAGAAGGTCAGGAACCCGGGGAGGGGGGAGGGGGGATGCGGAGATGGTCAGGAACCACTGTCACTATTCACTTCATACCCAATAAACCTGTTAACAATCAGTGACCCACACACAATGTCCTATCTATGGGGGCGGGGCGGGGGGAGGGGATGTCAGAACTTGTTGGGGGAAGGTCAAGAACTTGGGCACAGGAAGAACGTCAGGAACCCCTGGTGGGCGGGAGGGAGGGGAAGAGCGGGGAGAGGTCAGCGAGAGCCCGAAACTCGAGATCACAGCATGAGTGGGACCAGCGGCGGGGATAAAAGGAGCACTGACCCGAGGCCCGAGATTACAGCGGGAGCGGGACCAGCGGCGGGGATAAAAGGAGCACTGACCCGAGGCCCGAGATCACAGCGGGAGCGGGACCAGCGGCGGGGATAAAAGGAGCACTGACCTGAGGCCCGAGATCACAGCGGGAGCGGGGGATCGAGGCCGAAGGTAAAACAAGTAAGTAAAAGGAAATCGAAGTGTGACATCACAGCCAAGTGGGTAAGTGGTTGGCTGGCGGATTGGTGAGTATTTTATCTTTTTCTTTTTCTTTTCTTATCAGTAGGAAACCCTTGGCCAATTTAAGTTAATTTAAGTGTTATGCCATGGCAGGAGAGCCCAGACCGGTGTCATGCTCCTCCTGTGCTATGTGGGAAGTTAGGGACGCTTCCAGTGTCCCTGACAACTACATGTGCAGGAAATGTATCCAGCTGCAACTCCTGACAGACCGCATTGCAGCATTGGAGCTGTGCATGGACTCACTCTGGAGCATCGCGATGCTGAGGATGTCGTGAATAGCACGTTTAGTGAGTTGGTCACACCGCAGGTAAAGGTTACACAGCCAGATAGGGAATGGGTGACCATCAGGCAGAGCAGTGGAAGGACGGTTCTGCAGGGGTCCCCTGCGATCATCTCCCTCCAAAACAGATACACCACCTTGGGTATTGTTGGGGGAGATGACTCATCAGGGGAAGGCAGCAGCAGCCAAGTTCAAGGCACCGTGGCTGGCTCTGCTGCACAGGAGGGCAGGAAAAAGAGTGGGAGAGCTATAGTGATAGGGGATTCGATTGTAAGGGGAATAGATAGGCGTTTCTGCGGCCGCAAACGAGACTCCAGGATGGTATGTTGCCTCCCTGGTGCAAGGGTCAAGGATGTCTCGGAGCGGGTGCAGGGCATTCTGGAGGGGGAGGGTGAACAGCCAGCTGTCGTGGTATATATAGGTACCAACGATATAAGCAAAAAATGGGATGAGGTCCTACAAGCTGAATTTAGGGAGCTAGGAGCTAAATTAAAAAGTAGGACCTCAAAGATAGTAATCTCAGGATTGCTACCAGTGCCATGTGCTAGTCAGAGTAGGAATTGCAGGTTAGCTCAGATGAATACGTGGCTTGAGGAATGGTGCAAGGGGGAGGGATTCAAATTCCTGGGACATTGGAACCGGTTCTGAGGGAGGTGGGACTAGTACAAACCGGATGGTCTGCACCTGGGCAGGACCGTAACCGATGTCCTAGGCGGAGTGTTTGCTGGTGCTGTTGGGGAGGAGTTAAACTAAAAAGACAGAGGGATGGAAATCTACGCAGGGAGACAGAGGGAAGTAAAAAGGGGGCAGAAGCAAAAGGTAGGAAGGAGAAAAGCAAGAATGGAGGGCAAAGAAATCAAAGGCAAAAATCAAAATGGGCCATATTACAACATAATTCTAAAAGGACAAAGAGTGTTAAAAAGACAAGCCTGAAGGCTCTGAGTCTCAATTCGAGGAGCATTCATAATAAGTTGGATGAATTGACTGCGCAGATAGCTGTTAACGGATATGATGTAATTGGGATTACGGAGACATGGCTGCAAGGTAACCAAGGCTGGGAACTCAACATCCAGGGGTATTCAATATTCAGGAAGGACAGACAGGAAGGAAAAAGAGGAGATTAACACAATAGTAAGGAAGGACATTAGCGTGGATGATATGGAATCTATATGGGTAGAGCTGCGAAACACCAAAGGGCAGAAAACATTAGTGGGAGTTGTGTACAGACCACCAAACAGTAGTAGGGAGGTTGGGGATGGCATATGAAGAAAGATTGGATTGACTAGGCTTATATTCACTGGAATGTAGAAGAATGAGAGGGGATCTCATAGAAATATCAACATTCTGACGGGATTGGACAGGTTAGATGCAGGAAGAATGTTCCCGATGTTGGGGAAGTCATGAAACCAGGGGTCACAGTCTAAGAATAAGGGGTAAGCCATTTAGGACCGAGATGAGGAGAAAATTCTTCACTCAGAGAATTGTGAACCTGTGGAATTCTCTACCACAGAAAGTTGTTGAGGCCAGTTTGTTAGATATATTCAAAAGGGAGTTAGATGTAGCCCTTACGGCTAAAGGGATCAAGGGGTATGGAGAGAAAGCAGGAATGGGGTACTGAAGTTGAATGATCAGCTATGATCATATTGAATGGTGGTGCAGGCTCGAAGGGCTGAATGGCCTACTCCGGCACCTATTTTCTATGTTTATGTTTCTATGTCAGAAACCTGGGGTGGAGGGAGGTCAAGAACTCGAGGTGGGGGAGATCAGGATCTTGGTATGGGGGGGGGGAGATCAGGACCTCGGTATGGGGTGGGGGGGAGGTCAGGAACTTGGAGGGAAGGTTACGAACCTTTTGGGGGGGGCAGCAACTTGTTTGAGGGAGGGGGAGCCCTGTCACTTCTCTGTGAGCTGTGTCTGGAGCCTGGCAGTCAGAATGAATGGCTTGAATTACACATTGCAAAGTACTTGGTTACTTAGGCAGGAAGGATCTAATTACACATTCCAAATAAACCGCTGGGTGTGCTTTGTCCTCCAAGAGGGCCAATCACAAATCTGGTCATAAGAACATAAGAAATAGGAATAGGAGTACACCATTCGGCCCCTCGAGCCTGCTCCGCCATTCAATATGATCATGGCTGACCTGATCATAGACTCAGCTCCACTTCCCCGCCCGCTCCCCATAACCCCTTATCCTTTTATCGATTAAGAAACCGTCTATTTCTGTCTTAAATTTATTCAATATCCCAACTTCCACAGCTCTCTGAGGCAGCGAATTCCACAGATTCACAACCCTCTGAGAGAAGAAATTTTTCCTCATCTCAGTTTTAAATGGGCGGCCCCTTATTCCAAA
The DNA here is from genome assembly GCF_044704955.1 of Pristiophorus japonicus. NCBI lineage: Eukaryota > Metazoa > Chordata > Chondrichthyes > Pristiophoridae > Pristiophorus > Pristiophorus japonicus. Next base: position 50,296,964 of record NC_091978.1, read on the forward strand.
GGGACCAATCAGAAATCTGGTGTTGGAAATAGACAGGACCTTAATATTTCAGGTGTGGACTTTTCAATGGGACAAAAAACAGAAGATTTGCCAAACAGTTTTTGCATAAAGCTAATGTCCCTTTTAATAGACTTTACATTACAGTCCCTGTTTCTGGCGATTTGAGCCAGATTGTAAATGCCAATCATTATCTTAAATGAAAAACATAAAGGGCTGGATTTTCAGTTACCGCTGTTAGCACCGTGGAGGGGCGGCAATGGCGGCGGTATGCACTTCCGGGCGGATGTCCAGCTTCTAGCTCTCCGCCGGGACATTCGATGTCAGTTTCAAGAGGGCGCGGAACATTACCGTCCAGAAGTGGCGTGCCAGTATGCAACGCCCCTTGTTGCGACACCGGCTCCATATTTGGATCGCGCCTGACCCATTGCCCTGTGTAAAGCGCCCTGGTGGGAATGCCTGTGGAGCCTGACATACCAAGCTATAGCGGCCGTAGTGAGGTAAATAATGTCGACCTGAGCTAAGTGTGATTGATTTTTTTTTGCGATTTATGTTGTGGTGGCGTGAGTTATTTAGTGGGAATGTTTTTGATGTCTTTTTTCAGATTTCCTCCCCCCCCCCCCGAGGCCGCTCTTAGCACGCTCCGAGGCCGGCTATTTAGCTTGGGATTTTCAGTTGCTCAGCCGGCCAAGCGCCCTAAAAGATGTGTGCAACCATTCTACGCCTTGCCACCTTGCATAACATTTAAAGGTTAGTCTTAGTTTTTTCAGCTGCAATGCAGCTCTGTGCACTGGGCTACTAAATATAGTGAGGCCGAAATTTCCCTCCCCCAGAAACGGGGCACATCTACTGCATTTTAGCTTCCTTGACCAGCGATATGGATGCGGTGATGTTAAGAGCGAAATTGCGCTGCTCCGGCGGCTAAACGGAGTGGAGTGGTAATGACTGGGGTAATTGGGCTGGTTTCAGCAGTGTGGCATTTGGACCGCGAAATTCCGCGCGTAACCAGTTGATCCTAACAATGCAGCTGCTCTTTGGCCTTCTTAAAGGGCAGGTTTTGCAGCTGTGTCCTGACTTCGGTCTGAGTTGCTTCAGAGGAGATGGTTGCAGGGGACCTTTGAGGAGGGACAGCCGCTTCAGCGATGCTGAGCTGGAAAGCCTGATGCAAGCTGTGGAGGGAAGGAGCGGCTGCTCTTCCCTGATACTGGTGGGCGACCAATTGGGAGCGTCTTCCTAAATGCCTGGAGGGAGATTGCAGAGGAAGTTTGGGGGACCTCCATTCACCACCAACCCAATGCAGGAAAAGGCTCACCGACCTTATTTGACTAATGAAAGTGAGTACATGTTCCCCTAACTCCTCACCTTGTATCTGCAAGACTCTCCTTCACCTTAACTTCTTTCTCACCAGCACTACATAGTAGCTGAAGTAGCATTTGATTGCTAAGACCTGTATGTGTGCACACTCACAAGGGAGGCTCCCTTCCATGTGAGATTCACAGCTGCATGTAATGGACCCACAGGCCCTGATGTTTTTTTAACACATACTTACACATATCACATTTCTTGTTTTCTATCACTTCTCTTTTATTTTGATTAGTTATTTTGTTTTTATTTTGTATATATTTTTTTCTGAACCTGAAGTATTTATATTACCTTTAACACTATTGATAACCTGGACTTCGCTCTCATCCCTTTTTTCAATCTTTAGGCTATTTTTATTTTTGTTCTGTCTGAGCCCTCCCCTCCGTTTATTGGTTTAAAATCCTTTCTACAGCCCTACTTATCCACTTAGTTAGGAGCTCGATCCCAGCCCTGTTCAGGGGAAGCCCATCCCAGCGGTACAGCTCCTTCCTGTCCCAGTACTGGAAGTTTAGGAAAATGGCAATTAGTCAGGTAACTGGGGATCAGCAGGTTTAATGCAGGTCGTAGTAACAGGTAACACTGCAGACATGGTTATAAAACTGTATCTTCAACACCCCATTCCGGAGCCGCAGCCTGGGATATGTACGAGTCTGCGTGACCCCCGGCCTGCGAGCACCATCGGAGCAGGCCGGGGAGCGGAAGGAGCAGCGTGGCGGCCTAGCCCAGCAGGATGAGCGGCCCCCGGACTACGAGCGCCATCGAAGCAAACCAGGAAGCGGAAGGAGCAGCATACCACTCCAGGGAGCAGCACGTCCTGGAGCAGAAGAGCAACGGTCGTGAAAAAGGACATCATCAAGGTCCAGGTCGGTGATTGGAGCGTGGGCAGGTACAGCAGGAGCGGTGAGGTCGGGGCGAAGGAGCGGTGAGGTCAGGGCGAAGGAGCGGCGAGAGATTGTAGGGGGACGTGATCGGGGCCCAGGGGAGGCATGAGTTTGGGGCCCAGAAGGCAGCACGGACCAGCCCACACTGCGATATGTGTGTGCACTAGGTCCGTGCAGCAGAGCTGGTCTCCAGTCGTCTTGGTTAAACGTTGCTACTGGACCACGACCTAGCTCTGTCACGCCCGTGTGGTGGCTGGTGTGCAACGGTCACCCCACGTTAAAAAAATCCACGCACAGGCATCTTCCACCCTTCAAGATTTAGTTCGGACCTGGAATTTTAGGTCCTTCATTGAAACACCTGTGAACTTTTTGCCGTGGAAACAAGTCATCCTCGATTCGAGGGACTGCCTATGATGATGATGATATGTTACCAAGCATTCATTCCTGGAACCTCTCCTTTCCCACACTAATCCTTCAGTTCGATCCTATGCCAATTTGCACGTGGCTGAGGTAATAATCCCAAGATTATTACCCTCAAGGTTCTGCCTTTTGCTTTGGGTCTTAACTCCTGGTACTCCCCCAGCAGGACTTCCTCTTTTTCCTTAACCAATTGGTCCTGAAATGGACCATGGCAACTGGATCTTCCCCCTCCCTTTCCGAGTACAAGAAGAAGGCCCACCATTACCTTCGTAAGGGCAACTAGGGATGGGCAATAAATGCTGGTCTTGCTACCGACACCCATTTCAGAGGATGAAGTTTTAAAAAGGAACACGAAAGAGGGTCATTACCCATGAGCCCAAGGCAGTGTGCATCAGTGGGCTATTTGTGCATGGAGGGGTAACCCAGCTGCGTGATCCCATTGACACCCAGTTTAGAGAAAAATTCATTTGTGCTTGTAAACTATTTTGCATTTCCCTTTCCTTCTCTTTAATTTCAGGTCTTCCTGCAGCACACATAGTTCCTGAGCCAACAGGTTGAGCAATGACTACGTAACAAATCACACAGAGGTGCAAGAGAGCGCTCAGATTTTGTCTATCTCATTGCCTCCAGGAAAATGCCGGGCTTATGACCAATATGGTGGAGATTGTGAATTCACACTGACATGCAGTGTCACTACTTCATCTAATTTAACTATTCAGGGACTAGGACCAACAAGAGCAGAACAGTGTAATTTAAAAACAATAAGTACTGGTAGTTGTATAAAAAAATACAAACACAGGTATGGGAGTACAAAAATGGCAGAGTAAGATGAGACATCAGTGCTATACTCAAAACACAAATGCCAGGATTGGTAAAAAGATAACGGGACTCGAAAAGAAAATGAACAAACACTGAGATTGAGACTAAAAATGAACAGCAGAAAATATACAGCTAAAAATGAATACAGCGGAAGCAGAAATGAAAAGGAAACAGTCGAAACTATACTTGAAACCATGTACAGTGGACACAACACGAAAAAAAATGCCCTAATATTGGGACATAAACTAGTGAAATCACAAATATCAGGAGAAAAACTAAAAAAAAAAGTTTCTGTGGCTTGGTGTGTCGAATCCAGACAGAACAGGAGGCCACAAGTAGGGAAAGCATGATGACCCAAGACTCTGCCATAACCAGGGGAGCCCGAAGCCGACAGGTGAAGTGGGAATGGGACAGTAATGGCAGAGTGAGACCTGCAAGTTGGTGAAGAAAGAGAATGCTGTTGAGAGGGAGAGTATAAGTGCAATGGTCTGAGGCCTGCAAAAAAATGGAATTTAAAATCATAAAGGTGAAATTATTAAGACAATTGAATTTAAGAAGATAAAAGTTTAAAAATATGTTTTAAAATACAAAGTTAAAAGTTTGAAATAAAATTAAGGAAGTTACTCCCTGTAAGGAGAAAAAGCTTGCAATGTGGTGAGTCAAGAAAACACCTCCTGGTGGCCACAGGCTGCAACTATAGCGTGATCATTGACATTGCAAAGTCGAAATGGAAGTGTTAATATATCAATTCACAATAGAAAATATTGACCAAAAGCATGACCTAAAGTTGTGACAACAGGAATTATGGTTTGTGGACAGAAAGTGCATGCCCTATGTAAGACTTTTAGAATATATAGATAGCTGTTAGTAAATTAGAAGTTCACAACATGGCTTCTGGAAAAATAGGCGTGACTAACAAATTTAATGCCGCTTTTTGAGGAGCCACAAGGGTATCGGATGAAGAAGACAGTGCTTATTAGGACTTTCTGAAAGTCTTCGAATCTCACACTAGATTACTTCACAAGAGTAGAAATTTGAAACGCTGGTTTAGGAATTGGCTCCAATCCCGCAGCCAAAAATGTTGTAGTTAATGGATTTGGATCAGCCTGGAGGCACGTTACGAGTGGTGACCCCAGGGATTGGTGCTGGGCCTGCTACTGATCACTGTCTTTATTAGTGACCTGGACAGTGGTGCTGGGAATATGGTCAGTTGGTTTGCAGATCATACCAAAATCTGTACAAGGGTTAAGACGGTAGTGGCATGCAGTCAAATGCAAAAAGATTTAGATGTGCTCAGACAGTGGGCCACACTATGGCAAATTACATTTAATTTAGATAAATGTAGTATCATGCATGTTGGTATGGTCAACTCAGAATCTCAGCTACTCAGATAGGCTCAAGGACCTTTGCCTATTTACGTTAGAGTGGTGTAGACTTAGAGGTGACTTGCTAGAGGTTTATAAAATAATTAAAAGGCTGGATAGCATGCCAATTGACGCATTATTCCATTTAACAGATTGGGGAAGACCAGGGGACACAAATTCAAACTATATAAGAGTAGGAATAGATCGAATGTTAGGTGGTTCCTCTTTTCCTAGAGAGTAGTGAACCTCTGCAATACATTGCCGGCTGGTGTGGTGGGACTTTCTCCCTCAAGTGGGATCTGGACCAGTTCTTGACTGAGGCAGAGATCGCATCATATAGAAGGTAAGTGCCTTTATAGCACTTGGGCTATGTGATCTCATGGACTGGTTTTGATTGCCTGAGGGGGTCATCAAGGAATTTTTCAGAGTATTTTTCCCCTTATTAGCCTTGGGTTTTTTCTCTGATTTTTTCATCTCCCAGGAAACAATGAGGGCTAAGTTCGATAGCTCCCGAAAACGGGCACGGGTCAACTTTATTCCGCCTGCTTATTTCAATGATTTCAGCATGCAGCCCACACTAACTGCGCTGTTGATAGACTACATGCATCAGCAAGGGGCCCAAAATTGTGAGAGGCTAGTATCCAGTTAAAGCTAGCCTGCACTGCTTAAAGCTAGCCTTCACCTTTAAAACATTGTGGCTGGAGCAGGTGCTGGAAGTCGTTCAAGAAGTGAATCTGACCTAGAAAAGACTGAAAAATGTAACAATATGGGAAAGAGTGGGCTCCAAGGTTTTCAGACACTGGTGAAGGAGGTGTGCGGGGGAGAGATGTCCTATATCTGTAGGGGGCCAGGAGGCATTCCAGACACACGCCCAGAAGGCAGTGGGAGCAGATAGCCATGGAGGTCAATGTCAGGAGTCACACCCCGAGGACCTAGATGCAGTGCCATAAGATGTTCAATGACCTCACACGAGTGGTCAAGGTCAGTGAATGTAATATGTCCTTACTATACAGTATAAATGCACACGAGGCCCATACTTGAGAGAAGATCACTCTGTGACCAGTAACCTTTATTAGCCAGCACTAAAGTGATGAAGGTGGGTGGAGCTTCCCCTTTTATACCTGAAAGTCCAGGTTAGGAGTGTCTCCCACAGGTTCACCACCTAGTGGTCAATGTTCTCACGGTGTATAACTTAGGTCAGTTTATACATGGGTTACAATGACAGTTGAATATATAACATCACCTCCCCCCCAAAGTCTTATTGGGATCACAGGTTAAGTCTCTCTGTGGTTTACTCTCCCTTGTAGAGCGCCTGAGTTGGGGCTCCGGTTGTTGGCCGCTGGCCTGAGTGTCTGCTGTTTGCGGTGCCTCAGGCCTGTCCGGACTGCCCACAGTGACTGGGCTCTCCTCCACTTGGTTCCGGTGTTCGGTCACCTGTGGTGGAGTAAACTCTACATCGTGTTCTTCCTCTGCTTCTTCTATGGGGTTGCTGAACCTCCTTTTTGTTTGATCCACGTGTTTGCGGCAGATTTGTTCATTAGTAAGTTTAACTACCAGAATCCTATTCCCCTCTTTGGCAATCACAGCGCCTGCGAGGCATTTGGGCCCTGCAGCGTAGTTGAAGACAAAGAAAGGGTCATTGACATCAATACATCGCGCCCTCGCATTCCTGTCATGGCAGTCACATTGTGACTGGCGCTTGCTCTCAACAATTTCTTTCATGGTGGGGTGTAAAAGGGATAACCTGGTTTTGAGCGTCCTTTTCATTGGCAGCTCTGCGGGTGGAACCCCTGTGAGTGAGTGTGGTCAGGATCTATTGGCCAACAGGAGGCGTGATAAGCGGCTTTGTAGGAACCTCCTTGGATTCTGAGCATCCCCTGTTTGATTATCTGCACTGCTCGTTCTGCCTGGCCGTTTGAGGCCAGCTTGAACGGTGCCGTTCTGACATGGTTGATAACATTTCCTGCCATGAAGTCCTGGAATTCAATGCTTGTAAAGCACGGGCCATTGTCGTTGACCAAGACGTCTGGTAGACCATGGGTGGCAAACATTGCCCGTAGACTTTCTACCGTGGCAGAACATGTGCTTGAATTAAGAATGTCACACTCGATCCATTTGGAGTAGGCGTCTACTACAACCAAAAACATTTTTCCCATGAAAGGACCTGCGTAGTCCACATGGATGCGAGACCATGGCTTGGCAGGCCAGGACCAGGGGCTAAGGGGGGCTTCCCTGGGCGCTTTGCCCAGCTGGGCACATATGTTGCACCTGCGAACACAAAGTTCCAGATCTGCACCTATCCCTGGCCACCAAACGTGTTACCTGGCAATTGCCTTCATCATGACAATGCCTGGGTGCTCATTGAACATCCTGATGAACACCTCTCTGCCCATCTGGGGCATGACTACTCGGTTTCCCCATAGTAGGCAATCGGCCTGAATCGAGAGTTCATCCTTGCGCCTGTGAAATGGTTTAAATTCCTCAGGACATGCCCCGTACGTGGCTGCCCAGTCCCCATTCAGGACACATTTATTGACTAAAGATGGTAGCGGGTCTCTATTTGTCCAGACTTTGATCTGACGGGCTGTCACGGGCGGGCCTTCGCTTTTGAAAGCTTCAACAGCCATGACCATCTCAGCAGCATGCTCGGTTGCCCCCTCGGTGGTGGTTAGTGGGAGCCTGCTGAGTGCATCGGCGCAGTTTTCAGTGCCTGGTCTGTGCCGAATTATATATATAGTCATAGGCGGCTAACGTGAGTGCCCACCTCTGTATGCGGGCCGATGCATTTGCATTCATGGCCTTGTTGTCGGCCAAAAGGGACGTTAGGGGTCTGTGATCTGTCTCCAGCTCAAATTTCCTGCCAAACAGGTACTGATGCATTTTTTTTACTGCATATACACATGCAAGCGCTTCCTTTTCTACCATCCCGTAGCCCCTTTCTGCCTGGGACAGACTTCTGGAGGCATAAGCTACCGGCTGTAACTGACCCTTGGCGTTAAAACAAGTTTCTTACATGGGTCATATAGCATTACCAGATTGTTGGAGCATAACAAATTGCGTGCTCTCTCAAAAGCCCTTTCCTGGCTGTCCCCCCAGACCCAATCGCAACCTTTGTGTAGGAGCACGTGTAGCGGCTCTAACAGCGTGCTCAATTTGGGAAGAAAGTTACCAAAATAGTTCAGGAGCCCCAGGAACGAACGCAGCTCCATCGTGTTACGGGGTCTGGGTGCTCTCTGGATCGCTTCCGTTTTGGACGCCATAGGTCTGATCCTATCTGCTGCTACCCTCATCCCCAGGAATTCTACCTCTGGAGCTAGGAAGACGCATTTTGCCTTTATCAGTCGCAGCCCTACCCGGTCCAGGTTGTGGAGGTGTTCTTCAGTATCACAACCCGTGATGAGGAAGTCGTCTTGAAAAACCACCGTCCCTTGGAATCGATTTGAGGAGGCTTTCCATATTCCATTGAAAGATCGCGGCGGCCGAGCGAATCCCAAACGGACATCTGTTGTACTCAAACAACCCCTTGTGTGTCGTGATGGTGGTCAGCTTCTTCGACTCACTCGCCAGCTCCTGGATCATGTAAGCTGAGAGCAGGTCCAATTTTGAAAAAAGTTTGCCACTGGATAGCGTCGCAAAGAGGTCCTCTGATCTCAGTGGCGGGTATTGGTCTTGGAGTGACACCCGATTGATGGTGGCCTTGTAATCACCACATATCCTGACCGACCCATCCGCCTTGAGCACTGGCACAATCGGGCTCGCCCAGTTACTGAATTTGACTGGCGAGATGATGCCTTCCCTCAGCAGGTGGTCCAATCGCCTTCTATCTTTTTCTGCATCACGTACGGCACCGCTCTGGCCTTGTGGTGTACTGGCCTTATGTGAATCACTACCTTGGTCCCCATGAAAGTACCAATGCCGGGTTGAAATAATGAGTCAAATTTGTCCAGGACCTGTGAGCGTGGTACTCACTCCACAGAAGAAATTGCATTGACATCGCCCCATTTCCAGTTCATGATAGCAAGCCAACTCCTGCCCAATAGTGCGGGACCGTCCCCTGGGACAATCCAGAATGGCAACGGGTTCTCCGAATCTTTGTGGGTCACGACTACCGTGGCGCTGCCTAGCACTGGAATGATCTCCTTCGTATATGTCCGTAGCTGTGCGTCAATCGGCAATAATTTTGGCCTCCTGGCCTTGGACGCCCACAACTTGTTGAACTGTTTGTTACTCATCAGGGACTGGCTGGCCCTTGTGCCTAGCTCTATTGATATTGGGATGCCATTGAGGAGCACTTTCATCATTATCGGTGGCGTCCTGGTGTATGAACTGTATATGTGCTCCACATGAACTCGCTGAACTTCAGCTTCCAGCGATTTCCCCCAGTGTTCATTTGGCCTCGTAGGGCTTACATCAGGCCGGTCCTCCTCATACATCAACCTGGCTGCAGGCTTCCTGCACATATGTGCCAAGTGACCGCTGACGTTGCAGTTTCTGCAGGTATATTGCTGATACCTGCAAGCTCTGGCTGTGTGTTTGCCTCCACACCTCCAGCATGAGCCGTTGTTGGAAACAAAAGGTCCATTACCAGTCGATCATCTCTGACTGTCTCTGTAACTGTCCTTAAGCGCACCATTGACAGGTGTTGATGGTCCCATTACTGGCCGCATTGTCCCTTGTGATGGCATGAATCGCCATTCAGCTAGCCATTATCTCTGTTGAATTCCTCCTTTGGGTTTGACTACATGCTCGGGCATGTCCGATTGCCCCTGCCTGCCTGGAGAACTGTGTCCCGTGTTAACAATGTTGACTTCCTGTCCATTTGCTGCATTTAAGCCAAGATTTTTGTCAAACATCATTTTGGTCTTTTCCATCCCTGAGATAAATGTCTGGGCCATCAAAGCCGCCGTTTCCAGGGTCAAGTCTTTGGTCTCAATCAGTTTCCTGAAAACCGCAGCGTGCCCGATGCCCTCAATAAAAAAGTCTCGCAGCATCTCCGCTCTGCATGCATCTATGAACTTACATAGGCTCGCCAGTCGCCGGGGGTCTGCCACGAAGTCTGGAACGCTTTGCCCTTCTCGCTGCCGGTACGTGTAAAACCGGTGTCTCGCCATGTGCATGCTGCTCGCTGGTTTAAAGTGTTCCCCAGTCAGCTTACTGAGCTCTTCAAAAGTCTTGTCCGCCCACTTCTCTGGCGCTAGAAGGTCCCTCATCAGGGAGTACGTCCTGGACCCACAAACCGTCAGGAGATGAGCCCTGCGTTTGTCGGCCGAATCCTGTCCCAACCATTCCTTAGTGACGAAACTTTGCTGTAGTCTCTCAATAAAATCGTCCCAATCATCACCAACACAGTACCTCTCATCTGTGCTGCGAGTGGCCATGCTCGCGTGGTTTAAATCCCAGTTTTTCGTCGCCAATAATAGGTCCTTACTATACAGTATAAATGCACACGAGGCCCATACTAGAGAGAAAGTCACTCTGTGACCAGTCCTTTATTAGCCAGCACTGAAGTGATGAAGGTGGGTGGAGCTTCCCCTTTTATACCTGAAAGTCCAGGTTAGGAGTGTCTCCCACAGGTTCACCACCAAGTGGTCAATGTTCTCACGGTGTATAACTTAGGTCAGTTTATACATGGGTTACAATGACAGTTGAATACATGACAGAATGCATCTTCAAATGCCAACTCCTACCAAATGCAACACAAGCTTCAGCCATTGCTCAATGCATTACACCCCATCACTGACTTACCAACAATCTCTGCCAATCAGGACTCATACCTACTATTCATTTACCTCAGCCTCACACACTTAGCACTGCTCCAGGCCTCACACCCACATGTCACAGCTTTCACACACTGCCAGCTATTCAACCATGAAAGCCACATCACCAAAACAGATTGCACGACTCACATTAAAAAACTTCCCTCTCTTTTGCAGGACAAGGTGGTGCACAATCACAGGTAGCAGGAGCTAACCGGCAGGGGACAGGCATGCCTGCATGTCCTAACCCCATGGAGGAGACATGCTTGCCATTATTGGAATGGCCATTGCTGAGGACATGGCCAGCAGCAGGACTGAAATGATCAAAGATGATGGTATCCTCATATCTAATCTTCCTTCTCACATCCCACTTCTCCCTCATTCCATAATTTCCTCTGATTTACAAGCTGTAGATGGTGTAAGCATTCACCTCTTACTCCCCACCCCACCCTCGACACAACTGTACCCTTATGCCTTGTGATGAATGGCCTCCTTCTGTGCCATAAATTTCTATGATTCTCCTTTCGGATACTCATGAACTGCAACCTGGCCAGGCAGTGGTGGAAGAGTAAGAAGACAGAGATGATGAAGACACAATGTTGCTTGATTTAACACTGGCAGCCACCAGCTGAGATACTGACACGGCGCATAATTTAGAGGATAGCATAGAGGCAGAATCTGCACATGGTGAGACACTGGGCATGAGTGGCCTGCAGCCCGAGCAGGGGGCAAAGATAGCCTGGGTGCCTTGCTTGCTGGAGGGCGAGGACGTACATGGGTTCTGCTGCACAGGACTCAGTCGAGCACTTCAATGGGGCAAGCTACAGAAGAAAACTGATGGGTATGCACAATGAAATGCTTAGTGCATTGGGAAGCCTGTCAGAAAGCCTGCATGCAATGTGAAGGAGCATGGAGGAGTCCGGCACCAACTTATCACAAGGCTTTGCACAGTGCTTGGAGCCTATCCTTTCCAGTATGGAAGTGGTTGGCAACTCCATTAGCACACTTGTGGATCCAACCATGGTGCAGCAGCTGATGGCTGGTGTCCCATCTTTCATTGCAGCACAAACAGCGGCCACCCAACTGAGTGCTGCAATGGAAGCTCAGCCTGTTGCCATTCAAGCTCATGGGCAGCAGACAATGAAACCCTCTGTACGCAGCCCTGGTGTACGCTACAGCAGAGTACTGCTCTCCAGCATGGCTATCAAGTCAGCATGTCAAATCCATTGATGTCCAGTTGAACTCTACTATGGAAATTATTACCAGTGCGTTTTTATCAATACCAACACCTTGGCTGTCGTGCTTGCAAACATCGCACCACCACACCAACGCCACGAATATGCAGTCTCCAGTGAATACAACCGTTACACCAGCAAAGACATGCCAATCCAGGCTGACTTTACCAGCCTACCACCAGCCTGTCTCAAATCTAGAAGGCCATTGTGGACCATTGCTGAAGCCCTTCAACAATCTCCCCGCACCCTTGATAACCGATGGCATAATGCTCGAAAGAACTTCGACATACCAAATGGATTCCTTATAGAGGACCCACAGTACTATGTGAAGGATCAAACCTTCCTCGCAAACAGTGGACAACCATCAACCGCCTCAGAACCGGTCACGGTAGATACTGCCACCTTATTAATTTGGAAGATTAAAGTATCCCCCATCATGCAACTGTGGAGCACATCATTGAGCACAGCTCTCACAGGAAATTCTTCGGTAGCCTACAAGAAATCCATGCTGTTACATCTGGCCTGGCTATCTGACTAAGATATTGATATTTAATTTGTTATTTACTCATACCATACAAAAAAAGAGAGATTAAATAAAATAGTGGGAGTTATAACTTCTCTTCTGGGGAAGTAAAACCTGAGTTGGAGGTGGGGAAATCCGTGAATTAGTCTGGCGTTGCATGGGCCGAGGTAGAGCGAGCCTTCCTTTCAACCTTTCTCTTTCCCCTTGTGTGGAGTTGCCTGGTGTTGGTTGGAAGCCACTCGCTGTTTGAAAAGAGATAATTTCTTCCTATTTAGACTGGAGTTTGAGACGGGGAGGGGCAGCCTTCAATGGAGAGAGTGCAGGCACCACGTGACCTTTGGGGGGGGCGGGGATGTAGGATCAGTTCCTTCCCCCAATGGTTAAAATTAGACTATGAAATATAAAAACCCAGAACTGCATTACAGCCCGCAAAAGGAGCTGGGCAGCAAGGGATTAATTCAGACATTGGACAATCCAGAATGGCGCAGATTGCTCTATGAATGTTGTCTGTCTGGAAAAGATACAAGAAAATTCACGCACTTGTTTATCTTAAGGGGTTGCATTGTTAAAAGACTGTATTTTGGACCATTGCCCCAGACAGGCTGGTACCAGTGTATGCCCAGACAATGGGCCAGATCCATCATCATCATCATCATCATAGGCAGTCCCTCGGAATCGAGGAAGACATGCTTCCACTCTTAGAATGGGTTCTTAAGTGGCTATGCAGTCCAATACGAGAACCACTGTCACAAGTGAGGCAGATAGTCATCGAGGGAAGGGGTGGGTGGGACTAGTTTGCCGCACGCTCTTTCCGCTGCCTGCGCTTGATTTCTGCACGCTCTTGGCGTCGAGACTCGAGGTGCTCAGCGCCCTCCTGGATGCGCTTCCTCCACTTAGGGCGGTCTTTGGTCAGGGTCTCCCAGGTGTCAGTGGGGATGTTGCACTTTATCAGTGTTATGTATGCAATAACGGTTCAAACTGAGTACTGTTTAACTAAGCAAGGTACAACCTTGCTTCTGCTTTATTTTGGCCCAAAGTGCCTGACTCACAAAATGGCTGGCCTTTTATACCAGAGCAGCACCATGTGTGTGCTGCTCAGTGGCCTCCAACAATGACACCATCTGGTAGCTACAAACAACATGTACATACATGACAATACCCTCCTCTGAGATCTTATCACAGTCTTATCACCATCACAGGTTGAGATGGTCCAGTGCTTTACGCTCTCAGGTTGATCGTCTCAGTTCGATTCCGGACTTGGGTGAATGTTGTGGCTGGTGGCTGGATGGCTGACTTGTTGGGGGTGTCAGTGGCCATGTCAGGAATTGCATCTCCATTTTTATTAAACAAGTCTGTGATGGAAATTCCGGGTTCACTGATGACCCTTCAGTCCACTGAAGGCTGCTGGTAGGTTGGTTGGTTGTCGATGGTTTCTTTGTCCGACTGCTCTGGCTTGTCTGTGTGCCTCAGCTTTGTTTGATCCATGTGTTTCTTGCAAGTTTGCCCATTCATGAGCTTAATAACAAATACTCTGTTGCCCTCCTTGGCCATGACCGTACCAGTGATCCATTTAGGACCCTGACCATAATTCAATACATATACAGGCTCATTAACAGAAATCTCACCTGGCACAGTTGCGCGATCATGGTACCCTTGTTGACTCTGTCTTCTGTATTCAACATGATTACTTAAATCCGGGTGTACAAGAGATAACTTGGTCTTAAGACCTCTTTTCATCATGAGTTCAGCAGTCGAGACCCCTGTGAGTGTGTGGGGTCTTGTCCTGTAACTTAGCAGTATGCAAGACATGCAGGTCTGCAGTGACCCTTGCGTTACTTTCCTCATGCTTTGCTTGATAATTTGTGCTGCACGTTCTGCTTGCCCGTTGGACGCAGGCTTGAACGGTGCTGACCTTACATGTTTTACGCTGTTAAGTTTTACAAACTCTTGAAACTCCTGACTGGTGAAGCACGACCCATTGTCGCTCACCACTATGTCAGGCAGACCACGTGTCACAAACATGACATTGAGAGTCGCTATGGTTGCCGAGGATGTACTGGATGACATGATTATGTATTCTATCCACTTAGAATAAGAATCCACCACCACTAAAAACATCTTGCCCAGGAAGGGACCTGCAAAATCTACATGGATCCTGGACCAAGGTTTGGATGGCCATGACCACAGACTCAGCAGCGATTTCGCTGGTGCTTTGCTGAGCTGCATGCAAGTGTTGCACTGATGCACGCATGCTTCCAGCTCAGAATCAATTCCTGGCCACCATACGTGAGACCTGGCGATGGCCTTCATCATCACTATACCAGCATGTGTGCTGTGTAACTCATGCGCAAACTTCTCTCTCCCTTTCATAGACATTACAACATGATTGCCCCACAATATGCAATCTGCTTGAATAGACAGTTCCTCCTTGCGATGAATGTAAGGTTTGGCCTCCTCGCACCTTTGCTTAAGTATGGCAGACCAATCCCCTTTGAGGATACAACTCTTTACCACTGATAATATCGGGCCCTGGCTGGTCCAGGTCTTAACTTGTTGAGCCGTGACAGGGGTACCTTCACTCTCAAAAGCATCCATGATTAACGTTAAATCTGCCGGTTGTGGCTTTTCCACCTCCGGTGTGGGCAACAGCAACCGGCTCAAAGCATCGGCACAGGTCTGTGCCAGGTCTGTGGCGAATGATGTAATCATAGGCAGATAATGTCAGCGCCCACTTTTGGATGCGGGATAAAGCGTTGGTATTGATACCTTTGCTCTCGGAAAACAACAAAATGAGCGGCTTGTGATCGGTCTCTAATTCGAACCTCAGACTGAACAGGTATTGATATCATACTGGCGGCTCTTTCTGCTTTAGACAAACTTTTGGATGCATACGCGACAGGTTGAAGTTTCCCCGACTCATTGGCTTGTTGTAACATGCAGCCAATTCCATATGACGATGCATCACAGGCCAAAACTGAACATTTACATGGGTCATAATGTACCAGCAGCTTGTTCGAGCAAAGCAGATTGATGGCTTTCTCGAAAGCTCTGTTTTGCAGTGCGCCCCACACACAGCTGTTGCCTTTTCTCAATAGCATGCGCAGTGGTTCAAGTAAGGTGCTCAATTTAGGTAGGATGTTACCAAAGTAGTCGAGTACACCCAGGAACAAATGTAGCTCCATCACATTCTGCAGCTTGGGCGCATTCTTGATGGCTTTGGTTTTCACGTCAGTAGGTCTGATGCCATCAGCGGCAATTTTCCTCCCGAGGAATTCGACCTCCGGTGCCATGAAGACGCACTTCGAGCGTTTAAGTCTGAGTCCCACACTGTCCAAACGCAGTAGAACCTCTTCCAGGTTGTTCAGATGTTCCTTGGAGTCACGACCAGTGATTAGGATGTCATCTTGGAACACGACGGTTCTGGGAACGGACTTCAGTAGACTTTCCATATTCCATATTCCTCTGGAATACTGCTGCAGCCGAGCAAATACCAAACGGGCACCTGTGATAAATTCCAAACGGGCATCCGCGCTAGTCTGACTCTCATCCTCCACGTGGTGTGTCACAGCTCACTTGCTCATCTGCGGACACTTGCGCTGGAGATGCCCCACTCTCAGACAGCCTTTGCAACTATATTGCTTAAATCGGCACTGCTGGTGCTGATGATTTCCCCCACAATGCCAACACGGAGAAGTCGGATACATTCCCGCTGGCGGACTTTGGTCAGCCACAGCTTTCGCGAACATAGCCGGATAGGCCTTGCCATGTGCCGCTCTGCCGAACGCTGAATCAGTCGCATTTACAGTACTTCCGAGGTTCGGTACTTCACCGATATTTGCTTTAAACTCCTGTCCGTCATCATACATGATCGAGCGATCTGGATGGCCCTTTTTAAATCCAACTCCTCCTCCGCCAGGATCACCTCGTGGTTGATACCGATAACAAAACAGTCCTGCACCATGTCTGCCAACACCGTCCCGAACTTGCATGGTCCCGCTAGACGTCGCAGGTCGGCAACGAATTCCGCCAGGCTCTGGCCCTCCGATCGAACGTGTGTATAAAACCTGTATCTCGAGATGATGATACCGTCGTCTGGCTTGAGGTGCTCCCTGTACCAATGTACACAACTCCTCATATGTTTTCTCTGCTGGATCACTAGGCATGAGTAGATTCTTTATCAGACTGTAGATCTTTGAACCGCACACAGTGAGGAACACGGCCCGGCACCGATCTGCATCGTTGACCTCCTTCATATTGTTGACCACGAAGTACTGGTTCAAATGGCTCACACAGTCTGCCCAATCTTCTCCCTCCATGAATCGCTCTAAAAATCCAATCATGCCCATTTTGCAAACAAAGGTTCTTGTATTCTCATCGCCAAATGTTATATATGCAATACAGGTTCAAACTGAGTACTGTTTAACTAAGTAAGGTACAACCTTGCTTCTGCTTTATTTTGGCCCAAAGTGTCTGACTCACAAAATGGCTGGCCTTTTATACCAGAGCAGCACCATGTGCGTGCTGCTCAGTGGCCTCCAACAATGACACCATCTGGTGGCTACAAACAGCATGTACTTACATGAAAATCAGGGAGGCTTTGAGGGTGTCCTTGTTTCCGTTGCCCACCTTTGGCTCATTTGCCGTGAAGGAGTTCTGAGGAGAGCGCTTGCTTTGGGAGTATCGTGTGTGGCATGCGAGCTATGTGGCCTGCCCAGCGGAGCTGGTCAAGTGTGGTCAGTGCTTTGATGCTGGGGATGTTGGCCTGGTCGAGGACGCTAACGTTGGTGCAGCTGTCTTCCCAGGGGATTTGTAGGATCTTGCAGAGACATCGTTGGTGGTATTTCTCCAGCGACGTGAGGTGCCTACTGTACATGGTCCATGTTTCTGAGCCATACAGGAGGGCCAGATCCATCATCCATTTAAATAAGAATGCTACTAGAAACCAACATCTACATATGCAGTCACCTTGGGAAGGTTGCATTGTCAGAAGTACCTAACCAGACAGAAAGGCTGTGGTCAAGCTAATCATGGACAATGACCCTAAACGACGGACAATTAGCATCAAAAGTGTTTCTGCTAGAGACATTCACACATCCCCTGGGAAGACAAATGCACCAATGTTAGCATCCTCGATCAGGCCAACATCCCCAGCATTGAAGCACTGACGACACTCGACCAGCTCCGCTGGGCAGGCCACATTGTTTGCAAACATGACACAAGACTCCCAAAGCAAGCGCTCTAGCTGGAACTCCATCACGGCAAGCGAGCCCCAGGTGAGCAGAGGACACGTTTCAAGGGCTCCCTCAAAGCCTCCTTGATAAAATGCAACATCCTCACCGACACCTAGGAGTCCCTAAGTGGAGGAAGTGCATCCGGGAGGGCGCTGAGCACCTCGAGTCTCGTCGCCGAGAGCATGCAGAAACCAAGCGCAGGCAGCGGAAGGAGCATGCGGCAAACCTGACTTCCCACCCACCCTTTCCCTCAACGATTGTCTGTCCCACCTGTGACAGAGACAGTAATTCTCGTATTGGACTGTTTAGTCACCTAACAACTCACTTTTAGAGTGGAAGCAAGTCTTCCTCGATTCCGAGGGATTGCCTATGATGATCACACATTTAATACTGCCATCGTGTTTGTTATGTATGGAGAAAGAGTCAGACTTAACACTGTGAGCTTAAAGTAAAGTGTGACCATAGTCTTTTATTGCAGGTCTCCAGAGTGCCTCTCCAACCTGTGAAGCCTCCTTAAATACCTGTGCTCCCAGGGGATTATGGGTGGCTGTACAGAGTATATACAAGTTTACATATATAACAACACTCCCTCGCAAAGTCAATAGTGTAACTATTTACAAAGTGAGTCGATCTGGGGCCCTTCTTGCCCTGGTTGATCGTCTCGGTGTGAAGGCTGGTATTGTTGAATCAATTGAAGGGCCCTCGCTGGGCTGCTGTGCAGCTGGCCTTGCTGGGCTGCCTGGTGGAGTGGGTCCTGCTGGGCTGCTGTGGATGATGGGTTCTGCTTCGTGGTCAACCGCGGTGTCGGTTGCCACTGGTGTGTGTATGTTGGGGGGTCAAAGAAGGTAGAGTCCAAGGTGGGTTGCTCAGGATAGTCTGTGAATCTGAGTTTGATTTGGTCCAAGTGTTTCCAGTGAATGAGTCCATTTGAAAGTTTGACCCGAAACACCCTGCTCCCCTCTTTGGCCACGACAGTGCTGGGAAGCCACTTGGGATCTTGTCCATAATTCAATATAAATACAGGATCATTGATTTCAATCTTGCATGACACATTTGTGCTATCATGGTATGTACTTTGTTGAAGCCGCCTGCTCTCTACTTGTTCATGTAGATCAGGGTGAACTAACGAGAGCCTTGTCTTAAGTACTCTTTTCATGAGCAGTTCAGCAGGTGGGATCCCAGTGAGTGAATGTGGTCTCGTGCAGCTAAGCAGGACTTGGGATAAGGAGTCTGCAGTGAGCCTTCAGTTACCCTCTTCAAGCCCTGCTTGATTGTTTGCACTGCTTTTTCTGCCTGACCGTTGGACGCTAGTTTAAACGGGGCAGATGTGACATGTTTGAGCCCATTGCGGGTCATGAACTCCTTGAACTCGGCACTGGTAAAGCACGGCCCATTGTCACTTACATGGACATCAGGCAGGCTGTGCGTGACAAACATGGCCCGTAGGCTTTCAATGGTGGTAGCGGACGTGCTTGCCGACATTATCACAAATTCAATCCATTTTGAGTACGTATCTACAACCACTAAAAACATTTT
The DNA here is from genome assembly GCF_044704955.1 of Pristiophorus japonicus. Taxonomy (NCBI): domain Eukaryota; kingdom Metazoa; phylum Chordata; class Chondrichthyes; family Pristiophoridae; genus Pristiophorus; species Pristiophorus japonicus. The sequence continues at coordinate 50,316,088 of NC_091978.1, forward strand.
TCCCGACAATGGGCTCTGCATAGTCGACATGGACCCTCGGCCACAGTTTGGAGGGCCAGGACCATAAACTTAGTGGCGCCTCCCTGGGTGCATTGTTTAACTGGGAACATGTATTACATTTGTGTGCGCGGGAATCTAAGTCTGCATCGATACCGGGCCACCACACGTGGGATCTGGCTATCACTTTCATCATTACGATGCCTGGGTGGGTGCTGTGGAGATCACAAATGAAAGTGTCCCTGCCCTTTTTTGGCACAACTTCCCGATTACCCCATAGGAGGCAGTCTGCATGTATAGACATTTTATCTTTACGTCGCAGGTACAGCTTTATTTCTTTCTGCATCTCGAACAGGACGCTAGACTAGAAACATAGAAACATAGAAAATAGGTGCAGGAGTAGGCCATTCGGCCCTTCGAGCCTGCACCGCCATTCAATGAGTTCATGGCTGAACATGCAACTTCAGTACCCCATTCCTGCTTTCTCGCCATACCCCTTGATCCCCCTAGTAGTAAGGACTACATCTAACTCCTTTTTGAATATATTTAGTGAATTGGCCTCAACAACTTTCTGTGGTAGAGAATTCCACAGATTCACCACTCTCTGGGTGAAGAAGTTTCTCCTCATCTCAGTCCCTTATCCTAAGACTGTGACCCCTGGTTCTGGACTTCCCCAACATTGGGAACATTCTTCCTGCATCTAACCTGTCTAAACCTGTCAGAATTTTAAACATTTCTATGAGATCCCCTCTCATTCTTCTGAACTCCAGTGAATACAAGCCCAGTTGATCCAGTCTTTCTTGATAGGTCAGTCCCGCCATCCCGGGAATCAGTCTGCTATTGAGGGAGTGCAGACTGCACTCCCTCAATAGCAAGAATGTCCTTCCTCAAGTTAGGAGACCAAAACTGTACTCAATACTCCAGGTGTGGCCTCATCAAGGCTCTGTACAACTTTAGTAGCACCTCCCTGCCCCTGTACTCAAATCCACTCGCTATGAAGGCCAACATGCCATTTGCTTTCTTAACCGCCTGCTGTACCTGCATGCCAACCTTCAATGACTGATGTACCATGACACCCAGGTCTCGTTGCACCTCCCCTTTTCCTAATCTGTCACCATTCAGATAATAGTCTGTCTCTCTGTTTTTACCACCAAAGTGGATAACCTCACATTTATCCACATTATACTTCATCTGCCATGCATTTGCCCACTCACCTAACCTATCCAAGTCACTCTGCAGCCTCATAGCATCCTCCTCGCAGCTCACACTGCCACCCAACTGAGTGTCATCCGCAAATTTGGAGATACTACATTTAATCCCCTCGTCTAAATCATTAATGTACAATGTAAACAGCTGGGGCCCCAGCACAGAACCTTGCGGTACCCCACTAGTCACTGCCTGCCATTCTGAAAAGTACCCATTTACTCCTACTCTTTGCTTCCTGTCTGCCAACCAGTTCTCAATCCACGTCAGCACACTACCCCCAATCCCATGTGCTTTAACTTTGCACATTAATCTCTTGTGTGGGACCTTGTCGAAAGCCTTCTGAAAGTCCAAATACATCACATCAACTGGTTCTCCCTTGTCCACTCTACTGGAAACATCCTCAAAAAATTCCAGAAGATTTGTCAAACATGATTTCCCTTTCACAAATCCATGCTGACTTGGACCTATCATGTCACCTCTTTCCAAATGTGCTGCTATGACATCCTTAATAATTGATTCCATCATTTTACCCACTACTGAGGTCAGGCTGACCGGTCTATAATTCCCTGTTTTCTCTCTCCCTCCTTTTTTAAAAAGATGAGGCTGCACACAGGGAGTTAAAGTAACAGTGACCTCAGTCTTTAATAAGACACTCCAGAGTGAGGCTTATATACAGTGCTCCCAAGAGATGCTGGGATCCCTTGGGACTTCGGGGGATGAGTTCCCTGGTGGCGGTACATGGGAGTGCATGCTTTACAGATACACAACACCTGGTATATTTCCAGTGAATCTGCGCTGCACCCACTCCAAGGCCAATATATTCTTCCTGAACTGAATGCAATACTCCACAGATGGCATCTGACCAAAGCTCTGATCAAAAGTGGGGTTACATTGGCTACCCTTCACTCCATAGCAACTGATCCAGAGTCTATGGAATGTTGGAAAATGACTGTCAATGCATCCGCTATTTCCAAGGCCACCTCCTTAAGTACTCTGGGATGCAGTCCATCAGGCCCTGGGGATTTATCGGTCTTCAATCCCATCAATTTCCCCAACACAATTTCCCGACTAATAAGGATTTCCCTCAGTTCCTCCTTCTTACTAGACCCTCTGACCCCTTTTGTATCCGGAAGGTTGTTTGTGTCCTCCTTAGTGAATACCGAACCAAAGTACTTGTTCAATTGGTCTGCCATTTCTTTATTCCCCGTTATGACTTCCCCTGATTCTGAGTTAGGGGACCTACATTTGTCTTTACTAACCTTTTTCTCTTTACATATCTATAGAAGCTTTTGCAATCCGTCTTAATGTTTCCGCAAGCTTCCTCTCGTACTCTATTTTCCCTGCCCTAACCAAACCTTTTGTCCTCCTCTGCTGAATTTCTCCCAGTCCCCGGGTTCGCTGCTATTTCTGGCCAATTTGTATGCCGCTTCCTTGGCTTTAATACTATCCCTGATTTCCCTTGATAGCCACGGTTGAGCCACCTTCCCTTTTTTATTTTTACACCAGACAGGGATGTACAATTGTTGTAGTTCATCCATGCGGTCTCTAAATGTCTGCCATTGCCCATCCACTGTCAACCCCTTAAGTATCATTCGCCAATTCACGCCTCATACCTTCAAAGTTACCTTTCTTTAAGTTCTGGACCATGGTCTCTGAATTAACTGTTTCATTCTCCATCCTAATGTAGAATTCCACCATATTATGGTCACTCTTCCCCAAGCGGCCTCGCACAACGAGATTGCTAATTAATCCTCTCTCATTACACAACACCCAGTCTAAGATGGCCTCCCCCGAGTTGGCTCTTCGACATATTGGTCTAGAAAACCATTCCTTATGCACTCCAGGAAATCCTCCAGTATTGCTTCCAGTTTGGTTAGCCCAATCTATATGCATATTAAAGTCACCCATGATAACTGCTGCACCTTTATTGCATGCACCCCTAATTTCTTGTTTGATGCCCTCCCCAACATCACTACTACTGTTTGGAGGTCTGTACACAACTCCCACTAACGTTTTTTGCCCTTTGGTGTTCTGCAGCTCTACCCATATAGATTCCACATCATCCAAGCTAATGTCCTTCCTAACTATTGCATTAATCTCCTCTTTAACCAGCAATGCTACCCCACCTCCTTTTCCTTTTATTCTATCCTTCCTGAATGTTGAATACCCCTGGATGTTGAGTTCCCAGCCCTGATTATCCTGGAGCCACATCTCTGTAATCCCAATCACATCATATTTGTTAACATCTATTTACACAGTTAATTCATCCACCTTATTACGGATACTCCTTGCATTAAGACACAAAGCCTTCAGGAGCACACAGTTTTTTACTAAGGACAGTAAGGGGTCCTGGCTCGTCCAGGTTCTGATCTGTCGGGCAGTAACTCACTCTCGAATGCTTCCATTACCATAACTAAATCTGCAGGCTGTGCCATCTCCACCCCGGTGGTGGGCAATGGCAGCCTACTGAGAGCATCGGCACAGTTTTCTGTGTAATTGTATGCGGACAACGTGAGCGCCCATATCTGGATGCAGGCTGATGCATTTGTATTTATCCCCTTATTTTCAGAAAAGAATATTGATGCATTTTCTTTAACGCTAACGCTTTTTTTTCAATCATGCTGTAGGCCTTCTCAGCCTTAGACAGACTTCTGGATGCATAAGCAACCGGTTGCAATTTCCCAAATTCATTAGCTTGTTGCAATACACACCCGACCCTGTACGACGACGCATCACATGCTAGTACCAAATGCTTACATGGATCGTACAACACAAGCAATTTGTTTGAACATAACAGCTTCCTAGCTTTCTCAAAGGCATTTTCTTGGCTTTTACCCCATACCCATTCATCTCCTTTATGCAGTAAAGACTGCAGGGGTTCTAACACTGAGAACAGTAAGAAGTTAGCAAAATAGTTCAGGAGTCCTAGAAACGACCGCAGCTCCGTCACGTTCTGTGCGTTCCTGATTGCCTTCGAATCGGTGGGCCTGATGCCGTCTGCCGCGATTCTTCTCCCCAGGAACTCCACTTCAGGCACCAGGAAAATGCACTTTGAGTGTTTTAGCCTAAGATCCACACGATTAAGCTGACTAAGAACCTCCTCCTGCAGGTGCTCGACAGTGTCCCAACCTGTATCCAAGATGTCGTCCCACAAGAACACAGTGCGCGGGACTGACTTCAGCAAGCTTTCCATGTTCCTCTGGAATATCGCCGCGGCCGATCGAATCCCAAACGGGCATCTGTTGTAAATGAAGAGACCTTTGTGCGTGTTGATATGCAGGTGAGGCCTTTCGATGATTCCTCCAGCTCCTGCATGATGTAGGCTGAGGTCAAGTCCAGCTTCATGAACGTTTTCCCTCCCGCCAGCGTCGCAAATAGGTCGTCTGCCTTTGGTAGCGGGTATTGATCCTGCAGTGAGAAACAATTGATAGTTACTTTGTAATCACCACAGATTCTGACTGTGCCGTCTCCCTTGAGGACTGGAACAATCAGACTGGCCCACTCATTGAATTCGATCATGAAATGATGTCATCTCGTTGCAGCCTGTCCAGCTCGATCTTCACCCTCTCTCTCATCATGTAAGGTACCGCTCTAACTTGTGATGGATGGGTCGCGCCCCCGGAATCAAATGGATCTGCAATTTTGCTCCTTGGAACTTCCCGATGTCTTGGTTCGAACAGCGAGGGGAGCTTGCTTAGGACCTGGACAAAAGCGCTTGGACGTCGTCCCAGTCCCAGTGTATCTTTCCCAGCCAGCTCCTGCTGAACAGCGTGGGGCCATCGCCCGGTACCACCCAGAGTGGTAACTCGAGCACCGCTCCTTCGTAGGAGACCTTTACAGTAGCACTGCCGATTATGGGAATCAGTTCCTTTGTGTACGTTCTAAGTTTAGTACGAATGGGAGTCAGGACTGACCTTGAAGCCTTGCTGCACCACAATTTATCGAAAGTCCTTTTGCTCATTATGGACTGGCTTGCGCCCGTGTCCAGCTCCATGGACACCGGAAGTCCATTTAATTCAACCTTCAGCATTATCAGGGGACATTTTGTGGTAAATGTGTGCACCCCATATACCTCTGCCTCCTCAGTCTGAGGCTCTGGTTCGTCGTGATCCACCGTGGATCTGTCCTCCTCTGGTTTGCAGGATTAGCGGGATTTGCAGCTCGCCTGCACATGAGTTGGAGATGTCCCATTGTTCCACAGCCCTTGCAAATGTATCCTTTGAAGCGGCATGAATGGAAACGATGATCACCCCCGCAACGCCAACAAGGTGTTAATGGCCTTGTATTCACCATGCTTGATGGTGGACTCTGAGTCATCTGCGGACGTGCAGCTGCAGGCATGTAAGTCCTGCCCTGTACATTTCGATTCAAAAATACCATTACATTGTTCACAGTACTTGCAGCAGCACTAGTCTGCTGAGAAATTTGTTTGGTATTGTCACTGCTGGCGATAAACGCCTGGGCTATCGCTATGGTTTTACTCAAGGTTGGGGTCTCTACAATCAAAAGTTTGTGAAGTATTAATTCTTGGCTAATTCCATTTACAAAGAAGTCCCTGAGCATGTGTTCGAAATGTCCTTCAAATTCGCAATGTCCTGCAAGGCGCCTTAGCTCAGCGACATAGCTCGCCACTTCCTAGCCTTGAGACCTCTTGTACGTGTAGAACCGCTATCTCGTCATCAGAAGCTTTTCTTCTGGTTTAGATGCTCCCAGACCAGTGTGCACAACTCATCGTATGACTTGTCTGTGGGTTTCGCTGGAGCGAGCAGGTTTTTCATGAGGCCATGGTGCCCCACAAACGGTGAGGAGGATCGCCCTTCGTTTGGCAGCATTCGCTTCTCCTTCCAGCTCGCTGACCATGAAGTATTGGTCAAGTTGCTCCACGAAGGTTTCCCAATCATCTCCCTCCAAAGATTTCTCCAGAATGCCCACAGTTCTCTGCATTGTTGCGGTGGAGTTCGTCATCTGTATCTCATCACCAGTTGTTATGTGTTAAATAAAGAGCCAGACTAGATACTGCAAGCTCAAAGTAAGTGTGACCGTAGTCCTTTATTACAGATCTCAAAGTGCCTCTCCAGCCTGTGAGACCTCCTTACATACAGGTGCTCCCAAGGGATAAGCCCTTTGGTGGTTAGACATGGTATTTACAGGTTTACATACATAACAGTACCATTTAATGTGTATTCCCTTACCTTGTTAGCCCGCCCCAAATGCATTACCTCACACTTCTCTGGATTTAATTCCATTTGCCAGTGTTCTGCCCACCTGACCAGTTCATTGATCTCTTCCTGCAGTCTACAACATTATATATTGAAAGGTCAGAGAAGTGAAAAAGAAAATAAGAGGGGCAAAGAGAGGATATGAGAATAGAAAAGCAGCTAACATAAAAGGTAATCCAAAAGTCTTCTCTCGACATATAAATAGTAAACGGGTCGTAAGGAGAGTGGTGTGGCCGATTAGGGACCAAAAAGGAGAGCTATGCTTGGAAGCAGAGGGCATGGCTGAGTTTCTAAATGAGTATTTTGCATCTGTCTTCAACAAGGATGAAGATGCTGCCATAGACATTGTTATGTATGGAGAAAGAGTCAGACTGAACATTGTGAGCTCAAAGTAAAGTGTGACCGTAGTCTTTTATTGCAGGTCTCCAATCTGTGAGGCCTCCTTAAATACCTGTGCTCCCAAGGGATTATGGGATCTCTTGGGACTCCAGGGGATGAGCCCTCTAGTGGCTGTACAGAGTGTATACAAGTTTACATATATAACAATGTTCACATGAGGGCAACAGGAAATCTGTTTCAAGATATTGCAAGTTGGATTTTGTATAAAAAAGAGCCATTTCAAAGAGGGAAGAGCAGTGTTTGGATAGTCGACAAGAAGGACGCAAGCTGGTAATATGAACTGGAACACTCTCACTCGGGTGTGTGTATCTCGGTGCTTTTTCAGTCACACTGATGTTTGAAATCTCCCACAGATAGAACACCTCCCGTTTGCTCCCTCACTCTACTCTGGTTGGCTTCAGTTCCACACCCGCTGTGTGCAGAGTGAGAATAAAATCAATGAGTTGATGATTTTCTCTCCTGGTCACTGGGGCCCTGAAGCCCCGCCCACTCTCTGTTCCTGTACCAAGATGGCCACGCATACGCCCTGAGCCTGCCCTGCCCAAGATGGTGGCCAGTGACCCCGTTGACCCAGGCGGCCGGGTTGTCATCACGGTGCAAACATGGAATCTGTGGGCTCTTATTTGGGGCCTGAGGCCTTCACTAGGTGTTTCTAAAGCTTTGCAGCCCACCCATGGGTCCAATTCCTCCCCAGCGCCCACAATCTCCTACCCACCTGTTCAACTGAAGTCCGGCTCCACTGCTCGCAAGCCCCACCCCTCACTCATTGGCTGGGGAACCAACCGCCCGCTCGGTTATCCAGCCCCACCCCGCTCTTCCTATTGGTCTGGAACTGTCGTCAATCACTCAGGCAGCGTGAGCTGAGCATGTGCGGGGCGACTGTGGGTGAGGCAGCGGGTGAGAGATAGGTGGAGGGAGCGGGTTAATAAACCCCGGGGGATGCAGGCTTCGCACACACCGAGTGTGGGTCCAGGAGAAAACACTGCACATTATCCTCTTTACAAACACCCAGTGTGGGCCTCAGACCCCGAACATGAACCTACGGGTCTGGCATTTTCCCCGAGCGGGCGTCAGCTGCGGGGCTTTCTCCTGGTGACAGGCCTGGGTTAGCGGCGGCCATCTTGAGAGGCTCAGGGTGCAGCAGGACGCATGTGCGACCCCCTTGGGCAGGAACCAAGAGGAGAGAATGTTGAGAATTTCTATCCTGGACTTACAGTGATAATAAGAACATAAGAACATAAGAAATAGGCGCAGGAGTAGGCCATACGGCCCCTCGAGCCTGCTCCGTCATTCACTAAGATCATGGCTGATCTGATCATGGACTTAGCTCCACTTCCCTGCCCACCCCCCATAACCCCTTATTCACTTATCATTTAAGAAACTGTCTATTTCTGTCCTAAATTTATTCAATGTCCCAGCTTCCACAGCTCTCTGAGGCAGCGAATTCCACAGATTCGCAACCCTCTGAGAGAAGAAATTTCTCCTCATCTCAGTTTTAAATGGGCGGCCCCTTATTCTAAGATTGTGCACCCTAGTTCTAGTCTCCCCCACCAGTGGAAACATCCTCGCTGCATCCACCTTGTCAAGCCCCCTCATAATCTTATACGTTTCGATAAGATCACCTCTCATTCTTCTGAATTCCAATGAGTAGAGGCCCAGCCTACTCAACCTTTCCTCATAAATCAACCCCTTCATCCCCGGAATCAACCTAATGAACCTTCTCTGAACTGCCTCCAAAGCAATATAACCTTTCGTAAATATGGAAACTAAAACTGTACGCAGTATTCCAGGTGTGGTCTCACCAATACCCTGTATAACTATAGCAAGACTTCCCTGCTTTTATACTACATTCCCTTTGCAATAAAGTCCAAGATACCATTGGCCTTCCTGATCACTTGCTGTACCTGCATACTATCCTTTTGTGTTTCATGCACAAGTACCCCCAGGTCCCGCTCAACTGCAGCACTTTGCAATCTTTTTCCATTTAAAAAATAACTTGCTCTTTGATTTTTTTTCTGCCGAAGTGCATGACCTCGCACTTTCCAACATTATACTCCATCTGCCAAATTTTTGCCCACTCACTTAGCCTGTCTATGTCCTTTTGCAGATTTGTTGTGTCCTCCTCACACATTGCTTTTCCTCCCATCTTTGTATCTTCTGTGATGGCTTTTGGAAACTCCTGTTACAGGCTGTGAGAAAGGCAGCATTCACAGACCATAAACTCAAACCAAGCATCACATCAAGATCTGACAGAGTCACTCCATTCATCAGGAGCTGAATATCTTCGGCCTTCGAATGTGGAAGGAGAAATGTTTGTCTGTTCTGTTTGTGGGAAAAGATTTCAAACATCAGTGTGACTAGGAAAGCACCGAGACACACACACCCGAGTGAGAGTGTTCCAGTGCACTGACTGTGGAAAGAGCTTTAACCAGTTACACAACCTGAAAAAATATCGCACCATTCACAGTGGGGAGAAACCATACACGTGTTCTGTGTGTGGACGAGGCTTCAACTGATTGTCCAACTTGGAAAGACACAAGGACATCCGCAACACAGATTTCCCATCCCAGCTGCAAACCCATAGTAACACTGTGGAGAGGCCGTTCACCTGCTCCATGTGTGGGAAGACATCACGTGTTTCCCATGTGGCGCAAAAGGAATATATTAATTGCAACAATTAATTTGATTTGATTTTAAATCATTTACTGTACAAATTGAATCATGTTTCTCTAATTGTATTTCCCAACTCAGATTCATGACCTCATTTTATTTCTTCCTCTGAGCCCCTCAACTTCATCTGGCAGCGTAATGTTGGCGAGTGGTGACTGATTGTCCTGGGAACCAACAGAGGCTGGAGGGCCAAGGGAACAGAGTCAGCCTGTCAGGCGAGTCAGTGGGAACCCCTGTTAAACAATTTATCTTTTAAAAGTTAAATTTAAATTTCGTTTGTCAACAAAACAGTTTAACATTTGTAAGTATTTTGTTTCCCTGGATTTCCTATTATAAGTTTCAAACACTTCAGTGCCAAGTGGACTTGGTGTTTACAACCCACTAAATAAGGAGAAACCGTTTCCTGTGTCAGGTGGGTCAGTAACCAGAAGGCAGTATTTAAGGTACGAGTCAAATGAACCAGAGGCGACATGAGGGAAAAAGCTACGAGTTGTTATGCCCTGGAAAGAGCTGCCTGAAATGGTGGTGGAAGCAGATTCAAATAGTAACTTTCAAAGGGGAATTGGATAACTTCTTAGAATCATAGAATCATAGGAAAATTACGACATAGAAGGAGGTCATATTGACCATTGTGTCCGTGGCCGTCGAAAAAGAGCTTCTCAGCCTAATTCCGCCTTCCAGCACTGGGCCCGTGGTCTTGTAAGTCATGGCTCTTTAAGTGCATATCCAAGTACTTTTTAAATGTGGTGAGGGTTTCTGCCTCTGCCAGCCTTTCAGGCAGTGAGTTCCAGACCCAACACCACCCTCTGAGTGAATATTTTTTCCCTCATCTACCAACTACTTTAAATCTATGCCCCCTGGTTATTGACCCCTCTGCTAAGGGAAATAGACCCTTCCTACCCACTCTATCTAGGACCCTCGTAATTTTATACACCTCAATTAAATCTCCCCTCAACCTCCTCTGTTCGAAAGGAAACAACGCCAGCCTATCCAATCTTTTCTCAAAGCTAAAACTTTCCAGTCCTGGCAACATCCTCGTAAATCTCCTCTGTACCCTCTCTAGTGAAATCACACCTTTCCTATAATGTGGTGACCAGAACTGTATGCAGTACTCTAGCTGTGGCCTAACTAGTGTTGTATATAGTTCAAGTATAACTTCCCTGCTCTTATATTCTATGCCTTGGCTAATAAAGAAATGCATTCCATATGCCGTTTTAACTACCTTATCAACCTCTCCTGCTACCTTTAAGGATCTGTGGACATATACTCCAAGGTCCCTCTATTCCTCCACACCTCTCAGTATTCTCCCATTTATTGTGTAACCCTTGCCTTGTTGAACCATACCAAATGCATTACCTCACCTTTCTCTGGATTGAATTCCATTTTCCAGTTTTCTGCTCAACTGACCAGTCCATCGATATCTTCTTGCAGTCAAAAGTTTTCCTCCTCATTGTCAATTACAAGGCAAATTTTTGTATCATCTGCAAACTTCATTGTCATGCCCTCTGCATTTAAGTCTAAGGGCCAGACATTCAGCTTCATTGTCGGCAATTTTCTCGGCGTTACAGTTGTTTTTCTTTTGCACGCAGGTTTTTTCCTTGATATCGCCCACATGAGAAGTCGCCCGCCGGGACCAGACCACCCACGTACAACGCCGAGAATAACCGCCAGGGCATAAGTTTGGGCTCATCTGCTGGCATTCAGTTCGCACTGCCATCATCCTTGTTACCTCCTCAAAACATGCAATCAATTTAGTCAGACACGACCTTCCCTTAACAAATCCATGCCGACTGTCCTTGATTAATCAGTTTCTTTCTAAATGATGGTTTATACTTTCCCTCAGAATGACTCGATTTATCCCTTCCTCCTTTTTAAACAATAGGACAATGTTAGCAGTTTTCCAATCCTCTGGCACCACTCCTGTACCCACTCCCACATCATTACTGCTGGTGTCCCCCAAGGATCTGTCCTTGGCCCCCTCCTATTTCTCATCTATATGCTACCCCTTGGCGATATCTTCCGAAAACACAGTGTCAGTTTCCACATGTACGCTGACGACACCCAGCTCCACCTCTCCAGCACTTCTGTCGACCCCTGCTTGGTATCTAAATTGTCATATTGCTTGGCTGACATCTAGAAATTTCCTCCAATTAAATATTGGGAAGACGGAAGCCATTATCTTTGGTCCCCGCCACAAACTGCGTTCCCTAACCACAGACTCCATCCCCCTCCCTAGCACCAATCTGAGGGTGAACAAGACTGTTCACAACCGAGGGGTCATATTTGATCCTGAAATGAGTTTCCAGCCACATATCCGCGGCATAACTAAAACAGCCTTTTTCCATCTTCGTAACATTGCCCGCCTCCGTACCTGCCTCAGCTCTTCTGCTGCTCACTCATGCCTTTGTTACCTCTAGGCTTGACTACTCCAACTCACTCCTGGCCAGCCTTCCACATTCCACACTACATAAACTTGAGGTCATCCGAACCTCAGCAGCCCTTGTACTAACCCGCACCGTCAAGATCACCCATCACCCCTGTGCTTTCTGACCTACATTGGCTCCCAGTCAAACAACGCCTCGATTTCAAAATCCTCATCCTTGTTTACAAATCCTTCCATGGCCTTGCCCCTCCCTATCTCTGTAATCTTTTTCAGCCTCACAACTCCACAAGATGTCTGCGTTCCTCAAATTCTGGCCTCTTGAACATTCCTCATTATAACTGCTCAACCATTGATGGCCGTGCCTTCAGCTGCCTGGGCCCTAAGCTCTAGAACTCCCTCCCTAAACCTCTCCGCCTCTTTACCTCTCTTTTCTCTTTTAAGATGCTCCTTAAAATCTACCTCTTTAAACAAGCTTTTGATCATCTGCCTTAATTTCTTCTGTGGCTCGGTGTCAAATTTATCTGTTTGTCTGTAACATTGTTGTGAAGCACGTTGGGAAGTTTTACTACTTTAAAGGCGCTATATAAATAAAAGTTATTATTATTATTAGTATATATTTCATCCTGTCCTGGCGATTTATCTACTTTCAAAGATACTAAGCCCCTTAATATTTCTTTTCTTACTATGTTTACCCCGTCCAATATTTCACTCTCTTCCTCCTTAACTTCGACATCAGCATTAAACCCCTCTTTTGTGAAGACAGTCGTACTTTACCGCATCCTCTGCCTCCACACGCAGGTTACCATTTTGGTCCCTAATACCCGACTCTTTCCTTAGATATCCTCTTGCTCTTTATGTAATTATAAAACATCTTTGAGTTTTCTTTCATTCTACTTGCCAGTATTTTTTCATGCCCTTTCTTTGCTTTCCTAATTTCATTTTTAATTTCATTCCTCCTTGTCATCCAGGAGGCTCTAAATTTGGCAATTCTACCCTTTTTCTTTGTGGGAACATGTTTACCCTGAACCCCTTGTATTTCCCTCTTGAATGCCTCCCACTGCCCTGACACTGATTTGCCTTCAAATAACTGCTTCCAGTCCACTTTTACTAAATCACTTCTCAACGTAGTATAATTGGCCTTCCCACAATTTAGATCCTTTATTCCTGTTTTATCTTTCTCCTTATCCATAACTATGCTAAAACTAACTGAATTATGATCACTACCACAAAAATGCTCCCCCACTGATACTCCTTTCACCTGCCCAGCTTCATTCCCTGAAACTAAATCTAGAACTGCCCCCCCTCTTGTTGGGCTTGCTACATACTGGCTACAAAAGTTCTCTTGAATGCAATTTAGGAATTCTGTACCCTCTAGACCTTTTACACTGATTGCATCCCAGTTAATATTACGGTAATTGAAATCCCCTACTTTTACTGCCCTATTGCTTTTGCACTTGTCAGAAATTTGCCTACAGATTTGCTCTTTGATCTCCCTCTGGGTTTTGGGGGGGTCCATAGTACACTCCCAGCAGTGGGATTCCCCTTTTTTGTTATTTCATTCAACTAATATAGCCTCATTTGATGATCCTTCTAACATATTATCTCTTCTCACAGTTGTAATTGTTTCTTTAACCAATGTTGCCACCCCCCTCCTTTTTTAACCCACTCTCTATCTCGTCTGAAAACCCTGTAACCAGGAACGTTGAGCTGACCATTCCTGCCCCTCTTTAAGCCATGTTTAGTAATCGCTAAAATATCATACTTCCACGTGTCTATCTGTGCCCTTAGCTGATCTGCCTTATTCACTATACATACTCCTTGCATTTAGGTAAATACTATTAAGCACAAACTCCTTTTTGGTTGTTCCAATCTTTGTTTGCTTTGCCTTCCAAACTCTCTTACTGTTAATACGGATTCTTTTTCCCCTCAATCTTTTTCAGCGAATACACTGACACGCGAACAGCTCTTGCCTTTTCTGTAAAAGACCTTTATTGAAGATTCTCCAGCCGGGACTTGTCAAGACAAAGGGACACTCTCAATCAGAGCCTGTTTACCTTCCCCTGGACAAGTCCCTTTTCAGCGCGAAAAGCACAGTAGATATACATTTTCAAAACAGAACACATTTGATTAGCACTTGGTCTATCCAATCCCTTTCTGCCTCCCCCCGAGTACGTCCAATGGCAGGCAAGAAAGTCTCCCAATTAGGGCTGGTGTCAGGTAGGTTAGTTATAGCTTTGCTACACTGTCTTCCCTTATCAGTAAAGAACCCGATTAGTTTCTCTTCCTCCTTATCAGTAGAAGCTATTACTTTTCCCTTCCTATCTAGGATTGCTTTCTTTCTTTGTGCTGCCTTGGGCTTTCTCATGACCCATGTCTAACCTCAACTTCAACTCTTGGTAACCCCTTTTTTTTCTGTTGATTCTACAGTTGTCTGCATCTTGACATTTCTTTAGCTATTTTCCCATGATTCCCTATCTCCATCCTTTTGCCACCTTCTCTAGCCATCGACCACTTTCGCAACCCTTTTACACATTCTCATTCCCCCCTTTTATCATTCCATGATAACCCTGGTGCTTATTCCAGGAGTATCGCATTCAGCCGTGCGCATTCTCTTTCCTGATCCTCCTTGTTGTCTGTGAGTCCGCCTCGAGCCTCTTCGCAAGGTCTTATCAATGTCTGTTTAGGTTCTCACATCGTATCCTGTCGGAATATTATTGAATTGATAACTTCTGGAGCCTTGGTACAAGGCCGAAGAGAAGCCTTTTACCTCCTTATGGGCCAGTGCAGGAACCAGCACTTTAACCCTTGTCCCACTGGTACCCCTAATGCCAAATCTTTCTCTTCCATTTCCCCCCTTTTGGCCTTTGGCTATACGCCAAGCTGGCCATATTTCCCAATAACTATCTCCCTGTAGGCAAGTTCCAGATAGGTTCGTTCACCTGGGTGGCCATCTCCCAAGCTTCGGGACCTCCTGAAACCTTCCCACAGAGTTATATAAGGTAAGTCCTTCCTGTAGGACTGCTTAAATTTTCATCCCTTATGGCCTTAATCATAGTGCGTGCCCTGATTTATCGTTTGGCCTGTTTAATTCGTGCACATGTTAATCCCATCATGACCATCAGAACCAGACCCTGTATTACTACAAGTACATGTGATTTTATTCTTATCCATGGGTGAATTTGAATATTAAGTCCAATGTCCCACAGCTTTGAGTACCAGGGCTGATCAGCCAGCATTGCGTTAGTGTCTCTCTGTAAGTTGTCTATTTCTTCCATCAGCCGGACATACTGTCGTCTTTGATTCTGGATTCCTTGCACCAAACGTAATTGTTCCTCATTTAGTTCCGGTATCTGTTTGACTTGCGGTTCCCCTTCATACCCTTCTCGGAGGGTATCCGTGATTGTTCCGTCGATGATTTCCGTTGTCTCGGGATGTATATGATATCCGTCTATGTCTATTTCTCCCTTGGGTCTGAAGCAGAAGTTAGGAGTAATGAGGACACAGGGGGTGATTCCTCCCCTGGTCTTAATGGTTAAGTTGGCTGCCCCCGTGCTCACGCTTCACTCTCCGTTCCCTTGCGGGGTAGCGATGGTCTCAAGATCGTGTTCGAGAGGAGTGATACTCAGCATGCATCCGTTTGTTTGGTGGAATCTGCAATCATCATTCGTCATTCGTGGCGTACCTCGACATAAAACCACTTGGTTAATTTTATAGCAGTCAGTTATATCAATGCCTCTGGTACTATTAATTTTAATCACCCGTCTGGCAGGCTGATGGTAACGTAACCGAGTTTGGTTTCTCACTTCACCAATATTATCGATCTGATATAAGGCGTCTCCCTTTGTTACATCATACTGTGGTATGGACAACACAAATCCGATCATATTCACCCACCCAGTAATACATCTGAATTTCGGCACCCATGCGTGACTATTCCTTCGTACCTCGCATGTGTTATTCATTTTTTTTTTATCTAGAGTCCAATTGTTAAGTATGCTGTTCGGAATCCAATCTGGTATGTCTCCATTCTGGAGTTGCTCCAAATTATGTTGTACCTCACTTAATATCCAGGCCCCATACCCGGAGCAAACTATCTCAGCCTGTAATCGTTTACTTATATCTTTCCCCATTACGTGGATCAATTTTATAGTCTTGGCATTTCGGCAATGTATGGGCCACTTGTAACAGTTCCCCTTCCGCGCCATCTCCCAACCGCGCTTCTAGGGCTTGGTTATCCAAGTCCCTCCCCACTAAACCACTCAAGACTACGCCATTAAGTTGTTAACCCGGTCGTATATTGCCTACAGGCCTATGGAATTCATCGTCATAACCCCTGCCGCATAACCCGTGCCTATCGTTTCCAGTATTCCCCCTTTTTTTCGACCTTGCCCTGTTCCATTTCTGACATTAAATCTCAGGATAGTGGGTTCCGGGCCTGCGAGGATCTGTTGTGCCAGGTTCTGGTATAGACTTATAGTTTCATTCCCACAGAGGCTAGGAAAAATGATATCCATCAGGTTTAGGATAAGTAGTCGCTGACGCACCCCAAATTATATCCTTTCTTTAGATTCTTTTATTACTAGCCCCCCTTTTTAGGTTGCATTGCTTCTTGTTTGCGCTGCGCAAGATCAATACCGGCTTCTCCGTGTTATAACCGTGTCACGCTTCAGGACATACACCTTATATTCCAGAGACCTCCCTTGGTCTTTATTTTATCCCACTGGCCAGTTTCCCTAAACATCCTGGGGTCCCACCCCCTTTTTGCTCCGTTCTCTTCCCACCCTTCTGTTCTTGCGGGGTGGATTTGGCTGCTTGTTTGCAGCTTCATCCGCCCAGGCATGAGCTTCTAGAACTGAAATTCCGTCCAGTTGGATTTCTGCGCCCTTCCCCTTTTGGTCCTATGAACTTGCTCCTGTCCTCGGAATATACTGGCACCCATGGCATCGGCAGCCTGCTGCATTACAACCTTACTTAATACACTATACATAGCCATGCGTTAAAAAAAGTTCTGTCCTTGCTCCAGTCCTTGGCTGCTGGGTTGCATATTTCGGCAGTCAAATTAAACAAAGCTAGTTCATGTAGTTGTGTCTTTCCTGCATGTGCTATATATCTCGTAGTCCATCTGTATTATCCAGTGCCTGCGTAGGCCTCAAGGTCCCCAGTATCCTGAGTCTCCAGAGTCGAAGTACCGCTGCGGTCCCATCTCGGTGAGTGTTTTATCTGCAAATTTTAAACAGATAGCCTGGTCGTCACCAGGTGTTAGGTTCTGGTCTACTCATCTTTTATCCATGCATGTTGCGGTCACTCTGTGAAATCGGAGGTAAAGTTAGGTTGGGTTTGTAGACTATACTTACCCACCGTGGAGTACACTGGCTCTATTGCCATAGATGATGGTGCTATGGCTGCGCACTGCACTATCCGTCTGGCCCCGTTTTAAAAAAATCTCTTCCAGCTTATTTATCTTAGCTTTTAACTCTTGAATTTGTTTTGTTTAAGTATCTTTCTTTTATTTGTATCAGGTGAGTATTATTACAAAGGCTAGTTCTGTTTTTATTTTTATTCTGACTATCGTACCATTTCCTCTGTTAGGTGAGTCTTTTTTTTTATTCTGTTAAGAAATCCAAATTAATAATGTCCAGTATAAAACAGCTGTCAATGGAAAGAATTAACTCCTTTACAGGTTTGTAAGAAAGCCTGATGTCATTACGTGACTTCACGTAATCATCTGAAAAATTCTTTTTTTTAAGTCTTTGTGCCTTCAAAACTTGCTTAGAAATTAGGAATCCGTTAAAAAAAGCAGAAATCATTAGTAAAGCCGTCATAATAAAAGTCTTCTTATCAGGGAAGACGGCATTTTAGAGTAAACTCCAATGTTTTCTTAACTTCTAATTGCCAAAGATTTTTTTTGATTGATTTAAAACGAGACCACACATTTTTAATGGCTATTTTGTTTACTGAAATCCAATTTTCACACACCCTGTGTACATTCTAACATTTCGTTTTATTTTACGGTCCCGTTCACTGGGCAAATCTTGTGTTTTATTTCTCTCTCGGCACAAAATCTAAACATCCGTGCCAGTTCCATTTTCTACAAGAATTTTAAAATTCAGTAAGATTCTCTAATTCCCAGTTTTTTTTTTCTGTGCTGAGTTCGCATAGCTTAGATCTTTTCTCCTTATTATTTTCAAAACCCTCCTGCTTGTTTACTGTTCGGGACTTTTCTTGATAAACAACGTCCATTTTGGAAATCTTTCAAACTGGAGTGAAACTTTCTCATAATTTACAATCATTATCACTGTAGAGTGTCCTTTACCTCTTCCAATTTTTTTTCCTTTTCCTAATTAAACCAATATCTTTTTCATAGCAAACATCAACTAGTATTTAGTAAGTTATGTCTTTTTCCATCACAAACACATTTTTTTCAGCACTTATTTATTACGTTCCATCTTTTTTTTCAGATCTCCTTTCTTCAAATTAGGTTTTGTATTTTACACGGAGGGCTCGTGACTCCATAAATTAATTTAAAATCATTTGTTTACTTTCAAAGTGGCGTCTTTATCTTTTTCTTTTTTCCATAACTTGAATGGAGTCCAGCAATTAGGCTTTGAGGGTTGCTTTTCGTTATCTCAAAATGCTCCAGTTTCAAAGTCGTTAAAATGTCTCTTCTAAACTGCTAAAGCTTGCTGTTTTTAACATTTTTCAAAAGTCCCTTTTACACCTTCGCGGATAGCTCGCCACTCGCCCAGGAGTTTGACCTGATCCCTGAATGTATTTCTAGATTGTTTCCAAACCTTTTAGTTTTATATCTCCTTTTTTCTTTAAGAGATCAGATTTAATTTAATAATTTTTTTTAATCCACCTCAGTATTTTGCTGTGCCTTCTCTGAATATCTCAAAATCCCAATTCAAACTTTATAATTTCAATCTTTATTTAAAACCTTTTTTTTTGAGCTAGAAGCTTTTTTTAAAAGGCATTCTTTATCTCATTCCGAGACTAAATTTATGTCTTTCAACCCAATGTAATCAATCATTGCATGTTTTCTTTTGACAAGTAAGTGAGCGTGTCAAATAAATTTTTTTTTTCAACCACCGGGACCATGTATTTTTTATCTTTTACTCAACAAATCTATCCTTTGTGCATTTCCTAGCTCCGCAACTTATCATCCGAATAAATCCACACCTGCGTTTCTAACTTAAAATGTCTTAAAACGTCCCACATACAAGACAACACTACAAAGGGTTGAAAAAACTTTCACTCTGTTTGGAGAAGTGGGTGGAGCTAAAATAAGCAAACAGCTGCTTCACTCCTCCAAACAGGCTTTTTAAAAAAACATGAAAATTCATTCCGCAGTCAAAAAATCACACAAGTACTCTCATTCAAAAACAGACATTCACAAAAGTCTCTCTTCATTCAACAAAGCTTATTAATTAAATTTTTTCTTTGGCCGGCTCGATTTTTGGAGCCATGATTGCCCAATTTTATCCTTACACAATTCCTTTTATCCTTACACAATTCCTCGCGTCGCCCCGCGATTTAGTTCTACACAATTCCTCGCATCGCTCCGTGGTTTAGTTCTACACAATTTCCCTTTTCTTCCACGTCGCCCCGCAGTTTTCCTATTTGCTTCACCGCACGATTGTGTATTTCCCTATCCTCCACGTCGCCACGCGGTTCTCCTATTCGCGTCGCCGCGCAATTGCCTATTTCCCTATCCCTCCACGTCGCCGCGCGGTTTGCGTCACCGCGCGATTTAAGTCCAATCAGCACCTAGACGGACTAAGTGATATACAAAGTCGACGTCGTACCTGACTTGGACACTTATTTCCTAAGTTAAAAGGTATTCGCCAGATTGACCTGGATCTCGTTCAGACACTACCTGAGAACCAGCGAGTGGCCAAACTTTCCTCAGACTTTTGGAACTGAAGGAAACTGAAGTGGTATTTAAAGGGTACTCACTCCAGTGGCCACTTTCCTCCCGTCTCGTCCAAGGCTAGTTCGGCTCTTAATTTGCAAGCTTTCGGCAGCCGTCCGTTGAGATCCCACTTCTGACACCAAATGTTAATATGGATTCTTTTTCCCTCAATCTGTTTCAGCGAATACACTGACATGCGAACACCTCTTGCCTTTTCTGTAAAAGACCTTTATTGAAGATTCTCCGGCCGGGACTTGTCAAGACAAAGGGACACTCTCAATCAGAGCCTGTTTACCTTCCCCTGGACAAGTCCCTTTTCAGCGCGAAAAGCACAGTAGATATACATTTTCAAAACAGAACACATTTGATTAGCACTTGGTCTATCCAATCCCTTTCTGTCTCCCCCCCCCCTCCCCCGAGTACGCCCAATGGCAGGCAAGAAAGTCTCCCAATTAGGGCTGGTGTCAGGTAGGTTAGTTATAGCTTTGCTACACTGTCTTCCCTTATCAGTAAAGAACCCAATTAGTTTCTCTTCCTCCTTATCAGTAGAAGCGATTACTTTTCCCTTCCTATCTAGAATTGCTTTCTTTCTTTGTGCTGCCTTGGGCTTTCTCATGACCCATGTCTAACCTCAACTTCAACTCTTGGTAACCCCTTTTTTTTCTGTTGATTCTGCAGTTGTCTGCATCTTGACATTTCTTTAGCTATTTTCCCATGATTCCCTATCTCCATCCTTTTGCCACCTTCTCTAGTCATCTACCACTTTCGCAACCCTTTTACACATTCTCATTACTACTCTTCTACCTTCCATCTTTAGCTCTACTATTCTCCCTTCTAAATCTATGCTCAGCTTCCCATCCCCCTGTCAAGCTAGATTAAACCCTCTCTAAAAGCACGAGCAAACACACCCGTGAGGATATTGGTCCCGGCCCTGTTGAGGTGCAACCTGTCCGGCTTGTACAGTTCCCACCTCCCCCAGAAACGGTCCCAATGCTTCAGGAATCTAAAGTGCTCCTTCTTGCACCATCTCTCCAGCCATGCATTCATCTGCTCTATCCTCCTATTTCTGTACTCACTAGCACGTGGCACCGGGAGTAATCTGGCGATTACTACCTTTGAGGTCCTGCTTTTTAATCTCCTTTCTAGCTCCCTAAAATCTTCCTGCAGGACCTCATCCCTCTTTCTACTTAGGTCATTGGTACTGACCTCTGGCTGTTCACCCTCCTCCCTCAGAATGTCCTGCAGTCGTTCAGTGACATCTTTGACCCTAGCATCAGTGAGGCAACATACCATTATGGAGTTATGTCTGCGGTCGCAGAAACGACTGCCTGTTCCCCTAACTATCGAATCCCCTACCAATATTGCTCTTTCACTCTTCTTCCTCCCCTCCAGTGCAGCTGAGCCACCCATGTTGCCGTGGACTTGGATTTAGCTGCACTCCCCAAAGGAACCATTGCCCTCACCGATATTCAGAAGTGAGCGAGATGCACTCAGGGGACTCCTGCCCTACCTGCCTTGTCCTCCTCTTCTGTCCGGTGATCACCCATTCCCTCTCAGCCTGCACACTCTTAAGCTTCGGGGTGATCACCTCCTGAAACGTGCTATCTACGAAGTTCTCAGCCTCACGGATGCACAGCAGTGATGCCAGCCGATGCTTAAGCTCCGAAACCCGGACTTCTCACATGGCACAGGATGTGCTTTCCATGGGTCTGAGCTGCCCTGTCATGCCTCTATTTATTAGATTATTAACTAAAGTTTTTAGTATACCCCTCTGCCCTAACATAGTTTGCCATGAAGGAGCTCCGAGTAGAGCACTTGCTTTGTGAGTCTCATGTCTGGCATGCAAGCTATATAGCCTGCCCAGCGGAGCTGATCGAGTGTGGTCAGTGCTTCAAGGCTGGGGATGTTCGCCTGGATGAGGACGCTGATATTGGTGCATCTGTCCTCCCAGGAGATTTGTAGGATCTTGTGGAGACATCGTTAGTGATATTTCTCCAGCGACTTGAGGTCCATGTCTCTGAGCCATACAGGAGGGCAGGTATTACTACAGCCCTGTGGACTCTGAGCTTGGTGGCAGTTTTGAGGGCCTGGTCTTCAAACGCTCTTTTCCTCAGGCGGCCGAAGGCTGCACTGGCGCACTGGAGGCGGTGTTGGATCTCGTCGTCGATGCCTGCTCTTGTTGATAGGAGGTTCCCGAGATATGGGAAGTGGTCCACGGTGTCCAGGGCCACGCCGTGGATCTTGATGACTGGGGGCAGTGCTGTGCGGTAAGGACAGGCTGGTGGAGGACCTTTGTCTTACGGATGTTTAGCGTAAGGCCCACTGTCATTAATCTCCATCTGCGATCCCACTGGTGAAAACTGCTTGGCTTCATTTCATTTAGTCAGGAATGGCAGCCGTCCTTAGAAATGTTCGTGTAAAGGTGTGGAGAGAGATCTGAGAGAGGGAGAGAGTGAGAACAGAGATAGAATGAGAGAGATACACACAGTGAAATAGGGAGAGAGGAAGTGACAGACAGAGAGATAACCTCTGCTTCTTGCCTTTCAGCCAATTTTTGATCCAACTTGCCACTTTGCCCTGGATCCCATGGGCTTTTACTTTCATGACCAGTCTGTCATGTGGGACCTTATCAAAAGCATTTCTGAAATGCATATACACTACATCAAACGCACTACCCTCATCGACCATCCTTGTTACCTCCTCAAAAAATTCAATCAAGTTAGTCAGACATGACCTTTCCTTAACAAATTGATGCTGACTTAATTAATCCATGTCTTTCTAAATGATGATTTAACCTGTCCTTCAGAATTTTTTCCAATAATTTTCCCACCACTGAGGTTAGGCTGACTGGTCTGTAATTACTCCGTCTATCCCTTTCTCCCTTCTTAAACAAAGGTACCACATTAGCAGTGTTCCAGTCCTCTGGCACCATACCTGAAGCCAGAGAGGATTGGAAAATGATGGTCAAAGCCTCTGCTATTGCTTCTTTTGCTTCACTTAACAGCCTGGGATACATTTCATCCGGGCCTGGGGATTTATCCACTTTCAAAGCTGCTGAACCCCTTAATACCTCCTCTCTCACTATGTTTATTTCATCTAATATTTCACACTCCTCCTCCCTGATAGCAGTGTCTGCATCGCCGCTCTCTTTTGTGAAAACAGACGCAAAGTATTCATTAAGAACCATACCCACATCTTCCGCCTCCACACACAGATTACCCTCATGGTCTCTAATAGGCCCTACCCTTTCTTTAGTTATCCTCTTGCTCTTAATATATTTATAAAACATCTTTGGGTTTTCCTTGATTTTACTTGCCAAGAATTTTTCATGCTCTCTCTTTGCTTTCCTAAATTTCACCTCTGGACTTTCTATACTCCTCCAGAGATTTTGCAGTATTTAGCCCTCAGTATCTGCCATAAGCCTTCCTTTTTTTCTTTATCCTGCCCTGTATGTCCCTAGACATCCAGGGGGCTCTAGATTTGTTAGTCCCACCCTTTTTCTTTAAGGGCACATATTTGGCCTGAACCCTACGGATCTCCTCCTTGAATGCCTCCCACTGCTCTGACACTGATTTACCTTCAATGGCCAAATCACCTCTCAGTTTAGCAAAGTTGGCTTTTCCCCAATTTAGAACATTTATTCCTGGTCCATCCCTGTCTTTTTTCATAACTACCTTAAATCTAACTAAATTGTGGTCACTAGCACCTAAATGCTTTCCCACTGATATCCCTTCTACCCGCCCAGCTTCATTCCCTAAATCTAAATCCAGAACCGCCCCCTCCTGTGTTGGGCTTGCTACATACTGGCCAAAAAAGTTCTCTTGAATCTATTTTAGGAATTCGACATCCTCTATACCCTTCACACTAATTTTATCCCAGTTAATATTAGGATAGTTGAAATCCCCTACTATTACTGCCCTATAGTTTTTGCACTTCTCGGAAATTTGCCTACATATTTGCTCTTTTATCTCCCTCTCACTGTTTGGGGGTCTATATTACACTCCCAGTAGTGTGATTGGCCCTTTTTTGTTTTTCACTTCGACCCATATGGCCTCGTTTGATGATCCCTCTAACATATCATCCCTCCTCACAGCTGTAATAGTTTCTTTAATCAATACTGCGACCCCCCCTCCTGTTTTACCCCCCCTCTCTATCCCATCTGAACATCCTGTAACCAGGAATGTTGAGCTGCCATACCTGCCCCTCTTTTAGCCATGTATGTGTAATAGCTATAATATCGTACTCCCAAGTGGCTACCTGTGCTCTCAGCTCATCTGCCTTATTTGCTATACTCCTTGCATTGAAGTGTATACCATTTAGTACAGGCAAACCTCCTTGTTGACTACTATCTAGCCCTTGTTTCCTCTGTCCTTCTAATTTACTTTCTACATTTTTGTCTTCCAATTCCAGTTTTTCCTCCCTCCCTATTGACACTATTCTCGGGTTCCCATCCCCCTGCCAAGCTAGTTTAAACCCTTCCCAATAGCACTAGCAAACCCCCCTGGGAGGATATTAGTCCCTGCATTGTTGAGGTGCAACCCGCCCGGCTTGTACAGATCCCACGTCCGCCAGAAATTATCCCAGTGCCTCAGGATTCTAAAGCCCTCCCTCCTGCACCAACTTTCCAGCCACGCATTCATCTGCACTATCCTCCTATTTCCATACTCACTAGCACGTGGCACTGGGAGTAATCCGGAGATTACTACCTTTGAGGTCCTGCTTTTTAGTCTGTCTCCTCGCTCCCTGAACTCTGCTTGCATGCATGACTTCATCCCTCTTCCTACCTATGTCATTGGCACCGATGTGAACCACGACCTCTGGCTGTTCATTCTCTCCCCCCAGAATGCCCTGCAGCTGTTCGGTGACATCCTTGACCCTGGCACCAGGGGGGCAACATACCATCCTGGAGTCACATCTGTGGCCGCAGACAAATTACATCCATAGTGACTGTGACTGTGACAAAGGCAAACTATCCCTCCTCATTCTTCTTGACTTGTCTGCAGCCTTTGACACGGTTCACCACTCCATCCTTCTCCAACGCCTCTCCACCATCATCCAGCTGGGTGAGACTGCACTCGCCTGGTTCCATTCTTATCTACCTAATCGTAACCAGAGAATCATCTGCAACAGCTTTTCTTCCCGTTCCCGCATCGTTACCTCTGATGTCGTCCAAGGATCTATCCTTGGCCCCCTCCCAATTCTCATCTATATGCTGCCCCTTGATGACATCATAAGAACATAAGAAAGAAGTTGGAGCAGGAGTAGGCCATTTGGGCCCCTCGAGCCTGCTCCGCCATTTAATAAGATCATGACTGATCTGATCTTGGGCTCAGCTCCACTTCCCTGCCCGCTCCCCATAAACCTTTATTCCCTTATCGCTCAAAAATCTGTCGATCTCCGCCTTAAATATATTCAATGACCCAGCTTCCAAAATCACAGCATCCGTTTTCTCATAAGAGCATAGAAATAGGAGCAGGAGAAGGCCATACGGCCCCTCAAGCCTGCTCAGCCATTCAATAAGATCATGGCTGATCCTCGACCTCAACTCCACTTTCCCGTCCAATCTCCATATCCCTTGATTCTCCTAGACTCCAAAAATCTATCTCTCTCAGCCTTGAATATATTCAGAGGTTCAGCATCCAGAGCCCTCAGGGGCAGAGAATTCCAAAGATGCACACCCCTCTGAGTGAAGAAAGTCCACATCATCTCTGTCTTAAATGCCTACCCTTATATTGAGTCTGTGCCCCGTAGTTCTAGACACTCCAGCCAGGGGAAACAACCTCTCAGCATCTATCCTGTCAATCCCCTTCAGAATCTTGCATGTTTCAATGAGATCACCTCTCATTCTTCTAAACTCCAGAGAGTATAGGCCCATTCTACACAATCTCCCATCATAAGACAGCCCTCTCATCCCAGGAGTCAATCTAGTGAATCTCCGTTGCACCGCCTCCAAGGCAAGTGTATCCTTCCTTGGATAAGGAAGTCAAAACTGTGCACAGTGCTCCAGGTGTGGTCTCACCAAGGCCCTGTTCAATTGTAGCAAGACTTCCTTACTCTTATACTGCAACCCCCTTGCAATAAAGGACAACAGGCCATTTGCCTTCCTCATTGCTTGCTATACCTGCCTGCTTGCTTTCTGTGTTTCTTGCACAAGGACACCCAAATCTCTCTGAAGACCAACATTTAAAAGTTTCTCACCATTTAAAAAATATTGGGGCCGAATTTGGTCGGCGCCCATTTCTCAGTGGCCCCCGGGCGGCACCTACCTTTTTGCTGTCCGCTGGGTCCCATCGGGAGCCACTTTCGGCTCCGTTGTGTGGGCATCAGCGGCTGTCGGCGGGCAGGAGCGGGTGGGAGTGGGAGTGAACAGCCGGCGTGATCGGTGTGTGGCAGTTGGAGGCCTCTCCACTCGGGGATCTTCGGAGGGCCTCCAATGTGCAAGTGCGAGACTTCGCGATTTTTTTTTGTACTTTTTGTCTTCCGACATGTCGTTATTTCAGGGCCATTTGAGGCTGATTGCTCTACTGCGCATGCGCATAAAGGCACACCACTTTATTCCAACTGTGAGTGTGAGAGGGGAGAGGAGAGAGTTGGAGGTTGGAGAGGAGAGAGTTGGAGGTTGGAGAGGAGAGAGTTGGAGAGGAGAGAGTTGGAGGTTGGAGAGGAGAGAGTTGGAGGTTGGAGGGGACAGAGTTGGAGGTTGGAGGGGACAGAGTTGGAGGTTGGAGAGGAGAGAGTTGGAGGTTGGAGAGGAGAGAGTTGGAGGTTGGAGAGGAGAGAGTTGGAGGTTGGAGGGGACAGAGTTAGAGGTTGGAGAGGAGAGAGTTGGAGGTTGGAGAGGAGAGAGTTGGAGGTTGGAGAGGAGAGAGTTGGAGGTTGGAGAGGACAGAGTTGGAGGTTGGAGAGGAGAGAGTTGGAGGTTGGAGAGGAGAGAATTGGAGGTTGGAGAGGAGAGAATTGGAGGTTGGAGGGGAGAGAGTTGGAGGTTGGAGGGGAGAGAGTTGGAGGTTGGAGAGGAGAGAGTTGGAGGTTGGAGAGGAGAGAGTTGGAGGGTGGAGAGGACAGAGTTGGAGGGTGGAGAGGACAGAGTTGGAGTTAGAAACATAGAAACATAGAAAATAGGTGCAGGAGTAGGCCATTCGGCCCTTCTAGCCTGCACCGCCATTCAATGAGTTCATGGCTGAACATTCAACTTCAGTACCCCATTCCTGCTTTCTCGCCATACCCCTTGATCCCCCTAGCAGTAAGGACCTCATCTAACTCCTTTTTGAATATATTTAGTGAATTGGCCTCAACAACTTTCTGTGGTAGAGAATTCCACAGGTTCACCACTCTCTGGGTGAAGAAGTTCCTCCGCATCTCGGTCCTAAATGGCTTACCCCTTATCCTTAGACTGTGACCCCTGGTTCTGGACTTCCCCAACATTGGGAACATTCTTCCTGCATCTAACCTGTCTAACCCCGTCAGAATTTTATATGTTTCTATGAGGTCCCCTCTCATTCTTCTGAACTCCAGTGAATACAAGCCCAGTTGATCCAGTCTTTCTTGATAGGTCAGTCCCGCCATCCCGGGAATCAGTCTGGTGAACCTGCGCTGCACTCCCTCAATAGCAAGAATGTCCTTCCTCAGGTTAGGAGACCAAAACTGTACACAATACTCCAGGTGTGGCCTCACCAATGCCCTGTACAACTGTAGCAACACCTCCCTGCCCCTGTACTCAAATCCCCTTGCTATGAAGGCCAACATGCCATTTGCTTTCTTAACCGCCTGCTGCACCTGCATGCCAACCTTCAATGACTGATGTACCATGACATCTTTGCACCTCCCCTTTTCCTAATCTGTCACCATTCAGATAATAGTCTGTCTCTCTGTTTTTACCACCAAAGACCGCCCTGAGTGGAGGAAGTGCATCCGGGAGGGCGCTGAGCACCTCAAGTCTCGTTGCCGAGTGCATGCAGAAATCAAGCGCAGGCAGTGGAAGGAGCATGCGGCAAACCCTTTCCCTCAACGACTATCTATCCCACCTGATACAGGGACTGTGGTTCTCATATTGGACTGTTCAGCCACGTAAGTGTTATATATGCAGACTACAGTTACACTCTCTGTGTAGTCACTGTATAGTTGCATAAGATGGAGACTTGTTATCTGATGTACTATCAATAAGGTTTACACTGTGTATATACTATGCAGGCACCACTAGAGTAACTGGTGGAGACCGGGGTTTCCCGCCCATGTGGCTGTCCACCAGAGGGCACTGCGGTGGGAGATCTGAGGGTCACCTGCATAGAGGGGTGTGCAGGGCCCAGTATAAAAGGCTACCCACCATGCTTGTGCCTCACTCTGGAGTTACAAATAAAGGACCAAGGTCACTACAGTTTGTGTACAACACATTGCCTCATGGAGTCATTCATAAGTGCATTACAGACATAACAACTGGCGACGAGAATACGGACTTTCACGCTATTATGGCTACCTATGGCACACTAAAAGACTTTGCAGAGGGTGATGATTGGGATACCTTCACAGAAAGGCTCGAGCAATATTTTGTGGCAAACGACCTGGCAGGGGAGACGGATGCACTGATGGAGAAGTGCAATGCTATACTGCTGACCAGTTGTGGGCCAGAGGTCTACCGCCTTGCCAGGGACTTGCTGGCACCCATGAAGGCCAAGGATAAGACAAACGATGAGCTGACTGAACTAATTCGCGACCAGCTAAAACCAAAACAGAGCATCCTCATGGCCAGACACAGGTTCTACACTCACCACAGACCTGAGGGCCAGGAGATTGCAAAATATGCTGCCGACCTCAGGAGACTTGCGGCAGTGTGTGATTTCGGCACGCACCTCATTTTTGCGAGACATCTTTGTTATGGGAATTGGCCACAAGGGCCTCCTTCACAAGCTATTATCTGCCGACACCACAGCCAACCTGCAGAAGGCCATCAGCATCATTGAGGCATTCATGACCTCGACCTTCAGCACCAAGCAAATTATTCATCCTGTGGACTCAACCCCGGCAAGTACTGTACACAGAATGGTGCCTTTCACAGACAAGACTGTAGAACGTGGCTCTGCCCAGAGCAGAGAGCACAGACCTCAGGGTTCTAGAACTCAGAGTCTGCCGAGGGGTGCTAATCGAGTAGCACCATGCTGGCGTTGCAGAGGAAACCATAGGGCTCACCATTGTCGGTTTGCTGAGTGCGTATACAAAGCCTGTAACACGAAGGGCCACCGCCAGCATATGTGTAAAAGAAATACGACTCACCATCTAGCAGAGGAGTCGATAGATGACTTTGAATCCAGCGGGGAGTATGATGATTTTGCCAAAGAGGCAGCTCAGCCCCAAGAAGAAGTGTATGGAGTGTATACCTGCACCACCGATTGTCCTCCAGTGAAGATGGAAGTCGAGATAAACAGCGTTCCAGTCTTCATGGAAGTGGACACGGGAGCGAGCCATTCAGTGATGAGCCAGGATGCCTTTGAGAGGCTATGGAATGAAAAACGACCCAAGTTGGTTCCAGTACAGGAAAAGTTGCGCACCTACACCAAGGAGCTGATCCCAGTCCTTGGCAGTGCGGATGTAAGTGTAATCCATAATGGCGTGGTGCACAAGTTACCTCTGTGGATTGTTGCAGGTGATGGTCCAACACTACTCGGAAGGAGGTGGATGGTGAAGATCCAGTCGAAATGGGAAGACCTCTTCACTCCAGCAATCGATGTCCCCCATGCTCAGAGGCAGAGCAAAACCTCACCTTCGCTTGGGCCAGGCACCAGAGAACAGACCAGCGCAACACCTGAGGCACAGACCATCCATCACGACTGCATGGCAATGATCCGACCGGAACGACTAAAAGTACCTTCCCAGCTCCAATGGCAGGTCTCCTGGGGCGGAAGATCGAATTCACAGGCATTCTTCCAGCTTTTGTGGCAGAATCGTGGGAGAGAAGGATCAAGGCAGTCGACCTTGAGGACAGATGCAAGATAGCATCCCTGCTGCAGCGAGGTGCAGTGTAGCTGGAAAAAAAGATGGCCGCGGCCATACCACGAGGTGCAATGCTGAGGGACCAACACGTGGTGTCTAACAAAGGATTTGATTGGGGTAAAGCCAGCAGGGTTCTCTTAAAGGAGACCTGCAACCAACTGAACTTAAAGAGACATTGTATGCATGGCAATTAATGTAACGAACCAATTAAGATTGTGAACAAAATTTTGTTGCGAGATGTCGGGAATAGTGTCCCCAAAAGTAGTAAGCGAGCGAATTCTGGAGGCTAAAGGCACTAATCCTGATGCCCTGCCCCAGGTGTTCCCACAAGTTATAGGCCAGCGACCTCAGGAGGGTGAAGGCACTGATCCAGATACCCTGCCCCAGGTCTATCCCACGCTGCAGGCACCCGATGGCACTATTCGCCACGGAACTGGAAATAAAAACGCCATCAATACGTGCAGTCGGCCGCCGTTGCCCACCACCCGGGTGGAGATGGTGCAGCCCCCAGACCCAGTCACTACCTCGGCCATGTCTGGGAGCGAAAGGTCAGAACCAACGAGTTCCCCAAACGGGACCTGGAACAGCCAGGTCACCAACACCATTAGAGAGCAGGCAGAAGATTCTGCAGCCCTCAAAGGAGGACAGGGAGGCCACATACATCTGTGGCTCTGCCCACCAGTAGGTAAGGGCAACAGCCCTGAGTCCTGGCTAGGTGAGTGAACCAAGCCCACCCCGCTAGCAGGGGGCACAGCGGTGCCATCAGATGACTAGGACCCCGTCCGGTTGCTCTGGAACCTGCGTCCTCACATACCTGTACTGCTACCTCAGTACTGACCATGACTGAACCATGAATGCAATCTACCCAATCCTGGCACACGACTGCAAAACGTAACAAATGTAAGTCACTGAACCAAGGTGTCACGATACAAACTAACTTCCCTCTGTGATTCCCCGATGCACTGGTGGGAAATGATCAAGACAAACATCAAGAGGTTCTTCATCCTCAAAAGTGATCAGGAGGCAAGAGGGAGACAGAGGAAATTGTCCCAATTCCAGAAGAGTATGTAAAACCTACTCCTGCTGGAGTCGATGGGGGTCGATGTCACGGAGGAACTCCAAGAGGTGAAGGGCCAGCAATCCTCGCTCTTTGCCTCAGAGTCCTCCAAAATCATCTTCCGCTCTAGAGTCCGCTCCGTCGCGCAGGATGAGACATGTTCACATTTCTTCTTCCAAAAGGTACACAGGAACTCTGTGATCACCAGCCTAAAGGAAGAAGATGGTTCTGTGACGTCTTTGCAGCCTGACATGCTGAGGATCAGCAAACCCTTCTATGCCGGGCTGTACGACGTCAAGCCCACAAACCGCGCAGCCTCCCAGTCTTTACTGTCGTCTTTCTCAGAGGTCTTAGACGACAGCGAACGGGAGAGTCTGGACCACCCGCTAACTCTGGACGAGCTGACAAAGGTCGTCCGGTCCCTCGCGACGAGTAAAACTCCCGGATGCGACAGTTTACCGGTCGAGTTGTATTCGGCTGTGGGACTGGATAGGCCCAGACCTGCTGGAAGTGTATGGGGGTATGCTTCTGGCTGGCAGCATGTCAGAATCAATGAGGAAAGGCATCATCACCCTCATCTACAAGCAGAAGGGGGAGAGGGAGGAAATCAAAAACTGGCGGCCCATTTCGCTGCTCAATGTGGACTACAAGATCCTGTCGAAGGTCATCGCAAACAGGGTCAAGTCTGCTCTGTCCCCGGCAGGAAGATCTCTGATAGCCTCGCACTACTCAGGGATACGATCACCTACGTGCAGGACAGGAGGGTGGACACCTGTTTAATCAGCTTGGACCAGGAGAAGGCCTTTGACAGGATGTCGCACATGTATCTGATGGACGTAGTCTCCAAAATGGGGTTTGGGGAGGGTATCGGCAATTGGATCAAACTGCTCTACACAGACATCAGTAGGACAGTTCTAATCAATGGGTGGGAAGCTGAAAGCTTTCTGATCAGGTCTGGAGTCAGGCAAGGCTGTTCCCTCTCCTCTGTCTTGTTTGTGTGCTGTATTGAGCCCTTTGCCGAGTCCATCAGTAAGGATGCGGGCATTAGGGGGGGTGACAATTCCAGGCAGCAGAGGCACTCAGGTCAAGACCTCCCTTCACTGTCTTTTGCTCGAATCCACAGTCGGTCCGTGGATTGCTCACAATCTGCGACCAGTTTGAACTGGCCTCGGGGGCGAAGGTAAATCGCAGCAAAAGCAAGGCCATGTTCTTTGAAAGCTGGGCCGACCAATCCTTTATTCCCTTCACCGTGCAGTCAGATTACCTGGAATATGGGTCAGAGCAGACGGGGCGTGCGCCAAAAACTGGAAGGAGCGTATCGCTAAAGCCAAACAGAAACTGGGATGGTGGAAGCTGCGCTCCCTCTCCATTGCAGGAAAGAACCTGGTCATCAGGAGTGAGGTGCTCTCGGTGTTGTTGTACGTGGCGCAGGTCTGGCCCATACCCCACTCCTGTGCCGTGGCAGTCACCCGGGCCATCTTCCTGGACGCCCTACGAAAGAAGGAGATGATGGATCCGGTCGGACGGTTTCCTGAGCAGACTGTCAAACTCGTTTGGCAGAATGTCTCATCGCCAGAGCTTTCACACAAGCACCAAGACACACACATGGATCACACCCAGAACCGACTGGAACCTCCACTGCATCATCGAACCATCCAAACTGGTAACCACTACCCAACATTGTGGCAAAAGGACTTGGGGGTTAACAGGGAGAGAGCCAAGCCAAAGCACAGCCAAGGTGCAAGAGCTATTGGCACTTAAGTCTGGGGAGAGCTAAGCCAGAGCACATAGTGCAAAAGTAATCGGCACAAAGGACTTGGGTGAGAGTGATGTTATATATGCAGACTATAGATATACTCTCTGTGTAGTCACTGTATAGTTGCATAAGATGGAGACTTGTTACCTGATGTACTGTTAATAAGGTTTACACTGTGTATATACTATGCTGGCACCACGAGAGGTTGTAACTGGTGGTGACCAGGGTTTCCCGCCCCTGTGGCAGAGGCTGTCCACCAGAGGGCACTGCAGTGGGTCACCTGCATAGGGGAGTGTGCAGGGCCCAGTATAAAAGCACCATGCTTGTGCCTCACTCTGGAGTTACAAATAAAGGACCAAGGTCACTACAGTTTGAGTACAACACATTGCCTCGTGGAGTCATTCATAAGTGCATTACAGACATAACACTAAGGACTCATTTTTAGAGTGGAAGCAAGTCTTCCTTGATTTTGAGGGACTGCCTATGATGATTATCTTCCTGCAGTCCGCAGCTTTCTTCTTCATTATCAACCACACAGCCTATTTTATTGTCATCTACAAACTTCTTAATCATACCCCCAACATTTAAGTCCAAGTCATTGATATATACCACAAAAAGCAAGGGACCCAGCACTGAGCCTTGCGAAACCCCACTGGATGCAGCCTTCCAGTTGTAGAGTTCTCAACTCTAGAACATATTCACATGAGGCATATACTGCAGACAGGGTCACTCATGACCTGCACCTTTATTCCCCGGACCCAAGGAGTGCTGAACCTGCGTGGAACCTCCCTTTAAGTACCTGGCTGACCAGGTAAGGAGTTTCTCCCATAAGTTCACCCCCTGTGGTCAAGCTGTGTATTTCACAGTTGGATACAGTGTACAGTGTTGTTACATATTGGTTACAGTTATGTGAAGGTTACAAACATGACATCACCTCCCCCCCAGTGTCTTTGGGTCAAAGATGGAGTCTTTCAGGCGGTCGACGCTCTCTCGTGGAGCGCCGCAGTTGTGGCTCTGGTGGTTGAGCCGTGGCATGCGTCTCTGTCGCCTGAGTTAGTTCCGGCCTGTCCGGGCTGGCCACAGGGACTGTGCATGCTGTTAAATGTCCTTGTTGCTCATGGTGTGGTTGACATCCCATGGTCTATTTCAGATTCCTCAGTGTCCATACTGAACCTTTTCTTTACCTGGTCCAGATGTTTGCAGCATATCTGCCCATTGTTTAGTCTGACCACTATGACCCTATTTCCCTCTTTACCAATTACGGTGCCCTCAAGCCACTTGGGTCCTAGTGCATGGTTAAGCACAAATACCAGGTCATCCATTTCGATACACCTCCCCCTTGAGTTTCGATCATGGCACTCGGTTTGGGACTGCCGCTTGCCCTCTACAATGTCTGCCAGGGCTGGGTGAATGAGGGACAGCTGCGTTTTGAGCGTGCGTTTCATGAAGAGTTTCGCTGGCGGGACTCCCATGAGCGAGTGCGGGCGGGACCTATAGGCCAGCAGGAGGCGTGATAGGCGGTACTGAAGAGAGGGTCCCTGGATACGGAGCATGCCTTGTTTTATGACTTGGACCGCACGTTCTGCCTGGCCACTGGAAGTCGGCTTGAACGGTGCCGTCCAAACGTGTTTAATGACATTACCCGACATAAACTCCTGGAATTCATGGCTGGTGAAACATGGCCATTGTCGCTGACCAGAATGTCTGGCAAGCCGTGGGTCGCGAAAACCGTGCGCACACTCTCCACGGCGATGGATGTCGTGCACGAGTTTAATATGATGCACTCGATCCATTTCGAGTATGCATCGACTACAATCAAGAACATTTTTCCCATGAACGGCCCTGCATAGTCCATGTGGATGCGTGACCATGGCCTGGTGGGCCAGGGCCATGGGCTGAGTGGGGCCTCCCTGGGGGCACGTCGTGCACCTGCGAACCCAGTGTTCCAGGTCTGAGTCAATCCCCGGCCACCATACATGTGACCGGGCAATGACCTTCATTAGCATAATGCCAGAGTGCTCGCTGTGGAGTTCCCTGATGAATGCTTCCCTTCCTTTCTGGGGCATGACCACCCGGCTGCCCCATAGTAGGCAGTCGGCTTGGATGGAGAGCTCATCCATCCGTCTCTGAAATAGTCTGACCTCCTCAGGGCACACCCCGTGTGCGGGCGTCCAATCCCCAGTCAGGACACATTTCTTTATCATGAATAGGAGGGGGTCCCTGTTGGTCCAGAATTTGATCTGACGGGCTGTGATGGGGGAGCCTGCGGTGTCAAAAACCTCAACGGCCATGACCATCTCAGCGCTTTGCTCTGCTGCCCCCTCGGTGGTGGCCAGCAGAAGCCTGCTGAGCGCGTCAGCGCAATTTTCAGTGCCTGGCTGACCAGGTAAGGAGTGTCTCCCACAAGTTCACCCCCTGTGGTCAAGGTGTATATTTCACAGTTGTTGTTACATATTGGTTACAGTTATGTGAAGGTTACAAACATGACACCAGTCACAAAAACACCCATCAACCATTACCCTTTGCTTCCTGCCTCCGAGCCAATTTTGGATCCAACTTGCCACTTTGCCCTGGATCCCATGGGCTATTACTTTCATGGCCAGACTGCCATGTGGGACCTTATCAAAAGCTTTTCTAAAATCCATATACACTACATCATATGCACTGCCCTCATTGACCCTCCTGGTTACCTCCTCGAAAAATGTAATCAAGTTAGTCAGACATGACCTTCCCTGGACAAATCCATGCTGACTGTCCTTGATTAATTCATGTCTTTCCAAATGAAGATTTATCCTGTCCCTCAGAAATGTTTCCAATTATTTTCCCACCACTGAGGTTAGGCTGACTGGCCTGCAATTACTCGGTCTATCCCTTTCTCCCTTTTAAACAAAGGTACCACATTAGCAGTCCTCCAGTCCTCTGGTACCACATCTGTAGCAAGAGAGAATTGTAAAATAATGGTCAGAGTCTCTGCTATTTCCTCTTTTGCTTCTCTTAACAGCCTGGAATACATTTCACCTGGGTCTGGGGATTTATCCACTTTCAAAGCTGCTAAGCCCCTTCCTCTCTCACTATGTTTATCTCGTCTAATACTTCACAATCATCCTTCCTCATTGCAAAGTCTGCATCATCTCTCTCTTTTGTGAAAACAAATGCAAAGTATTCACTAAGAATCCTACCCATGTCTTCCACCTCCCCACACACAGATTTCCTTTAAGGTCTCTAATAGGCCCCACTCTTTCCCTAGTTATCCTCTTACTCTTAATTTATTTATAAAAGCTCTTTGGGTTTTCCCTGATTTTACTTGCCAACATTCTTTCATGTTCTCTCTTTGCTTTCCTGATATCTTTTTTACTTTTACCCCTGCACTTGGTATACCCCTCTAAAGTTTCTGCAGTATTGAGTTGTCGGTTTCTGTCATAAGCTTCCCTTTTTTTCCTTATCTTATGCTCTATGTCCCTTGACATCCGTGAGGCTCTAGATTTGTAAAGCCCACCTTTTTTTTTAAAGGGAACATACTGGCTCTGTACCCTCAGGATCTCCTTGAATTAAAGCACATGGTATTGGGAGTAATGTACTGACGTGGATAGAGAACTAGTTGGCAGACAGGAAGCAAAGAGTAGGGATAAATGGGTCCTTTTCAGAATGGCAAGCAGTGACTAGTGGGGTACCGCAAGGTTCAGTGCTGGGACCCCAGCTATTTACAATAGACATTAATGATTTAGACGAAGGAATTGAATGTAATATCTCCAAGTTTGCAGATGACATTAAGCTGGGTGGCAGTGTGAGCTGTGAGGAGGATGCTAAGAGGCTGCAGGGTGACTTGGACAGGCTAGGTGAGTGGACAAATAGATGGCAGATGCGGTATAATGTAGATAAATGTGAGGTTATCCACTTTGGTGGTAAAAACAGGAAGGCAGATTATTATCTGAATGGTGACAGATTAGTAAAAGGGGAGGTGCAACGAGACCTAGGTGTCATGGTACATCAGTCATTGAAAGTTGGCATGCAGGTACAGCAGGCAGTGAAGAAGGTAAATGGCATGTTGGCATTCATAGCGAGAGGATTTGAGTATAGGAGCAGGGAGGTCATACTAAAGTTGTACAGGGCCTTGGTGAGGCCACACCTTGAACATTGTGTACAGTTTTGGTCTCCTAATCTGCTATTGAGGGAGTGTCACCAGGCTGATTCCCGGGATGACAGGACTGACATATGAAGAAAGACTGGATCGACTAGGCTTATATTCAATGGAATTTAGAAGAATGAGAGGGGTTCTCATAGAAACATTAAAAAATTCTGACGGGATTGGACAGGTTAGATGCAGGAAGAATGTTCCCAATGTTGGGGAAGTCCAGAACCAGGAGTACCAGTCTAAGGATAAGGGGTAAGCCATTTAGGACCGAGATGAGGAGAAACTTCTTCACTCAGAGAGTTGTGAGCATGTGGCATTCTCTACCACAGAAAGTTGTTGAGGCCAGTTCGTTAGATATATTCAAAAGGGAGTTAGATGTGGCCCTTACGGCTAAAGGGATCAAGGGGTATGGAGAGAAAGCAGGAATGGGGTACTGAAGTTGCATGATCAGCCATGATCATATTGAATAGTGGTGCAGGCTTGAAGGGCCGAATGGCCTACTCCTGCACCTATTTTCTATGTTTCCATGTCTATGTTTGAATGCCTCCCACTGCTCTGACACTCCATTTACCATCAAGTAACCATTTCCAATCCACTTTGGCCAAATCCCATCTCAGCTCAACAAAATTGGGTTTGCCCCAATTGAGAACTTTTATTCCTGGTCCCCCTTTGCCCTTTTCCATAACTACTAAGATGGAACAGGTGAAGGTGCGGCAGGTGGGGAGGGAGCGTTATAGATAATTATACGAAAGAGAAAGCTGTGAGGTGACCTGAGGTCTTTAAAATGATGGAGTTGACTGTTGCCAACGAATGGGAAACTGATGCCAGTGACCGAAGGCTGTGCAGAAGCGTTCTGCACGTTAATCTGGAGATATTGATGATGTTTCTGCTTCTTCTCACTGAGCCTATGAGACCCAAAGGCCCACTCAGTGTTCCCGGCATTTTTCCCCAGGTCCCGTGAGTCCTGAAACGAGCAACCAAAATAACACAGACTGCACACGTGCAACTGCTTCCGGTTCGTTGGCAGCAGCCGCGTCCTTAAAATTATGAAAGGGTTTCGATATGGTAGACGTAGAGATGATGTTTCCACTGGTGGGGGAGACCAGAACTAGGGGGATCACTAACAAATCCAATAGGGAATTCAGGAGAAACTTCTTTACCCAGAGAGTGGTGAGAATGTGGAACTCGCTACCACAAAAACATCCAAGTACTTTTTAAATGTGATGAGGGTTTCTGCCTCTATCGCCCTTTCAGTGTGTGCCCCCCCCCTCCCCCCCCTCCACCCCGAGTGTAATGTAGCCAAGTTTGCTGATGATACAAAGATGGGTGGGAAAGCAAATTGTGAGGAGCACACAAAAAATCTGCAAAGGGATATAGACAGGCTAAGTGAGTGGGCAAAAATTTGGCAGATGGAGTATAATGTGGGAAAATTTGAGGTTATCCACTTTGGCAGAAATAATAGAAAAGCAAATTATAATTTAAATGGAGAAAATTACAAAATGCTGCAGTACAGAGAGACCCGGGGGTCCTTGTGCATGAAACACAAAAAGTTAGTATGTAGGTACAGCAAGTAATCAGGAAGGCAAATGGAATGTTGGCCTTTATTGCAAGGGGGATAGAGTATAAAAGCAGAGAAGTCCTGCTACAACTGTACAGGGTATTGGTGAGACCACACCTAGAGTACTGCGTACAGTTTTGGTCTCCGTATTTAAGGAAGGATATACTTGCATTGAAGGCAGTTCAGAGAAGGTTCACTAGGTTGATTCTGGAGATGAGGTGGTTGACTTGTGAGGATAGGTTGAGGAGGTTGGGCCTATACTCATTGGAGTTCAGAAGAATGAGAGGTGACCATATCGAAACATATAAGATAATGAGGGGGCTCGACAAGGTGTATGCAGAGAGGATATTTCCACTCATTGGGGAAACTAAAACTAGGGGACATAGTCTTAGAATAAGGAGCCGCCCATTTAAAAGTGAGATGAGAAGAAATTTACTTTCTCAAAGGGTTGTAAATCTATGGAATTCCCTGACCCAGAGAGCTGTGGAGGCTGGGTCATTGAGTATATTTAAAGCGGAGATAAACAGATTTTTGAGCGATTAAGAGAGTAAAAGGTTAGGGGGAACAGGCAGGGAAGTGGAGCTGAGTCCATGATTAGATCAGCCCTGATCTTATTAAATGGCGGAGCAGACTCGAGGGACCAAATGGTCTACTTCTGCTCTTATTTCTTATGTTCTTATATTCTGATTGAGTTGAATAGCTTAGATGCATTTAAGGGGAAGCTAGAAAAGTACATAAGAGAGAATGGGAATGAAGGATATGCTGTTATGGTGAGATGAAGTAGGGGTGGGAGCATAGACACCGGCATGGGCTGAATGGTCTGTTTCTGTGCTGTAAATTCAATGTAATGTAATAATTGATAAACCAGTCAAACCTAGAGAGGATAATACTCATATATAACCTTGACTAAATTCCCCGGGGCTTCCTATAGTCTGACTGTTCTGTTTTCACAGGCGTGATATTTCTAAGCCTAGCAGTGGGTACAGGCTTAGAATCATAGAATCTTACAGCACAGAAGGAGGCCATTTAGCCCGTCGTGCCTGTGCCGGTTCTTTTGAAGAACAATGCAAATAGTCCCTTTCCCCATAGCCCTACAATTTATTTTCCCCTTCAGAGAATCATAAAATAGTACAGCACAGAAGGAGGCCATTTGGCCCATCGAGCCTGTGCTATTTATCCACTTCCCTTTTGAAAGTTATATGCAGACTATGGATATACTCTCTGTGTAGTCACTGTATAGTTGCATAAGATGGAGACTTGTTTACCTGATGTACTATCAATTACTGTGTATATACTATGGTGGCACCACTAGAGGGTTTCCTGCCCTGGTGGCAGGGGCTGTATAAAAGGGAAACCACCATGCGGCTACCTCACTCTGAAGTTACGAATAAAGGACCAAGGTCACTACAGTTTGAGTACAAAACATTGCCTCGTGGAGTCATTCATAGTTACATTACAGACATAATAGATCCCTTTCAAGAAAGTGCATTCCAGATCACAACAACGCGCTGTATTGAAAAAGAATTCTCCTCATCTCCCTTCTTTTGCCAATTACCTTCAAGCTGTATCCTCTGGTTACAAACTCTCCTGCCACCAGCAATGGTTTCTCGTTGGGTACTCTATCAGGACCCGTTCTATTAAGAATGAGGAGGTCCATTTCAAATCTGGAGGTGCCATTCTTTGAGGAATAAGAGGCTGTGCAAAGAACACAGTACGACACCTTGGCAAGGTTGGCATTCCTCGTGAGGGTACGCTGGTGTGCGATGGGGGTCTTGAGGAACTTTGAACTTTTCATTCCTCCACATGCAGACGGAGTGAACTTGATCTCAAAATGGAAACTGATGTAAACAATGCTTCGAAATGAGAGGTGCAGGGAACAATGCCAATTTCGCACGTCCACGTCTATGAAGGACCCGTTAACGGACATGTGGTGAAGCGATCTCGTGAAACTCTTTTGTCATGATTTGCGATTTGAGATTATTCGTACTCTGTTTAAAAATAAATTCTGTGTATTTTGCCTGTCAGATTGATGTAATGGAGTGTATGTAGATTTTTTAATCGTGCAACGCTAAGAGAAATTTTACTGAGCGGAAGTCGGGATGTTATCAGAACTAGGATTTCAATAAAAGAACTGGAAGAAGCTTCAGGGCAGGTTAGGAATAGAGTTAAAAGAAAGAAATGCTTGCATTTATATAGCGCCTTTCACGACCACTGGATGTCACAAAGCACTTTACAGCTAATGAAGTACTTTTGGAGTGTAGCCACTGTTGTAATGCAGAAATCGTGGCAGGCAATTTGCACACAAGGAAACTCCCACAAACAGCAATGTGATAATGACCAGATAATCTGTTTTTGTTATGTTGATTGAGGGATAAATATTGGCCAGGACACACGGGATAACTCCCCGAAATAGTGCCATAGGATCTTTTACGTCCACCTGAGAGAGAAGACAGGTCCTCAGTTTAATGTCTCATCCGAAAAACGGCACCTCCGACAGTGAAACGCTTCCTCAGCACTGCACTGGAGCATCAGCCCAGATTTTATTTGTGCTCAAGTCCCTGGAGTGGGGACTTGAACCCACAACCTTCTGACTCAGAGGCGAGGGTGCTCTCCACTGAGCCACAGAGCTGACACTTAATACCACAACTTGCATTTATACAGCGCCTTTAACGTGGTAAAACATCCTAAGGCGCTTATCAGGAGCGATTATCAAACAAAATGTGAAACTGAGCCACATAAGGAGATATTAGGGCAGGGTTTAGTCAAAGAGGTAGGTTTTAATGAGTGTCTTAAAGGAGGAGAGAGAGGGAGAGGTTCTATGTAGGGTGTTTCAGAGCTTGGGGCTAGGCGGCTGAAGGCATGGCCGTCAATCGTGGAGCTTAGAAGCCAGAATTGAAGGAGCGCAGAGATCTCGGATGGTTGAGGGGCTGGAGGAGGTTACAGAGATAGGACGAGGCCATGGAGGGATTTGAAAACAAGGATGATAATTTTAAAGTACAGTAATCAATTCGTAACAACAAAGACTATAAGGGAGAACTGATCTCAAAGGGAATCACTTGCAGGAATGGAGGATATGTGCTGAACCAGATTCATAAAGATGTAATGATGGAGCAAACAGTAGGATCCCAAATGTTGTATTAGACAATCAAATTAAAATAAAGGTGTGAATCGGGATTGGTGTAAGGAACTCTTAAGTAGTACTCCAGGAAGCCTTGAAAATGGAGTGACATTTTGAGACTGATTCCTGTGAAAGAGCCAATACCATTGATGCAAAACCACTGGAAATATTTATAGTGGAGGCCATAGGCCAGCTGGAGGTAGATGTATAGCTGTATAGGTGTCAGCTGTGGCTCAGTGGGCACCACTCTCTTCTCTGAGTCCAAAGGTTAGGAGTTCAAGCCACACTCAAGCCCATAATCAAGGCTGATACTTCAATGCAGTACTGAGGGAGCGTTGCACTGTCAAAGTTAAACCGAGGCCCCGTCTATCATATCAGTTGGACGTAAAAGATTCCACGGCCACTATTTCGAAGAAGAGCAGGGAAGTTCTCCCCGGTGTCTTAGCTCATATTTATCCCTCAATCACCATCATTAAAACAGCAAGGTTATTCTCTCATAGTGGGACCTTGCTATGCTCAAATTGGCTGTTGCATTTCCTAAATTACAACAATGCCTACATTTTTTTAAAGTACTTTGTTGGCAGTGACGTGCTTTGGGACATTCTGAGGTGGTTAAAGGCGCTAGATAAAATTCTCTACATAGTAAATTTGTGAACCATTGTTCCCTTTAAGCTACGCTGCTCTCTGCAGCTCCCGCGCAGCCGGCTCACTGGTTTCTAAATAGGAAAAATTGCACATGCGCGGGAACATTGATCCAAAGCTACTACTATGTTGTTTGTACTGTACCTATGAATGACTCTACGAGGCAATGTGTTCTACTCAAACTGTAGTGACCTTGGTCCTTTATTCCTAACTCCAGAGTGAGGCAGCCGCATGGTGTCTCCCCTTTTATACAGCCCCTGCCACCAGGGCAGGACAGGAAACCTCGGTCTCCACCAGTTGCACCCTCTAGCGGTGCCAGCATAGTATATACACATAGAAACATAGAAAATAGGTGCAGGAATAAGCCATTCAGCCCTTCGAGCCTGCACCGCTATTCAATAAGACCATGGCTGATCATTCATCTCAGTACCCCTTTCCTGCTTTCTCTCCATATCCCTTGATCCCTTTAGCCATAAGGGCCATATCTAACTCCTTCTTGAATATATCCAATGAGCTGGCATCAACAAACTCTCTGTGGTAGAGAATTCCACAGGTTAACAACTCTCTGAGTGAAGAGGTTTCTCCTCATCTCGGTTCTAAATGGCTTATCCTTAGATTGTGAGCCCTGGTTCTGGACTTCCCCAACATCAGGAACATTCTTCCTGCATCTAACCTGTCCAGTCCCGTCAGAATTTTATATGTTTCTATAAGATCCCCTCTCATTCTTCTAAACTCCAATGAATACAGGCCCAGTTGATCCAGTCCCTCCTCATATGTCAGTCCTGCCATACCTGGAATCAGTCTGGTGAACCTTCGTTGCACTCCCTCAATAGCAAGAACATCCTTCCTCAGATTAGGAGACCAAAACTGAACACAATATTCCAGGTGAGGCCTCACCAAGGCCCTGTACAACTGCAGTAAGACCTCTCTGCTCCTATACTCAAATCCTCTAGCTATGAAGGCCAACATGCCATTTGCCTTCTTCACTGCCTGCTGTACCTGCATGCCAACCTTCAATGACTGATGTACCATGACACCCAGGTCTCGTTGCACCTCCCCTTTTCCTAATCTGCCACCATTCAGATAATATTCTGCCTTCATGTTTTTGCCCCCAAAGTGGATAACCTCACATTTATCCACATTTTACTGCATCTGCCATGCATTTGCCCACTCACCTAACCTGTCCAAGTCACCCTGCAGCCTTTTAGCATCCTCCTCATAGTACACACCACCACCCAGCTTAGTGTCATCTGCAAACTTGGAGATATTACACACAATACCTTCATCTAAATGTATATTGTAAATAGCTGGGGTCAAAGCACTGAGCCCTGCGGCACCCCACTAGTCACTGCCTGCCATTCTGAAAAGGACCCGTTTATCCTGACTCTCTGCTTCCTGTCTGCCAACCAGTTCTCTATCCACGTCACTATGTTATGCCCAATACCATGTGCTTTAATTTTGCACACCAATCTCTTGTGTGGGACCTTGTCAAAAGCCTTTTGAAAGTCGAACAGTGTAAACTTTATTGATAGTACATCAGGTAAACAAGTCTCCAGCTTATGCAACTATACAGTGACTACACAGAGAGTATAACTGTAACGTGCATATATAACATCACTCACCCTAAGTCCTTTGTGCCAATTACCTTTGCAATATGTGCTCTGGCTTAGCTCTCCCCAGACTTAAGTGCCAATAGCCCTTGCACCTTGGCTGTGCTTTGGCTTGGCTCTCTCCCTATTAACCCCCAAGTCCTTTTGCCACAACATTGGGTAGTGGTTACCAGTTTGGATGGTTCGATGATGCAGTGGAGGTTCCAGAGAGTGCTGGGTGTGATCCATGTGTATGTCCATGGCTACATACATCCATTCCCCCCCACCCCCCGCCCCCACAGCGAGATCATGCAGCTGGTCCGTTACATTAACATACAGGGTCATATACAGTGCAAGTACAGAAAAAGGAAGAAAAAACATTTTTT
The DNA here is from genome assembly GCF_044704955.1 of Pristiophorus japonicus. Classification (NCBI taxonomy): domain Eukaryota; kingdom Metazoa; phylum Chordata; class Chondrichthyes; family Pristiophoridae; genus Pristiophorus; species Pristiophorus japonicus. Next base: position 50,360,096 of record NC_091978.1, read on the forward strand.
TTTACAGTTCGTATCGTGACACCTTGGTTAAGCGACTTACATTCGTTACGTTTTACGGTAATGCGCCAGGATTGGGTAGATTGCATAATTAGTTCAGTCATGGTCAGTACTGAGATAGCAGTACAGGTATACATAAGAACATAAGAATTAGGAACAGGAGTAGGCCATCTAGCCTCTCGAGCCTGCTCCGCCATTCAACAAGATCATGCCTGATCTGGCCGTGGACTCAGCTCCACTTAGCCGCCCGCTCCCCGTAACCCTTAATTCCCTTATTGGTTCAACTTCTATCTATCTGTATTTGAATACATCAATGAGCTAGCCTCAACTGCTTCCTTGGGCAGAGAATTCCACAGATTCACAACCCTCTGGGAGAAGAAATTCCTTCTCAACTTGGTTTTAAATTGGCTCCCCCGTATTTTGAGGCTGTGCCCCCTAGTTCTAGTCTCCCCAACCAGTGGAAACAACCTCTCTTCCTCTATCTTGTCTATCCTTTTCATTATTTTAAATGTTTCTATAAGATGACCCCTCATCCTTCTGAACTCCAACGAGTAAAGACCCAGTCTACTCAATCTATCATCATACGGTAACCCCCTCATCTCTGGAATCAGCCTCATGAATCGTCTCTGTACCCCCTCCAAAGCTAGTATATCCTTCCTTAAGTAAGTGACCAAAACTGCACGCAGTACTCCAGGTGCGGCCTCACCAATACCCTGTACAGTTGCAGCAAGACCTCCCTGCTTTTGTACTCCATCCCTCTCGCAGTGAAGGCCAACATTCCATTCGCCTTCCTGATTATCTGCTGCACCTGCAAACTAACTTTTTGGGATTCATGAACAAGGAGGTACGCTCGCGGCCTTCCGCGAGAGGTGGGCACCGGAGGGACTGGAGTGCATCATCACGCCCGGCAACCAAATTTTAATTTGATTTTACGTTTTTAAGTTTAATTTGTTTTAATTGCCGGTGCTTTTAGTGTCCCCCTTCCCTTTTATAGGGGGCACTGGGGAAAATTGTGATTTTAGTGCCCAAAAAAAAAACCAAAAAAAGAAAAACACAAAAAAAAACACAAAAAAGGGGGGAAAAAAAAAAAAAAGGGCCTTGTAAATGTCTGGAGTGTCACCCAGGTCGGGTGGCACCGTTTAATGTTTTATGTTTTCACAGATAAACTCAAAAGAGTTTCATGAACAAGGACCCCCAGCATGTTGTAATTTCTCCCCATTCAAATAATATTCCCTTTTACTATTTTTTTTTCCAAGGTGGATGACCTCACATTTTCCGACATTGTATTCCATCTGCCAAACCTTAGCCCATTCGCTTAACCTATCTAAATCTCTTTGCAGCCTCTCTGTGTCCTCTACACAACCCGCTTTCCCACTAATCTTTGTGTCATCTGCAAATTTTGTTACACTACACTCTGTCCCCTTTTCCAGGTCATCTATGTATATTGTAAACAGTTGTGGTCCCACCACCGATTCCTGTGGCACACCACTAACCACCGATTTCCAACCTGAAAAGGACCCATTTATCCCGACTCTCTGCTTTCTGTTAGCCAGCCAATTCTCTATCCATGCCAATACATTTCCTCTGACTCCGCGTACCTTTATCTTCTGCAGTAACCTTTTGTGTGGCACCTTATCGAATGCCTTTTGGAAATCTAAATACACCACATCCATCGGTACACCTCTATCCACCATGCTCGTTATATCCTCAAACAATTCCAGTAAATTAGTTAAACATGATTTCCTCTTCATGAATCCATGTTGCGTCTGCTTGATTGCACTATTCCTATCTAGATGTCCCGCTATTTCTTCCTTAATGATAGCTTCAAGCATTTTCCCTACTACAGATGTTAAACTAACCGGCCTACAGATACCTGCCTTTTGTCTGCCCCCTTTTTTAAACAGAGGCGTTACATTAGCTGCTTTCCAATCCACTGGTACCTCCCCAGAGTCCAGAGAATTTTGGTAGATTATAACGAATGCATCTGCTATAGCTCCTGCCGTCTCTTTTAATACCCTGCGATGCATTTCATCAGGACCAGGGAACTTGTCTACCTTGAGTCCCATTAGCCTGTCCAGCACTACCCCTCCTCATGATAGTGATTGTCTCAAGGTCCTCCCTTCCCACATTCCCATGACCAGCAATTTTTCGCATGGTTTTTGTGTCTTCCACTGTGAAGACCGAAGCAAAATAATTGTTTAAGGTCTCAGCCATTTCCACATTTCCAATTATTAAATCTCCCTTCTCATCTTCTAAAGGACCAACATTTACTTTAGTTACTCTTTTCCGTTTTATATATCGGTAAAAGCTTTTACTATCTGTTTTTATGTTTTGCGCAAGTTTACGTTCGTCATCTATCTTTCCTTTCTTTATTGCTTTCTTAGTCATTCTTTGCTGTCGTTTAAAATTTTCCCAATCTTCTAGTCTCCCACTAACCTTGGCCACCTTATACCCACTGGTTTTTAATTTGATACTCTCCTTTATTTCCTTAGTTATCCACGGCTGGTTATCCCTTCTCTTCTTTTTCACTGGAATATATTTTTGTTGAGCACTATGAAAGAGCTCCCTAAAAGTCCTCCACTGTTCCTCAATTCTGCCACCGTTTAGTCTGTGTTTCCAGTCTACTTTAGCCAACTCTGCCCTCATCCCACTGTAGTCCCCTTTGTTTAAGCATAGTATGCTCGTTTGAGACACTACTTCCTCACCCTCAATCTGTATTACAAATTCAACCATACTGTGATCACTCATTCCGAGAGGATCCTTTACTAGGAGATCGTTTATTATTCCTGTCTCATTACACAGGACCAGATCTAAGATAGCTTGCTCCCTTGTAGGTTCTGTAACATACTGTTCTAAGAAACAATCCCGTATGCATTCTATGAATTCCTCCTCCAGGCTACCCCGTGCGATTTGATTTGACCAATCGATATGTAGGTTAAAATCCCCCATGATTACTGCCATTTCTTTTTCACATGCCTCTATTATTCCCTTGATTATTGTCCGCCCCACCGTGAAGTTATTATTTGGGGGCCTATAAACTACGCCCACCAGTGACTTTTTCCCCTTACTATCTCTAATCTCCACCCACAATGATTCAACATTTTGTTCATTCGAGCCAATATCATCTCTCACAACTGCCCTGATATCATCCTTTATTAACAGAGCTACCCCACCTCCTTTCCCTTCTTGTCTATCCTTCCGAATTGTCAGATACCCCTGTATGTTTAATTCCCAGTCTTGGCCACCCTGCAACCACGTTTCTGTAATGGCCACCAAATCATACCCATTTGTAATGATTTATGCCGTCAACTCATTTACTTTATTTCGAATGCTGCGTGCGTTTAGGTAAAGTGTTTTAATACTAGCTTTTAAACCATGATTTTTAGTTTTGACCCCTCCTGCAGCCCCTTTATATACATATATATTGTCCCTTCCTATCACCTTGTGGTTTACACTTACCCCAGTGCTACTCTGCTCTGTTGCCTCCTACCTTTTGCATTCTTTCTTGGGGTCCTGTTCATCTGCGCTCTCACCCACTCTAATTAGCTCAGAGCCCTCTCCTGGGTTCCGATTACTCCTCGCATTGAGACACCGAGCTTTCATGCTTGCCTTTTTATTACACTTTGACCTTTTAGAATTTTGCTGTACATTGGCCCTTTTTGTTTTTTGCCTTGGGTTTCTCTGCCCTCCACTTTTACTCATCTCCTTTCTGTCTTTTGCTTCTGTCTCCATTTTGTCTCCCTCTGTCTCCCTGCATTGGTTCCCATCCCCATGCCATATTAGTTTAACTCCTCCCCAACAGCACTAGCAAACACTCCCCCTAGGACATTGGTTCCGGTCCTGCCCAGGTGCAGACTGTCCGGTTTGTACTGATCCCACCTCCCCCCCCAGAACCGGTTCCAATGTCCCAGAAATTTGAATCCCTCCCTGCTGCACCACTGCTCAAGCCATGTATTCATCTGCGCTATCCTGCGATTCCTACTCTGACTAGCACGTGGCACTGGTAGCAATCTCGAGATTACTACTTTTGAAGTCCTACTTTTTAATTTAGCTCCTAGCTCCTTAAATTTGTCTCGTAGGATCTCATCCTTTTTTTTTACCTATGTCGTTGGTACCAATGTGCACCACGACAACTGGCTGTTCACCCTTCCTTTTCAGAATGTCCTACACCCGCTCCGAGACATCCTTGACCCTTGCACCAGGGAGGCAACATATCATCCTGGAGTCTCGGTTGCGGCTGCAGAAACGCCTATCTATTCCCCTTACAATTGAATCCCCTATCACTATCGCTCTCCCACTCTTTTTCCTGCCCTCCTGTGCAACAGAGCCAGCCACGGTGCCATGAACTTGGCTGCTGCTGCCCTCCCCTGATGAGTCATCCCCCTCAACAGTACTCAAAGCAGTGTATCTGTTTTGCAGGGGGATGACCACAGGGGACCCCTGCACTACCTTCCTTGCACTGCTCTTCCTGCTGGTCTTCCATTCCCTAACTGGCTGTGGACCCTTCACCTGCAGTAAGACCAACTCGCTACACGTGCTACTCACGTCATTCTCAGCATCGCGGATGCTCCAGAGTAAATCCACCCTCAGCTCCAATTCCGCAACGCGGACCGTCAGGAGCTGGAGGCGGATACACTTCCCGCACACGTTGTCGTCAGGGACACCGGAAGTGTGCCTGAGTTCCCACATGGTACAGGAGGAGCATATCACGTGACTGAGCTCTCCTGCCATGATTAACCCTTAGATACACTTAATTTGGCAACAACAATGTTAACCAGTTACTTACTGATATACTTGCCTTATTGCAATGAAGGTTCACTAGATTGATTCCTGGGATGCGAGGGTTGTCCTGTGAAGAGAGATTGAGTAGAATGGGCCTATACTCTCTGGAGTTTAGAAGAATCAGAGATGATCTCATTGAAATGTATAAAATACTTAGAGGGCTTGACAGGGTAGATGCTAAGAGGCTGTTTCTCCTGGTTGGATAGACTAGAACAAGGTGTCACAGTCTCAGGATAAGGGGTCAGCCATTTAGGACTGAGATGAGGAAAAATTTCTTCACTCAAAGTGTTGTGCTTATTTGGAATTCTCTACCCCAGACAGCTGTAGATGCTCAGTGTATTCAAGACTGAGATTTTGTTAACTTTCCCACACACGGGGCAGTGGAACATCCTCTTTCCCCAGCGTGAACTTACAAACAATAGAACAAAATCTAGAAATCAAAAATATAATGAATAGTCAGAATGGAGTGAATTTTTTGAAGAGTTAATAGAGAGTAGACAAAATTAATGCAGTAGATGTAATTTATCGAGATTTTCAAAAGGCCTTCGATAAGATAACCCATAATAGACTGTTGAACAAAGTCAGAGGATGTGGAGTCAGGGGACAAATCGCAGAATCGATAACTAACTGGCTTTAAGAAAGAAACCAGAGAGTCGGGGTAAATGGTAGCTCGTCACAGTGGCAGGAGGAAGGAAGTGGTGTTCCACAAGAATCAGTGCTGGGACCACTTTTGCTCGCAATTTATATTAACGATTTAGACTTTGGAATTAAAAACACAATTAAACTTGCAGAATGGGCATATTATAAAAAAGGAGGCAGACAAAAAGCAGGAAACTATCGACTAGTTAGCCTAACATCTGTGGTTGGGAAAATGTTGGAGTGCATTATTAAAGAAGCAGTAACAGGACATTTGGAAAAACATAATTCAGTCAGGCAGAGTCAGCATGGATTTATGAAGGGGAAGTCATGTTTGACAAATTTGCTGGAATTCTTTGTGGATGTAACAAACAGGGTGAATAAAAGCAAACCAGTGGATGTGGTGTATTTGGACTTCAAGAAGGCATTTGACAAGATGCCACATAAAAGGTTACTGCACCAGATAAAAGTTCACGGGGTTGGGAGTAATATATTAGCATGGATAGAGGATTGGCTAACGAACAGAAAACAGAGAGTCGGGATAAATGATTCATTCTCTGGTTAGCAATCAGTAACTAGTGGGGTGCCGCAGGGATCAGTGCTGGGACCCAACTCTTTACAACCTACATTAACGACTTGGAAGAAGGGACCGAGTGTAACGTAGCCAAGTTTGCTGATGATACAAAGGTGAGAGGAAAAGCAATGTGTGAGGAGGACACAAAAAATCTGGAAAAGGACATAGACAGGCTCAGTGAGTGGGCAAAAATTTGGCAGATGGAGTATAATGTTGGAAAGTGTGAGATCATGCACTTTGGCAGAAAAAAAGCAAACAGCAAGTTATTATTTAAATGGAGAAAGATTGCAAAGTGCTGCAGTACAACAGGACCTGGGGGTACTTGTGCATGAAACACAAAAGGATAGTATGCAGGTACAGCAAGTGATCAAGAAGGCCAATGGAATCTTGGCCTTTATTGCAAAGGGGTTGGAGTATAAAAGCAGGGAAGTCTTGCTACAGTTATGCAGGGTATTGGTGAGGCCGCACCTGGAATATTGCATACAGTTTTGGTTTCCATATTTACGAAAGGATATACTTGCTTTGGAGGCAGTTCAGAGAAGGTTCACTAGGTTGATTCCAGAGATGAGGGTGTTAACTTATGAGGAAAGGTTGAGGAGGTTGGGCCTCTACTCAATGGAATTCAGAAGAATGAGAGGTGATCTTATCGAAACGTGTAAGATTATGAGGGGGCTTGACAAGGTGGATGCAGCGAGGATGTTTCCACTGATAGGGGAGACCAGAACTAGGGGGCATAATCTTAGAATAAGGGGCCGCCCATTTAAAACTGAGATGAGGAGGAATTTCTTCTCTCAGAGGGTTGTAAATCTGTGGAATTTGTTGCCTCAGAGAGCTGTGGAAGCTGGGACATTGAATAAATTTAAGACAGAGATAGACAGTTTCTTAACCGATAAGGGGTTATGGGGAGCAGGCAGGGAAGTGGACCTGAATCCATGATCGGATCAGCCATGATCATATTAAATGGCGGAGCAGGCTCGAGGGGCCATATGGCCTACTCCTGCTCCTATTTCTTATGTTCTTATAATTGTCAAATGAAATTCAACACAGATAAATATGAGGTATTACATTTTTGTTCGAAAAATAGGAAGGTCACTTATTACTTGGAAAATACAAACCTAAATGAGATAGCAGAGCAAAGGTACAAATCACTAAAAGTAGTCAAACCAGTTAACAAGGCCATAAAAAAGCAAATCAAGCACTAGGATTTATTTCAAGAGGGATAGAATTGAAAAGTAGAGAAGTTATGCTAAACCTGTATCGAACCTTGGTTAGATCACACTTGGAGTACTGCATACAATTCTGGTTGCCATATTATTAAAAAAAATAGAGCCACTCGAGAGGGTGCAAAAAAGATTTACAAGGATGATACAAGAAATGCAAGGGTATACCTATCAGAAAAGGATGAATAGGCTGGGTCACTTTTCTCCTGAAAAGAGAAGGCTGAGGGGTGACCTAATAGAGGTCTTTAAAATCATAAAAGGTTATGATAGATTCGAATCACAGAGTGTTTCCAGCAAAACTAGAGGCCATCAATATAAGATAGTCACCAAGAAATCAAATGGGGAATTCAGGAGAAACTTCTTTACCCAGAGAGTGGTGAGAATGTATAACTCACGACCAGAGGTAGTGGTTGAAGCAAATAGTAAAGATGCATTTAAGGGAAGGCTAGACAAGTATATGAGGGAGAAGGGAATGGTGGGTTATGCCGAGAGTTAGACGAGGAAAGACGGGAGGAGGCTTGAGTGGACCACAAACGCTAGCATGGACTGGTCGGTCCGAATGGCCTGTTTCAGCGCCGTATGTCCTATGTTCACCTGCTCCATGTGCGGGCTGCAGTTCACTGACTCCTCCAACCTGTGGAGGCACCAGTGAGCTTATGCTCACATTGAATGTTCTGATTGGGAAGAGCTTTCCAAGCTCCCGGAGCTGAAGACACACCATGGCCTCTGGGGAGAGTTCCCTGGTGTATCCTACCCACTGAAATTGTGACGGCGGTGGGTTCAATTCCACTCATTTCCTGTAAACCTTTTTTTATAAAGACTTGCATCATATAGCACCTTTCACGACCAACAGATATCCCCAAGTGCTCTACAGCCAATGAAGTACCATTGTAACAGGAAACGCGGCAGCCAATTTGCGCACAGCAAGATTCCACAAACAGCAATGTGATAATGGTCAGATAATCCTTTTTTATTATGTTGATTAGGGATAAATATTGTCCAGAACACCTGGGATAACACCCCTGCTCTTTGAAATATTGCCATGGGATCTTTTACATCCACCTCAGAGAGCAGGCGTCTCATCTGAAAGACGGCACCTCCGACAGCGGAGCACTCCATTGGAGTGTCAGCCTAGATTTATGTGCTCACGTTCCTGGAGTGGAACTTGAACCAACAACCTTCTGATTCGGGTGAGAGAGCTACCCAGTGAGACAGGTGGCACATAAAAACTGAGAGATTCCGTGTCAAATATCTTATTTGATGAGAGGCCTTGTCCCAATAAGGTGAACAAATTCCCACAGCCTCCCCTGGCCCCAGACCATGAACAAGGGACTGCAGAAAGTCGCTACCCTGCGGGTCACCCAATCACCAGAGCAAGACCCGCCCCTCGGGCTCCCCGATTGGTTGGAGGACCCGCCGCCCGCTCACTCCTCCAGCCCCGCCCCTCTCGCTCCCTATTGGTCGAAAGCTCCCGTCAATCAGGACCTGGGTCACGTGTCCCTGAGGCAGGCTGACCTGCTCCGCGAAGCTGAATCCGCTCCGTTCGCTTCTTGGGACCCTCGGACGTTGAGGTTTGTGTTTACCGTCATTTATTTCCCCGCTCGTCCGCCTACCTGAGAAAACTCGCTCTCTGCCGGTAATTCCGCATGTTCGACCGTTACCAAGAGTGTCGCGCATGCGCTCTCGTAACGACACGGCTGCCTCTGAGCATGTAGGTTCCAAACCCCCAAGAAGAGCGGCACATGCGCACTTTCAGGTGCCCAGGATCAAATCTATCATTTGCCTTTGAACAATAACCCATCATGGTGTTGAGGACCAGGCTGGCCCTCATCAATGCAAAAACAAAAGCCCCAAAATTCTCCTATCTCTGTAATGAACTCCTCTTTGGAACAGAGGAGGCTGGGGGGGGGGAGACTTAATTGAGGTGTATAACCTTAAAGGGGCCTAGATAGAGTGGATAGGAAGGATCTATTTCCCTTAGCAGAGGGGTCAACATAAGAATTAGGAACAGGAGTAGGCCATCTAGCCCCTCGAGCCTGCTCCGCCATTGAACAAGATCATGGCTGATCTGGCTGTGGACTCAGCTCCACTTACCCGCCCATAACCCTTAATTCCCTTATTGGTTAAAAATCTATCTATCTGTGACTTGAATACATTCAATGAGCTAACCTCAACTGCTTCCTTGGGCAGAGAATTCCACAGATTCACAACCCTCTGGGAGAAGAAATTCCTTCTCAACTCAGTTTTAAATTGGCTCCCCCGTATTTTGAGGCTGTGCCCCTTAGTTCTAGTCTCCCCGACCAGTGGAACCAACCTCTCTGCCTCTATCTTGTCTATCCCTTTCATTATTTTAAATGTTTCTATAAAATCACCCCTCATCCTTCTGAACTCCCAATGAGTAAAGACCCAGTCTACTCAATCTATCATCATAAGGTAACCCCCTCATCTCTGGAATCAGCCTAGTGAATCGTCTCTGTACCTCTTCCAAAGCTAGTATATCCTTCTTTAAGTAAGGTGACCAAAACTGTATGCAGTACTCCAGGTGCGGCCTTACCAATACCCTATACAATTGCAGCAGGACCTCCCTGCTTTTGTACTCCATCCCTCTCGCAATGAAGGCCAACATTCCATTCGCCTTCCTGATTACCTGCTGCACCTGCAAACTAACTTTTTTTTGGGATTCATGCACAAGGAGTGTAGGTCTCATGGTGCAACGGTAGTGTGTCTGACTCCAGATCAGAAGGTTGTGTGTTCAAATCACTTCGTGGTCCCTGTTCCCTTCCTAAAAGAGTTTCATGCACAAGGACCCCCAGGTCCCTCTGCATGCAGCATGTTGTAATTTCTCCCCATTCAAATAATATTCCCTTTTACTGTTTTTTTTTCCCAAGGTGGATGACCTCACACTTTCCGACATTGTATTCCATCTGCCAAACCATAGCCCATTCGCTTAACCTATCTAAATCTCTTTGCAGCCTCTCTGTGTCCTCTACACAACCCGCTTTCCCACTAATCTTTGTGTCATCTGCAAATTTTGTTACACTACACTCTGTCCCCTTTTCCAGGTCATCTATGTATATTGTAAACAGTTGTGGTCCCACCACCGATTCCTGTGGCACACCACTAACCACCGATTTCCAACCTGAAAAGGACCCATTTATCCCGACTCTCTGCTTTCTGTTAGCCAACCAATTCTCTATCCATGCCAATACATTTCCTCTGACTCCGTGTACCTTTATCTTCTGCAGTAACCTTTTGTGTGGCACCTTATCGAATGCCTTTTGGAAATCTAAATACACCACATCCATCGGTACACCTCTATCCACCATGCTCGTTATATCCTCAAAGAATTCCAGTAAATTAGTTAAACATGATTTCCCCTTCATGAATCCATGCTGCGTCTGCTTGATTGCACTATTCCTATCTAGATGTCCCGCTATTTCTTCCTTAATGATAGCTTCAAGCATTTTCCCCATGACAGATGTTAAACTAACCGGCCTATAGTTACCTGCCTTTTGTTTGACCCCTTTTTTAAACAGAGGCGTTGCATTAGCTGCTTTCCAATCCACTGGTACCTCCCCAGAGTCCAGAGAATTTTGGTAGATTATAACGAATGCATCTGCTATAACTTCCGCCATCTCTTTTAATACCCTGGGATGCATTTCATCAGGACCAGGGGTCTTGTCTACCTTGAGTCCCATTAGCCTGTCCAGCACTACCCCCCCCTCATGATGGTGATTGTCTCAAGGTCCTCCCTTCCCACATTCCTGTGACCAGCAATTTTTGGCATGGTTTTTGTGTCTTCCACTGTGAAGACCGAAGCAAAATAATTGTTTAAGGTCTCAGCCATTTCCACATTTCCCATTACTAAATCTCACGTCTCATCTTCTAAAGGACCAACATTTACTTTAGTCACTCTTTTCCGTTTTATATATCGGTAAAAGCTTTTACTATCTGTTTTTATGTTTTGCGCAAGTTTACGTTCGTCATCTATCTTTCCTTTCTTTATTGCTTTCTTAGTCATTCTTTGCTGTCGTTTAAAATTTTCCCAATCTTCTAGTTTCCCACTAACCTTGGCCACCCTATACGCATTGTTTTTTAATTTGATACTCTCCTTTATTTCCTTGGTTATCCACGGTTGGTTTTAACTTCTCTTACCGCCCTTTTTCACTGGAATATATTTTTGTTGAGCACTATGAAAGAGCTCCTTAAAAGTCCTCCACTGTTCCTCAATTGTGCCACCGTGTAGTCTGTGTTTCCAGTCTACTTTAGCCAACTCTGCCCTCATCCCACTGTAGTCCCCTTTGTTTAAGCATAGTACGCTCGTTTGAGACACTACTTCCTCACCCTCAATCTGTATTACAAATTCAACCATACTGTGATCACTCATTCCGAGAGGATCTTTTACTAGGAGATCATTTATTATTCCTGTCTCATTACACAGGATCAGATCTAAGATAGCTTGCTCCCTTGTAGGTTCTGTAACATACTGTTCTGAGAAACAATCCCGTATGCATTCTATGAATTCCTCCTCCAGGCTACCCCATGCGATTTGAGTTGACCAATCGATATGTAGGTTAAAATCCATCATGATTACTGCCGTTCCTTTTTCACATGCCTCCATTATTCCCTTGATTATTGCCCGCCCCACCGTGAAGTTATTATTTGGGGGCCTATAAACTACGCCCACCAGTGACTTTTTCCCCTTACTATCTCTGATCTCCACCCACAATGATTCAACATTTTGTTCATTAGAGCCAATATCGTGTCTCACAACTGCCCTGATATCATCCTTTATTAACAGAGCTATCCAACCTCCTTTCCCTTCTTGTCTATCTTTCCGAATCGTCAGATCCCCCTGTATGTTTAATTCCCAGTCTTGGCCACCCTGCAACCACATTTCTGTAATGGCCAACACCAGGGGGCATAGATTTAAAGTAATTGGTAGGAGGTTTTGAGGAAAAAAATTTTCACCCAGAGGGTGATGAGGGTCTGGATCTCTGCCTGAAATGGTGGTAGAGGCAGAAATCCTCTTAGCATTTAAAAAGTACTTGGATGTGCACTTGAATTGCTGTAACTTACAGCGCTACAGACCAAGAGCTGGAAAGTGGGATTAGGTCGGCCAGCTCAGGCACAATGGGTCGAATGGTCTCCTTCTGTGCCCTAAATTTTTATGATTCTATGATAAATCCTCCATTGCTAGACAGTCTGGGTCAAAGTAGCGTGAAAGGGAGAACTTGCATTTCAGGAACTCACTAGACGCCCAAAGCACTTCACGGCCAATTGATTTATTTTGAATTGCTGTTGAAATCTATACTCGGGGGGCCCCTCCGTTATTCGTTCCCCTAGTTTCCATCTGAGGATTCCCAGGGAAGCTATCACATCCCTGGGATTTATCCACTTTCCATTTGAGGAAGGTCTTCAGTTCCGTATCCATTTCAATAATAATCTCCACTAACAGTTCTCCAGCCATGTCTGGTGCTTCTACAATCCCAATATCCAGCTCCTGGGTGAAAACTGAGACTGAGTTCTTAATTTACTATCTCTGTCATTCCTTGACAGTCCCCAACACACTCGACTCCTTCATCCCTTAGTGACCCTACCCCTATCCTGACTCTCCTCTTCCTACTAATTCGCCTGCAGAAATGCTTCATGATTGCTCTTTGAACCAATTAAGAAAATAAGAATTAGGAGCAGGAGTAGGCCATAGCAGTGCCAGCTGCGGCTCTTGAGTCAGAAGGTTATGGGTTCAAGTCCCACTCCAGAGGCTTGAGCATAAAAATATCGCACAATGCTGAAGGAGTGCTGTCGGAGGTGCCGTCTTTCGGATGAGGCTTTAAACCGAGGCCCGTCTGCTCTCTCAGGTGGACGTAAAATATCCCATGGCATTATTTCGAAGAGGAGTAGGGGAATTATCCCCAGTGTCCTGGCCAATATTTATCCCTCAATCAACATCAATAAAAAAAGATTATCTGGTCATTATCACATTGCTGTTTGTGGAAGCTTGTGTGCAAATTGGCTGCCGCATTTCCCATATTACAACAGTGACTATACTCCAAAGAAAAAGTACTTTGTTGGCTGTAAAGTGCTTTAGAACGTCCAGTGGTCATGAAAGGTGCTACATAAATGTAATGAGATCACTTCTGATTCTTCTACAAAAAAATCTAGGCTAACATTCCAGTGCAGTGATGAGGGAGTGCTGCAGTGGCAGAGGTGCCGTCTTTCGGATGAGACATTAAACCGAGGTCCCGTCTGCTCTCTCAGGTGGTTGTAAAAGATCCCATAGCACTATTTCGAAGAAGGGCAGGGCAGTTATCCATGTGCCATGGTCAATATTTATCCCTCAGTCAACATAACAAAAACACATTATTTGGTCATTATCACATTGCTGTTTGTGGAAGCTTGCTTGTGCGTAAATTGGCTGCTGCGTTTCCCACATTACAACAGTGACTGCACCTCAAAAGTACTTCATTGGCTGTAAAGTGCTTTGAGATGTCCAGTGAAAGGCACTATGCAAGTCTTTCTTAATCTCCAGACAGTATAGAGCCAGTATTAGGGATGGGCAATAAATACTGGCATTGCCAGCGACACCAACAAATGATTTTCTTTAAAACTTTGGTTCTATCTTCACGAAGGAAGACACAAATAACATCCCGGAAATACGAGGAGACTGAGGGTCTAGTGAGAAGGAGGAACTGAAGGAATTCCACATTAGACGGGAAATTGTGTTAGAGAAATTGATGTGATTGAAGGCCGATAAATCCCTGGGGCCTGATAGTCTGCATCCCAGAGTACTTAAGGAAGTAGCCCTAGAAATAGTGAATGCATTGGTGATCTTTTTCCAAAAGTCTATCGACTCTGGATCAGTTCCGATGGACTGGAGGGTAGCTAATGTAACACCACTTTTTTGGAAAGGAGGGAGAGAGAAAACGGGTAATTATAGACCTGTTAGCCTGACATCGGTGGTGGGGAAAATGTTGGAATCGTTATTAAAGATGAAATAGTAGCACATTTGGAAAGCAGTGACGGGATCAGTCCAAATCAGCATGGATTTATGAAAGGGAAATCCTGCTCGATAAATCTTCTAGAATTTTTTGAGGATGTAACTGGTAGAGTGGACAAGGGAGAACCAGTGGATGTGGTGTATTTGGACTTTCAAAAGGCTTTTGACAAGGTCCCACACAAGAGATTGGTGTGCAAAATTAAAGCACATGGTATTGGGGGTAATATACTGACGTGGATAGAGAACTGGTTGGCAGACAGGAAGCAGCGAGTCGGGATAAACGGATCCTTTTCAGAATGGCAGCCAGTGATTAGTGGGGTGCCGCAGGGCTCAGTACTGGGACCCCAGCTATGTACAATATACATCAATGATTTGGATGAGGGAATTGAGTGTAATATCTCCAAGTTTGCAGATGATACTAAACTGGGTGGCGGTGTGAGCTGTGAGGAGGACGCTAAAAGACTGCAGGGTGACGTGGGCAAACGCGTGGCAAATGCAGTATAATGTGGATAAATGTGAGGTTATCCACTTTGGTGGCAAAGACACAAAGGCAGAATATTATCTGAATGGCGGCAGATTAGGAAAAGGGGAGGTGCAACGAGACCTGGGTGTCATGGTACATCAGTCATTGAAAGTTGGCATACAGGTACAGCAGGCAGTGAAGAAGGCAAATGGTATGTTGGCTTTCATAGTTAGGGAATTTGAGTATAGGAGCAGGGAGGTCTTACTGCAGTTGTACAGGACCTTAGTGAGGCCTCACCTGGAATAGTGTGTTCAGTTTTGGTCTCCTCCTCTGAGGAAGGACGTTCTTGCTATTGAGGGAGTGCAGCGAAGGTTCACCAGACTGATTCTTGGGATGGCGGGACTGACATATGAGGAGAGACTGGATCGACTGGGCCTGTATTCACTGGAGTTTGGAAGGATGAGAGGGGATCTCACAGAAACATATAAAATTCTGACGGGACTGGACAGGTTAGATGCAGGAAAAATGTTCCCGATGTTGGGGAAGTCCAGAACCAGGGGACATAATCTAAGGATAAGGGGTAAGCCATTTAGGACTGAGATGAGGAGAAACTTCTTCACTCAGAGAGTTGTTAACCTGTGGAATTCCCTGCCGCAGAGAGTTCTTGATGCCAGTTCATTGGATATATTGAAGAGAGAGTTAGATATGACCCTTACGACTAAAGGGATCAAGGGGTCTGGAGAGAAAGCGGGAAAGGGGGACTGAGGGAATGATCAGCCATGAACTCATTGAATGGTGGTGCAGGCTCAAAGGGCCGGATGGCCTACTCCTGCACCTATTTTCTTTGTTTCTAAACGCAATCTCCCTTTTACCCTTTCAGAAATAATTTTACAGGCAGGAAGGTCAAGCCAAGCATCGCGTCGAGATCTGATGAGAGTCACTTCGAATGGTCAGGGCCCTGAAAATCATCGGCCTTCGCACATGGACGGAGAAAGCGGTGATGGCGGCGCGGGCAAGCCTCACACGTGTGCCTTGTGCGGCCGCGGGTTCAGGCGGGCGGCCAGCCTGGAGAGCCACATGGGCAGCCACACTGGGGAGCGGCGGTATAAGTGTGGGGACTGTGGGAAGGCCTTCATTTACATGTCCTCCCTGGCCCGGCACCGGGTGGACCACGCGGGGGAGAGGCCGTATCGGTGCGGGGTCTGCGGCAAGGGCTTCGTCTACCCCCACCAGCTCGCCGGCCACGCGCGTGGCCACACCGGCGACCTGCGGCATCGGTGCGAGGACTGCGGCCGGGGCTTTGTGTACCCCTCGCAGCTGTCGGCCCACCGGCACCGGGAGCGCGGGGAGCGGCGGTACAAGTGCGGGGACTGCGGCAAGGCCTTCCTCCACCCCTGCAAGCTGGAGGCCCACCGCCGCGGCCACAGCGGGGAGAAGCCGTTCGTCTGCCCCGCCTGCGGCAAAGGTTTCGCCCGCTCCTGCACCCTGCTGACCCACCGGCGCATCCACAGCGACGAGCGGCCCTTCCGCTGCGCCGACTGCGGCAAGAGCTTCAAGTGCTCCCAGTACCTGATGAGGCACCAGCGCGCCCACACCGACGAGAGGCCACACGGCTGCCCCCGCTGCGACAAGAGGTTCCTGCGCCTGTCCGAGCTGCAGACGCACCAGAGCACGCACACCGGGGCGCGGCCGTTCGCCTGCTCCGTGTGCGGGAAGGAGTTCACCCAGACATCGCACGTGCGGACACACCAGCGGGTGCACAGCGGGGCGCGGCCGTTCACCTGCCCCGTGTGCGGGAAGGGGTTCGCCCAGTCATCCAACCTGCGGACGCACCAGCGGGTTCACACCGGGGAGAGGCCGTTCGCCTGCTCCATCTGCGGGAAAGCCTTCGGTAACTCGTCCACCCTGCGCACGCACCAGCGGGTCCACACCGGGGAGAGCCCGTTCGCCTGCAGCACGTGCGGGAAGGGATTCGCTCAGTCCTCCCACCTGCTGGTACACCAGCGGGTTCACACCGGGGAGAGGCCGTTCACCTGCTCCGTGTGCGGGAAGGGATTTGCTCAGCTGTCCAACCTGCTGAAACACCAGCGGGTTCACACCGCGGAGAGGCCGCTCGCCAACTCTATGGGCGAGAAGGGATCGACTCCGTTGTCCAGCCCGCCGAAACAGCAGCGAGTTCACAACGGAGAGAGGCCGTTCGTCTGTTCCCAGTGTGGGAAGGCATACACTCGGTCATCCAGCCTGCTCAGACACCAGCGCGTTCACACCGGGGAGTAGCTGTTCAGTTCCTCGTCCAACCCGTTCAGGCACCAGCGAGATCCCACTGAGACCCAATATAACGTCCTGACTGTGGGAAGGTCTTTCTGAGCTCCCAAGAAGGTGAACTTGCCTCAGCACTATCACACTGAGGCGAGGCCGCTCGGCTTGATCTGGTCTCAAATTCAGGTTCACTAGGTGAAACAGCGGTGAGCAATATAAAATCATAGAAATATATGGCACAAGAGGCCATTCTGCTCATCATGCCGGTGCTGGTCGAAAAAGAGCTACCCAGTTGAATCCCACTTCCCAGCTCTTGGTCTGTGGCCCTGTAGGTTAAAGCACTTAACGTGCTGATCCAAGTACTTTTTAAATCTGCCTCTACCACCCTTTCAAACAACGAGTTCCAGACTGCTATCACCCACACAGGAACAGGAGTAACCATTCAGCCCCTCGAGCCTGTTCCGCCATTCAATGAGATCACGGCTGATCTGCGACCTAACTCCATATACCCACCTTTGACCCATATCCCTTAATACCTTTGATTAACAAAAATCAATCAATCTCAAATTTAAAATGAACAATTGCTCTAGTTGCAAACTTATACCACCCTTTGTGTAGAAGTATTTCCTAATTTCACTTCTGAAATTCTGGCCTAAATTTTGAGACTGTGTCCCCGAGTCCTAGAATCCCTAACCAGCAAAAATGTGTTTCTCTCTATCCATCCTGTCTGTTCTCCTTAATATCTTGAACTTCCATCAAACCACCCCTTAATCTTTTAAATTCTAGGGAATACAACTCTAATTTGTGTAATCTCTCCTCGGGACACCAATTAGAGTGCCGACCTGTTAGCTCTACTGCCGTTCGGTCAATTTCTTAACCAAGTCAATAATTTTCCTTCAATTCCTTGGGCTTCAACCTTGGTTATCAGTTTCATATGAGGGACTTTAACAAATGCCTTCTGCAAGTTCATATAAATAACATCTAATAGATGGACAATTAGGGATGGGCAATAAATGCTGGCCAGCGACGCCCATATCCCAGGAACGATTTTTTTAAAACTCCCTTGTCCACTACTTTATTCACCTCAAAAAATTCAATCTAGCTTCAGACATGATCTACCTTTTACAAGTGCATGTTGGCTCTCTCTGATCAGCTGAAAATTTTCATGGTGTTCAGTCACCCTAAAGACTTTAGTAATTTCCCATCAACAGATGTCAGGCCAACTATCTATAATTCCCTGGTTTCCCCCCCCTCGTCATTCTTAAACAGCGGAGTGACGTGCACAAATTTTCCACTCCAAAGGAACAGTTCCTGAATCTAGAGAACGTTGGAAGATTATAGTTATATCATTGAATATATTTAAGGTGGAGATAGACAGATTTTTGAACGACAAGGAAATGAAAGGTTATGGGGAGCGGGCAGGGAAGTGGAGCTGAGTCCATGATCAGATTAGCCATGATCTTATTGAATGGCGGAGCAGGCTCGAGGGGCCAAATGGCCGACTCCTGCTCCTATTTCTATGTTCTTAGTTACGGCATCTGCAATATGCTCACCCCCTACTTCCTTTCAAACCCTGGGATGGAAACCAGCTGATCCTGAGGATCTGTCACTTTTTAGTGCCATTTTTTTCTTCATTATTGTTATTTAACTAACATTAATTTGAGTCCCTGTCACTGATTCAATATTCGTTTCCTTGGGATTTCTGGCATGCTATCCTCTTCCGCTATTGTAAATGCTGATGCAAAGTAATTATTCAACATGTCCGCTATTTCCTTATTGTTATTACCAGTGTCACCTATATCAGTTTTCAGGGGGCACACATTATTCCTGACCACCTTTTTCCTAATATAAACTTTTTTTTGTTAATTTTGATAACCTTCTAAGTTTCTTTGCGCACTCCCCTTTTGTAGCTCTTGCTTTCTGTTTTATTATCCTTTGCTGTTCTGTATAAATCTCCCATTTGCTAGGATCTGTGTTTTTTTGCATTTTTGTATGCTTTTTCTTTCAGTTATATGCTGTCTCTTACCTTTTTAGTTGTCCATGAATGTTTTTTTTTGGCAAGTTAGCTCTTGCCGCTTGGGGTTAAACTGGTTCTGTATCACACATTCTTTTTGAACACCTCCCACTGATCTTCTGTCATTTTACCCATTAACAGATTTGCCCAGTTTAATGTGGACAGTCTCTGTCTCATCCCAATGAAGTCGGCCTTACCTCAATCTAGAACTTTTAGTAGCCGTTTTGCGTTTCTCCCTTTCAAACACTAAGTTGAACTCGATCATGTTATGATTGTTATTTTGCCTTATCAAAACCTGTATTCCCCTAGACTTCCAGATGCAAAGTATTCATTAAGGACCGTACCCATGTCTTCCATCTCCACACACAAGGGGTTATATCGTATTTACAGCACAGAACAGGGCATTCAACCCATGCTGGTTTTTATACTCCCACCCTACTTCATTTAACCCCATTAACATATCCTCCCATTTCTTTCTCCCTCGTCTACTTATCTAGCTTCCCCTTAAGTACATCTCTGCTATTCGCCTCAACCACTCCCTGGGGTAGCGAGTTCTACATTCTCACCACTTTGGGTAAAGAAGTTTCTCCTGAATTTCCTACTGAATTGATTCGTGACTACCTTATGTTGATGGCCCTTAGTTCTGGGCTTGCCCGCAAGTGGAAACATCTTCCCTATCACACCTGTGCATAATCTTAAAAACCTCTATTCATGACCACCTTTATAATTATGGCCCCATAAATATGAAAAGATTCTGTTAAGCTGACTTTGTCTTGTTGTACTTTGTCTTTTTCTGATGAATGACACATTGCTGAGCCCTTGTTATGAGATGAAGTACCAGACAAGTAAAGGTACAACGTCTGAGTGTGAATCTAATAATGAACTCATGGACCATACAAGTGTGATAACCAGACCGGTTTGTGGTTATAATCTGGTCACAGATGAACTAAATTCCTCCAATTAGCAGGAGTTCAAGAGGCAGTCAACAGACGGCACAAACAATCCCATTTCCTGAGCAGTAATCAAACTTGTGTATAAGAACAGAACCAAGCTTGTGTATAAGAGCAGCTAAATCATCCTCGACTCTGAGGGACTGCCTATGATGATGATGATGTACAAGAACAGGCCATTAAGCCATTGTCAGTTGGAACAGACTCGAAGATGGCACGCGAATCCACTGTACTGTTCTCCAGATTGATGGAATTATCACCCGATCTGTGTTATGCAGCGCTCTTAATAAAGCCTGGAGAGAGAATTTGTGTTCTTGTGAGCTTGATTATCTGGTATCCAAAATCCTAGGACTCCCGATCTATGGAATTGACCTCTGTGTGAAAAGGGATTCCCTGGTGTATCCCACCTGCTGACACACCAAAGAGTCCACATTGTGACTGCGGTGGTTTGATTCCAGTGGAACGTAGAAACAGGTACAAGGGCAGGTATTGCATCTCCTGTGCTTGCACAGGAGGATGCTGTGGGATGTGGAAAGGGCGATTTAGGAGTGTATCCGGGTGTGGTGGAGGGAACGGTCCCTTCGGAATGTTGAAAGGGGAGGGAAGGGAAAAATGATCCGTTGAACGTGGAAGCTGGTGGGGTGGAAGGTGAGGACAAGGTGAACACTAGTGTGGTTCTGGGAGCGAGGGAAATGGGATGATGTGTCGAGGGCCCTGTCAATCATGGTGGAGGGGAATCCTCGAAGACAATATAGAAACGGGTAGCATCGTGGGAACAGATGCAATGGAGAGGAAGAGGGGAGGGAGGAAGTGTAATCAAGGTAGCTGTGGGAGTCAGTGGGCTTATTGTAGATATTAGTCAACCGCCTAACCCCTGAAATGGCAATAGAGAAGTTGAGGAAGGGAAGGGAAGAGAAGAGTCGGACATGGACCATGTGAAGGCAAGGGAGGGGTGGAAATTGGAAGAAATTTGTGACTGGTGGTTCGATTCCACTAATTTCCTGTAAATCTAATCTTAAAAACTGAGTAAGTTGTTGTGAAACTAAAAGCCTTGTATAAAATAGGCCGAATAAACCCGCATAGCCTCCCCTAGACCCTGAGCAAGCGATTCGCTCTGTCATCCACCCTGTACACCAGCAAGTTCACACAAGAAACCATTTAAATGTACTGACTATGGGAAGAGCCTTCAAAAATCCAGTAACTTAATATTACATCAGCGCTCTCATGCTGCAGTTAGACCGTGCATCTACTCCAAGTGTGGAAAGAGTTCACTCAGTCATCCAACGTCCTGAAACACCAGCAAGTTCATACTGTGTAACGTAGGGCCCTGCAGATAGCTGGGGCAACATGAACCTTTCATGGTTGTACATAGAATGTACAGCACAGAAACAGTATTTGGCCCAACTGCTCAATGCCAGTGTTTCTGCTCTGCATGAGCCTCCCACCCTACTTCATCTAACTCAATCAATATAATCCTTCTGTAACTTTCTCCCTCGTGTGTTTATCTGACTTCCCCTTGAAAACATGTTTGTTCAACTATTCCTTGTGGTAGCGAGTTTCCTATTCTTGCCACTCTTTGGGTAAAGAAGTTGCTCCTGGATTCCCCATTGTATTTATTAGTAACTATCTTATATTTATGGTCCCGTGGTTCAGTAGGTAGCGCTCTCACTTCTGAGTCAGAAGGTTGTGGATTCAAATCCCACTCCAGAGAATTGAGCACAAAAATTAAGATGACACTCCAGTGCAGTGCTGAGGGAATGCTGTAGAAACATAGAAAATAGGTGCAGGAGTAGGCCCTTCGGCCCTTTGAGCCAGCACCATCATTCAATATGATCATGGCGGATCATGCAACTTCAGTACTCTCAGAGGTGCCATCTTTCGGATGAGATGTTAAACCGAGGCCCTATCCGCTCTCAGGTGGACATAAGAGATCCCATGGCATTATTTCGAAGAGCAGGGGTATTCTCCCTGGTGTCTGGTCATTAACACAATGCTGTTTAATAACATAGAATTAGGAGCAGGAGTATGCCATTCGGCCCTTCGAGCCTGCTCTGCGATTCAATAAGATCATGGCTGATCTTCAATCTCAGCTCTACATTCCCACCTGATTCTCATACCCCTTGATTTCCCTCGAGACAAACGTAGGTCCCCTGCAGTCAGAATCAGGGGAAGTCATAACGGGGAACAAAGAAATGGCGGACCAATTGAACAAGTACTTTGGTTCAGTATTCACTGAGGAGGACACAAACAACCTTCCGGATATAAAAGGGGTCGGAGGGTCTAGTAAGGAGGAGGAACTGAGGGAAATCCTTATTAGTCGGGAAATTGTGTTGGGGAAATTGATGGGATTGAAGGCTGATAAATCCCCAGGGCCTGATGGACTGCATCTCTGAGTACTTAAGGAGGCGGCCTTGCAAATAGCAGATGCATTGACAGTCATTTTCCAACATTCCATAGACTCTGGATCAGTTCCTATGGAGTGGAGGGTAGCCAATGTAACCCCACTTTTTAAGAAAGGAGGGAGAGAGATAACAGGGAATTATAGACCGGTCAGCCTGACCGGTAGTGGGTAAAATGATGGAATCAATTATTAAGGATGTCATAGCAGCGCATTTGGAAAGAGGTGACATGATAGGTCCAAGTCAGCATGGATTTGTGAAAGGGAAATCATGCTTGACAAATCTTCTGGAATTTTTTTTGAGGATGTTTCCAGTAGAGTGGACAAGGGAGAACCAGTTGATGTGGTGTATTTGGACTTTCAGAAGGCTTTCGACAAGGTCCCACACAAGAGATTAATGTGCAAAGTTAAAGCACATGGGATTGGGGGTAGTGTGCTGACATGGATTGAGAACTGGTTGGCAGACAGGAAGCAAAGAGTAGGAGTAAATGGGTACTTTTCAGAATGGCAGGCAGTGACTAGTGGGGTACCGCAAGTTCTGTGCTGGGGCCCCAGCTGTTTACATTGTACATTAATGATTTAGACGAGGGGATTAAATGTAGTATCTTCAAATTTGTGATGACACTAAGTTGGGTGGCAGTGTGAGCTGCGAGGAGGATGCTATGAGGCTGCAGAGTGACTTGGATAGGTTAAGTGAGTGGGCAAATGCATGGCAGATGAAATATAATGTGGATAAATGTGAGGTTATCCACTTTGGTGGTAAAAACAGAGAGACAGACTATTATCTGAATGGTGACAGATTAGGAAAAGGGGAGGTGCAACGAGACCTGGGTGTCATGGTACATCAGTCATTGAAGGTTGGCATGCAGGTACAGCAGGCGGTTAAGAAAGCAAATGGCATGTTGGTCTTCATAGCGAGGGGATTTGAGTACAGGGGCAGGGAGGTGTTACTATAGTTGTACAGGGCCTTGGTGAGGCCACACCTGGAGTATTGTGTACAGTTTTGGTCTCCTAACTTGAGGAAGGACATTCTTGCTGTTGAGGGAGTGCAGCAAAGGTTCACCAGACTGATTCCTGGGATGACGGGACTGACATATCAAGAAAGACTGGATCAACTGGGCTTGTATTCACTGGAGTTCAGAAGAATGAGAGGGGATCTCATAGAAACGTTTAAAATTCTGATGGGTTTAGACAGGTTAGATGCAGGAAGAATGTTCCCAGTGTTGGGGGAGTCCAGAACCAGGGGTCACAGTCTAAGGTTAAGGGGTAAGCCATTTAGGACCGAGATGAGGAGAAACTTCTTCACCCAGAGAGTGGTGAACCTGTGGAATACTCTACCACAGAAAGTTGTTGAGGCTAATTCACTAAATATATTCAAAAAGGAGTTAGATGTAGTCCTTACCACTGGGGGGATCAAGGGATATGGTGAGAAAGCAGGAATGGGGTACTGAAGTTGCATGTTCAGCCATGAACTCATTGAATGGCGGTGCAGGCTTGAAGGGCCGAATGGCCTACTCCTGCACCTATTTTGTATGAGTCCAAAAATTCTATCTATCTCAGCCTTCAATATACTGAACGACTCAGCATCCACATCCCTTTGGGTTCGAGAACGCCAAAGATTCACGACTCTCTGAGTGAACAAATTCCTACTCATCTCAGTCTTAAATGGCCGACCCCTTATCCTGAGATGATGCACCCTAGTTCTAGACTCTCCAGCAAGGGGAAACAACTTCACTAGCTACCCTGTCAGTCCTACTCAGAATCTTATATGTTTCAATGAGATCACCTCTCATTCCTCTGAGAACATAAGAATCAGGAGCAGGGGTAGACCATACGACCCCTCGAGCCTGCTCCGCCATTCAATAAGATCATGGCTGGTCTTCGACCTCAACTCTTTACTGCCTGAACCCCATAATCCCTTTGTTAAATCTTGCCGTGCGCAAAATTGGCTTTTGCGTTTCCTACATTACAACAGTGACTACACTTCAAAGGTACTTCATTGGCTGTATAGCGCTTTGGGGTGTCCGGTGGTCAGGAAAGGCACTATGTACATGGAAGTCTTTTTATAAATATGATGAGATTCCGTTAAGCTGACCAGTACTTGATCACTCTCTGATGAATGAAACATTCTTTTAAAAACTCAGCCATTCCATTGTCAAATATCTTATTTGATGAGAGGCCCTGTCTCCAATAATCATAAGTCACAGGCAGTCCCTCGAAATCGAGGAAGACTTGCTTCTGCTCCAAAAGTGAGTTCTCAGGTGACTGAACAGTTCAATTCGGGAATTACAGTCTCTGTCACAGGTGGGATAGACAGTGATTGAAGGAAAGGGTGGGTGGGGAGTCAGGTTTGGGACATGCTCCTTCTGCTGCCTGCACTTGTTTTCTGCATGCTGTCGGTGACGAGACTCGAAGTGCTCATCGCCCTCCTGGATGCTCTTCCTCCACTTTGGGCGGTCTTTGGCCAGGGATTCCCAGGTGTCGGTGGGGATGTTGCACTTTATCAAGGAGGCTTTGAGGGAAGCAGCCTGAGGAAGAGAGTGTTCGAAGATCAGGCCCTCAAATCTGGCACCAAGCTTATGGTCTACAGGGCTGTAGTGATACCCGCCCTCCTGGATGGCTCAGAGGCGTGGACCATATACAGTAGACACTTCAAATCACTCGAGAAATACCACCAATGATGTCTCTGCAAGATCCTGCAAATCCTCTGGGAGGACAGACACACCAACGTCAGTGTCCTCGATCAGGCCAACATCCCCAGCATCGAAGCACTGAGCACATTCGACCAGCTCCGTTGGGCGGGCCACATTGTCCGCAAGCCGGACACAAGACTCCCAAAGCAAGCGCTCTATTCGGAACTCCTATACGGCAAGCAAGCCCAAGGTGGACAGAGAAAACATGTCTCCAATAAAGGGAATAAATAGCCCCAGGCCCTGAACAAGGGACTACAAAAGGTCACTGACCAGCGGGTCACCCAATCAGCCGACGCAAGTCCCTGCCCCTCGGGTTCCCCGATTGGTTGGTCTATCAGGCCATGGGCCGGGTCACGTGTCCCTCGAGCACGCTCCGCAAAACTGAAGAAGCTCTGCTAGTGACTCGGATCGGCGGACTATCAGGTTTGGATTTCCCTTCATTCCCTATCCCCCCTCCTTACCTCCCGCCCCCCCCCACCCCCCGCCGAACGATTCTCTACCCAAGCGGAGCGGAGAAAACTCACTGCGTCACCGATCGCGACTGTTTAACCAACACAAACACTTTTCCCTGGAAGGCCCCATGTCACAGGATCCAAGCGCGCAGGCGCAGCTCCGAGTGTGGGGGGGAAGGGGGCGGTCGGTGTCATCTGGGCATGCGCGATTATTACCCTTGGTGACCAAGGGGGCACTGTGCTGGATGCAGTTCCGCATGCGCATGCGCAGATTCTCAGCTGTCAATCAACCATCAGGCAGCCAAGGCTGCTGGTGAGACCTGTAAAATCATAGACATTTACAGCACAGTAGGAGGCCACTCGGACCATCGTGTCCTTGCCGGCCGACAAAGAGCTATCCGGCCCACTTCCCACTTTCCAGCTCTTGGTCCGTAGCCCTATAGGTTACGGCAATCCAAGTCGTTTTTTAATGTGGTGGGGGTTTCTGCCTCTCCCACACTTTAAGGCAGTGAGTTCCAGACCCCCACCACCCTCTGGGTGAAGCAACTTCTCCTCAAATCCCCTCTAAACCTGCTACCAATTACTTTAAATCTATGCCCTCTGGTTATTGACCCCTCTGCTAAGGAAATCGGTCCTTCCTATCCACTCTATCTAGGCCCCTCATCATTTTTTACACCTCAATAAGGTCTCCCCTCAGCCTCCTCTGTTCCAAAGAAAATAACCCCAGCCTATCCAATCTTTCCTCATTGTTAATATTCTCCAATCCAGGCAACATCTTCGTAAATCTCCTCTGTATGTACAACTACAACTTTTATTTCTATAGTGCCTTTAATGTAGTAAAACATCCCAAGGTGCTTCACAGCAGTGTTTTAAGACAAAACAGATAAATTTGACACCGAGCCACATAAGAAATTAAGGCAGATGACCAAAAGCTTGGTTAAAGAGGTAGTTTTAAGGTGCGTCTAAAAGGAGGACAGAGAGGCAGAGAGGGTTAGGGAAGGAGTTCCAGAACTTAGGGCCCAAGCAGCTGAAAGTACAGCCACTGAGTGGTTGAGCAGTTATAATCAGGAATGCTTACGATGGCGGAACTTGAGGAGCACAGACATCTTGTGGGGTTGTGAGGCTGAAAGAGATTATAGAGATAGGGAGGGGCAAGGCCATGGAGGGATTTGTAAACAAGGATGAGAATTTTGAAATCGAGGCGTTGCTCAACCGGGAGCCAATGTAGGTCAGCGAGCACAGGGGTGATGGGTGATCGGGTTTTGGTGCAAGTTAGGACATGGGCAGCCGAGTTTTGGATGACAAGTGTAGAATGTAGGAGGCCAGCCAGGAGTGCGTTGGGAGTAGTCAAGTCTAGAGGTAATAAAAGCATGAATGAGGGTTTCAGCGGCAGAAGAATTGAGGCAAGACCAGGGCAGGCAATGTTACGGAGGTGGAAATAGACGATTTTAGTTATGCTGCGGATATGTGGCCGAAAGTTCAATTCAGGGTCAAATATGATGCCTAGGTTGCGAACAGTCTGGTTTAGCCTCAGAGACTAGGGCGAGGGATGGAGTCAGTGGCTAGGGAACACAGTTTGTGGCGGGGACCAAAGGCAATGGCTTTGGTCTTCCCAATATTTAATTGGAGAAAATTTCTGCTCATCCAGTACTGGATGTCAGACAAGCAATCTGACAATTTAGAGACCATGGAGGGGTTGAGAGAAGTGGTGGATAGGTGGTGATGGGTGTCATCAGCATATATGCGGAAACTGATTCCATGTTTTCGGATGATATCGCCAAGGGGCAGCATATAGATGAAAAATAGGAGGGGGCCAAAGATTGATCCTTGGGGGACACCAGAGGTAATGATGTGGGAGTGGGAAGAGAAGCCATTGCAGGAGATTTTCTGGTTACGATTAGCTAGATAAGATTGGAACCAGGTGAGTGCAGTCCCACTCAGCTGGATATTAGTGGAGAGGCGTTGGAGGAGGTTGGAGTGGTCAACTGTGCAAAAGGCTGCAGACAGGTCCAGAAGGACAAGGAGGGATAGTTTATCTCTGTCACAGTCACAAAGGATGTAATTTGTGACTTTTATGAGAGCAGTTTCGGTACTGTGGCAGGGGCGAAAACCAGATTGAAGGGATTGAAACATTTAATTCATGGAAAGAT
This sequence comes from Pristiophorus japonicus, assembly GCF_044704955.1. Taxonomy (NCBI): domain Eukaryota; kingdom Metazoa; phylum Chordata; class Chondrichthyes; family Pristiophoridae; genus Pristiophorus; species Pristiophorus japonicus. The sequence continues at coordinate 50,387,684 of NC_091978.1, forward strand.
AGTCACAGATTTGGGAGGCGACAACACCTTCAAGGACTTTGCATAGGAAAGGGAGGTTGGAGCTGGGGCGGTAGCTCGCAAGCACAATGTTGTGTGTCTGTAAAGCATGCACTCCCATGTTCCGCCACCAGGGAGCTCATCCCCTGAAGTCCCAAGGGATCCCAGTATCCCTTGGGAGCACTGTATATAAGCTGGCCCCGAAGGCCTATTCCTCACTCTGGAGTGTCTTATTAAAGACTGAGGTCACTGTTACTGTAACCTCGCTGTGTGCAGTTTCATCTGTGTTAGGAACACAATAACTGGCGACGAGGATGGATACGAACCCACGCGTGCACAGCACAATGGATTAGCACACATTTTCAACTAAATGTTCACCTATAATGCTAAACATAAAATTGAATGGCTTACCAGTAGCCATGTGACTGGACACTGGCGCTAGGCAATCCATCATGAGTAAAAAGATGTTTGAGAGATTGTGGTGCAACAAGGCATTCAGACCAGCCCTGAGCCCCATCCACACGAAACTGAGAACACCAAAGAACTTATCACTGTCCTGGGCAGCGCCATGGTCAAAGTCACCTACAAGGGCATGGTGCACGAACTGCCACTCTGGATTGTCCCGGGCGACGGCCCCACACTGCTTGGAAGGAGCTGGCTGGGCAAAATCCACTGGAACTGGGATAACATCCGAGCACTATCACATGTCGATGAGGCCTCATGTACCTAGGTTCTTAACAAAGTTCCTTCCCTTTTTGAGCCAGGCATTGGAAACTTTTCCGGGGCGAAGGTGCAGATCCACTTGGTCCCAGAGGCATGACCCATTCATCACAAGGCGCAAGCGGTACCTCACATAATGAGGGAGAGAGTGGAAATCGAGCTGGACTGGCTGCAATGCGAGGGCATCATCTCCCCAGTGGAATTCAGCGAGTGGGCCAGCCCGATTGTTCCAGTACTCAAAAGTGATGGCATGGTCAGGATTTGCGGCGATTATAAAGTAACTATTAATCGTTTCTCGCTACAGGACCAATACCTGCTACCTAAGGCAGACGACCTATTTGTGACGCTGGCAGGAGACAAGACGTTCACCAAGCTCGACCTGACTTCGGCCTCCATGACGCAGGAGCTGGAGGTGTCTTCGAAGGTCCTCACCTGCATCAACACGCACAAGGGACTGTTCATCTACAACAGATGCCCGTTTGGAATTCGGTCGGCTGCAGCGATCTTCCAGAGAAACATGGAGCACCTACTGAAGTCGGTACCACGCATGGTGGTCTTTCAGGACGACATATTGGTCACGGGTCGGGACACCGCCGAGCACCTACAAAACCAGGAGGAGGTCCTCCAGTGACTGGATTGCGTAGGGCTGCGCCTGAAGAGGTTGAAATGCATCTTCATGGCAACAGAAGGGGAGTTTTTGGGGAGACAGATCGCGATGGATGTCAGCCGGTGAGAGGCGGGAGCAGCATCGAGAGGCCTATAAAGGCCCAGCGGTAGTTCCTGAGGTGGCGGCAGTCCGCGAGAGGCGGGAGCAGCGTCGAGAGGCCTATAAAGGCCCAGCGGTAGTTCCTGAGGTGGCGGCAGTCCGCGAGAGGCGGGAGCAGCGTCGAGAGGCCTATAAAGGCCCAGCGGTAGTTCCTGAGGTGGCGGCAGTCAGCGAGAGGCGGGAGCAGCATCGAGAGGCCTATAAAGGCCCAGCGGTAGTTCCTGAGGTGGCGGCAGTCCGCGAGAGGCGGGAGCAGCGTCGAGAGGCCTATAAAGGCCCAGCGGTAGTTCCTGAGGTGGCGGCAGTCCGCGAGAGGCGGGAGCAGCGTCGAGAGGCCTATAAAGGCCCAGCGGGAGTTCCTGAGGCGACGGCAGTCAGCGAAAGGCCAGCCGGTGCAGCTGGTGCTGGGTGAGAAGGCAAAAAGAAGTAGAAAGAAATTGAAAGGTGACGTCACAGCCAAGGGGGTAAGTGATTGGCTGGTGATTGGTGAGTAGCTTTTCTTTTCCTTTCCTATATCAGTAAGTAACCTTTAGCATTGTTGTTGCCAAATTAAGTTAATCGAGGGGTTAACTCATGACAGGCGAGCTCGGACGCGTGTTATGCTCCTCCTGTACTATGTGGGAAGTTAGGAATGCTTCCGGTGTCCCTGACGACTACGTGTGCGGGAATTGTATCCACCTCCAGTTCCTGACGGACCGCATTGCGGCACTGGAGCTGCGGTGGATTCACTCTGGAGCATCCACGATGCTGAGAATGACATGAATAGCACATTTAGTGAGTTGGTCTTACCGGAGGTAAAGGGTACTCAGCCAGATAGTAAATAGATGACCAGCAGGAAGAGCAGTGCAAGGAAGGTAGTGCAGGGGTCCCCTGCGGTCATCCCCTGCAAAACAGATACACTGCTTTGAGTACTGTTGAGGGGGATGACTCATCAGGGGAGGGCAGCAGCAGCCAAGTTCATGGCACCGTGGGTGGCTCTGCTGCACAGGAGGGCAGGAAAGTTATAGTGATAGGGGATTCGATTGTAAGGGGAATAGATAGGCGTTTCTGCGGCCGCAACCGAGACTCCAGGATGGTATGTTGCCTCCCTGGTGCAAGGGTCAAGGATGTCTCGGAGCGGGTGCAGGACATTCTGAAAAGGGAGGGTGAACAGCCAGTTGTCATGGTGCATATAGGTACCAACGATATAGGTAAAAAACAGGATGAGGTCCTACGAGACGAATTTAGGGAGCTAGGAGCTAAATTAAAAAGTAGGACCTCAAAAGTAGTAATCTCAGGATTTCTACCAGTGCCACATTCTAGTCAGAGTAGGAATCGCAGGATAGCTCAGATGAATACGTGGCTTGAGCAGTGGTGCAGAAGGGAGGGATTCAAATTCCTGGGACATTGGAACCGGTTCTGGGGGAGGTGGGACCAGTACAAACTGGACGGTGTGTACCTGGGCAGGACCGGAACCAATGTCCTAGGGGGAGTGTTTGCTAGTGCTGTTGGGGAGGAGTTAAACTAACATGGCAGGGGGATGGGAACCTATGCAGGGAGACAGAGGGAAACAAAATGGAGACAGAAGCAAAAGATAGAAAGGAGAATAGTAAAAGTGGAGGGCAAAAAACAAAAAGGGCCACATTACAGCAAAATTCTAAAGGGGCAAAGTGTGTTAAAAAGACAAGCCTGAAGGCTCTGTGCCTCAATGCGAGGAGTATTCGGAATAAGGTGGACGAATTAACTGCGTAGATAGCAATTAACGGATATGATGTAATTGGCATCACGGAGACATGGCTCCAGAGTGACCAAGGCTGGGAACTCAACATCCAGGAGTATTCAACATTTAGGAAGGATAGGCAGAGAGGAAAAGGAGGCAGGGTGGTGTTGCTGGTTAAAGAGAAAATTAATGCAATAGTAAGGAGGGACATTAGCTTGGATGATGTGGAATCGGTTTGGGTGGAGCTGCGGAATTCCAAAGGGCAGAAAACGCTAGTGGGAGTTGTGTACAGACCACCAAATAGTAGTAGTGAGGTTGGGGACAGCATCAAACAAGAAATAAGGGATTTGTGCAATAAAGGTACAGCAGTTATCATGGGCGACTTTAATCTACATATTGATTGGGCAAACCAAACTGGTAGCAATGCGGTAGAAGAGGATTTCCTGGAGTGTATTCGGGATGGTTTTCTCGACCAAAAGGTCGAGGAACCAACTGGAGAGCAGGCCATCCTAGACTTGGTGATGTGTAATGAGAAAGGACTAATTAGCAATCTTGTTGTGCGAGGTCTCTTGGGGAAGAGTGACCATAATATGGTAGAATTCTTTATTAAGAAGGAGAGTGACACAGTTAATTCGGAAACTAGGGTCCTGAACTTAAGGAAAGGTAACTTCGATGGTATGAGGCGTGAATTGGCTAGAATAGACTGGTAAAGGATACTTAAAGCATGGATAAGCAATGGCAAACATTTAAAGGTGACATGGATGAACTTCAGCAATTGTACATCCCTGTCTGGAGTAAAAATAAAATGGAGAAAGTGGCTCAACCGTTGCTAACAAGGGAAATTAAGGATAGTGTTAAAGCCAAGGAAGAGGTATATAAATTAGCTAGAAAAAGCAACAAACCTGAGGACTGGGGAAAATTTAGAATTCAACAGAGGAGGACTAAGGGTTTAATTAAGAGGGGGAAAATAGAGTACGAGAGGAAGCTTGCAGGGAACATATAAACGGACTGCAAAAGCTTATATAGATATGCGAAGAGAAAAAGATTAGTGAAGTCAAATGTAGGTCCCTTGTAGTCGGAATCAGGTGAATTTATAATGGGGAACAAAGAAATGGCAGACCAATTGAACAAATACTTCGGTTCTGTCTTCACGAAGCAAGACACAAATAACCTTCCAAATGTACTAGGGGACAGTGGGTCTAGTGTGAAGGAGGAACTGAAGGATATCTTTTTTAGGTGGGAAATTGTGTTAGGGACATTGATGGGATTGAAGGCCGATAAATCCATGGGGCTTGATAGTCTGCATCCCAGAGTACTTAAGGAAGTGGCCCTAGAAATAGTGGATGCATTGATGATCATTTTCCAACAGTCTATCGACTCTGGATCAGTTCCTATGGACTGGAGGGTAGCTAATGTAACACCACTTTTTTAAAAAGGAGGGAGAGAGAAAACGGGTAATTATAGATCGGTTAGCCTGACATCAGTAGTGGGGAAAATGTTGGAATCAATCATTAAGGATGAAATAGCAGCGCATTTGGAAAGCAGTGACAGGATCGGACCAAGTCAGCATGGATTTATGAAAGGGAAATCATGCTTGACGAATCTTCTGGAATTTTGTGAGGATGTAACTAGCAGAGTGGACATGGGAGAACCCAGTGGATGTGGTGTATTTGGACTTTCAAAAGGCTTTTGACAAGGTCCCGCACAAGGGATTGGTGTGCAAAATCAAAGCGCATGGTATTGGGGATAATGTATTGACGTGGATAGAGAACTGGTTGACAGACAGGAAGCAGAGAGTCGGCATAAACGTGTCCTTTTCAGAATGGCAGGCAGTGACTAGTGGTATGCCGCAGGGTTCAGTGCTGGGACCCCAGCTTTTTACATTATACATTAACGATTTAGATGAAGGAATTGAGTGTAATATCTCCATGTTTGCGGATGACACTAAACTGGGTGGCAGTATGAGCTGTGAGGAGGATGCTGAGAAGCTGCAGGGTGACTTGGACAGGGTAGGTGAGTGCCAAATGCATGGCAGATGCAGTATAATGTGGATAAATGTGAGGTTATCCATTTTGGGGGCAAAAACACGAAGGCAGAATATTATCTGAATGGCGACAGATTAGGAAAAGGGGAGGTGCAACAAGACCTGGGTGTCATGGTTCATCAGTCACTGAAAGTGGGCATGCAGGTACAACAGGCGGTGAAGAAGGCAAATGGTATGTTGGCCTTCATAGCTAGGGGATTTGAGTATAGGAGCAGGGAGGTCTTACTGCAGTTGTATAGGGCCTTAGTGAGGCCTCACCTGGAATATTGTGTTCAGTTTTGGTCTCCTAATCTGAGGAAGGACATTCTTGCTATTGAGGGAGTGCAGCGAAGGTTCACCAGACTGATTCCAGGGATGGCTGGACTGTCATATGAGGAGAGACTGGATCAACTGGGTCTTTATTTACTGGAGTTTAGAAGGATGAGAGGGGATCTCATAGAAACGTATAAGATTCTGACGGGACGGGACAGGTTAGATGCAGGAAGAATGTTCCCGATGTTGGGGAAGTCCAGAACCAGGGGACATCGTCTTAGGATAAGGGGCAGGCCATTTCGGACTGAGATGAGGAGAAACTTCTTCACTCAGAAAGTTGTTAACCTGTGGAATTCCCTGCCGCAGAAAGTTGTTGATGCCAGTTCATTGGATATATTCAAGAGGGAATTAGATATGGCTCTTATGTCTCAGGGGATCAAGGGGTATGGAGAGAAAGCAGGAATGGGGTACTGAGGGAACGATCACCCATGATCTTATTGAATGGCGCTGCAGGCTCGAAGGGCCGAATGGTCTACTCCTGCACCTATTTTCTATGTTTCTATTTTTCTATTCGGCCCACAGATGCCAAGACAGAGGCTATCAGGAATGCACCCAGGCCATAGAACATCACGGAGCTGCGGTCGTTCCTGGGACTCCTCAACTATTTTGGTAACTTCCTACCGGGGTTAAGCACCCTCTTAGAGCCCCTACATGTGTTATTGCGCAAACGTGAGAACTGGGTAAGGGGAAAACACCAAGTAATTGCTTTTGGGAAAGCCAGAAACATTTTATGCTCCAACAAGCTGCTTGTATTGTATAACCCGTTTAAAAGACTTGTGCTAGCATGTGATGCGTCGTCGTACGGAATCGGGTGTGTATTACAACAAGCTAATGTTGGGGGGAAGTTGCAACCTGTCGCCTATGCCTCCAGGAGCTTGTCTAAGGCCGAGAGGGCCTACAACATGATTGAGAAAGAGGCATTAGCGTGTGCGTTTGGGGTAAAGAAAATGCATCAGTTCCTGTTTGGCCTCAAATTTGAGCTGGAAACCGATCACAAGCCCCTCATATCCCTGTTCACTGAAAACAAGGGGATAAATACTAATGCCTCAGCCCGCATACAAAGGTGGGCACTCGCGCTATCAGCGTATAACTATACCATCCGCCACAGGCCAGGCACCGAGAACTGTGCGGATGCTCTCAGTCGGCTACCATTGCCCACCACTGGGGATGGAAATGACGCAGCCTGCAAACTTGTTGATGGTCATGGAAGCGTTTGAAAATGATAAATCACCTGTCACAGCCCGCCAGATTAGGACTTGGACCAGCCAAGATCCTCTGCTGTCCCTAGTAAAAAAACTGTGTACTGCATGGGAGCTGGGCCAGCATCCCCGTTGAAATGCAAGAGCTAATCAAGCCGTTCCAGCGGCGAAAGGACGAGCCGTCCATTCAGGCAGACTGCCCGTTGTGGGGTAACTGCGTAGTGCTACCCAAAAAGAGCAGGCAGGGAGACGTTCAACTCGGATCTCCACAGCACACACCCGGGTATAGTAATGATGAAAACGATAGCCAGATCCCACGTGTGGTGGCCCGATATCGACTCTGACTTAGAGTCCTGTGTACGGCAATGCAGCGTATGTGCTCAGTTGAGCAACGCACCCAGAGAGGCACCACTAAGTTTGTGGTCCTGGCCCTCCAGACCATGGTCGAGGATCCATGTCGACTATTGGGCCCGTTTCTCGGTAAAATGTTCCTGGTGGTGGTGGATGCTTTTTCAAAATGGATTGAATGTGAAATAATGTCAGGAAGCACCGCCACCGCCACCATTGAAAGCCTGAGGGCCATGTTTGCCACCCACGGCCTGCCTGACATACTGGTCAGTGACAACGGGCCATGTTTCACCAGTGCCAAATTTAAAGAATTCATGACCCGCAATGGGATCAAACATTTAAACCAGCCTCCAATGGGCAGGCAGAGCGGGCAGTACAAACCATCAAACAGAGCCTTGAACGAGTCACAGAAGGCTCACTCCAAACCCGCCTGTCCTGAGTACTGCTCAGCTACCGCATGAGACCCCACTTGCTCACAGGGGTGCCCCCGGCTGAGCTACTCATGAAAAGGACACTTAAGACCAGACTCTCGCTGGTTCACCCCAACCTGCATGATCAGGTCGAGAGCAGGTGGCAGCAACAAAATGTAAACTATGGTCACGCCACTGTGTCATGGGAAATTGATCTGAATGATCCTGTGTATGTGCTAAACTATGGACATGGTCCCAAGTGGATTGCGGGCATGGTGATAGCTAAAGAAGGGAAACTGGACAATGGACAAATTTGCAGAAAGCACCTGGATCAAACGAGGCTGTGGTTCACAGACTGCTCTGAACAACCCACAGCAGACACCACCTTTTTCGAGCCCACAACACACACCCAAAGGATCAATGACACCACGCCGGACCAGGAAATTGAACCTATCACGCCCAACAGCCCAGCAAGGCCAGGCTCACCTAACAGCCCAGCAAGGCCAGGCTCACCCAGCAGCCCTGCAGGGCCAACAACACGCCAGCCCAGCGAGGGCACAGCTAACACACCAGAACAGACATTTGTACCGAGGCGGTCCACCAGAGAAAGAAAGGCTCCCGACCGCCTCACCTTGTAAATAGTTTTCACTTTGACTTTGCGGGGGCCGGGGTGGGGGCGCGGGGAGTGATGTTGTGTATCTATAAAGCATGCAAAGCATGCACTCCCATGTTCCGCCACCAGGGAGCGCATCCCCTGAAGTCCCAAGGGATCCCAGCATCCCTTGGGAGCACTGTATATAAGCCGGCTCATAAGGCCTGTTCCTCACTCTGGAGTGTCTTATTAAAGACTGAGGTCACTGTTACTTTAACCTCCCTGTGTGCAGGCTCATCTGTGTTAGGAACACAATGGGGTCAGCGGTTGTTTTTTTGAGGAGAGGGGTAATGACCGCAGATTTGAAGGAGAGGGGCACAGTACTGAGGACAGAGAACCGTTAACAATGTCGACTAACATGGGAGCCAGAAAAGGAAGCTGAGTGGTCAGCAGTTTAGTGGGAATAGGTCAAGGGAGCAGAAAGTTGGTCTCATAGATAAGATCAGCATGGAGAGGTCAAGAGGGGAGATCAAAGAGAAACTGGAGAAAGATACGAGTTTAGGGCTAGGGCAGGTGGGAGCCTCATTGGAAGTATGGCCCCGTGGGCTAGGGGAAAGAAGGGAAGTAACTGAGGCAGCTGATCGGATGGTCTCAATCTTTGAGACAAAGAAGTCCATGAGATCCTCACACTTGTTGTTGGAGGCAAGTGTGGTGAAGACAGGGGAGAGGGGTTTAAGAAGACAGGTTTGCAGCAGAGAATAGTAACCGGGGTTATCTTTGCATTCTAGAATGATCCTGGAACAGTGAGCAGTTTTGCAGACAAGAGTAGGACCCGATAATGCTCTATGTGGCCGAGCCAGATGAATGGCTAAACCAGTTGTCAGCCACATCCGTTCAAGTATGCGGCCCTTGGACTTGAGCGAGAGAAGATGAGGGCTGTACCAGGGGAATGGCCAGGGTGAGAGAGAGTATTGGTTTTAATGGGGACTAAGGCATCGAAGGTGATGGTGAGGGTGTGGTTGATCAGATTGGTTGGCTGCAGAAATGCCATGGTGAACGGAGGGCCAATGGTTGGACAGTTTGGAGTTGATAAGTGCAGTTGTAAGAGAGTTATGGAGAAAGTTTTTTCCGGGGGCGGATGCAGAAGGAAGTAGATTTGGATTGGGGAAGGGGGATGTGGGTGGGGAGGGAAACAAGGAAATGGTCAGAGATGGCCTTATCTGTAAGAAAGGGTTCTGACGAAGAGTCATCGACCTGAAACTTTAATTCTGTTTCTCTCCACAGAGGCTCTCTGATCCACTGAGATTTCCAGCATTTAATGTTTTATACACTTCAAGTATAACCTCCCTGCTCTTGTATTTTATGCCTCAGCTAATAAAGGCAAGTATCCCGCATTCATTCTACCCGTCCTGCTACCTTCAGGGATATGTGGACATGCACTCCAAGGCCCCTCTGTTCCTCTACACTTTTCAGTGTCGTACCATTTAATGTGTATTCCCTTGCCTTGTTAGCCCACCCCCAAATGCATTACCTCACACTTCTCTGGATTGAATTCCATTTGCCACTGTTCTGCCCACCTGACCAGTTCATTGATCTCTTCCTGCAGTCTACAGCATTATATATTGAAAGGTCAGAGAAGGGAATAAGAAATTAAGAGGGGCAAAGAGAGGTATGAGAATAGAGAAAAGGATAGTATGTAGGTACAGCAAGTGATCAGGAAGGCCAATGGAGGCCTATGCTTGGAAGCAGAGGGCATGGCTGAGTTTCTAAATGAGTATTTTACATCTGTCTTCAACAAGGAAGAAGATGCTGCCATAGACATAGTGAAGGAGGAGGTAGTGGAGACACTTGATAGGATAAAAATTGATAAAGAAAATGTATTAGAAAGGCTGACTGTACTTAAAGTAGATAAATCACCAGGAGTGGGTGGGATGCATTCAAGAATGCTGAGGGAATTGAGGGCAGAAATCACGTAGGTACTGCCCATTATATTCCAATCCTCCATAGATACGGGGTTGGTGCCAGAGGACTGGAGAATTGCAAATGTTACACCATTGTCCAAAAAAGGGTGTAAAGATAAACCCAGCACCTACAGACCGGTCAGTTTAACCTTGGTCGTGGGGAAGCTTTTAGAAACAGTGATCAGGGACAAAACTAACGGTCACTTGGATTGGTGTGGATTAATTAAGGAAAGCAAGCACAGATTTGTTAAAGGGAAATTGTGTTTAACCAACTTGGTTGAGTTTTTTGATGAAGTAAGAGAGAGGGTTGATGAGGGTAAAACGGTTGACATGGATTTGCAAAAGCCGTTTGATAAAATGCCACATAATAGGCTTAAAGCCCATGGAATAAAAGGCAGAGAGGCAGCATGGATATGAAATTGGCTAAGTGACGGGAAACATTGGTGAACGGGTTGCTTTTTGGACTGGAGGAAGGTATACAACCCCAGGGGACGGTTCTCGGACCACTGCTTTTCTTGATGTATATTAATGACTTGGACGTGGGTTTACAGGGCACAATTTCAAAATTTACAGATGACACAAAACTTGGAAGTATAGTGAACAATGAGGAGGAAAGTGATAGACTTCATGAAGATATAGACAGGCTGGTGAAATGTGCGGACACGTGGCAGATGAAATTTAATGCAGAAAAGTGTGAAGTGATACGTTTTGGTAAAAAGAATGAGGACAGGAGATATAAACTAAATGGTACAATTCTAAAGTGGGTGCACGAACAGAGAGACCTGCGGGTCTGTGTGCACAGATTATTGAAGGTAGCAGGGCAGGTTGATAAAGCAGCTAAAAAGGTTCATGGGATCCTGGTCTTCATACTTAGAAGTATAGAGTAATTATGATGAACCTGTATAAAACACTGGTTTGGTCCTAACTGGAGTACTATTTCCAATTCTGGGCACTACACTTTAGGAAGGATGTGAAGACTTTCGAGAAGGTACAGAAAAGATTTACGGGAATTATTCCAGGAATGAGGGATTTCAGTTACGTTGATAGACTGGGGAAGCTGGGGTTGTTATAAGAACATAAGAAATAGGAGCAGAAGTAGGCCATACGGCCCCTCGAGCCTGCTCCATCATTTAATACGATCATGGCTGATCTGATCATGGACTCAGCTCCACTTCCCTGCTCGCTCCTGATAACCCCTTATCCCCTTATCGTTCAAGAAACTGTCTATTTCTGTCTTAAATTTATTCAATGTCCCAGCTTCCACAGCTCTCTGAGGCAGCGAATTCCACAGATTTACAACCCTCTCAGAGAAGAAATTTCTCCTCATCTCTGTTTTAAATGGGCGGCCCCTTATTCTAAGATCATGTCCTCTAGTTCTAGTCTCCCCCATCAGTGGAAACATCCTCTCTGCATCCATCTTGTCAAGCCCCCTCATAATCTTATACATTTCGATAAGATCACCTCTCATTCTTCTGAATTCCAATGAGTAGAGGTCCAACCGACTCAACCTTTCCTCATACGTCAATCCACTCATCTCCGGAATCAACCTAGTGAACCTTCTCTGAACTGCCTCCAAAGCAAGTATATCCTTCCATAAATATGGAAACCAAAACTGCGTGCAATATTCCAGGTGTGGCCTCACCAATACCCTGTACAACTATAGCAAGACTTCCCTGCTTTTATACTCCATCCCCTTTGCAATAAAGGCCAAGATTCCATTGGCCTTCCTGATCACTTGCTGTACCTACATACTATCCTTTTGTGTTTCATGCACAAGTACCTCCAAGTCCCGCTGTACTGCGGCACTTTACAATTTTTCTCCATTTAAATAATAATTTGCTCTTTGATTTTTTTCTGCCAAAGCGCATGACCTCACACTTTCCAAGATTATACTCCATCAGCCAAATTTTTGCCCAAATTGTTCTCCTTGAAGCAGAGAAGATTGAGGGGAGATTTGATAAAGGTGTTCAAAATCATGAGGGGTCTGAACAGAGTAGATGGAGAGAAACTGTTCCCATTGGCAGAAGGGTTAAGAATCAAGGGGCACAGAATTAAGGTGATTGGCAAAAGAACCAAAGACAATGTAAGAAAAAACGTTTTGATGCAGTGAGTGGTTGGGTTCTGGAATCCACTGCCTGAACGACAGACTCAATCTTATCTTTCAAATGGGAGTTGGATGAGTATCTGAAGGGGAAAGATTTTCTGGGCTATGGGGAAAGGGCAGAAGTGGGAGTAGCTGAGAGTCGGAACAGGCTCGATGGACTGAATGGCCTTCTTACATTCTGTAACCATTCTATAATTGTAGGTCAGGCAGCCTTTGTGGTGAGAGAAACAGTGTTAACGTTTCAGGTCTATGAACCTTCGTCAGAACTGGAAAATGTAGAGATGTAACAGATTTAAGCGGGTGCAGAGGCAGGGAGAGGGGAGAGGGGAGGAAAGTACAAAAGGGACGGTCTGTGAGAGGGTGAATGGTAGGAGATTAAATGCTGCAAATGGGAATAGCAGAATCATCAACAGGTACCATCTGAAAAAATAGGGGCGGAGGTTATGATCTGAAATTGTTGAACTCGATGTTGAGTCCAGAAGGCTATAAAGTGCCTCATCGAAAGATGAGGTGCTGTTCTTCGAGCTTACGTTCAGCTTCGTTGAAATAGTGTAAGAGGCCGAGGACGGAGAGGTCAGAGTGCGAATGAATCATAGAATCATAGAGGTTTACAGCACAGAAGGAGGCCATTTCGGCCCATTGTGTCCGTGCCGAGAAACAAGAGGTTATCCAGCCTAATCCCACTTTCCAGCTCCAGATCCGTAACCCTGCAGATTACGGCATTTCAGGTGATTTTTAAATCCAAATACTTTTTAAATGTGGTGAGGGTTTCTGCCTCTACCACCCTTTCAGGCAGTGAGTTCCAGACCCCCACAACCCTCTGTTTAAAGAAATTTCCCTTTCAAAAACCCTCTAAACCTTCCACCAATTATTTTAAATTTATGCCCTCTGGTTGTTGACCTCTCTGCTAAAGGAAATAGGCCCTTTCTATCCACTATATCTGGGCCTCTCATAATTTTATGCACCTCAATGAGGTCTCCCCTCAGCTTCCTCTGTTCCAAGGAAAACAAATCCAGCCTATCCAATCTGTCCTCATAGCTAAGATTCTCCATTCCAGGCAACATCCTCATAAATCTCCTCTGTACCCTCTCCAGTAGCAATACGGTGGAGGAGGATTTCCTGGAGTGTATTATGAATGGTTTTCTAGACCAATATGATAAGGAACCAACTAGAGGGCTGGCCATCCTAGACTGGGTGATGTGTAATGAGAAAGGACTAATTAGCAATCTTGTTGTGCGAGGCCCCTTGGGGAAGAGTGACCATAATATGGTAGAATTCTTTATTAAGATGGAGAGTGACACAGTTAATTCAGAGACGAGGGTCCTCAACTTAAGGAAAGGTAACTTCGATGGTATTGTGAATATCTGAACGGAATATATGGAATTAAGGACAGTAAAGTAAACGGGATATATGAAAATGTATAAGCCATGGAAGAATAGCTGGGAAAATGTCAGATTGCAAATAGTGCAACATCAGCATAGCTAACAGTCTTTCTCAAGGTTTCAAGTCACTAAATCCTGCCAATAACATCTTATTGTAACATGAAATAAATCTGCAGAATTGCAAGGTCTCAGTTAATAGTCACACCACTAGATTGAAACATTTAGAGGCAATACTTGAGCTTTCAAGAAAAAACATCTCATATAGATTGACTAATGAGTGACTGAGTTAGACAGTCAATCCAATTGTATTTTGTTATCTGATTTCAAAACTGTATAACTGTTGTCGCTTTATGATGTAACTTCACTTATCCGTCGGGAGTGTGTATGCTCGATCGAGAATGTATATCCTCTTTCTGATATGTCTTTCCGGCCGGTAAAATAAAGACTGCTTTGTTCAAAGCACAAGAGGTATTCGACTCAGTAATTTTACTGAACCAGATTGAGGTAAAAGAATCCAGGAATCAACAGTATGAGACGTGAATTGGCTAGAATAGGCTGGCAAATGACACTTAAAGAGTTGACGGTGGATAGGCAATGGCAAGCATTTAAAGATCGCATGGATGAACTTCAACGATTGTACATCCCTGTCTGGAGTAAAAATAAAACGGGGAAGGTGGCTCAACCGTGGCTAACAAGGGAAATTAGGGATAGTGTTAAATCCAAGGAAGAGGCATATAAATTGGCCAGAAAAAGCAGCAAACCTGAGGACTGGAAGAAATTTAGAATTCAGCAGAGAAGGATAAACGGTTTAATTAGGAGAGGGAAAATAGAGTATGAGAGGAAGCTTGCTGGGAACATACAAACTGACTGCAAAAGCTTCTATAGATATGTGAAGAGAAAAATATTAGTGAAGACAAACGTAGGTCCCTTGCAGTCAGAATCAGGTGAACTTATAATGGGGAACAAAGAAATGGCAGACCAATTGAACAAATACTTTGGTTCTGTCTTCACGAAGGAAGACACAAATAACCTTCCGGAAATACTAGGGGACCAAGGGTCTAGCGAGAAGGAGGAACTGAAGGAAATCCTTATTGTCAGGAAATTGTGTTTGGGAAATTGATGGGATTGAAGGCCGATAAATCCCCAGGGCCTGATAATCTGCATCCCAGAGTACTTAAGGAAGTGGCCTTAGAAATAATGGATGCATTGGTGATCATTTTCCAACTGTCTATCGACTCTGGATCAGTTCCTATGGACTGGAGGGTAGCTAATGTAACACCACTTTTTAAAAAAGGACGGAGAAAGAAAACGGGAATTATAGACCAGTTAGCCTGACATCAGTAGTGGGGAAAATGTTGGAATCAATTATTAAAGATGAAATAGCAGCGCATTTGGAAAGCAGTGACAGGATCGGTCCAAGTCAGCATGGATTTATGAAAGGGAAATCATGCTTGACAAATCTTCTAGAATTTTTTGAGGATGTAACTAGTAGAGTGGACAAGGGAGGGCCAGTGAATGTGGTGTATTTGAACTTTCAAAAGGCTTTTGACAAGGACCCACACAAGAGATTGGTGTATAAAATTAAAGCACATGGTATTGGGGGTAATGTATTGACATGGATAGAGAACTGGTTGGCAGACTGGTTGGCTGGTGACTGAGGGCTCAGTGCTGGGACCCCAGCTCTTTACAATATACATCAATGATTTAGATGAAGGAATTGAGTGTAATATCTCTAAGTTTGAAGATGACACCAAGCTTGGTGGTGGTGTGAGTTGTGAGGAGGATGCTAAGAGGCTGCAGGGTGACTTGGACAGGTTAGATGAGTAGGCAATTGCATGGCAGATGCAGTATAATGTGAATAAATGTGAGGTTATCCACTTTGGTGGCAAAAACATGAAGGCAGAATATTATCTGAATGGCGGCAGATTAGGAAAAGGGGAGGTGCAATGAGACCTGGGTGTCATGGCACATCAATCATTGAAGGTTGGCATACAGGTGCAGCAGGTGGTGAAGAAGGCAAATAGCATGTTGGCCTTCATAGTTAGGGGATTTGAGTATAGGAGCAGGGAGGCCTTACTGCAGTTGTACAGGGCATTGGTGAGGCCTCACCTGGAATATTGTGTTCAGTGTTGGTCTCCTAATCTGAGGAAGGACATTCTTGCAATTGAGGGAGTGCAGCGAAGGTTCACCAGACTGATTCCCAGGATGGAAGGACAGACATATGAAGAGAGACTGGATCGACTGGGCCTATATTCACTGGAGTTTAGAAGAATGAGAGGGGATCTTATAGAAACATATAAAATTCTGACGGGACTGGACAGGTTAGATGCAGGAAGAATGTTCCCGATGTTGGGGAAGTCCAGAACCAGGGGTCACAGTCTAAGGATAAGGGGTAAGCCATTTAGGACCGAAATGAGGGGAAACTTTTTCACTCAGAGAGTTGTTAACCTGTGGAATTCTCTCCCGCAGAGAGTTGCTGATGCCAGTTCGTTAGATATATTCAAGAGGGAGTTAGATAGGGCCCTTACGGCTAAAGGGATCAAGGTGTATGGAGAGAAAGCAGGAAAGGGGTACTGAGGTGAATGATCAGCCATGATCTTATTGAATGGTTTTGCAGGCTCGAAGGGCCAAATGGCCTACTCCTGCACCTATTTTCTATGTTTTTTTGTTTCTATCACGTTCTTCCTGTAATGCAGTACTCTAACTGTGGCCTAACTAGTGTTTTATACAGTTCAAGCATAACCCTCCACTGCTCTTGTATTCTATGCCTCGGCTAATAAAGGCAAGCATTCCGTATGCCTTCTTAATCACCTTATTTACCTGGCCTGTCATTTTTGGGTATCTGTGGACATGCACATCAAGGTCCCTTTGTTCCTCTACACTTCTCAGTGTCCTACCATTTAATGTGTATTCCCTTTCCTTGTTAGCCCTCTCGCAATGCTTTACCTCACGCTTCTCTGCATTAAATTCAATTTGCCACTGTTCTTGCCACCTGACCAGTTGATTGGTATCTTCCTGCAGTCCGCAGCTTTCTTCTTCATTATCAACCACACTGCCGATTTTTAGTACCATCTGCAAACTTCTTAATCATACCCCCTATATTCAAGTCGAGATCATTGATGTATATCACAAAGCAAAGGACCTAGTACTGAGCTCTGCGGAACCGCACTGGAAACATCCTTCCAGTCACAAAAACACCCATCAACCATTACCCTTTGCTTCCTGCCTCTGAGCCAATTTTGGAGCCAACTTGCCACTTTGTCCCAGGCTTTAGCTTTTGTGACTAGTCTGCCATGTGGAACCATGTTAAAAGCTTTGCTAAATTCATTATACACTACATCATATGCTTTGCCCTCATTGACGCTACTGGTTACCTCCTCGAAAAATTCAATCAAGTTAGTTAGACACAACCTTCCCTTAACAAATCCATGCTGACTGTGCTTGATTAATCCGTGTCTTTCTAAGTGAAAGTGTGGCGGAGAATTAAAGTGACAGGCGACCGGAAGCTCGGGGTCGCAAAGAAAGCCTTGTGCGACAGACTGTAGCTCGGGCCCAGTGCACAGGCACAGAAAAGGATGATTGACAGGGTCCAGGGTGTGTGTCCTGAGCATGTGCAGTGCGGACCGATCGGGTCGAGTGCCTGTGGAGCAGGAGAGGGCGGGGCCATGGGGCACATGCGAGGCTTCAGCGACAACTTAGTGCGACGGATGGAGCGCTTTCTGGAACGCGGCGGCTTGTGGGTATTGCAGCCGCCATTAATGTTAATCCTTTCAAACAACCTGTGCAGAAGCTGGTGCCTGAAAATCCGCTTCACTGCCCCTGGGCTGGGAAAGGGAAACATGAGACAACTTTCCTCCTCTTACCCCTTTCTAAATTAATTGTACAGGGTCTTAGAAGTGGAGTATTTACAGATGGGTAGCTCAGACCAAACCACGTCAAGATCTGACAGTCGCTTGATTCATCAGGACCTGAATATCGTCAATCTTTGCACATGGAAGGAGAGAGCAGCGGTCGCAGAACGGACAAACTGCACACCTGTTCTGTGTGTGAGCCCGGATTCAGCCGATTGCCTGATCTGACGAGACATGTGCACTGTCACACCGGGGAGAAACCGGGTAATGGTGGGGACGATGGGAAGGGAAGCCAGCCGCAGTCAGCCAGAGTCAGCACCTTCAGGGGAGGAGAGAGAGGGAAACCAGTTACTATAGAACTGAAGCTAGCCAGAGTCAGCATCTTCAGGGGAGGAGAGAGAGGGGAACCAGTGAGTGTAGAACTGAACCCAGCCAGAGTCCGTACCTCCAGGGGAGGAGAGGGAGGGGAACCTGTGAGTGTAGAAGGCTAAGAGGCTGCAGGGTGACTTGGACAGGTTAGGTGAGTGGGCAAATGCATGGCAGATGCAGTATAATGTGGATAAATGTGAGGTTATCCACTTTGGTGGTAAAAACACGAAGGCAGAATATTATCTGAATGGCGGCAGATTAGGAAAAGTGGAGATGCAACGAGACCTGAGTGTCATGGTACATCAGTCATTGAAAGTTGGCATGCAGCTACAGCAGGCGGTGAAGAAGGCAAATGGTATGTTGGCCTTCATAGCGAGGGGATTTGAGTGGAGGAGCAGGAAGGTCTTACTGCAGTTGTACAGGGCCTTGATGAGGCCTCACCTGGAATATTGTGTTCAGTTTTGGTCTCCTAATCTGAGGAAGGACGTTCTTGCTATTGAGGGAGTGCAGCGAAGGTTCACCAGATTGATTCCCGGGATGGCAAGACTGACATATGAGGAGAGACTGGATCGACTGGGCCTGGAGTTTAGAAGGATGAGAGGGGATCTCATAGAAACAAGTAAAATTCTGATGGGACTGGACAGATTAGATGCAGGATGAATGTTCCCGATGTTGGGGAAGTCCAGAACCAGGGGACATAGTCTCAGGATAAGGGGTAAGCAATTTAGGACTGAGATGAGGAGAAACTTCTTCACTCAGAGAGTGGTTAACCTGTGGAATTCCCTACCGCAGAGAGTTCTTGATGCCAGTTCATTGGATATATTCAAGACAGGGTTAGATATGGCCCTTACGTCTAAAGGGATCAAGGGGTATGGAGAGAAAGCAGGAAAAAGGTGCTGAGGTGAACGATTAGCCATGATCTTATTGAATGGTGGTGCACACTCTATGGGCCGAATGGCACAATCCTGCACTTATTTTTCTATGTTTCCATGAACCCAGCCAGAGTCAGCACCTTTAGGGGAGGAGAGGGAGGGGAACAAGTGAGTGTAGAACTGAACCTAGCCAGAGTCAGCATTTTAAAGGGGAAAGGGGAGGACCAGTTGAGCTGAATGGCACTGCTTTATGACATCATTGCAGTGCCGAGCAACAAAACTTCATGAGCCGTGCTCATTATGGGCTGGGTTTAGCATTTGATGGGGCAGTGTAGAGGGAGCCTTAATCTGTATTTAACCCATGCTGTATCTGAATGGAGTGTGTTTCAGGCAGACACTAGGTGCTCAGAATACGCATAGAATACAGTGTAGAAGTGAACCCAGCCAGAGTCAGCACCTTCAGGGGAGGAGAGGGAGGGAACCAGTGAGTGTAGAACTAAACCCAGCACGAGTCAGCATTTTAAAGAGACAAGGGGAGGACCAGTTGAACTGAATGACATTGCTTTATGACATCACTACAATGCCGAGCAACCAACCTTCCTGAGTTCTGCTCATTATGGGCTGGGGTTAGCATTTCATGGGGCAGTGTAGAGGGAGCCTTACTCTGTATCTAACCCATGCTGTATCTGACTGGAGTGTGTTTCAGGCAGACACTAGGTGCTCAGAATACACAAAGAATACAGTGTAGAAGTGAACCCAGCCAGAGTCAGCACCATCTGGGGAGGAGAGGGAGGGGCATCAGTGAGTGTAGAACTGAAGCCAGCAAGAGCCAGAACCTTCAGGGGAGGGGAAGGAGGGAATCACTGAGTGTAGAACTGAACCTAGCCCAAGTCATCATTTTAAAGGGACAAGGGGAGGACCAATTGAGCTGAATGGCACTGCTTTATGACATCACTGCAGTGCCGTGCAACCAGCCTTCCTGAGTCCTGCTCATTATGGGCTGGGTTTACCATTTGATGGGGCAATGTAGAGGGAGCCTTACTCTGTATCTAACCCGTGTTGTACCTGCCCTCAGAGTGAGTGGTGGGACAGTGTAGAGGGAGCCTTACTCGGTAGTTAACCCATGCTGTACCTGACTGGAGTGTGTTTCAGGCAGACACTAGGTGCTCAGAATGCACATGGAACACAGTATAGAAGTGAACCCAGCCTAAGTCAGCAACTTCAGGAGAGGAGAGGGAGGGGAACCAGTGAGTTTAGCACTGAACCAGCCAGAGTCAGCACCTTTAGGGGAGGAGAGGGAGGGGAACCAGTGAGTGTAGAACTGAACCCAGCCAGAGTCAGCACCTTTAGGGGAGGAGAGGGAGGGGAACCAGTGAGTGTAGAACTGAACCCAACACGAGTCAGCATTTTAAAGGGACAAGGGGAGGACAAGTTGAGCAGAATGGCACTGCTTTATGACATCACTGAAGTGCCAAGAAATCAACCTTCCTGAGCCCTGCTCA
Source organism: Pristiophorus japonicus (assembly GCF_044704955.1). NCBI lineage: Eukaryota > Metazoa > Chordata > Chondrichthyes > Pristiophoridae > Pristiophorus > Pristiophorus japonicus. The sequence continues at coordinate 50,407,812 of NC_091978.1, forward strand.
TTATGGGCTGGGTTTAGCATTTGATGGAGCAGTGTAAAGGGAGGCTAACGCTGTATCTAACCCGTGTTGTACCTGCCCTCGGAATGTGTGCTGTGACAGTGCAGGGGGACCCGTAATCTGTATCTAACTCATGCTGTATCTCACTGGAGAGCGTTTCAGACAGACACTAGTTGCTCAAAATACCCATAGAATACAGTGTAGAAGTGAACCCAGCCTGAGTCAGGCCCTTCAGGGGAGGAGAGGGAGGGGAAGCAGTGCATGGTAGAACTATACACAGCCAGAGTCAGCACCTTCAGGGGAGGAGATGGAGGGGAACCAGTGAGTGTAGAACTGATCCCAGCCAGGGTCTGCATTTTAAAGGAACAAGGGGAGGACCAGTTGGGCTGAATGGCACTGCTTTATGACATCACTGAAGTGCCGAATAACCCTGCTCATTATGGGCCGGGTTTAGCATTTGATGGGGCAGTGTAGAGGGAGCCTTAGTCTGTATCTAACCCATGTTGTACCTGCCCTCGGAATGTGTGCTCGGACAGTGTAGAGGGAGCCTTACTCTGTATTTAACCCATGCTGTATCTGACTGGAGTGTGTTTCAGGCAGACACTAGGTGCTCAGAATACCCATAGAATACAGTGTAGGTGAACCCAGCCTGAGTCAGCACCTTCAGGGGAGGGCGAGAGAGGGGAACCAGTGAGTGTAGAACTGAACCCAGCAGGGTCTGCACCTACACTGGAGGGAGAAAAATGGGAACCAGTGAGTGAAGTACTGAACCCAGTCAAAGTCACCAACTTCAGGGGAGAAGAGGGAGGGGAACCAGTGAATGTAGAACTGAACTCAGCCAGAATCAGCAGGTTCAGGGGAGGAGAGGGGAACCAGTCAGTGTAGAACTGAACCCAGCCCGAGTCAACATTTTAAAGGGCAAAGCGGAGGACCAGTTGAGCTAAATGGCATTGCTTTCTGACACCGCTGAAGTGCCCGAGTAACCAACCTTCCTGAGCCCGGCTCATTGTGGGCTGGGTTTAGCATTTGATGGGGTAGTTTAGAGGGAGCCTTACTCTGTATTTAACCCATACTGTATCTCACTGGAGTGTGTTTCAGGCAGTCGTTAGGTGCTCAGAATGCGCATAGAATACAGTGTAGAAGTGAACCCAGCGTAAGTCAGCACCTTCTGAGAGGAGAGGGAGGGGAACCAGTGAGTGTAGAACTGAACCCAGCCAGAGTCAGCACCTTCAGGGGAGGAGAGGGAGGGGAACCAATGAGTGGAAAACTGAACCCAGCCAGACTCAGCACCTTCAGGGGAGGAGAGGGAGGGGAACCAATGAGTGGAAAACTGAACCCAGCCAGAGTCAGCACCTTCAGGGGAGGAGAGGGAGGGGAACCAGTGAGTGGAAAACTGAACCCAGCCAGAGTCAGCACCTTCACGGGAGGAGAGGGAGGGGAACCAGTGAGTGTAGAACTGAACCCAGCAAGAATCAGCACCTTTTGGGGAGGAGAAGGAGGGAACCAGTGAGTGTAGAATTGAACCCAGCTCGAGCCAGCGCCTTCAGGGGAGGAGAGGGAGGGGAACCATTTAGTGTAGAAATGAAACTAGCCAGAGTCAGTACTGTCCTGTATGTAATCACAATGTAACACCACTCTATTACTGTATACACTCAACCTAGATGCACACCTTGACCACAAGGGGTGAACTTGTGGGAGACACTCCTTACCTGATCACACAGGTATAAAAAAGGAGGTCCCACGCAGGGTCATCGTCTTTGGAGTCCTGTGAATAAAGAGTTAAGGTCACAGAGTGACCTTGTCCCCAGAATGTGCCTCGTGTAGCTTCATACTGTAGTGTAAGAACTTTACATTGGCGACGAGAAACAGGAATTCACGACCACGAGGATGGCCACTAGTAGCACAGAGGAATGGTACTGTGTTTGGGAAGACTGGGACGATTTTGTTGAGAGGCTTCAGCAAAGCTTCGTTACGAAAGAATGGCTGGGGAATGCAGCGGCCGACAAGCGAAGGGCTCATCTTTTGACCAGCTGCGGACCAAAGACTTACGCGCTCATGAAGGACTTACTAGCACCCGAAAAGCCAGTGGATAAAACCTTTGAAGAACTTAGCAAATTGATCGGAGAGCACCTCAAACCAGCGAATAGCATACATATGTCCCAACACAGATTCTACACCCACCGACGTCGTGAAGGACAGAGCGTACCGGATTTCGTAGCGGACCTCCGGAGTTTGGCCAGCCTCTGTAAGTTCACAGACGCCTGCAGGGGGGAGATGCTAAGGGACTTCTTTATCGAGAGCATCGGTCATGCGGAAATTTTCCGCAAATTAATTGAGACCAAGGATTTGACCTTGTAAGCGGCAGCGTTGAAAGCTCAAACTTTCATGGCGGGGGAGGAAGAGACGAAAATAATATACGCACGCAATGGTTCAGGGAGTCAACATCATCAACGCGACTCAGAGCCCCGCAGGCAGGCAGGGGCAGTCCGACACTCCCCTGGCAGCAATAGACCCCAGAGTAGGACATCAACAGAGACAATGGCAGGCGGAACGGACATTCACGCCATCACAGTGGATAATGCGGCCCAGGATAGGGCCATTGACACCCACTAATAGGGTACTTAAGAGCAGTCAAAGGGACAGTCAGCGTGGAATGCCTGGCCATAGTCCCTTTGTTCCCAACAATAGAAACTTTAACTCATGCTGGAGGTGTGGGGGAAAACACTCATCTAGATCTTGCAGATTTCAACAGTTTGTCTGCAGGAACTGCAATCTCAATGGCCACTTAGTTCGAATGTGCAGGAAGTCTGCAACCAGACTAATATATGAGGCGGATGGACCAGAAGAGGGTTCTTTGAGGTAGGATGATTTTTGGGGCAAATCGATGGATGCCGAGGTTCAGCGTGTCCATGTGACGAATATTCATAGCTCATACACCAAAACGCCACCAATGATGATGAGGGTTTTATTAAACGGTATCCCTGTACGCATGGAGCTGGTCACTGGGGCCAGCCAGTCACTCATGGGCGTTCAGCAATTTGAGAAGCTATGGCCACTTAAAGCCAGTAGACCCAAATTAGCACATATTGAGACACAATTACGGACTTACACTAAAGAAATCATTCTGGTGCTAGGCAGTGTAATGTTGGCTGTCACACTCAATGGGTTAGTGAATCAGCTGCTGCTTTGGATTGTCCCGGGCAATGGTCCCGCACTGTTGGGGAGGAGCTGGTTAGCCGAGATGAACTGGAAATGGGGGGACGCAATGTCATCTGTGGAGCGAAGTTCGTACTCACAAGTCCTACAACAATTCGATTCACTATTCCAACCTGGCGTCGGGACTTTCAAAGGCACTAAACTAGTGATACACATCACCCCGGTCACCAGGCCAGTGCACCACAAAGCCAGAGCGGTGCCGTATGTGATGCGGGAAAAGATCAAGAGCGAATTGGACCGGCTGTTGAGTGAGGGCATCATCTCACCTGTTGAATTCAGCGACTGGGCGAGCCCCATTGTTCCCGTCCTGAAAGCGGATGACTCCGTCAGGATCTGTGGCGACTACAAGGCCACCATCAATTGGGTGTCCCTACAAGATCAATACCCGCTCCCGAGAGCGGAGGTCCTCTTCGCCACGCTGGCAGGCGGCAAACTGTTCACCAAGTTGGACCTCACTTCAGCCTATATGACCCAGGAACTGGCCAACGAATCTAAACTACTGACCACCATCACCACGCACAAGGGACTGTTCGTTTATAACAGGTGCCCATTTGGCATTCGATCAGCAGCCGCGATTTTTCAACGAAACATGGAAAGCCTGCTTAAATCCATTCCTGGAACGATCGTATTCCAGGACGACATCCTCATCATGAGTTGAGACACCGAGGAACACCTCCACAACCTGGAGGAGGTGCTACGCCGACTGGACCGGGTAGGCCTATGACTCAAGAAGTCTAAATGTGTGTTCTTAGCTCCTGAGGTTGAGTTTCTGGGCAGAAGGGTTGCTGCAGATGGGATTCGGCCCACAGAATCCAAAACAGAGGCGATTCGACAAGCACCCAGGCCCTGCAACACATCGGAATTGCGTTCATTCCTGGGACTATTGAGCTATTTCGGGAACTTTCTGCCAAACTTGAGCATGTTGTTGGAGCCGCTACACGTGCTCCTGCGTAAGGGTTGCGATTGGTTTTGGGGGGACTGTCAGGAACGGGCTTTTGATCGGGCGCGAAACCTACTTTGTGCAAACAAGTTGTTGACCCTGTACGACCCCTGTAAAAAATTGGTTCTGACATGTGATGCATCGTCCTATGGGGTTGGGTGCGTGTTGCAGCAGGGCAATGCTGAGGGTCAACTACAAACTGTGGCTTATGCCTCCAAGTCGTTCTGTCAAGCAGAACAGGGATATGGGATGGTTGAGAAGGAAGCACTTGCATGTGTCTATGATGTAAAAAAAATGCATCAGTACCTCTTTGGTCGGAAGTTTGAATTAGAGACGGACCACAAGCCATTAACATCCCTGTTGTCAGACAGCAAGGCTATCAATGCCAACGCATCAGCTCGCATACAGCGATGGGCTCTCACGCTGGCTGCTTATGACTACTCCATCCGGCACCGGCCCGGCACTGAAAATTGCGCTGACGTGCTCAGCAGGTTTCCACTGGCCACCACTGAGGGGGCAGCAGAGCAAAGAACATAAGAACATAAGAACATAAGAATTAGGAACAGGAGTAGGCCATCTAGCTCCTCGAGCCTGCTCCGTCATTCAACAAGATCATGGCTGATCTGGCCGTGAACTCAGTTCCACTTACCCGCCCGCTCCCCATAACCCTTAATTCCCTTATTGGTTAAAAATCTATCTATCTGTGATTTGAATACATTCAATGAGCTAGCCTCAACTGCTTCCTTGGGCAGAGAATTCCACAGATTCACAACCCTCTGGGAGAAGAAATTCCTTCTCAACTCGGTTTAAAATTGGCTCCCCCGTATTTTGAGGCTGTGCCCCCTAGTTCTAGTCTCCCGACCAGTGGAAAAAACCTCTCTGCCTCTATCTTGTCTATCCCTTTCATTATTTTAAATGTTTCTATAAGATCATCCCTCATCCTTCTGAACACCAATGAGTAAAGACCCAGTCTACTCAATCTATCATCATAAGGTAACCCCCTCATCTCCGGAATCAGCCTAGTGAATCGTCTCTGTACCCCCTCCAAAGCTAGTATATCCTTCCTTAAGTAAGGTGACCAAAACTGCACGCAGTACTCCAGGTGCGGCCTCACCAATACCCTATACAGTTGCAGCAGGACCTCCCTGCTTTTGTACTCCATCCCTCTCGCAATGAAGGCCAACATTCCATTCGCCTTCCTGATTACCTGCTGCACCTGCAAACTAACTTTTTGGGATTTATGTACGAGGACCCCCAGGTCCCTCTGCACCGCAGCATGTTGTAATTTCTTCCCATTCAAATAATATTCCCTTTTACTGTTTTTTTTCCAAGGTCGATGACCTCACATTTTCCGACATTGTATTCCATCTGCCAAACCTTAGCCCATTCGCTTAACCTATCTAAATCTCTTTTCAGCCTCTCTGTGTCCTCTACACAACCCGCTTTCCCACTAATCTTTGTGTCATCTGCAAATTTTGTTACACTACACTCTGTCCCCTCTTCCAGGTCATCTATGTATATTGTAAACAGTTGTGGTCCCAGCACCGATCCCTGCGGCACACCACTAACCACCGATTTCCAACCCGAAAAAGACCTATTTATCCCGACTCTCTGCTTTCTGTTAGCCAGCCAATTCTCGATCCATGCTAATACATTTCTTCTGACTCCGCATACCTTTATCTTCTGCAGTAACCTTTTATGTGGCATCTTATCGAATGCCTTTTAGAAATCTAAATACACCACATCCATCGGTACACCTCTAACCACCATGCTCGTTATATCCTCAAAAAATTCCAGTAAATCAGTTAAACATGATTTCCCCTTCATGAATCCATGTTGCATCTGCTTGATTGCACTATTCCTATCTAGATGTCCCGCTATTTCTTCCTTAATGATAGCTTCAAGCATTTTCCCCATTACAGATGTTAAACTAGCCGGCCTATAGTTACCTGCCTTTTGTCTGCCCCATTTTTTAAACAGAGGCGTTACATTAGCTGCTTTACAATCCACTGGTACCTCCCCCAGAGTCCAGAGAATTTTGGTAGATTATAACCAATGCATCTGCTATAACTTCCGCCATCTCTTTTAATACCCTGGGATGCATTTCATCAGGACCAGGGGACTTGTCTACCTTGAGTCCCATTAGCCTGTCCAGCACTACCCCCCCTAGTGATAGTGATTATCTCAAGGTCCTCCCTTCCCACATTCCTGTGACCAGCAATTTTTGGCATGGTTTTTGTGTCTTCCACTGTGAAGACCGAAGCAAAATAATTGTTTAAGGTCTCAGTCATTTCCACATTTCCCATTATTAAATCGCCCTTCTCATCTTCTAAGGGACCAACATTTACTTTAGTCACTCTTTTCCATTTTGGTCATGGCTGTCGATGCCTTTGACAGCGCAGGCTCCCCCATCACAGCCCGCCAGATCAAAATCTGGACAAACAGAGATCCCCTCCTATCCCTGATTAAGAAATGAGTCCTGACTGGGGATTTGGCGCCCGCACACGGAGCATGCCCTGAGGAGGTCAGACCGTTCCACAGACGGATAGATGAGCTCTTCATCCAAACCGACTGCCTACTATGGGGCAGCCAGTTAGTTATGCCCTAGAAGGTTAGGGAGGCATTCATCAGGGAACTCCACAGCGAGCACCCAGGCATTGTTGCGATGAAGGCCATTGCCTGGTCACACGTTTGGTGGCCTGGAATTGATTCAAACCTGGAACACTGAGTTCGCAGATGCACGACGTGTGCCCAGCTGGGTAATGTCCCCAGCGAGGCCCTGCTCAGCCCGTGGCCCTGGCCCACCAGGCCATGGTCACGCATTCATGTTGACTACACGGGCCCGTTCATGGGTAAAATGTTCCTTATTGTGGTAGATGCGTACTCGAAATGGATCGAGTGCATCATTCTGAATTCATGCACGTCATCCACCACCGTGGAAAGCCTACATGCAATCTTTGCAACCCATGGCTTGTGATAATGGCCCATGTTTCACAAGCTACGAATTCCGAGAGTTTATGTCGGGCAATGGCATCAACCACGTCAGGACTGACTCGTTCAAGCCGGCCTCCAATGGCCAGGCGGAACGTGCGGTCCAAATCATTAAGCAAGGTATGCTCAGGATTCAAGGATCCTCTCTACAATGCCGCCTATCACGTCTCCTGCTGGCCTGTAGATCCCGACTGCACTCGCTCACGGAGGTCCTGCCCACAGAGCTACTAATGAAACGGACACTCAAAACTCGGTTGTCCCTCATTCACCCAGTCCTGACCGAAATAGTTGAGGGCAAGCGCAAGTCACAAAACGAGTACCATGACCGTAATTCGAGGGGGAGATGTATAGAAATAAATGATCCTGTATTCATCCTCAATCATGCCATGGGGCGCAAATGGCTTGAGGGCTTTGTAATTGACAAAGAGTGGAATAGGGTCATCGTGGTAAAACTCAACAATGGTCAGATCTGCCGTAAGCATCTGGACCAAGTAAAAAAAAAGGTTCAGCATCGACACGGAGGAACCTGAAGAAGACCATGAGATGGAGCTCAAAACACCGCCAGTGAATGAGCAACAAGAGCAATCAGAAGAATGCTAAACCTATGATCCCAATAAGATTTTGGGGGGGGCGGGGAGGTGATGTCATGTATGTAACCACAATGTAACACCACTGTATTCCTGTATACACTCAACCTAGATGTACACCTTGACCACAAGGGGTGAACTTGTGGGAGACACTCCTTACCTGATCACACAGGTATAAAAAGGGAGGTCCCACGCAGGGTCATCGTCTTTGGAGTCCTGTGAATAAAGAGTTAAGGACACAGAGTGACCTTGTCCCCAAAATGTGCCTCGTGTGGCTTCATACTGTAGAGTAAGGACTTTACAAGTACCTTCAGGGCAGGAGAGGGAGGGGAATGATTGAGTGTAGAACTGAGCCCAGCCAGAGTCAGCACCTTCAGGGGAGGGAGAGATTGGGGAACCAGTGAGTGTAGAACTGAACCCAGCCAGAGTCAGCACCTTCAAGGGAGGAGAGGGAGGGGAACCAGTGAGTGTGGAACTGAATCCAGCGCGTCAGCATTTTAAAGGGACAAGGGGAGGACCTGTTGAGCTGAAAGGCACTGCTTTATGGCATTACTGCAGTGCCGAGCATTCAACCTTCCTGAGCCCTGATCATTATTGGGTGGGTTTAGCATTTGATGGGGCAGTGTAGTGGGAACCTTATTCTATATCTAACCCGTGCTATATCTGACTGGAGTGTGTTTCAGGCAGACACTACATGCTCAGAATACACAAAGAATACAGTGTAGAAGTGAACCCAGCCAGAGTCAGCACCTTCAGGGGAGGAGAAGGAGGGAACCAGTGAGTGTAGAACTGATCCCAGCCCGAGTCACCATATTAAAGGAACAAGGAGAGGACCAGTTGAGCTGAATGGCATTGCTTTATGACGTCACTGGAGTGCCAGGCAACCAACCTTCCTGAGTCCTGCTCATTATGGGCTGGGTTTAGCATTTGATGGGGCAGTGCAGAGGGAGCCTTATCCTGCATCTAACACTTGCTGTATCTGACTGAAGTATGTTTATTCCTTATTAAGATGGAGAGTGACAAAGTTAATTCAGAAACGAGGGTCCTGAACTTAAGGAAAGGTAACTTCGACGGTAAGAGGTATGAATTGGCTAGAATAGACTAGCAAATGATACTAAAAGGGTTGACGATGGATAAGCAATGGCAAACATTTAAAGATCACATGAATGAACTTCAGCAATTGTACATCCCTGTCTGGAGTAAAAATAAAACTGTGAAGGTGGCTCAACCATGGCTAACAAGGGAAATTAAGGATAGTGTTAAAACCAAGGAAGAGGCATATAAATTGGCCAGAAAAAGCAACAAACCTGAGGACTGGGAGAAATTTAGAATTCAACAGAGGAGGACTAACGGTTTAATTAAGAAGGGAAAATAGAGTACGAGAGGAAGCATGCAGGGAACATAAAAACTGACTGCAAAAGCTTCTATAAATATGTGAAGAGAAAAAGATTAGTAAAGACAAACGTAGGTCCCTTGCAGTCGGATTCAGGTGAATTTATAATGGGGAACAAATAAATGGCACACGAATTGAACCAATACTTCAATTCTGTCTTCACAAAGGAAGATACAAATAACCTTCCGAATGTACTAGGGAACAGTGAGTCTAGTGAGAATGAGGAACTGAAAGATATCCTTATTAGGCGGGAAATTGTGTTAGGGAAATTGACGGGATTAAAGGCTGATAAATCCCCAGATCCTGATAGTCTGCATCCCAGAGTACTTAACGAAGTGGCCCCAGAAATAGTGGATATATTGGTGATCATTTTCCAACAATCTATCGACTCTGGATCAGTTCCTATGGACTGGAAGGTAGCGAATGTAATGCCACTTTTGAAAAAAAGAGGGAGAGAGAAAGCGGGTAATTATAGACCGGTTAGCCTGACATCAGTAGTGGGGAAAATGTTGGAATCAATCATTAAGGATGAAATAGCAGCCCATTTGGAATGCAGTGACAGAATCGGACCGAGTCAGCATGGATTTATTAAAGGGAAATCATGCTTGACGAATCTTCTGGAATTTTTTGAGGATGTACCTAGTAGAGTGGACAAGGGAGAACCAGTGGATTTGGTGCATTTGGACATTCAAAAGGCTTTTGACAAGGTCCCGCACAAGAGATTGGTGTACAACATCAAAGCGCATGGTATTGGGGGTAATGTACTGACGTGGATACAGAACTGGTTGGCAGACAGGAAGCAGAGAGTCGGGATAAACGGGTTCTTTTCAGAATGGCAGGCAGTTACTAGTGGGGTGCCGCAGGGCTCAGTGCTGGGACCCCAGCTCTTTACAATATACATTAACGATTTGGATGAAGGAATAGAGTGTAATATCTCCAAGTTTGCAGATGACACTAAACTGGGTGGCGGTGTGAGCTGGGAGGAGGACGCTAAGAGGCTGCAGGGTGACTTGGACAGATTAGATGAGTGGGCAAATATATGGCAGATGCAGTATAATGTGGATAAATGTGAGATTATACATTTTGGGGGCAAAAAAAAGAAGGCAGAATATTATCTGAATGGTGACAGATTAGGAAAAGGGGAGGTGCAATGAGATCTGGGTGTCATGGTTCATCAGTCATTGAAAGTGAGCATGCAGGTACAGCAGGCGGTAAAGAAGGCAAATGGTATGTTGGCCTTCATAGCTAGGGAATTTGAATATAGGAGCAGGGAGGTCTTACTGCAGTTGTACAGGGCCTTAGTGAGGCCTTAACTGGAATATTGTGTTCCGTTTTGGTCTCCTAGTCTGAGGAAGGACGTTCTTGCTATTGAGGGAGTGCAGCGAAGGTTCACCAGACTGATTCCAGGGTTGGCTGAGCTGTCATATGAGGAGAGACTGGATCAACTGGGCCTTTATTCACTGGCATTTAAAAGGATGAGAGGAGATCTCATAGAAACATATAAGATTCTGACGGGACTGGACAGGTTAGATGCGGGAAGAATGTTCTCGATGTTGGGGAAGTCCAGAACCAGGGGACATAGTCTTAGGATAAGGGGTCGGACATTTAGGACTGAGATGAGGAGAAACTTCTTCACTCAGAGAGTTGTTAACCTGTGGAATTCCCTGCCGCAGAGAGTTGTTGATGCCAATTCATTGGATATATTCAAGAGGGAGTTAGATATGGCCCTTACTGTTAAGGGGATCAAGGGGTATGGAGAGACAGCAGGAAAGGGGTACTGAATGAATGCTCAGCCATGATCTTATTGAATGGCGGTGCAGGCTCGAAGGGCTGAATAGCCTACTCCTACACCTATTTTCTATGTTTCTAAGTTTCAGCCAGTCACTAGGTGCTCAGAATACACATAGAATACAGTGCAGAAGTGAACCCAGCCTAAGTCAGCACCTGCAGGGGAGGAGAGGGAGGGGAACCAGTGAGTGTAGAACTGAACCCAACTGGAGACAGTACCTTCAGGGGAGGACAGGGAGGGGAACCAGTGAGTGTAGAACTGAAGCCAGTCAGAGTCAGCACCTTCAGGGGAGAAGAAGGAAGGAACCAGGGAGTGTAAAATTGAATCCAGCCAGAGTCAGCATTTTAAAGGATCTTCAGGGGAGGGAGAGAGAGAGGGGAACCAGTGAGTGTAGAGCTGAACCCAGCCAGAGTCAGCACCTTCAGGGGAGAAGAAGGAAGGAACCAGGGAGTGTAGAACTGAAGCCAACCAGAGTCAGTACCCTCAGGGGAGGAGAGGGGAACCAGTGAGTGGAGAACTGAACCCAGCCCAAGTCAGCATTTTAAAAGAACAAGGGGAGGGCCAGTTGAGCTGAATGGCACTGCTTTATGACATCACTGCAGTGCCAGGCAACCAACCTTCCTGAGTCCTGCTCATTATGGGCTGGGGTTAGCATTTGATGGGCAGTGTAGAGGGAGCCTTACTCTGTATCTAACCCTTGCTGGATCTGACTCTAGTGTGTTTCAGGCAGACACGAGGTGCTCAGAATACGCATAGAGTACAGTGTAGAAGAGAACCCAGCCTAAGTCAGCACCTGCAGGGGAGCACAGGCAGGGGAACCAGTGAGTGTAGAACTGAACCCAGCCAGAGTCAGTACCTTCAGCGGAGGAGAGGGAGAGGAACGAGTGAGTGTAGAACTGAATCCAGCCACGATCAGCATCTACAGGGTAGGTGAGAGAGGGGAACCAGTGAGTGTAGAACTGAACCCAGCCAGAGTCAGCATCTTCAGGAGAGGAAAAGGAGGGAACCAGTGAGTGCAGAACTGAACCCAACCAGAGTCAGCACCTACAGGAGATAAGAGGGAAGGCAACCAGTGAGTGTAGAACTGAAGCCAGCCAGAGTCAGCATTTTAAAGGAACAAGGGGAGGACCAGTTGAGCTGAATGGCACTACTTTATGACATCACTGCAGTGCCGGGTAACCAACCTTCCTGAATCTTGCTCATTATGGGCTGGGTTTAGCATTTGATGGGGCATTGTGGAGGGAGCCTTACTCTGTATCTAACCTGTGTTGTACCTGCCCTCGGAGTGTGTGGTGGGACAGTGTAGAAGGAGCCTTATTCTGTGTCTAACCCTTGTTGTATCTGACTGGAATGTGTTTCAGGCAGACACTAGGTGCTCAGAATACCCATAGAATACAGTGTAGAAGTGAACCCAACCTGAGTCAGCACCATCAGGGGAGGAGAGAGAGGGGAACCAGTGAGTGTAGAACTGAACCTAACCAGAGTCAGTACCTTCAGGGGAGGAAAGGGAGGGGAACCAGTGAGTGTAGAACTCAACCCAGCCAGAGTCAGCACCTTCTGGGGAGGAGAGGGAGGGGAACCAGTGAGTGTAGAACTGAACCCAGCCAGAGACAGCACCTTTTGGGAAGGGAGAGAGAGGGAAACAGTGAGTGTAGAACTGAACCCGGCCAGAGTCTCCACCTTAATGGGAGGAGAGGGGAACCAGTGAGTGTAGAACTGAACTCAGCCAGAGTCAGCACCTTCTGGGGAGGAGATGGAGGGGCACCAGTGAGTGTAGAACTGAACGCAGCACGAGTCAGCATTTTAAAGCGACAAGGGGAGGAGCATTTGAGCTGAATGGTACTGCTTTATGACATTTCTGCAATGCTGAGCAACCAACCTTCCTGAATCCTGCTCATTATGGGCTGGAGTTAGCATTTGATGGGGCAGTGTAGAGGGAGTCTTACTCTGTATCTAACCCGTGTTGTACCTGCCCTCGGAGTGTGTGGTGGTACAGTGTAAAGGGAGCCTTACTCTGTATCTAACCCTTGCTCTATGTGACTGGAGTGTGTTCAGGCAGACACTAGGTGCTCAGAATATGCATAGACTACAGTGTAAAAGTGATCCCAGCCTGAGTCAGCACCTTCAGGGGAAGATATCGAGGGGAAGCAGTGAGAAAGACTGGATCAACTGGGCTTGTATTCACTGGAGTTCAGAAGAATGAGAGGGGACCTCATAGAAACATATAAAATTCTGACGGGGTTAGACAGGTTAGATGCAGGAAGAATGTTCCCAATGTTGGGGAAGTCCAGAACCAGGGGTCACAGTCTAAGGATAAGGGGTAAGCCATTTAGGACCGAGATGCGGAGGAACTTCTTCACCCAGAGAGTGGTGAACCTGTGGAATTCTCTACCACAGAAAGTTGTTGAGGCCAATTCACTAAATATATTCAAAAAGGAGTTAGATGAGGTCCTTACTGCTAGGGGGATCAAGGGGTATGGCGAGAAAGCAGGAATGGGGTACTGAAGTTGAATGTTCAGCCATGAACTCATTGAATGGCGGTGCAGGCTCGAAGGGCCGAATGGCCTACTCCTGCACCTATTTTCTATGTTTCTATGTTTCTATGTTTCTATGAACTCAGCCAGTGTCAGCACCTTAAGGGGAGGAGAGGGAGGGGAACCAGTGAGTGTAGAACTGAACCCAGCCAGAGCCAGCACCTTCAGGGGAGCAGAAGGAGGGAATCAGTGAGTGTAGAACTGAAGCCAGCCCGAGTGAGCATTTTCAGGGGAGGAGAAGATGAAACCAGTGAGTGTAGAACTGAACCCAGCCAGAGTCAGCACCTTCAGGGGAGGAGAGGAAGGGGAACCAGTGAATGTAGAACTGAAGCCAGCCAGAGTCAGCACTTTCAGGGGAGGAGGAGGGAACAAGTGAGTGTAGAACCGAACTCAGCCAGAGTCAGCACCTTCAGGGGAGGAGATGAAGGGGAACCAGTGAATGTAGAACTGAAGCCAGCCAGAGTCAGCACTTTCAGGGGAGGAGGAGGGAACAAGTGAGTGTAGAACCGAACTCAGCTAGAGTCCGGCACCTTCAGGGCAGGAGAGGGAGGAGAACCAGAGAGTCGAGAACTGATCCCAGCCGGCATCAGCATTTTAAAGGGACAAGGGGAAGACCAGTTGAGCTGAATGGCACAGCTTTATGACATCACTGAAGTGCCGAGTATCCAACCTTCCTGAGCCCTGCTCATTATGGGCTGGGTTTAGCATTTGATGGGGCAGTGTAGAGGGAGCCTTACGCTGTATCTAACCCATGCTGTATCTCACTGGAGTGTGTTTCAGGCAGACACTAGGTGCTCAGAATACGCATAGAATACAGTCTGGAAGTGAATCCATCCTGAGTCAGCCCCTTCTGATGAGGAGAGCGGGGCAAACCAGTGAGTGTAGAACTGAACCCAACCAGAGTCAGTACATTCAGGTGAGGAGAGTGAATGGAACCAGTGAGTGTAGAACTGAACCCAGCCAAAGTCAGCACCTTTAGCGGAGAACAGAGAGGGAAACCAATGAATGTAGAACTGAACCCAGCCAAAGTCAGCACCTTTAGCGGAGAACAGAGAGGGAAACCAATGAATGTAGAACTGAACCCAGCCAAAGTCAGCATCTTCAGGGGAGGAGAGGGAGGGGAACTAGTGAGTGTAGAACTGAACCCAGTCAGAGTCAGCACCTTCAGTGGAGGAGAGGGAGGGGAACCAGTGAGTGTAGAACTGAACCCAGCCAGAGTCAGCACCTTCAGGGGAGGAGAAGAATGGATCCAGTGAGTGTAGAACTGAAGACAGCTCGAGTCAGCATTTTGAAAGGACAAGGGGAGCACCGGTTGAGCTGAATGGCTCTGCTTTATGACATCACTTCAGTGCCGAGCAACCAACCTTCCTGGGTCCTACTCATTATGGGCTGGAGTTAGCACTTGATGGGGCAGTGTAGAGGGAGCCTTACTCTGTGTCTAACCCGTGTTGTACCTGCCCTCGGAGTGCACACAGTGTAGAGGGAGCCTTACTCTGTATCTAACCCATGCTGTATCTGACTGGAGTGTGTTTCAGGCAGACACTAGGTGCTCAGAATACACAAAGAATACAGTGCAGAAGTGAACCCAGCCAGAGTCAACACCATCTGGGGAGGAGAGCGAAGGGAAGCAGTGCGTGCAGAAGTGAACCCAGCCAGTGTCACCACCTTCAGGGGAGGAGAGGGGAATCAGTGAGTGTAGAGCTGAACCCAGCCAGAGTCAGCACATTCAGTGGAGGAGAGGGAGGGGATCCAGTGAGTGTAGAATTCAACCTAGCCAGAATCAGCACCTTCAGGGGAGGAGAGTGAGGGGAACCAGTGAGTGTAGAACTGAACCCAGCCAGATTCAGCTCCTTTGGTGTCAGATTAGGAAAAGGGGAGGTGCAACGAGACGTGGGTGTCATGGTACATCAGTCATTGAAGGTTGGCATGCAAGTAAAGCAGGCAGTTAAGAAAGCAAATGGCATGTTGGCCTTCATAACGAGGGGATTTGAGTACAGGGGCAGGGAGGTGTTACTACAGTTGTCCAGGGCCTTGGTGTGGCCACACCTGGAGTATTGTGTACAGTTTTGGTCTCCTAACTTGAGGAAGGACATTCTTGCTATTGAGGGAGTGCAGCGAAGGTTCACCAGACTGATTCCTGGGATGGCGGGACTGACATATCAAGAAAGATTGGATCAACTGGGCTTCACTGGAGTTCAGAAGAATAAGAGGGGATCTCATAGAAACGTTTAAAATTCTGACGGGTTTAGACAGGTTAGATGCAGGAAGAATGTTCCCAATGTTGGGGAAGTCCAGAACCAGGGGTCACAGTCTAAGGATAAGGGGTAAGCCATTTAGGACCGAGATGAGGAGAAACTTCTTCACCCAGAGAGTGGTGAACCTGTGGAATTCTCGACCACAGAAAGTTGTTGAGGCCAATTCACGCAATATATTCAAAAAGGAGTTAGATGTAGTCCTTGCTACTCGGGATCAAGGAGTATGGCGAGAAACCAGGAATGGGGTGCTGAAGTTGCATGTTCAGCCATGAACTCATTGAATGGTAGTGCAGGCTCGAAGGGCCGAATGGCCTACTCCTGCACCTATTTTCTATGTTTCTATGTTTCTAGGGGAGGAGTGGGGAACCAGTGAGTGTAGAACTGACGCCAGCCAGAGTCAGCACCCTCAGGGGAGGAGAGGGATGGGAACCACTTACTGTAGAACTGAACCCAGCCAGAGACAGCACCTTCAGAGGAGGAGATGGAGGGCAACCAGTGAGTGCAGAACTGAGCCGAATGGCATTGCTTTATGACATCACTGGAGTGCGTAGCAACCAACCTTCCTGAGTCCTGCTCATTATGGGCTGGGTTTAGTGTTTGATGGGGCAGTGTAGCGGGTGCCTTACTCTGTATCTAACCCGTGTTGTACCTGCCCTCTAAATATTTGATGGGACAGTAGAGGGAGCCTTACTCTGTATCTAACCAATGCTGTAGTTGACTGGAGTGTGTTTCGGGCAGACACTAGCTGCTCAGAATACCCATAGAATACAGTGTAAAAGTGAACACAGCCTCAGTCAGTACCTTCAGGGGAGGAGAGGGAGGGGAACCAGTGAGTGTAGAACAGAACCCTGCCAGAGACAGCATCTTCAGAGGAGAAGGACGGAATCAATGAGTGCAGAACTGAACCCAGCTCAAGTCAGCACCTTCAGGAGAGGAGAGGGAGGGGACCCACTGAGTGTACAACTGAACCCAGCCAGAGTCAGCACCTTCAGGTAAGGACAAGGACAGAACCAGTGAGTGTGGAACTGAACCCAGCCCGAGTCAACATTTTAAAGGTATAAGGGGAGAACCAGTTGAGCTGAATGGCATTGCTTTATGACATCACTGCAGTGCCAAGCAACCAACCTTCCTGAGTCCTGCTCATTATGGGCTGGGTTTAGCATTTGATGATACAGTTAGAGGGTGCCATAATCTATATCTAACCCGTGTTGTAGCTACCCTCGAAGTATTTGGTGGGACAGTGTAAAGGGAGCCTTACTCTGTATCTAACCAATGCTGTGTCTGACTGGAGTATGTTTCAGGCAGACACTAGTTGCTCAGAATACCCATAGAATACAATTTAGAAGTGAACCCAGCCTCAGTCAGCACCATCAGGGGAGGAGAGGGGAATCAGTGAGTGTAGAACAGAACCCAGCCAGAGTCAGCACGTTCAGGGGAGGTGAGGGGAACCAGTGAGTGTAGAACTGAACTCAACCAGAGGCAGCACCTTCAGAGGAGGAGAGGGAGGGTTAGTAGTGAGTATAGAATGGAACCCAGCCAGAGTCAGCACATTCACGGGAGAAGAGAGAGGGGAACCAGTTAGTGTAGAACTGAACTCAGCCAGAGTCATTGCCTTCAGGGGATGAGAGCGAGGCACCCAGTGAGTGCAGAACTGAATCCAGCCAGAGTCAACACATTCAGGGAGGAGAGGGAGGGGATGTCGTGAGTGTAGAACGGAACCCAGCCATAGTCAGCATTTTAAAGGGACAAGTGGAGGACCAGTTGAGCTGAATGGCACTGCTTTATGACATCACTAGAGTGCGTAGCAACCAACCTTCCTGAGTCCTGCTCATTATGGGCTGGGTTTACCATTTGATGGGGCAGTGTAGAGAGTGACTTTCTCTGTATCTAACACGTGTTGTACCTACCCTCGAAGTATTTGGTGGGACAGTGTAGAGGGTGCCTTACTCTGTATCTAACCAATGCTGTATCTGACTGGAGGGTGTTTCAGGCAGACACTAGATGCTCAGAATACCCATAGAATACAATGTTGAAGTGAACCCGGCCTCAGTCAGCACCTTCAGGGGCGGAGAGGGGTGGGAACCAGTGAGTGTGGAACTAAACCCAGCCAGAGTCAGCACCTTCAGGGGAGGAGAGGGAAGGGAATCAATGAGTGTACAACTGAACCCAGCCAGGGTCAGCACCTTCAAGAGAGAAGAGAGAGGGGAACCAGTTAGTGTAGAACTGAAACCAGCCAGTGTGAGCACATTCAGGGGAGGAGAAGGAGGGAACCAGTGAGTGTAAAATTGAACCCAGCTAGAGTCAGCACATTCAGGGGAGTAGAGAGAGGGGAACCAGTTAGTGTAGAATTGAATGCAGCCAGAGTCATTGCCTTCAGGGGATGAGATGGAGGGCAACCAGGGAGTGCGGGACTGAATCCAGCCAGAGTCAGCACATTCAGGGGAGGAGAGGGAGAGGTAGTAGTGAGTGTAGAACGGAACCCAGCCAGAGTCAGCACCTTCAGGGGAGGAGAAGGAGGGAACCAGTGAGTGTAGAACTGAACCCAGCCCGAGTCAGCATTTTAAAGGGACAAGTGGAGGATCAGTTGAGCTGAATGGCAATGCTTTATGACATCACTGGAGTACGTAACAACCAACCTGCCTGAGTCCTGCTCATTATGGGCTGGGTTTAGCATTTGATGGGGCAGTGTAGAGGGTGCCTTTATCTGTATCTAACCCATGTTGTATCTGCCCTCGAAGTATTGGTGGGATCGTGTAGAGAGAGTGTTACTCTGTATCTAACCCATGCTGTATCTGACTGGAGTGTGTTTCAGGCAGACACTAGCTGCTCAGAATACCCATACAATACAGTGTAGAAATGAACCCAGCCTCAGTCAGCACCTTCAGGGGAGGAGAGGGGAATCACTGAGTGTAGAACAGAACCCAGCCAGAGACAGCACCTTCAGGGGAGGAGAGGGAAGGGAATCAATGAATGTACAACTGAACCCAGCCAGGGTCAGCACCTTCAGGGGAGGAGAAGGAGGGAACCAGTGAGTGTGGAACTGAACCCAGCCCGAGTCAGCATTTTAAAGGGACAAGGGGAGGACCGGTTGAGCCGAGGACTGGGAGAAATTTAGAACTCAGCAGAGGAGGACAAAGGGTTTGATTAGGGTAGGGAAAATAGAGTACGAGAAGAAGCTTGCAGGGAACATTAAGACGGATTGCAAAAGTTTCTATAGATATGTAAAGAGAAAAAGGTTAGTAAAGACAAACGTAGGTCCCCTGCAGTCAGAATCAGGGGAGGTCATAATGGGGAACAAAGAAATGGCAGACCAATTGAACAAGTACTTTGGTTCAGTATTCACTAAGGAGGACACAAACAAACTTCCGGATATAAAAGGGGTCAGAGGGTCTAGTAAGGAGGAGGAACTGAGGGAAATCCTTATTAGTCGGGAAATTGTGTTGGGGAAATTGATGGGATTGAAGGCCGATAAATCCCCAGGGCCTGATGGACTGCATCCCAGAGTACTTAAGGAGGTGGCCTTGGAAATAGCGGATGCATTGACAGTCATTTTCCAACATTCCATTGACTCTGGATCAGTTCCTATGGAGTGGAGGGTAGCCAATGTAACCCCACTTTTTAAAAAAGGATGGAGAGAGAAAACAGGGAATTATAGACCGGTCAGCCTTACATCGGTAGTGGGTAAAATGATGGAATCAATTATTAAGGATGTCATAGCAGCGCATTTGGAAAGAGGTGACATGATAGGTCCAAGTCAGCATGGATTTGTGAAAGGGAAATCATGCTTGATAAATCTTCTAGAATTTTCTGAGGATGTTTCCAGTAGAGTGGACAAGGGAGAACCAGTTGATGTGGTATATTTGGACTTTCAGAAGGCTTTCGACAAGGTCCCACACAAGAAATTAATGTGCAAAGTTAAAGCACATGGGATTGGGGGTAGTGTGCTGATGTGGATTGAGAACTGGTTGTCAGACAGGAAGCAAAGAGTAGGAGTAAATGGGTACTTTTCAGAATGGCAGGCAGTGACTAGTGGGGTACCGCAAGGTTCTGTGCTGGGGCCCCAGCTGTTTACACTGTACATTAATGATTTAGACGAGGGGATTAAATGTAATATCTCCAAATTTGCGGATGACACTAAGTTGGGTGGCAGTGTGAGCTGCGAGGAGGATGCTATGAGGCTGCAGAGCGACTTGGATAGGTTAGGTGAGTGGGCAAATGCATGGCAGATGAAGTATAATGTGGATAAAGGTGAGGTTATCCACTTTGGTGGTAAAAACAGAGAGACAGACTATTATCTGAATGGTGACAGATTAGGAAAAGTGGATGTGCAACGAGACCTGGGTGTCATGGTACATCAGTCGTTGAAGGTTGGCATGCAGGTACAGCAGGTGGTAAAGAAAGCAAATGGCATGTTGGCCTTCATAGCGTGGGGATTTGAGTACAGGGGCAGGGAGGTGTTGCTACAGTTGTACAGGGCCTTGGTGAGGCCACACCTGGAGTATTGTGTACAGTTTTGGTCTCCTAACCTGAGGAAGGACATTCTTGCTATTGAGGGAGTGCAGCAAAGGTTCACCAGACTGATTCCCGGGATGGCGGGACATACCTATCAAGAAAGACTGGATCAACTGGGCTTGTATTCACTGGAGTTCAGAAGAATGAGTGGGGAGCTCATAGAAACATTGAAAATTCTGATGGGTTTAAGACAGGTTAGATGCAGGAAGAATGTTCCCAATGTTGGGGAAGTCCAGAACCAGGGGTCACAGTCTAAGGATAAGGGGTAAGCCATTTAGGACCGAGATGAGGAGAAACTTCTTCACCCAGAGAGTGGTGAACCTGTGGAATTCTCTACCACAGAAAGTTGTTGAGGCCAATTCACTAAATATATTCAAAAAGGAGTTCGATGAAGTCCTTACTACTAGGGGGACCAAGGGATATGGCGAGAAAGCAGGAATGGGGTACTGAAATTGCATAGAAACATAGAAACATAGAAAATAGGTGCAGGAGTAGGCCATTCGGCCCTTCTAGCCTGCACCGCCATTCAATGAGTTCATGGCTGAACATTCAACTTCAGTACCCCATTCCTGCTTTCTCGCCATACCCCTTGATCCCCCTAGTAGTAAGGACCTCATCTAACTCCTTTTTGAATATATTTAGTGAATTGGCCTCAACAACTTTCTGTGGTAGAGAATTCCACAGGTTCACCACTCTCTGGGTGAAGAAGTTCCTCCGCATCTCGGTCCTAAATGGCTTACCCCTTATCCTTAGACTGTGACCCCTGGTTCTGGACTTCCCCAACATTGGGAACATTCTTCCTGCATCTAACCTGTCTAACCCCGTCAGAATTTTATATGTTTCTATGAGGTCCCCTCTCATTCTTCTGAACTCCAGTGAATACAAGCCCAGTTGATCCAGTCTTTCTTGATAGGTCAGTCCCGCCATCCCGGGAATCAGTCTGGTGAACCTTCGCTGCACTCCCTCAATAGCAAGAATCTCCTTCCTCAGGTTAGGAGACCAAAACTGTACACAATACTCCAGGTGTGGCCTCACCAATGCCCTGTACAACTGTAGCAACACCTCCCTGCCCCTGTACTCAAATCCCCTTGCTATGAAGGCCAACATGCCATTTGCTTTCTTAACCGCCTGCTGCACCTGCATGCCAAACTTCAATGACTGATGTACCATGACACCCAGGTCTCTTTGCACCTCCCCTTTTCCTAATCTGTCACCATTCAGATAATAGTCTGTCTCTCTGTTTTTACCACCAAAGTGGATAACCTCACATTTATCCACATTATACTTCATCTGCCATGCATTTGCCCACTCACCTAACCTATCCAAGTCGCTCTGCAGCCTCACAGCATCCTCCTCGCAGCTCACACTGCCACCCAACTTAGTGTCATCCGCAAATTTGGAGATACTACATTTAATCCCCTCATCTAAATCATTAATGTACAGTGTAAACAGCTGGGGCCCCAGCACAGAACCTTGCGGTACCCCACTAGTCACTGCCTGCCATTCTGAAAAGTACCCATTTACTCCTACTCTTTGCTTCCTGTCTGACAACCAGTTCTCAATCCATGTCAGTACACTACCCCCAATCCCATGTGCTCTAACTTTGCACATCAATTTCTTGTGTGGGACCTTGTCGAACGCCTTCTGAAAGTCCAAATATACCACATCAACTGGTTCTCCCTTATCCACTCTACTGGAAACATCCTCAAAAAATTCCAGAAGATTTGTCAAGCATGATTTCCCTTTCACAAATCCATGCTGACTTGGACCTATCATGTCACCTCTTTCCAAATGCACTGCTATGACATCCTTAATAATTGATTCCATCATTTTACCCACTACCGATGTCAGGCTGACCGGTCTATAATTCCCTGTTTTCTCTCTCCCTCCTTTTGTAAAAAGTGGGGTTACATTGGCTACCCTCCACTCCATAGGAACTGATCCAGAGTCAATGGAATGTTGGAAAATGACTGTCAACGCATCCACTATTTCCAAGGCCACCTCCTTAAGTACTCTGGGATGCAGTCCATCAGGCCCTGGGGATTTATCGGCCTTCAATCCCATCAATTTCCCCAACACAATTTCCCGGCTAATAAGGATTTCCCTCAGTTCCTCCTCCTTACTAGACCCCCCGACCCCTTTTATAACCGGAAGGTTGTTCGTGTCCTCCTTCGTGAATACCGAACCAAAGTACTTGTTCAATTGGTCCGCCATTTCTTTGTTCCCCGTTATGACTTCCCCTGATTCTGACTGCAGGGGACCTACGTTTGTCTTTACTAACCTTTTTCTCTTTACATATCTATAGAAACTTTTGCAATCCGTCTTAATGTTCCCTGCAAGCTTCTTCTCATACTCCATTTTCCCTGCCCTAATCAAACCCTTTGTCCTCCTCTGCTGAGTTCTAAATTTCTCCCAGTCCCCAGGTTCGCTGCTATTTCTGGCCAATTTGTATGCCACTTCCTTGGCTTTAATACTATCCCTGATTTCCCTTGATAGCCACGGTTGAGCCACCTTCCCTTTTTTATTTCTATGCCAGACAGGAATGTACAATTGTTGTAGTTCATCCATGCGGTCTCTAAATGTCTGCCATTGCCCATCCACAGTCAACCCCTTAAGTATCATTCGCCAATCCATCTCAGCCAATTCACGCCTCATACCTTCAAAGTTACCCTTCTTTAAGTTCTGGACCATGGTCTCTGAATTAACTGTTTCATTCTCCATCCTAATGCAGAATTCCACCATATTATGGTCACTCTTCCCCAAGGGGCCTCGCACAACGAGATTGCTAATTAATCCTTTCTCATTATATAACACCCAGTCTAAGATGGCCTCCCCCCTAGTTGGTTCCTCGACATATTGGTCTAAAAAACCATCCCTTATGCACTCCAGAAAATCCTCCTCCACCGTATTGCTTCCAGTTTGGTTAGCCCAATCTATGTGCATATTAAAGTCACCCATTATAACTGCTGCACCTTTATTGCACGCACCCCTAATTTCCTGTTTGATGCCCTCCCCAACATCACTACTACTGTTTGGAGGTCTGTACACAACTCCCACTAACGTTTTTTGCCCTTTGGTGTTCTGCAGCTCTACCCATATAGATTCCACATCATCCAAGCTAATGTCCTTCCTAACTATTGCCTTAATCTCCTCCTTAACCAGCAATGCTACCCCACCTCCTTTTCCTTTTATTCTATCCTTCCTGAATGTTGAATTCCCCTGGATGTTGAGTTCCCAGCCCTGCTCATCCTGGAGCCACGTCTCCGTAATCCCAATCACATCATATTTGTTAACATCTATTTGCACAGTTAATTCATCCACCTTATTGCGGATACTCCTTGCATTAAGACACAAAGCCTTTAGGCTTGTTTTTTTAACACCCTCTGTCCTTTTAGAATTTTGCTGTACAATGGCCCTTTTTGTTCTTTGCCTTGGGTTTCTCTGCCCTCCACTTTTCCTCATCTCCTTTCTGTCTTTTGTTTTTGCCTCCTTTTTGTTTCCCTCTATCTCCCTGCATTGGTTCCCATCCCCCTGCCATATTAGTTTAACTCCTCCCCAACAGCACTAGCAAACACTCCCCCGAGGACATTGGTTCCGATTCTGCCCAGGTGCAGACCGTCCGGATTGTACTGGTCCCACCTCCCCCAGAACCGGTTCCAATGCCGCAGGAATTTGAATCCCTCCCTGCTGCACCATTGCTCAAGCCACGTGTTCATCTGAGCTATCCTGCGATTCCTACTCTGACTAGCACGTGCCACTGGTAGCAATCCCGAGATTACTACTTTTGAGGTCCTACTTTTTAATTTAGCTCCTAGCTCCTTAAATTCATTTCGTAGGAACTCATCCCTTTTTTTACTTATGTCATTGGTACCAACGTGCACCACGACAACTGGCTGTTCTCCCTCCCTTTTTAGAATGTCCTGCACCCGCTCCGAGACATCCTTGACCCTTGCACCAGGGAGGCAACATACCATCCTGGAGTCTCGGTTGTGGCCGCAGAAACGCCTATCTATTCCCCTTACAATTGAATCCCCTATCACTATCGCTCGCCCACTCTTTTTCCTGCCCTCCTGTGCAACAGAGCCAGCCACGGTGCCATGAACTTGGCTGCTGCTGCCCACTCCTGATGAGTCATCCCCCTCAACAGCACTCAAAGCAGTGTATCTGTTTTGCAGTGGGATGACCACAGGGGACCCCTGCACTACCTTCCTTGCACTACTCTTCCTGCTGGTCTTCCATTCCCTCGCTGGCTGTGGACCCTTCTCCTGCGGTAAGACCTGCATGTTCAGTCATGAACTCATTGAATGGCGGTGCAGGCTAGAAGGGCCAAATGGCCTACTCCTGCACCTATTTTCTATGAATGGCACTGCTTTATGGCATCACTGCATTGGTGAGCAACCAACCTTCCGGAGTCCTACTCATTATGGGCGGAGTTTTCATTTGATGGGGCAGTGTAGAGGGAGCCTTTCTCTGTATCTAACCCGTGTTGTACCTGCCCTTAAAGTCTTTGGTGGGATCGTGTAGAGAGAGTGTTACTCTGTATCTAACCCATGCTGGATCTGACTGGAGTGTGCTTCAGGCAGACACTAGCTGCTCAGAATACGCATAGAGTACAGTGTAGAAATGAACCCAGCCTCAGTCAGCACCTTCAGGCGAGGAGAGGGGAATCACTGAGTGTAGAACAGAACCCAGCCAGAGACAGCACCTTCAAGGGAAGAGAGGGTGGGGATTCAGTGAGTGTCGAACTGAACCGAGCCAGATTCAGCACATTCAGGGGAGAAGAGAGAGGGGAACCAGTGAGTGTAGAACTCAACCCAGCCAGAGTCATCACCTTCAGGGGATGAGAGGGAGGGCAACCAGTGAGTGCAGAACTGAATCCAGCCAGAGTCAGCACATTTAGGGGAGGAGAGGGAGGGGAAGTCATGAGTGTAGAACAGAACCCAGCCAGAGTCAGCACATTCTGGGGTGAAGAGAGAGGGGAACTAGTTAGTGTAGAACTGAAACCAGCCACAGTCAGTACGTTAAGGGGAGGAGAGTGAGGGGAACCAATGAGCGTAGAACTGAACTAAGCCAGGGTCAGCACATTCAGGGGAGGCGAGGGAGGGGAACCAGTGAGTGCAGACCTAAAGCCAACCCGAATCAGCAGCTTCATGGGAGGGTGAGTCAGCTGAACCGGTGAGTGTAGAACTGACCCCAGCCGGGGCCAGCAACTTCAGGGAAGGAGTGTAGGGGAATCAGTGAGTGTAGAACTGAACCCAACCAGAGTCAGCACTTTCAGGGGAGGAGAAGGAGGGAACAAGTGAGTGTAGAACCGAACTCAGCTCGAGTCCGGCACCTTCCGGGGAGGAGAACCAGGGATCTAGAACTGATCCCAGCCCGCGTCAGCATTTTAAAGGGACAAGGGGAAGCCCAGTTGAGCTGAATGGCACAGCTTTATGACATCACTGAAGTGCCGAGTATCCAACCTTCCTGAGCCCTGCTCATTATGGGCTGGGTTTAGCATATGATGGGGCAGTGTAGAGGGAGGCTTACACTGTATCTAACCCGTGCCGTACCTGCCCTCGGAATGTGTGCTGGGACAGTACAGAGGGAGCCTTACTCTATATCTACCGCATGCTGTATCTCACTTGAGTGTGTTTCAGGCAGACACTAGGTGCTCAGAATACCCATAGAATACAGTGTAGAAGTGAACCCAGCCTGAATCAGCCCCTTCAAGCGAGGAGAGGGAGGGGAACCAGTGAGTGTAGAATTGAACAAAGCCAGAGTCACCACTTTCACGGGAGGAGAGAGAGGTGAACCAGTGCATGTAGAACTGGACCCAGCCAGAGTCAGCACCTTCAGTGGAGGAGAAGGAGGGAACCAGTGAGTGTAGAACTGAACTCAGCCTGAGTCAGCACCTTCAGGGTTGGAGAAGGATGGATCCAGTGAGTGCAGAGCTGAAGACAGCGCGAGTCAGCATCTTAAAGGGACAAGGGGAGCGCCAGTTGAGGTGAATGGCTCTGCTTTATGACATCACTTCAGTGCCGAGCAACCAACATTCCTGGGTCCTGCTCATTATGGGCTGGAGTTAGCATTTGATGGGGCAGTGTAGAGGGAGCCTTATTCTGTATCTAACCCGTGTTGTACCTGCCCTCGGAGTGTGTGGTGCACACAGTGTAGAGGGAGCCTTACTCTGTATCTAACCCATGCTGTATCTGACTGGAGTGTGTTTCAGGCAGACACTAGGTGCTCAGAATACCCATAGAATACAGTGTAGAAGTTAACCCAGCCTAAGTCAGCACCTTCAGGGGAGGAGAGGGAGGGAAGCCAGTGAGTGTAGAACTGAACCCAGCTGGAGTCATCACCTTCAGGGGAAGAGAAAGAGGGAACCAGTGAGTGCAGAACTGAACCCAGCCAGAGTCAGCACCTTCATGGGTGGAGAGTGAGGGGAACCAGTTCGTGTAGAACTGAACCCAACCAAAGCCAGCACCTTCAGGGAAGGGAAGGGAGGGGAACCACTGAGTGTCGAACTGAACCAGCCAGAATCAGCACCTTAGGGGCGGAGAGGAAGGGGAACCAGTGAGTGTAGAACTGAACCCAGCCAGAGTCAGCACCTCAGGAGCGGAGAGGAAGGGGAACCAGTGAGTGTAGAACTGAACCCAGCCAGAGTCAGCACCTTCAGGGGAGGGAGAAAACTCACCGAGATGGAAGGAATGTTGGAGATGGTGCGATGAGTTTGTCTTTCAACACAGGGAGGAGGGAGAGTCAGTGCGGCAGGGATTCACAGTTTTTGGGGAAAAAGACAAGGAAAAATGTTCCGTAGAAACTAGAATTGTCTGTTCTGAATTTCTGTCCTGTACTTACAGTGATGGCTTTTGTAAACACCTTTTTACAGGGTATTAGAAGGGGAGGATTTGCAGACAGTAAATTCAAATCAAATCAGTCAAGGTCTGACAGAGTCACTCAATTCATCAGGACCTGAATTGCATCGGCCTTGAATGTGGAAGGAGAAACGTTTGTCTGTTTTGTCTGTGGGAAAAGATTTCAAACATCAGTGTGACTGGAAAAGCACCGAGACACACACCCAAGTGAGAGTGTTCCAGTGCACTGACTGTGGAAAGAGCTTTAACCAGTTACACAGACTGAAAAACATCGCACCATTCACAGCGGGGAGAAACTGTACACTCGTTGTGTGTGTGGACGAGGCTTCAACTGATCGTCCAACCTGGAGAGACACAAGATCACCCACACCATGGAGAAACTGTGGAAATGTGGAGACTGTGGAAAGGGATTCAATTATCCGTACCAGTTGGAAACTCATCAACGCAGTCACACTGGGGAGAGGCCGTTCACCTGCACCGTGTGTGGGAAGGGATTCACTCAGTCATCCCACCTGTTGACATACCAGAGAGTTCACACTGGGGAGGGGCCGTTCGCCTGCCCCATGTGTGGGGAGGGATTCACTCAGTCAACCAGCCTCACTGAACACCAGCGAGTTCACATTGGGGAGAGGCCATTCACCAGCTCCATGTGTGAGAAGGGATTCACTCGGTCATCCAGCCTCACTGAACACCAGCGAGTTCACACTGGAGAGAAACCATTCACCTGTTCTGTGTGTGTGGAAAGGGATTCACTCAGTCATCCCACCTCATTACACACACTGGGGAGAAGCCATTCACCAGCTCCGTGTGTGGGCAGGCATTCAATCAGTCATCCATCCTGCTGAGACACCAGCGAATTCACATGTGACTGCAGGGGTTAGATTCTGCTGTTAATCACATCCCGACTGAACCATGTTCATTCTGACAGTTGGTCTTTGTTTCTCTTATAACTGGGCTGAAGTTTAATTTTATGGATATCTGACAAATAAATCAGCTTTGGTTCAAACACACAGTGTGTCGATTCCTTGATTTTTCCAAGATATTTGAGGCGATGAATTGATATCCTGTTACCAACTGTTCCATTTTTGGGCCGTTTCTCCTTTGTTCAATAAAGACTTGTCCTTATGTAGCACCTTACATGACCTCAGGATGTCCCAAAGTGCTTAAAGCCAATGAAGTACAACAACATCAAAGTACATCTGAAGTGCATTCACTGTTGTAGTATAAGAAATGTGGCAGATGATTCGCCCACAGCAAGCTTCCATGAAAGCAACGGCCAGATAGTCTGTTTTAGTAATATTGGTTCAGGGCTAATGGGGCCTCGGTTGAACGACTCATCCGAAAGATGGCACTCTGGCAATTCAGCACTCCCTCAATACTGCATTGGAATGGCAGCCCAGATTTTGTACCCAAGTCTCTAGAGGTGCTGCTGAGGGAGTATGAGCAGCTAGGGGCTAAATAAAAAAAGCAGAACCACACAGCTAATAATCTCTGGATTACTACCTGAGCCACGAGCAAATTTGCATAGGGTAAATAAGATCAGAGAGATAAACGCATGGCTCAAAGACTGATGTGGGAGAAATGGGTTTCAATTCATAGGGTACTGGCACCAGTACTGGGATAAGAGGGAGCTGTTCCAATAGGACGGGCTCCATTTGAACCAAGCTGGGGCCTGCGTCCTAGCGAATTGAATAACTAGGGCTGTAGATAGGGCTTTAAACTAAATAGTAGTGGCGGGGTGGGGCGGGGGGGGGGGGAAATTGGGGAGCGGAAATGTACAAAGTCAAAAGAGAAAGGAGAAGGCAATAGTGCAGGGTAGCGATAGGGGTAATGATAACCAGAGTGTGACAGGAAGGGACAGAGCATATACACATAAGAATGCATCAGAAAGTGGGGTCAGAGTGGGGAAAACTGGTAAAAAGACAAAATTAAAAGCTCTTTATCTGAATGCATGCAGCATTCGTAACAGCATAGATGAGTT
Source organism: Pristiophorus japonicus (assembly GCF_044704955.1). Classification (NCBI taxonomy): domain Eukaryota; kingdom Metazoa; phylum Chordata; class Chondrichthyes; family Pristiophoridae; genus Pristiophorus; species Pristiophorus japonicus. The sequence continues at coordinate 50,436,867 of NC_091978.1, forward strand.
GGTGGCACCAATTGAAATAAATGGTTATGATCTGATAGCCATTACAGAGACGTGGTTGCAAGGTGACTAAGGCTGGGAAATTAATATTCAGGGCTACTTGCCATTTCAGAAGAATAAGCAGAAAGGGAAAGGAGGTGGGGTAGCTCTATTAACAAAGGATGAGATTAGTGCAGTAGTGAGAAATAATATTGGCTCAGAAGATCAAGATGTAGAATCAGTTTGGAAGGAAATAAGAAATAATAAGGGAAAGAAGTCACTGGTGGGAGTGGTCTACAGGCACTTTAACAGTAGCCACACTGTAGGACAGAGTATAAATCAAGAAAAGTACAGCAATAATCATGGGTGATTTTAATCTTCATATTGATTGGATAAATCAAATTGGCAAAGGTAGTCTTGAGGAAGAGTTCATAGAGTATATGCAGGATGGCTTCTTAGAACAATATGTTGTGAACCAACCAAGGAGCAGACTATTTTAGATCTGGTAATGTGTAATGAGTCTGGATTAATTAATGATCTCATACTGAAGGATCCTCTTGGGAAGAGTGATTATAGCATGGTAGAATTTCAAATTCAGTTTGAGGGTGAGAAAGGCAATTACAGAGGTTTGAAGACAAAGTTGGCTAAAGTAGACTGGGAAAATAGATTAAAGGGTGAGACGGTAGATAAGCAGTGGTAAACATTTATGGTGATATTTCATAACTCTCAGCAAAGATATATTCCAGTGAGAAGGAAAGATTCTCAGGGAAGGATGAACCATCCGTGGCTAACTAATGAAGCAAAGGATGGCATCAAATTGAAAACAAAGACACAAAATGTTGTGAAGAATAGTGGAAGTCCAGATGATTGGGAAATTTTTAGAAACCAGCAAAGAACGACTAAAAAATTGATAGCGGGAAGTTAGTTTATGAGAGTAAACTAGCAAGAAATATAAAAAGAGACAGTAAAAACTTCTACAGGTATATAAAAAGGAAGAGAGTAGCTAAAGTAAACATTGGTCCCTTAAGAGAATGAGACTGGGGAATTAATAATGGAAAACAGAGAAATGGCAGAATTTGAACAAATATTTTGTATCGGTCTTCTCGGTAGAAGACACTAAAAGCATAAAAGCATCCCAAAAATTGGTCATCAAGATGCTAGTTGGAGGGGGGGAGGGGACTCAAAACAATCACTATCACGAGAGAAAAAGTACTAGGAAAACTAATGGGACAAAAGGTGACTAATACCCTCGACCTCCATCCTAGAGTCTTTAAAGAAGTGGCTGAGTGATAGTGGATGCATTGGTTGTAATCTACCAAAATTCCCTGGATTCTGAAAAGATCCCAGTGGATTGGAAGACTGCAAATGTAACGCCCCTGTGGTATAGAAACATAGAAACATAGAAAATAGGTGCAGGAGTAGGCCATTCGGCTCTTCGAGTCTGCACTGCCATTCAATATGATCATGGCTAATCATTCCTTCAGTACCCCGTTCCTGCTTTCTCTCCATACCCCTTGATCCCTTTAGCCACAAGGGCCATATCTAACTCCCTCTTGAATATATCTTAACAAACTGGCATCAATAACTCTCTGTGGTGGGGAATTCCATAGGTTAACAACTCTCTGAGTGAAGAAGTTCCTCCTCATCTCAGTCCTAAGTGGCTGACCCCTTATCCTAAGACTATGTCTGCTGGTTCTGGGCTTCTCCAACATCGGGAACATTCTTCCTGCATCTAACCTGTCCAGTCCCGTCAGAATTTTATATGTTTCTATGAGATCCCCTCTCATTCTTCTAAACTCCAGTGAATACAGGCCCAGTCGATCCAGTCTCTCCTCATATATCAGTCCTGCCATCCCAGGAATCAGTCTGGTGAACCTCCGCTGCACTCCCTCAATAGCAAGAACGTCCTTCCTCAGATTAGGAGACCAAAACTGAACACAATATTCCAGGTGGGGCCTCACCGAGGCCCTGTACAACTGCAGCAAGACTTCCCTGCTCCTATACTCAAATCCTCTTGCTATGAAGGCCAACATATCATTTGCCTTCTTCACCGCCTGCTGTATCTGCATGCCAACTTTCAATGACTGATAAATCATGACACCCAGGTCTCGCTGCACCTCCCCTTTTCCGAATCTGCCGCTATTCAGATAATATTCTGCCTTCGTGTTTTTGCCCCCAAAGTGGATAACCTCACATTTATCCACATTATACTGTGTCTGCCATGTATTTGCCCACTCGCCTAACCTGTCCAAATCACTCTGCAGCCTCTTAGCGTCCTCCTCACAGCTCACACCACCACCCAGTTTAGTGTCAACTGCAAACTTGGAGATATTACACTCAATTCCATCATCCAAATCATTAATATATATCGTAAAGAGTTGGGTTCCCAGCACTGAGTCCTGCGGCACTCCACTAGCCATTCTGAAAAGGACCTATTTATCCTGACTCTCTGCTTCATGTCTGCCAACCAGTTCTCTATCAACATCAGTACATTAACCCCAATACCATGTGCTTTGATTTTGCACATGAATCTCTTGTGTGGGACCTTGTCAAAAGCCTTTTGAAAGTCCAAATACACCACTGGTTCTCCCCTGTCCACTCTACTGGTTACATCCTCAAAAAATTCCAGAAGATTTGTCAAGCATGATTTCCCCTTCATAAATCCATGCTGACTTCGAACAATCCTATTACTGCTTTCCAAATGTGCTGCTATTTCATCCTTAATGATTGATTCCAACATTTTCCCCACTACTGATGTCAGGCTAACTGGTCTATAATTACCCGTTTTCTCTCTCCCTCCTTTTTTAAAAAGTGGTGTTACATTAGCAACCCTCCAGTCCATAGGAACTGATCCAGAGTCGATAGACTGTTGGAAAATGATCACCAATGCATCCACTATTTCTAGGGCCACTTCCTTAAGTACTCTGGGATGTAGACTATCAGGCCCTGGGGATTTATTGACCTTTAAATCCCATCAATTTCCCTAACACAATTTCCCGCCTAATAAGGATATCGTTCAGTTCCTCCTACTCACTAGACCTTGGGACCCCGAGTACCTCGGGAAGGTTATTTGTGTCTTCCTTTGTGAAGACAGAACCAAAGTATTTGTTCAATTGGTCTGCCATTTCTTTGTTCCCCATTATGAATTCACCCGAATCCAACTGCAAGGGACCAACGTATGTCTTCACTAATCTTTTTTACTTCGCATATCTATAAAAGCTTTTGCAGTCATTTTTTATGTTTCCGGCAAGCTTTCTCTCATACTCTATTTTCCCCCTCTAAATTAAAGCCTTTGTCCTCCTCTGCTGAATTCTAAATTTCTCCCAGTCCTCCGGCTTGCTACTTTTTCTGGCTAATTTGTATGCCTCTTCCTTGGTTTTAACACTATCCTTAATTTCCCATATAGCCACAGTTGAGCCACCTTCCCCATTTTGTTTTTACTCCAGATGGGATGTACAAATGTTGAAGTTCATTCATGTGATCTTTAAAGGTTTGCCATTGCCTATCCACCATCAACCCTTTAAGCATAATTTGCCAGTCTATTCTAGCCAATTCACGTCTCATGCCATCAAAGTTACCTTTCCTTAAGTTCAGGACCCTAGTTTCTGAATTAACTTTGTCATTCTCCATCTTAATAAAGAATTCTACCATATTATGGTCACTCTTCCCCAAGGGGCCTCGCACAACAAGATTGCTAATTAGTCCCTTCTCATTACACATCACCCAGTCTAAGATGGCCAGCTCCCTGGTTGGTTCCTCGACAAATTGGTTGAGAAAACCATCCCTAATATACTCCAGGAAATCCTGCTCCACCGCATTGCTACCAGTTAGGTTAGCCCAATCAATATGTAGATTAAAGTCGCCCATGATTACTGCTGTACCTTTATTGCACACATCCTTTATTTCTTATTTGATGCTGTCCCCAACCTCGCTACTACTATTTGGTGGTCTGTACACAACACCCACTAGCGTCTTCTGTCCTTTGGTATTCCGTAACTCCACCATACCGATTCCACATCATCCAAGCTAATGTCCTTCCTTACAATTGCATTAATTTCCTCTTTAACCAGCAACGCCACTCCGCCTCCTTTTCCTTTCTGTCTATCCTTCTGAAATGCTGAATACCCCTGGATGTTGAGTTCCCAGCCTTGGTCACCCTGGAGCCATGTCTCTGTGATGCCAATCACATCATACACGTTAACTGAAGACTCCTCGCATTGAGGCACAGAGTCTTCAGGCTTGTCTTTTTAACACTTTTTGACCCTTTAGAATTCTGATGTAAAGTGGCCCTTTTTATCTTTTGCCTTAGGTTGCTCTGCCCTCCACTTTTACTATTCTCCTTTCTATCTTTTGCTTCTGTCTCCATTTTATTCCCCTCTGTCTCCCTGCATAGGTACCCATCCCCCTGCCATATTAGTTTAACTCCTCCCAAACAGCACTAGCAAACACTTCCCCTAGGACATTGGTTCCGGTCCTGCCCAGGTACAGACTGTCCGATTTGTACTGGTCCTACCTCCTCCCCCAGAACCAGTTCCAATGTTCCAGGAATTTGAATCCCTCCCTTCTGCACCAGTTCCAGGAATTTGAATCCCTCCCTTCTGCACCACTGCTCAAGCCACGTATTCATCTTAGCTATCCTGCGATTCCGACTCTGACGAGCACGTGGCACTGATAGCAATCGTGAGATTACTACTTTTGAGGTCCTACTTTTTAATTTAACTCCTAACTCCCCAAATTCAGCTCGTAGGACCTCATCCCGTTTTTTACCTATATTATTGGCACCTATATGCACCACGACAACCGGCTGTTCACCCTCCCTTTTCAAAATGTCCTGCACCCGCTCCGAGACATCCTTGACCCTTGCACCAGGGAGGCAACATGCCATCCTGGAGCCTCGGTTGCGGCCGCAGAAACGTCTATCTATTCCCCTTACAATTGAATCCCCTATCACTATTGCTCTCCCACTCTGTTTTCTGCCCTCCTGTGCAGCAGAGCCAGCTACGGTGCCATGAACCTGGCTGCTGCTGCTCTCCCCTGATGAGTCATCCCCCTTAACAGTACCCAAAGCGGTGTATCTGTTTTGCAGGGGGATGACTGCAGGGGACCCTTGCACTTCCTTACTTGCACTGCACTTCCTGTTGGTCTTCCATTCCCTATCTGGCTGTGGACCCTTAACCTGCGGTAAGACCAACTCACTAAATGTGCTATTCACGTCATTCTCAGCATCATGCATGCTCCAGAGTTAATCCACCCACAGCTCCAGTTCCGCAACATGGTTGGTCAGGCGGATACACGGAGCCGTCCCTGATTTCCCACATGGTACAGGAGGAGCATAACACGTGTCTGAGCTCTCCTGCCATGACTTAACCCTTAGATTAACTTAATTTACAACAACAATGCTGAAGGTTACTTACTGAAATAGAAAAGAAAAAGAAAAGCTACTTACCAATCACCAGCCAGTCACTTACCCTCTTGGCTGTGACATCACCTTTCGATTTCTTTCTACTTCTTTTTTGCCTTCTCACCCCTCTGCAGCTGTACAAGCCACGCTCCTGGTCTCACTGGCCTTCATAGGCCTCTCCATGCACCGACCCCGGAACTCCCGCCTCTCACCGACTCCCCGAGCTCCTGGTCTCACTGGCCTTCATAGGCCTCTCCACGCACCGACCCCGGAACTCCCGCCTCTCGCCGACTCCCCGAGCTCCTGGTCTCACTGGCCTTCATAGGCCTCTCCACGCACCGACCCCGGAACTCCCGCCTCTCACCGACTCCCCGAGCTCCTGGTCTCACTGGCCTTCATAGGCCTCTCCATGCACCGACCCCGGAACTCCCGCCTCTCACCGACTCCCCGAGCTCCTGGTCTCACTGGCCTTCATAGGCCTCTCCACGCACCGACCCCGGAACTCCCGCCTCTCGCCGACTCCCCGAGCTCCTGGTCTCACTGGCCTTCATAGGCCTCTTCACGCACCGACCCCGGAACTCCCGCCTCTCGCCGACTCCCCGAGCTCCTGGTCTCACTGGCCTTCATAGGCCTCTCCACGCACCGACCCCGGAACTCCCGCCTCTCGCCGACTCCCCGAGCTCCTGGTCTCACTGGCCTTCATAGGCCTCTCCACGCACCGACCCCGGAACTCCCGCCTCTCGCCGACTCCCCGAGCTCCTGGTCTCACTGGCCTTCATAGGCCGCTCCACGCACCGACCCCGGAACTCCCACCTCTCGTCGACTTCTTTACGACATCACAAACACATTCAGACTACAAGAAGGCTCCATTCCTTTTATCATTCTTGTAAACAGCAATGGCTAGCAGTAGTCCACTTGGTGGAGCTATACAATATACTTCTCCCTCCTGAATGAAGAAGTAATTATAACAAAATAATCATCATACAATAACTTGCATGGTTATACGTAACAAAAGATATGGACTTATTTTGCCATATTTACAAATCAAACTTAACCAATTGTTTTCTGTTTCGAAGAGAATACCTTCACGCAAACAGAACTTTCCAAACATGATGTCGAACTTAGACTCATTCGATGCTGAGCCTGGGGAGAGTTTACCCCCACAGCCAGTGATTGGTGAGTAGTTTTTCTTTTTTTTTTCTTTTTCTTTCTTTATCAGTAAGTAACTTTTAGCCTTGTTGTTGCCCAATTAAGTTAATCCAAGGGTTAAGTCATGGCAGGAGAGCTCGGATGTGTGTTATGCTCCTCCTGTACTATTTGGGAACTCAGGGACGCTTCCGGTGTCCCTGATGACTACGTGTGTGGGAAGTGCATCCGCCTGCAGATCCTGACAAACCGCATTGTGGCACTGGAGCTGCGGGTGGATTCACTCTGGAGCAACCACGATGCTGAGAATGACGTGAATAGCACGTTTAGCGAGTTGGTCACACTGCAGGTAAAGGGTACACAGCGAGATAGGGATTGGGTGACCAATAGGAAGAGCAGTGCAAGGAAGGTCGTGCAGGGGTCCCCTGTGGTCATCCTCCTGCAAAACAGATACACCGTTTTGGGTACTGTTGGGGGGGATGACTCATCAAGGGAAGGCAGCAGCATAATGAACAAATCTTCTACATTTGGCAATGTATTAGGTAGATTACGGTCTAGAACCAGGTTTACAGTTACTTTATAATCAACACACAACCTTACCTTACCATCTGACTTAGGTACAACAACAATGGGTGTAGCCCAATTACATAGATCATTCTTAGAGATAATGTTCTCAGTCTCTAGTATTTTGAGTTCTTGCTCAACTCTCTCCTTGAGTGCATATGGTATGGGACGTGGCTTACAGTAAATTGATCTGGCGTCCTTCTGTACCCTGACACTCGCCTTGAAGCCTTGGATCGGACTGCCTGTTCCACAGAACACCTTCGGATACTTCTGGATGACATCATCCTTCGATGCAAATCTCGTTTCAACACAAAAAACCTCATTCCAATTCCAGCTTCAGTGATCCCAACCAATTGTTACCTAGTAAGGTAGGCTTGTCTCCTGAGAGACAAGTTCTGAAATTGATCCTTGTATTTCACCGGTACGGTGATATGACCAACCACGGTAATTTGCTCTCCTGTGTAAATGATCGAAAATGTGAGGTTATCCATTTTGGCAGAAAAATAGAAAAGCAAATTATAATTTAAATGGAGAAAAATTGAAAAGTACAGAGGGACCTGAGGGTCCTTGTGCATGAAACACAAAAAGTTAATCTAACCTGTGCTGTACCTGATTGGAGGGTGCTTTGGTTAGACACTATGTGCTCAGAATGACCTACTCCCCGATGGTGACATCAGTCACATCAATGAGAACATCATTTAACCAAAATAAGAGAAAACCATCAGTTTCTCGCCTGGACACAGATCCGAAAGGACACTGAGTATCTTGATCCTTTTTGTACATTGTGCTCGATATTTTATCCCTGGGTCTGAGCCTTTTAGAAACATAGAAACATAGAAAATAGGTGCAGGAGTAGGCCATTCGGCCCTTCTAGCCTGCACCGCCATTCAATGAGTTCATGGCTGAACATTCAACTTCAGTACCCCATTCCTGCTTTCTCGCCATACCCCTTGATCCCCCTACTAGTAAGGACCTCATCTAACTCCATTTTGAATATATTTAGTGAATTGGCCTCAACAACTTTCTGTGGTAGAGAATTCCACAGGTTCACCACTCTCTGGGTGAAGAAGTTCCTCCTCATCTCGGTCCTAAATGGCTTACCCCTTATCCTTAGACTGTGTCCCCTGGTTCTGGACTTCCCCAACATTGGGAACATTCTTCCTGCATCTAACCTGTCTAAACCCGTCAGGATTTTAAATGTTTCTATGAGGTCCCCTCTCATTCTTCTGAACTCCAGTGAATACAAGCCCAGTTGATCCAGTCTTTCTTGATAGGTCAGTCCCGCCATCCCGGGAATCAGTCTGGTGAATCTTCGCTGCACTCCCTCAATAGCAAGAATGTCCTTCCTCAGGTTAGGAGACCAAAACTGTACACAATACTCCAGGTGTGGCCTCACCAATGCCCTGTACAACTGTAGCAACACCTCCCTGCCCCTATACTCAAATCCCCTTGCTATGAAGGCCAACATGCCATTTGCTTTCTTAACCGCCTGCTGCACCTGCATGCCAACCTTCAATGACTGATGTACCATGACACCCAGGTCTCTTTGCACCTCCCCTTTTCCTAATCTGTCACCATTCAGATAAAAGTCTGTCTCTCTGTTTTTACCACCAAAGTGGATAACCTCACATTTATCCACATTATACTTCATCTGCCATGCATTTGCCCACTCACCTAACCTATCCAAGTCGCTCTGCAGCCTCACAGCATCCTCCTCGCAGCTCACACTGCCACCCAACTTAGTGTCATCCACAAATTTGGAGATACTACATTTAATCCCCTCATCTAAATCATTAATGTACAGTGTAAACAGCTGGGGCCCCAGCACAGAACCTTGCGCTACCCCACTAGTCACTGCCTGCCATTCTGAAAAGTACCCATTTACTCCTACTCTTTGCTTCCTGTCTGACAACCAGTTCTCAATCCATGTCAGTACACTACCCGCAATCCCATGTGCTCTAACTTTGCACATCAATCTCTTGTGTGGGACCTTGTCGAACGCCTTCTGAAAGTCCAAATATACCACATCAACTGGTTCTCCCTTGTCCACTCTACTGGAAACATCCTCAAAAAATTCCAGAAGATTTGTCAAGCATGATTTCCCTTTCACAAATCCATGCTGACTTGGACCTATCATGTCACCTCTTTCCAAATGCACTGCTATGACATCCTTAATAATTGATTCCATCATTTTACCCACTACCGATGTCAGGCTGACCGGTCTATAATTCCCTGTTTTCTCTCTCCCTCCTTTTTTAAAAAGTGGGGTTACATTGGCTACCCTCCACTCCATAGGAACTGATCCAGAGTCAATGGAATGTTGGAAAATGACTGTCAACGCATCCACTATTTCCAAGGCCACCTCCTTAAGTACTCTGGGATGCAGTCCATCAGGCCCTGGGGATTTATCGGCCTTCAATCCCATCAATTTCCCCAACACAATTTCCCGACTAATAAGGATTTCCCTCAGTTCCTCCTCCTTACTAGACCCCCCGACCCCGTTTATAACCGGAAGGTTGTTCGTATCCTCCTTCGTGAATACCGAACCAAAGTACTTGTTCAATTGGTCCGCCATTTCTTTGTTCCCCGTTATGACTTCCCCTGATTCTGACTGCAGGGGACCTACGTTTGTCTTTACTAACCTTTTTCTCTTTACATATCTATAGAAACTTTTGCAATCCGTCTTAATGTTCCCTGCAAGCTTCTTCTCATACTCCATTTTCCCTGCCCTAATCAAACCCTTTGTCCTCCTCTGCTGAGTTCTAAATTTCTCCCAGTCCCCAGGTTCGCTGCTATTTCTGGCCAATTTGTATGCCATTTCCTTGGCTTTAATACTATCCCCGATTTCCCTTGATAGCCACGGTTGAGCCACCTTCCCTTTTTTATTTTTATGCCAGACAGGAATGTACAATTGTTGTAATTCATCCATGCGGTCTCTAAATGTCTGCCATTGCCCATCCACAGTCAACCCCTTAAGTATCATTCGCCAATCCATCCCAGCCAATTCACGCCTCATACCTTCAAAGTTAGCCTTTTTTAAGTTCTGGACCATGGTCTCTGAATTAACTGCTTCATTCTCCATCCCAATGCAGAATTCCACCATATTATGGTCACTCTTCCCCAAGGGGCCTCGCACAACGAGATTGCTAATTAATCCTCTCTCATTACATAACACCCAGTCTAAGATGGCCTCCCCCCTAGTTGGTTCCTCGACATATTGGTCTAAAAAACCATCCCTTATGCACTCCAGGAAATCCTCCTCCACCGTATTGCTTCCAGTTTGGTTAGCCCAATCTATGTGCATATTAAAGTCACCCATTATAACTGCTGCACCTTTATTGCACGCACCCCTAATTTCATGTTTGATGCCCTCCCCAACATCACTACTACTGTTTGGAGGTCTGTACACAACTCCCACTAACGTTTTTTGCCCTTTGGTGTTCTGCAGCTCTATCCATATAGATTCCACATCATCCAAGCTAATGTCCTTCCTAACTATTGCCTTAATCTCCTCCTTAACCAGCAATGCTACCCCACCTCCTTTTCCTTTTATTCTATCCTTCCTGAATGTTGAATACCCCTGGATGTTGAGTTCCCAGCCGTGATCATCCTGGAGCCACGTCTCCGTAATCCCAATCACATCATATTTGTTAACATCTATTTGCACAGTTAATTCATCCACCTTATTGCAGATACTCCTTGCATTAAGACACAAAGCCTTCAGGCTTGTTTTTTTAACACCCTCTGTCCTTTTAGAATTTTGCTGTACAATGGCCCTTTTTGTTCTTTGCCTTGGGTTTCTCTGCCCTCCACTTTTCCTCATCTCCTTTCTGTCTTTTGCTTTTGCCTCCTTTTTGTTTCCCTCTATCTCCCTGCATTGGTTCCCATCCCCCTGCCATATTAGTTTAACTCCTCCCCAACAGCACTAGCAAACACTCCCCCTAGGACATTGGTTTCGGTCCTGCCCAGGTGCAGACCGTCCGGTTTGTACTGGTCCCACCTCCCCCAGAACCGGTTCCAATGCCCCAGGAATTTGAATCCCTCCCTGCTGCACCATTGCTCAAGCCACGTATTCATCTGAGCTATCCTGCGATTCCTACTCTGACTAGCACGTGGCACTGGTAGCAATCCCGAGATTACTACTTTTGAGGTCCTGCTTTTTAATTTAGCTCCTAGCTCCTTAAATTCATTTCGTAGGACCTCATCCCTTTTTTTACCTATGTCGTTGGTACCAACGTGCACCACGACAACTGGCTGTTCTCCCTCCCTTTTTAGAATGTCCTGCACCCGCTCCGAGACATCCTTGACCCTTGCACCAGGGAGGCAACATACCATCCTGGAGTCTCGGTTGCGGCCGCAGAAATGTCTATCTATTCCACTTACGATTGAATCCCCTATCACTATCGCTCACCCACTCTTTTTCCTGCCCTCCTGTGCAACAGAGCCAGCCACGGTGCCATGAACTTGGCTGCTGCTGCCCTCCCCTGATGAGTCATCCCCCTCAACAGCACTCAAAGCAGTGTATCTGTTTTGCAGTGGGATGACCACAGGGGACCCCTGCACTACCTTCCTTGCACTACTCTTCCTGCTGGTCTTCCATTCCCTCGCTGGCTGTGGACCCTTCTCCTGCGGTCAGACCAACTCGTTACACGTGCTACTCACGTCATTCTCAGCATCGTGGATGCTCCAGAGTGAATCCACCCTCAGCTCCAACTCCGCAACGCGGACCGTCAGGAGCCGGAGGTGGACACACTTCCCGCACATGTAGTTGTCAGGGACACTGGTGTTGTCCCCGAGTTCCCACATGGTACAGGAGGAGCATATCACGTGACCGAGCTGTCCTGCCATGACTTAACCCTTAGATACACTTAACTTGGCGACAACAATGTTAAAAGTTACTGACTAATAAAGAAAAAGAAAACCTACTCACCAATCAGCAGCCAATCACTTACCACGTTGGCTGTGACGTCACCTTTTGATTTCTTTCTACTTCTTTTTTGCCTTCTCCCAGCTGGAGCTGCACCGGTCCTGCCTCTCTCCCCAGACTGCTGAGCCTTTTATAGGCCGCTGCCTCTCTCGACTCCCGCCTCTCTCGACGCTCCCCGGACTGCTGAGCCTTTTATAGGCCGCTGCCTCTCTCGACTCCCGCCTCTCTCGACGCTCCCCGGACTGCTGAGCCTTTTATAGGCCGCTGCCTCTCTCGACTCCCGCCTCTCTCGACGCTCCCCGGACTGCTGAGCCTTTTATAGGCCGCTGCCTCTCTCGACTCCCGCCTCTCTCGACGCTCCCCGGACTGCTGAGCCTTTTATAGGCCGCTGCCTCTCTCGACTCCCGCCTGGTGATGATTTGAATTTGATGCCCTCGAGTGACTGACTCACCGACTGGTGGAAATAGTTTTTCCTCATTTACCTAATCAAATTTTGAACACCTCCATCAGATCTCCAATTACCCTTTGTTCTAATGAAAATAATCCCAGTTTCTCCCATCTCTCCTGACAACTAAAGGCTCTGTTCCCTGATATCTTCTCAGTGAATCTCTCTGCACCCTCTCCATGGCCTTGACATCCTTCCTGGTGTAAGGTGCCTGAAACATGAGACAATATTCTAACTGCAGCCTAACCAATGATTTGTACAGGTTTACATGTCCTCTGCCTGTTTGTGCTCAACACCCTTATTTTTAAAACCTAGGATCCTATGTGTTTTTTTAACCACTTTATCAACATAAAATGGCTAAAATACATTGACTTAAATGTGTATTATGGGAAAGAGAAGTTTAGTTTGAGTTAGAAACTCAAACAGGCACTTCACTATAGACAGGTCACCATGGCAACACTGATAAGACATTCCATTCACTTAACCCACTGATTGGAATCTGTAATCAGATCAGGGGAAAGAACATGGTTTGTCTGTTAGCAACCACAATATAAGCTTAAATAAGAGTGAGGAATAGAATATATTAGATTAGAATGTGTGATGTTTAGACCTATAATTGTGAAACTATAAGAAATAGCATCTAACAGAGTAGTTTAGGAATAATGAAAAAATTACTGAAGAAAAGTAACTGCTGGGAATCAGGGAAAGTGTCCTTGTAAATCACAGATTAGAGAAGTTCCAGCTGTCTTTTCATTGCTTCCTGCCAAAACCCAGCATAGAAGACAAAGAAGACAGAGATGGATCACTACAGGGTATAAAAGTGAGGGGTTACTGATGTAAGGGGGTAGTCGGGACTGGAGACACCGGAGATCAAGCTCAGGGCACCCGAGGTTCCATCCAGCGGGCTGACCTTGTATCAGTTACTGTGAACACATGCGGGACTTGCATCATTACTCTGATTAATGGTGGAGCACAGATAATTATATTTTTTAGGATATTAAAGTTGCTAATAATAATTGAATATATTTAAGGTGTAGATAAACAGATTTTTGAAAGATAAGGGAATCAAAGGTTATGGGGAGTGGGCGGGGAAGTGGAGTTGAGGCCAAGATCAAGTCAGCCATGACCTTATTGAATGGAGGAACAGGCTCGAGGGGCCAGATGGCCTACTCCCGCTCCTATTTCTTATGTTCTAACACTAGACTCTCGATCCTTAATAAAGACAAGGAATTAGCTAGAATCTTACAACCCTAAATCTCTCTGCTCCTCTACTCCATTTAAAGTTTCACCATTTAATGTACATTGCCTCCCTTTTTCTACCACCAAAAATCTATCACAGCACATTTCTCTGCATTAAATTTCATTTCACATCTACCTGCCCCAATTACTAACCTGTGTATTGACAATGAAGGCACTTAAAGACCTCTTTATAGTTGGCCATGGTCCCTTTTTGGCATTATGTGGAGATTTTGATCTTGTGCCCCATATATCTAAGCGCAGATCATTTCTCTATATTGTGAAGAGCAATGGTCCCAACACTGACCCTGGGGGATACCACTGTTTACATCCCTCCAGTCCGAAGAACATCCATTAACCACTACTCTCTGTTTTCTGCCCGAGACCCGACTTTCTATCCACACCGCTCCAGTCCTTTTGATATCATGAGCTTTGATTTTATTAACAAACCTCCTGTCCGGAACCTTATCAAACATTTTTTGATAATCCATCTACACAACATTTCCTTTCTCACTGCACCGTGTTATTTCCTCAAATAATCCCTGCTGTCTGTCTTGAATTAATCTATTTCACTACCAAATGTTGCAATGTTTGCTCCACCCCACAGGATTCCATCTGCTTAAAGCCACAACAGAAAAGTCCAGTTTTCACCTGGAGTTTGAGAGAAATCAGCTTTAACAATGGGGCAGAGTTTCAGCCAATGAGGGAGATCCGGGCTCAGCCCTGCCCAGTGGGGGGGGGGGGGGGGGGGTGGCCCTAAGCCCTGTCCCTCACACACTCCAATTGGTTGGAGGACCAACCGCCCACTCGGTCCTCCAGCCCCACCCAGCTCTTCCTATCGGTCCAGAGCTGCCGTCAATCACCTGGGCAGTGTGAGCTGATCATATGGCTGTGTCTGAGGCAGCGGGAGAGAGATGGGCAGAGGGAGCGAGTTAATAAACTCCAGGGGGACGCAGGCTTCACACACACTGAGTGTGGCCCAGGACCGAGATAAAACACTCCGCATTATCCGCCTTCCCACAACTCATCATCATAGGCGGTCCCTCAAACGAGGATGACTTGTTTCCACACCAAAAGGGATGAGTTTGCAGATGTTTCAATGAAGGACCCAGTATTCCAGTCCTGAACTCCAGGGGTGGAAGATGCCTGTACGTGGATTTTTTTTAACGTGTGGTGACCATTGCACATCAGCTACCGCACGTTCTTGACAGAGCTAGGCCTTTATCCAGTCACAAGGGTTAACCAGGACGACTGGAGACCTGCTCTGCTGCACGGACCTAGTGTGTACACATAGCGCAGTGTGGGCTGGACCTTGCTGCCCTTGGGCCCTCAGCTCTTCTGGGCCCCGTGCCCCCAGCTCTTCTGAGCCCCGTGCCCCCATTCACCACACCTCCGCCACAATCTCTCACCGCTCCTCTGCCACAAAACATTCGCCATACCTCTACCACAATCTTTCACCGAACCTACACACCAAACATTCGCCGCACCTCCGCCACGATTACTTGGCAAATCTCAGCCATGATTTCTCACCGCTCCTCCGCCCCGATCATCCGCTGCATTTCTGCCCCAATCTCCTGCCACTTCTCCACCTCAACACAGAAACGTGGTTGCAGGGTGGCCAAGACTGGGAATTAAACATACAGGGGTATCTGACAATTCGGAAGGATAGACAAGAAGGGAAAGGAGGTGGGGTAGCTCTGTTAATAAAGAATGATATCAGGGCAGTTATAAGAGATGATATTAGCTCTAATGAACAAAATGTTGAATCATTGTCGGTGGAGATTAGAGATAGTTAAGGGGAAAAAGTCACTGGTGGGCGTAGTTTATAGGCCCCCAAATAATAACTTCATGGTGGGGCGGACAATAATCAAGGGAATAATAGAAGCATGTGAAAAAGGAACGGCAGTAATCATGGGGGATTTTAACCTACATATCGATTGGTCAAATCAAATCGCACGGGGTAGCCTGGAGGAGGAATTCATAGAATGCATACGGGATTGTTTCTAAGAACAATATGTTACAGAACCTACAAGGGAGCAAGCTATCTTAGATCTGGTCCTGTGTAATGAGACAGGAATAATAAACGATCTCCTAGTAAAAGATCCTCTTGGAATGAGTGATCACAGTATGGGTTGAATTTGTAATACAGATTGAGGGTGAGGAAGTAGTGTCTCAAACGAGCGCACTATGCTGAAACAAAGGGGACAACAGTGGGATGAGGGCAGAGTTAGCTAAAGTAGACTGGGAACACAGACTAAACGGTGGCACAATTGAGGAATAGTGGAGGATTTTTAAGGAGCTCTTTCATAGTGCTCAACAAAAATATATTCCAGTGAAAAAGAAGGGCGGTAAGAGACGGGATAACCAGCCGTGGATAACCAAGGAAATAAAGGAGAGTATCAAATTAAAAACCAATGCGTATAAGGTGGCCAAGGTTAGTGGGAAACTAGAAGATTGGGAAAATTTTAAATGACAGCAAAGAATGACTAAGAAAGCAATAAAGAAAGGAAAGATAGATTACGAAAGTAAACTTGCGCAAAACATAAAAACAGATAGTAAAAGCTTTTACCAATATATAAAATGGAAGAGAGTGACTAAAGTAAATATTGGTCCCTTAGAAGATGAGAAGGGGGATTTAATAATGGGAAATGTGGAAATGGCTGAGACCTTAAACAATTATTTTGCTTCGGTCTTCACAGTGGAAGACACAAAAACCATGCGAAAAATTGCTGGTCACGGGAATGTGGGAAGGGAGGACCTTGAGACAATCACTATCACTAGGGAGGTAGTGCTGGACAGGCTAATGGGACTCAAGGTAGACAAGTTCCCTGGTCCTGATGAAATGCATCCCAGGGTATTAAAAGAGATGGCGGAAGTTATAGCAGATGCATTCATTATAATCTACCAAAATTCTCTGGACTCTGGGGAGCTACCAGCGGATTGGAAAGCAACTAATGTAACGCCGCTGTTTAAAAAAGGGGGCAGACAAAAGGCAGGTAACTATCGGCCGGTTAGTTTAACATCTGTAGTGGGGAAAATGCTTGAAGCTATTATTAAGGAAGAAATAGCGGGACATCTAGATAGGAATAGTGCAATCAAGCAGACGCGACATGGATTCATGAAGGGGAAATCATGTTTAACTAATTTACTGGAATTCTTTGAGGATATAACGAGCATGGTGGATAGAGGTGTACCGATGGATGTGGTGGATTTAATTTCCAAAGGGCATTCGATAAGGTGCCACACAAAAGGTTACTGCAGAAGATAAAGGTACGCAGAGTCAGAGGAAATGTATTAGCGTGGATTGAGAATTGGCTGGCTAACAGAAAGCAGAGAGTCGGGATAAATGGGCCCTTTTCGGGTTGGAAATCGGTGATTAGTGGTGGGTCACAGGAATCGGTGCTGGGACCACAACTGTTTACAATTTACATAGATGACCTGGAGGAGGGGACAGAATGTAGTGTAACAAAATTTGCAGATGACACAAAGATTAGTGGGAAAGCGGGTTGTGTAGAGGACACAGAGAGGCTGCAAAGAGATTTAGATAGGTTAAGCGAATGGGCTAAGGTTTGGCAGATCGAATGCAATGTCGGAAAATGTGAGGTCATCCACCTTGGGAAAAAAAACAGTAAAAGGGAATATTATTTGAATGGGGAGAAATTACAACATGCTGCGGTGCAGAGGGACCTGGGGGTCCTTGTGCATGAAACTCTTTAATTCCAAAAAGTTAGTTTGCAGGTGCAGCAGGTAATCAGGAAGGCGAATGGAATGTTGGCCTTCATTGTGAGAGGGATGGAGTACAAAAGCAGGGAGGTCCTGCTGCAACTGTACAGGGTATTGGTGAGGCCGCACCTGGAGTACTGCGTGCAGTTTTGGTCACCTTACTTAAGGAAGGATATACTAGCTTCGGAGGGGGTACAGAGACGATTCACTAGGCTGATTCCGGAGATGAGGGGGTTACCTTATTATGATAGATTGAGTAGACTGGGTCTTTACTCGTTGGAGTTCAGAAGGATGAGGGGTGATCTTATAGAAACATTTAAAATAATGAAAGGGATAGACAAGACAGAGGCAGAGAGGTTGTTTCCACTGTTCGGGGAGACTAGAACTAGGGGGCACAGCCTCAAAATACGGGGGAGCCAATTTAAAACCGAGTCGAGAAGGAATTTCTTCTCCCAGAGGGTTGTGAATCTGTGGAATTCTCTGCCCAAGGAAGCAGTTGAGGCTAGCTCATTGAATGTATTCAAATCACAGATCGATAGATTTTTAACCAATAAGGGAATCAAGGGTTATGGGGAGCGGGTGGGTAAGTGGAGCTGAGTCCACGGCCAGATCAGCCATGATCTTTTTGAATGGCGGAGCAGGCTCGAGGGGCTAGATGGCCTACTCCTGTTCCTAATTCTTATATTCTTATGTTCAATCATCCACCGCACCTCCGCCATGACCTCTCGCCGGTCATCCGCCCCGACTTTCCCGCTCCTCTGCTCCGTCCCACGCTCTAAACAGCGGCCTGGGTCTTAATGACGTCATCCAGTCGCCCACCTCGAAGTCGTCGCACACTTGGAACAACTCGTGCTGGAACCCACAACTACCCGCCAGTTTAAGACATAAACTCTGGGACAACCAGGAAGTGCTGGGAAATCCCCAGCGAGCCAGGAAGTATCTGTAAATGAAGGAGAAATGGGGTCTGGTCAGGGAGCATCTGTAAATGGAGGAGAAATGACTCAGTATTTTGGGGCCTGGTTTGTGTGAACAAATATATCACTGATTTTATTGGGACTCTTTCCATGTCCCAGCTCTGTGAATACTGGCTGTAAAGCGGCCGGACTCTCAGGGGGCACCACACCGCTGGCCGCTCATGTGTCAGTGATCTCCCGTCAGATTATTGTGCTTCTGCTATGTGTGTGTTTAATAATCGTGGATAATGGAGGTGCCTCTGTGTGTAATGTGCAAGTCAGTAAGAATTGTCAGCAAGGATTAATCAGCTCTTTCTGATTAACATCTCCAATCAGTGGAACCTTTCAGACACTGAATTGTAGATTTTGTACCAAAGATCCATTTAGGATTGAAGTAAAAGTTGATAATTTTATTGTAAAATAATTAGGGACTCTCATCAGAAATTAAGGGGCAAGATTAGACAGTGGTTCTTAAACGAACAGTGCAGCCCCAAGAACACAATCAGCTATATCCAGAATATTAAACCCTCTGGGCCTCGCACTGTCCTCCGACCTCTGGAACACTCTCACTCGGATGTGTCTGTCTCAGTGTTTTTCCAGTCACACCGACGTTTGAAATCTTTTCCCACAGACAGAACAGACAAACATTTCTCCTTCCACATTCAAAGGCCGATGATATTCAGATCTTGATGAATGGAGTGATTCTGTCAGATCTTGATGTGATGTTTGATTAGAGTTTAGGGTGTGTAACAGGAGTTTACAAAAGCCATCACTGAGTCCAGGATAGAAATTCACAACATTCTCTTTTCCTGGTGCCAAGGGGGCCGTGCATACACCCAGCTGCACCTAAGCCTAACAAGATGGCAGCCGTTAACCCGGGCCTGTAACTGGGAGAAAGCCCCGCAGCTGACACCTCACTCGTGGCAGACGCCGGACCTGTCGGTTCTTGTTCGGGGCCTGAGGCCCACACCAGGTGCGTGTAAAGCGGATAATGTGCAGTGTTTTCTCGCGGTGTGTATGAGGCCTGCACCCTCCGCCCATCTCTCACCCGCTGCCTCACCCACAGTCGCCCCGCCGCCCGCAGATGCTCAGCTCACACTGCCCGGTTGATTGACAGTAGCTCCGGACCAACCAACTGGAATGTGTGAAGGGCGGGGCTAAACCCAGATCTCTCTCATTGGCTGAAACTCTGCATCATTTTTAAAGCTGATTTCTCTCAAACTCCAGGAGAAAGCTGGACCTTTCTGTCATGGCTTTAAACAGATGAAACCCTGTGGGGTGGAGCAAGCATTGCAACATTTGGTAGTGAAATGGATTCATTCAGGGCAGACAGCAGGGATGATTTGAGGAAATAACAGTGCAGAAAGAAAGGAAATGCAGTGGATGTTGTTGTAAATGGATTGTCAAAAGGTGTTTGATAAGATTCCGGCAGCAGGACCATAAAGCCTCCAAGAATGCTGCAAGGAATGATGGCTGTAGCACATTTGGAAAATGAGTGGTGGAATAGACCAGGGAATATTTAACTCAGATGAAGGAAGATGAGGGACCCTTATGGACTAGCAACGAGCAATTGGCTAATCTATCCTGTCAAGGAGACACTATCCCAGGATGCCAACTTAGGGGAATAGTGTGGGTATACCTCACCCAAATTGAATGTAAAGTGAACGGTGGCAGTCTGCTGGGACTGATACTTGCAATACAGTGATTGCACCGGGAACAGAGTCTTGAGAGATATATCGAGTCCAAAACATCGGAATCATTAAGGGAAATACATACATAACATATCATGAGACATTACCCTATGCAGTAACATATGAAGATAGTTTAGTGGGAACCGAGTTGAAAGGTTGTGCCACCTGTCAGGGAATAACAATTTGTCCTCATAAAATGAGTTTTGACCCAATTGTGGCCTGTGGATTTAACGCATTAAAGAAAGGGATAATCTGTACTATGGAGGCCATTGGAGCCCGTTTAACACCAACTATGTCAACAAAGGAGAGTACTGTGTAACCACTAACCAGAAAACTTTGGAGTAAGCAGACCAGATCTGTGAGATCTCCAGCAGTGTTCTGTTTCACCCCGGAGGTACCGGTGAGGATTGGACGAGAAGATCTGATCAATATACACAGACGAGAGTCCACTTCAATCCAGGTGTCTGAAGGCATCAAGAAGGAACTACCAAACTGCATCAACAAATTGGGTATGAAGTGCCCCCACTGCCGGAACACATGGTGGAGCCACGGAAAAAGATCACCGAATCCCAGAAGGTGTACTACACGCTCCAGCAACAGAACAAGAGCATAAAAAAGGAAATAGAGGAAATTAAGGTCACCACTTGGTGGGATACTTATGGGACTGAACATTCAGATCCATCTGTGGATCCACATAATATCGCATGTGTTAGTGGTGATTCAACTGTCGATTGTTGTATAGCTCATTCATGATATCTGTGGACGGGCCCGGCGAAGGAAAGCCAAAAGATTGACTAAAGCAATAACCCGAGTAAGGGAAGAAGGGGAAAGCACACCTCTCAAACCAGGCCCATATCAAAGTATTTAGAGCAATCCAAGACAGGTGGGGCATTAGGCAGCAAGAAATAGGGAATGCGTAGTGATAGTGTAAACCCAGGCATAGCCAGGTCATTAGGACATTGGTGACGCCGTAAGAGGTTCACTAGTCAGGATACAACACTTGTGACTGTCCAGAGGATCCCTGGATATGAAGCCATAGGTAGAACATCTGGGTGTGGCTGTTGGGCAAGGAAAGAATTCCTGACCAGGGCCAACAGGAGGGATTGATGTGGGAAGCACAGGGTTAATGGGAATGTTGTTTTAAAACACTGTAGCTATGTTACAAGGCATGATGGGTAGCTTGGCCAAGACAGACAGAAACATAGTAACAACAGCGATGTTGCCGCAAGATCCTGCAAATCCCCTGGGAGGACAGACGCACCAACGTTAGCGTCCTCGACCAGGCCAACATCCCCAGCATTGAAGCACTGACCACAGTCGATCAGCTCTGCTGGGCAGGCCACATTGTTGCATGCCTGACACAAGACTCCCAAAGCAAGCGCTCTACTCGAAACTCCTTCACGGCAAACGAGCCAAAGATGGGTGGAGGAAACATTTCAAGGACACCCTCAAAGCCTCCCTGATAAAGTGCAACATCCCCAACATCTGGGAGTCCCTGGCCAAAGACCGCCCTAAGTGGAGGAAGTGCATCTGGGAGGGTGCTGAGCACCTCGAGTCTCATCGCCGAGAGCATGCAGAAACCAAGTGCAGGCAGCGGAAAGAGCGTGCGGCAAACCTGTCCCACCCACCCTTTTCCTAAACAACTGTGACGGGGACTGTAATTCTCATATTGGACTGTACAGTCACCTAAGAACTCATTTTTAGAATGGAAGCAAGTCTTCCTCGATTCCGAGGGACTGCCTATTGATATGATGATCAGCAATTAATAAGTAGCAGTTAGTATAAATAAGTTTCATGATACCTTGTTACAGAGGCAATGGGTAAAGATAAAACCTTGTTACAGAGGCAATGGGCAAACATAACACAGTTGAAATAACAAATCATAGGCGGTCTCTCAAACGAGGTTGACTTGCTTCCACATGAGTTTACAGATGTTTCAATGAAGGACCCGATGTTCCAGTCCTGAACTGCAATTGATGGGGTGGAAGATGCCTGTGCGTGGATTTTTTTTAAACGTGTGGGGACCGTTGCACATCAGCCACCACACGGGTAACCCTTCCAGTGGCAAGGGTTAATCAGGACGATTGGAGGCCTGCTCTGCCACACGGACCCAGTGTGCACACATATCGCAGTGTGGGCTGGCCCTTGCTGCCCCTGGGCCCTCGCCTCTTCTGGGCCCCGTACCCTCATTCGCCGCTCCTCCACCACAAACGAGCATGATAATCACGTCAACACATTCTGGTTATTTTTAATTAATGTGTAGCACATTCTAAATTATGTAATCCTCTTTAGTGCATCATTGCTTTTCCCACGGTTTGTATCTTACTACCTCACCTTTTCTCATATCTTCTCTATTGGTCTATTGTATTCAGACAGTCTTCAGTTCATCTCTTGATTGCTTATCTCGGTGCCTAGAACACACCATGTCCGTCCTCGCAGATTATTAGTCCATTAATGTCTGTTCACAAGTTCTAATCTTGTCCTAAATATGACCTCTTAAAACCGGCTTATTATGGTTGTATTATGTGTAAGTGTCTTGAATATTGAGAAAGGTTTTCTCCAATTGAATACTGGGAAGACAACACTTAGTCTCCTCTTATATTGGAGAAATCAAGGAATCGACACACTGTGTGTTTGAACCAAAGCTGATTTATTGGTCAGATATCCAGAAAATTAAACTCCAGCGCAGTTATAGAAACATAGAAAATAAGTACAGAAGTAGGCCATTCGGCCCTTCGAGCCTGAACCACCATTCAATAAGATCATGGCTGATCATCACCTCAGTACCCCATTCCTGCTTTCTCTTCATACCCTTGATTCCTTTAGCCATAAGGGCCATATCTAACTCCCTCTTGAAGATATTTAACAAACTGGAATCAACAACTTTCTGCGGTAGAGAATTCCACAGGTTCACAACTCTCTGAGTGAAGAAGTTTCTCCTCATTTTGTGAATGTGCATGAAGAAGTTGTGAATGTGTCAGTTGAAGAGGGTCATGGGAGGATAGCTTCTGTGAATGTGTCAGTTGAAGAGGATCATGGGAAGATAGCTAAATGAAAATGTCAAGCTGCGATATTTGCAATGTCGACACAAAAAGGGGTTACTTAAGAGTTGTGGTCAAACACGAGTTACGCGAAAAGCAAAGTCAGGCATGAGTCAGACGAGAGGCTGCTATAACCAGCCGTAAAATAGGGAAATGCTATGTAAAGCGAAACTGTAAACACATCCCTGGAGCCCGCCCTATTTGGAGAGTTGTTAGCCTGCAATTGGGTATGCTATGGGGGAAGCCGACCAATGATTGTATAAACTGAGTGTCACTCAAATATGTTCTGCTGTAACAATGTATAAATATTGAGATTTTGTACTGTTACGAGACTTGTCTAGAGAGAGGTGAACAGGCTCAAATTGAGGGTGTTCCCTTTATCTTAACAGGTCCCGGCCGGAGAATCTCTAATAAAGGTCTTATGTTGCGAAGACTAAAAGTGTTCGTGTGTCAGTGAATTCGCTGAAACAGATTGAAGGGAAAAGAATCCGTATTAACAATTTCGGTCCTAAATAGCTTACCCCTTTATCTTTAGACTGTTACCCCTGGTTCTGGACTTCCCCAACATCGGGAACATTCTTCCTGCATCTAACCTGTCCAGTCCCGTCACAATTTTATATATTTCTATGAGATCCCCTCTCATTCTTCTAAACTCCAGTGAATAAAGGCCCAGTTGATCCAGTCTCTCCTCATATGTCAATCCTGCCATCCCGGGAATCAGTCTGGTGAACCTTCGCTGCACTCCCCCAATAGCAAGAACGTCCTTCCTCAGATTAGGAGACAAAAACTGAACACAATAAGGTCTCCCCTCAGCCGTGAGGTGGGAGCTTTTATAGAATAGGGGAAACAAACGCCAATGGTCAGAATTTACATGGTTTAGTCCTGGATGTGATTAACAGCAGCTATAACAGCAGAATCCAAACCCTGCAGTCACTTGTGAACTCGCTGGTGTCTCAGCAGGATGGATGAGTCAGTGAATCCCTTCCCACACACGGAGCAAGTGAACGGCCTCTCCCCAGTATGAGTTCGTTGGTGTCTCATCAGTTCATTTCTGCTTTTAAAGCTCTTCTCACAGTCAGAACATTTAAACGGTCTCTTGTTGGTGTGAACAACTTGGTGTGCAGTGATGTTGGATGAACGAGCGAATCCTTTCCCACACTTAGAGCAGGTGAACGGCCTCTCCCCAGTGTGAGTGTGTTGGTGTTTCCTCAGATCACTTCTGCTTTTAAAGCTCTTCTCACAGTCAGAACATTTAAACGGTCTCTTGTTGGTGTGAACAACTTGGTGTACAGTGAGGTGGGAAGAACAAGTGAATCCCTTCCCACACACAGAGCAGGTAAATGGCCTCTCATCAGTGTGAATACGCTGGTGAGTCAGAAGGTGAGATGATTTAATGAATCCCTTCCCACACACAGAGCAGATGAACGGTCTCTCTCCAGTGTGAACACGATTGTGTGCAGTGAGGTGGGAAGAACAAGTGAATCCTTTCCCACACACGGAGCAGGTAAATGGCCTCTCCCCAGTGTGAACCCGCTGGTGTTCAGTGAGGTGGGATGACTGAATGAATCCCATTCCACACACAGAACAGGTGAACGGCCTCTCCCCAGTGTGAGTGCGTCGATGAATTTCCAGTTGGGACGGGGAACTGAATCCCTTCCCACAGTCCCCACATTTCCACGGTTTCTCCATGATGCGAGTGTCCTTGTCTCTCTCCAGGTTTGACAATCAGTTGAAGCCTCGTCCACACACAGAACACGTGTAGGGTTTCTCCCCGCTGTGAACGGTGCGATGTTTTTCAGTCTGTGTAACTGGTTAAAGCTCTCACCACAGTCAGTGCACTGGAACACTCTCACTCGGGTGTGTGTATCTCGGTGCTTTTCCAGTCACACTGATGTTTGAAATCTTTTCTCAGACAGAACAGACAAACATTTCTCCTTCCACATTCAAGGGCAATGATATTCAGGTTGCGATGAATCAAGTGACTCTGTCAGATCTTGATATGATGTTTGGTTCGAGTTTCCCGTTTGCAAATCCTCCCATTCGAATACCCTGTGAAAGGAGTTTACAAAAGTCAACACTGTAAAGACAGGATAGAAATGCAGAACAGACAAATCTAGTTTCTATGGTACACAGATTCCTCTCTGGTTTCCCCACAGCTGTAAATCCCCATCCCACACACTATCCCTACTCCCCATGCTGAAATCCAAACCAATTATACCATCTCCAACATTTTTTCCTTCTCGCTGAAGGTGCCGACTCTGGCTGGGTTCAGTTCTACACTCACTGGTTCCTCTCTCTCTCCTCCCCTGAAGGTGCTGACTCTGGCTGGATTCAGTTCTACACTCACTGGTTCCCCTCCCTTTCCTCCCTTGAAGGTGACGACTCTGGCTGGGTTCAGTTCTACACTCACCAGTTTCTCTCCAATATGTGACCCATGTGCCCAATCTCCATGTGTGAACCTCGACAGTGAGTGTCAATGGGCTATTCCACTGTCCTCACCTGATGCCTCACATGTGCATTTTCCAGCAGGTCACTGGACCGTCCTCCCAATGGCTCAGTGGGTAAAGGCACTGCCCAGTGTGACTGAGTCATAGGAACAGGAGGGACCCAGGTTTAATCCCTCTGCATTACCTCCCCTTCTAATCTCCTGTAAAAGCTGTTTACAAAAGTCATCACTGTAAGTAGGAACATAGGAAGAGTAGGCCATTCAGCCCCCCGAGCCTGCTCCGCCATTCAATAAGATCACGGCTGATCTTCTACTTCAACTCCACTTTCCTACACTATCTCTATATCCCTCGATTCCCTTATTATCCAAAAATCTATCGATTTTTGTCTTGAATATACTCAAAGACTGAGCCTCTGCAAACCTCTCGGGTAGAGAATTCCAAAGATTCACAAACCTCTGAGTGAAGAAATGTTCTCCTCATCTCAGTCCTAAATGGCTGACCCCTTAGCCTGAGACTATGACCCCTAGTTCTAGACTCTTGAGCCAGGGGAAACAGCCTCTCAGCAGTTGTATGAGGAAGTGCTTCCTGACATCACTCCTGAACAGCCTGGCTCTAATTTTAAGGTTATGTCTGCTTGTTGTGGACTCCTTCACCAAAGAAAATAGTTTCTCTCTAACAACTTTATCAACTCCTTTAATCAGCTTAAACACCTCAATTCGATCACCCCTTAATCTTCTATATTCAGGGAAATACAACCTAGTCTGTGCAACCTGTCCTCATAATTTACAAAAGTCATCACTGTAGGTACAGGATAGAAATTCTGAAGACAGTTCTAGTTTCTCTGGAGCATTCTTTCCTCTCTTGCCCCTCCTAAGCTGTAGAATTAGTCCCACTCTCCTGCTCTTGCCCCATTACCTTGCACATTTTTATAAGTATTTATCTCTTTTGACAGTTATTAGTGAATCTGCTTCCACCACCCTTTCAGGCAGTGCGTTCCAGGTCATAACAACTCGCTGCTTAATTATTTTCCCTCATGTAGCATCTGGTTCATTTGCCAATCACCTTAAATTTGTCCTTCTGGTTACCGGCCCTTCTGACACTGAAAATTGTTTCTCCTTATTAAGAGGGTTGGTGGGCTGGAGGAGGCTACAGAGATAGGGATGGGTGTGGCCTTGGAGAGATTTGAACAAGAGGATGAAAATTTTAAAGGCTGAAGCCACCAGCCATCTCCCCCAATACAAAATGTGACTCATTACTAACAGGAAAGATTTTTGTTTAACTCCTAAAAATGGATATTGAGGGGAAATCAATCTCTGTACCTTTAACTTGGGACATTTCGGGATATCGATAGACTTAGTGAGTGGGCAGTAAGGTGGCAAATGGAGTATAATGTAGGGAAATGTGAGGTTATTCACTTTGGTAGGAAGAATAGAAGAACAGAATATTTTTTAAAAGGTGAGAAGTTTTTATATGTTGGTGTTGAGAGAGATTTGGGTGTCCTTATGCAAGAAACACAGCAAGCAATAAGGAGAGCAAATGGCATGTTGTCCTTTATTACAAGGGGTTTGGAGTATAAGAGCAAGGAAGTATTGCTACAATCGTACAGGCCCTTGATGAGACCACACCCAGAGTACTGTTTTGGTCTCCTTATCTAAGGAAGGATATACTTGCCTTAGAGGTGGTACAACAGAGGTTCACTAGACTGATTCCTGGGCTAAGAGGGCTTCTTATGATGGGAGATTGTGTAGATTGGGCCTATACTCTCTGGAGTTTAGAAGAATACGAGGTGATCTCATTGAAACATAGAACATTCTGAAGGGGATTGACAGGGAAGATCCTGAGAGGTTGTTTCCCCTGGCTGGAATGTCTAGAACTCGGGGGCACAGTCTCAGGATAAGGGGTAGGCCATTTAAAACAGAGATGAGGAGGAATTTTTTCACTGAGAGGGTTGTGAATTTCTGGAATTCTCTGCTCCAGAGGGCTGTGGATACTGGGTCTCTGAATATATTTAAGGCTGAGATGGATAGATTTTTGGAGTCTAGGGGAATCAAGGGATATGGAGATCGGGCGGGAAACATAGAAAATAGGTGCAGTAGGCAGCCATTCGGCCCTTCGAGCCTGCACCACCATTCAATAAGATCATGGCTGATCATTCACCTCAGTATCCCTTTCCTGCTTCCTCTCCATACCCCTTGATCTCTTTAGCCGTAAGGGCCATATCTAACTCCCTCTTGAATATATCCAACGAACTGGCATTAACAACTCTCTGCAATAGAGAATTCCACAGGTTAACAACTCTCTGAGTGAAGAAGTTTCTCCTCATCTCGGTCCTAAATGGCTTACCCCTTATCACTAGACTGTGTCCCTTGGTTCTGGGGAAGTGGAGTTGAGGGCGATGATCAGCCATGATCTTATCGAATGGCGGAGCAGACTTAAAGGGCTGTAGGGCCTACTCCTGCTCCTATTTCTTATGTTCTTAACTAACAACAACATGGAAAGAGGGAAATGAATGACCTTTAAACACCTGGTCCACTTGGCACTGGTGTCTGAAACTTAACAGGAACTGTAGGGAAACAAGTGATGTCTGGGCTGTGCAGCTGCGTTTGTGCCTGGTTACACAGCGTGTCTCTGGCTCTCCACTCCCAATGCACATATTTCAGCTCACATCCAACTGATTGGATAAACCTCTCCCTTCTAAACCCCATCACAGAAATATCAGCATTTGAAGTTTAGTTATGTTAAACCTTTATAAAACACTGGTTAGGCCTCAGCTGGCACAGTGTGTTCAATTCTGGGCACCACACTTTCAGAAGGATGTCAACACCTTAGAGAGTGTGCAGAAGAGATTTACTGGAATGATACCAAAGATGAGGGACTTCAGTTATGTGGAGATACTGGAGAAGCTGTGGTTATTCTCCTTGGAGCAGAGAAGGTTAAGAGGAGATTTGATAGTGTTCAAAATCATGACCGGTTTTAATAGACTAAATAAGGAGAAACTCTTTCCGGTGGCAGAAGTGTTCGTAACCTGAGGACACAGATTTAAGGTGATTGGCAAAAGAAGCAGAGGCGACACAAGGAAACAGTTTTTATGCAACGAGTTGTTGCAATCTGGAATGCACTGCCTGAAAGGGTGGTGGAAGCAGATTCAATAGTAACTTTCAAAAGTGAGCTGGATAAATACTGAAGGAAAAATATTTGCAGAGCTATGGGGAAAGAGCAGAGGAGTGGAACTAACTGGTTAGCTTCACCATAGAGGTAACAAGGAGGGTCGATGAGGGTAGTGCGGTTGATATAGTGTATATCGATTTTAGCAAGGGTCCCACATGGCAGACTTGTCACGAAAGTAAAAGCCCATGGGACCCAGGGCAAAGTGGCAAGCTGGATCCAAAATTGGCGCAGAGGCAGGAAGTAAAGAGTAATAGTTGATGGGTGTTTTAGTAACTGGAAGGCTGTTTCCAGTGGGGTTCCACAAGGCTCAGTACTAGTTCGCTTGCTTTTTGTGGTATACATCAATGATTTTGACCTGAATGTAGCAGGGAATGACTAAGACGTTTGCAGATGATACAAAAATTGGCCATGTGGTTGGTAATGAAGAAGAAAGCTGTAGACTGCAGGAAGATATCAATGGACTGGTCAGGTGGGCAGAACAGTGGCAAATGGAATTCAATCCAGAGAAGTAATGCATTTGGGGAGGGATAACAAGAGAAGGGAATACACAGAGGGACTTTACAGTGCATGTCCTCAGATCCCTGAAGGTAGCAGGCATGGTAGATAAGGTGGCTAAGAAGGCATTCGGATACTTGCCATTGTTAGCCGAGGCATAGAATATAAGAGCAGGGAGGTTATGCTTGAACTGTATAAAACACTAGTTAGGACACAGCTGGAGTACTGTGTGTAGTTTTGGTCATTACATTACAGGAAAGATGTGATTGCACTAGAGAGGGTATAGAGGAGATTTACAAGAATCTTGCCTGGACTGGAGAATTTTAGCTATGAGGAAAAATTGGATAGGCTGGGATTGTTTTCTTTGGAACAGAGGAGGCTGAGGGGAGACTTAATTGGGGTGTATAAAATTATGAGGGGCCTAGCTATAGTGCACAAGAAGGACCTATTTCCCTTATGGAAAGTGGTCCACATTGTGCAAGGCCGTGCCGTGCATTTTGATGACTGAGGAGCAGTGCTGTGTGACGGGGGCAGGTTGGTGGAGGACCTTTGTCTTACGGATGTTTAGTGTAAGGCCCATGCTTTCATATGCCTCGGTGAAGATGATGACGATGGCTTGGAGTTCAGCCTCTGAATGTGCGCAGATGCAAGTGCCGTCCACGCACTATAATTCGACGACAGAGGTTGGGACGGTCTTGGAGCTAGCCTGGAAGCGACGAAGGTTGAACAGGTTCCCACTGGTTCTATAGTTTGGATCCACTCCACCGGGGAGCTTGTTGAGCATGAGGTGGAGCATTGCAGCGAGGAAGATCGAGAAGAAGGTTTCCATACCTCGGGAGCCTATTATCAGCAAGGGCAGACATTGACGACGAGGTTCAACACCGCCTCCAGTGCGCCAGTACAGCCTTCGGTTGTCTGATCAAATCTGGCACCAAGCTTATGGTCTGCAGGGCTGTAGTGATACCCGCCCTCCTGTATGGCTCAGAGACGTGGACACAGTAGACACCTCAAATCACTGGAGAAATACCACCAACGATATCTCCACAAGATCCTGCAAATCCCCTGGGAGGACAGACGCACCAATGTCAGTGTTCTCGATCAGGCCAACATCCCTAGCATCGAAGCACTGACCGCACTCGACCAGCACTGTTGGGCGGGCCACAGTGTTCACATGCCAGACACAAGACTCTAAAAGCAAGCGCTCTACTCGAAACTCCTATACGGCAAGCGAGCCCAGGTAGGCAGAGGAAACGTTTCAAGGACACCCTCAAAGCCTCCCTGATAAAGTGCAACATCCCCACCGACACCTGAGAGTCCCTGGTCAAAGACCTCCCTAAGTGGAGAAAGAGCATCCGGGAGGGTGCTGAGCAC
The DNA here is from genome assembly GCF_044704955.1 of Pristiophorus japonicus. Taxonomy (NCBI): domain Eukaryota; kingdom Metazoa; phylum Chordata; class Chondrichthyes; family Pristiophoridae; genus Pristiophorus; species Pristiophorus japonicus. Next base: position 50,467,451 of record NC_091978.1, read on the forward strand.
CTCCGAGTCTAGTCGCTGAGAGCATGCACAAAATAAGCGCAGGCAGCGGAAGAAGCGTGCAGAAAACCAGACTCCTCACCCACCCTTTCCTTCAACGCCTGTCTGTCCCACCTAAGACAGAGACTGCAATTCCCGTACTGGACAGTAGTCACCTGAGAACTCACTTTTAGAGTGGAAGCAAGTCTTCCTCGATTTCAAGAGACTGCCTATGATGAAATGATGATGATTTCCCTTAGCAGAGGGGTCAATAACTGGGGGCATAGATTTAAAGTAATTGGTAGAAGGTTTAGAAGGAAGACCTAATTGAGGTATATAAAATTATGAGGGGCCGAGATAGAGTGAATAGGAAGGGACTATTTCCCTCAGCAGAGGGATCAGCTGTGGCTCAGTTGGTAGCTCACTCGCATCTGAGTCAGAAGGTTGTGGGTTCAAGTTCCACTCCAGGAACTTGAGCACAAAAAAAAAATCAAGGCTGACATTCCAGTGCAATGCTCAGGGAGTGCTGCACTGTCGGAAGTGCCGTCTTTCGGATGAGACGATAAACCAAGACCCTGTCTGCTCTCTCTGGTGGACATAAAATATTCCATGGCACTATTTCAAAGAAGAGCAGGGGAGTTATCCCACGGTGTCCTGGCCAATATTTATACCTCAATCAACATAAGAAAAACAGTTTATCTGGTCATTATCACATTGCTATTCGTGGGAGCTTGCTGTGCACAAATTGGCTATCGCATTTCCCACATGACAACAGTGACTACACTTGAAAAGGAGAACCATCCGTGGCTAACTAAGGAAGTAAAGCACGGTATCAAATTGAAAACAATGGCATACAAAGTTGCCAAGATTAGTGGGAGGCCAGAGGATTGGGAAACTTTTAGTATTAGCAAAGGACAACTAAAAAAATAATGGAGAGAGATTGATTATGAGAGTAAACTAGCAAGAAATATAAAAACAGATAGCAAGAGCTTTTATAGGTCTATAAAAAGGAAGAGAGTAGCTAGTGAACATTGGTCCCTTAGAGGATGAGACTGGGGAATTAATAATCATCATCATAGGCAGTCCCTCGGAATCGAGGAAGACTTGCTTCCACTCTTAGCATGAGTTCTTAGGTGGCTGTACAGCCCAATACGAGAGCCACAGTCTCTGTCACAGGTCAGACAGACAGTCGTTGAGGGAAAGGGTGGGCAGGGAGCCTGGTTTGCTGCACATTCCTTCCGGTGCCCGCGCTTGATTTCTGTATGCTCTCGCCGACGATACTCGAGGAGCTCAGCACCCTCCCGAATGCATTTCCTCCATTTAGGGCGGTCTATGACCAAGGAGTCCCAGGTATCAGTGGGGATGTTGCACTTTATCAGGGAGGCTTTGAGGGTGTCCTTGTAATGTTTCCTCTGCCCGCCTTTGGCTCGTTTGCCGTGGATGAGTTCCGAGTAGAGTGCTTGCTTTGGGAGACTCGTGTGTGGCATGCGGACTATGTGGCCTGCCCAGCGGAGCTGATCAAGCGTGGTTAGTGCTTCAATGCTGGGGATGTTGGCCTGGACGAGGACGCTAATGTTTGTGCATCTGTCCTCCCAGGGGATTTGCAGGATCTTGCAGAGGCATCGTTGGTGGTATTTCTCCAGCAACTTGAGGTGTCTACTGTCCACGTCTCTGAGCCATACAGGAGGGCGGGTATTACTACGGCTTTGTAGACCATGAGCTTGGTGACAGTTTTGAGGGACTGATCTTCAAACACTCTTTTCCTCAGGCGGCCGAAGGCTGCACTGGCACACTGGAGGCAGTGTTGGATCTCATCATCAATGCCTGCTCTTGTTGATAAGAGGCTCCCGAGATAGGGGAAGTGGTCTACATTGTCCAGGGCCAAGCCATGGATCTTGATGTTTGGGGGGCAGTGCTGTGCGGCGAGGAACAAGGAAATGGAGAAACAAGGCAACGGCAGAGACTTTGAACAAATATTTTGTATCGGTCTTCATGGTAGAAGACACTAAAAACATCCCAATAATGGTTAATCAAGTGGCTATAGGGAGGGAGGAACTTAAAACAATCACTATCACTAAAGAAAAAATAGTCGGTAAAATTATGGGACTAAAGGTGGACAAATTCTCTTGACCTGATGGCTTGCATCCTGGGGTCTTAAAATAAGTGGCTGCAGAGATAGTGGATGTATTGGTTGTAATCTACCAAAATTCCCTGGATTCTGGTGAGGTCCCAGCGGACTGGAAAACCGCAAATGTAACGTCCTTATTTAAAAAAGGAGGCAGACAGAAAGCAGGAAACTATAGACCAGTTAGCCTAACATCTGTCGTTGGAAAACTGCTGGAGTTCATTATTAAGGAAACAGTAGCAGGACATTTCGAAAAGCATAATTCAGTCAAGCAGTCAGCATGGTTTTATGAAAGGGAAATCATGTTTGACAAATTTGCTGGAGTTCTTTGAGGATGTAACGAGCAGTGTGGATAAGGGGGAACCAGTGGATGTGGTGTCTTTGGATTTCCAGAACGAATTTGATAAGGTGCCACGTAAAAGTTTACTGCACAAGATAAAAGTTCACAGGGTTGGGGGCATGGATAGAGGAGCGGCCAACTAACAGAAAACAAAGTCGGAATAAATGGTTCATTTTCCGGTTGGCAAACGGTAACTAGTGGGGTGCCACAGGGATCGTTGCTGGGGCCTCAACTATTTACAATCTATATTAATGACTTGGATGAAGGGACCAAGTGTAATGTAGCCAAGTTTGCTGATGATACAAAGATGGGTGGGAAAGCAAGTTGTGAGGAAGACACAAAAAGTCTTCAAAGGGATATAGACAGGCTAAGTGAGTGGGCAAAAATTTGGCAGATGAAGTATAATGTGGGAAAGTGTGAGGTTATCCACTTTGGCAGGAAAAATAAAAAAGCAAATTATTATTTAAATGGAAATTATAAAATGCAGCAGTACAGAGGGACCTGGGAGTCCTTGTGCATGAAACACAAAAAGTATGCAGGTCGAGCAAGTGATCAGGAAGGCCGTATTTAAGGAGGGATATACTTGCATTGGAGGCAGTTCAGAGAAGGTTCACTAGGTTGATTCCGGAGATGAAGGGATTGATTTATTAAGAAAGGTTGAGTAGGTTGGGCCTATAATCATTGGAGTTTAGAAGAATGAGAGGTGATCTTATTGAAACATATGATATTGAGGGCGCTCGACAAGGTGGATGCAGAGAGGATGCTTCCCCTCGTGGAGGAATCTAGAACAAGGAGGCGTAGTTTCAGAATAAGGGGTCGCCCATTTAAATTTCTTCTCTCAAAGGGTCGTAAATCTGTGGAATTCTCTGCCCCAGAGATCTGTGGAGGCTAGGTCATTGAATATATTTAAGGTAGCAATAGACAGATTTTTGCGCGACAAGGGAGTGAAGGGTTATAGGGAGTGGGCAGGGAAGTGGAGCGGAGTCCATGATCAGATCAGCCATGATCTTATTGAATGGCGGAGCAGGCTCGAGGGGCAAAATGGCCTACTCCTGCTCCTACTTCTTATGTCCGTATGCACGTCATTCTCTGTAAAGAGCTTTGAGACATCTAGTGGTTGTGAAACGCGCTTTTTGGTTCTTGTGCCATAACCTAAAAGGCTACGGATCAAGAGCTGGAAAGTGCGATTCGGCTGGATAGCTCTTTGTCGGACGGCACAGACACGATGGACCGAATGGCCTCCTTCTGTGCTGTAAATGTCTATGATTCTACGATGTTACAGGTCTCACCAGCAGCCTCATCTGCCTGATGGTTGACTGACAGCCAAGAGTCCGCGCATGCGCATGCGCATCCGCATCCAGAACAGCTCCCCCTCTCACTCGCCATCGGTAATAACAGCACATGCCCAGAAGACACCGACCGCCCCCTCCCCCCACACTCGGAGCTGCTCCTGCGCATTTATAAGAACCTAAGAAATAGGAACAGGAATGGGCCATACGGTCCCTCAAGCCTGCTCCGCCATTCAATAAGATCATGGCTCATCTGATCATGGAATCAGGTCCACTTCCCCGCCCACTCCCCATAACCCCTTATCGTTTAAGAAACTGTCTATTTTTGTCTTAAATTTATTCAATGTCCCAGCTTCCACAGCGTCTGAGGCAGTGAATTCCACAGATTTACAACCCTCAGAGAGAAGAAATTTCTCCTCATCTCTGTTTTATATGGGCGGCCCCTTATTCTAAGATCATGCCCTCTAGTTCTAGTCTTCCCCATCAGTGGAAACATCCTCTCTGCATCCACCTTGTCAAGCCCCCTCATAATCTTATACATTTCGATAAGATCACCTCTCATTCTTCTGAATTCCAATGAGTAGAGGCCCAATCTACTCAACCTTTCCTCATAAGTCAACCCCCTCATCCCCGGAATCAACCTAGTGAACCTTCTTTGAACTACCTCCAAAGCAAGTATATCCTTTTGTAAATATGGAAACCAAAACTGCACACAGTATTCCAGGTGTGGGCTCACCAATACCTTGTATAGCTGTAGCAAGACTTCCCTGCTTTTATACTCCATCCCCTTTGCAATAAAGGCCAAGATACCATTGGCCTTCCTGATCACTTGCTATACATGCATACTATCTTTTTGTGTTTCATGCACAAGTACCCCCAGGTCCCACCATATTGCAGCACTTTGCAATCTTTCTCTATTTAAATAATAACTTGCTCTTTGATTTTTTTCTGCCAAAGTGCATGACCTCACACTTTCCGACATTATACTCCATTGCCCAATCACTTAGCCTGTCTATGTCCTTTTGCAGACTGTTTGTGTCCTCCTCACACATTGCTTTTCCTCCCATCTTTGTATCATCAGCAAACTTGGCTACATTACACTTGGTCCCTTTTTCCAAGTCGTTACTATAGATTGTAAATAGTTGGGGTCCCAGCACTGATCCCTGCGGCACCCCACTAGTTACTAGTTGTCAACCAGAGAATGCCAACTCGGATCCTTTCGTGTGGCGTCGGCACGAGGCTTTCTGGGGAAAAGCTATTGTGTCTGTTAAGGAAGTGGCCCTAGAAATAGTGGATGCATTGGTGATCATTTTCCAACAGTCTATCAACTCTGAATCAGTTCCTATGGACTTGAGGGTAGCTAATGTAACACCACTTTTGAAAAAGGGAGGGAGAGAGAAAGCAGGTAATTATAGACCGGTTAGCCTAACATCAATAGTGGGGAAAATGTTGCAATCAATTATTAAGGATGAAATAGCAGCGTATTTGGAAAGCAGTGACAGGATCAGTCCAAGTCAGCATGGATTTATGAAGGGAAAATCATGCTCGACAAATCTTCTGGAATTTTTTGAGGATGTAACTAGTAGAGTGGACAAGGGAGAACCAGTGGATGTGGTGTATTTGGACTTTCAAAAGGCTTTTGACAAGGTCCCACACAAGAGACTGGTGTGCAAAATCAAAGCACATGGTATTGGGGGTAATATACTGACGTGGATATAGAATTGGTTGGCAGACAGGAAGCAGAGAGTCGGGATAAACGGGTCCTTTTCAGAATGGCAGGCAGTGACTAGTGGAGTGCCGCAGGGCTCAGTGCTGGGACCCCAGCTCTTTACAACATATATTAATGATTTAGATGATGGAATTGAGTGTATTATCTCCAAGTTTGCAGATGACACTAAACTTGGTGGTGGTGTGATCTGTGAGGAGGACACTAAGAGGCTGCAGAGTGACTTGGACAGGTTAGGCGAGTGGGCAAATACATGGCAATTGCAGTATAATGTGGATAAATGTGAGGTTATCCACTTTGGGGGCAAAAACGCAAAGAGAGAATATTATCTGAATGACGGCAGATTAGGAAAAGGGGAGGTGCAACGAGACCTGGGTGTCATGGTTCATCAATCATTGAAAGTTGACTGGTACAGCAGCCGGTGAAGAATGCGAATTGTATGTTGGCCTTCATAGTTAGGGGATTTGAGTATAGGAGCAGGGAGGTCTTAATGCAGTTGTATAGGGTCTTGGTGACGCCTCACCTGGAATATTGTGTTCAGTTTTGGTCTCCAATCTGAGGAAGGGCGTTCTTGCTATTGAAGGAGTACAGTGAAGGTTCACCAGACTGATTCCCGGGATGGCAGGGCTGACATATGAGGAGAGACTGGATCAACTGGCCTTTATACATTGGAGTTTAGAAGGATGAGAGGGGATCTCATAGAAATATATAAGATTCTGACAGGACGGGACAGGTTAGATGCGGGTGGAATGTTCCCGATGTTGAGAAAGTCCAGAACCAGGGGACACAGACTTAGGAAAAGGGGTAAACCATTTAGGACTGAGATGAGGAGAAACTTCTTCACTCTGAGAGTTGTTAACCTGTGGAATTCCCTGCTGCAGAGAGTTTTTGATGCCAGTTCATTGGATATATTCAAGAGGGAGTTAGATATGACCCTTACGGCTAAGGGGATCAAGGGGTATGGAGAGAAAGCAGGAAAGGGATACTGAGGGACTGATCAGCCATGATCTTATTGAATGGTGCTGCAGGCACGAAGGCCGAATAGCCTACTCCTGCACCTATTTTCTATGTTTCTATGTTAAAGTGTCATGATCGGTGATGCAAAGTGAGTTTCCTCTGCTCCAATTGGGTAGAGAATTGCGCGGGGTGGGGGGGGAATAGGGAGAGAATAAAGGGAAATTGAAACCTGAGAGTCCGCCTATCCGATCCCGAGTGGAGCTTCTTCAGTTTGGTGGCGCACGCTCGAGGAATACGTGACCCGGGCCCACGGCCTGATTGATGGGAGCTTCCGGCCAATGGTGAGTGGGCGGGGCGGGTCTGGTGGAGTGAGCCGGCGGCGGATCCTCCAACCAATCGGGGAGCCCGAGGGGCGGGACTTGCATCGGCTGATCTTCAACAACAACTTGCATTTATATAGCGCCCTGAACGGAATAAAACATCCCAAGGCACTTCACAGAAGTGTTTATAAGACAAAACAAATTAATTTGACACCGAGCCACAAAAGAAGAAATTAAGGCAGATGACCAAAAGCTTGGTCAAAGAGGTTAAATGAGGAAAAAGAGGTAGAGAGGTTTAGGGAGGGCGAGCCAGAGCTTGGGGCCTTGGCAACAGAAGGCACGGCCACCAATGATTGAGCGATTATAATCAGGGAAGCTCAAGAGGGCAGAATTTGAGGAGATCTCGTGGAGCTGTGAGGCTGGAGTTGCTATCAGAGATAGGGAGGGGCGAGGCTATGGAGGGATTTGTAAACAAGGATGAGAATTTTGAAATCGAGGCGTTGCTTAACTGGGAGCCAATGTAGGTCAGTGGACACAGGGGTGATGGGTGAACGTGACTTGATGCGAGTTAGGACACAGGCAGCCAAGTTTTGAGTTACCTTAAGTTTACATAGGATTGAATGTGAGAGGTCAGCCAGGAGTGCGTTGGAATAGTTAAGTCTAGAGATAACAAAGGGATGGATGAGGGTTTCAGCAGCAGATGAGCTGAGGCAGGGGCGGAGACGGGCAATGTTATGGAGTTGGAAATAGGCAGATTTAGTTATGCGCACGGCAGCAATTTTCTCCAGTCCCTTGTTCGGGGCCTGGAGCCAGGGGAGGCTATGTACCTTTGTTCCCCTTATTGGAGACAACGCTCTTTGTTTCACAACCCACTGGCTCAGTTTTTAATATAGACTTTTTAAATTCATGAATAAAAGCAGATAAACCCCGTGCATCTGTTGAACAAAATATTTAATAGTTGGAGTAAAAGTATTGATTTTCCCTTTGCGAAATGTATTTTTAATTTCAGACAACAACAACTAATATTTATATATGATTCTATGATTTTCCAGAACTCACCAGCAGCCTCATCTGCCTGACGGTTGATTGACAGCCGAGTCTGCGCATGCGCAAGCGGAACTGTGTCCAGCACAGCGACCCTTCTCGGTCGAAATCGGTAATAACCGCGCATGCCCAGAGAAAACCAACCGTCTCCCGTGCTCTGATCCTGTGGCACGGAGAAGTGCGAGGCCTTCCGGGGAAAGACGTTTTAGCCCGTTAAAGAGTCGCGATCGGTGACGCAAACTGGGTAGAGAATCGCGCGGAGGGGAAAGGGAGAGAGAATAAAAGGAAATCCAAACCTCAGAGTCCGCCGATCCATGCCCCGAGCGGAGCTGCTTCAATTTGGCGGAGCACACTCGAGGGACACGTGATCCTGGCCCACGGCCTGATTGACGGAAGCTTCCGACCAATGGGGAGCGGGCGGCGGGTCCTCCAACCAATCGGGGAGTCCGAGGAGCGGGTCTTGCTCTGGTGATTGTGTGACCCGCAGGGCAGCGACTTTCTGCAGTCCCTTGTTCATGGTCTGGTCCCAGGGGACGCTGTGGAGCATTAGAACCTGCCTAAGTAATCAATTGGGTCCAACGTGTAATTCGAGCCATTCTAACGACCTTGCCATAGCACAGAGCTCACAGGACAAACATCACGGGTTAGGACTTTCTTCCTACACACTCTTCCTCAGCGTTTCTGACCTTTTTCCTCACCAACAAGTTTCTGACCTGGACCTTCACCACGGCCCCCCCCCCCCTTGGTTCCTGACCTGCGCAAGATTCTGACCACCCCGTATCTTCTCCACCCCCAAGTTGCCTGACCCCTGCCCAAGTGCCTGAACTGCCCAAGTGCTTGACCTCCCCCCCCAACCAAGTTCCTGACCTCCCCTGCCCACATGCCTGAACTCCCTCCCCCCACTCCCAATGTGCCTGACTCCCTTCACCGCCACCACCCCCCCTCACGAAGTTCCTGACCTTCACCCGCTGCCCAAGTTCCTCCCCCCTCTTGGTTCCTGACCTTCTCCCACAACAAGTTCCTGATCTTTCTACCCTCCCATAGATGGGGCATTGTGTGTGGGTCACAGATTGTAGAGATTTATTCGGTACAAAGTGAATAGTGTCATGATTTCCGGATTTTGTACAGTCCAGTGATGTCACTTGCCACTCACGCACCCAGCTTTTCGAGAAATCAACTGGGTCCAGGGGGAGGAGAGGGAGAACATGGCACGGGTGTAAAGGAGGTGGGGATCGTGTTGGAAGAATGTGATCCGCCTTACCCTCCAGATCATGTTATCACTCTCATCCCCCAATTTAGACCTGGATCATGTTCTTCCCCCATCAGCACAGTGCTCTCTACGCTCTTTACCCCACACCCCCATCCTACTTCCTGACCATCTCTTCCTCCTGTTCCCCTGCCGAGTTCCTGACCTCTTCTCCCCCCCCACCCCCCACCCCACCGAGTTCCTGGCTTCTCTCACCCAACCCACCACGCCGGGTCCCTGACCTTCTCTCGCCCCGAGTCCCTGACCTTCTCTCGCCCCGAGTCCCTGACCTTCTCTCGCCCCGAGTCCCTGACCTTCTCTCGCCCCGAGTCCCTGACCTTCTCTCGCCCCGAGTCCCTGACCTTCTCTCGCCCCGAGTCCCTGACCTTCTCTCGCCCCGAGTCCCTGACCTGACCTTCTCTTCCCCCCCCCCCCGCCTGCCGCTGAGTTCCTGACTTGCTCTTCCCCAGAGTTCCTGACCTCTTTCCCCCTCCCCCCCCCCCACCCGAGTTCCTGACCTCTCTCCCGAGGGTTCCTGACCTTCTCGTCCCCGACCCTTCTGCAAGTTCCTGGCCCTTCGCACCTCTCTCCGCCCAACGATCCCTTCTCTCTTTCCCTTCTGTTCCCCCTCTCTGTCTCCCCTCCGATCCCCTCTGTCTCTCCCCTCCGATCCCCTCTGTCTCTCCCCTCCGATCCCCTCTCTCTCTCCCCTCCAATCCCCTCTGTCTCTCTCTCTCCCCTCCGATCCCCTCCGTCTCTCTCCCCTCCGATCCCCTCCGTCTCTCCCCTCCGATCCCCTCCGTCTCTCTCCCTTCCGATCCCCTCCGTCTCTCTCTCCCCTCCGATCCCCTCCGTCTCTCTCCCCTCCGATCCCCTCTGTCTCTCTCCCCCTGATCCCCTCCGTCACTCTCCCCTCCGATCCCCTCCGTCTCTCCCCTCCGATCCCCTCCTCTCTCCCCTCCGATTCCCCCCTCCCCTCTCTCCCCTCCTCCGATCCCCTCCCCTCTCTCACCTCCCCTCTCTCCCCTCCCCTCTCTCCCCTCCCCTCTCTCCCCTCCCCTCTCCCCTCCTCCGATCCCCCCCTCTCCCCTCCTCCGATTTCCCCCCTCTCTCCCCTCCTCCGATTTCCCCCCTCTCTCCCCTCCTCCGATTTCCCCCCTCTCTCCCCTCCTCCGATTTCCCCCCTCTCTCCCCTCCTCCGATTTCCCCCCTCTCTCTCTCCCCTCTGATTTCCCCTCTCTCTCTCTCTCCCCTCCGATTGCCCCTCGCTCTCGCCCCCCCCTCTCTCTCCCCTCTGATTTCACCCCTCTCTCTCCCCTCCGATCCTCCCTCTCTCCCTTCCGATACCCCCTCTCTTGCACCCTCCCTCCCTGCTCTCTTCCGTGCCTCCCACTTTCTCCCCCTCTCCTCACCCCCCTCTACCTCTCTCTCCCTCTTCTCCTCTCTCTATCTCTCTCCCCTCTGATTACATCTCTTCTCCCCCCCCCCCCCCCAGACACCAATGGATCCAGTGACCTCCCACTGCACATGTGGAGTGGTTATTTGCATGGCGTATTTGGCTCTCTGCACATGCGTGCCCGTTTGGTACTATGCACGCACACTCAATCCGGTCTGGAGCTGGAGGGGTCTTGTGGGTATTGTCGCCACCATTACTGTTGATCCTTTCAACCAACCTGGGCATCAGCTGGGCCTGAAAATCAGCTTCACTGTCCCTGGGCTGGGAAAGATGGAGCTGAGACAGCATTCTCCCTCTTACCCCTTTCTCAACTCCTTTTACAGGGTTTTAGAAGTGGAGCATTTACAGCCAGGAAGCTCAGACCAAATATCACATCAAGATCTGACAGAGTCACTTGATTCATCAGGACTTGAATATCATTGGCCTTTGCACATGGAAGGAGAGAGCAGCGATTGCAGCGTGCACAAATCACACAAGTGTTCCGTGTGTGCACCCGAATTCAGCCGATCGCCTGACCTGGCGAGACACTTACACCGTCACACCGGGGAGAAACCGGGTAAAGGTGGGGACGGCGAGAAGGGAATCAGTTCCCCGTCTGCGTTGGAAGTTAATCGGCACAGTCACACCAGGGACAGTCCATTCATCTGCTCCGTGTGTGGGAAGGGATTTGTTTATTCATCCCATCTGCAAACACACCAGCGGGTTCACACTGGGGAGAGACCATTCACCTGCTCCGTGTGTGGGAAGGGATTCACTAAGACATCCAACCTGCAAACACACCAGCTTGTTCATACTGATGAGAGACCGTTTAAATGTTCTGACTGTGGGAAGAGCTTTAAAAGCTATGGAAATTTGACGACACACCAGCGAGTTCACACTGGGGAGAAGCTATTCACCTGCTCCATCTGTGGGAAGGGATTCGCTCGGTCCTCGAGTCTGCTCGAACACCAGCGAGTTCACACTGGGGAGAGGCCATTCACCTGCTCCAACTGCGGGAAGGGATTCACTCAGTCATCCCACTTGCTGAGACACCAGCGAGTTCACACTGGGGAGAGGCCGTTCACCTGCTCCGAGTGTGGGAAGGGATTCACTCGGTCCTCGAGTCTGCTTGAACACCAGCGAGTTCACACTGGGGAGAGGCCGTTCACCTGTTCAGTGTGTGGGAAGGGATTCACTCAGTCATCTGCCCTGCGGACACACGAGCGACTTCACACTGGGGAGAGGCCATTTAAATGTTCTGACTTTGGGACGAGCTTTAAAAGCTCCCACGAGCTGAAGAAACACCAACTGGAGAGAGCAGGAGAGAAGCCGTTCACCTGCTCTGAGTGCGGGAAACGATTCACTCAGTCATCCCATCTGCTGAGACACCAGCGAATTCACACTGGAGAGAGGCCGTTCACCTGCTCCGTATGTGGGAAGGGATTTGCTCTGCTTTCGAATCTGCTGACACACCAGCGAGTTCACACAAATGAGAGACCATTTGAATGTACTGACTGTGGGAAGAGCTTGAAAAGCTTTGGGGAGCTGAAGAGACACCAGCAAGTTCACACTGGGGAGAGGCCGTTCACCTGCTCCGTGTGTGGGAAGAGATTCACTCGGTCATCCCACCTGCTGAGACACCAGCGAGTTCACACTGTTCTGTAGCGCAGGGCCCTGCAGACAGCTGAGGTGACAAGATAGTGGAATGGATGAATGTTTTATAAATTATTGTACTGCTGGTTAATCTTTAAGACTGTTGTGCTTTTGATTCCCTTGATTTGACTGTTCATGAGAACATAAGATATAGGAGCAGGAATAGGCCATACGGCTTCTTGAGCCTGCTCCACCATTCAATAAGATGATGGCTGATCTTCGAGCTCAACTACACTTTTTCACCATTTAAAAAATATTCTGTTTTTCTATCCTTCCTACCAAAGTGAATCTCCATATCCCTTGATTCTCCTAGAGTCCAAAAACTTATCTATCTCAGCCTTGAATATACTTAAAGACGCAGCATTCACAGCCCTCCTGGAGCAGAGAATTCCAAAGATTTACAACCCTCTGAGTGAAGAAATTCCTCTTCATCGCGGTCTTAAATGGCCGACCCCTTATCCTGAGACTATGTCCCCCCCAGTTCTGGACTCTCCAGCCAGGGGAAACAACCTCTTAGCATCTACCCTGTCAATCCCCTTCAGAATCTTGTATGTCTCAATGAGATCACCTCGTATTCTTCTAAACTCCAGAGAGTATAGGCCCATTTTACACAATCTCTCATCATAAGACAGCCCTCTCATCCCAGGATTCAATCTAGTGAACCTTCATTGCACTGCCTCCATGGCAAGTATATCCTTCCTCGAATAAGGAGACCAAAACTGTGCACAGTACCCCAGGGGTGGTCTCACCAAGGCCCTGTACAATTGTAGCAATTCGTCCTTCCTTTTATACTGCAACCCCCTTGCATTAAAGGCCAACATGCCATTTGCCTTCCTTATTGCTTGCTGTACCTGCATGTTAGCTTTGTGTTTCTTTCCCAAGGACATCCACATCTCTCTGAACACCAACATTTAAAAGTTTCTCACCATTTAAAAAATATTCTGTTTTTCTATCATTCCTACCAAAGTGAATAACCTCACATTTCCCTACATTAACATAGAAACATAGAAAATAGGTGCAGGAGTAGGCCATTCGGCCCTTCTAGTCTGCACCGCCATTCAATGAGTTCATGGCTGAACATTCAACTTCAGTACCCCATACCCCATCTGCCACCTTACTGCCCACTCACTTAGTCTATCTATATATCCCTTTGCAGACTTTTTGTGTTCTCCTCACAGCTTACTGTCCTGCCTAGCTTTGTATCATCAGCAAAATTGGATACATTACACTCGGTCCCTTCATCTAGGACATTAATATAGATTGTAAATAGCTGAGGCCCCAGCACTGATTCTTGCAGCACCCCACTAGTTACAGCCTGCCAACCTGAAAAAGATCCACTTATCCCTACTTTCTGTTTTCTGTCCATTAACCAGCCCTCTATCCATGCTAATACATTACCTCCAATCCCATGAGTCTTATGTCATAACCTTTTATGTGGCACCTTATCAAATGCCTTTCGGAAATCCAAATATACTACATCCACTGGTTCCCCTTTATCGATCGACCCTGCTAGTTACATCCTCAAAAAACTCGAATAAATTTGTCAAACACGATTTCCCTTTCATAAAATCATGCTGACTCTGCCTAATCATGTTATGATTTTCTAAGTGCCCTGATACCACTTTCTTAAGAATGGATTCCAGCATTTTCCCGAGACTGATGTCAGGCCTGTAGTTCCCTGTTTTCTCTCTCCCTCCTTTCTTGAATAGTGGTGTTACATTAGCTACTATCCAATCCACTGGGACCGTTCTAGAATCTAGGGAATTTTGGAAGATCAAAAGCAATGCATCCACTATCTTAATATTCAAGGCTGAGATAGACTTTTGGAGTCAAGGGGAATCAAGGGATATGGAGATCGTGTAGTAAAGTGGAGTTGAGGTCGAAGATCAACCACGATCTTATTGAATGGTGGAGCTGGCTCGAGGGGCCGTATGGCCTACTCCTGCTTCTATTTCTTACGTTCTTATCTCTGCAGCCACCTCTTTTAGAACGACAGGATGTAAAGAAGAAAAGAAAGACTTTCACTGGACATCTCAAAGCACTTTACAGCCAAAGAAGTACTTTTAGAGTGTAGTCACTGTTTTAATGTAGGAAATGCAGCAGCCAATTTGCGCAGAAGCAAGCTCCCACAAACAGCAATGTGATAATGACCAGATAATCTGTTTTTTGTTATGTTGATTGAGGGATAAATATTGGCCAGGACACTGGGGAGAACTCCCCTGCTCTTCTTCGAAATAGTGTCATGGGATCTTTAACATCCATTTGAGAGAGCAGACAGGCCCCTCGGTTTATCATCTCATCCGAAAGACAGCACCTCTGACAGTGCAGCGCTCCCTCAGCACTACACTGGAGTGTCAGCCTAGATTTTTTTTGTGCTGAAGTCTCTGGAGTGGGACTTGAACCCACAACCTTCTGACTCAGAGGCGAGAGTGCTACCCACTGAGCCACAGCTGGCACTGTAGGCCGTCAAGACCAGGGGATTTGTCGGCTTTTAGTGCCATTAGTTTCTCTAGTACTTTTTCTCTACTTATATTAATTACGTTAAGTTCCTTACACTCAATAGACTCTTGGTTCCCCACCATTTTAGATATTCTTTTTATGTCTTCTACTGTTAAGACAGATACAAAATATTTGTTTAACATTTCTGCCATTTCCTTATTCCCCACGGTGTTACATAGAATGTACAGCACAGACACAGGCCATTCAGCCCAACTGGTCCATGCCAGTCTTTATGTTCCATACCCACCCTACTTCAACTAACCCTATCAGCATATCCTCCTGTAATCTTTCTCCCTCATGTGGCTTCCCCTTAAACACATCTATGCTATTCACCTCAACTACTCCTTAAGGTAGTGAGTTTCACATTCTCACCACTCTCTGAGTAAAGATGATTCTCCTGAATTCCCTCCTGGATTTATTAGTGACTATTTTATATTTATGGCCCCATAAATATGATGAAATCCTGTTAAGCTGACCAGTGTGTTGTTATACTTTGTCTTTTTCTGAGGAATGAAACATTACTGAGCCCTTGTACCTGTGTGATGGGATGAAGTGCCAGACAAGTATAGTCACAACATCTGAGTGTGAATCTAATAATAACCTCACAAACCATATAGGTGTGATAACCAGACAGTCTTGTGGTTATAATCTGGTTACAGATGGACTAAATTCCCCGAATTAGCAGGAGTTCAGGAGGCAGTCAACAGATGGGTCCAAATAATCCCATTTCCTGAGCAGCAACCAAGCTTGTGTATAAGAACAGACCACTTAAGCCGTTGTCAGTTGGAACAGACTCGAACAGATCGCGTGCAAATCCACTGTACTTCTGTTCTCCAGATTGAGGGAATTATCACCCGATCTGTGTCATGGAGCGCTCTTAATAAAGCTTGGAGAGATAACTTGTGTTCGTGTGAGCTTGATTTTCTGGGATCTGAACGCCTGGGACTCCAGATCATTGGAGTCAGCCTCAATGTGTGAAAAGGGATTCCCTGGTGTATCCCACCTGCTGACACACCAGAGTGTCTACACCTTGACTGCGGTGGTTCGATTTAAAAGTTCTTCCCTGTTCTCTCAGTACTAGTGTGCAGAGAGAAGCTGATGTTATAGAATCATAGAACACAGTAGGATGACTTTTGGCCCATCGTATTGGTGCTAGCTCTCTGAAAGAGCGATGCAATAAGTCCCACTCCCCTGCTCTTTCCCCACAGCCCTGCAAATTTCTGCTTTCAATTATATATCCAATTCCCTTTTGAAAGTTACTATTGAACAGATGTCTGGCTGAGAATACATCTGAGAATCAGGCTGAATATAGCAAGTTCAGAGGAGAAGTGAAAAAGAAAATAGGGGCAAAGAGAGGGTATGAGAATAGAATGGCAGCCAACATAAAAGGTAATCCAAAAGTCTTCTATATGCATATAAATAGTAAATAGGTAGCAAGAGGAGGGGTGGGGCTGATTAGGGACCCAAAAGGAGAGCTCAGCATGGAGGTACTGGCCATAATTTTCCAATCCTTAGAAATTGGGGTCATGCCAGAGGACTGGAGAATTACAAATGTTACACTCTTATAACAAAGGGTGTAATAAGGAAGTAAAGATAAACACAGCAACAGTTTAACATTGAAAGCTTTTAGAAACAATAATCAGGGACAAAATTAACAGTCACTTGGAAAAGTGTGGATTAATTAAGGAAAGCAAGCACAGATTTGTTAAAGACAAATCGTGTTTAACCAATTTGATCAAGTTTTTTTGATGAGGTAACAGAGGGTTGATGAGGGCAATGTAGTTGTCGTGGTGTACATGAATTTCCAAAAGGCATTCGACAAAGTGCCACACAATAGGCTTTCCAGCAAAGTTAATGCCCATGGAATAAAGGGGACAGTGGCAGCAGGGATAAGAAATTGGCTAAGTGACAGGACACAGAGTAATGATGAATAGTTGTTATTAAGACTGGATGAAGGTATACAGTGGTGCTCCCCAGGTATCGGTACGAGGACCACTGCTTTTCTTGATATAAACTGTTATTATGCAACATCTTGTAATCAGCATTCTACCGCCACCAGAGGGCGCATCTGCTGGAGTCCCAAGGGATCTCAGCATCCCTTGGGAGCACTGCATATAAGCAGGTCTCCCATGCTGTGCCAGCACTCTGGAGTCAGAATAAAGAGACTAAGGTCACACTTACTCAACTCACATTGCTTTATTTGAGACATAACAACTAACGACAAGTAATAGATAACGAACCATCACGCAAAAATGCAGAGAACTGTTGGTATCCTGGAGAAATTCTCAGAAGGTGATGATTGGGAAGCCTTTGTGGAGCGACTCGACCAATACTTCGTGGCCAACGAGCTGGAAGGGAATGTGAACGCTGCCAAACAAAGGGTAATCCTCCTCACCGTCTGTTAGGCAACAACCTTTGGCCTCAGGAAGAATCTTCTTGCTCCTGTGAAACCAACAACCAAATCGTTTGAAGAACTGTGTACATTGGTCCGGGAGCACCTAAATCCGAAGGAGAGTGTTCTGATGGCAAGGTATCCATTTTATACATGTCAACGGTCTGAAGGCCAGGAAGTGGCGAGCTATGTCGCCGAACTAAGGTGCCTTGTAGGACATTGCGAATTCGGTGGATTCCTGGAGCAATAGATTTTTTTTGTGCTTGGCATTGGCCATGAGGTTATCCTTCGCAAACTATTGACTGTTGAAACACCGAACCTGAGCAAAGCCATAACGATAGCCCAGGCATTTATGTCCACCAGCGATAACACCAAACAAATTTCGCAACACAAAGATGCATCGGCAAGTACTGTACACAAAGTAACGTCATTTTCAGGCAGGAATGCATATGGCAGAATGTACACGCCTGCAGCTGCATGACCTCAGATTGCTCAGAGTCCGTCATCAAGCGTGAATGTGAGGCAATTAACACCTTGTTGGTGCTCCGGAGGTGATCATCGAACCCATCAATGCCGCTTCAAACACTATGCATGCAAAGGTTGTGGAACAATGGGACACCTCCAGTGAATGTGCAGATGAGCTGCAAACCCTGCAAACCACCACGTTGCAGAGGAAGACCGATCCATGGCGGATTAAACTGAACTAGACACTCGAACCAAGGAGGCAGAAGTGTACGGGGTACACACCTTCACCATGAAATGTCCACCGATCATGTTGAAAGTTGAACTGAACGGAATTCCAGTATCCATGGAATTGGACACGGGTGCGAGTCAGTCTATCATGAGCAAAAAGGACTTCGAGAGGTTGTGGTGCAACAAGGCACAAAGGCCCAAGCTGAGCCCTATTCATACCAAGCTGAGAACTTACACTAAAGAGCTGATCCCTGTAATTGGCAGTGTAGCAGTAAAAGTCTCCCATGATGGAGCGGTGCATGAACTACCACTCTGGATTGTACCAGGAGATGGCCCCACACTGTTTGGCAGAAGCTTGCTGGGAAAAATCCGCTGGAACTGGGACGACATCTGAGCGCTTTCGTCCGTCGGTGACGCCTGATGTGCCCAGGTTTTGAGCAAGTTCCCGTCGTTGTTTGAGCCAGGCATCGGAAAATTCTCTGGGGTGAAGGTGCAGATCCACTTGGTTCCTGGTACACGACCCATCCACCACAAGGCACGTGTGGTGCCATACATGATGCGAGAGAAAGTGGAGATCGAGCTGGACAGGCTGCAATGAGAGGGCATCATCGCACCGGTTGAGTTCAACGAGTGGGCCAGTCCGATCGTTCCGGTTCTCAAAGGCGATGGCACGGTCAGAATTTGTGGGGACTACAAAGTAACGATTAACCTTTTTTTGTTGCAGGACCAGTACCCGCTACCCAAGGCAGACAACCTATTTGCGACGCTGGCAGGAGGGAAGGTATTCACCAAGTTGGACCTGACCTTGGCCTACATGACGCAGGAGCTGGCAGAATCTTCGAAAGGCCTCACCTGCATCAACACACACAAAGGTCTGTTCATCTACATTAGATGCCTGTTTGGGATTCGATCGGCCGTGGCTACTTTTCAAAGGAACATGCAGAGTCTTCTAAAGTCGGTTCCGCGCACCGTGGTTTTCCAGGACGACATATTGATCACAGGTCGGGACACCATCGAACACTTGCAGAACCTGGAAGAGGGCCTAAGGCGGCGAGATCATTTGGGACTCAGGTTGAAACGCTCGAAGTGTGTTTTCCTGGCATCAGAGGTTGAGTTCTTCGGGAGAAGAAGCACGGTAGACAGCATCAGACCCACCGACGCCAAAACGGAGGCCATCAAGAACGCGCTGAGACCACAGAACGTGATGGAGCTTCGGTTGTTCCTGGGACTCCTCAATTATTTTGATAATTTCCTACCCGGGTTAACCCCTACCTATGTTACTATGCAAGGGAGTTGACTGGGTATGGGGGAAATCACAAGAGGCTGCTTTTGAGAAAGCCAGAAATCTGTTATGTTCCAACAAAGTGCTTGTTCTGTAAGACCCATGTAAATATTTAGTATTAGCTTGCGATGCATCTTCGTACGGGGCCGGGTGTGTGTTACAACAAGCAAACAAATTCGAAACATTGCAACCGGTCGCTTATGCATCCAGGAGTTTGTCCAAGGCCGCTAGGGCCTACAGCATGATTGAAAAAGAAGCTCTAGCATGAGTTTACGGGGTGAAAAAAATGTACCAGTATCTGTTTTGGCTTAAGTTCGAGTTAGAAACTGACCATAAGCCGCTCATATCGCTATTCTCAGAGAGCAAAGGTATTAATACCAATGTCTCTGCTCGCATCCAAAGATGGGCGCTCACGCTGTCTGCATATAACTATGTAATTCGCCACAGGCCAGGCACAGAGAACTGCACTGATGCTCTCAGTCGGGTGGAAATAGCATAGCCTGCAGACTTGCTCTTGGTTATGGATGCATTTGAAAATGAGGTCACCCATTACAGCCCACCAGATCAGGACCTGGACCAGCCAGGATGCTTTAATAATGTCTGTAAGCATGTCCACTGCCACCATCGAAAAGCTACGAGCCATGATTGCCACGCACGGCCTGCCTGATGTCCTTCTCAGTGACAATGGGCCGTGCTTCACCAGCGCTGAATTCAAGGAAGTCATAGAAACATAGAAACATAGAAAATAGGTGCAGGAGCAGGCCATTCAGCCCTTCTAGCCTGCACCGCCATTCAATGAGTTCATGGCTGAACATGAAACTTCAGTACCCCCTTCCTGCTTTCTCGCCATAACCCTTGATCCCCCGAGTAGTAAGGACTTCATCTAACTCCCTTTTGAATATATTTAGTGAATTGGCCTCAACTACTTTCTGTGGTAGAGAATTCCACAGGTTCACCACTCTCTGGGTGAAGAAGTTTCTCCTCATCTCGGTCCTAAATGGCTTACCCCTTATCCTCAGACTGTGACCCCTGGTTCTGGACTTCCCCAACATTGGGAACATTCTTTCTGCATCTAACCTGTCTAAACCCGTCAGAATTTTAAACGTTTCTATGAGGTCCCCTCTCATTCTTCTGAACTCCAGTGAATACAAGCCCAATTGATCCAATCTTTCTTGATAGGTCAGTCCCGCCATCCCGGGAATCAGTCTGGTGAACCTTCGCTGCACTCCCTCAATAGCAAGAATGTCCTTCCTCAAGTTAGGAGACCAAAACTGTACACAATACTCCAGGTGTGGCCTCACCAAGGCCCTGTACAACTGTAGCAACACCTCCCTGCCCCTGTATTCAAATCCCCTCGCTATGAAGGCCAACATGCCATTTGCTTTCTTAACCGCCTGCTGTACCTGCATGCCAACCTTCAATGACTGATGTACCATGACACCCAGGTCTCGTTGCACCTTCCCTTTTCCTAATCTGTCACCATTCAGATAATAGTCTGTCTCTCTGTTTTTACCACCAAAGTGGATAACCTCACATTTATCCACATTATACTTCATCTGCCATGCATTTGCCCACTCACCTAACCTATCCAAGTCACTCTGCAGCCTAATAGCATCCTCCTCGCAGCTCACACTGCCACCCAACTTAGTATCATCCGCAAATTTGGAGATACTGCATTTAATCCCCTCGTCTAAATCATTAATGTACAATGTAAACAGCTGGGGCCCCAGCACAGAACCTTGCGGCACTCCACTAGTCACTGCCTGCCATTCTGAAAAGTACCCGTTTACTCCTACTCTTTGCTTCCTGTCTGACAACCAGTTCTCAATCCACGTCAGCACACTACCCCCAATCCCATGTGCTTTAACTTTGCACATTAATCTCTTGTGTGGGACCTTGTCGAAAGCCTTCTGAAAGTCCAAATATACCACATCAACTGGTTCTCCTTTGTCCACTTTACTGGAAACATCCTCAAAAAATTCCAGAAGATTTGTCAAGCATGATTTCCCTTTCACAAATCCATGCTGACTTGGACCTATCATGTCACCATTTTCCAGATGCACTGCTATGACATCCTTAATAATTGATTCCATCATTTTACCCACTACTGAGGTCAGGCTGACCGGTCTATAATTCCCTGTTTTCTCTCTCCCTCCTTTTGAGATCAAGGATGTCACATCTGCCCCATTCAAACCCGCATCCAACGGCCAGGCAGAATGGGCAGTCCAAACCATCAAGCAAAGCTTGAAACACGTGTCGGAAAGCTCCCTGCAGATCCGTCTGTACCAAGTCCTGCTCAGCCACCGCACAAGACCTCACTCGCTCACCGGGGATCCCCCTGCCGAACTGCTCATGAAAAGGGCATTCAAAACACGGCTCTCTCTAGTCCACCCTGATCTCCATGATCACGTCGAGGGCAGGCGGCATCAACAAAGCATGTACCATGATCGCACAAATTTGTCACGTGATGTTGAAGTCAATGACCCTGTATTTGTACTCAACTATGGACATGGTCCCAAATGGCTTGCTGGCACTGTTGTAGCCAAAGAAGGGAGTAGGGTGTTTGAGGTAAAACTTTCAAATGGACTAACTTACAGAAAGCATTTGGACCAAACCAAACTGCGATTCACAGACAGCCACGAGCAACCTGAAGAGGACAACACTAACTTCGACTCTCCGATACACAAACAAGTGGCAACCGACATCACGGTTGACCACAAAGCTAAACTCATCATCCCCAGCAGCCCAGCAAGGTGAAGGGTCCACAGCCGGATAGGGAATGGAAGACCAGCAGGAAGAGTAGTGCAAGGGGGGTGGTGCAGGGGTCCCCTGTGGTCATCCCCCTGCAAAACAGATACACTGCTTTGAGTGCTGTTGGGGGGGATGACTCATCAGGGGAGGGCAGCAGCGGCCAGGTTCATGGCACCATGGCTGGCTCTGTTGCACAGGAGGGCGGGAAAAAGAGTGGGAGAGCGATAGTGATAGGGGATTCAATTGTAAGGGGAATAGATAGGCATTTCTGCGGCCGCAACCGAGACTCCAGGATGGTATGTTGCCTCCCTGGTGCAAGGGTCAAGGATGTCTCGGAGCGGGTGCAGGACATTCTAAAAAGGGAAGGAGAACAGCCAGTTGTCGTAGTGCACATTGGTACCAACGACATAGGTAAAAAAAGGGATGAGGTCCTACTAAACGAATTTAAGGAGCTAGGAGCTAAATTAAAAAGTAGTACCTCAAAAGTAGTAATCTCAGGATTGCTACCAGTGCCACGTGCTAGTCAGAGTAAGAATCGAAGGATAGCGCATATAAATATGTGGCTTGAACAGTGGTGCAGCAGGGAGGGATTCAAATTCCTGGGGCATTGGAACCGGTTCTGGGGGAGGTGGGACCAGAACCAGACAGTCTGCACCTGGGCAGGACCGGAACCAATGTCCTAGGGAGAGTGTTTGTTAGTGCTGTTGGGGAGGAGTTAAACTAATATGGCAGGGGGATGGGAACCAATGTAGGGAGACAGAGGGAAACAAAAAGGAGACAAAAACAAAAGACAGAAAGGAGATGAGGAAAAGTGGAGGGCAGAGAAACCCAAGACAAAAAACAAAAAGGGCCACTATACAGCAAAATTCTAAAAGGACAAAGGGTGTAAAAAAAACAAGCCTGAAGGCTTTGTGTCTTAATGCAAGGAGTATCCGTAATAAGGTGGATGAATTAACTGTGCAAATAGATGTTAACAAATATGATGTGATTGGGATTACGGAGACATGGCTCCAGGATGATCAGGGCTGGGAACTCAACATCCAAGGGTATTCAACATTCAGGAAGGATAGAATAAAAGGAAAAGGAGGTGGGGTAGCATTGCTGGTTAAAGAGGAGATTAATGCAATAGTTAGAATGGACATTAGCTTGGATGATGTGGAATCTATATGGGTAGAGCTGCAGAACACCAAAGGGCAAAAAATTTCATTGGGAGTTGTGTACAGACCTCCAAACAGTAGTAGTGATGTTGGGGAGGGCATCAAACAGGAAATTAGGAGTGCATGCAATAAGGGTGCAGCAGTTATAATGGGTGACTTTAATATGCACATAGATTGGGATAACCAAACTGGAAACAATACGGTGGAGGAGGATTTCCTGGAGTGCATAAGGGATGATTTTCTAGACCAATATGTTGAGGAACCAACTTGGGGGAGGCCATCTTAGACTGGGTGTTGTGTAATGAGAGAGGATTAATTAGCAATCCCGTTGTGCGAGGCCCCTTGGGGAAGAGTGACCATAATATGGTGGAATTCTGCATTAGGATGGAGAATGAAACAGTTAATTTAGAGACCAAGGTTCAGAACTTAAAGAAGGGTAACTTTGAAGGTATGAGGCGTGAATTGGCTAGGATTGATTGCCGAATGATACTTAAGGGGTTGACTGTGGATGGGCAATGGCAGACATTGAGAGACCGCATGGATGAACTACAACAATTGTACATTCCTGTCTGTCGTAAAAATAAAAAAGGGAAGGTGGCTCAACCGTGGCTATCAAGGGAAATCAGGGATAGTATTAAAGCCAAGGAAGTGGCATACAAATTGGCCAGAAATAGCAGTGAACTCGGAGACTGGGAGAAATTTAGAACTCAGCAGAGGAGGACAAAGGGTTTGATTAGGGCAGGGAAAATGGAGTCCGGGAAGAAGTTTGCAGGGAACATTAAGATATGTAAAAGTTTCTATAGATATATAAAGAGAAAAAGGTTAGTAAAAACAAATGTAGGTCCCCTGCAGTCAGAATCAGGGGAAGTCATAACGGGGAACAAAGAAATGGCAGACCAATTAAAAAGTACTTTGGTTCGGTATTCACTAAGGAGGACATTAACAACATTCCGGATATAAGAGGGGTCAGAGGGTCTAGTAAGGAGGAGGAACTGAAGGAAATCCTTATTAGTCGGGAAATTGTGTTGGGAAAATTAATGGGATTGAAGGCTGATAAATCTCCAGGGCCTGATGGACTGCATCCCAGAGTACTTAAGGAGGTGGCCTTGGAAATAGCGGATGCATTGACAGTCATTTTCCAACATTCCATTGACTCTGGATCAGTTCCTATCGAGTGGAGGGTAGCCAATGTAACCCCACTTTTTAAAAAAGGAGAGAGAAAAGAGGGAATTATAGACCGGTCAGCCTGACACGGTAGTGGATAAGATGATGGAATCAATTATTAACGATGTCATAGCAGCGCATTTGGAAAGAGGTGACATGGTAGGTCCAAGTCAGCATGGATTTGTGAAAGGGAAATCATGCTTGACAAATCTTCTGGAATTTTTTAAGGATGTTTCCAGTAGAGTGGACAAGGGAGAACCAGTTGATGTGGTATATTTGGACTTTCAGAAGGCTTTCGACAAGGTCCCACACAAGAGATTAATGTGCAAAGTTAAAGCACGTGGGATTGGGGGTAGTGTGCTGACATGGATTGAGAACTGGTTGTCAGAAAGGAAGCAAAGAGTAGGAGTAAATGGGTACTTTTCAGAATGGCAGGCGGTGACTAGTGGGGTACTGCAAGGTTCTGTGCTGGGGCCCCAGCTGTTTACACTGTACATTAATGATTTAGACGAGGGGATTAAATGTAGTATCTCCAAATTTGCGGATGACACTAAGTTAGTTGGCAGTGTGAGCTGCGAGGAGGATGCTATGAGGCTGCAGAACGACTTGGATAGGTTAGGTGAGTGGGCAAATGCATGGCAGATGAAGTATAATGTGGATAAATGTGAGGTTATCCACTTTGGTGGTAAAAACAGAGAGACAGACTATTTATTATCTGAATGGCGACAGATTAGGAAAAGAGGAGGTACAACGAGACCTGGGTGTCATGGTATATCAGTCATTGAAGGTTGGCATGCAGGTACAGCAGGCGGTTAAGAAAGCAAATGGCATGTTGGCCTTCATAGCGAGGGGATTTGAGTACAGGGGCAGGGAGGTGTTGCTACAGTTGTACAGGGCATTGGTGAGGCCACACCTGGAGTATTGTGTGCAGTTTTGGTCTCCTAACCTGAGGAAGGACATTCTTGCTATTGAGAGAGTGCAGCGAAGGTTCACCAGACTGATTCCCGGGATGGCGGGACTGACCTATCAAGAAAGACTCAATCAACTGGGCTTGTATTCACTGGAGTTCAGAAGAATGAGAGGGGACCTCATAGAAACGTTTAAAATTCTGATGGGTTTAGACAGGTTAAATGCAGGAAGAATGTTCCCAATGTTGGGAAAGTCCAGAACCAGGGGTCACAGTCTAAGGATAAGGTGTAAGCCATTTAGGACCGAGATGAGGAGGAACTTCTTCACCCAGAGAGTGGTGAACCTGTGGAATTCTCTACCACAGAAAGTTGTTGAGGCCAATTCACTAAATATATTCAAAAAGGAGTTAGATGTAGTCCTTACTACTCGGGGGATCAAGGGGTATGGTGAGAAAGCAGGAATGGGGTACTGAAGTTGCATGTTCAGCCATGAACTCATTGAATGGTGGTGCAGGCTAGAAGGGCCGAATGGCCTGCTCCTATTTTCTATGTTTCTAAGGCCAGCTGCACAGCAGCCCAGCGAAGACCCAACCAACTCACCTGCATCTGTGTTTGCACCAAGACGATCGACCAGGGAGCGGAAAGCCCCAGATATCGTCTCACCCTGTAAATAAGTGTACTATTGACTTTGGGGGCGGGGGAAGAGAGTGATGTTATGTATGCAACACCTTGTAACCAGCATTCTACCTCCACCAGAGGGCGCATCTGTTGGAGTCCCAAGGAATCCCAGCATCCCTTGGGAGCACTGCATATAAGCAGGCCTCCCATGCTGTGCCAGCACTCTGGAGTCAGAATAAAAAGACTAAGGTCACACTTACTCAAGTCTACAGTACTCGCTCACATTGCTTTATTTGAGACATAACATAAACGACTTGGAAGTGGGTGTACAGGGCACAATTTCTAAATTTGCAGATGACACAAAACTTGGAAGTACAGTGTACAGTGAGGAGGCTAGTGATAGACTTCAAGAGGACAAAGACAGGCTGGTGGAATGGGTGGACACATGGCAGGTGAAATTTAATGCCCAAAAGTGTGAAATGATACATTTTGCTAGAAATTATGGGGAGAGGAAATATAAACCAAAGGATACAAACCTAAAGGAGGTGCATGGACAGAGAGATCTGGGATTATATGTGCACAAATTATTGAGGGTGGCAGGGCAGGTTGAGAAAGCAATTTAAAAACGTTACGGGATCCTGAGCGTCATGAATAGAGGTATAGAGTACAAAAGCGTGGAAGTTATGATGAATCTTTATAAAACACTGGTTAGGCCTCAACTGGAGTACTGTGTCCAATTCTGGGCAGCATACTTTTGGAAGGATGTGAAGGCCTCAGAGAGGGTGCAGAAAAGATTTACGAGAATGATTCCAGGGTTGAGAGATTCAGTTACATGAATAGACTGGAGAAGCTGGGGTTGTTCTCAGAGCAGAGAAGATTGAGAGATTTGATAGAGGTGTTCAAAGACATGTGGGTTCAGAAAAGATAGTGAAACTGTTCCCATTGGCAGAAGGCTCGCGAACCAGATGACACAGATTTAAAGTGATTGGCAAAAGAACCAAAGGCGACACAAGAAAAAACTTTTTTTGCACAGCAAGTGGTTAGGATCTGGAATGCACTGCCTGAATGGGTGGTGAAAGCAGACTCAATCACTGCTATCAAAAGGGAGTTGGATAAGTACCTGAAAGAAACAAAATTGCAGGGCTACGAAGAAAGGGCGGGGATTGCAACTAGCTGAGGTGCTGTTGCAGAGAGCCGACATGAGCTTAATGGGCCGAATGGCCGCCTTCTGTGCTGTAACCATTCTATGATTCTATGAATCTAGTTCCACCACCAATTCAGGCAATGCATTCCATATTATAACAACTTGCTGTGTACAAAATGTCTCCTCATTGCTCCTCTGGATTGTTTTGCCAATTATCTGAAATCTGTGTCCTCCCGTTACTGACCCTCCTGCCAGTGACAACAGTTTCTCCTTGTTTATTCTATTAAAATCCCTCATAATTTTGAACATCTCCATTTAACCTTCTCTGCTACGTTATATTGCCAGCAGAGAACGACTAAAAAAACTATTAACAGAGGGAAGGTAGATTAAGAAAGTAAACTAGCATGAAATATAAAAACAGATAGTAAGAGTTTCTACAGGTACATAAAAAGGAAAAGAGTGGCTAAAGTAAATGTTGGTTCCTGGAGGATGAGACTGGGGAATTAAAAATGGAAAACAGAAAAATGCAGAGCCGTTGAACAAATATTTTGTAACGGTCTTTACGGTAGAAGACACTAAAAACATCACAATAGTGGATAATCAAGGAGCTATAGGTAGGGAGGAACTTAATATGATCACTGTCACTAATGAAGTACTACTAGGCAAAATAATGGGATTAAAGGCGGACAAGTCCACTGGACCTGATGCCTTACATCCTAGGGTCTTAAGAGAAGTGGCTGCAGAGATAGTGGATGCATTGGTTGTAATCTAACAAAATTCCCTGGATTATGGGGCGGTCCCAGCAGATTGGGAAACCGCAAATGTAACGCCCCAATTTCAAAAAGGAGGCAGACAAAAAGCAGGAAACTATAGACCAGTTAGCCTAACATCTGTTGTTGGGACAATGCTGGAATCCATTATTAAGGAAGCAGCAGCAGGATATTTGGAAAAGCATGATTCAATCAAGCAGAGTCAGCATGGTTTTATGAAAGGGAAATCATGTTTGACAAATTTGCTGGAGTTCTATGAGGATGTAATGAGCAGGGTGGATAAGAGGGAACCAGTGGATGCAGTGTATTTGGATTTCCAGAAGGCATTTGATAAGGTGCCACATAAGAGGTTACTGCACAAGATAAAAGCTCACGAGGTTGGAGGTAATATATTAGAATGGATAGAGGATTGGCTAACTAACAGAAAACAGAGAGTCGGGATAAATGGGTTATTTTCCGATTGGCAAACAGTGACTAGTGGGGTGCCACAAGGATCGATGCTGCGGCCTCAACTATTTACAATCTACTTGAATGAAGGAACCGAGTGTAATGTAGCCATGTTTGCTAATGATACAAAGATGGGAAAGCAAATTGTGAGGAGGACACAAAAAATCTGCAAAGGGATATAGACAGGCTTAAATGAATGGGCAAAAGGTTGGCAGATAGAGTTTAATGTGAGAAAATGTGAGGTTATCCACTTTGGCAGAAATAACAGAAAAGCAAATTATAACTTAAATTAAGAAAAATTGCAAAGTGCTGCAGTACAGAGAGACCTGAGGGTCCTTGTGCATGAAACACAAAAAGTCAGTATGCAGGTAGAGCAAGTAATCAGGAAGGCAAATGGAATGTTGGCCTTTATTACAAGGGGGATAGAGTATAAAAGCAGAGAAGTCCTGCTACAGCTGTACAGGGTATTGGTGAGGCCACACCTGGAGTACTGCATACAGTTTTGGTATCCGTATTTAAGAAAGGATATACTTGCATTGGTGGCAGTTCAGAGAAGGTTCATTAGGTTGATTCCAGAGATGAGAGGGTTGACTTATGAAGATAGGTTGAGTAGGTTGGGCCTATGCATATTGGAGTTCCGAAGAATGAGAGGTGATCTTATCGAAACATGTAAGATAATGAGGCGGTTCGACAAGATGGATGCAGTGAGCATATTTCCACTCATAGGGGAACTAAAACTAGTGGGCATAGTCTCAGAATAAGGAGTCGCCTATTTAAAACTATGAGAAATTTCTTCTCTGAGGGTTGTAAATCTCTGCCTTAGAGAGCTGTGGAAGCTGGCTTTGAATAGATTTGTTAGGGATAGACAGATTTTTGAGCGATAGGGGAATAAAGGATTATGGGGAGTGAGCAGGGAAATGGAAATGACAGAGCAGGCTCAAGGGGCCAAATGGCCTACTCCTGCTCCTATTTCTTATGTTCTGTGAATTTTGCTGTCATCGAGGTGCTGGATGCTCGTGCCAGGGGTGTGTAACATTCTATGCTTGTGAGCATCAAGTGCCAGCATCTATCAATCTCTGGTCAGGGACTATCTGTTTAAACTGCCTCACCTGATGTTTTTGACCCACTTATTTCATTCTTAAACATTTCAGAGTTTTTGCAGTGACCGAGGCTGTCTGACACTGCAGGAAATGTGTATTTAAATACGCTTGTGTGGTGAAGCTTCTGGCCCTTTGAAAGGCCGCTCACTGTGGCCCCTCTCCCAGATTCCAGCCCCAGTTCTGTTTTCACTCAGCTGCTCTCACCTGGGGACAACGCGTCACAATCGGCCCCAGCGCACCTGAGCTGGACACCAGACCCCGCCCCTTGCTGCGCCGCCATTGGTTGGAGGACCCGCCGCTCGTTCGCTCCTCCAGCTCGCTCTTCCAATTGGTCCGCGCACCCGTCAGTCAGACTGGGCGCCGAGGTCACGTGCTTTTCTCACTCCGCCCCCTCGCAACACCAGGTGACGGGCGCGGCTGAATCCGCTTCATTCGGTGTCCGGGCAGCTGCCGGCCGATTTTCGGGTTTGTATTTTACTTTCTTTTCTCTCTCTCCGCCCCCACATAGGGTTAAATCGGTTCCGAAAACTCACTTTCTGTCGGTGATTCGGCCTCAACGGCCGACCTTTTCCAGGAGACCCGAGGCCGGATTGCGGGACTTCTGAGCATGCGCGGCCCGAGCAGGCGAGCTGGACATTTAAAGGGGTATTGTTCTGTCTATTGTCCTTAATTCCAGGAACACTGTTCCAGAATCATTCTGGAATTCAAAGATAAACCCCGGCTTCTATTCTCCACTGCTACCCGCCTTCTTAAACCCCTCTCCCCTGTCTCCTCCACTCTTGCCTCCAACAACAAGTGAGGAACTCATGGCTTCTTTGTCTCTTGAGATTGAGACCGTCCGATCAGCCGCCTCTGCGACTTCCCTTCCTTCACCTAGCCCACTGGGCCAAACTTTATCTAAGGCTCCCACCTGCCCTAGCCCTAAACTCATATCTTTCTCCAGTTTATCTCCGACCTCTTCCCCCATGAGACCCACTTCCTGCTCCCTCGACTGTATTCCCACCAAACTTCCTTTTCTGGCTCCCATGTTTGCTGACATAGTTAACAGTTCTCTCTCCTCACATACTGTCCCCTTTCCCTCAAATGTGCCGTCATCACAAAAAAAAAACCTTGACTCCTCCGTCTTTGCAAACTACTGCCCCATCTCCAACCTCCCTTTCCTCTCAAGTCCTTGAACATGTTGTCACCTCCCAAGTCCGTGCCCATCTTTCCTGGAACTCAATGTTTGAATCCCTCCAATCAGGCTTCCGTCCCTGTCACAGTACCCAAACAGCTCTCATCAAAGTCACAAATGATATCCTTTGTGACTGTGACAAAGGTGAACTGCCCCTCCTCATCCTTGTTGGCTTGTCTGTGGACTTTGACACAGTTGACCATCCTCCTCCAACGCCTCTCCACTGTTGTCCAGCTGGGTGGGACTGCACTCGTCTGGTTCTATTCTTATCTATCTAATCGTAGCCAGAAAATCTCCTGCAATGGCTTCTCTTCCCAATCCCTCATCATTACCTCTGGTGTCCCCCAAGGATCTATTCTTGGCCCCCTTCTACTTATCATCTAATATCTACATGCTGCCTCTTGGCGACATTATCTGAAAACGCAGCGTCTGTTTCCACATGTACGCTGATGACACCCAGTTCCATCTCACCACCAATTCTCTCGACCCCTCCATGGTCTCTAAATTGTCATACTGCTTGTCCGATATCCAGTTCTGGATGAGCAGAAATTTTCTCCGATTAAATATTGGGAAGACCGAAGACATTGTTTTCGGTCCCCCGCCACAAACTCCATTTCTTAGCCACTAACTCCATCCTTCTTCCTGACATCTGTCTGAGGCTGAACCACACTGTTCACAAACTTGGCGTCATATTTTACCCTTAAATGAGCTTCCAACCACATATCTGCAAAATAACTAAGACCGTTTATTTCCACCTCCGTAACATCGCCTGTCTCCACCCTTGCCTCAGCTCATCCGCTGCTGAAACCCTCATCCATGCCTTGTTACCTCTAAACCTGACTATTCCAATGAATTCCTGGCTGGCCTCCCACATTCTGCCCTATATAAACTTGAGGTCATCCAAACTCGGCTGCCCGTGTCCTAACTCACACCAAGTCCCGTTCACCCATCACTCTTGTTCTCGCTGATCTACATTGGCTCCCAGTTAAACAAAACCTTGATTTCAAAATTCTCATCCTTGTTTTCAAATCCCTCCATGGCCTCGTAGCCTCCCTATCTCTGTAACCTCCTCCAGCCCCACAAGACCCCGAGATATCTGCACTCCTCTCATTCTGCCCTGTTGAGCATCTATGATTATCATCGCTCAACTATTGGTGGCCATGCCTTCAGCTGCCTAGGTCCTAAGCTCGGGAATTCCCCGCCTCAACCTCTCCGTGCCTCTGCCTCTCTTTCCTCCTTTCTTCTTCTTCTTCGTAGGCAGTCCCTCGGAGTTGAGGATGACTTGCTTCCACACTAAAATGAGTTTTCAGGTGACTGATGAGTCCAATGCAGGACCTACAGTCTCTGTCACAGATGGGGCAGATGCTGGTTGGAGGGACGGATGGGTGGGGGGCTTGTGTTGTTGCGCGCTCCTTCGGCTGTTTGCGCTTGGCTTCTACTTGCTGCCGGCGAAGAGACTCGAGGTGTTCGACAACCTTCCTGGATGCTCCTCCTCCACTTTGAGCGGTCTTGGGCCAGGGATTCCTAGGTGTCGGTGGGGATGTTGCACTTTTTCAAGGATTCTTTGAGGGTGTTCTTGAAAAGTTTCCTCTGCCCAC
Organism: Pristiophorus japonicus; assembly: GCF_044704955.1. NCBI lineage: Eukaryota > Metazoa > Chordata > Chondrichthyes > Pristiophoridae > Pristiophorus > Pristiophorus japonicus. The sequence continues at coordinate 50,499,259 of NC_091978.1, forward strand.
TTGGGGCTCGCTTGTCGTGTTGGATCTCCGAGTAGAGCGCTTGTTTTGGGAGTTTCGTATCGGGCATGAGGACGACGTGGCCCATCCATCAGAGCTGATCGAGCATGGTCAATGCTTTGATGTTGACTTGACTGAGAACACTAACGTTGGTGTGCCGATCCTGCCAATGGATTTGCAGGATCTTGCGGAGTCAGCGTTGGTGGTACTTCTCCAGTGCTTTGAGGTGCCTGCTGTACATAGTCCATGTTGCTGAAGCATATGGGAGGACGAGTATCACTACTGCTCTGCAGACCATGAGCTTGGTGCCGGGTTTGAGGTCCTGGTCTTCAAACACTCTCTTCCTCAGGCAACCGAAGACTGTACTGACACACTGAAGGCGGTGTTGGACTTCCTCATCGACATCTACCCTTGTTGACAGTAGGCTCCCGAGATATGGAAAGTTGTCCACGTTGTCCAAGGCCTCATCGTGGATTTTGATAATTGGGAGGCAGTAGTCTGTGGCGGGGACAGGTTGGGAGAGAACCTTTGTCTTACGCATGTAATGCCCATGCTCTCGTACACTTCGGTGAAGGTGTTGATGATGGTTTGGAGTTCGGCCTCCGAGTGTGCGCAGACCAAGCGTCATCTGGATACTGTAATTCAATGATAGAGGATGTGACGACCTTGGATCTGGACTGTATGCGACGGAGGTTGAACACTTTCCCGTTTGTTCTGTAGATTAACTCCACTCCAGCGGGAAGCTTTCTGAGGGTGACATGGAGCTTTGCAGCAAGGAAGATCAAGAAGAGCATTGGTGCGATGACACAGCCTTGCTTGACCCCAGTCCAAACGTGAATTGGATCTGTGGTGGATCCGTTGGTCAGGATCACGGCTTGCATATCGTCATGAAACTTTTGAGGGCAGCCGAATTTGAGGAAGAGACTCCATAATCCCTCATGGTTGACAGTGTTGAATGCGTTTGTGAGGTCAAAGAAGGCCATGTACAGAGGTTGGTGCAGTTCCCTGCATTACTCTTGAATTTGAGGCGCGGTGAAGATCATGTCCATTGTGCCACTTAGTGGGCGGAATCCACATTGTGACTCTGGGAGGAGCTCTTCAGCCACAGGGAGAAAGCAATTGAGGAGGATTCTTGGGATGACTTTCCCTGTGGCAGACAGCAAGGAGACTTCTCTGTAATTACCCCAATCGGACTTGTCACCTTTCTTGAAGATGGTCACGTTACGGCATCTCTGAGAACCTCTGGCATGCTCGCCTCCTTCCAAATACGAGAAATGAGTTCATGTATTCACGCCAGAAGTGCTTCTCCGCCATGCTTTAGTGCTTCGGCAGGGATTTCATCTGCTCGTGAGGCCTTTTTGTTCTTCAGTTGTCGGATTGCCTTTTCAATCTAATGCCGGGCTGGGGTTGTGCTGAGGTGGTGGTGGGTAACATGTTGTAGGATGGAGTCGAGAACACTCACGTTGAAGACAGAGTCTCGGTTAAGGAGATCTTCGAAGTGCTCCTCCCAGCGGGCACTGACTGCCTCTCTGTCCTTGATGAGTACCCCTCCGTTCTTGGCCTACAGTGGGATAGGACCTTGCGTGCTTGGGCCGTAGGTGGTCTTGACTGCGCTAAAGAATCCACGCACATCATGGTTGTTGGCTAGTTGCTGGATCTCCTGCGCTTTCTCCACCCACCATCTGTTCTTTAAGTCGAGAGTTTTTTGTTGGACCTCGGCCTTCAGACGTCTGTAGAGCTGTTTTCTTGCTCTCTAGTTGTGTTCCTGTTTCCAGTTCAAGAATGCCTTGCATTTGCAGTTTATTAGCTCCTGGTTGTTCTTATCAAACCAGCCTTGATGTTTCCTGGTCAGGTGGCCGAGCGTTTCTTCACAGGTGCTAATTTTGGAGGCCTTAAGGGCAGACCAGGCGCTGTGGATATTCTGCGTCTCTGGATCACTGGTGGTCGACAAGTTGGCAGTGAGGTGCTGGCTGAATAGGGCTTTCTTAGCAGGATCTTTGAGTGCTCCAGCATTGATATTCTTGCGGCATTGCTTCTGTTGCCGCTGCTGTCTTGGGGTTACATTGATGGAGATGACGGAGCGGATTAGGCGGTGGTCCAGCCAGCAGTTGTCAGCTCCTGTCGTGGCGCAGGTGATGCACATGTGCTTGCGATCCCTTGCTCGGACGATGACGTATTCTAGCAGATGCCAGTGCTTGGAGCGAGGGTGTTGCCATGAAGCCTTGTACTTGGCTCTCTGATGGAACAAGGTGTTGGTAATGACAAGGCCATGTTCTAAGCATTTTGTCAGGAGGAGGGTACAGTTGGAGTTGGTTTTCCATATCCCCTCTCTGCCGATCACATCTCCCCAGAGATCTGTGTCCTTACCAACTCTGGCATTGAAGTCGCCAAGGAGGATCAGCCTGTTGCCCGTTGGGACTCAGGACAGGGATTGTTCAAGGCTGGAATAGAATTCCTCTTTGGTCTTGTCTGTAACTTCCAGTGTTGGGGTGTATGCACTGATGACTGTAGCGCACTGGTTCCGGGCTCGGGTGAACTGAAGAGTCATGAGGCGTTCATTTATCCCGCAAGGGGAGTCTCTGAGACATCCAACTAGCTCATTTTTTATGACGAAGCCTACGCCATGGAGGCGGCATTTTCCTCCTTTGGTTTACCTTTCCAGAAGAAGGTGTAACCACCACCGTGTTCTCTGAGCTGGCCTTCCACTGCCTGCCGAGTCTTACTTAGGGCGGCGATGTCTACGTTGAAACTTCTGAGTTCCCGGGCAACGATGGCAGTGCGGCGTTCCAGTCTGTTGCTGTTGGGGTTGTCTATGAGGGTCCTGACATTTCAGGTCCCGATAGTCATTTTAAAAGGATGGAAGATGCGTGTGTGTGAATTCTTTTAACGTGGGGTGGCCGTTGCACACCAGCTACCACAAGGGCTTGACAGAGCAAGATCTTGATCTATAGGGGCTATAGGGAGGAACTTAAAACAATCACTATCACTAAAGAAGTAGTACTCGGCAAAATAATGGGACTAAAGGTGTACAAGTTTCCTCCACCTGATGCCTTGCATCCTAGGACCTGAAAAGAAGTGGCTGCAGAAATAGTGGATGCATTGGTTGTAATTTACTAAATTTCCTTGGATTCTGGGGAGGTCCCAACGGATTAGAAAACAGTAAATGTAATGCCCCTATTTTTTTTTAAAAAGGAAGCAGACTGAAAGCAGGAAACTACAGACCAGTTAGCCTAACATCCGTAGTTGGGGAAAATGCTAGAGTCTATTATTAAGGAAGCAGTAGCAGGACATTTGGAAAAGCATATTTCAATCAAGCAAAGTCAGCATGGTTTTATGAAAGGGAAATCATGTTTGACAAATTTCCTGGAATTCTTTGAGGATGGATAAAGAGGAACAAGTGGATGTGGTGTACGTGGATTTCCAGAAGGCATTCGATAAGGTACTACATAAAAGGTTACTGTACAAGATAAAAGTTCACGTGGTTGGGGGTAATATATTGGCATGGATAGAGCATTGGGTAACTAACAGAAAACAGAGAGTCGGGATAAATGGGTCATTTTCCAGTTGGCAAACAGTGACTAGTGGGGTGCAGCATGGATCAGTGCTGGGGCGTCAACTATTTACAATCTACATTAATGACTTGGATGAAGGGACCGAGTATAATGTAGCCAAGTTTGCTGATGATACCAAGATGGGTGGGAAAGCAAATTGTGAGGAGAACACAAACAATCTGCAAAGGGATATAGACAGGCTAAGTGAGTGGGCAAAAAGTTGCCAGATGGAGTACAATGTGAGGTTATCCACTTTGGCAGAAAGAATAGAAAAGCTCATTATTTTTTTAAATGGAGAAAAATTGTAAAGTGCTGCAGTACAGAGAGACCTTGTGCATGAAACACAAAGTTAGTATGCAGGTACAGCAAATAATCAGGAAGGCAAATGGAATGTTGGCCTTTATTGCAAGGGGGATAGAGTATAAAAACAGAGAAGCCCTGCTACAACTATACAGGGTATGGGTGAGGTCACACCAAGAGTACTGCGTATAGTTTTGGTCTCCGTATTTAAAAAAGGATATTACTTGCATTGGTGGCAGTTCGGAGAAGGTTCACTAGGTTGATTCCAGAGATGATAGTTAGAATAAATACGTGGCTTGAGCAGTGGTGCAAGAGGGAGGGATTCATATTCCTGGGATATTGGAACCAGTTATGGGGGAAGTGGGACCTGTACAAAAGGAACAGTCTGCACTTGGGCAGGACTGGAACTGATGTCCTGGGGGTAACATTTGCTAATGCAGTTTGGGAGTGTTTAAACTAATATGGCAGGGGGATGGGAACCTATGCAGCAAGACAGGGCGAAGTAACATGGAGTCAGAAACAGATGGTAGAAAGGTAAAAAGCAACAGTGAAAGGCTGAGTAAACCAAGGCAAGAAACAAAAAGGGCCACACAACATCATAATTCTAAAAGGATAAAGGGTGTTTTAAAAAAAAAACGCCTGAAGGCTTTGTGTCTTAATGCAAGGAGTATCCGTAATAAGGTGGATGAATTAACTGCAAATAAATGTTAACAGATGTGATTGGGATTACAGAGACGTGGCTCCAGGATGATCAGGGCTGGGAACTCAACATCCAAGGGTATTCAACATTCAGGAAGGATAGAATAAAAGAAAAAGGAGGTGGGGCAGCATTGCTGGTTAAAGAAGAGATTAATGCAATAGTTAGGAAGGACATTAGTTTGGATGATGTGGAACCTATATGGGTAGAGCTGCAGAACACCACAGGGCAAAAAACGTCAGTGGGAGTTGTGTACAGACCTCCAAACAGTAGTAGTGATGTTGGGGAGGGCATCAAACAGGAAATTAGGGGTGCATGCAGTAAAGGTGCAGCAGTTATCATGGGTGACTTTAATATGCACAAAGATTGGGCTAACCAAACTGGAAGCAATACGGTGGAGGAGGATTTCCTGGAGTGCATAAGGGATGATTTTCTAGACCAATATGTCGAGGAACCAACTAGGGGGGAGGAGATCTTAGAGTGGGTGTTGTGTAATGAGAGAGGATTAATTAGCAATCTCGTTGTGCGAGGCCCCTTGGGGAAGAGTGACCATAATATGGTGGAATTCTACATTAGGATGGAGAATGAAACAGTTAATTCAGAGACCATGGTCCAGAAATTAAAGAAGGGTAACTTTGAAGGTATGAGGCGTGAATTGGCTAGGATAGATTGACGAATGATACTTAAGGGGTTGACAGTGTATGGGCAATGGCAGACATTGAGAGACCGCATGGATGAACTACAACAATTGTACATTCCTGTCTGGCATAAAAATAAAAAAGGGAAGGTGGCTCAAACGTGGCTATCAAGGGAAATCAGGGATAGTATTAAAGCCAAGGAAGTGGCATACAAATTGGCCAGAAATAGCAATGAACTGGGAGAAATTTATAACTCAGCAGAGGAGGACAAAGGGTTTGATTAGGGCAGGGAAAATAGAGTATAAGAGGAAGCTTGCAGGGAACATTAAAATGGACTGCAAAAGCTTCTATAGATATGTAAAGAGAAAAAGATTAGTAAAGACAAATGTAGGTCCCCTGCAGTCAGAATCAGGGAAAGTCATAACGGGGAACAAAGAAATGGCAGACCAATTGAACAAGTACTTTGGTTCGGTGTTCACGAAGGAGGACACAAACAACCTTCCGGATATAAAAGGGGTCAGAGGGTCTAGTAAGAAGGAGGAACTGAGGGACATCCTTATTAGTCGGGAAATTGTGTTGGGAAAATTGATGGGATTGAAGGCCGATAAATCCCCAGGGCCTGATGGACTGCATCCCAGAGTACTTAAGGAGGTGGCCTTGGAAATAGCGGATGCATTGACAGTCATTTTCCAACATTCCATTGACTCTGGATCAGTTCCTATCGAGTGGAGGGTAGCCAATGTAACCCCACTTTTTAAAAAAGGAGGGAGAGAGAAAACAGGGAATTATAGACCGGTCAGCCAGACATCGGTAGTGGGTAAAATGATGGAATCAATTATTAAGGATGTCATAGCAGTGCATTTGGAAAGAGGTGATATGATAGGTCCAAGTCAGCATGGATTTGTGAAAGGGAAATCATGCTTGACAAATCTTCTGAAATTTATTGAGGATGTTTCCAGTAGAGTGGACAAGGGAGAACCAGTTGATGTGGTGTATTTGGACTTTCAGAAGGCTTTCGACAAGGTCCCACACAAGAGATTAATGTGCAAAGTTAAAGCACATGGGATTGGGGGTAGTGTGCTGATGTGGATTGAGAACTGGTTGGCAGACAGGAAGCAAAGAGTAGGAGTAAATGGGTACTTTTCAGAATGACAGGCAGTGACTAGTGGGGTACCGCAAGGTTCTGTGCTGGGGCCCCAGCTGTTTACATTGTACATTAATGATTTAGACGAGGGGATTAAATGTAGTATCTCCAAATTTGCGGATGACACTAAGTTGGGTGGCAGTGTGAGCTGCGAGGAGGATGCTATGAGGTTGCAGAGTGACTTGGATAGGTTAGGTGAGTGGGCAAATGCATGGCAGATGAAGTATAATGTGGATAAATGTGAGGTTATCCACTTTGGTGGTAAAAACAGAGAGACAGACTATTATCTGAATGGTGACAGATTAGGAAAAGGGGATGTGCAACGAGACCTGGGTGTCATGGTACATCAGTCATTGAAGTTTGGCATGCAGATACAGCAGGTGGTTAAAAAAGCAAATGGCATGTTGGCCTTCATAGCGAGGGGATTTGAGTACAGGGGCAGGGAGGTGTTACTACAGTTGTACAGGGCCTTGGTGAGGCCACACCTGGAGTATTGTGTACAGTTTTGGACTCCTAACTAGAGGAATTACATTCTTGCCATTGAGGGAGTGCAGCGAAGGTTCACTAGACTGATTCCCGGGATGGTGGGACTGACATATCAAGAAAGACTGGATCAACTGGGCTTGTATTCACTGGAGTGCAGAAGAATGAGAGGGGATCTCATAGAAACGTTTAAAATTCTGACTGGTTTAGACAGGTTAGATGCAGGAAGAATGTTCCCAATGTTGGGGAAGTCCAGAACCAGGGGTCACAGTCTAAAGGATAAGGGGTAAGCCATTTAGGACCGAGATAAGGAGAAACTTCTTCGCCCAGAGAGTGGTGAACCTGTGGAATTCTTTACCACAGAAAGTTGTTGAGGCCAATTCATTAAATATATTCAAAAAGGAGTTGGATGTAGTCCTTACTATTGGGGGGTCAAGGGGTATGGCGAGAAAGCAGGAATAGGGTACTGAGGTTGCATGTTCAACCATGAACTCATTGAATGGCGGTGCAGGCTCGAAGGGCCGAATGGCCTACTCCTGCACCTATTTTCTATGTTTCTATGAAGGGGTTGACTTATGAAGATATGTTGAGTAGGTTGGGCCTTTACACATTGGAGTTCAGAAGAATGAGAGGTGATCTTATCGAAACATGTAAGATAATGAGGCGGTTCGACAAGGTGGATGCAGTCAGGATATTTCCATTCATAGGAGAAACTAAAACTAGTGGGCATAGTCTCAGAAACAAAGAAACATAGAAAATAGGTGCAGGAATAGGCCATTCGGCCCTTCGGCCCTTCGAGTTTGCACCACTATTCAATAAGATCATGGCTGATCATTCACCTCGGTACTGCTTTCCTGCTTTCTTTCCATACCCCTTGATCCCTTTAGCCGTAAGGGCCATATCTAACTCCCTCATGAATAGATCTAACGAATTGGCATCAACAACAACTCTGCGATAGAGAATTCCACAGGTTAACAACTCTCTGAGTGAAGAAGTTTCTCCTCATCTCAGTCCTAAATGGCTTACCCCTTATCCTTAGACTGTGACCCCTGGTTCTGGACTTCCCCAACATTGGGATCATTCTTCCAGCATCTTACCTGTCCAGTCCCGTCAGAATTTTATATGTTTCTATGAGATCCCCCTTCATTCTTCTAAACTCCAGTGAATACAGGCCCAGTCAATCCAGTCTCTCTTCATATGTCAGTCCTGGCTACCCAGGAATCAGTCTGATGAACCTTCGCTGCACTCCCTCAATAGCAAGAACATCATTCCTCAGATTAGGAGACCAAAACTGAACACAGTATTCCAGGTGAGGTCTCACCAAGGCCCTGTACAACTGCAGTAAGACTTCCCTGCTCCTATACTCAAATCCCCTAGCTATGAAGGTCAACATGCCATTTGCCGCCTTCATCGCCTGCTGTACCTGCATGCCAACTTTCAATGACTGATGTACAATGACTGATGTACCATGACACCCAGGTCTCGTTGCACCTCCCCTTTTCCTAATCTGCCACCATTCAGATAATATTCTGCCTTTGTGTTTTTGCCCCCAAAATAGATAAACTCACATTTATCCACATTATACTGCATCTGCCATGTATTTGCCCACTCACCTAACCTGTCCAAGTCACCCTGCAGCCTATTAGCATCCTCCTCACAGCTCACACCACCACCCAGCTTAGTGTCATCTGCAAATATTACACTCAATTCCTTCACTTAAATCATTGATGTATATTGTAAATAGCTGGGGTCCCAGCACTAAGCTCTGCGGCACCCTACTCATCACTGCCTGCCATTCTGAAAAGGACCCGTTTATCCCGACACTCTGCTTCCTGTCTGCCAACCAGTTCTCTATCCACATCAATACATTACCCCCAATACCATGTGCTTTAATTTTGCACACCAATTTCTCGTGTCGGACCTTGTCAAGCCTTTTGAAAGTCCAAATACACCACATCCACTGGTTCTCCCTTGTCCACTCTACTGGTAACATCCTCACAAAATTCCAGAAGATTTGTCAAGCATGATTTGCCTTTCATAAATCCATGCTGACTTGGACCGATCCTGTCACTGCTTTCCAAATGTGCTGCTATTTCATCTTTACTAATTGATTCCAACATTTTCCCCACTACTGATGTCAGGCTAACCGGTCTATAATTACCCGTTTTCTCTCTCCCTCCTTTTTTAAAAAGTGGTGTGACATTAGCTACCCTCCAGTCCATAGGAACTGATCCAGAGTTGATAGACTGTTGGAAAATGATCACCAATGCATCCACTATTTCTAGGGCTACTTCCTTAAGTACTCTGGGATGCAGACTATCAGGCCCTGGGGATTTATCAGCCTTCAATCCCATCAATTTCACTAACACAATTTCCTGACTAATAAGGATTTCCTTCAGCTCCTCCTTCTCGCTAGACCCTCGGTCCTCTAATATTTCCGGAAGGTTATTTGTGTCTTCATTCGTGAAGACAGAACCGAAGTATTTATTCAATTGGTCTGCCATTTCTTTGTTCCCCATTATAAATTCACCTGAGTCTGACTGCAAGGGACCTACGTTTGCCTTCACTAATCTTTTTCTCTTCATATATCTCTCGAAGCTTTTGCAGTCAGTTTTTATGTTCCCAGCAAGCTTCCTCTCATACTCTGTTTTCCCCCTCCTAATTAAACCCTTTGTCCTCCACTGCTAATTCTAAATTTCTCGCAGTCCTCCGGTTTGCTGCTTTTTCTGGCCAATTTATATTGCTTCCTTGGATTTAACACGATCCTTAATTTCCCTTGTTAGCCACGGTTGAGCCACCTTCCTCGTTTTATTTTTACTCCAGACAGGGATGTACAATTGTTGAAGCTCATCCATGTGATCTTTAAATGCTTGCCATTGCCTATCCACCCTTTAAGTATCATTCGCCTGTCTATTATAGCCAATTCACATCTCATACCATCGAAGTTACTTTTCCTTAGGTTCAGGACCCTAGTCTCTGAATTAACTGTGTCACTCTCCATCTTAATAAAGAATTCTACCATATTATGGTCACTCTTCCCTAAGGGGCCTCGCACAACAAGATTGCTAATTAGTCCTTTCTCATTACACATCACGCAGCCTAGGATGGCCAGCCCTCTAGTTGGTTCATCGACATATTAGTCTAGAAAACCATCCCTAATACACTCCAGGAAATTCTCCTCCACCGTATTGTTACCAGTTTGGTTCGTCCAATCTATATGTAGATTAAAGTCGCCCATGATAACTTCTGTACTTTTATTGCACGCATCTCTAATTTCTTGTTTGATGCTGTCCACAACCTCACTACTGCTGTTTGGTGGTCTGTACACAACTCCCACTAGCATTTTCTGCCCTTTGATATTCCGCAGCTCTACCCATACAGATTCCACATCATCCAAGCTTATGTCCTTCCTTACTATTGCATTAATTTCCTCTTTAACCAGCAAAGCTACCTCACCTCGTTTTCCTTTCTGTCTATCCTTCCTGAATGTTGAATACCCCTGGATGTTGAGTTCGCAGCCTTGGTCACCCTGGAGCCATGTCTCTGTAATCCCAATTATATCATGTTCGTTAATAGCTGCCTGCACAGTTAATTCGTTCACCTTATTACGAATACTCCTCGCACTGAGGCACAGCCTTCAGGCTTGTTTTTTTAAACACACTTTGTCCCTTTAGAATTTTGCTGTAATATAGCCCTCTTTGCTTTTTGCCATGGGTTTCTCTGCCCTCCATTTTTACTTTTCTTCTTTCTATCTTTTGCTTCTGCCCCCATTTTACTTCCCTCTGTCTCCCTGCATTGGTTTCCATCCCCCTGCCATATTAGTTTAACCCCTCCCCAACAGCATGAGCAAACACTCCCCCTAGGACATTGGTTCCAGTTCTGCCCAGGTGCAGACCATCCGGTTTGTACTGGTCCTACCTTCCCCAGAACCGGTTCCAATGTCCTAGGAATTTGAAACACCCCTCTCCTGCACCACTCTTCAAGCCACGTATTCATCTTAGCTATCCTGCTACTTCTACTCTGACTACCATGTAGCACTGGTAGCAATCCTGAGATTACTACCTTTAAGGGGCCACCCATTTAAAACTGAGTTGACGAGGAATTTCTTCTCTGAGGGTTGTAAATCTGTGGAATTCTCTATCCCAGAGAGCTGTGGAGGCTGGGTCATTGAATATATTTAAGGCGGTGATAGACAGATTTTTAAGCGATAAGGGAACAAAGGGTTAAGAACATAAGAAATAGGAACAGGAGTAGGCCATAAGGCCCCTCGAGCCTGCTCCGCCATTTAATACAATTATGGCTGATCCGATCATGGACTCAGGCCTACTTCTCTGCCCGCTCCCCATAACCCCTTATTCCCTTATCGTTTAAGAAACTGTCTCTTTCTGTCTTAAATTTATTCAATGTTCTAGTTTCCACAGCTCTCTAATGCAGCGAATTCCACAGATTTACAACCCTCTCAGAGAAGAAATTTCTCCTCATCTCAGTTTTAAATGAGTGGCCCCTTATTCTAAGATTATGGCCTCTAGTTCTAGTCTCCCTTATCAGTGGAAACATCCTCTCTGCATCACCTTGTCAAGCCCCCTCATAATCTTGTACATTTCGATACGATCACCCCTCTCATTCTTCTGAATTCCAATGAGTAGAGGCCCAACCTACTCAACCTTTCCTCATAAATCAACCCCCTCTTCTCCACAATCAGCCTAGTGAACCTTCTCTGAACTGCCTCCAAAGCAAGTATATCCTTTCGTAAATATGGAAACTAAAACTGCACGCAGTATTCCAGCTGTGGCCTCACCAATATCTTTTATAACTGTAGCAAGTCTTCCCCACTTTTATACTCCATCCCCTTTGCAATAAAGGCCAAGATTTCATTGGCCTTCCTGATCACTTGCTGTACCTGCATACTATCCTTTTGTGTTTCATGCACAAGTACCCCCAGGTCCCGCTGTACTGCAGCACTTTGCAATCTTTCTCCATTTAAATAATAACTTGCACTTTGGCAGAAAAATATCAAAGAGCATGACCTCCCACTTTCCAACATTGTACTCCACCTGCCAAATTTTTACCCACTCACTTAGCCTATCTATGTCCTTTTGCAGATTTTGTGTGTTTTCCTCCCATCTTTGTATCGTCAGCAAACTTGGCTACGTTACACTCTGTCCCTTCTTCCACATCGTTAATATAGATTATAAATAGATGGGGTCTCAGCACTGATCCCTGCGGCACTCCACTAGATACTGATTGCCAACCCGAGAATGAACCATTTATCACGACTCTCTGTTTTCTGTTGGTTAGCCAATCCTCTATCCATGCTAATATATTACCCCCAATCCCGTGAACTTTTATATCGTGCAGTTATGGGGAGCGGGCAGGGGAAGTGGAGCTGAATTTATGATCGGATCAGCCATGATATTAAATGGCGGAGCATGCTCGATGGGCTAAATTACCTACTCATGCTCCTATTTCTTATGTTCTTATGGTCCAGTGGCAAGGGGATCCAAGATGACTGGAGACCAGGCTCTGCTGCATGGGCCTGGTACACATACACACACACACACACACACACACACACACACACATACTCCTACTATCCTCCTTCCTCCTTCCCACAGGTCCTCTCTCCTTGGGATTCATAGGACACAGTGTATGCCTCACGACCTAAACCTCATCGTGACTCTACCTCTCTTTGCTCCTTTAAGATGCTTCTTAAAATCTATATCTTTGACCAAACCTGCCCTAATTTCTCCTTATGTGGCTCTGTCAAATGTTTTCGTCTTATAATACTTGTGTGAAACACCTACGTTAAAGGCGCTTTATAAATACAAGTTGTTGTTAAAGGGACAGTGACATTGTGCTAGATCTTGATTTTAGCGCAGAGAGGAGGGAGAGCGTATTTGACCGGAACGTAAAGAAAATGTAAGATTGAAAATTGTGTATTCTGAAATTCTCTCCTGCACTTACAGTAATTCGTGATGTTAACTTGTTTTACAGGGCATTGCAAGTAGAGGATGTGCAGGAGGGAAACTTGAAGCAAAGATCACAGCAAGATCTGACAGAGTCACTCGATCATCAGGGCCTGAATATTGTCGGAATATGGAAGGGGAAAGCAGCAATCAGAGAGCAGACAAACTGTACACGTGTTCCCTGTGTGGACGCTCCTTCAGCCGATCGTCCAGCCTAGAGAGACACAAGTGCAGTCACACTGTGGAGAGACTCTGTCAATGTGGGGACTGTGGGAAGGGAGTAAATTCTGCGTCTCAGCTGAAAACTCATCAACACAGTTGCACTGGAAAATGGCCATTCACCTGCTCCGTGTGCGGGAAGGGATTTAACCACTCGGGGAAACTGCTGAGGCACCAGCGAGTTCACACCGGGGAGAGGCCCTTCGCCTGCTCTCACTGTGAGAAGAGGTTTACCCAGTCTTGCAATCTGTTGTCACACGAGCGGGTTCACAGCGAGGAGAGACCTTTTCAATGCCCTGACTGTGAGCAGTGCTTTAAAAGGTCGAGCGACCTGATGCAGCACCAGCGAGTTCACACCGGGGAGAGGCCTTTCACCTGCTCTCAATGCGGGAAACGATTCACATATTCATCCGCCCTACTGGTACACCAGCGAGTTCACACCGGGGAGAGGCCATTCACCTGCTCCATGTGTGGGAAGGGATTCATTCAGTCATCCACCCTGGTGATACACCAGCGTGCTCACACTGAGGACAGACCGTTCACCTGCTCCGTGTGTGGAAAGGGATTCCCTCAGTCATCCGCCCTGCTGGTACACCAGCAGATTCACACTGGGGAGAGGCCGTTTACCTGCTCAGTGTGTGGGAGGGCATTCGCTCGTTCATCCTACCTGCGTGTGCACCAGCGAGTTCACACTGACGAGAGACCCTTTAAATGCCCCGAGTGCGAGAAGAGCTTTAAAAGCACTGAAGAGGTGAAGGTGCATCAACGCGTTCACACCGGGGAGAGGCCCTTCACCTGCTCTCACTGCGGGAAGAGGTTTGGGAGGTCATCGAACCTCGTGAGACACCAGCGAGTTCACAGCGAGGACAAACCGTTTAAATGTTCTGTCAGCAAAAAGAGCTGTGAAAGCTCCAAAGACTGTTGACGAGAGCCCGTTCAAATGCTCTCTCTGAGGTAAGACATGTACGCAATCATCCCACCTTCTGAAACATGAGCGCATTCACACTGGGTAGAGGCTGTTTCCCTATTCCCTGAGTGAAAAACGATTCACCAATCCATCTGACCTGCTGATACCCCAGCGAGTTCACACTTCACTGCAGTGGTCTGATTCTGCAATTAATCACATCCAGGACTGATCGACGTTAATTATGGTACTGGAGGTGTGTGATTTGTTGATGCTGCAAATAACTAGGCTGGAATTTAATACTTTGTATACCCGTCTGTTGGAAAATAAATTCTCCTTTTATGTCGGGTTTAGCGTTAAACAATGAGAAAGTCGCAAACACACGTGTCATGGGTAAGCAAAGTTAGTCTGAGGTCGAACATAGAGCCAGTCTCGTGGCCCAACAAGAGTTCCACTGGCATAAAAACCTCAGAAAAACTTGTTTCTGAGCAAAGCGACCAGCAGAGGAAGATCAGGTGAAGACAGTAGAGGTAGAGAGGTGATAGAAAACACTGGAGGAAAAAAAGGAGTGTACGTAGTCTGCAGGCTGGAGACAGTGGAGGTAAGCGAGGGGTCTCTGCAGCAGCTGTGGTTCTACTCCTGCGTTCTCATGTTCACTGACCCGAGTTAAACACAGGAATGATTATATAAAGAGGAGAGGGGATTACGGGGAATAGATTTGCAGATGACACCAAATTAGGAGGGATAGTCAATAAATTACAAGAAGACTTTTAATAAACTCACAGAATGGGCATATAATTGGCAAATGATTTCAACACAGATAAGTGTGAGATACAGATATTACATTTTGTTAAGAGTAGGGAGGTCACATATGTGCAGAATGAGAAACTATGGGGCGGAAGAGGAAATGGATCTCTAAGTACAAATACAGAAATCACGAAAAGTAGTGATACAGGTTAATAAGGCCATGAGAAAGCAAATCAAACACTAGGGTTTATTTCTAGTTAGATTGAATTGAAAAGTACAGAAGTTATGCTAAACTTGTATCGAACCTTCGTTAGATCACACTGTACAATTCTGGTCGCTATATTATAAAAAGGATATAGAGGCATGGAGAGGGTGCAGAGAAGATTTACAAGGATGATACCAGAAATGCGAGGTTATACTTATCGGGAAAGGATGAACAGGCTGGGTAGAAAAAAGATGGTGGAGGGGTGACCTAATAGAGGTCATTAAAATTATGAAAGGTTTTGATAGAGTGGGAGGGAGTGTTTCCACTTGTGGGGAAGAGCAAAACTAGAGGCCATCAATATAAGATAGTCACCGACCCGACCTGTAAGGGAACAACACCGGCAGTGGGGAATAAGAGGAGGCAGCCACTACAGGGAGCAGCGTGAGCCATCCTGAAAGGTCGACCAAAGCAGAGCGATAAATCGGACATCGTGGCAACCCAGGTAGCTGATTGGTGGCGTCTCTTGGAGCAAGGTCGAGCCCAGCAGCAGGGGCGGGAGGCCCGGAGGTTGGCGAGCAGCGGGAGGTCTGGTGGTCGGCGAGGAGCAGAGGTTGGGACCGGCGAGGCCCGGTGGTGGGAAGTGGTGAGGAACAGAGATTGAGGTCCAGGAGTGGCGTAGTGTGGACCAGCAATGGGGTCGTGGCCCAGGGAAGGAACAGCACGGGCCAACAGCAAGTTCGTGAGGCCTACACTGCATCCTGTGAAACCCAGGGAGAGAGGACCTGTGGGAAGGAGTAAGGAGGACAGTCGGAGTATGTGTGTGTATGTACTAGGCCCATGCAGCGGAGCCTGGTTTCCAGTTGTCTTGGACCCCCTTGCCACTGGACCAAGGCCTTGCTTTGCCAAGCCCATGTGGTAGCCAGTGTGCAACGACCACCCCACGTTAAAAGAATTCACGCACAGGCATCTTCCACCTTTCAAAATGAAGTTCGGAACCTGGAATGTCAGGACCCTGATGGACAACCCCAACAGTGACAGACCGGAATGCCAGACTGCTATCGTTGCCTGGGAACTCAGATCGTTCGACATTGACATTGCTACCTTAAGCGGCACCCGGCGGGCAGGGGAAGGCCAACTCAAGGAACAAGGTGGTTGCACCTTCTTCTGGAAAGGTAAACCAGAAGATCGCTGCCTCCATGGGGTAGGCTTCGCCATTAAAAAATTAACGAGTTGGGCATCTCGGAGACTCCCTTGCAGTATAAATGAACGCCTCATGACTCTTCGACCCACCCTAACCCGGAGCCAGCGCGTAAGCCCCAACACTGGAAGCTACAGACGAGACCAAAGAGGAATTCTACTCCATCTGCAACAATCCCTGTCCCGAGTCCCAACGGGTGACAAGCTGATCATCCGGGGTGACTTCAACGCCAGAGTTGGAAAGGACACTGACCTTTGCGAGGTGTGATCGGCAGAGAGGGGTAGGGAAAACCAACTCCAACTGTACCCTCCTCCTGTCGACATGCTTAGAACATGGCCTTGTCATAACCAACACCAGAAAGACTAGTATAAGGCCTCATGGCAGCACCCTCGCTCCAAGCACTGGCATCTGCTAGACTATGTCATCGTCCAAGTGAGGGACCACAGGGACTTGCGCATCTTCCGCGCCATGACGGGAGCTGACGACTGCTGGACAGACCACCGGTTAATCCGCTCTGTCATCGCCATCAACATAGCCCCAAAACAGCTACAGTACATGTTACTACAGTTGTACAGGGCCTTGGTGAGGCCACACCTGGAGTATTGTGTACAGTTTTGGTCTCCTAACTTGAGGAAGGACATTCTTGCTATTGAGGGAGTGCAGCGAAGATTCACCAGACTGATTCCCGGGATGGTGGGACTGACCTATCAAAAAAGACTGGATCAACTGGGCTTGTATTCACTGGAGTTCAGAAGAATGAGAGGGGACCTCATAGAAACGTTTAAAATTCTGACGGGTTTAGACAGGTTAGATGCAGGAAGAATGTTCCCAATGTTGGGGAAGTCCAGAACCAGGGGTCACAGTCTAAGGATAAGGGGTAAGCCATTTAGGACCGAGATGAGGAGAAACTTCTTCACCCAGAGAGTGGTGAACCTGTGGAATTCTCTACCACAGAAAGTAGTTGAGGCCAATTCATTAAATATATTCAAAAGGGAGTTAGATGAAGTCCTTACTACTAGGGGGAATCAAGGGGTATGGTGAGAAAGCAGGAAGGGGGTACTGAAGTTGCATGTTCAGCCATGAACTCATTGAATGGCGGTGCAGGCTCGAAGGGCTGAATGGCCTACTCCTGCACCTATTTTCTGTTTCTATGTGAAACAGAGCCTAGTTTGCTGCTGATACAAAGATGGGAGGAAAAGCAATGTGAGGATACACAAAAATCTGCAAAAGGATATAGACAGGCTAAGTGAGTTGGCAAAAATTTGGCTGATGGAGTATAATGTTGGAAAGTGTGAGGTTCTGCACTTTGGCAGAAAAAAATCAAAGACAAGTTATTATTTAAATGGGTAAATATTGCAAAGTGCTGCAGTACAGAGGGACCTGGGGGTACTTGTGCATGAAACACAAAAGGTTAGTATGCAGCTACAGCAAGTGATCAGGAAGGCCAATGGAATCTTGGCTTTTATTGCAAAGAGGATGGAGTATAAAAGCAAGGTAGTCTTGCTCCAGTTATACAGGTTATTGGTGAGGCCACACCTGGAATACTGCGTTGTTTTGATTTCCATATTTACAAAAGGATATACTTGCTTTGAAGGCAGTTTAGGGAAGGTTCACTAGGTTGACTTATGAGGAAAGGCTGAGTAGGTTGGCCCTCTACTCATTGGAATTCAGCAGAATGAGAGGTGATCTTATCGAAATGTGTAAGATTATGAGGGGGCTTGACAAGGTGGATGCAGAGAGGATGTTTCCACTGATGGGGGAGACTAGAACAAGGGGGCATAATCTTAGAATAAGGGGCCACCCATTAAAAACTGAGATGAGGAGAAATTTCTTCTGAGGGTTGTAAATCTGTGGAATTCACTGTCCCTGAGAGCTGTGGAAGCAGGGTCACTGAATAAATTTAAGACAGAGATAGACAGTTTCTAAACCGATCAGGGAATAATGGGTTATGGGGAGCAAGCAGGGACGTGGACCTGAGTCCTTGATCGGATCAGCCATTATCGTATTATATGGCGGAGCAGGCTCGAGGGGCCCTATGGTGTACTCCTGCTCTTATTTCTTATGTTCTTATTCCCAGTATACTCTTGATTTGAACACGAATGTCTCGACACAGAAATCTCTAATTTCGGGGCCAAGGCCGCTTACCACAAATTCCGGGCCATTAATACAGTTTTTGCAGTGACCAAGGCTGTCTCTGACACTGCAGGAAATATGTATTTAAATAAGCTGGTGTTGTGAAGCTGCTGTGCTTCTGGCCCTTTGAAAGGCCGCTCACTGTGGCCCCTCTCCCAGATTCCAGCCCCAGCTCTGTGCTCACTGTGGCCCCTCTCCCAGATTCCAGCCCCAGCTCTGTCCTCGCTGTGGCCCCTCTCCCAGATTCCAGCCCCAGCTCTGTCCTCGCTGTGGCCCCTCTCCCAGATTCCAGCCCCAGCTCTGTCCTCGCTGTGGCCCCTCTCCCAGATTCCAGCCCCAGCTCTGTCCTCGCTGTGGCCCCTCTCCCAGATTCCAGCCCCAGCTCTGTCCTCGCTGTGGCCCCTCTCCCAGATTCCAGCCCCAGCTGTGTGCTCGCTGTGGCCCCTCTCCCAGATACCAGCCCCGGCTCTGTGCTCATTCAGCTGCTGTCACCTGGCGACAGCGCGCCACAATCGGCCCCAGCGCACCTGAGCTGGGCACCAGGCCCCGCCCCCTTGCTGCACTGCCATTGGGTGGAGGACCCGCCGCCAGCTCACTCCTCCCACCTCCGCCGGGCTCTTCCTATTGGTCCCTGCTCCCGTCAGACAAGGAGCCCACCAGGTGCTGGGCGGGGCTGAATCCGCTCCATTCGGTTCAGTTTGTTCTGGAACTTTCCTTCAGCAGGTTAGCAGGTTATTGAGGGCCCACGCCCCGGGGGTGAGAAGCTGCTGCAGTCCCTGGGGAACATCTTGTGGCCCTGCCCAGATCTGTCAGTCCCGGGCTCAGCTCCGCGTTTCTCACACTCCGATTGGTTGGGGATTAACCGCTCGCTCGGGCTCCAGCCTATTGGTGCGGAGCTGTCAACCACCCGGGCAGCGTGAGCTGAGCATGCACGGTCGAGCGGCGGGTGAGATGGCGGTGGCAGCGGGTAAATAAATCCCGGGGGGGACACGGGCTTCACACACAACGAGTGCAGGCCCCGAGAGAAAACACGCCGCATTATCAGCTTTACAAACACCAGGGGTCGGTCCCAGGCCTCGAATCAGTGACCGCCTAGGGGCGCAGGCTCACCGGCCGCCATCTTGGGCAGGGCGGGTCTCGCGGCGAATGCGCGGCCCTTTGGACAGAGACAACGGGTGGGCGGGGTTTCAGTTTGATTGGGCCACATGTTTGTGCCCAGGTCAGTGGCCCCTGAAAGGGAGCCTTGTTGTGCTGATTCTTGTCTGGCGACCCTGGGCCAATCCAGGCTCACCCGATTGGGCCAGCACAAAAGGCCCAGTGACCAGCAGAGAAAATCAGTAGCTCATTGATTTTATCCTCACACTGCGCACAGCGGGTGCAAAACTGAACCCAACCAGAGCAGAGGGAGTGAGAAAACTGGGAGCGGTGTAGAAAATGTTGGAGCTGGTGCAATAGGTTTGGATTTCAGCACAGGAAGGAGGGGAGAGTGTGTGGGACGGGAATTTATAGCTTTTGGGGAGCAAGAGAGGAAAAAATGTTCCATAGAATGTAGAATTGTCCGTTCTGAATATTTGTCCTGGACTTACAGTGATGACTTTTGTAAACTCCTTTTACAGGATATTATAAGGAGAAAATACGCAAACAGGAAACTTAAACCAACCATCTTGTCAAGATCTGACAGAGTCACGATTCCTCAGGACCTGAATATCATCGGCCTTTGAATGTGGAAAGAGAAATGTTTGCCTGTTTTGTCTGGGAAAAGATTTCAAACATCAGTGTGACTGGAAAGCACTAAGACACACACCCGCGTGAGAGTGTTCCAGTGCATTGACTGTGGAAAGAGCTTTAACCAGTTACACAGCCCGAAAACCATTCTCAGCGGGGAGAAACTGTACACGTGTTGTGTGTGTGGACGAGGCTACAACTGGTTGTCTAACCGGGAGAGACACAAGGACATCTGCACCACGGAGAAACCATAGAAATGTGGGGACTGTGGGAAGGGATTCAATTACCCGTCTGAGCTGGAAATTCAGCAGTGCAGTCACACCGGGGAGAAGTCGTTCACTTGCTCTGGATGTGTGAAGGCATTCACTGTCCTCCGACTGTTGAAATATAGACGAGTTCACAGGGAGGGGGAAGTTTGTGAGGAGTATGTTTAGTGTCTGACCCTGAGCTGCCCCAGGGAGTGTAGTGTGTGTGATGTCCCTGTGGGGTGCAGTATGTTCGGTGTCTGCCCCCTCCTTGGGACAGCTCATGGTCAGTGTGTGATATCTCTGTAGAGTGCAGTATGTTCAGTGTTTAACCCTGAGCTGCCCCAGGGAAGGTACAGTGTGTAATGTCCCTGTGGGGTGCAGTATGTTCAGTGTTTAACCCTGAGCTGTCCCAGGGAAGGGACAGTGTAATGTCCCTGTGGGGTGCAGTATGTTCAGTGTTTAACCCTGAGCTGCCCCAGGGAAGGGGCAGTGTGTGAAGCCTCTCTGGGATGCAGTATGTTCCATGTCTGGCTCCGAGCTTCCCCAGGTAAAAATGAAACTGTCCCCAGTATTCAATTGGAAAGGGGATTAAATCATACCGAGGATAATGAGCAGCCACCCACCAGTCTGCGTGTAGTGTGTGATGATTGGTGTAAGTGAAGGTAAAAATGAAACTGGACCTATACCTGAGGTAAGGTTAATAAATCTGTCATTCTGTCTTCTTCATTTGGAAAGGAATGAAACGCTTGCAACTCTCCTGCGAAATTTGCATTATTTGTTTCCACAATCGTCTTTTTTTTCTGAATGTTACTTTCACTGTTTGTTCCCCAACCACTTTCAATATTTGTGGGCATCTTCTAGTGCAGGAATAACTAAGGCAGGGTTGAAGTTAATATAAACTGACACAGGGTCTAGTGCAGTAATTACTGAGACAGGGTCCAGTGCAATAATGGGCCTGAAATCCCAGTTTCTTCTCCCTGCAGGTGTTCGACTAAAAATAGGAGAAAAGATGCGCACTTACCTTTTGGTCGAACACTCACCAGAGATTCTGGACTCGAGGCCTCCTCTTGTGCAACGGAGCGTTTTCATGTTGGGACGTCTGTAGGAGTCACGTGGACCTGAACACCCAATCACAGTAAAGTATTTTCTCATTCATAGTAATAGGAGTTTTATAAGTCTGAAACTCCTATTACTCTGGATGAGAAACACCTCCAAAATTACATAAAACATTTTAAAAAAACACCTCACTTAAATACATTATAGAATTTCAAGTTGATAGAAATGTTTTTGAAAAAAAATATTTGCCGATTTAAAAAAAAATGTAATTATGGTTTAAAATACCCTGAGTGGGCAGGGTTTTTAACAAATATGTATTTTTAAATTTTATTTTTATATGTTTTTGATCTGTTTTAAAACTCTTACACTGGTAAAAGTAGGCTATGCGCCTGCTTTTACCAGGCACAAGAGTTTTAAGGATATTCGCAGGGCAAGAGATGAGCAAAGAGCGCAATCTCTGCTGTGGGAATGTCCTTGCTGCCGAGATGCGCGTGATCTGACAATCCAGAAACTTGACAGATCGGAAAAACTTGTTTTTGGCACGTGCGCAACCGAAAACCAGCTTTTGCGATGCCTTCTCGGGTCCATACACACTCCCCAGGGAGGCCAGAATTTCAGGGCCAATAACTGAGACTGGGCCTAGTGTAATATAAACAGAAACAGGATCTAGTGTAATATACAAAAGCATCGACCTGAAACATTCACTATTTCTCTCCATCGATGCTGCCTGACCCGCTGAGATTGCCAGCATTTTCTGTTCTAGTGTAATATAAACAGAGACAAGTTCTAGTGTAATATAAACAGAGATAGGGTCTAGTGCAGTAATAACTGAGACGGGGCTTGTTTTACACTAGAAACAATTGTTTAATAATTGAAATAGTTTTTTGGCAATAATAACTGAAAGAGGTGATAGTGTAACAATAACAGAAGCCGGGTCGACTTTAACAATACCAGAAGCATACTCTTGAAAACAACGAGAGACAAGGTCTAGAGTTATAATAATAGAGGTATGCACTAGAACTGGAATAACGGGCAGGTTATTTTCTAATACAGCAGAGGCCGGGTCTAGTGTAACAATTCGAGAGACAGGGTTCAGAGTAATAACAGCAAATGAAAGGTTCACCATGAGAGTAACATAGACAGTGCATGATCCAATAATAAGACAGATTCTAGTGTTATACCGAACACAATGGTGGATCTGGTGTAATGATCACACAGGCAATAGTGCACTCAAACAAAGACTGGGTCTCATCTAATCGTGTGCGCAAGTCAGGGCCCATTGCTATAATTTCATTCACCCATTACCCCTGTGCTCACTGACCTACATTGGCTCCTTGGTTTCAAAACTCTCCCTGGCATTGGTGCTCTCTCTCTCTCTCTCTCTCTCATCTTTCCAGCCCCACAACCCTCCAAGATCCCTGCGCTCCCCTGATTTTAATTGCTCCACCATTAGCAGCCGGGCCTTCAGCTGCTGAGGCTCTAAACTCTGGAATTCCCCCGTAAAAATCCACCTCTTTCAAGATTCTTCTTAAAAACTACTTCTTTGATCAACCTTTTGCTAATCTGTCCTGATATCTTTCTCTGTGGCTCGGTGTCAAAAATGTCTCTTATTGATAGCGATGTTGTTAAGCGCCGTGAGATGTTTCATTGCATTAAAGGCACTATATTAATGTAAGTTCTTGGTGTTTTTGTTGTTGCATCAAATGCTTTGCCTAATGTTTAACAACAGAGTGAAGGCCCACACAGTATGAATGGGTGGGGTTAGTGTAATAACACAGGTACGGTCTAGGGAACAGGGAAAGGACCATGTCAGCCATGGCTCAGTGGAAGCACTCTCGCCCGAGTCAAGGGACTATGGGTTCGAATTCCCAATCTGGAGACCCAAGCACATAATCTAGGTCAAGACTCCAGGTGCCAGTACAGGGGGAACGCTGCACTGTCAAAGGTGCCATCTTTCTCCAGCCTCTAAGTTCGACGTTAAAGATCCCATGGCCACAATTCCGAGGAAGAACGGGCAGAGTTCTCCCCGGTGTCCTGTACAATGTGTATCCCACAACTAACATCACTGAAAACGGATTATCTTGTCATCATTACAATGCTGTTTGTTGGATCTTGGCTGTGCACAAATTGGCTGCTACGTTTCCTACATTACAACTCCTCTCAGACTCCCCTCACCCCAACTCCTCTCACGCTAGTCTCCAACCCCCCTTACTCCAACTCCTCTTTCACCCCAACTCTCCAACCACCCCCCTCACCCCAACTCCTCTTTCACCCTTAGTCTCCAACCCCTCACCCCAACATTTCTTTCACCACTATGGAGCTGGGTTATTGGGCCGTGATGTGTTTATTTGTTCATCTTGTTGACTCTAAACCTTTGCCCATTAATTGATGTGATCTTATGTATTTTTTTAATACATTTGCTGAGTGGATTCAAATTTAAATTGAACCCAGGTTTGCAGGCGTGATGCTCTATTCACTCATTGAAGGTGAGAGAGATGCTGTGGGGCACACGCTAAGTCCAGTAGCTGAAAGTGATTTAACAGTCTTGAGTTTTGTATTTAGTGATCCCAGGTGCGTTACCGACACCTTCCCTCGATACCAAGGCGAGGAGAGGCAATCTGGAAGGTATAGGGAGATGGGACTTGTCCACGAGTAATCGAAGGTATGAGAACTGAAATAATCTCAAGTTAGAAAGGAGAAAAGGCCCCAAAATGGAACAGTCGGAAACACGTCAATTAGTCTCTTAGCATGTCGAGCATTTGATGTCTTTAAGATATGTTCTTGATGTGATGTTTGGTTTTGAGTTTCCCCATCTTCAAATTCTCCCCTTCTAATACACTGTAAAAGGAGTTTACAAAACTCACCCCGAAGCCGTCTCCACCAGAAATTGCTCATCAGAAACTGGCCAGGATCCAAGCAGAGGAAATAATGCCCCGATGGGGAATGCCACTACAGCTGGACTGAGATCAAGGTACACGCTTCACAGGGAAGGTGATAAAACAGGCCTGCACTTTACTAGGGATCAGGCAGAAATTCGTGGAACGAATGAATAGGACCTTAAAGACAGCATTAGCCAAGGCAATCAAGGAGACAGGAAGGGGGTGGGTAGACATGAGACTGCCAGAAGTCTTGGTTACAGGAAGTGAGGATGTAGGCAGGATATGGAGGTCTGTAAGCAATTGCATGACTTAAAAGCACAAGCTAGAGATCAACAAATAATCAAGGACTTGGAGAACGACAGTAAGGAACAGAAGGTCCAAATACCGCAAATAGGCGGTCCGGTAATGGTGAAGATTAACCCAGAGAAACCCAGGTTCTCACCAAAATGGACCGGACCCCATCAGGTAATAATGGTAAGTGACACATGCGCCTGCATAATTATAAGGGGTATTGGCAAGTGGAAACACTGGACCCAGTTGAAAAGATAGTCACTAACCGGTGACGACCAGGAAATATTATTTGTTGCAGGAGTCTGGTGCTCATGGGAACAATTGGGGAAACTCATCCTCATACCGAGGACAACTGGCTGAGGGACAGCAAGGCGACTCGGGCGACATTAGTTGTGATAAGGAACCAGGAACGTCGATGGTCGGAGCCACAGTGGACTTAAATTGCAGCGTCGGATTAACGGGCATAAGATAACGTAGAGAGAGAACGAATCAACATTGGGGATGGACCAGTAATATGGGACTAATAATTAGGGTGAATAAGACCACTGTGTGTTTTCAAAGGAGTGGGGGATCACGAATATACTGCAATCGGGAAAAGGGGTGTAGATAAGGTGTGCGCCAGATTTCACTCAATTCTCCGGAGTACGCCAGCAAAGGGAGGATGAGTGGAAAGTATGCCAGCCCTCCCTGTGTACAGACGATTAGACCCACCACCACTGCCCCACCAACTACTTTAGCAACAGTGAATAAAGGGAATATAGACAGTCTGGCAGAAAGGACTTAAGTTTTCCCATCAAGGTTATACAAAATAACAGGTGGATCCTGCAGTTCGGGAAGTAGCGCTACCCAAGCCAAAGGACAACCCTGGAGACTCACCCATGAAGAATTAATTGGGAAATGGCCTGTCTTGGGCATATAGCCACGGGCCATAAGGGGGGATTGTAAGGAGATAAAGTATAATGTAGACAGACAGATGGTCACCAAAATGGATACTGAAGGTAATGACTTGATCTGATATGCAAGATGGTTCAGATTAAAAGGGCTGATCAGTATTAGGAGGTTGTGAGGAGTCGGGAGTTCCTCCACCTCAAGGTAGGGATTGTAATATATCACCTATTGACAGATTGTATGTAAAACTTGCTTATAAATGATAGAAAATGGCCGTGTAACAAAAGGAAAACTTTACATATTCAGTGCATTTAAGGGAATGAAGGGCAGAGTTGACAACACCTACTAATAAATT
The DNA here is from genome assembly GCF_044704955.1 of Pristiophorus japonicus. Lineage (NCBI taxonomy): Eukaryota > Metazoa > Chordata > Chondrichthyes > Pristiophoridae > Pristiophorus > Pristiophorus japonicus. The sequence goes on from NC_091978.1 coordinate 50,524,883, forward strand.
TCCAAGGACATTAGGGAGTAAGCTGTCTGGAAACATAGATTAGATAATAATATTGTAGCAGCAGCTGAGCTCATGGGAAAGGGATAGTTTTGGCTGATAAGAAACCATGGCAAGGTTAACACTGCAGAACACATTCCAGAAGGCGGAGATCAGCCCCACATGCTATGGGAGATAGAAAGGTTGAGAAACCACTCAGCAGCCAGTCTGATAAGGGTCAACGAATCAATGTAGCTCCGCTGATAAGCTGTAGGCCAACCAGTGGTCATAGAACGTTTTGTAGGAGGGTCACACACCTTGAAAACTGTATAACTGTGTGTGGAACCCTTGTTCTTTGAAGGTTCATTTGGAACGCTTCCCCTGCATATGCTTGAATAAAGATCGGTTGAACCAAGGTTTCGTCTGAGTGATTCTGTGGTCGCTATATGGACGCTTTCAGGGAGTTCACCTTGAAGAAAAGCCTTTTTACCCCAACACGCTTTATAGAGCTATATTGCATAAGATGTGAAATCAATTATTTTCTGTATCATTTATCATTCGATTTAGTAAAAATCCTCCACAAATATTGCATGACGGGACGAGTGTGCAACTGTCTCCATATCTGCTTCATTTACAGATGCTCCTTGACCAGTCTCTATTTCTCCTTCACTTACAGACACTTCCTGACCAGTCTCCATTTCTCCTCCTTTTACAGATGCTCCCTGACCAGTCACCATTTACAGATGCTCTCTGACTGGTCACCATTTCTTCATTTACAGATGCTCCGTGACCTGTCTCCATTTCTCCTTCATTTACAGACACTCCCTGTCCAGTCTCCATTTCTCCATCATTTACAGACGCTCTCTCACCAGTCTCCATTTCTCCTTCATTTACAGATACTCCCTGACTCACTTCCTCCCTCTCCCAGTTTGCCGCGGGGCCGCTTTGTGGACCTTTTATTTGCAGCTGTAAACAGATGAAACCCACTGGTGTGGAGCAAACGTAACATTTGGTAGTGAAATGGATTCATTCAGGACAGACAAGAGAGATTATTTCAGGAAATAACAGTGTAGTGAGAAAAGAAATGCAGGGCATGCTGTATAGATGGATTATCAAAAGGTGTTTGATAAGGTGCCGGTTAGCAGGCTTGTTGATAAAATTCAGGCTCACGGTATTAGAGGGAGTGGGATAGCATGGATAGGAAGTTGGGTAAAGGGCAGAAAACAGAAAGTTATGGTTAATGGAGGTTCTTCAGACTGGAGGGGTCTTAACAGTGGTGTTCCCCAGGGTCAGTGTTGGGACCATTGCTCTCCTCAATAAAGAGAAATGATCTGGGCTTGGGTATATGGGGCACAAGATCAAACTTTCCATGGCCAACTGTAAAAAGGCTGTAAGTGGCTTCTGTGTGAATACACAGGTTAGTTAATGGCTCGGGTAGATGATAGATGAAATTTAATGCAGGTAAATATGACGTGATATATTTTGGGAGAAGACAATGGTAGGAAAAGTAGATATAGCTGTAAAAATGTTCAAGGAGTAGAGTAGAAGAGGTGTAAGATTCTAGCTAATGCCTTAATTACCAGGTTCGAGAGTCCAGAGTCAGCAACTTTAATACTTTATTAAGAAATATAAGGTGAGCAGATTCTCTGTCCTCTACCGTACCTTATATTGATCCATCAGAATAAACATGCAAGTCCCGAGTATCCACAGTAACTTACACGAGGTCAGCCCGCTGGATGGAACCTCGGGCGCCCTGAACTTATCTCCGGTGTCTCCAGTCCCGACTGCCCCCTTACATCAGTATTCCCTCACTTTTATACCCTGTAGTGATCCATCTCTGGCACCGGACTCTTCTTTGTCTCGTTGCTTTTGGCAGCAAGCCAAAAGACAGCTGGACCTAGAACACATTCCCTGGATCCCAGCAGATAACTTTTCTGCAGTAATGTTCTCAATATCCCTAAACTACTTTACTTAGTTAATTATATTATTTCTTAGTTTCACAATTAAAGGTATAAACATTGCACATTATAATCTAATCTATTCTATTACTCACTGTGGTTTACGCTTACGTTGTGTTTATTACCAGACAAACCCTGTACTTTTCCCGATCTGAATAAAGGTTCTAACTAGCCGATTCTGTGGAATGGACTGTCCTATCAGTGTTGCCATGGGTCTGCTAATTCCCAAGGGCAGATTAGACAGAGTGCTTTCAGTGGAAGAAACCACAACCAGCCCAAAAGTGGGACTAATCTCCCCAAATGACAGTCTAGACAGTTAGAAACTCCTCCCGGTGACTGTGTCTGCAGAACTCGGCTTCACTCCAGTGTTTAAAGACCCAGAGCGCTGGCCTTACACCCACAGGGCAATGTGTAGGAATTCCAGGGGTAGTGAGGACACGGCCCGAAATATTCCAGAGCAGTGAAAGCCCACTGGGCCCCAGCATGTACTCATCGCAAAACCCCAGGAAAGGGCAAAGTCAGCTCTGAACCGGGTTTGCTGCTCCCTCTGTGGCCAGCACTGCCCGCACCCCTGACGCACAGAAGTGGAATTTCAGCCTCAGTGTTACAAGTTTCATCGGTTACAGGCAGGAGAGGAATAGTTCACAACAGCTGTGCGATTGGTTCAGTCTGTATATTACTGAATTTGAGTGGTCAGGTATTCGAATTCCCCGTAACTCTAATCCCAGATATAAAAGAGAGGGAGATCTGTGCTTAAATCAAAGTGTCTCCTTGTAGATTCTCTGAGAGAAGGAACTGGTTAGCTTGAAACTCTGAAAGAGAAAAAATGTTAGAAATTTCCAATTAGCAGTTTATGACCAATATCAACTCCCAGAGGGATGGGCAATTCTAGAATGAGAAGGAACTGGTCACAATGTGAAAGGTATTAAAGGATTCAGGGGGCTCACATTTGGGATCTTTACTTTGTCCACTCGAGGAGTTAGATAACAGACTTCCTGCTGTGAATATGGAGTTGGATTACTGGGGCGTGATATATTTACTTCTTCATATTTTGTTAAATACATTTGCTGAGTGAATTTAAATTCAAGACGAGGTTTGCAGGAGTGATGCTCTATTCACACATCGAAGGTGGGAGGGATGCTGTGGGGCACATGCTAAGTCCAGTAGCTGAATGTGATTAACAGACTGGGTTTTGTGTTTAGTGATCCCGGGTGTATTACCAATATCTTCCCTGATACCAAGGTCAGGAGAGGCACTCTGGAAGGTATGGGGAGCTGGGACTTGTCCATGAGAGTAATTGAAGATATGAGAACTGAAATAATCTCGAGTTATATAAGAGAAAAGGCCCCAAAAAATGGAGCAGTCAGTAACAGGACATAAATTAGTCTCTTCTTATCCTGGAGACATTAAATCGACACACTGTGTTATTTGCAATATCAAAATATTAATAACCCCTGTAACTGGGCTGGAGTTTAACTTTAGCAGAAACAAACACCAACTGTCAGAATGAACACAATTTAATCCGGGATGTGATTAACAACAGCAGTAACAGCAGACTCCAACCCTTGGAGTCACTTGTGAACACGCTGGTGTCTCAGCAGGCTGGATGACTGAGTGAATCCCATCCCACACTCGGAGCAGGTGAACGGCCTCTCCCCAGTGTGAACTCGCTGGTGTCTCAGCAGGTCGCATGACTGAGGGAATCCTTTCCCACACTCAGAGCATGTGAACGGCCTCTCCCCAGTGTGAACTCGTTGGTGAGTTAGAAGGTGGGATGAGTTTGTGAAACCCTTCCCACACTCAGAGCAGGTGAACGGCCTCTCCCCAGAGTGAACTCGCTGGTGTCTCAGCAGGTCGTATGACTGAATGAATCTCTTCCCACACTCAGAGCAGGTGAAAGGCCTCTCCCCAGAGTGAACTCGCTGGTGTGTCAGCAGGTGGGATGACAGAGTGAATCCCTTCCCACACTCAGAGCAGATGAACGGTCTTTCCCTGGTGTGAACTCGCTGGTGTATCAGCAGGTGGGATGACTGAGTGAATCCCGTCCCACACTCCGAGCAGATGAATGGCCTCTCCCCGGTGTGAATTCGCTGGTGAGTTACAAGGTGATATGACCGAGTGAATCCCTTTCCACACACTGAGCAGGTGAATGGTCTCTCCCCAGTGTGAACTCGCTGGTGTGTCAGCAGGTGGGATGACAGAGTGAATCCCTTCCCACACTCAGAGCAGGTGAAAGGCCTCTCCCCAGTGTGAACTCGCTGGTGTTTCAGCAGTTGGGATGATTGAGTGAATCCCTTTCCACACTCAGAGCAGGTGAACGGCCTCTCCCCAGTGTGAACTCGCTGATGTATCAACAGGTTGGATGAACGAGTGAATCCCTTCCCACACTCAGAGCAGGTGAACGGTCTCTCCCCAGTGTGACAGCGTCGATGATTTCCCAGCTCAGACGGGTAATTAAATCCCTTCCCACAGTCCCCACATTTCCACGGTTTCTCCATGGTGCGGGTGTCCATGTGTCTCTCCAGGTTGGCGATCAGTTGAAGCCTTGACAACACACACAACACGTGTACGGTTTCTCCCCGCTGTGAATGGTGTGATATTTTTTCAGGCTGTGTAACTGTTCAAGCTCTTTCCGGTCAATGCACTGAAACACTCTCACTCAGGTATGTGTGTCTCGGTACTTTACCAGTCACACTGATGTTTGAAATCATTACCCACAGACAGAACAAACAAACATTTCTCCTTCCACATCCAAAGGCCGACGATATTCAGATCCTGGTGAATTGAGTAACCGTCAGATCTTGATATGATGTTTGGTTTGAGTTTCCCATCTGTAGATCCTCTCCTTCCAATACCCTGTTAAAGGAGTTTTCAAAAATCATCACCGTGAATACAGGATAGAAAATCAGAAGAGACAATTCTAGTTTTGATAGAATCATAGAAATTTATAGCACAGAAGGAGGCCATTTGACGTATTGTATCCGTGCCAGCCGACAAAGAGCTATCCAGCCTAATCCCACTTTCCAGCTCTTGGTTCGTAGCCTTGTAGGTTACTTCAGGTGCATATCCAAACACTTTTTAAATGTGGTGAGGGTTTCTGCCTCTACCACCCTTTCAGGCAGTGAGTTCCAGACCCTCACCACCCTCTATGTGAAAACAATTCCCCTCAAATCCCCTCTAAGCCTCCGACCAATTACTCAGTTCTGACAAAGGGTCACAGACCTGAAACGTTATCTCTGTTTCTCTCTCCACAGATGCTGCCCGAAAGACTGAGTATTTCCAGCATTTTCTGTTTTTATTTCAGATTCCAGCATCCGCAGTATTTTGGCTTTGCTTCCCTTAACCATGCTGATTACCCCTGATTAATTCGTGACTTTCTGAATGAAGATTTATCCTGACCCTCAGAATTTTTTCCAATAATTGAAAGTCCAAATTGGGGGGCACTGATTTTTATTTTGTTATCCCATCGAGATTGGGGCCAGAGGGACAATAAATAATAAAAATATATAAATTATTTAAAAAATCAGTGAGCAGACCTGCAATATGTACAATATACAAGCTGACCAAAATCAGGCCGTTTGGGTTGGATGTGGAGATCAAAACCGTAACAAACCCTCAGCGGAGACTCGCCGCCCCACACCACCCCCGCATTTAGAAAACTCCGGAAGATTTATTCCGGTGATTTTTATTTGTTGAATGGCGTAACTGACGGGTTCAATTAATGTTTATTTTCCAAATGCAGCTCCGGAGCCTCAGACTGAGCATTAATCCAGCCCGGGTGATTGACGGGAGCTCCAGACCAATAGGAAGAGCGGGGCAGGGCTGGAGGAACAAGCGGGCGGTTAGTCCTCCAGCCAATCGGAGTGTGTAAGGGGCTTGCGGCACCCAGTGGACGGGGTTGAGCCCGGATCTCCCTCATTGGCTGAAATGCTAACATATTGTTAAAGCTGATTTCTCTCAAACTCCAGGAGAAGACTAGACCCTGACTATGTGGCTTTAAATAGATGGAACCTTGTGGTGTGGAGCAAACATTGCAACATTTGGTAGTGAAATGGATTCATTCTGGACAGACAGCAGGGATTATTTCAGGAAATAACACTGTAGTGAGAAAGGAAATGCAGTGGATGTTGTGTAGATGCATTGTCAAAAGGTGTTTGATAAGGTGGCGGACAGGAGGCTTGTTGATCAAATTAAGGCTCATGGTATTAAAAAAAGTGGGGCAGTGTGGATAGGAAGTTGGGTAAAGGGCAGAAAACAGAGAGTAGCGGTTAATGGATGTTCTTCAGACTGGAGGGATGTAAACAGTGGTATCCCCCAGGGTCAGTGTTGGGACCACTGCTTTTCTCAATATAGAGAAATGATCTGGACTTGAGTATAATGGGGCAAAAGATCAAAATCTCCAGATGACACCAAAAATGGGGAGCGTGTGAACTGTGAAGAGGACTGTGAGTGAGTTCAGTCTGAATGCACAGGTCTGCAAATGGAATGGGTAGATGTCAGATAAAATTTAGTGCAGAGAAATCTGGTGTGATATATTTTGGGAGGAAGAAAAAGGGAGGAAATGTACATTACATGGTAAAACTTTAAAAGGGTGGAGGAGTAGAGAGATTTTGTGTTGTAAGATTCTAGCTAATGCCTTGTCTTATTAATTAACAGGTTCGAGAGTCTAGTGTCAACAACTGTAATCGCTTAAGAAATGTAAGATGAGCAGATTTTCTGCCCACTGCCTTCCTTACATTGATCCATTAATCAGAGTAATGATGCAAGTCCCGCGTGTCCACAGAAACTGACACGAGGTCAGCAGGCTGAATGGAGCCTCGGGCGCCCTGAGCTTGATCTCCGGTATCTCCAGTCCCGACTGCCCCCTTACGTCAATCTCCCCTCACTTTTATACCCTGTAGTGATCCATCTCTAGCATCGGATTCTTCTTTGTCTTCTCTGCTGGGTTTTGGCAGGAAACGAGGAAAAGACAGCTGGAGCTTCTCTAATCTGTGATTTACAAGGACACTTTCCCTGGTTCCCACCATTTTTCTTTAGTAATTTTCTCATTATCCCTAAACTACCCTGCCTGCTGTTAACTCTTATTTCTTATACTTTCACAATTATAGGTACAAACATCTCATTATTATTTAATCTATTCTATTACACAGTCTGGTTTAAGCTTGGAAGAAGTACTGAGGGTAGCAAGGACACAGAATGTACTCTGGGTGGGGACTCCAATGTCCATCACCAAGAGTGGCTCGGTAGTACCATTACTGACTGAGCTGGCCGAGTCCTGAAGGACATATCTGCCAAACTGGGCCTGCAGCAGGTGGTGAGAGAACCAACACGAGGAAAAAACCTACTTGACTTCGTCCTCACCAATCTAACTGTTGCAGATGCATCTGTCCATGACAACAATGGTAGCAGTGATCACCCCACAGTCATTGTGGAGACAACGTCACACTGAAGACACCATCCATCGTGCTGTGTGGCACTACAATGGGATAGATTCAGAACAGATCTAGGAGCTCAAAACTGGGCATCCATAAAGTGCTGTGGGGCATCAGCATCAGCAGAATTGTATTCCATCACAATCTGTAACATCATGACCTGGCATATCCCTCACTCTACCATTACCATCAAGCCTGGTTCAATGAGGAGATCAGAAGAGCATGCCAGGAGTAGCACCTGGCGTACTTAAAAATGAGGTACCAGCCTGGGAAAGCTGCAATACACGACTACATGTATGCTAATCAGAATGCAATAAACAGAGCTAAACGATCCCACAATCAACAAATCAGATCAAAGTTCTGTAGTCCTGCCACATCCAGTCGTGAATGAACATAAGAACATAAGAATTAGGAGTAGGAGTAGGCCATTCGGCCCCTCGAGCTTGCTCCACCATTCAATGAGATCTTGGCTGATCTTCTACCTCAATTCCACTTTCCTGCACTATCCACATATTCCTCGAGTCCCTTAATATCCAAAAATCTATCCATCTCTGTTGTGAATATACTCAAAGACTGAGCCTCCACAGCCCTCTGGGGTTGAGAATTCCAAAGATTCACCACCCTCTGAGTGAAAAAGTTTCTCCTCATCTCAGTCCTAAATGGTCGACCCTGTATTCTGAGACTGTGACCCCTGGTTCAAGACTCCCAGCCAGAGGAAACACCCTCCCTGCATCTACCCTGTCAAGCCCTGTAAGATTATTGTATGTTTCAATGAGATCACCTCTCATTCTTCTAAACTCTAGAGAATATAGGCCTAGTCTACTCAATCTCTCCTCATAGGACAATCCCTCCATCCCAGGAATCAGTCTGGTGAACTTTCATTGCATTCCCTCTATGGCAAATATATCCTTCCTTAGGTAAGGAGACCAAAACTGTACACAATACTCCAGGTACAGTCTCACCAGGGCCCTATATAATTGCAGTAAGACGTCTTGACTCTTATAGTGCAGCAGCAGCTCAGAGTGCAAAGGTAAGAGTTTGGTAAGTGGGAGAGTTCGGGCAAGTGGGAGCGCGAGGTGTTGCTTTGTCTTGTTTTTCCCCACCAGCGCTGACTCCCCGACCTGGGAGGAAAAGAAGAAGTGCGACATCACAGCCAAGAGGGTAAGTGATTGGCTGGCTGATTGGTGTGCAGTTTTTCTTTTTTCCTTATCTTGTCAGTAAGAAACCTTTGGCATTGTTGCCAAATTAGGCTATTTTAAGGATTAAGTCATGGCAGGAGAACCCAGAACCATGTCATGCTCCTCCAGTGCCATGTGGGAAATCAGGGACACTTCCAGTTTCCTGACGACTGTGTGTGCAGGAAGTGTATCCAGCTGCAACTCCTATTAGACCACATGACGGCACTGGAGCTGCAGGTAATGGTTACAAAGGCAGATAGGGGATGGGTGACCATCAGGAAGAACAGGAGTAGGAAGGCAGTGCAGGAGTCCCCTGCAGTCATCTCCCTCCAAAACAGATATACCGCTTTGGATATTGTTGAGGGGGATGACTCATCAGGGGAAAGTAGCAGCAGCCAAGTTCATGGCACCGTGGGTGACTCTGCTGCACAGGAGGGCAGGAAAAAGAGTGGGAGAGCTATAGTGGTAGGGGATTCGATTGTAAGGGGGATAGATAGGCGTTTCTGCAGTCGCAACCGAGACTCCAGGATGGTATGTTGCCTCCCTGGTGCAAGGGTCAAGGATGTCTCGGTGCGGCTGCAGGGCATTCTGGAGGGGGAGGGTGAACAGTCAGTTGTCGTGGTGCATATAGATACCAACGATATAGGTAAAAAGCGGGATGAGGTCCTACAAGCTGAATTTAGGGAGCTAGGAGTTAAATTAAAAAGTAGGACCTCAAAGGTAGTAATCTCTGCTACCAGTGCCACGCGCTAGTCAGAGTAGAAATCGCAGGATAGCTAAGATGAATACGTGGCTTCAGGAGTGGTGCAAGAGGGAGGGATTCAAATTCCTGGGACATTGGAACCGGTTCTGGGGGAGGTGGGACCAGTACAAAACGGACGGTCTGCACCTGAGCAGGACCGGAACCAATGTCCAAAGGGGAGTGTTTGCTAGTGCTGTTGGGGAGGGGTTAAACTAATATGGCAGGGGGATGGGAACCAATGCAGGGAGACAGAGGGAGACAAAAATGAGGCAAAAGCAAAAGACAGAAAGGAGATGAGGAAAAGTGGAGGGCAAAGAAACCCAAGGCAAAGAACAAAAAGGGCCACTGTACAACAAAATTCTAAAAGGACAAAGGGTGTTAAAAAAACAAGCCTGAAGGCTTTGTGTCTTAATGCAAGGAGTATCCGCAATAAGGTGGATGAATTAACTGTGCAAATAGATGTTAACAAATATGATGTGATTGGGATTACGGAGACGTGGCTCCAGGATGATCAGGGCTGGGAACTCAACATCCAGGGGTATTCAACATTCAGGAAGGATAGAATAAAAGGAAAAGGAGGTGGGGTAGCATTGCTGGTTAAAGAGGAGATTAATGCAATAGTTAGGAAAGACATTAGCTTGGATGATGTGGAATCTATATGGGTAGAGCTGCAGAACACCAAAGGACAAAAATCGTTAGTGGGAGTTGTGTACAGACCTCCAAACAGTAGTAGTGATGTTGGGGAGGGCATCAAACAGGAAATTAGGAGTGCATGCAATAAAGGTGCAGCAGTTATAATGGGTGACTTTAATATGCACATAGATTGGGCCAGCCAAACTGGAAGCAATACGGTGGAGGAGGATTTCCTGGAGTGCATAAGGGATGGTTTTCTAGACCAATATGTCGAGGAACCAACTAGGGGGGAGGCCATCTTAGACTGGGTGTTGTGTAATGAGAGAGGATTAATTAGCAATCTCATTGTGCGAGGCCCCTTGGGGAAGAGTGACCATAATATGGTGGAATTCTGCATTAGGATGGAGAATGAAGCAGTTAATTCAGAGACCATGGTCCAGAACTTAAAGAAGGGTAACTTTGAAGGTATGAGGCGTGAATTGGCTAAGATAGATTGGCTAATGATACTTAAGGGGTTGACTGTGGATGGGCAATGGCAGACATTTAGAGACCGCATGGATGAATTACAACAATTGTACATTCCTGTCTGGCGTAAAAATAAAAAAGGGAAGGTGGCTCAACCGTGGCTATCTAGGGAAAATCAGGGATAGTATTAAAGCCAAGGAAATGGCATACAAATTGGCCAGAAATAGCAGCGAACCTGGGGACTGGGAGAAATTTAGAACTCAGCAGAGGAGGACAAAGGGTTTGATTAGGGCAGGGAAAATGGAGTACGAGAAGAAGCTTGCAGGGAACATTAAGGCGGATTGCAAAAGTTTCTATAGGTATGTAAAGAGAAAAAGGTTAGTAAAGACAAACGTAGGTCCCCTGCAGTCAGAATCAGGGGAAGTCATAACGGGGAACAAAGAAATGGCGGACCAATTGAACAAGTACTTTGGTTCGGTATTCACTAAGGAGGACACAAACAACCTTCCGGATATAAAAGTGGTCAGAGGGTCTAGTAAGGAGGAGGAACTGAGGGAAATCTTTATTAGTCGGGAAATTGTGTTGGGGAAATTGATGGGATTGAAGGCCGATAAATCCCCAGGGCCTGATGGACTGCATCCCAGAGTACTTAAGGAGGTGGCCTTGGAAATAGCGGATGCATTGACAGTCATTTTCCAACATTCCATTGACTCTGGATCAGTTCCTATCGAGTGGAGGGTAGCCAATGTAACCCCACTTTTTAAAAAAGGAGGGAGAGAGAAAGCAGGGAATTATAGACCGGTCAGCCTGACCTCAGTAGTGGGTAAAATGATGGAATCAATTATTAAGGATGTCATAGCAGCGCATTTGGAAAATGGTGACATGATAGGTCCAAGTCAGCATGGATTTGTGAAAGGGAGATCATGCTTGACAAATCTTCTGGAATTTTTTGAGGATGTTTCCAATAAAGTGGACAAAGGAGTACCAGTTGATGTGGTATATTTGGACTTTCAGAAGGCTTTCGACAAGGTCCCACACAGGAGATTAATGTGCAAAGTTAAAGCACATGGGATTGGGGGTAGTGTGCTGACATGGATTGAGAACTGGTTGTCAGACAGGAAGCAAAGAGTAAGAGTAAATGGGTACTTTTCGGAATGGCAGGCAGTGACTAGTGGGGTACCGCAGGGTTCTGTGCTGGGGCCCCAGTTGTTTACATTGTACATTAATGATTTAGACGAGGGGATTAAATGTAGTATCTCCAAATTTGCGGATGACACTAAGTTGGGTGGCAGTGTGAGCTGCGAGGAGGATGCTATGAGGCTGCAGAGTGACTTGGATCGGTTAGGTGAGTGGGCAAATGCGTGGCAGATGAAGTATAATGTGGATAAATGTGAGGTTATCCACTTTGGTGGTAAAAACAGAGAGATAGACTATTATCTGAATGGTGACAGATTAGGAAAAGGGAAGGTGCAACGAGACCTGGGTGTCATGGTACATCAGTCATTGAAGGTTGGCATGCAGGTACAGCAGGCGGTTAAGAAAGCAAATGGCATGTTGGCCTTCATAGCGAGGGGCTTTGAGTACAGGGGCAGGGAGGTGTTGCTACAGTTGTACAGGGCCTTGGTGAGGCCTGGAGTATTGTGTACAGTTTTGGTCTCCTAACTTGAGGAAGAACATTCTTGCTATTGAGGGAGTGCAGCGAAGATTCACCAGACTGATTCCCGGGATGGTGGGACTGACCTATCAAGAAAGACTGGATCAACTGGGCTTGTATTCACTGGAGTTCAGAAGAGTGAGAGGGGACCTCATAGAAACGTTTAAAATTCTGACGGGTTTGGACAGGTTGGATGCAGGAAGAATGTTCCCAATGTTGGGGAAGTCCAGAACCAGGGGTCACAGTCTAAGGATAAGGGGTAAGCCATTTAGGACCGAGATAAGGAGAAACTTCTTCACCCAGAGAGTGGTGAACCTGTGGAATTCTCTACCACAGAAAGTAGTTGAGGCCAATTCACTAAATATATTCAAAAGGGAGTTAGATGAAGTCCTTACTACTCGGGGGATCAAGGGGTATGGCGTGAAAGCAGGAAGTGGGTACTGAAGTTTCATGTTCAGCCATGAACTCATTGAATGGCGGTGCAGGCTAGAAGGGCTGAATGACTTGCTCCTGCACCTATTTTTTCTAAAGGGTGACAGTGGATAGGCAATGACAGACATTTATAGATCACATGGATGAACTTCAACAATTGTACATCCCTGTCTGGAGTAAAAAAATAAAACAGGGAAGGTAGCTCAACTGTGGCTAACAAGGGAAATTAGGGATAGTGTTAAATCCAAAGAAGAGGCATATCAATTGGCCAGAAAAAGCAGCAAACCTGAGGACTGGGAGAAATTTAGAATGCAGCGGAGGAGGACAAAGGGTTTAATTAGGAGGGGGAAAATAGAGTCTGAGAGGAAGCTTGCTGGGAACATAAAAACTGACTGCAAAAGCTTCTATAGATATGTGAAGAGAAAAAGATTAGTGAAGACTAACGTAGGTCCTTTGCAGTCAGAATCAGGTGAATTTATAATGGAAAACAGAGAAATGGCAGACCAATTGAACAAATACTTTGGATCTGTCTTCACGAAGGAAGACACAAATAACCTTCCGGAAATACTAGGGGTTCAAGGGTCTAGCGAAAAGGAGGAACTGAAGAAAATTCTTATTAGTCAGGAAATTGTGTTCGCGAAATTGATGGGATTGAAGGCCGATAAGTCCCCAGGACCTGATAAGCTGCATCCCAGGGTACTTAAGGAAGTGGCCCTAGAAATAGTGGATGCATTGGTGATCATTTTCCAACATTCTATTGACTCTGGATCAGTTCCCATGGACTGGAGGGTAGCTAATGTAACACCACTTTTTAAAAAAGGAGGGACAGAAAACGGGTAATTATAGACCAGTTAGCTTGACATTGGCGGTGGGGAAAATGTTGGAATCAATTATTAAAGGTGAAATAGCAGCGCATTTGGAAGCAGTGACAGGATCGGTCCAAGTCAGCTTGGATTTATGAAAGGGAAATCATGCTTGACAAATCTTCTAGAATTTTTTGAGGATGTAACTATTAGAATGGACAAGGGAGAACCAATGGATGTGGTGTATTTTGACTTTCAAAAGACTTTTGACAAGGTCCCACACAAGAGATTAGTGTGCAAAATTAAAGCACATGGTATTGGGGGTAATGTACTGAAGTGGATGGAGAACTGGTTAGCAGACAGGAAGCAGAGAGTCGGAATAAACGGGTCCTTTTCAGAATGGCAGGCAGTGACCAGTGGGGTGCCGCAGGGTTCAGTGCTGGGACCCCAGCTATTTACAATATACATCAATGATTTAGATGAAGGAATTGAATGTAATATCTCCAAGTTTGCAGATGACACTAAGCTGGGTGGCAGTGTGAGCTGTGAGGAGGATGCTAAGAGGCTGCAGGGTGACTTGGACAGATTAGATGAGTGGGCAAATGCATGGCAGGTGCAGTATAATGTAGTTAAATGTGAGGTTATCCACTTTGGTGCCAAAAACAGGAAGACAGAATATTATCTAAATGGTGACAGATTGGGAAAAGGGGAGGTGCAATGCGACCTTGGTGTCATGGTACATCAGTCATTGAAAGTTGGCATGCAGGTACAGCAGGCGGTGAAGAAGGCAAATGGCATGTTGGTCTTCATAGCTGGAGGATTTGAGTATAGGAGAAGGGAGGTCTTACTGCAGTTGTACAGCCACATCTTGGAATAGTGTATTCAGTTTTGGTCTCCTAATCTGAGGAAGGATGTTCTTGCTATTGAGGGAGTACAGCGAAGGTTCACCACATTGATTCCCGGGATGTCAGGACTGACATATGAGAGACTGGATCAACTGGGCTTATATCCACTGGAGTTTAGAAGAATGAGAAGGGATCTCATAGAAACATATAAAATTCTGACGGGATTGGACATCTTCGAGGCAGGAAGAATGTTCCCGTTGCTGGGGAGTTCCAGAACCAGGGGTCACAATCTAAGAATAAGAGGTAAGCCATTTAGGACCGAGATGAGGAGAAACTTCTTCACTCAGAGAGTGGTTAACCTGTGCAATTCTCTACCGCAGAAAGTTATTGAGGCCAGTTCGTTAGATATATTCAAAAGGGAGTTAGATATGGCCCTTACGGCCAAAGAGATCAAGGGGTATGGAGAGAAAGCAGGAAAGGGGTACTGAGGTTGAATGATCAGCCATGATCTTATTGAATAGCGGTGCAGGCTCGAAGGGCCGAATGGCCTGTTCCTGCAACTAATTTCTATGTTTCTATGTTTCTATACTCAAATCCCTTTGTAATAAAGGCCAATGTACCATTTGCTTTCTTAATTCCTTGCTGTACCTGCATGTTAACTTTCAGTGATTTGTGTACAAGGACTCCCAGGTCCCTCAGATTACCAACATTTCCCAATCTCTCACCATTTAAAAAATACTCTACTTTTCTATTTTTCCAACCAAAGTGGATAACTTCACATTTCTCCACATTATATTCCATTTGCCTTATTCTTGCCCACTCAATTAGCCTGTCTATATCCCCTTGAAGTCTCTTTGCATCCTCCTCACAACTTAAATTCCCACCTAGATTACATTTGGTCCCCTCATCCAAATCATTGATATAGATTGTGAATAGCTGGGGTCCAAGAACCGATCCTTGCAGCAGCCCACTAGTTCAAGTCTGCCAATCCGAAAATGACCTGTTTATTCCCACTCTGTTTTCTGTCCGTTAACCAATCCTCAATCCATGCTTGTATATTACCCCCAATCCCATGAGCCCTAATTTTCTTTAATAAATCAATAATCGATAATCAAGAAGCTAACAGAGATGAGGAGAAATTTCTGCCCTCAAAGGATTGTAAATCTGTGGAATTTGCTGCCTCAGAGAGCTGTGGAAGCTGGGACTTGAATTAAATTTAAGACAGAAATAGATAGTTTTTTAAACGATAAGGGGATAAGGGGTTATGGGGAGCAGGCGGGGAAGTGAAGCTGAGTCCATGATCAGATCAGCAATGATCTTATTAAATGGCGGAGCAGGCTCGAGGGGCTGTATGGTCTACTCCTGTTCCTATTTCTTATGTTCTTATGTATAAGGACTGAGGAACTTAAAACAATCACTAAAGAAGTAGTACTCGGTAAAATAATGGGACGGGCCTTTAGGGAACTGTGACCATAATATGATAGAATTTTATATTAGATTTGAAAGTAATTTAGTTAAATCCGAAACTAGGGTCTTAAATTTAAACCAAGCAAACTACGTAGGTATGAGGGCAGAGTTGGCTAAGGAAGATTGGGAAACTACATTAAAAGATATGATGGTAGACAAGCAATGGCTAGCATTTAAAGAATATCTAATTTACAACACATATACATTCCTTTAAGGCACAAAAAACCCACAGGAAAAGTGGTTAATAAGAGAAATTAAAGATAGTATTAGATCAAATGAAGAGGCTTATAATATTGCCCAAAAGAGCAGTAAGCCTGAGGACTAGGAAGGTTTTAGAATTTAGCAAAGGAGGACCAAAAAATTGAAAAAGGTAAAATAGAATGCGAGAGTAAACGAGTGAGAGACATAAAAACAAACTGCAAAAGCTTCCATTGTAAATGTAAAAAGGAAAAGATTAGCGAAAGTAAATGTGGGTCTCTTACAGCCTGAGACAGGAGAAATTATAATGGGGAATAAGGAAATGACGCAGAAATTAAAGAAATACTTTGTGTCTGTCTTCACGGAAGAAGACGCAAAAAACCTCCCGGAAATAGTGGAGAACCAAAGGTCTAGCGAGAATGAGGAACTGAAAAAAACTAGTATTAATAGAAAAAAAAGTACTGGAGAAATTAATGGGACTGAAAGCTGATAAATCCCCTGAAACTGATAAGAATATATAAGAAATAGGAGCAGGAGTAGGCCACCTAGCCCCTCAAAAATCTGTCTATCTCCGCCTTAAATATATTCAATGACCCAGCCTCCACAGCTCTCTGGAGCAGAGAATTCCATAGATTTACAACCCTCAGAGAAGAAATTCCTCCTCATCTCAGTTTTAAATGGGCGGCCCTTTATTCTGACTCTATGGGCTCAAAATTGCCCAGGAATTGCTCAGTTTTTTTTGGAGCAACTTAATTTTTCTGGAGTATCTTAAAAATCCACATTTTGCACATTCAATTTGCGCCAGGGTAAGTAAGTTAGTTTGGATTTTTTTAGTTTAATTTAGTTTTTTTCAAAAGGGGGCGTTACCAGCCACCTACGCCCATTTTGGCCATTTTGGACAGCTAATAGTTGCTCTAAACTAACTTAGGCTAGTGTATGTGGCCACAGAAAGCCCATGTGGAGAGTTAAGAAATCAGCTCAGGTAAGTACATCGGAGGCCAGCAGAACTTAATGACTTGACTAAAGAATGTGAATAGGATCAAACAGCTATACAGGACATCATACGACAAACTTCGCAAAGTTAATTTACCATACAACAGAAGCATTCATGGAAGCTTAAACTACAAAAATAAAAGTAGTCAAGAGTCAAAACATATTTACATAATTTTTTCAAAATATCCAAATATAAAATCGAAGTACCTCCTGCTTGTAATTCTTATGTTCTCCCAGCTGCCTAAGCTCACCCACCATCATAGAAATATTTTATATCATATAGCCAGGAAATTTACTGTTTGTTTTATGCTTTTAAATATTTTGAAAATTCAAGCAAAATTATTCCACCAAATCTAATGTTCAAGAATTGATTATGATGTATTTGAAAGTATTTTCTGTTAACTTGGTTAGGAAAGTATTTTCATCAACAGGATTAAGGAAAGTCTTGAGTAAGCTGATTAAAATTACTGGCTACACAGTTATCACGCCCCCCCCCCCCACTCGGGATCAAAACCCCACCTCACCCCCCCGCCGGGATCAAAACTCTCCCCTCCCCGCCCTGGATCAAAACTCTCTCCCCCATCCCCCCGTCCCCCTGGATCAAAACTCCCCTCCCCCGGTTTGGGCCCTGCACCAACCTGCTTCTTGTGGCCTTCTAGCCTGCGAAGGCAGCGGGCCGGCCTGTGCGGCAAGCCACTCGACCTGGGATAGGGGCGGGACGCATCGGGTCCCACGCTGCAGCATGCACACAGAGGTTGGGGGCAGGAGCTACTGCGCATGCGCGCACACTCCAACATGCATGTGCAGAGCTGCCGGCATTGCTCTGGCGCAGGGCCCTAAGCTCTGCCCCCCAATCGACTGGCCACACTGCGCCAAGCCCCGGGAGAGGCAACACAGCGGCCAGAATCGGGGGAGAATTTTTAGGCGCCGTTTTCAACCCACAAAGTCGGCGCATCTCTGGTGAGTGTGCCGAAAAACAGGTAGGCCAAATTTGAGCCCTATGTCCCCTAGTTTTATTTTTCCCTATGAGTGGAAATATCCTCGCTGCATCCACCTTGTCGAGCCCCCTCATTATCTTATATGTTTCGATGAGATCACCTCTCATTCTTCTGAACTCCAATGTGTATAGGCCCAACATACTCAGCCTTGGCTTAGGTTTTGACAGAAACTATAGAGATAGTGGATGCATTGGTTGTCATCTGAAATTCCATAGAATCTAGAATGGATTCCATGGATTGGAAGATAGCAAATGTAACCCCATTATTTAAGAAAGGAGGGAGAGAGAAAACGGGGAACTATAGACCAGTTAGCCTGACATCATTAGTAGGGAAAATGCGAGAATCTATCATTAAGCATGTGATAACAAGGCACTTAGAAAATAATAATAGAATTGGGCAGAGTCAACATGGATTTATGAAAGGGAAATCATGTTTGAGTTTTATGAGGTAACTAGCAGAACAGATAAGGTTCAACAATTAGATTTTCAGAAGGCAGTTGATAAGGTGCCACACAAGAGGTTATTAAACAAAATTAGGGCTCATGGGATTGGGGGTAATATACCAGCATGGACTGAGAATTTGTTAATGGACAGAAAACAGAATGTAGGAATAAACGGGGCACTTTCGGGTTGGCAGGCTGTAACTCGTGGGGTGCTGCAAGGATCAGTGATTGGGCCTCAGTTATTCACAATCCATATTAATGACTTGGACGAAGGGACCAAATGTAATATATCAAAGTTTGCTGATGATACAAAGCGATGAGAATGTAAGTTGTGAGGAGGATGCAAAGAGGCTTCAAGGGGAATAGATAGGCTATGTGAGTGGGAAAGAACATGGCAAATGGAATATAATGTGGAGAAATGTGAAGTTATCCACTTTGATAAAAAAAATTGAAAAGCAGAGTATTTTTTTAAATTGTGAGAGATTGGGAAATGTTGGTGTTCAGAGGGACCTGGATGTCCTTGCACACAAATCACAGAGTTAACATGCAGGTACGGCAAGCAATTAACAAAGCAAATGGTATAAGAGTAAAGATGTCTTACTGCAATTATATAGGGCCCTGGTGAGACCACACCAAGTATTGTGTTCAGTTTTGGTCTCCTTACCTAAGGAAGGATATACTTGCCGTAGAGGGAGTGCAACAAAGGTTCACCAGACTCATTCCTGGGATGGGGGGTTTGTCCTATGAGGAGAGACTGAGTAGACTAGGCCTATATTCTCTAGAGTTTAGAAGAATGAGATGTGATCTCATTAAAACATACGCAATTCTTACAGGGCTTGACAGGGTAGATGCAGGGAGGATGTTTCCCCTGGCTGGGGAATCTAGAACCACTAGTCACAGACTCAGAATAAGGGGACCATTTAGGACCAAGATGAGGAGAAATGTATTCACTCAGAGGGTGGTGAATCTCTGGAATTCTCTACTCTAGAGGGCTGTGGAAGCTCAAGTCGTTGAGTATATTCAGGACAGAGATGGATAGATTTGTGACTATTAAGAGAATTAAGAGATATGGGGATAGTGCAGGAAAGTGGAGTTGAGGTACAAGATCAGCCACGAGCTTATTGAATGGCAGAGCAGGCTCGAGGTACCGAATGGCCTACTCCTGCTCCTAATTCTTATATCTTACGGACCTGCCACATAAATACTGTGGCTACAAGAGCAGGTCAGAGGCTGGGTAATCTGCAGCGAGTGTCTTAACTCCTGACTCCCCAAAGCCTTTCCACCATTTACAACGCATAAGTCAGGAGTGTGATGGAATCTCTCCACTTGCCTGGAAGAGTGCAGCTGCATCATCACTGAGGAAGCTCGACACCATCCAGGACAAAGCAGCCCACTTGATTGGCACCCCATCCACCACCTTAAAGATTCACTCCCACCACCACTGGTGCACCGTGGCTGCAGTGTATCCCATCTACAAGACACACTGCAGCAACTCCCCCAAGGCTTCTTCGACAGCACCTCCCAAACCCGCGACCTCCACCACCTAGAAGGAACGGGCAGCAGACACATGGGAACATGTTGGAAAGTGTGAGGTCATGCACTTTGGCAGAAAAAATCAAAGAGCAAGTTATTATTTAAATGGTGAAAAATTTCAAAGTGCTGCAGTCATCATCATCATCATAGGCAGTCCCTCGGAATCGAGGAAGACTTGCTTCCACTCCTAAAGTGAGTTCTTTAGTGGCTGAACAGTCCAATACGAGAGCCACAGACCCTGTCACAGGTGGATCAGACATTCGTCGGGGGAACGTGGGACTGATTTGCCGCACACTCTTTCCGCTGCCTGCGCCTGACCTCTTCTCGCTCGCGGCATTGAGATTCTAAGAGCTCAGCGCCCTCCCGGATGCACTTTCTCCACCTAGGGCCATCTTCGGCCAGGGTCTCCCAGGTGTCAGTGGTGATGTCACACTTTACCAGGCAGGCTTTGAGGGTGTCCTTGTAGCGTATCCGCTGCCCACCTTTGGCTCGTTTGCTGTGAAGGAGCTCCGCATAGAGCAATTGCACAGGGAGCCTCGTGTCTGGCAAGCGAACTATGTGGCCTGCGCAGCGAAGCTGATCGAGTGTGGTCAGTGCTTCAATGATGGGAATGTTAGCCTGGGCGAGGACACTGATGTTGTTGTGCCTGTCCTCCCAGGGGATTTGCAGGATCTTGCAGAGACATCGTTGGTGACATATCACCAGCGACTTGAGGTTGTCTTCTGTACATCGTCCATGTCTCAGATCCATACAGGAGGGCGGGTATTACTACAGCCCTGTAGACCATGAGCTTGGTGGTAGGTTTGAGGGCCTGGTCTTCGAACACTCTTTTCCTCAGGCAGCCAAAGGCTGCACTGGCACACTGGAGGCGATGTTGAATCTCCGCATCAATGTCTGCCTTTGTTGATAAGAGGCTCCCGAGGTATGGGAAGTGGTCCACATTGTCGAGGGCTGCACCGTGAATCTTGATGACTGGGAGGCAGTGCTGTGCGGCGAGGACAGGCTGGTGGAGGACCTTTGTCTTACGGATATTAAGCTTAAGGCCCATGTTTTCATATGCCTCGGTGAATACATCGACTATATCCTGAAGTTCAGCCTCAGAATGTGCACAGACGCAGACATCGTCTGCATACTGTAGCTCAACGACAGAGGTTGGGGTGATCTTGAACCTGACCTGGAGGTGGCGTAGGTTAAACAGCTTCCCACTGGTTCTGTAGTTTAGTTCCACTCCAGCGGGGAGCTTGTTGACTGTGAGGTGGAGCATGGCAGCGAGGAAGATTGAGAAGAGGATAGGAGCGATGACGCAGCCGTGTTTGACCCCGGTCCAGACGTGGATTGGGTCTGTAACGGATCTGCTGGTAAGGATCACGGCCTGCATGTCATTGTGGAGCAGGCGAAGGTTGTTGACAAACTTTTGGGCGCATCCAAAATGGAGGAGGACGCTCCATAAGCCCTCACGGTTGAGAGTGTCAAAGGCCTTTGTAAGATCGAAAAAAGCCATGTACAAGAGCTGGCGCTGCTCCCTGCTTTTTTCCTGCAGCTGTCGCGCTGCACAGATCATGTCCGTTGTGCCCCGTAAGGGCCGAAATCCGCATTGTGATTCCGGGAGGAGCTCCTTGGCCACAGGGAGAAGACGGTTGAGAATTCTAGCGACAATCTTCCCACTGGCTGATAGCAGGCAGATTCCCCTGTAGTTTCCGCAGACGAACTTGTCCCCTTTTTAAAGATGGTCACAATCCTGGCATGCTCTCCTCCCTCCAAAAAAATCCATAAGACAAAGATCCTCCACTAGCCTGTCCTCACCACACAGCACTGCCCCCAGTCATCAAGATCCATGGCGCAGCCCTGGACACCGTGGACCACTTCCCATATCTCGGGAGCTTCCTATCAACAAGAGCAGGCATCGACGACGAGATCCAACACCGCCTCCAGTGCGCCAGTGCAGCCTTCGGCCGCCTGAGGAAAAGAGTGTTTGAAGACCAGGCCCTCAAAACTGCCAACAAGCTCATGGTCTACAGGGCTGTAGTATTACCTGCCCTCCTGTATGGCTCAGAAACATGGGCCATGTACAGTAGACACCTCAAGTTGCTGGAGAAATATCACCAACGACGTCTCCTACAAATCCCCTGGGAGGACAAGCGCACCAACATCAGCGTCCTCATTCAGGCTAACATCCCCAGCTTTGAAGCACTGACCACACTCGATCAGCTCCGCTGGGCAGGCCACATAGTCCGCATGCCAGACATGAGACTCTCAAAGCAAGTGCTCAACTCGGAGCTCCTTCACGGCAAACGAGCCAAAGGTGGGCAGTGGAAACGCTACAAGGACCCTCAAAGCCTCCTGATAAAGTGCGACATCCCCACTGACATCTGGGAGTCCCTGGCCCAAGACCGCCCTAAGCGGAGGAAGTGCATCCGAGAGGGTGCTGAGCACCTCGAGTCTCAATGCCAAGAGCATGCAGAAATCAAGCGCAGGCAGTGGAAAGAGCGTGCAGCAATCCAGTCCCACCCCACCCCTTCCCTCAATGACTATCTGATCCACCTGTGACAGGGTCTGTGGCTCTCGTATTGGACTGTTCACCCACCAAAGAACTCACTTCAGGAGTGGAAGCAAGTCTTCCTCGATTCCGAGGGACTGCCTATGATGATGATGATGATAATCCGATGTGAGCCGTTATGAGACGTGTCTGTTGTGGGGTACCAGAATCTTTGAAAGGTCTGTTATGGTGTAAAAGACTTGGGGGAATTAGGAAATCACAATAGACACTATCATAAGGTATCGATGTGAGAGTTGCCTCTAAGTTCAAGGGGAACTGGGTAGAGGGACGATCAGTATCTTGAATACAGATAAATCGATAAGGGTATCGATTGGATGCAGGCTCTAGGGGTAGGGGAAACTGAGTAGAGGGATAATCAGTATCTAGAATACAGTTTATAACTCGAGAATACAGTGAAACCGACATGGGGTAGGCGTACCAAAAACTGAATATGGCTTGAAAAGACATGCTGGACACTGCTTCCTTATGGGGGGCCGGGTATATATTCTTTGGACGACCATAAAAAAACCTGATAGTGACTATGTTAAGTGACAGATGGATCCAAAAATAGAGCAGGCCAAACAATAGAATTAATAATATTTGTTGAATGAAAAAAAACTGGTGTGAATGTCTGTCTTTGAATGAAAAGTGCTTGTGTGATTTGTGACTGCGGAATATTTGAGGTGGGAATTAATTAATTTTTCATGTGTCTGAAAGCCTGTTTGAAAAAATGGTGGAGCTATCTTTGTTTTAGCTCCACCCACTTTTTCAGACAAAGGGAAAGGTTTTTTTTAACCCTTTGTAGTGTTGTCCTAGATGTGGGAAGTTTTAAGAAAGTGTGAACCTGGAATTGAATTACATTTTAAGTTAGAAACGCAGGTGCGGATTTATTTTGATGGGAAATGCACAAAGGATAGGTTTGTTTAACAAAAGATAAAAAATGCGTGGTCCCATTTGTTTTTTTAAAAATTTCGACACACTCACTTACTTGTCAAAAGAAAACACGTAATCATTGATTACATTGGGTTGAAAGACAATAAATTTAGTTTAGGAATGAGATAAAGAATGGAGAAGGAAAATTGTAATGCCTTGAAAAAAGCCTGCAAGGCTGCGGGCTGGGGAAGTTACGCCCCCATTTTCCTTTGTGTAAAACCTTGACGTGAAAGCTTCTAGCTCAGTAAAAAGAGTACTTTGCATTCTGTAACCTGTGAATCACTTAGAAACTATAAACATAAATGAGAAGTCCGATATTAAAAAAAAAACAGCATGTTTGACATTTTGTAATCCAACAATAAATACAAATACTAGAAAAGGGGAGCAGAAATTAGGATGGGAACAGTGAAGAGCTAATTTTGTTGTGAAGGTTTCAAGTACCACTGGTTAAGAAAAGGCACAACAAAATACTGAGATACATTCAAAATAAAATGTTAAATCTGGTCTCTTTTTAAAAAAAAAAAGAAATAAAACTAAAAGGTTTGGAAACAATCTCGAAATACCTTGGGGGAACAGAGTATGCGGTATACTCCGAGAGGTAAAGGGAACAACAAACTCCCCTGTTTGGCCTGTGCAAAAGCCGGGCGGATCATACCGGGTAACTATTGATTATACTGCCCTCAATAAGGTGACTCCCCATCAACATCCTATCATGGCCAGTCCAACCACAATCTTTAATGGATTACAGAACCAATAAAGCGGCTAGTGAAAGGGGGGAAAACCATCCTTAGAAACTGTATAGTGGGGTCCCGAACAAGAAGCGGCATACGGTAATCTGAAGGAAGCCCTAATGTCAGCTCCAGGGCTGGGACTCCCGACAAAGATCTCCCGTTCCATATATATTGTGAGAACCAGGGAGGCTTCTATGGAGCCGTGGTGACACAAATGCATGGGGATAGGATAAGACCCGTAGCTTACTACTCGGTACAGTGGCTGCCGATCTGTAGTCAAAATTAGCGAGCCTGTCATAATGACAGGAGAGATAATACTGCACACAAAACACACACTGGTGGAAATGCTAAATACAAGGAAGCTCCGGGCCTTCTCCAACATCCGTCGGGTAAAATGGGAGGCAGTCCTATTACCACATGATTGACTCAGATCAAGGGACTCATTTTACGGGTCACGTGATGAAAGAAACTTGTACAATATTCAGTATTAAGCAGAAGTTTCACATCCCATATCACCCCTAGAGTTCAGGGATGGTAGAGCGAATGAATCGGACCCTTAAAACTGCCTTGAGCAAGACAATGAGGTTACCAGAAGAAATAGTGACAGGAGGAGCCGACTTAGGCTCCCTACGAGACAGAATCAGAAAGTATGTGAGGGAATTGAGTGAGCAGTCGAAAGGTATGCGACAGGAGGTCCGAGAAAGGCAGAAGGAGGAAGACGAAGGCAGTGAAATAACCGCCTCGGCTATAATCCCCGAGGTGGGGGCGAAGGTAATGGTTAAGGAAATGGCAGAGAAACCAAGGTTCGCACATAGGTGAAGCGGACCATATGAGGTATTAATTAGTGGAGATACGTGTGCTTGCATGAAAATGAAAGGTAGGGGCGGTGGAAGCACTGGTCCCAGCTGAAAGAATATAAAGGTATGACAGATGGACTTTTTAGAGGATTAGGATGGATATTTGCAATATATGGGGTACTGGCTATAATAAAATAGATCTGGAAAAGGGCACATGCCCCGAGAAATGGTGCAAACAATCGGAGAAACAATCCGGTTGTAAGACTCTAACTAAAAACCTGGAATATTCAGGATGTGTTTTATCAACAGAATGTATATAAACGTGATCACCACCGCCCTTACGAGTCTACAAGGACAAGCTACAAGGCTACCCCTAGGGGGCCCAGAAGCATATACCCACACTGGAGGGTAAAACAACTACGTAAAGCAGCCCCTAGGGGGCGGCATCCGAGTGTCAGGAGCGTTTATTTTGAAGCCACAAGATAAGTGGGTAACAAAATATTACCTGAATATTGTAAACCAGGGGAATTAACCCCGGGAAAACGCGTGGTAGTTAAACCTGGAACAGAAGTAATAGTACATTGTCTGAACCCAAACAGGGACGTGGTCTTAGAGCCGTTCTCATTAAGAACAATAGAATGGATCATATGTCAGGAAGAGAGGAAGTGTTCAGGTACAGCAGTGATGATTAATTGGCAAAAATCTATAGTCCCGATCCCAGGACCAACAACACTACCACCAATTACTTCCCCCGCCGCCCCCCCACCCCGCTCCCTTACTGAAGGCCCGCCCTGTGGGTTGGTGACAAGGTTGGAGGGAATGTTGTTATTTGACAATGTGCAGCATGAAATGTTACCTGTGAGCATAAACTTAACATACCTATACCTGCCAGAAAAGTTTAGCCCCAAGGCTAAAGCGTTGTACACACGATTGCCAGACACAATCCTGAGAAAAGCTAGTGATACATCAGGAGCAAGGGAGTATCACAAGGAGCTGAGACACAAAGGAGGAAGACAGAGGAGATCTATAGGGAATGACGTATTAACTGAAGTAAGTACAGGGACCTCTCTAGTAGATATACAGGCGATCCATAAGAACATAAGAATATAAGAATTAGGAACAGCAGTAGGCTATCTAGCCCCTCGAGCCTGCTCCGCCATTCAACAAGATCATGGCTGATCTGGCCGTGGACTCAGCTCCACTTACCCGCCCTCTCCCCATAACCCTTAATTCCCTTATTGCTTAAAAATCTATCTGTGATTTGAATACATTCAATGAGCTAGCCTCAACTGCTTCCTTGGGCAGAGAATTCCACAGATTCACAACCCTCTGGGAGAAGAAATTCCTTCTCAACTCGGTTTTAAATTGGCTCCCCCAAATTTTGAGGCTGTGCCCCCTAGTTCTAGTGTCCCCGACCAGTGGAAACAACCTCTCTGCCTCTATCCTGTCTATCCCTTTCATTATTTTAAATGTTTCTATAAGATCACCCCTCATCCTTCTGAACTCCAACGAGTAAAGACCCAGTCTACTCAATCTATCATCATAAGGTAACCCCCTCATCTCCGGAATCAGCCTAGTGAATCGTCTCTGTACCCCCTCCAAAGCCAGTATATCCTTCCTTATGTAAGGTGACCAAAACTGCACGCAGTACTCCAGGTGCAGCCTCACCAATACCCTCTACAGTTGCAGCATGGTTTTTGTGTCTTCCACTGTGAAGACTGAAGCAAAATAATTGTTTAAGGTCTCAGCCATTTCCACATTTCCCATTATTAAATCCTCCTTCTCATCTTCTAAGGGACCAACATTTACTTTAGTCACTCTTTTCCGTTTTATATATGGGTAAAAGCTTTTACTATCAGTTTTTATGTTTTGCGCAAGTTTACTTTCGTAATCGATCTTTCCTTTCTTTATTGCTTTCTTAGTCATTCTTTGCTGTCGTTTAAAATTTTCCCAATCTTCTAGTTTCCCACTAACCTTGGCCACCTTATATGCATTGGTTTTTAATTTGATATTCTCCTTTATTTCCTTGGTTATTCACGGCTGGTTATCCCTTCTCTTTCCGCCCTTCTTTTTCACTGGAATATGTTTTTGTTGAGCACTATGAAAGAGCTCCTTAAAAGTCCTCCACTGTTCCTCAATTGTGCCAAAGTTTAGTCTGTGTTTCCAGTCTACTTTAGCCAACTCTGCCCTCATCCCACTGTAGCCCCCTTTGTTTAAGCATAGTACGCTCGTTTGAGACACTACTTCCTCACCCTCAATCTGTATCACAAATTCAACCATACTGTGATCACTCATTCCGAGAGGATCTTTTACTAGGAGATCATTTATTATTCCTGTCTCATTACACAGGACCAGATCTAAGATAGCTTGCTCCCTTGTAGGTTCTGTAACATACTGTTCTAAGAAACAATCCCGTATGCATTCTATGAATTCCTCTTCAAGGCTACCCCGTGCGATTTGATTTGACCAATCGATATGTAAGTTGAAATCCCCCATGATTACTGCCGTTCCTTTTTCACATGCCTCCATTATTCCCTTGATTATTGTCCGCCCCACCGTGAAGTTATTATTTGGGGGCCTATAAACTACGCCCACCAGTGACTTTTTCCCCTTACTATCTCTAATCTCCACCCACAATGATTCAACATTTTGTTCATTAGAGCCAATATCATCTCTCACAACTGCCCTGATATCATCCTTTATTAACAGAGCAAGCAGGAGTAGATAGTTGGAGGGGAACGATGGAAGTACTAATGAGGAAACAGGCCAGGATAGGGATAGAATCTTCAGAGTTAGGATCTAAAACATCCAAAATACTGCTAGAGGGTATATCCGTATTGGAAGGCCATGCATGAACAATTAAGGAGCTAAATAAGCAGGAATGAGAGGATGATGCCAAGGACAGGAAAATAGACACATGTCATGCCTCTGGAAGATGGATGATTGGTCAGGTGAGACACAATGGATCAGATACAAACCAGACGAGTTCCAGATTGGATAAATAGCACCCAGTTGAAAGAAATGGCACAGCACACTGGGCCATTAGACGCCTGCACCCTGAAAGGAATGATTAGAGTGTATGCGGTTACAGGAGGATCCGCGGGGAAACAAACCCCTATGGTAGTGATAATACTATTGATCCCCGTGATAAACCAAGGCTTATACCCGTATTTTCAATATGAAGTTGAAAACATAGGGATATTGGGCCCAAGTTTCAACTGGATTTGCTCCTATTCTTTTGGAGCAACTAGCTTTTTTTGGAGTATCCTAGAAATTGCAATTCTCCACATTTAGTTTGCTCCAGTTTCAGTGAGTTCGTTTAGTTTCGTTTTAGTTCAGATTTTTTTCCAAAAGGGGGCGTGTCCAGCCACTTACGCCTGTTTTGCAAGTTTAGACTGCGAAAAGTTACTCCAAACTAACTTAGAACAGAGTAAGAGTCCACTTTTGTACGCCATAAAAAACCTAGTGCAGAGTTAAGAAATCAGCGCAGCTAGCCAGAGATGGTGGGGGGGGGGGGGGGGGAAAGAGAGGGAAGAGAGAGCACTAAACACCTTCATTTAAAAAAATAAAGAACCATCATCAATAATAAATGATAAATCAATCAATCAATAAATAAATGAATAAATATTCAAAAATTCAAAAAATTAAAAACCAATAAATAGAAAATGTAAAGTTCCTACCTCAGCTATCCGTTCGGGAGCACTGGGAGCCTTCCAACAGCGAACGCAGCAGCAAGCACGCGCAGCCCATACATGCAGGCAGCAAGCAGCAGCAGGCCACTCGGCCAGGGATAGGGTCGAGGGCGCGGCCGGGAGGGGAGGAGGTAGGGGGGGAGGAGGGAGAGAAGGATGGGAGGAGGAGAGGGGGCAACGTTAAACAGACGAGCCTGCCCAGGTCCATCCTACCCACGTCTTGCCCCCAATTGCTTTGCTTTCCTGCTAACCCCGCCTCCTGCTACCCCCGCCTCCTGCTACCCCTGCCCCTCCGAACATCTCTGAGACAGTCCCAAGGAACACTCGATGGCCTCAATCAGTGAGAGCAATCGACATCTTCCTTCTTGATGGTCACTTTTGCCAGCTCCTTCTCCCTTTCTTGTTTGCCATCTCCAGGTCCGAGCTCAGGATCTCCTTCTCCTCCGCATAGTTGGTCACATGCTCTCGGAGCCCGTTCGACCAGGCCTAGGGGCGGCGTGCTTCAGGGCCCCTCCCACACAGCCAGCAGCACATGCACACAGAATCTGGAGGCCAGGAGCTACTGCGCACGCGCACAGCTGTCGTTAGTCTTTTAGGTGCAGGACTGTAGGTCCGCCCCCCGCTGTTGCTGCTACGCTGCACCGAGGCCACAGGAGGCCTTATGAAAGTCGAGAATAGCAAGGTAGGAAGTAGGCACGATTTTATTCCAGGAAAGCGGCGGATCTCTCAGGAGGTGCGCCGTTCTAATCCTCAACTGAAACTTGGGCCCAATATGAGAGGAAGAGTACATCCGCGATGGACCAGTATGAGATCAAAAAGAATGGAAATACAAGGGGAATATCTTTATCTGGGTGCCGGAGAGAAGGAAGCCTAACTATATGCCCTCACCCAGTGGAAGACGGGAGCAAAGATAGCTGGGGGTTTGACTGCGGAAGGATGTGTTATTGGAATAAGCCCTTACCGAACTGAACCCACACATTACGCCTATCAAGCACGAGGAGAATATTGTGTGGTACCTAGCCTGGGAACTTATGATTACGGAGGCTTGACTTGTAACATTACAATGCCTAACTTTTGCTTTACTCCCAGAGTATCGGCGACAGTGGGAAGCGCACACATGACATATATACACGCCAGGAAAACAATGACATTAATTATAAGCGATGAGATTAAGCAAAAAATTGATGATTACATGGAAGAGCAAGCGCCACCAATTCCCCTGTTACCTGAAGATTTAACCGAGCTCAAAGGACCATTAAGAAATAACATTAAAAAATATTATGAGCTAAAGGATAAAGGCAAAGAACTGGACAATGAAATAACGAATAACCTGAAAAACCAGCCTTGATACTTGAGATTATACATCCGTGGATAAGGATCCTTTCACATACTCTAGTGGCAGGTACAGATAATAATACCTCTGAGTTGGTTGGTGATGTTATGTAACAAGTGCAAAGACAGAAGAGGCATACCTGAGCAAAGCTACACCCTTGGATCAGAATTATATTCCATGTGTTAGTCCTAGTGCAGCTGACAGTGGTGCTGATACTCTTGGGAGAATGTGCAGGCAGATATAAGAGACACGGAGCAAAGACATTGGCCAAGGCACGTAAACGAGAACGCAGAAAGCCTTTGCTAGATCCAAAAAGGGGTAGTCATAGAAACATAGAAAATAGGTGCAGGAGTAGGCCATTTAGCCCTTCGAGCCTGCACCACCATTCAATATCATGGCTGATCATGCAACTTCAGTACCCCTTTCCTGCTTTCTCTCTATACCCCTTGATCCCTTTAGCCGTAAGGGCCACATCTAACTCCCTTTTGAATATATCCAATGAACTGGCCTCAAGAACTTTCTGTTGTAGAGAATTCCACAGGTTAACAACTCCCTGAGTGAAGAAGCTTCTCCTTATCTCAGTCCTAAATGGCTTACCCCTTATCCTTAGACTGTATCCCCTGGTTCTCGACTTCCCCAACATTGGGAACATTCTTCCTGCATCTAACCTGTCCAGTCCCATCAGAATTTTATATGTTTCTATGAGATCCCGTCTCATCCTTCTAAACTCCAGTGCATACAGGCTCACTCAATCCAGTCTCTCCTCATATGTCAGTCCTGCCATCCGGGGAATCAGTCTGGTGAACCTTCGCTGCACTCCCTCAATAGCAAGAACTTCCTTCCTCAGATTAAGAGACCAAAACTGAACACAGTATTCCAGGTGAGGCCTCACCAAGGCCCTATACAACTGCAGTAAGACCTCCCTGCTCCTATACTCAAATCCCCTAGCTATGAAGGCCAACATAGCATTTGCCTTCTTCACCGCCTGCTGTACCTGCATGCCAACTTTCAATGAGTGATGTACCATGACACCCAGGTCTCGTTGCACCTCCCCTTTTCCTAATCTGCCATCATTTAGGTAATATTCTGCCTTCGTGTTTTTGCCACCAAAGTGGATAACCTCACATTTATCCATATTATACTGCATCTGCCATGCATTTGCCCACTCACCTAACCTGTCCAAGTCACCCTGCAGCCTCTTAGCATCCTCCTCACAGCTCATTACACCACCCAGCTTAGTGTCATCTGCAAACTTGGAGATATTACACTAAATTCCTTCATCTAAATCATTGATGTATACTGTAAATAGCTGGGGTCCCAGCACTGAGCCCTGCGGCACCCCACTAGTCTGCCATTCTGAAAGGACCCATTTATCCTGACTCTCTGCTTCCTGTCTGCCAACCAGTTCTCTATCCACGTCAGTACATTACCCCCAATAGTATGTGCTTTAATTTTGCACACCAATCAATCTCTTGTGTAGGACCTTGTCAAAAGCCTTTTGAAAGTCCAAATACACCACATCCACTGGTTCTCCCTTGTCCACTCTTCCAGTTACATCCTCAAAATTTTCTAGAAGATTTATCAAGCATGATTTCCCTTTCATAAATCCAAGCTGACTTGGACCGATCTTGTCACTGCTTTCCAAATGTGCTGCTATTTCATCTTTAATAATTGATTCCAACATTTTCCCGACTACTGATGTTAGGCTAACCGGTCTATAATTACCCGTTTTCTCTCTCCCTCCTTTTTTCAAAAGTGGTGTTACATTTGCTACCCTCCAGTCCCATAGGAACTGATCCAGAGTCAATAGACTGTTTGAAAATGATCACCAATGCATTCACTATTTCGAGGGCCACTTCCTTAAGTACTCTGGGATGCAGACTATCAGGCCCTGGGGATTTATCGGCCTTCAATCCCATCAATTTCCCTAACAAAATTTTCCGACTAATAAGGATTTCCTTCAGTTCCTTCTTCTCACTAGACCCTCGATCCCTTAGTATTTTCAGAAGGTTATTTGTGTCTTCCTTCGTGAAGACAGAACCAAAGTTTTTGTTCAACTGGTCTGCCAATTCCCCATTATAAATTCACCTGATTCTGACTGCAAGGGACCTACGTTTGTCTTCACTAATCTTTTTTTCTTCACATATCTATAGAAGCTTTTGCAGTCAGTTTTTATGTTCCCTGCACGCTTCCTCCCATACTCTATTTTCCCCCTCCTAATTAAACCCTTAGTCCTCCTCTGCTGAATTGTAAAATTCTCCCAGTCCTCAGGTTTGCTGCTTTTTCTGGCCAATTTATATGCCTCTTCCTTGGATTTAACACTATCCTTAAATTCCCTTGTTAGCCACGGTTGAGCCACCTTCCCCGTTTTATTTTTACTTCAGACAGGGATGTACAATTGTTGAAGTTCATCCATGTGATCTTTAAATGTTTGCCATTGCCTATTCACCGTCAACCCTTTTAAGTATCATTCGCCAGTCTATTCTAGCCAAACACAAAGACGACACAAGTACCTGATATGAGTCGTGAGTGTCCCAATCCTATCGCCTGATCAACGAAACCGAGGCGGGAGACACACAAATCAAAACAGGGAAAGGAAAATTGCTGTTCATGGTGGGTGTTTGGGGTTACCACCTGATCAAATAGGGGATTGTAGGAGTGAAAAACCTTAATCAGGGATAAAGTAAGTCAGTGTAATTAAAATATATAGCAAGAAAGGCTGAGAGAAAGGTTTAAATGTGTTCATGGTAGTATAGCTGAATCCCACATCCCAGCAATTAGGCTGGAACACATAAGGTCAAAGAAATTCTGTTAGGAGATAAGAACACCCACAAGATTTATGTAGACAGCCCACAGAAATAATGAAAGGAGGCCACAATGTTCCAGCCACAGGAGATAATAGGGACAAAGCCTCTTTTAAAGCAGAGGGTAACCAGACATCTGCCAAGGACAGAGTTAGCCTGGGAAGACGTTCCCAGAAAAGTATCACATAACCTGCAGGGGCTGTTCCCTAGCAACAGCCGTCAGAACTGAATGTACCAAGAGAGTCATTAGAAATTACTGTAACCAATAAAATTAATGTAACTGTAGTAACCAATGACATTGCTGAAAACTGTATTAACCAATGTATTAGTAGTAGGTGGGCGGGGACTGGTGGCAAATAACCAATGGAACACTTCCCCGCTGGTTTCTGTATTTCGACTCTATAAACTGTAATTGCATCGCTTGTCCTGAGAGACCGGGAGTCGAGCAACCAGTGAGCGCACTGTTGCAACCGGCTCTCCCTTGATTAATCAGGTTTTAATAAACAATTCTTTTCTCTATATATAGACCTTTCCTTGTCAAATGTTATATTTTTAATACTCCACAACAACCAATGAATCCTTGCTGCTACTTCTCTTAAGACCCTAGGACGCAAGCCATCAGGTCTGGGGGATTGATCCGCCTTTAGTTCCATTATCTTACTGAGTACCACCTCCTTAGTGATTGTGATTGTGTTAAGTTCCTCCCCTCCTATAGCCCTTAGACTATCCACTGTCGGAATATTGTTAGTGTCCTCTACCGTAAAGACTGATACAAAATATTTGTTCAGAGTTTCTGCCATCTCCATGTTCCCCATTACTAATTCCCTGGTCTCATCATCTAAGGGACCAACATTTACTTTAGCCACCCGTTTCCTTTTTATATACCTATAGAAAATCTTGCTATCTGTTTTTATATTTTGCGCTAGTTTACTTTCATAGTCTTTCTTCCCTTTCTTAATCATTTTTTTAGTTGTTCTTTGCTGGCTTTTAAAAGCTTCCCAGTCTTCTGTCCTCCCACTAGTTTTGGCCATTTTGTATGACCTTGTTTTTAATTGGATACCGTCCTTTATTTCTTTAGTTAGCCACTTACACCCTTTCCTCCTCACTGGAATATATTCTTCTTGAGAGTTGTGAAATATCTCTTTAAATGTACACCACTGTTCATCAACCGTCCTACACTTTACTCTATTTTCCCAGCTCACTTTACCCAACTCTGCCCTCATACTTTCATAGTCTCCTTTATTTAAGCTTAGTACGCTGCTTAGAGATCCAACTTTCTCACCCTCCATCTGAATTTGAAACTCAATCATGCTATGATCAATCATTCCGAGGGGATCTTTTACTAGGAGATTATTTATTAATCCTGTCTCATTACACAGGACCAGATCTAAGATAGCCTGCCCCCTGGTTGGTTCCGTTACATACTGCTCAAGGAACCCGTTCCTTACTCACTCTATGAACTCCTCCTCAAGGCTACCCTGACCAATTTGATTTGTCCAATCAATATGGAGGTTAAAATCATTTATGATTATTGCTATTCCCTTTTTACAAGCCCTACTATTTCCTGGTTTATACTCCGACCAACAGAGTTGCTACTGTTAGGGGGCCTATAAACTACACCCACCAGTGACTTTTTCCCCTCATTGTTCTTTATCTCCACCCAAACTGTTTCAACACCCTTATCATTTGAGCCAATATCATTTCTTACTATTGCAGTGTTTCCATCCTTTATCAATAGAGCTACCCCACCTCCTTTTCCTTTCTGTCTGTCCTTCCGGATTGTCAAGTACCCCTGAATATTTAATTCCCAGTCCTGGTCACCTTGCAACCACGTCTCTAATGGCTATCAGATCATACCCATTTGTATGCTCTGCGCTTACGATTTATTAGTTCTTGGATCTCCTGATCATTTTCATCAAACGCGTCCTGATGTCTTCTGGTTGAGTAACC
The DNA here is from genome assembly GCF_044704955.1 of Pristiophorus japonicus. Lineage (NCBI taxonomy): Eukaryota > Metazoa > Chordata > Chondrichthyes > Pristiophoridae > Pristiophorus > Pristiophorus japonicus. The sequence goes on from NC_091978.1 coordinate 50,559,408, forward strand.
AAGTGTCTCTTCACAGGCACTGGTTATGGAGACTTGGAGGGCAGACCAAGCGCTGTGGGCATTCAGCATTTCAGTGTCATCAAGACACGCCAGATTAGCTGTGAGGCGCTGGCTGTATAGGGCTCTCTTAGCTGGGTCTTTAAGTGGCCCGGCATTAACTTTTTTGCGGCACTGCTTCTGCTGTCCCCTCTGCTTTGGGGCTATGTTAATATCGATGATGGATCGGATTAGGCGATGGTCCGTCCACTAGTCATCAGCTCCTGTCATGGCGCGGGTGATGCGAACATCCTTGCGATCCCTGGCTCGGACGATGACATAGTCGAGCAGGTGCCAGTGTTTGGAGTGAGGGTGTTGCCACGATGCCTTGTATTTGACCCTGTGGTGAAACAGGGTGTTGGTGATTAGGAGTTCGTGTTCTAGACATTTTGTCAGGAGGAGGGTACCGCTGGAGTTGGCTTTCCCTACCCCCCCTCTGCCAATCACGCCTCCCCAGAGGGCTGTGTCTTTGCCGACCCTGACATTAAAGTCACCTAGGAGGTTCAATTTGTCGCCCATGGGGACGCGGGACAGGGATGTCTCGAGGTTGGAATAAAAACCCTCTTTAGCCTCATCCGTTGGAAAGAGTGTTGTGGCGTACGCACTGATGACTGTGGTGTATTGATTCCGGGATAGGATAAGGCCAAGAGTCAGGAGACGTTCTTTAACCCCGCAGGGGAAGTCTTTGAGACGGTCGACCAGTTCATTTTTGACGGTGAAGCCGACTCCATGAAGGCGGCGTTCTTCCTCTGGTTTTCCTTTCCAGAGAAAGGTGTCACGAGCTGGCCTTCCCATGCCCGTCGGGTCTCGCTTAGGGTGGCGATGTCGATGTCAAAACGCTTAAGTTCCCGTGCAACTATGGCGGTGCGGTGTTCCAGCCTGTTGCTGTTGGAATTGTCCATGAGGGTCCTGACGTTCCAGGTCCCGAACTTCATACTGACGGAGTGGAAGATGCCTGCACATGAGTTCTTTTAACATGAGGTGGCCGCTGCACACCAGCAACCACACGGGCTTAGCTGAGCAAGGTCTTGGTCCAGTGGCAAGGGGGTCCAAGACGACTGGAGACTAGGCACTGCTGTATAAGCCTAATTGCCTACGGTGAGGTATTGGCCGCAAGCTCGGCGCTAGTAGTGCCATTGATGGTAGATGGCCCGAGGCTTGGTTTGGGGGGCAGACATTAGGAAGGTCAGCTGTCCGCTGGGTTTCCGAGGGATGTTTTGGAGAGTTTCTTCCAAAGTTAAAAATTTCCCCAAAGGTTTCCAAGTTGTTTTAAAAGTTTAAGAGTTTAAAAGTATTTCCAAATTTAAAAAAAAGTTACACAGATTGATTGTAGGTTTAATAAATAGATTAAGAGATGATTAAAAGTTGATAAAAAAAAAGTCTAAAATGTAAATCAAGTTGTTTAAAAGTTAGTGTTCGACGCTAGCGACCTAGGGCCGGGCCGGCTGGTTGAAGAGACCCGGAGTGCGTCGTTGGGCCAGGCCGGCTGGCCGAAGGGACCTGGAGTGCGTTGTTAGCTCAGGCTGGCCGAGGGGACCCGCAGTGCGTTGTTGGGTCAGGCCGGCTCGCTGAAGGGTCCCGGAGTGCGTTGTTGGGTCAGGCTGGCCGAGGGGACCCGCAGTGCGTCGTTGGACCGGGCCGACTGGCCAAAGGGACCCAGAGTGCGTTGTTGGGCCGGGCCAGTTAGCCGAAGGGACCCGGAGAGCCTCCGCTCCCGCCATAAATGTATAGTTAGGCTGTTTGACTGTCACTTATGTGCCTGTTCATCTTCTGTAAAGTAAATTTGCTTTATATTTCAAACTTAAAACAAAGTCTGATATGTTGTTCTATTGCTTTCAAAGACTAGAGTGAGATCTTATGACGATAAAATAAGCTCAGTAACTAACAGCAATTAGCAGACAGCATTTGCAGTTAATTTCCCAGTCATGTTGCAAACTGCAACCAGAAGGTACTTGTGCATGAAACACAAAAGGTTAGTATGCAGGTACAGCAAGCGATCAGGAAGGCCAATGGAATCTTGGCCTTTATTGAAAATGGGATGGAGTATAAAAGCAGAGAAGTCTTGCTACAGTTGTACAGGGTATTGGTGAGGCCACACCTGGAATACTGCATGCAGTTTTGGTTTCCATATTTACGAAAGGATATACTTGCTTTGGAGGCAGTTCAGAGAAGGTTCACTAGGTTGATTCCGGAGATGAGGGGGTTGACTTATAAGGAAAGGTTGAGTAGGTTGGGCCTCTACTCATTGGAATTCAGAAGAATGAGAGATGATCTTACTGAAACGTATAAAATTATGAGGGGGCTTGATAGGGTGGAAGCAGAGAGGATGTTTCCACTGATAGAGGAGACTAGAACGAGGAGGCATGATCTTGGAATAAGGGGCCGCCCATTTAAAACTGAGACGAGGAGGAATTTTTTTCTCTCAGAGGGTTGTAAATCTGTGGAATTCACTGCCTCAGAGAGCTGTGGAAGCCGGGACACTGAATAAATGTAAGACAGATAGACAGTTTCTTAACCGATAAGGGATTAAGGGGTTATGGGGAGCGGGCAGGGAAGTGGACCTGAGTCCATGATCGGATCAGCCATGATTGTATTAAATGGCGGAGCAGGCTGAGGAGCCGTATGACCTACTCCTATTTCTTATGTTCTTATTAACACCACCAACTCCAAGTTCCCCTCCACGTCACACACCATCGCCGTTCCTTCATCGTCGCTGGGTTAAAATCCTGGAATTCCCATGAAAATACCACAGTTGTTCAAGAAGGCGGCTCACCATCACCTTTCCAAGGGAAATTAGGGATGGGCTATAAAGGCTGGTCTTGCCAGTAATGCCCACGTCCTCATAACAAATATAAAAAAAGTCGCTCCTCTACTTTCTCTCTTCCAAAGAGGATTTAGTAGGAGAAGTTTGGAGCTTTTTTCTTACACTGAAGCAGGGAATAATGAGGGTCAACCTGCTAGAGGTCCTCAAGACCATCATGGGTTATTGATCAAAAGCAAAGAATAGATTTGTTTCAGGGCACGTCACAGTCCGCATGCGCCGCTTTTGTTGGAAGTTTAGAACGCATATGCTGAGGGGCAGCAAGGTCCCAGAACCAGCTGCGAGTGCGCATGCTCAGGGGCAGCAAGGTCCCAGAACTGGCTGCGAGTGCGCATGCTCAGGGGCAGCAGGGTCCCAGAACCAGCTGCATGTGCGCATGCTCAGGGACAGACAGATTCCAGAAGCCACTGTGAGTGCAGTGCGCATGCTCAGGAGCCAGCAGGACAGTTGCGAGAGCGCGTGCGCATACGCGCCGAGCGTTACTCTGGGTAACGGTCATTACCGGCAGAGAGCAAGTTTTCTCAGGTAGACGGACGAGCGGGGAAATAAATGACGATAAACACAAACCTGGGCGTCCCAGTGTCCCGAGAAGCGAACAGAACGGATTTAGCTTCGCGGAGCAGGTCAGCTTGCCTCTGTGACACGTGATCCAGGTCCTGATTGACGGGAACTTCCGACCAATAGGGAGCGAGTGGGACGGGGCTGGAGGAGCGAGCCGGCGGCGGGTCCTCCAACCAATCGGGGAGTCGAAGGGGCGGGACTTCCGCAGGTGTTTGTGTGACCCGCAGGGTAGCGACTTTCTGCAGTCCCTTGTTCAGGGTCTGGGGCCAGGGGAGGCTGTGCGCTTTTGTTCCCCTTATTGGGACAAGGCCTCATCAAATGAGATATTTGACAACGCAATGTCTCAGTTTTTATTTGCCATCTGTCCGTCAGTGAGTAGGTCTCTCAACCCCGAGTCAGGAGGTCGTGGGTTCAAGTCCCACTCCAGGGCTGTGAGCACATAAATCTAGGCTGACACTCCAGTGGAGTGCTGAGCTGTCGGAGGTGCCGTCTTTCAGATGATATGTCAAACCCAGGTCCTGTCTTTTTTCAAGTGTATGTAAAAGGTAGAAGCAGGGAGGTCTTACTGCATTTGTACAGGGCCTTGGTGAGGCCTCACCTGGAGTATTGTGTTCAGTTTTGGTCTCCTAATCTAGGGTTCTTGCTATTGAGGGAGTGCAGCAAAGGTTCACCAGACTGATTCCCAGGATGGCGGGACTGACATATGAGGAGAGACTGGATCGACTGGGCTTGTATTCACTGGAGTTCAGAAGAATGAGAGGGATCTCATAGAAACGTTTAAAATTCTTATGGGTTTAGACAGGTTAGGTGCAGGAAGACTGTTCCCAATGTTGGGGAAGTCCAGAACCAGGGGTCACAGTCGAAGGTTAAGGGGTAAGCTATTTAGGACCGAGATGAGGAGCAACTTCTTCACCAGAGAGTGGTGAACTTGTGGAATTCTCTACAACAGAAAGTTGTTGAGGCCAATTCACTAAATATATTCAAAAAGGAGTTAGATGTAGTCCTTACTACTAGGGGGGGTCAAGGGGTATGGTGAGAAAGCAGGAATGGGGTACTGAAGTTGCATGTTCAGCCATGAACTCATTGAATGGTGGTGCAGGCTCGAAGGGCCGAATGGCCTACTCCTGCACCTATTTTCTGTGTTTCTATGCCAATATTTCAAAGGGCAAGGATGTTATCCCAGGTGTTTTAAACGACAGCAAATTTTAAACGACAGTAAAGAATGACTAAGAAAGCAATAAAGAAAGGAAAGAGATTACAAAAGTAAACTTGCGCAGAACATAAAAACAGATAGTAAAAGCTTTTACCGATATATAAAACGGAAAAGAGTGACTAAAGTAAATGTTGGTCCCTTAGAAGATGAGAAGGAGGATTTAATAATGGGAAATGTGGAAATGGCTGAGACCTTAAACAATTATTTTGCTTCGGTCTTCACAGTGGAAGACACAAAAACCATGCCAAAAATTGTTGGTCACGGGAATGTGGGAAGGGAGGACCTTGAGACAATCACTATCACTACGGAGGTGGTGATGGACAGGCTAATGGGACTCAAGGTAGACAAGTCCCCTGGTCCGGATGAAATGCATCCCAGGGTATTAAAAGAGATGGTGGAAGTTATAGCAGATGCATTGGTTATAATCTACCAAAATTCTCTGGACTCTGGGGAGGTACCAGTGGATTGGAAAGCAGCTAATGTAACGCCTCTGTTTAAAAAAGGGGCAGACAAAAGACAGGTAACTATAGGACGGTTAGTTTGACATCTGTAGTGGGGAAAATGCTTGAAGCTATCATTAAGGAAGAAATAGTGGGACATCTAGATAGGAATAGTGCAATCAAGCAGACGCAACATGGATTCATGAAGGGCAAATCATGTTTAACTAATTTACTGGAATTCTTTGAGGATATAACGAGCATGGTGGATAGAGGTGTACCGATGGATGTGGTGTATTTAGATTTCCAAAAGGCATTCGATAAGGTGCCACACAAAAGGTTACTGCAGAAGATAAAGGTACGCGGAGTCAGAGGAAATGTATTAGCATGGATCGAGAATTGGCTGGCAAACAGAAAGCAGAGAGTCGGGATAAATGGGTCCTTTTCAGGTTGGAAATCGGTGGTTAGTGGTGTGCCACAGGGATCGGTGCTGGGACCACAACTGTTTACAATATACATAGATGACCTGGAAGAGGGGACAGAGTGTAGTGTAACAAAATTTGCAGATGACACAAAGATGAGTGGGAAAGCGGGTTGTGTAGAGGACACAAAGAGACTGCAAAGAGATTTAGATAGGTTAAGCGAATGGGCTAAGGTTTGGCAGATGGAATACAATGTCGGAAAATGTGAGGTCATCCACCTTGGGGGAAAAAAAACAGTAAAAGAGAATATTATTTGAATGGGGAGAAATTACAACATGCTGCGGTGCAGAGGGACCTGGGGGTCCTTGTGCATGAAACTCTTTTTGGAGTTTATCTGCAAAACAAAAACATTAATCGGTGCCACCCGACCTGGATGACACACCAGACATTTACAAGGCCCTCTTTTTTTTTGGTTTTTTTGGGGGGTTTTTTGTGTATTTCTTTTTTTTTGTTTTTTTTTTGGGCACTAAAATCACCTTTTTTTCCACAGTGCCCCCTATAAAAGGGAAGGGGACACTAAAAGCACCGGCAATTAAAACAAATTAAACTTTAAAACGTAAAATCAAATTAAAATTTGGTTGCCGGGCGTGATGATGCACTCCAGTCCCTCCGGTGCCCACCTCTCGCGGAAGGCCGCGAGCGTACCGGTGGACACCGCGTGCTCCATCTCCAAGGACACCCTGGACCGGATGTAAGAGCGGAAGAGAGGCAGGCAGTCAGGTTGAACGACCCCCTCGACCGCCCGCTGCCTGGACCGGCTGATGGCACCCTTGGCCGTGCCCAGGAGCAGTCCTACGAGGAGACCCTCGGACCTACCCGCTCCCCTCCGCACAGGGTGCCCAAAGATCAGGAGAGTGGGACTGAAGTGCAGCCAGAATTTCAGGAGCAGCCCCTTCAAATAGTGGAACAGGGGCTGCAACCTCGTGCACTCAATAAAAACATGGAACACGGACTCCTCCAGACCGCAGAAATTGCAGGTGGCCTGGGAGTCCGTGAAACGGCTTAAAAATTTGTTGCACGGCACTGCTCCATGCACCACCCTCCAGGCCAAGTCCCCGATGAATAGTGGGAGGACCCCTGCATAGAGTGCCCTCCATCGGGGACCCCCGCCTCCTCCGGACGGCAAGATGGTAAGCCATGGCGTGTCCGGACGGCAGGCGAGGATGGCAAAGTTGAGAGTGTGCAGGAGCAGCCCGTACAGGAAACCCCTCCGTGCGGAACTGAAAGGCACGGAGGGGATTTCCCCAAGGCGGCTCAAGTTGTGAGGCGCCGGCCCCCGAGGGAGGTTCCGGGGTTTGGCGCCGATGAGGAATTCCGTCCGGACGGGGGTCAGTTCGGACGGGATCTCCCCACGTGCTTGAGCCTCCTCGATGCACCTAACGGAGTCGGGGCCCAGAGCTCTTTTTAGCGACTCGATTAAATCGGCTGCGTGGCGGACGTTGGCAGAATTTAGGCGCCGCGACAGCGTGTCTGGCGCCATCCAGCCCGCTCCTCCGCCATCGAGCAGGTCCCTGACCCTTGTCACCTCACCAGCCACAGCCCTCTCGTCCGACCGCCACATAAAACCTTGGTCGTGGAGGTACGGATTCCCGAGCAGCGGCTCCTGCAGGACAGCCGCCACTCCAGCCGGCGGAGAGCTGCGCTTGGTGGAGACTTTGTTCCAGACCCTGATGAGTTCCTTGTAAAAGACAGGCAGCTCCCGGAGGGCGGTCCTGACGCCCCCCACACTCACAAACAGGAGCTGCATGTCATAGTTGAGGCCGTGCTGCTGGCGGAAGAAATACGTCGCCAGAGCACGCCACCTAGGAGGGGGCTCGACATAAAGGTATCTCTGCAGGGTCTGAAGACGGAAAGTCGCGAGCTGGGTGCTGACGCACACCAATGACTGACCGCCCTCCCCAAGCGGGAGCCTCAAGACCGCCGCAGAGACCCAGTGCTTCCTGTTGTTCCAGAAGAAGTCCACCAGCTTCTTCTGTATCTTGGCGACAAACGCAGGGGGAGGTGTCAAAGTGACCAGCCGGTACCACAACATGGCGGCCACCAGCTGGTTTATGACTAGCGCTCGGCCTCTGTAGGACAGCACTCGGAGCAGTCCTGTCCAGCGCCCTAGGCGAGCGGTGACCTTGGCCTCCAGCTCCTGCCAGTTCGCCGGCCAGGCTTCCTCGTCGGGGCTAAGGTAGACTCCCAGATAGAGGAGATGGGTTGTGCTCCAGGCAAAAGGCCTGAGCTCCTCCGGCAGGGAGTCCACCCGCCACTGACCCACCAGGAGTCCGGAACATTTTTCCCAGTTGATTCTGGCGGAGGATGCGGCCGAGTAAATCTCCTGGCACTCACGCATCCTCCGCAGGTCAGCGGGATCCTCCACCGCGAGGAGCACGTCATCGGCGTAAGCCGAGAGGACGACCTCCACGCCCGGCCCTTGCAGAGCCAGTCCCGTCAACCTCGTCCGCAGGAGGCGCAGGAAAGGCTCCACGCAGATGGCGTATAACTGGCCGGACATGGGGCATCCCTGGCGCACCCCTCTCCCGAAGCGAAGGGGCGCCGTCAAGGACCCGTTAACCTTAATCAGACACTCCGCGGCGGCGTACAAAAGTCGGATCCGGGCGACGAAGTGCGTCCCGAACCCGAAAGCGCGCAGAGTTCCAAGCAGATAGTCGTGATCCACCCTGTCGAACGCCTTCTCTTGGTCGAGGGATAGGAAGGTGACCGACAGACCAGCCTCCTGGGAATAATGGATGAGGTCCCGGACCAGATGGATGTTATCGTGGATTGTCCGGCCCGGGACCGTGTAGGACTGGTCGGGGTGGATCATGTGGTCCAGCACGGCACCAAGGCGAGCAGACATCGCCCTGGCGAAAATTTTGTAGTCCGTGCTGAGGAGGGAGACCGGGCGCCAGTTCTTAAGGAGGCGGAGATCGCCCTTCTTAGGCAGCAGGACGATGACTGCCCTGCGCCAAGAGAGGGGCATCTCCCCGGTCGCCAGACTTTCCCCCAGGACCCGCGCGTAGTCGCCCCCCCAGGACGTCCCAGAACGCCCTGTGGAACTCCACGGTCAGCCCGTCCAGCCCCGGAGATTTTCCCCTCGAGATCCGGTCGAGGGCGCCGGTCAGCTCCGCCAGGCTTAGCGGAGCTTCCAGATTTTCGGCGCCCTCCGGGCTGACCTTCGGCAGGTCCTCCCACAAAACTCTACGCGCTTCCTCGCTGGATGGCTCCGGAGAGAACAGGGCCCCGTAATATTCACGGGCCCTGTTGTTGACGCCCTCCGGATCCGAGACGAGAGAGCCGTCGTCGGCCAGCAGCGTCAAGAGCTGCTTACGGACACTCTGTCTTTTTTCCAGCGAGTAGAAGAAGGGGGAGCCGCGGTACAGATCCCGCAGGAACCGGATCCGCGACCTCACGAACGCGCCTCGGGACCCGACGAGCTGCAGGTCCTTCAGCGCGGCCTTCTTCGCTTCGTACACCGTCCGCAGGGCCGGGTCCTGGACGACTTGATCGAGACGGGATTCCAGGTCGAGCACCTTTTTTTCTAGGCGCCCGACCCTGGCGTACTCTTGGTCGACCTCCTTGCGTACTCTTGACAGAAGACGCAGACGTGAACCTTGCCCACGTCCCACCATAGCCTCAAGGAGGGGAAGCCCCCCTGCTTCCTTCTCCAGTCGGACCAGAATCGACGGAATTAGTCCTGGAACCGCACGTCCTCCAGCAGCCGGTTGTTAAAGTGCCAGTACGCGGACCCCGTCCTCGCGCGGAGCGAAGCGAGCTCTGCCCACACCAGGTGGTGGTCCGAACACGGCACCGGCCGCATGGAGGCCGCCGGGACGCAGGAAACATACGCCCGAGACACGTAAAGGCGGTCGACTCTAGACCATCCTACTCCAGACCTCACCCAAGTAAAGGCGCTGGAGTCGGGGTGGAGATTTCGCCAGACGTCCACCAAGTCGAAGGACCTGACCAGGTCCCTCAACTTCTCCATCGCCGTCATGCACTGCGGGGCACCGGGGCGGTCCCTCGCCTCGAGGGTGCAGTTAAAATCCCCCCCGAGGACAATGCAGTCGCCGACGTCGACGGAGCCAAGAAGAGCGGACACTTCTTCGAAGAAGCTGCGGGCCGGGCTGAGGGGCGTACACGTTCACGAGATGGAGCGGCACGTCCCCCAGGCGAACCGTTACGTGCAGCAAGCGGCCTGGCACGGGCTCCTCGATCCCCAAGATCTCCGGCTGAAAATGCGGGCCCAGCAAGATGGCCACCCCACTAGAAGTGGCAGCGAGGTGGCTCATGCGGACCTCTCCTTGCCATTCCAGGAGCCACGTGGCTTCGTCTCCCGGAACGGTGTGGGTTTCTTGCAGGAAGCACACCGCATATTTCCCCTCCCGCAGCAGCGAAAAATTGTTAAATCTACGGCGTGCCTCTCTGCCGCCGTTGATGTTGAGGCTGGCTATGGTTATCTTCATGACTAGAGCATAGTGCAACCTCTACCTAACCTATTGTGGGGGAGGAGTGGAGTCGTTTGTTGACCTCCACTCCTTCAGCAGCCCAGCGAGGAACTTTTTGAGCCGGCGCAGCTCAAGGCCTTGAGCCCTTGATAAGGGCCCGCCCGCGGCCATGGTTTTAGCGGCGGCGCGGACGGACGCGACGAGCAGCCCCGGCTCGGACCATCTTTCCAGGGCCAGATGGGCTTGGTCGCGGCGACCCCGGCACTGGACCAAAAAGTCCCGGAGTTCCTCTACGGGAATGAGGAGGGTCTCAGCGGCGGCCGCGAGCAGATCCACCGCCTCACTGGCGATGGACTCGAGATCTTCACCCGCGTCCTCCACCGAGTCCCCGTCCCCCTCCGGGAGGTCGCCGCTAGCAACCGGCCCGTCGACCGCACGAGGTACGGCAAACGGCCCGGCCGCTCCATCTGGCCCTGGCTCTGCCCCGATCCCACCCCCAGGATCGTCGGCAGAGGAGTCTCCACTGGGCTCTTTTAAAATTGGTGCTGGGTCGGGAAGCGACAGCGGAAGGGGTTCCCCCTCCGCCCCAGGAACCGGGGAACAGGGAGAGACCTGGTCAAAGTAATGTTCCAGGTCCTCCAATTCCCCCAGCTCCACAGTAGGGGGCGAGGGTTGTTGTTCTTCTCCCTCCCCGCCGCCACCCCCCAGCCCAGTGTGTACGGATTCATTAAAATTGTTCATATTTTCAGTTTCTGCCGAGTCGAGCAAATCCCGGGGGAAGTTGGGTATTGGCTGGGCGGGCTCAGGTTCGGCCTTTTCGGCCCCGCCCGCCTCAGTCCCCGGGATGCTCGACCCGGCGGCTACGCATTCCTCCGCTGGCCCCACGCCCCCCACGACAGGCAGATCTTCCACGCCATCCCCAGGAGGCAGCGGCTGGGTAGCCTCGACTGCCTCACCCTCCCCGGGGACAGACTCCTCGCGCCTGCAGCGCAATTTGGGGGCGCTGGTGGGGGACGCGGGACACGCGGCGGGCACCGCCTCCTCCGCGGTGGGATGTTGTTCCCCCTCCGCCTCATTGGGGCGGTGCCTCTTTTTGTTCCTGGGGGTGCGCGAAGGCAGGGAGACCTCCATGTCTGCCGAGGCCTCCCGCTGCGCCCCCCCCTTTCCTTTTCTTGCCCGTGCCCGGGCCCCTCCGCGGTATTGGTCAAGGGCTCAGGCACGGGCTCAGGGCACCCCGCGCTCGCCGGTGACGGGGTTGGGCTGAGCGCGGTGGTCAAATTTTCTGGCGCACTAAGGGGACCCGCCTCTGGATGTTTTGTCTTCTTCCGCGCCTTCTTTCCGGTCGGACGCTCTCCCTCCCCCCCGCCAGAGGCCGTGAAAGCATCGGCCCCCGGCGATGCCCGCGCACCTACGGCTCCCGGCACGTGGACGCAACTAGGGGGAGGGGTGGCGGCGGCGACAGCCTTGGCCGCCTTCGGTGGTTTGGCGGCCTTGGAGGCGGGGCAGTTCTTGCGAACGTGCCCCACCTCCCTGCAGGCATGGCACCGCACGCCGTCCGACGTCCAAAAGACGCGGTAGGCAGTCCTCTCGTGCACCACATTAAAATAACCCTCCGTCGTCTCCTCCCGCGCCAGCCGAACAAAGAGCTGGCGGCGGAAGGAGAACACGTGGCGCAGGCTGCTCTCCCTGAGGCCGAGCGGTATGGGGTTAATCCCCGACCTTACCTCCCCCAGTTGGTGTAGGTGAGGGAGGAGGAGCTCAGCGGGAACAAAGGGCGGGACGTTCGATACGATGACCCTCTGTGCGGTGGCCTCGAGAGGATCCACTGACAGGAACGTCCCGCCCACCGTGAGCCCATTTTCAAGGGCCAGGGACACCGCCCGCTCCGACCCCAGGAAGAACACGGCCTTCCCAGACATCTTGGAGGCTGCGACAATGGCCTAGGGGCCGACTACCCCAGCCATCGCCCGCACGCACTCCTCAATGCTCATTGTGGGTTGAGTGTAGCTCTTGACCCCGTGTTTCTTAGTTATTAGTTTGAATGGTGGCAGGGCAGCAGGTGGCGCAGGAGGCACCGTGGATGTGGATACCGCCTGCGCATAAGTCCTAGCTGGCCCTGCCACCGGCGTGGATGGGGTCGCCATCACGGGGTCCCTTTAAGGGCTACACCCACCCCAAAGTCACAGGCCTTAATGGTCTTAATTGGCCTCGTATCTGAAGACTGAGCAGAGGAGCTCTTAACGAGGCACACCTCTCCCCTAGTTGGCAATTGGGGAGGGGCCTTGCTCCCTCTGCTCAGTTGTTTTTTTTTTGTTTGTTTTTTAAAATTAGGAGGAAGGGCTCTCAGAGAGAGAGGGGAGAGACAGAGAGAGAGAGATAGAGGAAGGGGGGTGCGGGAAAGAGGGAGGCTGCGAGGGCAGGTCTCCCCTCACAGCGATGGGTGGGTGTTTTTCTTGGGGTGCACTCACCAGATGGCAAAAAAACACAAACACAGTCTTTGGGATGGTCTTCAGGTGGAGGGAGAAGATGTCTTCACCTGGGGCAGCTAGAGCCAACCAGGCACACACTCCCAACGATGTTCAAAGGTGTGATTAAACAATCTTCAGCCTGGTAGCTCCAGCTATCCTAGGCTAGGCAATGCGGGGGGGGGGGGTTCAAATGTGTGTGGGGCCTAGTTGTAAGCAAGGCCCCCACACATACTTCCACACACACACACCCCCCGCGATGTTCCGGCCCTCAGTGGTCTTCTTTCCTCCCCCCACCGATACAACAAAGTCAATTGGGGAATGCACCAAAACACACCCACCTGTAGAATGTTGTAGAAATGACTCTCCCTCCTTCCACACAGGTTGTTGTTTTTTCCCCCTCTCTCCAACTCTCTGTAGTTGTAAATAAATGTTAATTGTTTCTGCGCTCCTCCTCTCCCTCCGGATGTTGAATGGGTAGCAAGCTAGCCCTTTCCTCCTCTTCCTGGGCTGGTCTCAGGGCTCACTCCAGGCCTTCCAAACAGGAGCAAAAGTTGATAGCTCCTTCTCTTACTGCTCACTCAGCCAACTGAGCAGGACACGCCTCCACTGCTCCACGATTGGTCCTTGTGCATGAAACTCTTTTAGAGTCTACCTGTAAAACAAAAAAACATTAAACCGTGCCACCCGCCCTGGATGACACAGCAGACATTTACAAGGCCCTTTTTTTTTCCTTTTTTGTGGTATTTTTTTTTCTTTTTTTTTGGTTTTTTTTTGGGCGCTAAAATCACATTTTTTCCAGTGCCCCCTATAAAAGGGGAGGGGGACACTAAAAGCACCAGCAATTAAAACAAATTAAACTTTAAAACGTAAAATCAAATTAAAATTTGGTTGCCGGGCGTGATAATGCACTCCAGTCCCTCCGGTGCCCACCTCTCGCGGAAGGCCGCGAGCGTACCGGTGGACACCGCGTGCTCCATCTCCAAGGACACCCTGGACCGGATGTAAGAGCGGAAGAGAGGCAGGCAGTCAGGTTGAACGACCCCCTCGACCGCCCACTGCCTGGACGGCTGATGGCACCCTTGGCCGTGCCCAGGAGCAGTCCTACGAGGAGGCCTTCGGACCTACCCGCTCCCCTCCGCACAGGGTGCCCAAAGATCAGGAGAGTGGGACTGAAGTGCAGCCAGAATTTCAGGAGCAGCCCCTTCAAATAATAAAACAGGGGCTGCAACCTTGTGCATTCCATAAAAACATGGAACACGGACTCTTCCAGACCGCAGAAATTGCAGGCGGCCTGGGAGTCCGTGAACCGGCTTAAAAATTTGTTGCACAGCACTGCTCCGTGCACCACCCTCCAGGCCAAGTCCCCAATGAATAGTGGGAGGACCCCTGCGTAGAGTGCCCTCCATCGGGGACCCCCGCCTCCTCCGGACGGCAAGATGGTACGCCATGGCGTGTCCGGACGGCTGGCGAGGATGGCAAAGTTGAGAGTGTGCAGGAGCAGCCCGTACAGGAAACCCCTCCGCGCGGAACTGAAAGGCAGGGAGGGGATTTCCCCGAGGCGGCTCAAGTTGTGAGGCGCCGGCCCCCGAGGGAGGTTCCGGGGTTTGGCGCCGATGAGGAATTCCGTCCGGACAGGGGTCAGTTAGGACGGGATCTCCCCACGTGCTTGAGTCTCCTCGATGCACCTAACGGAGTCACGGCCCAAAGCTGTTTTTAGCGACTCGATGGCTTCGGCCGCGCGGCGGACGTCGGCTGAATTTAGGCGCCGCGCCAGCGTGCCTGGCGCCATCCAGCCCGCTCCTCCGCCATCGAGCAGGTCCCTGACCCTGGTCACCTCACCAGCCACAGCCCTCTCTTCCGACTGCCACATAAAACCTCGGTCGTGGAGGTACGGATTCCCGAGCAGCGGCTCCTGCAGGACGGCCGCCACTCCAGTCGGCGGAGAGCTGCGCTTGGTGGAGACTTTGTTCCAGACCCTGATGAGTTCCCTGTAAAAGACAGGCAGCTCCCGGAGGGCGGTCCTGACACCCCCCAAGTTCACAAACAGGAGCTGCGTGTCGTAGTTGAGGTCGCGCTGCTGGCGGAAGAAATACCTCGCCAGAGCGCACCACCTAGGAGGGGGCTCGACGTAAAGGTATCTCTGCAGGGTCTGACGCACACCAACGACTGACCGCCCTCCTCAAGCGGGAGACTCAAGACCGCGGCAGAGACCCAGTGCTTCCTGTTGTTCCAGAAGAAGTCCACCAGCTTCTTCTGTATCTTGGCGACAAACGCAGGGGGAGGGGTCAAAGTGACCAGCCGGTACCACAACATTGCGGCCACCAGCTGGTTTATGAATAGCGCTCGACCCCTGTAGGACAGCACTCGCAGCAGTCCTGTCCAGCGCCCTAGGCGAGCGGCGACCTTGGCCTCCAGCTCCTGCCAGTTCGCCGGCCAGGCTCCCTCGTCGGGGCTAAGGTAGACTCTCAGATAGAGGAGATGGGTCGTGCTCCAGGCAAAAGGCCTGAGCTCCTCCGGCAGGGAGTCCACCCGCCACTGACCCACCAGGAGTCCGGAACATTTCTCCCAGTTGATTCTGGCGGAGGATGCGGCCGAGTAAATCTCTTGGCACTCACGCATCCTCCGCAGGTCAGCGGGATCCTCTACTGCGAGGAGCACGTCATCGGCGTAAGCCGAGAGGACGACCTCCACGCCCGGCCCTTGCAGAGCCAGTCCCGTCAACCTCGTCCGCAGGAGGCGCAGGAAAGGCTCCACACAGACGGCATATAACTGGCCGGACATGGGGCATCCCTGGCGCACCCCTCTCCTAAAGCGAAGGGGCGCCGTCAAGGACCCGTTAACCTTAATCAGACACTCCGCGGCGGCGTGCAAAAGTCGGATCCGGGCGACGAAATGCGTCCCGAACCCGAAAGCGCGCAGAGTTCCGAGCAGATAGTCGTGATCCACCCTGTCGAACGCCTTCTCTTAGTCGAGAGATAAGAAGGCGACCGACAGACCAGCCTCCTGGGAATGATGGATGAGGTCCCGGACCAGATGGATGCTGTCGTGGATTGTCCGGCCCGGGACCGTGTAGGAATGGTCGGGGTGGATCATGTGGTCCAGCACGGCACCAAGGCGAGCAGACATCGCCCTGGCGAAAATTTTGTAGTCCGTGCTGAGGAGGGAGACCGGGCGCCAGTTCTTAAGGAGGCGGAGATCGCCCTTCTTAGGCAGCAGGATGATGACTGCCCTGCGCCAAGAGAGGGGCATCTCCCCGGTCGCCAGACTTTCCCCCAGGACCCGCGCGTAGTCGCCCCCCAGGACGTCCCAGAACGCCCTGTGGAACTCCACGGTCAGCCCGTCCATCCCCGGGGATTTTCCCCTTGAGAGCCGGTCGAGGGCACCGGTCAGCCCCGCCAGGCTTAGCGGAGCTTCCAAATTTTCGGCGTCCTCCGGGCTGACCTTCAGCAGGTCCTCCCACAAAACTCTACGCGCTTCCTCGCTGGACGGATCCGGAGAGAACAGAGCCCCGTAATATTCACGGGCCCTGTTGTTGACGCCCTCCGGATCCGAGACGAGAGAGCCGTCGTCGGCCAGCAGCGTCAAGAGCTGCTTACGGACACTCTGCCTTTTTTCCAGCGAGCAGAAGAAGGGGGAGCCGCGGTCCAGATCCCGCAGGAACCGGATCCGCGACCTCACGAACGCGCCTCGGGACCCGACGAGCTGCAGGTCCTTCAGCGCGGCCTTCTTCGCTTCGTACACCGTCCGCAGGGCCGGGTCCTGGACGACTTGACCGAGACGGGATTCCAGGTCGAGCACCTCTTTTTATAGACGCCCGACCCTGGCCGCCCGCCTCTTGGTCGACCCCCTCGCATACTCTTGACAGAAGACGCGGACGTGAGCCTTGCCCACGTCCCACCATAGCCTCAAGGAGGGGAAACCCCCCTGCTTCCTTCTCCAGTCGGAACAGAATCGACGGAACGAGTCCTGGAACCGCACGTCCTCCAGCAGCCGGTTGTTAAAGTGCCAGTACGCGGACCCCGTCCTCGCGCGGAGCGAAGCGAGCTCTGCCCACACCAGGTGGTGGTCCGAACACGGCACCGGCCGCATGGAGGCCGCCGGGACGCAGGAAACGTACGCCCGAGACACGTAAAGGCGGTCGACTCTGGACCATCCTACTCCAGGCCTCACCCAAGTAAAGGCGCTGGAGTCGGGGTGGAGATTTCGCCAGACGTCCACCATGTCGAAGGACCCGACCAGGTCCCTCAACTTCTCCATCGCCGTCATGCACTGCGGGGCACCGGAGCGGTCCCTCGCCTCGAGGGTGCAGTTAAAATCCCCCCCGAGGACAATACAGTCGCCGACGTCGACGGAGCCAAGAAGAGCGGACACCTCTTCAAAGAAGCGCGTTTGCTGCGGGCCGGGCTGAGGGGCGTACACGTTCACGAGATGGAGCGGCACGTCCCCCAGGCGAACCGTTACGTGCAGCAAGCGGCCTGGCACGGGCTCCTCGACCCCCAAGATCTCCGGCTGAAAATGCGGGCCCAGCAAGATGGCCACCCCACTAGAAGTGCCGGTGAGGTGGCTCATGCGGACCTCTCCTTGCCATTCCAGGAGCCACGTGGCTTCGTCTCCCGGAACGGTGTGGGTTTCTTGCAGGAAGCACACCGCATATTTCCCCTCCCGCAGGAGCGAAAAATTGTCAAATCTACGGCGTGCCCCTCTGCCGCCATTGATGTTGAGGCTGGCTATGGTTATCTTCATGGCAAAAGCATAGTGCAACCTCTACCTTAACCTATTGTGGGGGAGGGAGCGGAGTCTTTTGTTGAACTCCACTCCCTCCGCAGCCCAGCGAGGAGTCCCCCGAGCTCGCGCAGCTCAAGGTGTTGCTCTTTTGTCAAGGGCCCGCCCGCGGCCAAGGTTTTAGCGGCGGCGCGGACGGACCCCTTGATCAGCTCTGGCTCGGACCATTTTTCCAGGGCCAGTCGGGCTTGGTCGCAGCGACCCTGGCTCTGGGCCAAAAAGTCCCGGAGTTCCTTTGCAGGAATGAGGAGGGCCTCAGCGGCGGCCGCGAGCAGATCCACTGCCTCGCTGGTGGTGGTCTCTAGTTCTTCTCCCGCGTCCCCCACCGAGTCCCCGTCCTCCTCCGGGAGGTGGCCGCCAGCAGCCGGCTCATCGACCGCACAAGGTACGGCAAATGACCCGGCCGCTCCAACCGGCCCTGGCTCTGCCCCGATCCCACCCCCAGGATCGTCGGCAGAGGAGTCCCCACTGGGCTCTTTTAAAAATGGTGCTGGGTCGGGAAACGACAGCGGAAGGGGTTCCCCCTCCGTCCCAGGAACTGGGGAACAAGGAGAGACCCGGCCATAGGTAATCCCCAGGCCCTCCAAGTGCTCCAGCTCCAAAGTAGGGGGCGAGGGTGGGTGTTCCTCCCCCTCCCCGCTGCCACCCCCCGGGCCAGCATTTACAGTGTCATTAACATCATTAATTTCGGTTTCTTCCGGGCTGAGCAAATCCCGGGGGAAACATAGAAACATAGAAACATAGAAAATAGGTGCAGGAGTAGGCCATTCGGCCCTTCTAGCCTGCACCGCCATTCAATGAGTTCATGGCTGAACATTCAACTTCAGTACCCCATTCCTGCTTTCTCGCCATACCTCTTGATCCCCCTAGTAGTAAGGACCTCATCTAACTCCTTTTTGAATATATTTAGTGAATTGGCCTCAACAACTTTCTGTGGTAGAGAATTCCACAGGTTCACCACTCTCTGGGTGAAGAAGTTCCTCCGCATCTCGGTCCTAAATGGCTTACCCCTTATCCTTAGACTGTGACCCCTGGTTCTGGACTTCCCCAACATTGAGAACATTCTTCCTGCATCGAACCTGTCTAACCCCGTCAGAATTTTAAACGTTTCTATGAGGTCCCCTCTCATTCTTCTGAACTCCAGTGAATACAAGCCCAGTTGATCCAGTCTTTCTTGATAGGTCAGTCCCGCCATCCCGGGAATCAGTCTGGTGAACCTTCGCTGCACTCCCTCAATAGCAAGAATGTCCTTCCTCAGGTTAGGAGACCAAAACTGTACACAATACTCCAGGTGTGGCCTCACCAATGCCCTGTACAACTGTAGCAACACCTCCCTGCCCCTGTACTCAAATCCCCTTGCTATGAAGGCCAACATGCCATTTGCTTTCTTAACCGCCTGCTGCACCTGCATGCCAACCTTCAATGACTGATGTACCATGACACCCAGGTCTCTTTGCACCTCCCCTTTTCCTAATCTGTCACCATTCAGATAATAGTCTGTCTCTGTTTTTACCACCAAAGTGGATAACCTCACATTTATCCACATTATACTTCATCTGCCATGCATTTGCCCACTCACCTAACCTATCCAAGTCACTCTGCAGCCTCATAGCATCCTCCTCGCAGCTCACACTGCCACCCAACTTAGTGTCATCCTCAAATTTGGAGATACTACATTTAATCCCCTCATCTAAATCATTAATGTACAGTGTAAACAGCTGGGGCCCCAGCACAGAACCTTGCGGTACCCCACTAGTCACTGCCTGCCATTCTGAAAAGTACCCATTTACTCCTACTCTTTGCTTCCTGTCTGACAACCAGTTCTCAATCCATGTCAGTACACTACCCCCAATCCCATGTGCTCTAACTTTGCACATCAATCTCTTGTGTGGGACCTTGTCGAACGCCTTCTGAAAGTCCAAATATACCACATCAACTGGTTCTCCCTTATCCATTCTACTGGAAACATCCTCAAAAAATTCCAGAAGATTTGTCAAGCATGATTTCCCTTTCACAAATCCATGCTGACTTGGACCTATCATGTCACCTCTTTCCAAATGCACTGCTATGACATCCTTAATAATTGATTCCATCATTTTACCCACTACCGATGTCAGGCTGACCGGTCTATAATTCCCTGTTTTCTCTCTCCCTCCTTTTTTAAAAAGTGGGGTTACATTGGCTACCCTCCACTCCATAGGAACTGATCCAGAGTCAATGGAATGTTGGAAAATGACTGTCAACGCATCCACTATTTCCAAGGCCACCTCCTTAAGTACTCTGGGATGCAGTCCATCAGGCCCTGGGGATTTATCGGCCTTCAATCCCATCAATTTCCCCAACACAATTTCCCGGCTAATAAGGATTTCCCTCAGTTCCTCCTCCTTACTCGACCCCCCGACCCCTTTTATAACCGGAAGGTTGTTCGTGTCCTCCTTCGTGAATACCGAACCAAAGTACTTGTTCAATTGGTCCGCCATTTCTTTGTTCCCCGTTATGACTTCCCCTGATTCTGACTGCAGGGGACCTACGTTTGTCTTTGCTAACCTTTTTCTCTTTACATATCTATAGGAACTTTTGCAATCCGTCTTAATGTTCCCTGCAAGCTTCTTCTCATACTCCATTTTCCCTGCCCTAATCAAACCCTTTGTCCTCCTCTGCTGAGTTCTAAATTTCTCCCAGTCCCCAGGTTCGCTGCTATTTCTGGCCAATTTGTATGCCACTTCCTTGGCTTTAATACTATCCCTGATTTCCCTTGATAGCCACGGTTGAGCCACCTTCCCTTTTTTATTTTTATGCCAGACAGGAATGTACAATTGTTGTAGTTCATCCATGCGGTCTCTAAATGTCTGCTATTGCCCATCCACAGTCAACCCCTTAAGTATCATTCGCCAATCCATCCCAGCCAATTCACGCCTCATACCTTCAAAGTTAGCCTTCTTTAAGTTCTGGACCATGGTCTCTGAATTAACTGTTTCATTCTCCATCCCAATGTAGAATTCCACCATATTATGGTCACTCTTCCCCAAGGGGCCTCGCACAACGAGATTGCTAATTAATCCTCTCTCATTACATAACACCCAGTCTAAGATGGCCTCCCCCCTAGTTGGTTCCTCGACATATTGGTCTAAAAAACCATCCCTTATGCACTCCAGGAAATCCTCCTCCACCGTATTGCTTCCAGTTTGGTTAGCCCAATCTATGTGCATATTAAAGTCACCCATTATAACTGCTGCACCTTTATTGCACGCACCCCTAATTTCATGTTTGATGCCCTCCCCAACATCACTACTACTGTTTGGAGGTCTGTACACAACTCCCACTAACGTTTTTTGCCCTTTGGTGTTCTGCAGCTCTACCCATATAGATTCCACATCATCCAAGCTAATGTCCTTCCTAACTATTGCCTTAATCTCCTCCTTAACCAGCAATGCTACCCCACCTCCTTTTCCTTTTATTCTATCCTTCCTGAATGTTGAATACCCCTGGATGTTGAGTTCCCAGCCGTGATCATCCTGGAGCCACGTCTCCGTAATCCCAATCACATCATATTTGTTAACATCTATTTGCACAGTTAATTCATCCACCTTATTGCGGATACTCCTTGCATTAAGACACAAAGCCTTCAGGCTTGTTTTTTTAACACCCTCTGTCCTTTTAGAATTTTGCTGTACAATGGCCCTTTTTGTTCTTTGCCTTGGGTTTCTCTGCCCTCCACTTTTCCTCATCTCCTTTCTGTCTTTTGTTTTTGCCTCCTTTTTGTTTCCCTCTATATCCCTGCATTGGTTCCCATCCAAGTTGGGTATTGGCTGGGCGGGCTCAGGTTCGGCCTTTTCGGCCCCGCCCGCCTCAGTCCCCGGGACGCCCGGCCCGGCGGCAATGCATTCCTCCGCGATCCCCACGCCCCCCACAACAGGCAGATCTTCCACGCCATCCCCGGGAGGCAGAGGCTGGGCAGCCTCGACTGTCTCACCCTCCCCGGGGACAGACTCCTCTCGCCTACAGCGCAGCTTGGGGGCGCTGGTGGGGGACGCGGGACACGCGGCGGGCACCGACTCCTCCGCGGAGGGATGTTGTTCCCCCTCCACCTCAACGGAGCGGCGCCTCCTTTTGTTGCTGGGGGTGCGTGGAGGCAGGGAGACCTCCATGTCTGCCGAGGCCTCCCGCTCCACCCCCCCTTTTTCTTTTCTTGCCCGCGCCCGAGCCCCTCTGCGGTATTGGTCAAGGGCTCGGGCACGGGCTCAGGGCACCCCGCGCTCGCCGGTGACTGGGTTGGGCTGAGCGCGGTGGTCAAATTTTCTGGCGCACCGAGGGGACCCGCTTCTGGATGTTTCGCCTTGTTCCGCGCCTTCTTTCCGCTCGGACGCTCTCCCTCCCCCCCGCCGGAGGCCCTGAAAACAAAGGCCTCCGACGATGCCCGCGCACCTACGGCTCCCGGCACGCGGACGCAACTAGGGGGAGGGGTGGCGGCGGTGCCAGCCTTGGCCGCCTTCAGTGGTTTGGCGGCCTTGGAGGCGGGGCAGTTCTTGCGAACGTGCCCCACCTCCCTGCAGGCATGGCACCGCACGCCGTCCGACGTCCAAAAGACGTGGTAGGCAGTCCCCTCGTGCACCACATTAAAGTTCCCCTCCGTCGTCTCCTCCCGCGCCAGCCGGACAAAGAGCTGGCGGCGGAAGGAGAACACGTGGCGCAGGCTGTTCTCCCGGAGGCCAAGCGGTATGGGGTTGATCCCCGACCTTACCTCCCCCAGTTGGTGTAGGTGAGGGAGGAGGAGCTCAGTGGGAACAAAGGGCAGGACGTTCGACACGATGACCCTCTGCGCGGTGGCCTCGAGAGGATCCACCGGCAGGAACGTCCCGCCCACCGTGAGCCCCTTTTCGAGGGCCAGGGACACCGCCCGCTCCGACCCCAGGAAGAACACGGCCTTCCCAGACATCTTGGAGGCTGCGACAATGGCCGAGGGGCCGACTACCCCAGCCATCGCCCGCACGCACTCCTCAATGCTCATTGTGGGGTGAGTGTAGCTCTTGACCCCGTGTTTCTTTGTTATTAGTTTGAATGGTGGCAGGGCAGCAGGTGGCGCAGGAGGCACCGTGGATGTGGATGCCACCTGCGCATATGTCTTCGCTGGCCCTGCCACCGGCGTGGATGGGGTCGCCATCACGGGGTCCCTTTAAGGGCTACACCCACCAAAGTCAAAGGCCTTAATGGTCTTAATTGGCCTCTTATCTAAAGACTGAGCAGAGGAGCTCTTAACGAGGCACACCTCTCCCCTAGTTGGCAATTGGGGAGGGGCCTTGCTCCCTCTGCTCAGTTGTTTTAATTGTTTTTTTAAAAAATTTGGAGGAAAGGCTCTCAGAGAGAGAGGGGAGAGACAGAGAGAGAGAGATATAGTAAGGAGGTGCGGGAAAGAGGGAGGCTGCGAGGGCAGGTCTCCCCTCACAGCGATGGGTGGGTGTTTTTCTTGGGGTGCACTCCCCAGATGGCAAAACACAAAAAACACAGTCTTTGGGTTGGTTTTCGGGTGGGGGGAGAAGATGTTTTCACCTGGGGCAGCTGGAGCCAACCAGGCACACACTCCCAACGATGTTTAATAGGTGATTTAAAGAAATCTTCAGCCTGGTAGCTCCAGCTATCCCAGGCTAGGCAATGGCGGGCGGGGGGGGGGTTCAATTGTGTGTGGGGCCTAGTTGTAAGCAAGGCCCCCACACACACTTCCACACACACACACCCCCCGCGATATTCCGGCCCTCAGTGGTCTTCTTTCCTCCCCCCACCAATACAACAAAGTCTATTGGGGAATGCACCAAAACACACCCACCTGTAGAATGGTAGACTCTCCCTCCTTCCATACTGGATGTTGTTGTTGGTCTTTCCCCCTCTCTCCAACTCTTTGTAGAAATGGTAAAAAAAAGTTCTCTGCTTTCCTCCTCTCCCTCTGGGTGAAAGTTGGTGGTGAAGCCCCTTCCTTCCTTCTCTTCCTGGGCTGATTCACAGGCCCAGCCAGGAGCAAAAGCAGGAGCTCCTCTCCTCACTGCTCACTCAGCCAACTGAGCAGGACACGCCTCCACTGCTTCACCATTGGTGCATGAAACTTTTTTTGAGTTTACCTGAAAAAAAAACATAAACATTAAACCATGCCACCCGCCCTGGATGACACAGCAGACATTTTCAAGGCCCTTTTTTTTTTGTGTTTTTCTTTTTTTTTTTTGGGGCGCTAAAATCACATTTTTTCCAGTGCCTCCTATAAAAGGGGAGGGGGACACTAAAAGCACCGGCAATTAAAACAAATTAAACTTTAAAACGTAAAATCAAATTAAAATTTGGTTGCCGGGCGTGATGATGCACTCCAGTCCCTCCGGTGCCCACCTCTCGCGGAAGGCCGCGAGCGTACCGGTGGACACCGCATGCTCCATCTCCAAGGACACCCTGGACCGGATGTAAGAGCGGAAGAGAGGCAGGCAGTCAGGTTGAACGACCCCCTCGACCGCCCGCTGCCTGGACCGGCTGATGGCACCCTTGGCCGTGCCCAGGAGCAGTCCTACGAGGAGGCCCTCGGACCTGCCCGCTCCCCTCTGCACAGGGTGCCCAAAGATCAGGAGAGTGGGACTGAAGTGCAGCCAGAATTTCAGGAGCAGCCCCTTTAGATAATGAAACAGGGGCTGCAACCTCGTGCACTCAGTAAAAACATGGAACACGGACTCCTCCAGACCGCAGAAATTGCAGGCGGCCTGGGAGTCCGTGAACCGGCTTAAAAATTTGTTGCACGGCACTGCTCCGTGCACCACCCTCCAGGCCAAGTCCCCGATGAATAGTGGGAGGACTCCCGCATAGAGTGCCCTCCATCGGGGACCCCCGCCTCCTCCGGACGGCAAGATGGTACGCCATGGCGTGTCCGGACGGCCGGCGAGGATGACAAAGTTGAGAGTGTGCAGGAGCAGCCCGTACAGGAAACCCCTCCGCGCGGAAGTGAAAGGCACGGAGGGGATTTCCCCGAGGCGGCTCAAGTTGTGAGGCGCCGGCCCCCGAGGGAGGTTCCGGGATTTGGCGCCAATGAGGAATTCCGTCCGGACGGGGGTCAGTTCGGATGGGATCTCCCCACGTGCTTGAGCCTCCTCGATGCACCTAACAGAATCAGGGCCCAAAGCTGTTTTTAGCGACTCGATGGCTTCGGCCGCGTGGCGGACGTCGGCTGAATTTAGGCACCGCGCCAGCGTGCCTGGCGCCATCCAGCCCGCTCCTCCGCCATCGAGCAGGTCCCTGACCCTGGTCACCTCACCAGCCACAGCCCTCTCTTCCGACTGCCACATAAAACCTCGGTCGTGGAGGTACGGATTCCCGAGCAGCGGCTCCTGCAGGACAGCCGCCACTCCAGCCGGCGGAGAGCTGCGCTTGGTGGAGACTTTGTTCCAGACCCTGATGAGTTCCCTGTAAAAGACAGGCAGCTCCTGGAGGGCGGTCCTGACACCCCCCAAGTTCACAAACAGGAGCTGCGTGTCGTAGTTGAGGTCGCGCTGCTGGCGGAAGAAATACGTCGCCAGAGCGCACCACCTAGGAGGGGGCTCGACGTAAAGGTATCTCTGCAGGGTCTGAAGACGGAAAGTCGCGAGCTGGGCGCTGACGCACACCAACGACTGACCGCCCTCCTCAAGCGGGAGACTCAAGACCGCAGCAGAGACCCAGTGCTTCCTGTTGTTCCAGAAGAAGTCCACCAGCTCCTTCTGTATCTTGGCGACAAACGCAGGGGGAGGGGTCAAAGTGACCAGCCGGTACCACAACATTGCGGCCACCAGCTTGTTTATGACTCGCGCTCGACCCCTGTAGGACAGCACTCGGAGCAGTCCTGTCCAGCGCCCTAGGCGAGCGGCGACCTTGGCCTCCAGCTCATGCCAGTTCGCCGGCCAGGCTCCCTCGTCGGGGCTAAGGTAGACTCCCAGATAGAGGAGATGGGTCGTGCTCCAGGCAAAAGGCCTGAGCTCCTCCGGCAGGGAGTCCACCCACCACTGACCCACCAGGAGTCCGGAACATTTCTCCCAGTTGATTCTGGCGGAGGATGCGGCCGAGTAAATCTCTTGGCACTCACGCATCCTCCGCAGGTCAGCGGGATCCTCTACCGCGAGGAGCACGTCATCGGCGTAAGCCGAGAGGACGACCTCCACGCCTGGCCCTTGCAGAGCCAGTCCCGTCAACCTCGTCCGCAAGAGGCGCAGGAAAGGCTCCACGCAGACGGCATATAACTGGCCGGACATGGGGCATCCCTGGCGCACCCCTCTCCTAAAGCGAAGGGGCGCCGTCAAGGACCCGTTAACCTTAATCAGACACTCCGCGGCGGCGTACAAAAGTCGGATCCGGGCGATGAAATGCGTCCCGAACCCGAAAGCGCGTAGAGTTCCGAGCAGATAGTCGTGATCCACCTTGTCGAACGCCTTCTCTTGGTTGAGAGATAGGAAGGCGACCGACAGACCAGCCTCCTGGGAATAATGGATGAGGTCCCGGACCAGATGGATGTTGTCGTGGATTGTCCGGCCCGGGACCGTGTAGGACTGGTCGAGGTGGATCATGTGGTCCATCACGGCACCAAGGCGAGCAGACATCGCCCTGGCGAAGATTTTGTAGTCCGTGCTGAGGAGGGAGACCGGGCGCCAGTTCTTAAGGAGGCGGAGATCGCCCTTCTTAGGCAGCAGGACGATGACTGCCCTGTGCCAAGAGAGGGGCATCTCCCCGGTCGCCAGACTTTCCCCCAGGACCCGCGCGTAGTCGCTCCCCAGGATGTCCCAGAACGGCCTGTGGAACTCCACGGTCAGCCCGTCCAGCCCCGGGGATTTTCCCCTCGAGAGCCGGTCGAGGGCACCGGTCAGCTCCGCCAGGCTTAGCGGAGCTTCCAGATTTTCGGCGCCCTCCGGGCTGACCTTCGGCAGGTCCTCCCACAAAACTCTACGCGCTTCCTCGCTGGACGGATCCGGAGAGAACAGAGCCCCGTAATATTCACGGGCCCTGTTGTTGACGCCCTCCGGATCCGAGACGAGAGAGCCGTCGTCGGCCACCAGCGTCAAGAGCTGCTTACGGACACGCTGCCTTTTTTCCAGCGAGTAGAAGAAGGGGGAGCCGCGGTCCAGATCCCGCAGGAACCGGTTCCGCGACCTCACGAACGCGCCTCGGGACCCGACGAGCTGCAGGTCCTTCAGCGCGGCCTTCTTCGCTTCGTACACCGTCCGCAGGGCCGGGTCCCCAACGACTTGACCGAGACAGGATTCCAGGTCGAGCACCTCTTTTTCTAGGCGCCCGGCCCTGGCCGCCCGCCTCTTGGTCGACCCCCTCGCATACTCTTGACAGAAGACGCGGACGTGAGCCTTGCCCACGTCCCACCATAGCCTCAAGGAGGGGAAGCCCCCCTGCTTCCTTCTCCAGTCAGCTCAGAAATGACGGAACGAGTCCTGGAACCGCAGGTCCTCCAGCAGCCGGTTGTTAAAGTGCCAGTACGCGGACCCCGTCCTCGCGCGGAGCGAAGCGAGCTCCGCCCACACCAGGTGGTGGTCCGAACACGGCACCGGCCGCATGGAGGCCGCCGGGACGCAGGAAACGTACGCCCGAGACACGTAAAGGCGGTCGACTCTGGACCATCCTACTCCAGGCCTCACCCAAGTAAAGGCGCTGGAGTCGGGGTGGAGATTTCGCCAGACGTCCACCATGTCGAAGGACCCGACCAGGTCCCTCAACTTCTCCATCGCCGTCATGCACTGCGGGGCACCGGAGCGGTCCCTCGCCTCGAGGGTGCAGTTAAAATCCCCCCCGAGGACAATACAGTCGCTGACGTCGACGGAGCCAAGAAGAGCGGACACCTCTTCAAAGAAGCGCGTTTGCTGCGGGCCGGGCTGAGGGGCGTACACGTTCACGAGATGGAGCGGCACGTCCCCCAGGCGAACCGTTACGTGCAGCAAGCGGCCTGGCACGGGCTCCTCGACCCCCAAGATCTCCGGCTGAAAATGCGGACCCAGCAAGATGGCCACCCC
The DNA here is from genome assembly GCF_044704955.1 of Pristiophorus japonicus. Classification (NCBI taxonomy): domain Eukaryota; kingdom Metazoa; phylum Chordata; class Chondrichthyes; family Pristiophoridae; genus Pristiophorus; species Pristiophorus japonicus. Next base: position 50,586,651 of record NC_091978.1, read on the forward strand.
ACTAGAAGTGCCGGTGAGGTGGCTCATGCGGACCTCTCCTTGCCATTCCAGGAGCCACGTGGCTTCGTCTCCCGGAACGGTGTGGGTTTCTTGCAGGAAGCACACCGCATATTTCCCCTCCCGCAGGAGCGACAAATTGTCAAATCTACGGCGTGCCCCTCTGCCGCCGTTGATGTTGAGGCTGGCTATGGTTATCTTCATGGCAAAAGCATAGTGCAACCTCTACCTTAACCTATTGTGGGGGAGGGAGCGGAGTCTTTTGTTGAACTCCACTCCCTCCGCAGCCCAGCGAGGAGTCCCTCGAGCTCGCGCAGCTCAAGGTGTTGCGCCTTTGTCAAGGGCCCGCCCGCGGCCAAGGTTTTAGCGGCGGCGCGGACGGACCCCTTGATCAGCTCTGGCTCGGACCATTTTTCCAGGGCCAGTCGGGCTTGGTCGCAGCGACCCCGGCTCTGGGCCAAAAAGTCCCGGAGTTCCTTTGCAGGAATGAGGAGGGCCTCAGCGGCGGCCGCGAGCAGATCCACCGCCTCCCTGGCGGTGGTCTCTAGGTCTTCACCCGCGTCCCCCACCGAGTCCCCGTCCTCCTCCGGGAGGTGGCCGCCAGCAGCCGGCCCATCGACCGCACAAGGTACGGCAAATGACCCGGCCGCTCCAACCGGCCCTGGCTCTGCCCCGATCCCACCCCCAGGATTGTCGGCAGAGGAGTCCCCACTGGGCTCTTTTAAAAATGGTGCTGGGTCGGGAAACGACAGCGGAAGGGGTTCCCCCTCCGCCCCCGGAACCGGGGAACAAGGAGAGACCCTGCCATAGGAAATCCCCAGGCCCTCCAAGTGCCCCAGCTCCAAAATAGGGGGCGAGTGTGGGTGTTCCTCCCCCTCCCCGTTGCCACCCCCCGGCCCAGCATTTACAGTGTCATTAACATCATTAATTTCGGTTTCTTCCGGGCTGAGAAAATCCCGGGGGAAGTTGGATAATAGCTGGGCGGGCTCAGGTTCGGCCTTTTCGGCCCCGCCCGCCTCAGTCCCTGGGACGCCCGGCCCGGGGGCAATGCATTCCTCCGCGATCCCCATGCCCCCCCACGACAGGCAGATCTTCCACGCCATCCCCGGGAGGCAGAGGCTGGGCAGCCTCGACTGTCTCACCCTCCCCGGGGACAGACTCCTCTCGCCTACGGCGCTGCTTGGGGGCGCAGGTGGGGGACGCGGGCCACGCGGCGGGCACCGACTCCTCCGCGGAGGGATATTGTTCCCCCTCCGCCTCAACGGAGCGGCGCCTCCTTTTGTTGCTGGGGGTGCGCGGAGGCAGGGAGACCTCCATGTCTGCCGAGGCCTCCCGCTCCACCCCCCCCTTTTTCTTTTCTTGCCCGCGCCCGAGCCCCTCTGCGGTATTGGTCAAGGGCTCGGGCACGGGCTCAGGGCACCCCGCGCTCGCCGGTGACGGGGTTGGGCTGAGCGCGGTGGTCAAATTTTCTGGCGCACAGAGGGGACCCGCCTCTGGATGTTTCGCCTTGTTCCGCGCCTTCTTTCCGGTCGGACGCTCTCCCTCCCCCCCGCCGGAGGCCATGAAAACAAAGGCCTCCGATGATGCCCGCGCACCTATGGCTCCCGGCATGCGGACGCAACTAGGGGGAGGGGTGGCGGCGGCGCCAGCCTTGGCCGCCTTCGGTGGTTTGGCGGCCTTGGAGGCGGGGCAGTTCTTGCGAACGCGCCCCACCTCCCTGCAGGCATGGCACCGCACGCCGTCCGACGTCCAAAAGACGCGGTAGGCAGTCCCCTCGTGCACCACATTAAAGTTCCCCTACGTCGTCTCCTCCCGCGCCAGCCGGACAAAGAGCTGGCGGCGGAAGGAGAACACGTGGCGCAGGCTGCTCTCCCTGAGGCCGAGCGGTATGGGGTTAATCCCCGACCTTACCTCCCCCAGTTGGTGTAGGTGAGGGAGGAGGAGCTCAGCGGGAACAAAGGGCGGGACGTTCGATATGATGACCCTCTGCGCGGTGTCCTCGAGAGGATCCACCGGCAGGAACGTCCCGCCCACCGTGAGTCCCTTTTCGAGGGCCAGGGACACCGCCCGCTCCGACCCCAGGAAGAACACGTCCTTCCCAGACATCTTGGAGGCTGCGACAATGGCCGAGGGGCCGACTACCCCAGCCATCGCCCGCACGCACTCAATGCTCATTGTGGGATGAGTGTAGCTCTTGACCCCGTGTTTCTTAGTTATTAGTTTGAATGGTGGCAGGGCAGCAGGTGGCGCAGGAGGCACCGTGGATGTGGATGCCGCCTGCGCATGAGTCCTAGCTGGCCCTGCCACCGGCGTGGATGGGGTCGCCATCACGGGGTCCCTTTAAGGGCTACACCCACCCCAAAGTCACAGGCCTTAATGGTCTTAATTGGCCTCTTATCTAAAGACTGAGCAGAGGAGCTCTTAACGAGGCACACCTCTCCCCTAGTTGGCAATTGGGGAGGGGCCTTGCTCCCTCTGCTCAGTTGTTTTAATTGTTTTTAAAAAATTAGGAGGAAGGGCTCTCAGAGAGAGAGGGGAGAGACAGAGAGAGAGAGATAGAGAAAAGGGGGGTGCGGGAAAGAGGGAGGCTGCGAGGGCAGGTCTCCCCTCACAGCGATGGGTGGGTGTTTTTCTTGGGGTGCACTCCCCAGATGGCAAAAAAAAACAAAACAAAAAACAAAAAAAACAAAAAAAAAACATAGTCTTTGGGTTGGTCTTCGGGTGGGGGGAGAAGATGTTTTCACCTGGGGCAGCTAGAGCCAACCAGGCACACACTCCCAACGATGTTTAATAGGTGATTTGAAGAAATCTTCAGCCTGGTAGCTCCAGCTATCCCAGGCTAGGCAATGGCGGGGGGGGTTCAATTGTGGGGGGGGCCTAGTTGTAAGCAAGGCCCCCACACACACTTCCACACACACACACCCCCCGCGATGTTCCGGCCCTCAGTGGTCTTCTTTCCTCCCCCCACCGATACAGCAAAGTCTATTGGGGAATGCACCCACACCCACCTGTAGAATAGTAGAGTCTCCCTCCTTCCACACTGGATGTTGTTGTTGGTCTTTCCCCCTCTCTCCAACTCTTTGTAGAAATGCTAAAGATGTTCAAAGTTTTCTGCTTTCCTCCTCTCCCTCTGGGTGAAAGTTGGTGGTGAAGCCCCTTCCTTCCTTCTCTTCCTGGGCTGATTCACAGGTCCAGCCAGGAGCTAAAGCAGGAGCTCCTCTCCTCACTGCTCACTCAGCCAACTGAGCAGGACACGCCTCCACTGCTTCACCATTGGTGCATGAAACCCAAAAAAATAGTTTGCAGGTGCAGCAGGTAATCAGGATGGCGAATGGAATGTTGGCCTTCATTGCGAGAGGGATGGAGACGATTCACTAGGCTGATTCCGGAGATGAGAGGGTTACCTTATGATGATAGATTGAGCAGACTGGGTCTTTACTCGTTGGAGTTCAGAAGGATGAGGGGTGATTTTATAGAAACATTTAAAATAATGAAAGGGATAGACAAGATCGAGGCAGAGATATTGTTTCCACTGGTCGGGGAGACTAGAACTAGGGGGCACAGCCTCTAAATACGGGGGAGCCAATTTAAAACCGAGTTGAGAAGGAATTTCTTCTCCCAGAGGGTTGTGAATCTGTGGAATTCTCTGCCCAAGGAAGCAGTTGAGGCTAGCTCATTGAATATATTCAAATCACAGATCGATAGATTTTTAACCAATAAAGGAATTAAGGATTATGGGGAGCGGGCGGGTAAGTGGAGCTGAGTCCACGGCCAGATCAGCCATGATCTTGTTGAATGGCGGAGCAGGCTCGAGGGGCTAGATGGCCTATTCCTGTTCCTAATTCTTATGTTCTTATGTCCTGGCCAATATTTATCCCTTAATCAACATCTGGTCATTATCACATTGCTTTTTGTGCGCAACTTGACTGCCACGATTCCTACGTTACAATGGTGACTACACTTCAAAAGTACTTCATTACCTGACTTCTTTTTTTTTAAAGTTTTACAGGGAATGAGTGGAATCGAACCCCCGCTGTCACAATGTCAGCGGGTGGGATACACCAGGGAATCCCTTTCTACACACTGCAGGTGATCTCTCCCCAGTATGGAGGCTCTAGTGTGTCTTCAGTTCCAGGAGCTCGGAAAACTCTTCCCAGTCAGAACATTCAACAGGGCAGATGTGAGTTCGCTGGTGCCTCCGCAGGTTGGAGAAGTCAGTGAATCGCAGCCCACACACGGAGCAGTTGAACATAGGATATCCGGCACAGAAATCAGCCATTCGGCCTGACCAGTTTATGCTCCACTCGAGCCTCCTCTCGTCTTTCCTCATCTCACTATTATGTCGCCTCCCCTTAAATGCATCTTTACTATTTGCTTCAACTACTCCCTGTGGTAACGAGTTCCACATTCTCACCACTATCTGGATAAAGAAATTTCTTCTGAATTCCATATCTGATTTCTTGGTGACTATCTTATTGTGTATGCAATAACTGTTAGACTGAGTTCTGTTTAACTCCAAGAGGTATGACCTTGGCTCTGCTTTATTAAGGCCCAAAGTGACTCATATACAAAATGGCTGGCCTTTTATACTTGGGCTGCACACACGTGCATGCAGCCCAATGGCCTCCAACAGTGACTCCGTCTACTGGCTAGTGATCCCAAAAGTACATACATGACAATACCCCCCTCTGAGATATTAACACAGACAAATTGAGACGGTCCGGTGTTTTATGCTCCCAGGTTGACCGTCTCAGTTCAACTCCAGCCTTGGGTGAGTGTTCAGAGTCTGTTGTGACTGGTGGCTGGGTGGCTGACCTGGTGGGAGTGGCAATGGCCATGTCAGGGATTGAAAGTTCTGATTCAATGATGACCACTGAGTCCTCTAATGACTGGGGGTAGGTTGGTTGGTCTTCGATTGTCTCTTCCTCCGACTGTTCCGGTTCGTCTGTGTGCCGCAGCTTTGTCTGATCCATATGTTTCCTGCATGTTTGCCCATTTTTGAGCTTGACAATAAATACTCTTGCCCTTCTTGGCCATGACAGTACCAGTGATCCACTTGGGACCCTGACCATAATTCAGAACATATACAGGATCATTTACAGAAATATCGCCTGACACAGCTGCGCGATCGTGATACCCTTGCTGACTTTCTCTTCTATATTCAACATGATTATTCAAGTCAGGGTGTACAAGAGATAGCTTGGTCTTAAGACCTCTCCACCATTAGTTCAGCAGGCGAGACCCCGGTAAGCGTGTGTGATCTTGTCCTGTAACTAATGACAGGCGGGTCTGCAGTGATCTTTGGGTTACTTGCTTCATACTCTGCTTTATGATTTGGACAGCACGTTCTGCTTGCCCATTGGATGCAGGTTTGAAAGGTACTGACCTTACTTGTTCGATACCATGAGTTTCATGAACTCTTGAAACTCCTGACTGGTGAAGCACAATCCGTTGTCACTAACAACGATGTCAGGCAGACATGACACTGAGATTCTCAATGGTAGCTGTGGATGTACTGGATGACATGATTATACACTCTATCCACTTCGAATATGCATCCACCACAACTAAAACCATCTTCCCCAGGAAGGGGCCTGCAAAGTCTATGTGGATCCTGAACCATGGTTTGGACGGCCATGACCACAGACTCAGCGGCGATTCCGCTGGTGCTTTGCTGAGCTGCATGCAAGTGTTGCACTGATGCACACATGATTCCAGCTCAGAGTCAATTTCCGGCCACTATACATGATAACTGGCGATGGCTTTCATCATTACAATGCCGGGATAATGTGCTATGTAGCTCACATACAAATTTCTCTCTCCCTTTCTTGGGCATAACAACACGATTGCCCCACAGTATACAATCAGACTGAATAGACAGTTCGTCTTTGCGATGAATGTAAGGTTTGGTCTCCTCGCACATTTGCTTGGGTATGGCAGACCAATCACCTTTGAGAATGCAACTCTTCACCACTGATAAAATCGGGTCCTGACTGGTCCAGGTCTTAACTTGTTGAGCAGTGACAGGGGTTCCTTCACTCTCAAAAGCATCCATAACTAACAATAAGTCCACCGGTTGTGGCGTTTCCATCTCCAGTGTGGGCAACGGCAGACAGCTCAAAGCATCGGCACAATTCTCGGTGCCTGGTCTATGGCGAATGACATAATCATAAGCGGATAATGTCAGCGCCCACCTCTGGCTGCGGGATGAAGCATTGGTATTGATACCTTTGGTTTCAGAGAACAGTGAAGTGAGCGGCTTGTGATCTGTCTCCAGTTCAAACCCGAAGACCAAACAGGTACTGGTGCATCTTTTTAACCCCATACTCAAAGGCTAGTGCTTCTTTCTCTACCATGCTGTAGGCTCTTTCCGCTTTGGACAAACGTTTTGAAGCTTATGCGACTGGTTGAAGTTTACCCGACTCATTAGCTAGTTGGTGTACACAACCAATTTCATAAGACGAAGCATCACAGGCCAATACTAAACGTTGACATGGATCATAATGTACCAGCAGCTTGTTAGAGCAAAGCAGATTAGTGGATTTCTCAAAAGCTCTGTCTTGAGACGCACCCCACACCCAGTTGTCGCCTTTTCTTAGCAGCATGTGCAGTGGTTCTAATAAGGTGCTCAATTTAGGTAGGAAGTTACCGAAGTAGTTGAGTAGACCCAGGAATGAACGCAGCTCCGTCACATTCTGAGGCTTGGGTGCATTCTTGATGGCCTTGGTTTTCGCGTCCGTGGGCCTGATGCCGTCAGCAGCAATTTTCCTCCCCAGGAATTTGACCATGAAGACGCACTTCGAACATTTCAGTCTGAGTCCAACTTTGTCCAGACAATGCAGAACCTCTTCCAGGTTGTTCAGATGTTCCTCGGAGTCATGACCTGTGACCAGGATGTCATCTTGGAACACAACGGTTCTGGGAACGGACTTCAGTAGACTCTCCATGTTCCTCTGAAATATTGCTGCAGCCGAGTGAATTCCAAAAGGGCACCTGTGATAAATACCGTATATACTCGCGTATCCTACGATCTCACGTATCATGCGACCCCTAAATTTTCGTCCCCAAAACATGATTTTATCATATATCTCATGTATCATGCGAGTCATTTTTTTGAGATACCAGATGCCACTAGGCTAGGCTTTCAAACAAGTTTAACAAGTACCCAACACGTAACAAGTACCCTAACACATAACAACGATCGAATACAGACCTTAACAACCGAATCATGAAACATCGAGTGGATTCTGTTGTGAAAGCTGTTCGCGAATCGAACACCGATATAGCAATCATTCCAGCTGGCTTGATTAGCGTCATTCAGCCACTTGACGTATCCATTAATAGGCCATTTAAAGACAATATAAGAAAGAAATGGAATGACTGGATGATGGAAGGAGAGAAATCATTTACGAAGGGAGGGAATATGAAGGCTCCGGATTTGCCTCTACTGTGTTTGCGGGTAAAAGAAGCATGGGCTGAGATAGATGGAGATTTGATTGTTAAAGCCTCTAATAATGCAGCAAACTTCAGAGGGAGTTGTGGGTGGCGATCTCTAGACCACAGCAAAGATACAGTACAAGTGACAATAGAGGCTGCAATCCAGCCCAGGAGATACCTGCCGAGATTCAGCGTGGATACGGTCTGCTTAACAGCCTAACAGCCTAATCTTGGCCAGCACTTTACACCCGCAAATTTTGTATCTCGCGTATCATGCGACCCCCCAAATTTAGGTTACAATTTAGGTCTTCAAAAGTCGCATGATACGCGAGTATATACGGTAAACAGTCCTTTATGCGTGTTAATGCACGTATGTCTCTTTGACGTCTCTCCAGCTCCTATTTCATGTAGGCCGATGTCAAGTCCAGTTTGGTGAATGACTTCCCCCCCAGCTAACATTGCAAACAAGTCATCAGCCTTCGGTAACGGGTACTGATCCTGTTTCGAAACTCCACAGATTCTGACTGCCATCACTTTTCAGCACAGGAACAATGGGACTGGCCCATTCATTAAATTCAACCGGTGATATGATCCCTTCACGCTGGAGTCTGTCCAGTTCGATTTTGACCTTCTCCCTCGTCATATATGAAACTGCCCGAGCTTTATGATGGACGGGTCTTGCATCCGAGTCCACGTGGATCTGCACCTTGGCTCCTGTGAAGTTGCCAATGCCTGGTTCGAACAGCGAGGGAAACTTGCTCAGTACTTGGGCACATGTATCTTTCTCCGACGACAACGCCTTGATGTCGTTCCAATCGCATCTGATTTTTTTCAAGCCAGTTCCTGCCGAACAGCATTGGGCCATTGTCTGGGACAATCCATAGCGGTAACTCGTGAACCACACCGTCATACAACACTTTAATTGTGGCACTGCCAATCATCATTATGAGTTCTTTGGTGGACATGCACAACTTGGCATTGACTGGACTCAGCCTGGGCCTCATGGCCTTAGTATCCCACAGCTTGTCGAATGCCCTTTGGCTCATTATCGATTGACTCTGTACAGCAAAATTCTAAAAGGACAAAGGGTGTTAAAAAAACAAGCCTGAAGGCTTTGTGTCTTAATGCAAGGAGTATCCGCAATAAGGTGGATGAATTAACTGTGCAAATAGATGTTAACAAATATGATGTGATTGGGATTATGGAGACGTGGCTCCAGGAAGATCAGGGCTGGGAACTCAACATTCAGGGGTATTCAACATTCAGGAAGGATAGAATAAAAGGAAAAGGAGGTGGGGTAGCATTGCTGGTTAAAGAGGAGATTAATGCAATAGTTAGGAAAGACATTAGCTTGGATGATGTGGAATCTATATGGGTAGAGCTGCAGAACACCAAAGGGCAAAAAACGTTAGTAGGAGTTGTGTGCAGACCTCCAAACAGTAATAGGGATGTTGGGGAGGGCATCAAACAGGAAATTAGGGGTGCATGCAATAAAGGTGCAGCAGTTATAATGGGTGACTTTAATATGCACATAGATTGGGCCAGCCAAACTGGAAGCAATACGGTGGAGGAGGATTTCCTGGAGTGCATAAGGGATGGTTTTCTAGACCAATATGTCGAGGAACCAACTAGGGGGGAGGCCATCTTAGACTGGGTGTTGTGTAATGAGAGAGGCAATCTCATTGTGCGAGGCCGCTTGGGGAAGAGTGACCATAATATGGTGGAATTCTGCATTAGGATGGAGAATGATACAGTTAATTCAGAGACCATGGTCCAGAACTTAAAGAAGGGTAACTTTGAAGGTATGAGGCGTGAATTGGCTAGGATAGATTGGCGAATGATACTTAAGGGGTTGACTGTGGATGGGCAATGGCAGACATTTAGAGACCGCATGGATGAATTACAACAATTGTACATTCCTGTCTGGCGTAAAAATAAAAAAGGGAAGGTGGCTCAACCGTGGCTATCAAGGGAAATCAGGGATAGTATTAAAGCCAAGGAAGTGGCATACAAATTGGCCAGAAATAGCAGCGAACCTGGGGACTGGGAGAAATTTATAACTCAGCAGAGGAGGACAAAGGGTTTGATTAGGGCAGGGAAAATGGAGTACGAGAAGAAGCTTGCAAGGAACATTAAGGCGGATTGCAAAAGTTTCTATAGGTATGTAAAGAGAAAAAGGTTAGTAAAGACAAACGTAGGTCCCCTGCAGTCAGAATCAGGGGAAGTCATAACGGGGAACAAAGAAATGGCAGACCAATTGAACAAGTACTTTGGTTCAGTATTCACTAAGGAGGACACAAACAACCTTCCGGATATAAAAGGGGTCAGAGGGTCTAGTAGGGAGGAGGAACTGAGGGAAATCTTTATTAGTCGGGAAATTGTGTTGGGGAAATAGATGGGATTGAAGGCCGATAAATCCCCAGGGCCTGATGGACTGCATCCCAGAGTACTTAAGGAGGTGGCCTTGGAAATAGCGGATGCATTGACAGTCATTTTCCAACATTCCATTGACTCTGGATCAGTTCCTATCGAGTGGAGGGTAGCCAATGTAACCCCACTTTTTAAAAAAGGAGGGAGAGAGAAAACAGGGAATTATAGACCGGTCAGCCTGACCTCAGTAGTGGGTAAAATGATGGAATCAATTATTAAGGATGTCATAGCAGCGCATTTGGAAAATGGTGACATGATAGGTCCAAGTCAGCATGGATTTGTGAAGGGGAAATCATGTTTGACAAATCTTCTGGAATTTTTTGAGGATGTTTCCAGTAAAGTGGACAAAGGAGAACCAGTTGATGTGGTATATTTGGACTTTCAGAAGGCTTTCGACAAGGTCCCACACAAGAGATTAATGTGCAAAGTTAAAGCACATGGGATTGGGGGTAGTGTGCTGACGTGGATTGAGAACTGGTTGTCAGACAGGAAGCAAAGAGTAGGAGTAAACGAGTACTTTTCAGAATGGCAGGCAGTGACTAGTGGGGTACCGCAAGGTTCTGTGCTGGGGCCCCAGCTGTTTACATTGTACATTAATGATTTAGACGAGGGGATTAAATGCAGTATCTCCAAATTTGCGGATGACACTAAGTTGGGTGGCAGTGTGAGCTGCGAGGAGGATGCTATTAGGCTGCAGAGTGACTTGGATAGGTTAGGTGAGTGGGCAAATGCATGGCAGATGAAGTATAATGTGGATAAATGTGAGGTTATCCACTTTGGTGGTAAAAACAGAGAGACAGACTATTATCTGAATGGTGACAGATTAGGAAAAGGGAAGGTGCAACGAGACCTGGGTGTCATGGTACATCAGTCATTGAAGGTTAGCATGCAGGTACAGCAGGCGGTTAAGAAAGCAAATGGCATGTTGGCCTTCATAGCGAGGGGATTTGAATACAGGGGCAGGGAGGTGTTGCTACAGTTGTACAGGGCCTTGGTGAGGCCACACCTGGAGTATTGTGTACAGTTTTGGTCTCCTAACTTGAGGAAGGACATTCTTGCTATTGAGGGAGTGCAGCGAAGATTCACCAGACTGATTCCCGGGATGGCGGGACTGACCTATCAAGAAAGACTGGATCAACTGGGCTTGTATTCACTGGAGTTCAGAAGAATGAGAGGGGACCTCATGGAAATGTTTAAAATTCTGACGGGTTTAGACAGGTTAGATGCAGGAAGAATGTTCCCAATGTTGGGGAAGTCCAGAACCAGGGGTCACAGTCTGAGGATAAGGGGTAAGCCATTTAGGACTGAGATGAGGAGAAACTTCTTCACCCAGAGAGTGGCGAACCTGTGGAATTCTCTACCACAGAAAGTAGTTGAGGCCAATTCACTAAATATATTCAAAAGGGAGTTAGATGAAGTCCTTACTACTCGGGGGATCAAGGGTTATGGCGAGAAAGCAGGAAGGGGGTACTGAAGTTTCATGTTCAGCCATGAACTCATTGAATGGCGGTGCAGGCTCGAAGGGCTGAATGGCATGCTCCTGCACCTATTTTTCTATGTTTCTATGTTTCTATGACTCGCCCCCGTGTCCAGTTCCATCGATATCAGCACCCCATTAAATTTCACGTTGATCATTATCGGTTTGCTCTTGTTTAGGAACGAGTACAGTCCATACACTTCCTCCTCTGGTATCTCAGATTGCGTATCCGGATCCGCGCTAGACTGACCATCATCCTCCACCATCATCATAGGCAGTCCCTCGGAATCGAGGTGGACTTGCTTACACTCCCAAAGTGAGTTCTTTGATGGCTGAACAGTCCGATATGAGAGCCACAGACCCTGTTACAGGTGGGACAAACATTCAACGTGGGAAGGGGTCGGTAGGGCTGGTTTGCCGCATGCTCCTTCCGCTGCCTGCGCCTGGCCTCTTCATGCTCCTTGCATCGAGCCTTAAAGAGCTCAACGCCCTCCCGGATGGACTTTCTCCACCTCGGGCAGTCTGCAGCCAGGGTCTCCTAGGTGTCAGTGGTGATGTCGCACTTTACCAGGGAGGCTTTGAGGGTGTCCTTATAACGTTTCCGCTGTCCTCCTTTGGCTCATTTACCATGAAGGAGCTCTGCATAAAGCATTTGCTTAGGGAGTCTCGTATCTGGCATGCGTACTATGTGGCCTGCCCAACGAAGCTGATCGAGTGTGGTCAGAGTGTGTGTAAGCAAAACATAGGGTTGGGTGCTGGTACATCGTAGTAACTAAAAATCTGTTCATAAATGACACTCTGGTTCATACCCCACGTGGTGTGTCGCAGCATGCTTGCTCATCTGCGGACACTTGCGCTGGAGATGCCCCACTCTCAGAAAGCCTTTGCAACTATATTGCTTAAATCGGCACTGCTGGTGCCGGTGATTTCCCCCACAATGCCAACACGGAGAAATCGGATGCATTCCCGCTGATGGACTTTGGGCAGCCACAGGTTTCTCGTACGCAGTCGGGTAGGCCCTGTCATGTGCCGCCATGCCGAACGGCAAATCAATCATATTTACAGTACTTGCCGAGTTTCAATTTTTCACTGATATCTGCTTTAGACTTCTATCCATCGTCATCATGACTGAGCAATCGTGATGGCCCTGTTCAAGTCCAACGTCTCCACCGCCAGTAGTTTATGCAGGATCACCTCGTAGTTGATGCCGATTTACAAAGAAGTCCCGCAGCATGTCTGCCAACACAGCCCCGAACTTACATGGTCCTGCTAGACGTCTCAGGTCAGCAACGAATTCCGCCGCATTCTGGCCCTCTGAGCAAACGTGCGTATAAAATCTGTATCTCAAGGTGATGGTGCCTTCGTCTGGATTAAGGTGGTCCTGTACCAGTGTACACAGTTCTTCACACGTCTTCTCTGTTGGACTCGCAGGTATGAGTAGATCCTTTATCAGACCATAAATTTTTGGACTGCAAACTGTGAGGAACACCGCCTGGTGCCGATCTCCATTTTGTTGGCCACGAAAAACTGGCTCAAATGGCTAATAAAGTCTGCCCAATCGTCTCCTTCCACAAATCGCTTCAACAATCCAATTGTGCTCATTTTTGCATGCAAAGGTTCTTGTTGCCTTGTCGCCAAATGTTGTGTATGCAATAACTGTTAGACTGAGTACTGTTTAACTCCAAGAGGTATGACCTTGGCTCTGCTTTATTAAGGCCCAAAGTGACTAATATACAAAATGTCTGGCCTTTTATACTTGGGCTGCACACACGTGCTTGCAGCCCAATGGCCTCCAACAGTGACTCCGTCTGGTGGCTAGTGATCCCAAAAGTACATACATGACACTTATATAGAATCATAGAAGTTTACAGCACAGAAGAATGCCATTTTGGCCCATCGTGTCCATGCCGGCCAACAAGAGGCTGTCCAGCCTAATCCCATATTGATGGCCTCTAGTTTTGCTCTTCCCCACAAGTGGAAACACTCTCTATATCTACTCTCTCAAAACCTTTCATATTTTTAAAGACCTCTATTAGATCACCCCTCAGCCTTCTGAGTCTGTTCATTCTTTTTTGATAGGTATACCCTTGCATTTCTGATATCATCCTTGTAAATCTTTTTTGCACTCTCTCCAGTGCCTCGATATACTTTTTATAATATGTCGACCAGATGGTACGTAGTACTCCAAGTGTGGTCGAACCAAGGTCAAAACAAGTTTAAAAAAGGAGGAAAGAGAGAAAACAAGGAATTATAGACCGGTTAGCCTGACATCGGGGAAAATGCTGGAATCAGTTATTAAAGATGTAATTGCGCATTTGGAAAGCAGTGACAGGTTCGATCCAAGTCAGTATGGATTTATGAAAGGCAAATCATGCTTGACAAATCTTCTAGAATTTTTTGATGATGTAAGTAGTAGAGTGGATAAGGGAGAACCAGTGGATGTGGTGTATTTGGACTTTCAAAAGGCTTTTGACAAAGTCCCACACAAGAGATTAGTGTGCAAAATTAAGGCACATGGGATTGGGTGTAATGTATTGACGTGGATAGAGAACTGGTTGGCAGACAGGAAGCAGTGAATGGGAATAAACGGGTCCTTTTCAGAATGGCAGGCAGTGACTAGTGGGGTACTGCAAGGTTCAGTGCTGGAACCCCAGCTATTTACAATATATATTAATTATTTGAACGAAGGAATTGAGTGTAATATCTCCAAGTTTGCAGATGACACTAAGCTGGGTGGCAGTGTGAGCTGTGAGGAGGACGCTAAAAGGCTGCAAGGTGACTTGGACAGGTTAGGTGAGTGGGCAAATGCGTGGCAGATGCAGTATAATGTGGATAAATGTGAGGTTATTCACTTTGGTGGCAAAAACAGCAAGGCAGATTATTACCTGAACGGTGACAGATTAGTAAAAGGGGAGGTGCAATGAGACCTGGGTGTCATGGTACATCAGTCATTGAAAGTAGGCATACAGGTACAGCAAGCAGTAAAGAAAGCAAATGGCATGTTGACCTTCATAGCTAGGGGATTTGAGTATAGGAGCAGTGAGGTCTTGCTGCAGTTGTATAGGGCCTTGGTGAGACCACACCTGGAGTATTGTGTGCCGTTTTGGTCTCCTAATCTAAGGAAGGACATTCTTGCTATTGAGGGAGTGCAGCGAAGATTCACCAGACTGATTCCCGGGATGGCAGGACTGACATATGAAGAAAGACTGGATCGACTAGGCTTATATTCACTGGAATTTAGAAGAATGAGAGGGGATCTCATAGAAGAATATAAAATTCTGACGGAATTGGACAGGTTGGATGCAGGAAGAATGTTCCCGATGTTGGGGAAGTCCAGAACCAGGGGTCACGATCTAAGAATAAAGGGTAAGCCATATAGGACCGAGATGGGGAGAAACTTTTTCATCCAGAGAATTGTGAACCTGTGGAATTCTCTGCCACAGAAAGTTGTTGAATCTAGTTCATTGGATATATTCAAAAGGGAGTTCGATGTGGCCCTTATGGCTAAAGAGATCAGGGGGTATGGAGAGAAGGCAGGAGTGGGGTACTGAAGTTGCATGATCAGCCATGATCATATTGAATGATGGTGCAGGCTCAAAGGGCCGAATATCCTGCTCCTGCACCTATTTTCTATGTTTCTATAACTTCCCTACTATTCAATTCTATTCCTCTAGAAATAAACCCGAGTGCTTGGTTTGCTTTTTTATGGCCTTATTAACCTACTTTTAATGATTTGTGCATTTGTACTCCCAAGATTCGTAACAAGATAGATGAGCTGACGGCACACATAGATATAAATAGGTATAATCTGATAGCCATTACAGAGACATGGTTGCAAGGTGACCAAGACTGGTAACTGAATATTCAGGGGTGATAGACAGAAAGGAAAAGGAGGTAGGGTAGCTTTGTTAATGAAGAATGAGATCAGTGCAGTAGTGAGAAATGATATTGGCACAGAAGATCAAGATGTAGAATCAGTTTGGATGAAGATAAGAAATAATAACTTTTATTTATATAGCGCTTTTAATGTAGTAAAACATCCCAAGGCATTGCACAACAATCTTGCAACATGTTAGATATTGACAAGGGAGGGAAATGGAGAAAAAGCAGGAGAAGAAAGTGTAAAAGAGGTAAAAGGCTCAGGTCGTAAGCGGCAGCCAAATTGCGCACGCAGATTGACACAGGTGAAAAAAACAAATCAAAAAAAAATTCAAATTGTAAATATTACAGTAAGGAGTATACAATAGTAAAATCAGTATAATAAAGATTAATTATAATGGAACAAAATTAAATAATATACAATAATTATAAATTAAGTTAAAATTAGAAAATCAGCAATTGAAGCAAATTAAATAGGTTAAATAATAAGGGGAAGAAGTCACTGGTGGGCATTGTCTATAGACCCCCTAACAGTAGCTACACTGTTGGACGAAGTATAAATAAAGAAATAATGGAGGCTTGTAAGAAAGGTATGGCAATAATCATGGGTGATTTTAATCTTCATATTGATTGGACAAATCAAATTGGCCAAGGTAGCCTTGAGGAAGAGTTCAAAGAGTGTATCCGAGGTGGTTTCCTTGAACAATACGTTGTGGAACCAACCAGGGAGCAGGCTATCTTGGATCTGGTACAGGTTGGACCTCTCTGGTCCGGCACCCTCGGGACCTGACTGGTGCCGGAACAGAAAATTTTCCGAACCACGATGTGTGTGTGAGTGTGCTGGCAGCCTGTGGGCGGCTCCCTCAGCACCTACGTATACACTCACTGGCTGACAGCCGCTTCAGCCAATCCCCAAACACACTCACTGGCTGACAGCCGCTCCAACCAATCGCCGAACACACAGCTGCTCCAGCCAATCGAAACTTTTTTTTAATAAACCCTCCTCTCCCTCCGGCCCAGTGAATGCCAAACCACAGATGTTTCTGGACCATACTGTGTAATGAGACAGGATTAATAAATTATCTCTTAATAAAGGATCCTCTATGAAAGAATGATCATAGCATTGCTGAATTTCAAATTCAGTTGGAGAGTGAGAAAGTTGGATCTCAAACCAGTGTCCTGATCTTAAATAAAGGCGATTACAAAGGTATGCAGGCAGAGTTGGCTAAAGTGGACTGAGAAAATCAATTACAGAGTAAGATGGTTGATAAACAGTGGCAGACATTTAAGGAGATATTGCATAACTCTCAACAAAAATATATTCCAGTGAGAAGGAAAGAATTTAAGAGAAGGGAGAACCTTCCGTGGTTAACTAAGGAAGTAAAGGATGGTATCAAATTGAAAAAAATGGCATACAAAGTTGCCAAGATTAGTGGGAGGCCAGAGGATTGGGACATTTTTTTAAATCAGCAAAGGATGACTAAAAAAATTATAAAGAGAGGGAAGATAGAGTATGAGAGTAAACTAGAAAGAAATAGAAAAATAGACAGAGCTTCTACAAGTGTATAAAAAGGAAGAGAGTAGCTAAAGTAAATGTTGTCCCTTAGAGGATGAGACTGGGGAATTAATAATGGGGAACAGGGAAATGGTAGATCTGTTGTTGGTAAAATGCTGGAATCCATTATTAAGGAAGCAGTAACAGGACATTTAGAAAAGCATAATACAGTCAAGCAGAGTCAGCATGGTTTTATGAAAGGGAAATCATGTTTGACAAATTTGCTGGAGTTCTTTGAGGATGTAACGAGTAGGATGGATAAAGGTGGAACCAGTGGATGTGGTGTATTTGGATTTCCTGAAGGCATTTGCTAAGGTGCCACACAAAAGGTTATTGCACAAGATAAGAGCTCATGGGGTTAGGGGTAATATATTAGCATGGATAACGGATTGACTACTAACAGAAAACAGAGAGTGGGAATAAATGGGTAATTTTCTGGGTGGCAAATGGTAACTAGTGGAGTTGCACAGGGATCGGTGCTGGGGCCTCAACTATTTACAATTTATATAATGACTTGGATGAAGGGACTGAGTGTAATGTAGTCAAGTTTGCTGATGATACAAAGATGGGTGGGAAAGCAAGTTGTGAGGAGGACACAAAAAATTTGCAAAGAGATATAGACAGGCCCAAACACTGCAAGACCAGCAGCCAATCGGAGGGGAGATAAGAGCAGTGCGAGAGGGAGAGCCCAAACAGCCCAAACACCAACTGACCTGGAGACAAAAAGTAGAAAGAACCAAAATCAAAGTGTGATGTCACAGGAAGAAAGGGAAGTGATTGGTTAGTGAGTTTTTCTGACTTTTCTGGGGCATTGGTTTGAATTAAGAGCTAAGATTAAAAACAAAACTTGAAAACTTGATTAACTAAATACATTAAAGATGGCAGGACAGGCAATGTGTTTCTGCTGTTACATGTGGGAGCTGGTTCACCCCATTGAGGTCCCAAGCAACCACATCTGCAGCAAGTGTCTGCAGCTCGAAGAACTTCGGCTCCGTGTTGATGGAGCTGGAATCAGAGCAGCAGACACTGCAACACATCAGGGAGGGGGAGAGTTACCTGGACGCCACGATCCAGAAGCTAGTCACGCCTATTAGATTAATTAATTCAAATTTGATCGGTGGTCAGGGACAGGAGGGTGTGACTACGAGTGAGGAAGTTAAGGGGACTCAGGATGTAGTGATGGAGGAGCCTCGGCCCTTGCTCTTGTCCAACAGGTTCGAGGCTCTTGCTCCCTGTGTGGACGAGAGCAGGGACTTCAGGAAGGATGAGCAAACTGACCACAGCAGGGGGCCATTCAAGTGCGGGGAGTAAAATGAAACGTTATAGTGGTAGGGGACAGGATCATTAGGGGGATAGATACGGTTCTCTGCAGCCAAGAGCGTGAGTCCCGAAGGCTGTGTTGCCTGCCTGGTGCCAGGGTTAAGGACATCTCCACAGGCCAGAGAAAAACTTGGAGTGGGAGGGGGAAGATCCAGTTGTGGTCCACGTGGATACCAACGACAAAGAAAGAGGTTCTGCTGAGGAAGTGTGAGCAGTTAGGGGCCAAATTAAAAAGCAGAACCACAAAGGGAATAATCTCTGGATTACTACCTGAGCCACGAGCAAATTTGCATAGAGTAAATAAGATCAGAGAGTTAAACACGTGGCTCAAAGACTGGTGTGGGAGAAATGAGTTTTGGTTCGCAGGACACTGGCACCATTACTGGGGTAAATGTGAGCTGTTCAGTTCGGACTAGGGTCCTGGCGAATCAAATAACTAGGGCTGTAGAGAGGGCTTTAAACTAATTAGTGAGGGGGAGGATTCAGGATGAGCGGAAATTTAAAATGTCAAACAATAAGGAGAAGGCAATATAGAGCAGGGTAGCACTGCGGGAAATGAAAACCAGAGCGTGCCAGGAAGGGACAAAATGTATAAAAAACTAATGCATTGATCTCACCCTTTATTAACAGTGCTATCCAACCTCCTTTTCCTTTCTGTCTGTCCTTCCGAATTGTCAAATACACCTGAATATTTAGTTGCCAGTCCAGTATAAACATAACGATGAATCAGAAAGTGGGGTCAAAGCAGGGAAAAATGGTAAAAAAACAAATTTAAAAGCTCTTTATCTGAATGCACAGAGCATTCGTGATGAGTTGACGGCACAAATAGATGCAAATGAGTATGATCGAATAGCCATTACAGAGACATACTTGCAAGGTGACCTGGACTGGGAACTAAATATTCAGGTGTATTTGACAATTCGGAAGGGCAGACAAAAAGGAAAAGGAGGTGTTAAGAAAGGATGAGATCAGTGCGTTAGTGAGAAACGATATTGGCTCAGAAGATCAAGATGTTGAATCAGTTTGGGTGGAGATAAGGAATAATAAACCTTCATATTGATTGGACAAAGCAAATTGGCCAGAGTAGCCTTGAGGAAGAGTTCATAGAGTGTATCCGGGATAGTTTCCTTGAACTGTACGTTGCGGAATCAACCAAGGAGCAGGCTATTTTAGATCTAATACTGTGTAATGAGACTGCGTACGGTTTTGGTCTCCATATTTAAGGAAGGATATACTTGCATTGGAAGCTGTTCAGAGAAGGTTCACTCGGTTGATTCCGGAGATGAGGGGGTTGACTGATGAGGAAAGGTTGAGTAGGTTGTGCCAATACTCATTGGAGTTCAGAAGAATGAGAGGTGATCTTATTGAAACTTATAAGATAATGAGGGGGCTTGACAAGGTGGATGCAGAGAGGATGTTTCCACTTATAGGGGAAACTAAAACTAGGGGACATAGGCCCAAAGTTTCCACATGATTTGCTCTTGATTTTTAGGAGCAACTGGTGTAGAACGGAGTATCTTAGAAATCGGAATTCTCCACATTTAGTTTTCTGCAGTTCTAGTCAGGTAGAACAGTTTCACTTTGGAACAGAATTTTTTTTTCAAAAGGGGGCGTGTCCGGCCACTGACGCCTGATTTGAAAGTTTCCACAGTGAAAATGTACTCCAAACTAACTTAAAATGGAGCAAGTGAAGATTTTTGTACGCTTGAAAAAACCTTGTCTACACTTTAAAAAATCAGGCGCAGGTTACAAATTAGGCGTAGGGAACGAGGTGGGGTGGGCGGGGGGCGGGAACGGAAGTCATTAAATTCTACAATAAATCCTTAGTTATACTTATACAAATATTATACAAATAAATCCAACCTGAATAAAAATTTATAAGCAAAGAAAAGATTAAATAAACCATGTTCCTACCTGTGTGAAAGTGCTTCAGGCAGGCCTTTCAGGCAGCGGTGAGGCGTCAATGTCTCTCGACGGCAGGGGCAGCAAGCAGCCTTCGAGCTGAGCTGCGGTGCTTGAGGCAGGTCTTCATTCCCCGCGAAGATGCAGCACCTGGACGGACTTGAGGCTATTCGGCCATGGGATTGCAGCGGCATCAGTGGCTGGCCGGGAGCAGCAGCAGCCTTCGAGCTGTGAGGGGGACTGACTGAGGCCATTTGGACAGGGAGAGGCAGCCACATCGACATCTTTATATTTAAATTTGCAGAATGGGTGCACCACATATTATGCAATGGTTTGCTTCCTCATGCAAGAAATTCTTTGTTCTTGGTGGAAGTTGATCCATTGCAAAGTTGAATTGGCACTTTTATTTCTCCAAACACACAGTCCTTAATTTGCAGGCACCGGTTCTGCAAGTATAGCAGTGAAAAGCTGAACTCACTGATTTCAGCAGGGGATTTATTCAGCAGTGCTGCTAAAAGCACTCCCTCACACACAGAAATATCAAGAAAATTAAAATACAAGCCTTTGCAGGGGTCCAAGAAACAAATCTTCACTTTTTCTGCAGCACTTCTAAAAATGGCCGAGTGCCAATGTTTACTTCAGACTGCGCGTGCGCGAACGCTCCAGCGCGCATGCACAGGGTTGCCGGCACCAAGAAGCCTCATTTAAATTGTACCCGCCCCCTCCTACTTACAAAATCGGCGTGAGTGGTAGGCTCCGCCCCCTGTGCGCCGCGCCAAGCAGACATCGAGCTCCTTGAACACCGAATTTTTTTTCAGGTGCCGTTTTCGGCGCGAAAAACAGGCGCCCAGCTCTGAGGTGCGCCTTTTTCGCCGCGTGTGGAAACTTGGGGCCATAGTCTCAGAATAAGCGGCCGTCCACTTAAAACTGAAATAAGGAGGAATTTCTTCTCTCAGGTTGTAACTCTATGGAATTCTCTGCCCCAGAGAGCCATGGAGGCTGAGTCATTGAATGTATTTAAGGCAGAGATAGACTGATATTTGAGCGATTAAGGGAATAAGGGGTTATGGGGAACAGGCAGGGAAGTGGAGCTGAGTCCATGATCAGATCAGCCATGATCTTATTAAATGGCGGAGCAGGCTCGAGGGGCCAAATGGCCTACTCCTGCTCCAAATTCTTATGTTCTTATGTAAGATTACATTGCTCTTCTACCCCATTTAGATTCGTATTTTCAAAGTAATATGGGACCTCCCTGTTTTTCTTACCAAAATGTAATACCTCACAATTTTGTATCATCTGCAATTTTTGAAATTGTGTTTTTGATTCCAAAGTCTAAATCATTTACATAAATTGTGAACAGCACAGATCCTTGTGGAACACCACTTGCTACCGTCTGCCACTCTGTACAGCTACCCTTTCCCCTTACTCCAAAAGCAAAATACTGCAGATGCTGGAATCTGGAATAAAAACAGAAAATGCTAGAAATCTCAGCAGGTCATGCGGCATCTGTGGAGAGGAAGCAGAGTTAACGTTTCGGGTCGATGACCCTTCGTCAGAACTGGAGAGTGTTCGGAAAGTACGAATTCTTAACAAGCACTGAAAGGGGGAGGGGAAAAAGAACAAAGGGGAAGGTCTGTGATAGGTTGGAAGACAGGAGAGATTGGAGAGACAAAAGGGATGATGTCCCAAATTCAAATGTCACTTTAATTCTCCACTCCACTCCCACTCTGACCTCTCCATCCTCAGTCTTCTACACTGTTCCAACGAAGCTCAATGCAAGTTCGAGGAACAGCACCACGTTTAGGCACTTAACAGCCTTCTGGACTCAACATTGAATTCAACAATTTTAGAGTGTTACCGCTGCCAATCTTTGGCTCCCTCCCCCGCATCCCCCCGCCCCCGAAAGAGCCTGTTTCTTTCTTTCTTTTTTTATCCTAGTCTCTAATGGCAGTGGGTCATTCACACTCTATCTTGACTAATGTTTTTCTAATTCCTGACATTACCATTTGATTTTGGGCCATCATCCCTTTTGTCTCTGCAATCTCTCTTGTGTTCCAACCTATCACAGACTTTCCCTTTTGTTCTTTCTTCCCCTCCCCCTTTCAGTGCTTGTTAAGAATCCGTTAATTTCTGAACACTCTCCAGTTCTGACAAAGGGTCATCAACCCGAAACGTTAACTCCGCTTTTTCTCCACAGATGCTGCCTGACCCGCTGAGATTTCCAGCATTTTCTGTTTTCTTTCCCCTTACTCTCTGCTTTCTGTTTTGAAGCCAGCTATTTATCGATTCTGCTACTTGTCCCTTCACTCCACATTCTCCGACTTTGTTCAACAGTCTATTATGTGATACCTTAGCGAAAGCCTTTTGAAAATCTAGATAAATGACATCTACTGCATTATTCTTGTCTACTTCTGTTAACTCTTCAAAAAATTCAACAAGATTGGTCAAACCAGACTTTCCCTTTTAAAATCCATGCTGACTATTCATTATTATATTTTTGATTTCTAGATTTTCTTCTATTGTTTGTTCAACCTGCTGTCTCGCACCAGCGAGTTCACGCTGGGGAGAGAGGATGTTCCACTGTCCTGTATGCGGGAAAGGTAACATAATCTCTGTCTTGAATATACTCAATGACTGGGCATCCACAGCCCTCTGAGGTAGAGAATTCCAAAGAGGTGCAACCCTTTGAGTGAAGAAATTTTTCCTCATCTCAGTCCCAAATGTCCGACCCCTTGTCCTGAGACGATGGCCCCTTATTCTAGACTCATCAGCCAGGGAAAAGAGCCTCTCAGCATCTACCCTGTCAAGCCCTCTAAGAATGTTATACGTTTCATAGAAACATAGAAACATAGAAAAAAGCTGCAGGAGTAGGCCATTCGGCCCTTCGAGCCTGCACCACCATTCAATAAGATCATGGCTGATCATTTCCTCAGTACTCCTTTCCTGCTTTCTCTCCATACCCCTTAATCCCCTTAGCCGTAAGGGCCATATCTAACTCCCTCTTGAATATATCCAATGAACTGGCATCAACAACTCTCTGTGGCAGGGAATTCCACAGGTTAACAACTCTCTGAATGAAGAAGTTTCTCCTCATCTCAGTCCTAAATGGCCTACCCCTTATCCTAAGACAGTGTCCCCTGGTTCTGGAATTCCCCAGCATCGGGAACATTCTACCCGCATCTAACCTGTCCGGTCCTGTCAGAATTTTATATGTTGCTATGAGATCCCCTCTCATCCTTCTAAACTCCAGTGAATACAGGCCCAATCGATCCAGTCTCTCCTCATTTGTCAGTGCTGCCATCCCGGGAATCAGTCTGGTGAACCTTCACTGCACTCCCTCAATAGCAAGAACGTCCTTCCTCAGATTAGGAGACCAAAACTGAACACAATATTCCAGGTGAGGCCTCACTAAGGCCCTGTACAACTGCAGTAAAACTCCTTGCTCCTATACTCAAATCCCCTAGCTATGAAGGCCAACATTCCATTTACCTTCTTCACCGCCTGCTGTACCTGCATGCCAACTTTCAATGACTGATGTACCATGACACCCAGGTCTCGTTGCACCTCCCCTTTTCCTAATCTGCCGCCATTCAAATAATATTCTGCCTTCATGTTTTTGCCACCAAAATGGATAACCTCACATTTATCCACATTATTCTGCATCTGCCACTTGTTTGCCCACTCACCTAACCTGTCCAAGTCACCCTGCAACCTTTTAGCATCCTCCTCACAGCTCACACCGCCACTCAGTTTAGTGTCATCTGCAAACTTGGAGATATTACACTCAATTCCCTCATCCAAATTATTAATGTGGGACCCCACTAGTCACTGCCTGCCATTCTGAAAAGTATCCGTTTATCCTGACTCTCTGCTTCCTGTCTGCCAACCAGTTCTCTATCCACGTCAGTCCATTACCCCCAATACCATGTGCTTTAAATTTGTACACCAGTCTCTTGTGTGGGACCTTGGTCTCATATTTGACCCTGAGATGAGTTTTTCCGACCACATCCGCAGCATAACTAAAACCGTCTATTTCCATCTCCATAACGTTCCCAGTCTCCGCCCCGACTCAGCTCATCTGCTTCTGAAACTCTCATCCACACCTTTATTACCTTTAGGCTTGACGAATCCAACACACACCTAGCCAGCCTCCCATCTTCCACCCTCCATAAACTTAAGCTCATCCGAACCTGCACCAAGTCCCGATCACCCATCACCTCTGTGCTCGCTGACCTACATTGCCTCCTGGTTAAGTGACACCTCAGTTAAAAAATTTACATCCTTGTTTTCAAATACCTCCATGGTCTCACCTCTCCCTATCTCTGTAATCTCCTCCAGCCTCTGAGCCTCCCTCTGAGAACCTTCTGAGATCTCTGCAATCTTCCAATTCTGGGTTTTTGCATTCCCGATTTTAACCACTCCAGCATTGATGGCCGTGCCTCTAGCTGCCGAGGCCCTAGGCTCTGAATTCTCTCCATAAACCTCTCTGCCTTGCTCCCTCTCTCTCTTCCTTTAAGATGCTTCTTAAATCCTACCTGCATAGGTTCCTTGGGTGGCTTGAGCAGTGGTGCAGAAGGGAGGGTTTCAAATTCCTGGGACTCCCGGTTCTGCGGGAGGTGAGACCAGTACAAACCGGACGGTCTGCACCTTGGCAGGAACAGAACCAATGCCCTCGGGGGAGTATTTGCTAGTGCTGTTCGGGAGGACTTAAACTAATATGGCAGGGGGATGGGAACCTATGCAGGGAGACAGAGGGGAAATAAAATGGAGACAGAAGCAAAAGCTAGAAAGGAGAATAGTAAAAGTGAAGGGCAGAGAAACCCAAGGCAAAAAACAAAAAGGGCCACTTTACAGCAAAATTCTAAAGGGTCAAAGTGTGTTAAAAAGATAAGCCTGAAGACTCTGTGCCTCAATGCGAGGGGTATTCGGAATAAGGTGGATGAATTAACTGCGCAGATAGCAGTTAACGGATATGATGTGATTGGCATCACGGCGACATGGCTCCAGGGTGACCAAGGCTGGGAACTCAACATCCAAGGGTATTCAGAATTTAGGAAGGACAGACAGAGAGGAAAAGGAGGCGGGGTGGCGTTGCTGGTTAAAGAGGAAATTAATGCAATTGTAAGGAAGGACATTAGCTTGGATGATGTGGAATCAGTATGGGTGGAGCTACGAAATACCAAAGGGCAGGAAACGCTAGTGGGAGTTGTGTACATGCCACCAAATAGTAGTAGTGAGGTTGGGGACAGCATCAAACAAGAAATAAGGGATGTGTGTTGCGGTCGGATTCGGGTGAATTTATAATGGGGAACAAAAAAATGGCAGACCAATTGAACACGGACTTTGGTTCTGTCTTCACAAAGGAAGACACAAATAATCTTCCAGATGTACTAGGGGACCGAGGGTCTAGTAAAAAGGAGGAACTGAAGGATATCCTTATTAGGATGGAAATTCTGTTCTCTGGATCAGTTCCTATGGACTGGAGGGTTGCTAATGTAACACCACTTTTTAAAAAAGGAGGGAGAGAGAAAACAGGTAATTATTAGCCTGACATCGGTGGTGGGGAAAATGTTGGAATCAATCATTAAGAATGAAATAGCAGCGCATTTGGAGAGCAGTGATAGGATTGGTCCAAGTCAGCATGGATTTATGAAAGGGAAATCATGCTTGACAAATCTTCTGGAATTTTTTGAGGATGTAACTAGTAGAGTGGACAAGGGAGAACCAGTGGATGTGGTGTATTTGGACTTTCAAAAGGCTTTTGACAAGGTCCCACACAGGAGATTGGTGTGCAAAATCAAAGCACATGGTATTGGGGGTAATGTGGATAGAGAACTGGTTGGCAGGCAGGAAACAGAGAGTCTGGATTAACGGGTCCTTTTCAGAATGGCAGGCAGTGACTAGTGGAGTGCTGCAGGGCTCAGTGCTGGGACCCCAGCTCTTTACAATATATATTAATGATTTAGATGATGGAATTGAGTGTAATATCTCCAAGTTTGCAGATGACACTAAACTGGGTGGCGGTGTGAGCTGTGAGGAGGACGCGAAGAGGCTGTAGGGTGACTTGGACAGGTTAGGCAAGTGGGCAAATACATGGCAGATACAGTATAATGTGGATAAATATGAGGTTATCCACTTTGGGGGCAAAAACATTAAGGCAAAATATTATTTGAATGGCGGCAGATTAGGAAAAGGGGAGGTGCAGCGAGACCTGGGTGTCATGGTTCATCATTCATTGAAAGTTGGCATGCAGGTACAGCAGGCGGTGAAGAAGGCAAATGGTATGTTGGCCTTCATAGCAAGGGGATTTGAGTATAGGAGCAGGGAAGTCTTGCTGCAATTGTACAGGGCCTTGGTGAGGCCCCACCTGGAATATTGTGTTCAGCTTTGGTCTCCTAATCTGAGGAAGGACGTTCTTGCTATTGAGGGAGTGCAGCGAAGGTTCACCAGACTGATTCCAGGGATGGCTGGACTGACATATGAGGAGAGACTGGATCGACTGGGCCTTTATCCACTGGAGTTTAGAAGGATGAGCGGGGATCTCATAGAAACATATAAGATTCTGACTGGACTAGACAGGCTAGATGCGGGAAGAATGTTCTCGATGTTGGGGAAGTCCAGAACCAGGGGACATAGTCTTAGGATAAGGGGCAGGCCATTTAGGACTGAGATGAGGAGAAACTTCTTCACTCAGAGAGTTGTTAACCTGTGGAATTCCCTGCTGCAGGGAGTTGTTGATGCCATTTCATTGGATATATTCAAGAGGGAGTTAGATATGGCCCTTACGGCTAAAGAGATCAAGGGGTAAGGAGAGAAAGCAGGAAAGGGGTACTGAGGGAATGATCAGCCATGATCTTATTGAATGGTGGTGCAGGCTTGAAGGGCCGAATGGCCTACTCCTGCACCTATTTTCTATGTTTCTATGTTACCTCTTTGACAACCGTCATCCAGCTAGGTGGGACTGCTCTCGCCTGGTTCCATTCTTATCTATCTTATCATGGCCAGAGAGTCACCTGCAATGGTTTCTCTTCCCGCTCCTACATCGTTACCTCTGGTATCCCCCAAGGATATATCCTTGGCCCCCTCCTATTTCTCAACTACATGCTGCCCCTCGGCGACATCATCCGAAAATACAGTGTCAGGTTCCACATGTACCCAGATGACACTCAGCCCTGCCTCATCACCACCTTTCTTGACCTGTTAGGTTAACTGCCCTAATATCTCCTTGTTTGGCACAATATCAAATTTTGTTTGGTAATGCTCTTGTGTAGCGCCTTGGGACATTTTACTTGATGGTTTTTTAGACCAATATGTCGAGGAACCAACTAGGGGGGAGGCCATCTTAGACTGGGTGTTATGTAATGAGAGAGGATTAATTAGCAATCTCGTTGTGCGAGGCCCCTTGGGGAAGAGTGACCATAATATGGTGGAATTCTGCATTAGGATGGAGAATGAAACAGTTAATTCAGAGACCATGGTACAGAACTTAAAGAAGGCTAACTTTGAAGGTATGAGGCGTGAATTGGCTGGGATGGATTGGCGAATGATACTTAAGGGGTTGACTGTGGATGGGCAATGGCAGACATTTAGAGACCGCATGGATGAACTACAACAATTGTACATTCCTGTCTGGCATAAAAATAAAAAAGGGAAGGTGGCTCAACCGTGGCTATCAAGGGAAATCAGGGATAGTATTAAAGCCAAGGAAGTGGCATACAAATTGGCCAGAAATAGCAGCGAACCTGGGGACTGGGAGAAATTTAGAACTCAGCAGAGGAGGACAAAAGGTTTGATTAGGGCAGGGAAAATGGAGTATGAGAAGAAGCTTGCAGGGAACATTAAGACGGATTGCAAAACTTTCTATAGATATGTAAAGAGAAAAAGGTTAGTAAAAACAAACATAGGTCCCCTGCAGTCAGAATCAGGGGAAGTCATAACGGGGAACAAAGAAATGGCAGACCAATTGAACAAGTACTTTGGTTCGGTATTCACGAAGAAGGACACGAACAACCTTCCGGTTATAAAAGGGGTCGGGGGGTCTAGTAAGGAGGAGGAACTGAGGGAAATCCTTATTAGCCGGGAAATTGTGTTGGGGAAATTGATGGGATTGAAGGCCGATAAATCCCCAGGGCCTGATGGACTGCATCCCAGAGTACTTAAGGAGGTGGCCTTGGAAATAGTGGATGCATTGACAGTCATTTTCCAACAATCCATTGACTCTGGATCAGTTCCTATAGAGTGGAGGGTAGCCAATGTAACCCCACTTTTTAAAAAAGGAGGGAGAGAGAAAACAGGGAATTATAGACCGGTCAGCCTGACATCGGTAGTGGGTAAAATGATGGAATCAATTATTAAGGATGTCATAGCAGTGCATTTGGAAAGAGGTGACATGATAGGTCCAAGTCAGCATGGATTTGTGAAAGGGAAATCATGCTTGACAAATCTTCTGGAATTTTTTGAGGATGTTTCCAGTAGAGTGGACAAGGGAGAACCAGTTGATGTGGTATATTTGGACTTTCAGAAGGCGTTCGACAAGGTCCCACACAAGAGATTAATGTGCAAAGTTAGAGCACATGGGATTGGGGGTAGTGTGCTGACATGGATTGAGAACTGGTTGTCAGACAGGAAGCAAAGAGTAGGAGTAAATGGGTACTTTTCAGAATGACAGGCAGTGACTAGTGGGGTATCGCAAGGTTCTGTGCTGGGGCCCCAGCTGTTTACACTGTACATTAATGATTTAGATGAGGGGATTAAATGTAGTATCTCCAAATTTGCGGATGACACTAAGTTGGGTGGCAGTGTGAGCTGCGAGGAGGATGCTGTGAGGCTGCAGAGCGACTTGGATAGGTTAGGTGAGTGGGCAAATGCATGGCAGATGAAGTATAATGTGGATAAATGTGAGGTTATCCACTTTGGTGGTAAAAACAGAGAGACAGACTATTATCTGAATGGTGACAGATTAGGAAAAGGGGAGGTGCAAAGAGACCTGGGTGTCATGGTACATCAGTCATTGAAGGTTGGCATGCAGGTGCAGCAGGCGGTTAAGAAAGAAAATGGCATGTTGGCCTTCATAGCAAGGGGATTTGAGTACAGGGGCAGGGAGGTGTTGCTACAGTTGTACAGGGCATTGGTGAGGCCACACCTGGAGTATTATGTACAGTTTTGGTCTCCTAATCTGAGGAAGGACATTCTTGTTATTGAGGGAGTGCAGCGAAGGTTCACCAGACTGATTCCCGGGATGGCGGGACTGACCTATCAAGAAAGACTGGATCAACTGGGCTTGTATTCACTGGAGTTCAGAAGAATGAGAGGGGACCTCATAGAAACATTTAAAATTCTGACGGGGTTAGACAGGTTAGATGCAGGAAGAATGTTCCCAATGTTGGGGAAGTCCAGAACCAGAGGTCACAGTCTAAGGATAAGGGGTAAGCCATTTAGGACCGAGATGCGGAGGAACTTCTTCACCCAGAGAGTGGTGAACCTGTGGAATTCTCTACCACAGAAAGTTGTTGAGGCCAATTCACTAAATATATTCAAAAAGGAGTTAGATGAGGTCCTTACTACTAGGGGGATCAAGGGGTATGGTGAGAAAGCAGGAATGGGGTACTGAAGTTGAATGTTCAGCCATGAACTCATTGAATGGCGGTGCAGGCTAGAAGGGCCAAATGGCCTACTCCTGCACCTATTTTCTATGTTTCTATGTTTCTATACCTTCTGTGACCGGTGGACATCTTTGAGTACAGAGTGTCTCATAGACACTGGTAACAATATTCTGATTCAGTTGCGAAGGTTCCCTTTGCTTTTGTTGGGTCTTTGTTGCTTATTTTGGTTTCTTTTAGTTTGATTGGATCACATGTTTGGGGGAGCAAGAGAGGAAAGAATGTTCCATGCAAACTAGAATTGTCTGCTCTGAATTTCTATCCTGTACTTACAGTGATGACTTTAGTAAACTCCTTTTACAGTGTATTAGAATGGGATGATTTACAAACCAAACATCACGTCAAGATCTGACAGAGTCCCTCGATTCATCAGAACCTGAATATCATCGGCCTTCAAATGTGGAAGGAGAAATGTTTGTCTGTTTTGTCCGTGAGAAAAGATTTCAAACATCAGTGTGACTGGAAAAGCATCGAGACACACACAACCGAGTGAGAGTGTTCCAGTGCGCTGACTGTGGAAAGAGCTTTAACCAGTTACACAGCCTGAAAAAAACATAGCACCATTCACAGCAGGGAGAAACCGTATACGTCTTCTGGGTGTAGATGAGGCTTCCACTGATTGTCCAACCTGGAAAGACACAAGGAAACCAGCATCACAGAGAAACCGTGGAAATGTGGGGAATGTGGGAAGGGATTCAATTCCCCATCCCTGCTGGAAACTCATCGGCGCAGTCATACCAGGGAGAGGCCGTTTACCTGCTCCGTGTGTGGAAAGGGATTCAACTCACTCATCCGCCCCCCCAAACGCACCAATGCACCTACAGTGACGAGAGGCCTTTTAAATGAGCTGGCAGTGGGAACAGGTTTAAAAGCTCTGAGGATCTGATTCAACACCGAAGAGTTCACACTGACGAGAGACCATGCAGTTGCACTCATTGTGGAAAGAGGTTCAGGCAGTCATCCAACCTCACTGAACACCAGCATATTCACACCGGGGAGCCTCATCTGCTCAATGTGTGGCATGGGATTCACAAAATCATCCCAACATCTGAGACACCTGTCTGTTCACACGGAAGAGAGGCCATTCACTTGCTCCGCATGTGGGAAGGGATTCACGCGTTCATGGACAGTAACTGAACACCAGCGAGTTCACACGGGGGATAGGCCGTTCACCTGCTCAGTGCGGGAAGGGATTCACTTGTTCAACCAATCTGCTGGTACAGCGATGAGTTCACAATTTTAAAAAAATGTCTTCGTTCATGGGATGTGGGCATCGCTGGCAAGACCAGCATTTATTGCCCATCCTGAATTGCCATTCAGAAGGTGGTGAGCTGCCTTTAGCCGTAAAGGGCAATTGAGTCAACCACATTGCTGTGCATCTAGAGTCACGTATAGGCCAGACCGGGTAAGGACGGCAGATTTCTTTCCCTAAAAGACATTTGTGAACCAGATGGGTTTTTACGACAATCTAGTAGTTTCATGGTCACCATTACTAATACTAGCTTTTTAATTACAGACTTATTTACTTAATTGAATTAAAATTCCCCAGCTGCCCAGGTGGAATTTGAACTCATATCTCCAGATCATTACTCCAGGTTTCTGGATTATTAGTCCTGTGACATAACCACAAGTGACTGCAGAGATTGGATTCTGCTGTTGCTGCTGCTGTTAATCACATCCAGGACTGAACCATGTTCATTCTGACAGTTGGGGTTCGTTTTGCTGATGTTAATAACCGCTATAACTGGGCTGGAGTTTATAATTCTGCAAAATGTCAAATAAATCAGCTTTATTTCAAACACACAGTGTGTTGCTTTCTTGATTTCTCCAAGATAAGAGAAGACTATTGATGTCATGTTACCGACTGTTCCATGTTTGGACCTTTTCCTTTCCAACTCTATTTTTTTTTAGATCTCATACATTTGGTTACTCTCATGGACCAGTCCCAGCTCACCATACCTTTCAGAGTGCCTCTCCTAGCCTTGGGATCCAGGGAAGGTATCGGTAACACGCCCGGGATCACGAAACTCAAACCCAGACTGATTTAGCGTGTGCCCCACAGCATCTCTCCTACCTTCGAACTGGTTTCAGTTTAAATTTGAATCCATGCAGCCAATGTATTTAACAAGTAAACATGTCACACCAAATAATGAGTAAAAAGCCAATGGGGAGATGACATTTTTTTACTCAGCGAGTTGTTGTGATCTGGAATGCACTGCCTGAAAGTGGGTGGAAGCAGATCCAAAAGTAACTTTCAAAAGGGAATTGGATTTCTTCTTAAAAAGGAAATATTTGCAGGGCTATGAGGAAAGCACAGGGGAATGGGACTAATTGGCAGCTCCCAAAGATGATCGCAGCCCTATAAGGCAGCTCTATATTCACAGGAGAAAGACTGATATCTAACTCCCCGAGAATAGAGAACGATCCCAACACTGGGTGTACCCTTGCCCTGCGATTTCCGATGAGCAGGTTAATAAGGCCATCAAAAAGAAAACCATTTTTAAAGGGATAGAATTGAAAAGCAGAGAAGTTCATGTTAAACTTGTATCGAACCTTGGTTGGACCACACTTGGAGTACTATGAACAATTTTGGTGTCCATATTGTAAAAAGGAGGCACTGCGGAGGGTGCAAAAATGATTTACAAGGATGATACAAGAACTGAGAGAATATCCTTATCAGGAAAGACGGAACAGGCTGGGGCTCTTTTATAGGAACAGGAATAGAACAGTTCTGGTCTCCTTACCTAAGGAAAGACATACTTGCCTTAGAGGGAGTGCAACAAAGGTTCATTGGTCTGGTTCCGAGGATTAGGTGATTGCCCTATGAGGAGAGATTGAGTAGACTAGACCTATATTTCCCGAGAGGTGATCTAATTGAAACATAAAATTCTTCAGGGGCTTGACAGGGTTAATGCTGAGAAAATGTTTCCCCTGGCTTGGGAATCTAGAACACGAGGCCACAGTTTCAGAATAAAGGGTCGGCCATTTAGGACTGAGATGAGAAATTTCTTCACTCAAAGGGTTGTGAATCTTTGGAATTCCCTACCCCAGAGAGTAGTGGATGCTCAGTCGTTGCATATATTCAAAACAGATGTCGATATAGTTTTGGAAACTAAGGGGATTAAAGGGATATGGGGATAGTGCAGGAAGGTGGAGTTGAGGTAGAAGATCAGCCATAACCTTGTTGAATGGCGGAGCAGGCTCAAACAGTCAAATAGCCTACTCCTGTTTCTTATGTTCTTATTTAGCCCCTCGAGACTGTTAGGCTATGCATTGAGATCATAGCTGATCTGTGACCTAACTCCATATACCCACCTTTGTCCCATATCCCGTAAAACTTTGGGATTTGGTGTCCGTGTAATTGCTCCCTGGTATAAGTGTAAGTGGTTACTGGATTTGGTGTCAAATAACAACAGCAAATTGTATTTATATAGCACCTTTAATGTAGTAAAAAGTCCCATATTGCTTCACAAAATTGGACACTGAGCCACATAAGAAGATATAAGGGCAGGGTTTGGTCAACAAGGTAAGCTTTAAGGAGCATCTTAAAGGAGGAAAGTGAGGTCGAGACAGAGAAGTTTTTGGAGGGAATTCCAGACCTTAGGAACAGGAGTAGGCCATTCAGCCCCTCGAGCCTGCTCTGCCATTCAATGAGATCATGGCTGATCTGCGACTTAACTCCATATAACCACCTTTGCCCCATATCCTTTAATACCTTTGGTTAACAGAAAGCTATCAATCTCCGATTTAAAATTAACAATTGATCTAGCATCAATTGCTGTTTGCGGAAGAGAGTTCCAAACTTTTACCACCCTTTGTGTGTAGAAGTGTTTCCTAATTTCACTCCTGGTTCTAATTTGTACACTATGCCCCTAGTCCTAGAATCCCCAACATGTGGAAATAGCCTCTCTCTAGCTACCCTATCTGTTCCCCTTAATATCTTGAAAACTTCGATCAAATCACCCTTAACCTTCTAAATTCCAGAGAATACAACCCTAGTTTGTGTAATCTCTCCTTGTAATTTAACACTTAGAGTCCAGGTATCATTCTAGTAAATCTACGCTGCACTCCCTCCAAGGCCAATATATCCTTCCTAAGATGCAGTGCCCAGAACTGAACATAGTACTCCAGGTGTGATCTAACCAGGGTGTAGTCTAACCAGGGCTTTGTATAGCTGTAGCATAACTTCTATCCCCTTGCATTTTATTTCTCTAGATATAAAGCCCAGCATTCCATTAGCCTTTTTGATTATTGTCTGTACCTGTTCATAACATTTTAATGATCTATGTACATGAACCCCTAAGTCTCTTTGGACCTCCACTGTTTATAGCTTTTTACCATTTAGAAAGTACCCTGTTCAGTCATTTTTAGGTCCAACGTGGATGACCTCACAGTAGCCTATATTGAAAGCCTTTTACCCATTCACTTAATCCATTACTATCTCTTTGTAATTTTATGCTTCCATCTACACTGCTTACAAAGCTGCCTATCTGTGTGTCATCAGCAAACTTGCATATGTGGTTCCCTATCCCATCATCTAA
This sequence comes from Pristiophorus japonicus, assembly GCF_044704955.1. NCBI lineage: Eukaryota > Metazoa > Chordata > Chondrichthyes > Pristiophoridae > Pristiophorus > Pristiophorus japonicus. The sequence goes on from NC_091978.1 coordinate 50,620,848, forward strand.
GTCGTTAATAAATTGCATTCTACGAAACCCAGGGATAGAGGTCCTGCGGGAAGGAGGACAGTAGGAATATGTGTGTGTGTATGAACGAGGTCCATACAGCAGAGCCTGGTCTCCAGTCATCTTGGATCCCCTTTGCCACTGGACTAAGACATAAGAACATAAGAAATAGGAGCAGGAGTAGGCCATACAGCCCCTCAAGTCTGCTCCGCCATTCAATAAGATCATGGCTGATCTGATCATAGACTCAGCTCCACTTCCCCACCCGCTCCCCATAACCCCTTTTCGTTTAAGAAACTGTCTATTTCTGTCTTAAATTTATTCAATGTCTCAGCTTCCATAGCTCTCTGAGAAAGTGAATTCCACAGATTTACAACCCTCAGAGAAGAAATTTCTCCTCTTCTCTGTTTTAAATGGGCGACCCCTTATTCTAAGATCATGCCCTTGAGTTCTAGTCTCCCCCATCAGTGGAAACATCCTCTCTGCATCCACCTTGTCAAGCCCCTCATAATCTTATACGTTTTGATAAGATCACCTCTCATTCTTCTGAATTCCAATGAGTAGAGGCCTAACCTACTCAACCTTTCCTCATAAGTCAACCCCCTCATCTCTGGAATCAACCTAGTGAACCTTCTCTGAACTGGCTCCAAAGCAAGTATATCCTTTCGTAAATAAGGAAACCAAAACTGCACGCAGTATTCCATGTGTAGCCTCACCAATACCTTGTATAGCTGTAGCAAGACTTCCCTGCTTTTATACTCCATCCCCTTTGCAATAAAGGCCAAGATACCATTGGCCTTCCTGATCACTTGCTGTACCTGCATACTATCCTTTTGTGTTTTATGCACAAGATCTTGCTCTGTCAAGCCCGTGTGGTTGCTGGTGTGCAACGGCCACCCCACGTTAAAAGAATTCACGCACAGGCATCTTCCACACTTTAAGATGAAGTTCGGGACTTGGAACGTCAGGATCATCATGGATAATCCTAACAGCACAGACCGGAACGCCGCATCGCTATCGTCGCCCGGGAACTCGGGCGCTTCTGTTACGTCTTTAATACTCTTGTGAATGACTCCACGAGTTCTAGTATTGTACTTGAGCTGTTGTGACCTTAGTCCCATTTATTGTAACTCCAGAGTGAGGCACAAGCACGGTGGGCAGCCTTTTATACTGGGCCCTGCACACCTATGCAGGTGACCCTCAGGTCTCCCACCGCAGTGCCCTCTGGTCACACACCTTATGTGACTATACAGTTAGTATACATGGTCTACATACATGACTTCACTTCCCCCCAAGTCTTTAATGCAAATTGACTCGTACATTGACGGTGACCTGGGCTTTGTTCTTCCTGGTTGACCATTGGAGGGTTGCTTCTAGCTTGGGTGGGTTGGTAGTGAGATTTGCTGCCAGTGGAGGTCCCCTGGTTTTTGGTTGTGAGTTCATGACTACTCCATTCTCCCCCCCCCACACAGAGATCAGGCTAATGATCTGTTAAATGCAAATTGCGTTCAAGTTCATCACATGGGTTTTACATTTACATCTTGGTATATTTGTTTTGTGGATTACAGTTGCGTTTCTTTTTGTTGGTAAATTTACATGATCTGGTAGTCATCTGGTGGTGGTGCAGTGCCCCATGCTAGTGGGTCTGTGGGCGAGGAGAGCTCATTTTGCTCGAGTTTCCGGAGCTCAGGGCTCTTGCCATTACTCCTAGTGTCGGGCAGGCCCAAAGACCAGCAGATGTGTCTGTGACCTCCCTGTCCTTTTCGTTTGCACAGTGTCACTGCTGCTCCCTGGGAAGCGGTCTAAGCGATGGTGGGACTGCCTTGTCTTATCTAGCAGTTCGCAGGGGACTGCTGACTCACTTTCCTTGAGGGCACCGTTGTGAGCACTCTCTAGTTTGGGATCCTGGCTGGTCCAGGTCCCGTTCAGAGGAGCCGTTACGGGTGACCCTTTGCTCTTCGGCATTGCCGTGGCGGCAAGTAGGTTTGTGGGCTGCACCTTTTCCACCCAGGTGATGGGGGACGGTAGCCAACTGCGAGCATTGGCGCAGTTTACTGTTTCTGGCCCATAGCAGTTCATGCCATCGGGTGCCTGCAATGTTAAACCGATCTGAGCCAGGGTATCGCTACCAGTGCCTCTGCTCTCTCGGTATCGTTTACTCTGCGGCTGTGGGGTTACTTTATGATACATTGTTCTGGACCCGGGGAGGCAGGCTACAGCATTGGGTAGCCCGCTGGACCTGTATACGACCGTTAGGTGTTCGCCCGCTACATTGGCTGATTGCAATTTGCAGCCGACATCGCTCAACAACATTTTGCTCATTACAGCTGGACTTTTACATTGGTTACCAATTTCAAGCAGTTCGTTCAAAAATGGCGGGTTGCTGGCCTCCTTTAAAATGGCCTTACTACTTTTACCCCAATCACCTTCCTTGCGTGGAACCACGTGTCGTTGCTCCATTAGCGCGGCACCTCGTGGTTTGGACACCATCTTTTCCCTGTCCATGATGTCGACTGCCTCGATCTTCTTTCCCAGGGATTCTGCCACTGAAGCTGGGAAGGCGCCCTCGGATTCAATCTTCCTCCCCAGGAGTCCTGCCACTGAAACAGGGAAGATGTGTTCGGGTCGTCTCGGCCGGATCATCGCCACACAGTCGTGATGAGCGGTCTGTGCCTCGGGGGCTGTGCAGATCTGCTCTCCGGTCCTGGTCCAACCGAAGGTGGGGGCTTGCTCTGCCTCTGAACATGGGGGACATCGATCGCGGGAGGGATGAAGTCTTCCCACTTCCAATGAATCTTCTCCATCCACCTTCTTCCAAGTAGCATTGGTCCATCACCTGAAACAATCCACAATGGTGTAAATTGTGCACCACGCCAACATGGGATACACTTACATCCGTACTACCAGCAACTGATATCAATTCCTTGGTGTAGGTGCGCAGCTTTGCCTGAACTGGGACCAGCTTGGGTCATTCAGCTTGATCGTTCCATAGCCTCTCAAAGGCTTCCTGGCTCATTACTGATTGACTCGCCCCCGGTGTCCACTTCCATGAAGACCGGAACGCCATTTATCTCAACTTCCATTATCATTGGAAGACAAACTGTGATGCAGGTATATACTCCATACACTTCGACCTGGGACTGAGCTGTCTCTCTAGCCATGCCCTCATAATCCACGCTGGATTCACAGCCATCTGCTGACTCCTCTTCCACGTGGTGAGTCACAGCTCTTTTGCACATTCGCTGGAGGTGGCCCTTTGTGCTGCAGCCTTTGCACACAAAGTCTCTGAACCGACACTGATGAGCCCTGTGATTACCTCTGCAATGCCAACATGGTGCTACTCGACTTATGTTTGCACCCCTCGGAGGACTCTGAGTTAAAGGACTCGGGGGGCCTGTACGCTCTGCCCTGGACAGATTCACGTTCAACAGTTCTGCCTGTGAAAGGCGCTATTCTATTTACAGTACTTGCCGGGTTTGAGTCCTGAGAGTGAGTCATCATCTGCTTGGAGCTGCAGCTTGAGGTCATGAACGTTGGCTGATGCTGATGGTCTTCTGCAGAGTGACGGTGGTTTCAGCAGACAGCAGCCTGTGAAGAAAGGCCTCATGACCGATGCCAATTACGAAGACGTCCCGCAATGCATCGGCAAGGGATGCGCCAAGTTCACTCCTGAGGTCGGCAGCGTGCTTCGCGATTTCCTGGCCCTCGGGGCGGTGGTGTGTATAAAATCGATGCCTGGCCGTGAGGATGCTCTCCTTCGGTTTGAGTTGGTCCCGAATTATCACTTTCAGCTCCTCGTATGACTTGGTCGTCATTTACTCTGGTGCAAGCAAGTCCCTGACGAGGCCGTAGACCGCGGGCCCACAACTGGTCAACAGGATAGCTCTGCACTTATCTGCCAGCGTGGCCGGATCATCGCCTACCAGGTCTTTTGCTGCACAATATTGGTCGAGCCGCTCCGTAAAGGCTTCCCAATCTTCACCCTCTGAGAACTTTTCTAATGCACCAACGTAAGTCATTTTTGCGTGAAAGTTCGTAATTTCATTGCCAGTTGTTATGTCTTTAATACTCTTATGAATGATTCCACAAGTTCTCGTATTGTACTTAAGCTGTTGTGACCTTAGTCCCATTTATTGTAACTCCAGAGTGAGGCACAAGCATGGTGGGCAGCCTTTTATACTGGGCCCTGCACACCTATGCAGGTGACCCTTAGGTCTCCCATCGCAGTGCCCTCTGGTAGCACACCTTGTGTGACTATACAGTTAGTATACATGGTCTACATACATGACAGCTTCGACATTGACATTGCTGCCCTAAGCGAGACCCAGCGGGCAGGGGAAGGCCAGCTCAAAGAACAAGGTGGTGGCTACACCTTCCTCTGGAAAGGCAGCAGAACGCCGCCTCCATGGGGTTGGCTTCGCTGTAAAAAGCGAGCTAGTGGGCCGTCTCAGAGACTCCCTTGTGGGATAAACGAATGCCTCCTGACTCTTCGGCTCACCTCAGCCCAAAACCAGTGCGCTACAGTCTTCGGCGCATATGCCCCAACACTGGAAGCTACAGACGAGACCAAAGAGAAATTCTACTCCAGCCTCGAACAATCCCTGACCCGAGTCCCAACGAGCGACAAGCTGATCCTCCTTGGCGACTTAAATGCCAGAGTTGGAAAGGACACCGACCTCTGAAGAGGTGTGATTGGCAGAGACGGGGTAGGGAAAGCAAACTCCAATGGCACCCTCCTGCTGCTGAAATACTTAGAACACGGCCTCGTCATAACCAATACCCTGTTCCATCAGGAGGACAAATATAAAGCTTCATGGCAACACCCTTGCTCCAAGCACTGGCATTGTAATGTCTGTAAACTTGTCATGTTTGTAGCTCCACACTGTGGATGTGGACGTATTGTGTACTGCAAGTGCAGGGTTAATAATAAACAGAACTAGGCAGATTTCCGGAGACTTCCAAGAGAGCTGCCTGCCATGTTAGGAAGCTGTGTGTGTTGTGCTCTGTGAATATATCACATATGGCGACGGAAGATGCGATTTTTAGGATGATTTAAAGCTTAAATTTTGTTGGTGAAAGATTCAGCCAGCCGACAAAGAGACTTTGGAAGTTTCTGCCTTTGGAAAAAGCTACAAAAATCCGAGGTAAAATACAGCACACGGTGTAAAACATACCAAGGTTCCACCATACCATCCTGCTTCGAATGGTGCAGCAGAGTGCACTGTACAAATTGTAAAAGCGCACTGTACAAATTGTAAAACGTGCCCTCATAATATAAATGTTAGATCCAAATCCAAGGCAACGACAGTTGTCATTGGATCACAAATTGGCTAATTTTTTGATTACATATCGCAATACTCCTCATATAACTACTGGTAGAACACCAGCAGAGTTGTTTCTCAAACGACAGCCTCGAACCGGATTCTCGTTGTTAAAGCCAAATTTGGCACAGTCTGTAGATGAGACACAATTAAGACAGAAAGAGAATCATGATAAAGGTAGAGTAAAAGAGAGAAGTGTGAAATTAAAGCAGAAGGTGAGAGTGAAGAACCATCACCATAAATGGTTAAAGTGGTTACCAGGAAAAGTGGTGAAGATATGTGGTCCTCGCACATATTTGGTAAAGATGTTTGATAATGGACAGGTTAATTTTGTTCATATTGATCATATTTTACCTACAGACATGGAAGGAGTTGAAGGTGGGAATGATTCAATTATTTCTGACTCATCAGATAGTTTTGATATACCAGTAGCAAATCCTAAATCCAATGTACTGGAAACAAATCCAGGAGAGAATCAGAATGAAAGTCTGAGCTCGAGTCAGGAAAACAAAGCCTGAAGTTAGAGTGAGTTCAAATGAAAATCAAATAAATTCCGTGGAGGAAAACATTCCTCAGGATGAGCCTCGAATGAGTTTAGATTCGAGACCATGTTTGGAAGGTTCTATTCGAAACAGAAAACAAGTGGTAAAGTTAAATTTGCAAATGTGGAAAAAAAAAGTTATATCCTGTGTTATGTATAAACATGAAAATTATGTATGATGTTTGTTATGATGGCTTCTTCATTAAAGAGGGAGAAGTGTAATGTCTGTAAGCTTGTAATGTTTGTAGCTCCACACTGTGGATGTGGACGTATTGTGTACTGCAAGTGCAGGGTTAATAATAAACAGAACTAGGCAAATTTCCGAAGACTTCCGAGAGAGCTGCCTGCCATGTTAGGAAGTTGTGTGTGCTGTGCTCTGTGAATATATCACAGGCATCTGCTGGACTACGTCATCATCCGAACAAGGGACCACAAAGACGTGCGTATCACCCATGCCATGACAGGAGCTGCCGACTGCTGGACGGACCACCGCATAATTCGCTCTGTCATCACCATTCACTTTGCCCCAAAACAGCAACAGCAACAGAACAATGCCACAGGAAAATCATCGCCGGTACATTCAAAGATCCTGCTAAGAAAGCCCTATTCAGCCAGCACCTCGCTACCAACCTGACGACTCCCAGTGACCCAGAGACGCAGAGTGTCCACAGGGCCTGGTCAACCCTCAAGGCTTCCATAATCAGCACCTGCGAACAGATGCTCGGTCACTCAACCAGGAAACACCAAGACTGGTTCGACGAGAACGATCAGGAGATCCAGGAGCTAATATTCCGCAAGCGCAAGGCATTCTTGGATTGGAAGCAGCAACACAACTCGAGGGCAAGAAAGCAGCTCTACAGACGTCTGAAGGCTGAGGTCCAACAGAAAATGCGCAACCTAAAGAACAGATGGTGGGTGGAGAAAGCTCAAGAAATCCAGCAGCTAGCTGACAACCACAACGTGCAAGGATTCTTCAGCACAGTCAAGACGACCTACGGCCCGAGCACCCAAGGTCCTACCCCACTACTGGCCAAGAACGGAGAGATGCTAATCAAGGACAGAGAGGCAGTCAGTGCCCGCTTGAAGGAACACTTAGAGGATCTCCTCAACTGAGACTCTGTCTTCGACGTGAGTGTCCATGACTCCATCCCACAGCATGTCACCCGTCACCATTTCAGCACAACCCCAGCCCGGCACGAGGTGGAAAAGGCCATCCGATAACTGAAGAACAAGTCATCAGGAGCAGATGGAATCCCCACCGAAGCACGAAAGCCTGGCAGAGAAGCACGACCTCATCTCTCTTATCTGGAAGGAGGAGATCATGCCAGAAGATCTCAGAGATGCTGTAATTGTGACCATCTTCAAGAAAGGTGACAAGTGCGACTGCGGTAACTACAGAAGAATCTCCCTGCTGTCGACCACCGGGAAAGTCATCATAAGAATACTCCTGCATCACCTTCTTTGTGTAGCTGAAGAACTCCTCCCAGAGTCGCAATGTGGATTCCGCTCACCAAGGGGCACAATGGACATGATCTTCACCGTGCAGCAGGTACAAGAGAAATGCAGGGAACAGCACCAACCCTTGTACATGGCATTCGACCTCACAAAAGCCTTTGACACTGTCAACTGTGAGGAATTATGGAGCGTCCTCCTCAGATTCGGCTGCCCATCCTCTGCCTGCGCCATGATGACAGGCAAGCTGTGATCAGACCAACAGATCCGCCACAGACCCATTCCACATTCGGACCGGGGTCAAGCAAGGCTGTGTCATCGCACCAATGCTCTTCTTGATCTTTCTTGCTGCAATGCTCCATCTCATCTTCAGCAAACGGGAATTTGTTCGATCTCCGCCACCGCCAGATCCAAGGTTGTCCCATCCTCCGTCATCGAACTGCAGTACGCAGACGACGCCTGTGTCTGCGCACACTCTGAAGTCGAACTCCAAGCCATCAACAACACCTTCACCGAGGTGTATGCGAGCATGGGCCTTGCAGTAAACATCCATAAGACAAACATCCTCTACCAACCTGCCCCCGCCGCACAGCACTGCTCCCCCCCGCCCCGGTTATCAAAATCCACGATGAGGCCTTGGACAACATGGACCATTTTCCATACCTGGGGAGCCTACTATCAACAAGGGCAGACATCGACGATGAGGTCAAACACCGCCTTCAGTGTGCCAGTGCAGCCCTTCAGTCGCCTGAGGAAGAGTGTTTGAAGATCAGGACCTCAAACCCAGCATCAAGCTCATGGTCTACAGAGAGGTGGTGATACCTGCCCTCCTATATGGCTCAGAGACATGGACTATGTACAGCAGGCACCTCAAAACACTGGAGAAGTACCACCAATGCTGCCTCTGCAAGATCCTGCAAATCCATTGGCTGGATAGGCGCATCGACGTCAGTGTCCTTGCTCAGGCCAACATCCCCAAGCACTGACCACGCTCGATGGGCCACATCGTCTGCATGTCTGACACAAGACTCCCAAAACAAGTGCTCTACTTGGAGCTCTGACATGACAACGAGCCCCAGGTGGGCAGAGGAAACGCTTCAAGGGCACCCTCAAAGCCTCCTTGAAAAAATGTAACATCCCCACTAACACCTGGTAATCCCTGGCCCAAGACCTTCCAAAGAGGAGGAAAAGCATCCGGGAAGACGCTGAACACCTCGAATCTCTTTGCTGAGAGCAAGCTTAAGCCAAGCGTCGAAAGCGGAAGGAGCGCACGGCAACCCAGGCACCCCAACCTCCCGTTCCTTCAACCACTGTTTGCCCCACCTGTGACGGCGACTGTAGGTCCCGCATTGGACTTTTCAGTCACCTGAGAACTCATTTTTAGTGTAGAAGCAAGTCATCCTCGACTCTGAAGGACTGCCTATGATGTTGGCGTTAATAAATACGGCGAATAGTTGAGGTCGCAACACAGATCTCTGTGGGATGTCATTGCCAATTAGCGAACCTTCCCATTATCCCAACTCTTTTGTTTCCTACCGCTCAGCAAATTTCCTAGTTAGATCAATAATTTGCCTTCGATTCCCTGAGCTCCCACTTTAGCTGACATAGAAACATAGAAAATAGTTGTAGCAGTAGGCCATTCGGCCCTTTGAGCCTGCACTGCCATTCAATAAGATCATGGCTGATCATTCCCTCAGTACCCCTTTCCTGCTTTCTCTCCATACCCCTTGATCCCCTTAGCCGTAAGGGCCATATCTAACTCCCTCTTGAATATATCCAATGAACTGGCATCAACAGCTCTCTGCGGCAGGGAATTCCACAGGTTAACAACTCTCTGAGTGAAGAAGTTTCTCCTCATCTCAGTCCTAAATGGCCTACCCCTTATCCTAAAACTATGTCCCCTGGTTCTGGACTTCCCCAACATCGGGAACATTCTTCCCGCATCTAACCTGTCAAGTCCCATCAGAATCTTACACGTTTCTATGAGATCCCCTCTCATCCTTCTAAACTCCAGTGAATAAAGGCCCAGTTGATCCAGTCTCTCCTCATATGTCAGTCCAGCCATCCCTGGAATCAGTCTGGTGAACCTTCGCTGCAATCCATCAATAGCAAGAACGTCCTTCCTCAGATTAGGAGACCAAAACTGAACACAATATTCCAGGTGAGGCCTCACCAAGTCCCTGTACAACTGCAGTAAGACCTCCCTGCTCCTATACTCAAATCCCCTAGCTATGAAGGCCAACATACCATTTGCCTTCTTCATCGCCTGTTGTACCTGCATGCCAACTTTCAATGACTGATGAGCCATGACACCCAGGTCTCGTTGCACATCCCCTTTTCCTAATCTGCCGCCATTCAGATAATATTCTGTCTTCGTGTTTTTGCCCCCAAAATGGATAACCTCACATTTATCCACATTATACTGCATCTGCCATGCATTTGCCCACTCACCTAACCTGTCCAAGTCACCCTGCAGCCTCTTAGCGGCCTCCTCACAGCTCACACCGTCACCCAGTTTAGTGTCATCTGCAAACTTGGAGATATTACACTCAATTCCTTCATCTAAATTGTTAATGTATATTGTTAAGAGCTGGGGTCCCAGCACTGAGCCCTGCGGCACTCCACTAGTCACTGCCTGCCATTCTGAAAAGGACCCGTTTATCCCGACTCTCTGCTTCCTTTCTGCCAACCAGTTCTCTATCCACATCAGTACATCACCCCCAATACCATGTGCTTTGATTTTGCACACCAATCTCTTGTGTGGGACCTTGTCAAAAGCTTTTTCAAAGTCCAAATACACCACATCCACTGGTTCTCCCTTGTCCACGCTGCGAGTTACATCCTCAAAAAATTCCAGAAGATTCGTCAAGCATGATTTCCCTTTCATAAATCCATGCTGACTTGGACCGATCCTGTCACTGCTTTCCAAATGCACTGCTATTTCATCCTTAATGATTGATTCCAACATTTTCCCCATTACTGATGTCAGGCTAACCGGTCTATAATTACACGTTTTCTCTCTCCCTCCTTTTTTAAAAAGTGGTGTTGCATTAGCTACTCTCCAGTCCATTGGAACTGATCCAAAGTCAATGGACTGTTGGAAAATGATCACCAATGCATCCACTATTTCTAGGACCACTTCCTGAGATGCAGACTATCAGGCCCCGGGGATTTATCGGCCTACAATCCCATCAATTTCCCTAACACAATTTCCCGCTTTATAAGGATATCCTTCAGTTCCTCCTTCTCACTAGACCCACTGTCCCCTAGTACATTTGGAAGGTTATTTGTGTTTTCCTTCATGAAGAGAGAACCGAAGTATTTGTTCAATTGGTCTGCCATTTCATTGTTGCCCATTATAAATTCACGCCTCATACCGTCAAAGTTACATTTCCTTAAGTTCAGCACCCTAGTTTCCAAATTAACTGTGTCACTCTCCATCTTAAAAAAGAATTCTACCATATTATGGTCACTCTTTCCCAAGGGGCCTCGCACAACAAGATTGCTAATTAGTCCCTTCACATTACACATCACCCAGTCTAGGATGGCGAGCTCTCTAGTTGGTTCCATAACATAAGAACATAAGAACATAAGAATTAGGAACAGGAGTAGGCCATCTAGCCCCTCGAGCCTGCTCCGCCATTCAACAAGATCATGGCTGATCTGGCCGTGGACTCAGCTCCACTTACCCGCCCGCTCCCCATAACACTTAATTCCCTCATTGGTTAAAAATCTATCTATCTGTGACTTGAATACATTCAATGAGCTAGCCTCAACTGCTTCCTTAGGCAGAGAATTCCAGATTCACAACCCTCTGGGAGAAGAAATTCCTTCTCAACTCGGTTTTAAATTGGCTCCCCTGTATTTTGAGGCTGTGCCCCCTAGTTCTAGTCTCCCCGACCAGTGGAAACAATCTCTCTGCCTCTATCTTGTCTATCCCTTTCATTATTTTAAATGTTTCTATAAGATCACCCCTCATCCTTCTGAACTCCAACGAGTAAAGGCCCAGTCTACTCAATCTATCATCAGAAGGTAACCCCCTCATCTCCGGAATCAGCCTAGTGAATCGTCTCTGTACCCCCTCCAAAGCTAGTATATCCTTCCTTAAGTAAGGTGACCAAAACTGCACGTAGTACTCCAGGAGCGGCCTCACCAATACCCTATACAGTTGCAGAAGGAACTCCCTGCTTTTGTACTCCATCCCTCTCACAATGAAGGCCAACATTCCATTCGCCTTCCTGATTACCTGCTGCACCAGCAAACTAACTTTTTGGGATTCATGCACAAGGACCCCAAGGTCCCTCTGCACCGCAGCATGTTGTAATTTCTCCCCATTCAAATAATATTCCCTTTTACTGTTTTTTTTCCCAAGGTGGATGACCTCACACTTTCCGACATTGTATTCCATCTGCCAAACCTTAGCCCATTCGCTTAACCTATCTAAATCTCTTTGCAGCCTCTCTGTGTCCTCTACACAACCCACTTTCCCACTAATCTTTGTGTCATCTGCAAATTTTGTTACACTACACTCTGTCCCCTCTTCCAGGTCATCTATGTATATTGTAAACAATTGTGGTCCCAGCACCGATCCCTGTGGCATACCACTAACCACTGATTTCCAACCCAAAAAGGACCCATTTATGCTGACTCTCTGCTTTCTGTTAGCCAGCCAATTCTCGATCCATGCTAATACATTTCCACTTATCTTCTGCAGTAACCTTTTGTGTGGCACCTTATCGAATGCCTTTTGCAAATTTAAATACACCACATCCATCGGTACACCTCTATCCACCATGCTCGTTATATCTTCAAAGAATTCCAGTAAATTAGTTAAACATGATTTCCCCTTCATGAATCCATGCTGCGTCTGCTTGATTGCACTATTCCTATCTCGATGTCCCGCTATTTCTTCCTTAATGATAGTTTCAAGCATTTTCCCCACTACAGATGTTAAACTAACCAGCCTATAGTTACCTGCCTTTTGTCTGCCCCCTTTTTTTAAACAGAGGCGTTACATTAGCTGCTTTCCAATCCGCTGATACCTCCCCAGAGTCCAGAGAATTTTGGTAGATTATAACGAATGCATCTGCTATAACTTCCGCCATCTCTTTTAATACCCTGGGATGCATTTCATCAGGACCAGGGGACTTTTCTACCTTGAGTCATAGAAACATAGAAACATAGAAAATAGGTGCAGGAGCAGGCCATTCAGCCCTTCTAGCCTGCACCACCATTCAATGAGTTCATGGCTGAACATGAAACTTCAGTACCCCCTTCCTGCTTTCTCGCCATACCCTTGATCCCCCTAGTAGTAAGGACTTCATCTAACTCCCTTTTGAATATATTTAGTGAATTGGCCCCAACCACTTTCTGTGGCAGAGAATTCCACAGGTTCACCACTCTCTGGGTGAAGAAGTCTCTCCTCATCTCGGTCCTAAATGGCTTACCCCTTATCCTCAGACTGTGACCCCTGGTTCTGGACTTCCCCAACATTGGGAACATTCTTCCTGCATCTAACCTGTCTGAACCCGTCAGGATTTTAAACGTTTCTATGAGGTCCCCTCTCATTCTTCTGAACTCCAGTGAATACAAGCCCAGTTGATCCAGTCTTTCTTGATAGGTCAGTCCCACCATCCCGGGAATCAGTCTGGTGAATCTTCGCTGCACTCCCTCAATAGCAAGAATGTCCTTCCTCAAGCTAGGAGACCAAAATTGTACACAATACTCCAGGTGTGGCCTCACCAAGGCCCTGTACAACTGTAGCAACACCTCCCTGCCCCTGTACTCAAATCCCCTCGCTATGAAGGCCAACATGGCATTTGCTTTCTTAACCGCCTGCTGTACCTGCATGCCAACCTTCAATGACTGATGTACCATGACACCCAGGTCTCGTTGCACCTTCCCTTTTCCTAATCTGTCACCATTCAGATAATAGTCTGTCTCTCTGTTTTTACCACCAAAGTGGATAACCTCACATTTATCCACATTATACTTCATCTGCCATGCATTTGCCCACTAATCTAACCTATCCAAGTCACTCTGCAGCCTCATAGCATCCTCCTCGCAGCTCACACTGCCACCCAACTTGGTGTCATCCGCAAATTTGGAGATACTACATTTAATCCCCTCGTCTAAATCATTAATGTACAATGTAAACAGCTGGGGCCCCAGCACAGAACCTTGCGGTACCCCACTAGTCACTGCCTGCCATTCTGAAAAATACCCATTTACTCCTACTCTTTGCTTCCTGTCTTGTTGATTCCTGGATTCTTTTACCTCAATCTGGTTCAGCAAAATTACTGAAACGAATACCGTTTGTGCTTTAAACAAAGCAAGCTTTTATTTAAAAAGCAAATCCCGATCGGGGACTTTATCAGACAGAAGGAATGCAAGTCTGTTCGAACGCACTCACTTCCTACGGACAAAGTGAAGTTACATTGTAAAGGGCCGACGGTTATACATTTTCGGCAAAAGATAACAAGATAGGGCTAGAGTGACATCCTAGTTCAGCCTATCCTCTTAGATCCCTCTTTCCCTTTGTCCACTCATAAGCCGACCTAAGTATGGTCTGATTTTAATCAAAGACCTTCTGTTAATGTTTCAGGTTAATAACATGATTTAATAAGACCTTGAGGTTTTTCTGCAAGCTGTGGATTTTGTTTCAATACGTGTTAGTGTTGTAACATTTCGCAGTCTCGAGTCTGAGATGTCATGGCTATTCCTCCATGAATTCTTTGTTAGCTTATACTGTCCCTATACAATTCCCACGTTCTCAACTTAAATGTCTCGATACATTTTTAAACATTCACAGTCTGACAACCAGTTCTCAATCCACGTCAGCACACTACCCCCAATCCCATGTGCTTTAACTTTGCACATTAATCTCTTGTGTGGGACCTTGTCGAAAGCCTTCTGAAAGTCCAAATATACCACATCAACTGGTTCTCCTTTGTCCACTTTACTGGAAACATCCTCAAAAAATTCCAGAAGATTTGTCAAACATGATTTCCCCTTCACAAATCCATGCTGACTTGGACCTATCATGTCACCATTTTTCAAATGTGCTGCTATGACATCCTTAATAATTGATTCCATCATTTTACCCACTACTGAGGTCAGGCTGACCGGTCTATAATTCCCTGTTTTCTCTCTCCCTCCTTTTTTAAAAAGTGGGGTTATATTGGCTACCCTCCACTCGATAGGAACTGATCCAGAGTCAATGGAATGTTGGAAAATAACTGTCAATGCATCCGCTATTTCCAAGGCCACCTCCTTAAGTACTCTGGGATGCAGTCCATCAGGCCCTGGGGATTTATCGGCCTTCAATCCCATCAATTTCCCCAACACAATTTCCCGACTAATAAAGATTTCCCTCAGTTCCTCCTCCCTACTAGACCCTCTGACCCCTTTTATATCCGGAAGGTTGTTTGTGTCCTCCTTAGTGAATACTGAACCAAAGTACTTGTTCAATTGGTCTGCCATTTCTTTGTTCCCCGTTATGACTTCCCCTGATTCTGACTGCAGGGGACCTATGTTTGTCTTTACTAACCTTTTTCTCTTTACATACCTATAGAAACTTTTGCAATCCGCCTTAATGTTCCCTGCAAGCTTCTTCTCGTACTCCATTTTCCCTGCCCTAATCAAACCCTTTGTCCTCCTCTGCTGAGTTCTAAATTTCTCCCAGTCCCCAGGTTCGCTGCTATTTCTGGCCAATTTGTATGCCACTTCCTTGGCTTTAATACTATCCCTGATTTCCCTTGATAGCCACTGTTGAGCCACCTTCCCTTTTTTATTTTTACGCCAGACAGGAATGTACAATTGTTGTAATTCATCCATGCGGTCTCTAAATGTCTGCCATTGCCCATCCACAGTCAACCCCTTAAGTATCATTCGCCAATCTATCCTAGCCAATTCACGCCTCATACCTTCAAAGTTACCCTTCTTTAAGTTCTGGACCATGGTCTCTGAATTAACTGTATCATTCTCCATCCTAATGCAGAATTCCACCATATTATGGTCACTCTTCCCCAAGCGGCCTCGCACAATGAGATTGCTAATTAGTCCTCTCTCATTACACAACACCCAGTCTAAGATGGCCTCCCCCCTCGTTGGTTCCTCGACATATTGGTCTAGAAAACCATCCCTTGTGCACTCCAGGAAATCCTCCTCCACCGTATTGCTTCCAGTTTGGCTAGCCCAATCTATGTGCATATTAAAGTCACCCATTATAACTGCTGCACCTTTATTGCATGCACCCCTAATTTCCTGTTTGATGCCCTCCCCAACATCACTACTACTGTTTGGAGGTCTGTACACAACTCCCACGAACGTTTTTTGCCCTTTGGTGTTCTGCAGCTCTACCCATATAGATTCCACATCATCCAAGCTAAAGTCTTTCCTAACTATTGCATTAATCTCCTCTTTAACCAGCAATGTTACCCCACCTCCTTTTCCTTTTATTCTATCCTTCCTGAATGTTGAATACCCCTGGATGTTGAGTTCCCAGCCCTGATCATCCTGGAGCCGCGTCTCCGTAATCCCAATCACATCATATTTGTTAACATCTATTTGCACAGTTAATTCATCCACCTTATTGCGGATACTCCTTGCATTAAGACACAAAGCCTTCAGGCTTGTTTTTTTAACGCCCTTTGTCCTTTTAGAATTCTGCCGCACAGTGGCCCTTCCTGTTCCCCGCCCCGGGCCTCTCCGCCCCCCACCCCCCCCATCTCTCCTCCATCTCCTGCCTCTGCCTCCCTTTTGGCTCCCTCTGTCTCCCTGCATTGGTTCCCATCCCCCTGCCATATTAGTTTAACTCCTCCCCAACAGCACTAGCAAACACTCCCCCTAGAACATTGGTTCTGGTCCTGCCCAGGTGCAGACCGTCCGGTTTGTACTGGTCCCACCTCCCCCAGAACCGGTTCCAATGCCCCAGGAATTTGAATCCCTCCCTGCTGCACCACTGCTCAAGCCACGTATTCATCTGCGCTATCCTGCAATTCCTACTCTGACTAGCACGTGGCACTGGTAGCAATCCCGAGGTCCTACTTTTTAATTTAGCTCCTAGCTCCTTAAATTCTTTTCGTAGGACCTCATCCTTTTTTTACCTATGTCGTTGGTACCAATGTGCACCACGACAACTGGCTGTTCTCCCTCCCATTTCAGAATGTCCTGCACCCGCTCGCGACATCCTTGACCCTTGCACCAGGGAGGCAACATACCATCCTGGAGTCTCGGTTGCGGCCGCAGAAACGCCTATCTATTCCCATCACAATTGAATCCCCTACCACTATCGCGCTCCCACTCTTTTTCTTGCCCTCCTGTGCAGCAGCGCCAGCCACGGTGCCATGAACTTGTCTGCTGTTGCCCTCCCCCGATGAGTCATCCCCCCCAACAGTACTCAAAACAGTGTATCTGTTTTGCAGGGGGATGACCACAGGGGACCCTTGCACTACCTTCCTTGCACTGCCCTTCCTGCTGGTCTTCCATTCCCTATCTGGCTGTGGACCCTTCTCCTGCGGTAAGACCAACTCACTACACGTTATACTCACGTCATTCTCAGCATCGTGGATTCTCCAGAGTGAATCCACCCTCAGCTCCAATTCAGTAACGCGGACCGTCAGGAGCTCGAGGCGGACACACTTCTCACACACGTAGACGTCAGGGACACCGGAAGTGTCCCTGAGTTCCCACATGGCACAGGAGGAGCATATCACGTGACCGATCTCTCCTGCCATGCCTTAACCCTTAGATACCCTTAAATTGGTAATAACAATGTTACAGTTCACTTACTGATATAAAAAACAAAAAGAAAAGCTACTCACCAATCACCAGCCAATCACTTACCCCATTGGCTGTGACGTCACCTTTTGATTCCTTTCTACTTCTATTTTGCTTTCTCTCCCGCTGTAGCTGCACAAGTACGCCTTTTATAGGCCGCTCCCCTCTCACCAACTGCCGCTGGCTCTCGATCTCCCGCTGGGCCTTTATAGGCTGCTCCCCTCTCACCAACTGCCGCTGACCCTCGAGCTCCCGCTGGGCCTTTATAGGCCGCTCCGACGCTGCTCCCACCTCTCGCCTACTGCCGCTGACTCTCGATCTCCCGCTGGGCCTTTATAGGCCGCTCCGACGCTGCTCCCACCTCTCGCCAACTGCCGCTGACCCTCGAGCTCCCGCTGGGCCTTTATAGGCCGCTCCGACGCTGCTCCCACCTCTCGCCAACTGCCGCTGACCCTCGAGCTCCCGCTGGGCCTTTATAGGCCGCTCCGACGCTGCTCCCACCTCTCGCCAACTGCCGCTTACGCTCGAGCTCCCGCTGGGCCTTTATAGGCCGCTCCGACGCTGCTCCCACTTCTCGCCAACTGCCGCTGACCCTCGAGCTTCCGCTGGGCCTTTATAGGCCGCTCCGACGCTGCTCCCACCTCTCGCCAATTGCCGCTGACCCTCGAGCTCCCGCTGGGCCTTTATAGGCCGCTCCGACGCTGCTCCCACCTCTCGCCAACTGCCGCTGACCCTCGAGCTCCCGCTGGGCCTTTATAGGCCGCTCCGACGCTGCTCCCACCTCTCGCCAACTGCCATTAGCCTGTCCAGCACTACCCCACTAGTGATAGTGATTGTCTCAAGGTCCTCCCTTCCCACATTCCTGTGACCAGCAATTTCTGGCATGGTTTCTGTGTCTTCCACTGTGAAGACCGAAGCAAAATAATTGTTTAAGGTCTCAGCCATTTCCACATTTCCCATTATTAAATCCCCCTTCTCATCTAAGGGACCAACATTTACTTTAGTCACTCTTTTCCGTTTTATATATCTGTAAAAGCTTTTACTATCCGTTTTTATGTTTTGCGCAAGTTTACCTTCGTAATCTATCTTTCCTTTCTTTATTGCTTTCTTAGTCATTCTTTGCTGTCGTTTAAAATTTTCCCAATCTTCTATTTTCCCACTAACCTTGGCCACCTTATACGCATTGGTTTTTAATTTGATACTCTCCTTTATTTCCTTGGTTATCCACGGTTGGTTATCCTTTCTCTTCCTGCCCTTCTTTTTCACTGGAATATATTTTTGTTGAGCAATATGAAAGAGCTCCTTAAAAGTCCTCCACTGTTCCTCAATTGTGCCACCATTTAGTCTGTGTTTCCAGTCTACTTTAGCCAACTCTGCCCTCATCCCACTGTAGTCCCCTTTGTTTAAGCATAGTACGCTCGTTTAAGACACTACTTCCTCACCCTCAATCTGTATTACAAATTCAACCATACTGTGATCACTCATTCCGAGAGGATCTTTTACTAGGAGATCCTTTATTTTTCCTGTCTCATTACACAGGACCAGATCTAAGATAGCTTGCTCCCTTGTAGGTTCTGTAACATACTGTTCTAAGAAACAATCCCGTATGCATTCTATGAATTCCTCCTCCAGGCTACCCCGTGCGATTTGATTTGACAATCGATATGTAGGTTAAAATCCCCCATGATTACTGCCGTTCCTTTTTCACATGCCTCCATTATTCCCTTGATTATTGCCCGCCCCACCATGAAGTTATTATTTAGGGGCTTATAAACTACGCCCACCAGTGACTTTTTCCCTTTACTATCTCTAATCTCCACCCACAATGATTCAACATTTTGTTCATTAGAGCCAATATCGTCTCTCACAACTGCCCTGATATCATCCTTTATTAACAGAGCTACCCCACCTCCTTTCCCTTCTTGTCTATTTTCCGAATCGTCAGATACCCCTGTATGTTTAATTCCCAATCTTGGCCTCCTTGCAACCACGTTTCTGTAATGGCCACCAAATCATACCCATTTTTAATGATTTGTGCCGTCAACTCATTTACTTTATTTCGGATTCTGCGTGCGTTTCGGTAGAGCGTTTTAATACTAGTTTTTAAACCATGATTTTTAGTTTTAACCACTCCTGCAGAACTTTACATTCAGTGGCCCTTTTTGTTTTTTGCCTTGGGTTTCTCTGCCCTCCACTTTTACTCATCTCCTTTCTGGCTTTTGCTTTTGTCTCCTTTTTGTTTCCCTCTGTCTCCCTGCATTGGTTCCCATCCCCCTGCCATATTAGTTTAACTCCTCCCCAACAGCACTAGCAAACACTCCCCCTAGGACATTGGTTCCAGTCCTGCCCAGGTGCACACTGTCCGGTTTGTACTGGTCCCACCTCCCCCAGAACCGGTTCCAATGCCCCAGGAATTTGAATCCCTCCCTGCTGCACCACTGCTCAAGCCACGTATTCATCTGAGCTATCCTGCGATTCCTATCTGACTAGCACGTGGCACTGGTAGCAATCCTGAGATTACTACTTTTGAGGTCCTATGTTTTAATTTAGCTCTTAGCTCCTTAAATTCGTCTTGTAGGACCTCATCCCTTTTTTTACCTATATCGTTGGTACCTATATGCACCATGACAACTGACTGTTCACCCTCCCTTTTCAGAATGTCCTGCACCCGCTCCGAGACATCCTTGACCCTTGCACCAGGGAGGCAACATACCATCCTGGAGTCTCAGTTGCGGCCGCAGAAATGCCTATCTATTCCCCTTACAATCGAATCCCCTATCACTATCGCTCTCCCACTCTTTTTCCTGCCTTCCTGTGCAGCAGAGCCACCCACGGTGCCATGAACTTGGCTGCTGCTGCCCTCCCCTGATGAGTCATCCCCCTCAACAGTACTCAAAACGATGTATCTGTTCCTCGACATATTGGTCTAGAAAATCATCCCTAATACACTCAAGGAAATCCTCTTCCACCGCATTGCTACCAGTTTGGTTAGCCCAATCAATATGTGCATTAAAGTCGCCCATGATAACTGTTGTACCTTTATTGCACACATCCCTTATTTCTTGTTTGATGCTGTCCCCAACCTCTCTACTACTGTTTTGTGGTCTGTACACATCTCCCACTAGCGTTTTCTGCCCTTTGGTATTCCGCAGCTCCACCCATACCGATTCCACATCATCCAGGCTAATGTTCCTCCTTACTATTGCATTAATTTCCTCTTTAACTAGCAGCGCCACCCCACCTCATTTTCCTCTCTCTCTGTCCTTCCTAAATGTTGAATACCCCTGGATGTTGAGTTCCCAGCCTTGGTCACCCTGGAGCCATGTCTCCGTGATGCCAATTACATCATATCCGTTAATTGCTGTCTGCGCAGTTAATTCGTCTACCTTATTTCAAATACTCCTCGCATTGAGGCACATAGCCTTCAGGCTTATCTTTTTAACACACTTTGCCCCTTTAGAATTTTGCTGTAATGTGGCCCTTTTTGTTTTTGTTTTTTGCCTTGGGTTTCTCTGCCCTCCACTTTTACTTTTCCTATTTCTATCTTTTGCTTCTGCCTCCATTTTATTTCCCTCTGTCTCCCTGCATAGATTCCCATCCCCCTGCCATGTTAGTTTAACTCCTGCCCAACAGCACTAGCAAACACTCCCCCTAGGACATTGGTTCTGGTCCTGCCCAGGTGCAGACCATCCGGTTTGTACTGGTCCCACCTCCCCCAGAACTGGTTCCAATGTCCCAGGAATTTGAATCCCTCCCTCTTGCACCACTCCTCAAGCCACGTATTCATCTGAGCTATCCTGTGATTCCTACTCTGACTAGCACGTGGCAATTCAGAGACGGTTCACTCGGTTGATTCCTGAGATGAAGGGGTTGACTTATGAAGAAAGGTTGAGCAGGTTGAGCCCATACTCATTGGAGCTTAGAAGAATAAGAGGTGATTCTTAATAAACATAAACATATAAGATACTGAGCAGATTTGACGAGGTAGATGCAGAGAGGATGTTTCCACTCATGAGGGAATCTCGAACTAGGGGGCAGAGTTTAAGAATAAGGGGTTGCCCATTTATAACTGAGATGAGGAGGAATTTCTTCTCTGAGGGTTGTATATCTGTGGAATTCTCTGTCCCAGAGAGCTATGGTGGCTGGGTCACTGAATAAATTTAAAGTCGATATAGACAGTTTTTTGAACGATAAGGGAGTGAAGGGTTATGGGGAGCAGGCAGGGAAGTGGAGCTGAGCCCAATATCAGATCAGCCATGATCTTATTAAATAGCAGAGCAGACTCGAAGGGCCAAATGGTCTACTCCTGCTCCTATTTCTTATGGGGCTGAAATTGCGGTCAGAGGCATCCCATGGGCAATTGCCTCTGATCTGATACATTTCTACCAAAGTACCGGTGATGCGGGAGCAGCGTGAGATTCCGTTGGGGAGGCCTTCTCTTCCCACGATGCGATACACGCTCCAATCCTCAAGGTTCCCACGCAGAAGGTGCAGTCACGTGTGACTGCTGAGCCAATCAGGTACAGTATTCCACAGCTTTCTCATTAATAGCAATGAGAACTCCATATCTACAAGTTCTCATAGCTATTAATGAGAAATAAAACAAGCACACTAAACACATCATAAAAAATAAAAAAACAAACCTCACATAATTAAAATTAAAGTTAATAAATATCTTAGAAAAAAAATTCCGAGTTTTTAAAATGTTTTTTTAATTATGGTTAAAAATAAATGTAACAGGTTTTTTAAAATATGTGTTTCTTTAATTTAATTATATTTTTGAATGTTTTTAAACTCTTACGCCTGTAAAAGTTGGCTATATGCCTACTTTTATCAGGCGCAAGAGTTTTGAGGACATTTACTGGGCAAGACATGCATAAATCCCACAAACTTGCCCTTGCAAATGTCCTCGCTCCCGATATGCGGAGCACCTGTCAAGCTCCAGCTTGACAGATCGGAAAAGCTGGTTTTCAGCACATGCGATTTACGATGCCTTCCCAGGTCCGTAGACACTCAGTACAGGCCCAGGGAGGCCGGGATTTCCATGCCAATGTTTCTCATGTTTCTTATATTGTGACCGGTTAGCTCTCCTCACTATCATCTCTCTCAATCCCTCCACTGCTTCTGTATTGCCAGAATGCTTGTGTGATATTCAGTCCTGGATGATCCAAAGCTTTCTCCAATTAAACATTGGGATGACTGAGCCATTGCCACAAATTCCATTCCCTAGACATCAATTCCATCCCCCTCCCTGACCACTGTCTCAGGGTGAAACAGAGCGTTCACAATCTTGGTATCCAATTTGACCCAGAGCTGAGCCTCCAACCCCATATCCTCTTCATCACCAAGGCAGCCGACTTATACCTGCGTAATATTGCCCCTCTCCACCCCTGCCTCAGTCCATCTGGTGCTGAATCCTTCATCCAGGCTTTTGTTACCTCCAGACTCAACTATTTCAATGCTTTCCTGGCCAGTCTCCCATCTGCCACCTTCCATAAATTTGACAACATCCAAAAATCTACTGCCTGTACCCTAACTCGCACCAAGGCCCATCAACCCATCAGCCCTGTGCTCACTAACCTACATTGGCTCCCGGTCCAGCAACAATTCGACGTTAAAATTCTCATCCCCATGTTCCAATCCTCCAAGGCCTTGCCCCTCCCTAACTCTGTAACTTCTTCCTGCCCTACAACTCTCCGAGACTCTGCATTCCTCCAAGTCTGACCTCTTATGAATCCCCCACTTCCTTTGCCCCATTATTGGTGGTCATGCTTTCAGCCATCTGGGCCCTCAGATCTGGAAATCCCTCCCTCTACCTCTCCATCTCTCTCTCCTCCTTTAAGGCGCGTCTTAAAACTTGACTCTTTTACCAAGCCTTTAGTCACCTTTCTTGATATCTCTCTCTTTGGCTTAGTGTCTATCTTCATCTGCTTTCGCTCCTGTGAAACAAACGCCTTGGGACGTTTTAGTATTAAAGGCGCTAATTAAATGCAAATTGTTGTTGTTGATCATTAAGTTGCAAAGTTTCGGAGCTCACTTTGTAAAGAAAGAAAGACTTACATTTATATAGTGCCTTTCACGATCACTGGACGTCTCAATGCGCTTTACAGCCAATAAAGTACTTTTAGAGTCACGGTTGTAAAGGCCAGCATGCATGGTCTGACAGTCGGTATGTAAATGTATGGAATCAATCATCTGTCTAATGAAAAGTATTAAGTTCTGACTGCAGTAACTTTAACCCCTTCCCACTCGAAATTTTTTCCTCTCCTGCAAGCATTGACCGGGGTATGAACCATTGACATCCTCCTTCTCGTACCTCACTCCAGTGGTAATTCTTCATTTGTGCGCCTAGGCAGAGTGTCTGCAGGTAATTTGACCTTCAGAAGTATCACAGACGAGCTCAGCCCTATTTTCACTTGATGTGCATATTCCAGTAGGAGATGCTGGACAGAGATCAGAAGCAGGAGCTGTCGCTGATTTTCCCGTGCTTTAGATCATAGTCACTGATGCCAGCTGTAGCGCAGTTACTGCCGTCCAGCTGAGATCAGCTAACTGAGCACAGTCTGAAATTCAAACCTGGTCCGTGTTGCTCATCTTCCCTTCACTAACCAAGGAGCAACATGTTTCTGTGTATAGCTTTGAAAATGCCATAAGATAGTGGTCTTATGATTGGATAAACTTACTGAGCTGCGCTGTGTGCAACAGGAAATTCCTGATTTGACACCTGGTCTATGCTGAGTTAGCCAATCTCTACCAGGGTAACAGTCGGGGCCCCTACAAACAGCCACAACTCTTTTTTTTGGGGGGAGAGGAACAAAATAAACGTTAGATCGAGTGCCCCCCCCCCCCCGATCTGAGGGACACTCCAGACACTTAACTGCCCCTTTTTTTAAATAAATGCTTTTTTTTTGTTTTTTTTGGGGGGTTTTTGTGTTTTTTTGGGGGGCATTAAAACCATATATTTTACAAGTGCCCCCTATAAAAGGGGAGGGGGACACTAAAAATCCCAATCAGCCACAATGTCTCTATCAGGGAGAGAAAATTGCCTTTTGTTACCACTCCTGGTTACTATTCAGCGAGCCATCTGGAACTGTGTGTGTGTCGATGACAGCTTGAGGACAGGATTGTGCCTAGTTGTAAAGCATCCCCCAAACCTCCCCTAACTTGTTGACACTTGCTGTCAAAGTTCATGCTTGAATAAGGGGCATTTGGGAAAGCAGACTGCGAATGTGGAACCCATACCCCATGCAAGAGTCATCCTCAGGAGTGAACAAAATTGATAGGAAAAGGTTTAAATATATATACATATTAAATACAGCAGCTCAGTTTGTGAGATTTTAAAACTGTTTTTGATTTGAACAAAACTATTTTTAAAACGGAGTGACTCTTGCCAATGAATCGGAAGCTGCGCAGAAGCATAACAGACAGAGGTCTGCGTAAAAGACAACTTTCGCGTTTTTTTCCCTTGTTGGAAATAATTTTATTATAAAGAATGCAAATACAATTTAAAATGTGCATCATGTTCCCATTAGCAATTTGATTTATAAACACACGATTAAAAAATAAACAGTAAGTGATCGGGCAATTGTTTTTCCTCCGACTCACCTAGTTTTCTGAGTTCGAAAGGAGCTCCTTGAAATTGTTTCACTTCCATTGCATGATCATCCCAGGTTGGATGTTGACATCGGCTTCGGACTCAATTGAGTTACAATGAGTTGCTAGTTAATTTCAGGTTGATATTGAACGCTGCACGACGGCTCCTAGCGACCGGGAACGCGTATTATCAGGGCACATGATGGCAATCAGGCAATTTATAAAACATAGTGGAAAAATATCCGTCACTCATTCTTCTAAAAGATAAATACTTTATTCCTCATTTTGAGAAGTCTGGCGGCAACAAAGAAAAAAAAACACTGGTACTGCGCATGCGCAATTACCTCTGGTTCGTTGGCAACAGTCGGGTCCTTTTAAAAATGCATACAGTGACCTCTCGGGGGGAGGCATTTTTCTCCAAAAAATTCCCAGGATAATATTGCAAGGCTTTATTTTTTGAACTCCTTTTAATTCAGTTATGTGGAGAGACTTGAGGAGCTGGAGCTTTTCTCTTTTGAGCAGAGAAGTTTAAAAGGAGATTTGATAGAGATGCTCCAAATCATGAATTCCTTTGATAGAGTAAATAAGGAAAAACTGTTTCTGTTGGCATAAAGGTTGTTAACTAGAGTGGATTCAATCGCAATCTTCAGAAGGGAATTGGATAAATACATGCAGGGCTATGTGGAAAGAGCAAGGGTGTGAGACTAATTGGATTGTTGTTCTAAAGAGCCAAATGGCACAAAGGGCCAAATGGTTCTATGTTTAGGTTGCTCCAGTGGAAGTGCACTTGTTCATATATTCATTTCTCAGTCTCAGCCAAGCTTTTGGTGAGGTGTACTTCATGATGGAGAAGAATTGGCAACAGTAAACCAGGAATCCATTGCTGCATTTGTTGCATTTTTATGTCAGTGGCTGGGCCCAAAAGAGTGGCAAGTGAAGATCTATCACCCATGAACATCCCCCTCCTATTATTGTTTTTCAGTGTGCCACTGGTTCCTACTATGCCTGTTGCAGCGCCAATAGGATAGAAACCTATGTTTCGCACTGCCTCTGAGCAACTCTTGAGACCCATTTGAATATCATCTCCATCTCTTTTACAATGGTAATGTGTCGTATGTGTAAGAGTACCACATACTTGCTGCTGATGACACATTCTCAGTGTTAATTAGCCATTAGTTGCTAGATCAAGAGATAGATTGGCATACAATCAGAAGTTCCACCCAACTGACAGTTTGCAGAGTAAAGGGTGGTATTAAGGAGGGGAGAAAGTCAAAAAGGAAATAGAAAAAAATCAATATGGATTTTACCATTGGCATCCTTTGGAAGTGAAGTACACTGAGATGTTTGTGACTTTTGGTCATGCAGAACAATCTAAATTTTGATTTATCATTAATTAGAAAGGCTGCAGTCTGATAAACAGGACTACTCAGCTGTATGAAGAAAGCATTTATTTAATCCTTTCATCTCCTTGTACAAATATCAGAAAGGCTCTAGCATTTTCAACAGAGCAAAGTGTAAATGTACATGATATGGAATATATCTCCAATATCCTTGTATGTCTTCTCAAAACTTCCTCTGAGATGGAAAGTTTGACTAGTCTTGTCAACATGACGCGACATTTTCCTGTCTATCCGAGTATCTTTAGTACACATAATTTGTCAAAATACTTGGTCAAAATATTGAGAGTGAGTTATGGGTCCTGTGATATGATATAAGCCTGAAAAATGATTGTTAGCACTATTAGCAGAGAGCACTTAACACATTCATATTATATTCATTTTTCCATTATTTTAATGCAAGCTTAATGCTTCTGCTAAAATAACTGAATGTCATATGAAAGTGTTGAGCATTCATCTAGTAATTTCACTACAGCAACTTCTAAGCTATTAGCTTTAAACAGGTTTGCATTAGGGGGCTTAATGGTTTTAGGAACTCCACATGGAGAAACCTATTTCTTGAAATGTATATTTAATTTATCCTCATTCTTTGCTGTGATGAGGGTGTTGTATTTGTTGTTGTATGGCATGCATTGGAAATGGGATGCAGATGGTTGGATCTACACCTGTATTCTTTTTGCACCAAGTTGGATCCGCGATATAAATGCAAGTTGTTTATTCCACAAGTGCAAAGTAAGGTAGATTCACTGCTACTCTGCTTGTTTTTGAATTGTAAATTCTTAGATTATTAGCACAATTGCAGTATCAGCTACCTACGTACTTAGAATATGAATGTGCAGATACTGGGATTTTATAGCAGATGAGGCTCTGCCATTACATTTGGGAAGAAATGAAAAAGAACCTTAGGTTACAGAAATGAGGGCTGAAGATTCTCTGCTTAGAAAGGAGACTTGCTCCTATGTTTTAGATCAGGACTCAATTCCCCTACAGGCCCAGGAACTTAATGGAGCTATGTTGAGGTACTGGGCCCACCTGGGGCAGAGCAGAGCCCATTTACAAATCAGTTACAAAGAATTGTGATTTATCTATGTTTCCTTACTTTACGGTAGGCTTGTGTAAATAGTGAGTGTCGGTGAGATGACAATTAGCCCAATTGTGTGTGGAAACTCAAATGCCATTGATGGAGTTGACCCTTAACCTTGCATGCATTGGTAATTGTGTTCTTTCGTATGAGTAGTTCTCTTATTGTCATCAGTGTCTACCGTTTAAAAAAAATTAGTAGCAACAGATGCGAAAATGTTAATATAAGAACATAAGAATTAGGAACAGGAGTAGGCCATCTAACCCCTCGAGCCTGCTCCGCCATTCAACAAGATCATGGCTGATCTGGCCGTGGACTCAGCTCCACTTACCTGCCCGCTCCCCGTAACCCTTAATTCCCTTATTGGTTAAAAATCTATCTATCTGTGATTTGAATACATTCAATGAGCTAGCCTCAACTGCTTCCTTGGGCAGAGAATTCCACAGATTCACAACCCTCTGGGAGAAGAAATTCCTTCTCAACTCGGTTTTAAATTGACTCCTCCATATTTTGAGGCTGTGCCCCCTAGTTCTAGTCTCCCTGACCAGTGGAAACAACCTCTCTGCCGCGATCTTGTCTATCCCTTTCATTATTTTAAATGTTTATATAAGATCACCCCTCATCCTTCTGAACTCCAACGAGTAAAGACCCAGTCTACTCAATCTATCATCATAAGGTAACCCCCGTAATCAGCCTAGTGAATCATCTCTGTACCCCCTCAAAAGCTAGTATATCCTTCCTTAAATTAGGTGACCAAAACTGCATGCAGTACTCCAGGTGCGGGCTCACCAATACCCTATACAGTTGTGGAAGGACCTTCCTGCTTTTGTACTCCATCCCTCTCGCAATGAAGGCCAACATTCCATTCGCCTTCCTGATTACCTGCTGCACCTGCAAACTATCTTTTTGGGATTCATGCACCAATGGTGGAGCAGTGGAGGCGTGGCCTAAACAGTTGGAGCTGAGCTGCAGTGAGAGGAACAGCTACAAACCTTAGCTCCTGCCTAGGAAGGCCTGGAGAGCCCTGAGAACAGCCCAGGAAGAGAAGGAAGGAAGGAAGGGGCTTCACCACCAACTTTCACCTGGAGGGAGAGGAGGGAAGCAGAAAACTTTCAACAACTTTTACCATTTCTGCAAAGGGTTGGAGAGAGGGGGAAAGACCAACAACAACATCCAGTGTGGAAGGAAGGAGACTCTACTATTCTACAGGTGGGTGTGGGTGCATTCCCCAATAGACTTTGCTGTATCGGTGGGGGGAGGAAAGAAGACCACTGAGGGCCGGAACATCGCGGGGGGTGTGTGTGTGTGTAAGTGTGTGTGGGGGTCTTGCCTACAGCTAGGCCCCACACACAGTTGAAACACCCCTCCCCCATTGCCTAGCCTGGGATAGCTGGAGCTACCAGGCTGAAGATTTTCTTTAACCACCTATTTAACATCGTTAGGAGTGTGTGCCTGATGGCTCTAGCTACCCCAGGTGAAGACATCTTCTCCCCTCACCCGAAGACCACCCCAAAGACTTTTGTGTTTTGCCATCTGGGGAGTGCACCCACCCACAGCTGCGAGGGGAGACCTGCCCTCGCAGTCCCCCCCCCCTTCCCACCCCCCTCTCTCTTTCTCTGCT
This sequence comes from Pristiophorus japonicus, assembly GCF_044704955.1. Lineage (NCBI taxonomy): Eukaryota > Metazoa > Chordata > Chondrichthyes > Pristiophoridae > Pristiophorus > Pristiophorus japonicus. The sequence goes on from NC_091978.1 coordinate 50,649,631, forward strand.
ACTCTGTTTCTCCCCTCTCTCTCTGAGGCCTCTTCCTTCCAAATTTTAAAAAAAAAAAAAAAAAAAAAAAAAAAAACAAATAAACAAAACCAATTAAGACAACTGAGCAGAGGGAGCAAGGCCTCTCCCCAATTGTCAACGAGGGGAGAGGTACCTCGTTAAGAGCTCCTCTGCTTCAGTCTTTTAGATAAGAGGCCTAATTAAGACCATTAAGGCCTGTGACTTTGGGGTGGGTGTAGCCCTTAAAGGGACCCCGTGATGGCGACCCCATCCACGCCGGTGGCAGGGCCAGCAAGGACGTATGCGCAGGCGGTGTCCACATCCACGGCACCTCCTGCGCCACCCGCTGCCCTGCCACCATTCAGACTTATAACCAGGAAACACGGGGTCAAGAGCTACACTCACCCCACAATGAGCATTGAGGAGTGCGTGCGGGCGATGGCTGGGGTAGTCGGCCCCTCGGCCATTGTCGCAGCCTCCAAGATGTCTGGGAAGGCCGTGTTCTTCCTGGGGTCGGAGCGGGCGGTGTCCCTGGCCCTTGAAAAGGGGCTCACGGTGGGCGGGACGTTCCTGCCGGTGGACCCTCTCGAGGCCACCGCGCAGAGGGTCATCGTTTCAAACGTCCCGCCCTTTGTTTCCGCTGAGCTCCTCCTCCCTCACCTACAACAACTGGGGGAGGTAAGGTCAGGGATCAACCCCATACCGCTCGGCCTCAGGGAGAACAGCCTGCGCCACGTGTTCTCCTTCCGCCGCCAGCTCTTTGTCCGGCTGGCGCGGGAGGAGACGACGGAAGGTCATTTTAATGTGGTGCACGAGGGGACTGCCTACCGCGTCTTCTGGACGTCGGACGGCGTGCGGTGCCATGCCTGCAGGGAGGTGGGGCACGTTCGCAAGAACTGCCCCGCCTCCAAGGCCGCCAAACCACCGAAGGCGGCCAAGGCTGGCGCCGCCGCCACCCCTCCCCCTAGTTGCGTCCGCGTGCCGGGAGCCATGGGTGCGCGGGCATCGTCGGAGGCCTTTGTTTTCAGGGCCTCCGGCGGGGGGGAGGGAGAGCGTCCGAGCGGAAAGAAGGCGCGGAAGAAGGAGAAACATCTAGAGGCGGGTCCCCTCGGTGCGCCGGAAAGTCTGACCACCGCGCTCAGCCCAACCCAGTCACCGGCGAGCGCGGGGTGCCCCGAGCCCGTGCCCGGGCCCTTGAATACCACCACAGAGGGGCCCAGGCGCGGGCAAGAAAAGGAAAAGGGGGGGGCGGAGCGGGAGGCCTCGGCAGACATGGAGGTCTCCCTGACTCCGCGCGCCCCCAGGAACAAAAAGAGGCACCGCCCCAATGAGGCGGAGGGGGAACAACATCCCTCCGCGGAGGAGGCGGTGCCCGCCGCGTGTCCCGCGTCCCCCACCAGCGCCCCCAAATTGCGCTGCAGGCGCGAGGAGTCTTTCCCCGGGGAGGGTGAGACAGTTGAGGCTGCCCAGCCTCTGCCTCCCGGGGATGGAGTGGAAGATCTGCCTGTCGTGGGGGGCGTGGGGACCGCGGAGGAATGCGTAGCCGCCGGGCCGGGCGTCCCGGGGACTGAGGCGGGCGAGGCCGAAAAGGCCGAACCTGAGCCCGCCCAGCTATTACCCAACTTCCCCCGGGAGTCGCTCGACCCGGCAGAAAAAAAATTAAATAATTATGACACTGTAGATGCTGGGCCGGGGGGTGGCAGCGGGGAGGGGGAGGAACACCCACCCTCGCCCCTTACTTTGGAGCTGGAGCACTTGGAGGGCCTGGGGATTTCCTATGGCCGGGTCTCTCCTTGTTCTCCGGTTCCTGGGGCGGAGGGGGAACCCCTTCCGCTGTCATTTCCCGACCCAGCACCATTTTTAAAAGAGCCCAGTGGGGACTCCTCTGCCGACGATCCTGGGGGTGGGATCGGGGCAGTGCCAGGGCCGGTTGGAGCGGCCGGTTCATTTGCCGTACCTTGTGCGGTCGATGGGCCGGCTGCTGGCGGCCACCTCCCGGAGGAGGACGGGGACTCGGTGGGGGACGCGGGTGAAGACCTAGAGACCACCGCCAGGGAGGCGGTGGATCTGCTCGCGGCCGCCGCTGAGGCCCTCCTCGTTCCTGCAAAGGAACTCCGGGACTTTTTGGCCCAGAGCCGGGGTCGCCGCGACCAAGCCCGACTGGCCCTGGATAAATGGTCCGAGCCGGAGCTGATCAAGGGGTCCGTCCGCGCCGCCGTTAAAACCTTGGCCGCGGGCGGGCCCTTGACAAAGGAGCAGCACCTTGAGCTGCGCGAGCTCGAGGGACTCCTCGCTGGGCTGCGGAGGGAGCGGAGTTCAACAAAAGACTCCGCTCCCTCCCCCACAATAGGTTAAGGTAGAGGTTGCACTATGCTTTTGTCATGAAGATAACCATAGCCAGCCTCAACATCAACGGCGGCAGAGGGGCACGCCGTAGATTTGACAATTTTTCGCTCCTGCGGGAGGGGAAATATGCGGTGTGCTTCCTGCAAGAAACCCACACCGTTCCGGGAGACGAAGCCACGTGGCTCCTGGAATGGCAAGGAGAGGTCCGCATGAGCCACCTCACCGCCATTTCTAGTGGGGTGGCCATCTTGCTGGGCCCGCATTTTCAGCCGGAGATCTTGGGGGTCGAGGAGCCCGTGCCAGGCCGCTTGCTGCACGTAACGGTTCGCCTGGGGGACGTGCCGCTCCATCTCGTGAACGTGTACGCCCCTCATCCCGGCCCGCAGCAAACGCGCTTCTTTGAAGAGGTGTCCGCTCTTCTTGGCTCCGTCGACGTCGGCGACTGCATTGTCCTCGGGGGGGATTTTAACTGCACCCTCGAGGCGAGGGACCGCTCCGGTGCCCCGCAGTGCATGACGGCGATGGAGAAGTTGAGGGACCTGGTCGGGTCCTTCGACTTGGTGGACGTCTGGCGAAATCTCCACCCCGACTCCAGCGCCTTTACTTGGGTGAGGCCTGGAGTTGGATGGTCTAGAGTCGACCGCCTTTACGTGTCTCGGGCGTACGTTTCCTGCGTCCCGGTGGCCTCCATGCGGCCGGTGCCGTGTTCGGACCACCACCTGGTGTGGGCGGAGCTCGCTTCGCTCCGCGCGAGGACGGGGTCCGCGTACTGGCACTTTAACAACCGGCTGCTGGAGGACGTGCGGTTCCAGGACTCGTTCCGTCGATTCTGGTCCGACTGGAGAAGGAAGCAGGGGGGCTTCCCCTCCTTGAGGCTATGGTGGGACGTGGGCAAGGCTCACGTCCGCGTCTTCTGTCAAGAGTACGCGAGGGGGTCGACCAAGAGGCGGGCGGCCAGAGTCGGGCGCCTAGAAAAAGAGGTGCTCGACCTGGAAGCCCGTCTCGGTCAAGTCGTCCAGGACCCGGCCCTGCGGACGGTGTACGAAGCGAAGAAGGCCGCGCTGAAGGACCTGCAGCTCGTCGGGTCCCGAGGCGCGTTCGTGAGGTCGCGGATCCGGTTCCTGCGGGATCTGGACCGCGGCTCCCCCTTCTTCTACTCGCTGGAAAAAAGGCAGAGTGTCCGTAAGCAGCTCTTGACGCTGCTGGCCGACGACGGCTCTCTCGTCTCGGATCCGGAGGGCGTCAACAACAGGGTCCGTGAATATTACGGGGCTCTGTTCTCTCCGGATCCGTCCAGCGAGGAAGCGCGTAGAGTTTTGTGGGAGGACCTGCCGAAGGTCGGCCCGGAGGGCGCCGAAAATCTGGAAGCTCCGCTAAGCCTGGCGGAGCTGACCGGTGCCCTCGCCCGGCTCTCGAGGGGAAAATCCCCGGGGCTGGACGGGCTGACCGTGGAGTTCCACAGGGCGTTCTGGGACGTCCTGGGGAGCGACTACGCGCGGGTCCTGGGGGAAAGTCTGGCGACCGGGGAGATGCCCCTCTCTTGGCGCAGGGCAGTCATCGTCCTGCTGCCTAAGAAGGGCGATCTCCGCCTCCTTAAGAACTGGCGCCCGGTCTCCCTCCTCAGCACGGACTACAAAATCTTCGCCAGGGCGATGTCTGCTCGCCTTGGTGCCGTGCTGGACCACATGATCCACCCCGACCAGTCCTACACGGTCCCGGGCCGGACAATCCACGACAACATCCATCTGGTCCGGGACCTCATCCATTGCTCCCAGGAGGCTGGTCTGTCGGTCGCCTTCCTATCCCTCGACCAAGAGAAGGCGTTCGACAGGGTGGATCACGACTATCTGCTCGGAACTCTGCGCGCTTTCGGGTTCGGGACGCATTTCGTCGCCCGGATCCGACTTTTGTACGCCGCCGCGGAGTGTCTGATTAAGGTTAACGGGTCCTTGACGGCGCCCCTTCGCTTTAGGAGAGGGGTGCGCCAGGGATGCCCCATGTCCGGCCAGTTATACGCTGTTTGCGTGGAGCCTTTCCTGCGCCTCTTGCGGACGAGGTTGACGGGACTGGCTCTGCAAGGGCCGGGCGTGGAGGTCGTCCTCTCGGCTTACGCCGATGACGTGCTCCTCGCGGTAGAGGATCCCGCTGACCTGCGGAGGATGCGTGAGTGCCAGGAGATTTACTCGGCCGCGTCCTCCGCCAGGATCAACTGGGAGAAATGTTCCGGACTCCTGGTGGGTCAGTGGCGGGTGGACTCCCTGCCGGAGGAGCTCAAGCCTTTTGCCTGGAGCACGACCCATCTCCTCTATCTGGGAGTCTACCTTAGCCCCGACGAGGAAGCCTGGCCGGCGAACTGGCAGGAGCTGGAGGCCAAGGTCACCGCTCGCCTAGGGCGCTGGACAGGACTGCTCCGAGTGCTGTCCTACAGGGGTCGAGCGCTAGTCATAAACCAGCTGGTGGCCGCAATGCTGTGGTACCGGCTGGTCACTTTGACCCCTCCCCCTGCGTTTGTCGCCAAGATACAGAAGAAGCTGGTGGACTTCTTCTGGAACAACAGGAAGCACTGGGTCTCTGTCGCGGTCTTGAGTCTCCCGCTTGAGGAGGGCGGTCAGTCGTTGGTGTGCGTCAGCGCCCAGCTCGCGACTTTCCGTCTTCAGACCCTGCAGAGATACCTTTACGTCGAGCCCCCTCCTAGGTGGTGTGCTCTGGCGAGGTATTTCTTCCGCCAGCAGCTCGACCTCAATTATGACACGCAGCTCCTGTTTGTGAACTTGGGGGGTGCCAGGACCGCCCTCCGGGAGCTGCCTGTCTTTTACAGGGAACTCATCAGGGTCTGGAACAAAGTCTCCACCAAGCGCAGCTCTCCGCCGGCTGGAGTGGCGGCCGTCCTGCAGGAGCCGCTGCTCGGGAATCCGTACCTCCACGGCCGAGGCTTCATGTGGCGGTCGGAAGAGAGGGCTGTGGCTGGTGAGGTGACCAGGGTCAGGGACCTGCTCGATGGCGGAGGAGCGGGCTGGATGGCGCCAGTCACGCTGGCGCGGCGCCTAAATTCTGCCAACGTCCGCCGCGCGGCCGATGCCATCGAGTCGCTAAAAACAGCTCTGGGCCCTGACTCCGTTAGGTGTATCGAGGAGGCTCAAGCACGTGGGGAGATCCCGTCCGAACTGACCCCCGTCCGGACGGAATTCCTCATCGGCGCCAAACCCCGGAACCTCCCTCGGGGGCCGGCGCCTCACAACTTGAGCCGCCTCGGGGAAATCCCCTCCGTGCCTTTCAGTTCCGCGCGGAGGGGTTTCCTGTACGGGCTGCTCCTGCACACCCTCAACTTTGCCAACCTCGCCGGCCGTCCGGACACGCCATGGCGCACCATCTTGCCGTCCGGAGGAGGCGGGGGTCCCCGATGGAGGGCACTCTACGCAGGGGTCCTCCCACTATTCATCGGGGACTTGGCCTGGAGGGTGGTGCACGGAGCAGTGCCGTGCAACAAATTTTTAAGCCGGTTCACGGACTCCCAGGCCGCCTGCAATTTCTGCGGTCTGGAGGAGTCCGTGTTCCATGTTTTTATTGAGTGCACGAGGTTGCAGCCCCTGTTCCATTATTTGAAGGGGCTGCTCCTGAAATTCTGGCTGCACTTCAGTCCCACTCTCCTGATCTTTGGGCACCCTGTGCGGAGGGGAGCGGGTAGGTCCGAAGGCCTCCTCGTAGGACTGCTCCTGGGCACGGCCAAGGGTGCCATCAGCCGGTCCAGGCAGCGGGCGGTCGAGGGGGTCGTTCAACCTGACTGCCTGCCTCTCTTCCGCTCTTACATCCGGTCCAGGGTGTCCTTGGAGATGGAGCACGCGGTGTCCACCGGTACGCTCGCGGCCTTCCGCGAGAGGTGGGCACCGGAGGGACTGGAGTGCATCATCACGCCCGGCAACCAAATTTTAATTTGATTTTACGTTTTAAAGTTAATTTGTTTTAATTGCCGGTGCTTTTAGTGTCCCCTTCCCTTTTATAGGGGGCACTGGGGAAAAATTGTGATTTTAGTGCCCAAAAAAAAAAAACAAAAAAAAAAAGAAAAAACAAAAAAAAACACAAAAAAGGGGGGAAAAAAAAAAATGGGCCTTGTAAATGTCTGGAGTGTCACCCAGGTCGGGTGGCACAGTTTAATGTTTATGTTTTCGCAGGTAGACTCTAAAAGAGTTTCATGCACCAATGGTGGAGCAGTGGAGGCGTGGCCTAAACAGTTGGAGCTGAGCTGCAGTGAGAGGAACAGCTACAAACCTTAGCTCCTGCCTAGGAAGGCCTGGAGAGCCCTGAGAACAGCCCAGGAAGAGAAGGAAGGAAGGAAGGGGCTTCACCACCAACTTTCACCTGGAGGGAGAGGAGGGAAGCAGAAAACTTTCAACAACTTTTACCATTTCTGCAAAGGGTTGGAGAGAGGGGGAAAGACCAACAACAACATCCAGTGTGGAAGGAAGGAGACTCTACTATTCTACAGGTGGGTGTGGGTGCATTCCCCAATAGACTTTGCTGTATCGGTGGGGGGAGGAAAGAAGACCACTGAGGGCCGGAACATCGCGGGGGGTGTGTGTGTGTGTAAGTGTGTGTGGGGGTCTTGCCTACAGCTAGGCCCCACACACAGTTGAAACACCCCTCCCCCATTGCCTAGCCTGGGATAGCTGGAGCTACCAGGCTGAAGATTTTCTTTAACCACCTATTTAACATCGTTAGGAGTGTGTGCCTGATGGCTCTAGCTACCCCAGGTGAAGACATCTTCTCCCCTCACCCGAAGACCACCCCAAAGACTATTTGTGTTTTGCCATCTGGGGATTGCACCCACCCACAGCTGCGAGGGGAGACCTGCCCTCGCAGCCCCCCCTCCCCTTCCCACCCCCCTCTCTCTTTCTCCGTTACCCTCTGTTTCTCCCCTCTCTCTCTGAGGCCCCTTTTCTTCCTAATTTTAAAAAACAAAACCCAATTAAGACAACTGAGCAGAGGGAGCAAGGCCTCTCCCCAATTGTCAACGAGGGGAGAGGTGCCTCGTTAAGGGCTCCTCTGCTCAGTTAATATACGAGGCCATTAAAGACCATTAAGGCCTGTGACTTTGGGGTGGGTGTAGCCCTTAAAGGGACCCCGTGATGGCGACCCCATCCACGCCGGTGGCAGGGCCAGCAAGGACGTATGCGCAGGTGGCAACCGCTTCCACGGCCCCTCCTGCGCCACCCGCTGCCCTGCCACCTTTCAGACTCATTACTAAAAAACACGGGGTCAAGAGCTACACTCACCCCACAATGACCATCGAGGAGTGCGTGCGGGCGATGGCTGGGGTAGTCGGCCCCTCGGCCATTGTCGCGGCCTCCAAGATGTCTGGGAAGGCTGTTTTCTTCCTGGGGTCGGAGCGGGCGGTGTACCTGGCCCTCGAAAGGGGGCTCACGGTGGGCGGGACGTTCCTGCCGGTGGATCCTCTCGAGGCCACCGCGCAGAGGGTCATCGTGTCGAACGTCCCGCCCTTTGTTCCCGCTGAGCTCCTCCTCCCTCACCTACAACAACTGGGGGAGGTAAGGTCGGGGATCAACCCCATACCGCTCGGCCTCAGGGAGAACAGCCTGCGCCACGTGTTCTCCTTCCGCCGCCAGCTCTTTGTCCGGCTGGCGCGGGAGGACACGACGGAGGGAGATTTTAATGTGGTGCACGAGGGGACTGCCTACCGCGTCTTCTGGACGTCGGACGGCGTGCGGTGCCATGCCTGCAGGGAGGTGGGGCACGTTCGCAAGAACTGCCCCGCCTCCAAGGCCGCCAAACCACCGAAGGCGGCCAAGGCTGGCACCGCCGCCACCCCTCCCCCTAGTTGCGTCCGCGTGCCGGGAGCCGTAGGTGCGCGGGCATCGTCGGAGGCCTTTGTTTTCAGGGCCTCCGGCGGGGGGGAGGGAGAGCGTCCGACCGGAAAGAAGGCGCGGAAGAAGGCAAAACATCTAGAGGCGGGTCCCCTCGGTGCGCCAGATAATTTGACCACCGCGCTCAGCCCAACCCAGTCACCGGCGAGCGCGTGGTGCCCCGAGCCCGTGCCCGAGCCCTTGAATAACACCACAGAGGGGCCCGAGCGCGGGAAAGGAAAGGAAAAGGGGGGGGCGGAGCGGGAGGCCTCGGCAGACATGGGGGTCTCCCTGCCTCCGCGCACCCCCAGGAACAAAAGGAGGCGCGGCTCCGATGAGGCGGAGGGGGAACAACATCCCTCCGTGGAGGAGTTGGTGCCTGCCGCGTGTCCCGCGTCCCCAACCAGCGCCCCCAAGCAGCGCCGTAGGCGGGAGGAGTCTGTCCCCGGGGAGGGTGAGACAGTTGAGGCTGCCCAGCCTCTGCCTCCCGGGGATGGAGTGGAAGATCTGCCTGTCGTGGGGGGCGTGGGGACCGCGGAGGAATGCGTAGCCGCCGGGCCGGGCGTCCCGGGGACTGAGGCGGGCGAGGCCGAAAAGGCCGAACCTGAGCCCGCCCAGCTATTATCCAACTTCCCCCGGGAGTCGCTCGACCCGGCGGAAAAACAATTTATGGGTTTTAATGACACTGTAGATGCTGGGCCGGGGGGTGGCAGCGGGGAGGGGGAGGAACACCCACCCTCGCCTCTTACTGTGGAGCTGGAGCACTTGGAGAGCCTGGGGATTTCCTATGGCCGGGTCTCTCCTTGTTCTCCGGTTCCTGGGGCGGGGGGGGAACCCCTTCCGCTGTCATTTCCCGACCCAGCACCATTTTTAAAAGAGCCCAGTGGGGACTCCTCTGCCGACGATCCTGGGGGTGGGATCGGGGCAGTGCCAGGGCCGGTTGGAGCGGCCGGTTCATTTGCCGTACCTTGTGCGGTCGATGGGCTGGCTGCTGGCGGCCACCTCCCGGAGGAGGACGGGGACTCGGTGGGGGACGCGGGTGAAGACCTAGAGACCACCGCCAGCGAGGCGGTGGATCTGCTCGCGGCCGCCGCCGAGACCATCCTCATTCCTGCAAAGGAACTCTGGGACTTTTTGGCCCAGAGCCGGGGTCGCTGCAACCAAGCCCGACTGGCCCTGGAAAAATGGTCCGAGCCAGAGCTGATCAAGGCGTCCGTCCGCGCCGCCGTCAAAACCTTGGCCGCGGGCGGGCCCCTGACAAAGGCGCAACACCTTGAGCTGCGCGAGCTCGAGGGACTCCTCGCTGGGCTGCGGAGGGAGCGGAGTTCAACAAAAGACTCCGCTCCCTCCCCCACAATAGGTTAAGGTAGAGGTTGCACTATGCTTTTGCCATGAAGATAACCATAGCCAGCCTCAACATCAACGGCGGCAGAGGGGCACGCCGTAGATTTGACAATTTTTCGCTCCTGCGGGAGGGGAAATATGCGGTGTGCTTCCTGCAAGAAACCCACACCGTTCCGGGAGACGAAGCCACGTGGCTCCTGGAATGGCAAGGAGAGGTCCGCATGAGCCACCTCACCGCCATTTCTAGTGGGGTGGCCATCTTGCTGGGCCCGCATTTTCAGCCGGAGATCTTGGGGGTCGAGGAGCCCGTGCCAGGCCGCTTGCTGCACGTAACGGTTCGCCTGGGGGACGTGCCGCTCCATCTTGTGAACGTGTACGCCCCTCATCCCGGCCCGCAGCAGACGCGCTTCTTTGAAGAGGTGTCCGCTCTTCTTGGCTCCGTCGACGTCGGCGACTGCATTGTCCTCGGGGGGGATTTTAACTGCACCCTCGAGGCGAGGGACCGCTCCGGTGCCCCGCAGTGCATGACGGCGATGGAGAAGTTGAGGGACCTGGTCGGGTCCTTCGACTTGGTGGACGTCTGGCGAAATCTCCACCCCGACTCCAGCGCCTTTACTTGGGTGAGGCCTGGAGTTGGATGGTCTAGAGTCGACCGCCTTTACGTGTCTCGGGCGTACGTTTCCTGCGTCCCGGCGGCCTCCATGCGGCCGGTGCCGTGTTCGGACCACCACCTGGTGTGGGCGGAGCTCGCTTCGCTCCGCGCGAGGACGGGGTCCGCGTACTGGCACTTTAACAACCGGCTGCTGGAGGACGTGCGGTTCCAGGACTCGTTCCGTCGATTCTGGTCCGACTGGAGAAGAAAGCAGGGGGGCTTCCCCTCCTTGAGGCTATGGTGGGACGTGGGCAAGGCTCACGTCCGCGTCTTCTGTCAAGAGTACGCGAGGGGGTCGACCAAGAGGCGGGCGGCCAGAGTCGGGCGCCTAGAAAAAGAGGTGCTCGACCTGGAAGCCCGTCTCGGTCAAGTCGTCCAGGACCCGGCCCTGCGGACGGTGTACGAAGCGAAGAAGGCCACGCTGAAGGACCTGCAGCTCGTCGGGTCCCGAGGCGCGTTCGTGAGGTCGCGGATCCGGTTCCTGCGGGATCTGGACCGCGGCTCCCCCTTCTTCTACTCGCTGGAAAAAAGGCAGAGTGTCCGTAAGCAGCTCTTGACGCTGCTGGCCGACGACGGCTCTCTCGTCTCGGATCCGGAGGGCGTCAACAACAGGGTCCGTGAATATTACGGGGCTCTGTTCTCTCCGGATCCGTCCAGCGGGGAAGCGCGTAGAGTTTTGTGGGAGGACCTGCCGAAGGTCAGCCCGGAGGGCGCCGAAAATCTGGAAGCTCCGCTAAGCCTGGCGGAGCTGACCGGTGCCCTCGCCCGGCTCTCGGGGGGAAAATCCCCGGGGCTGGACGGGCTGACCGTGGAGTTCCACAGGGCGTTCTGGGACGTCCTGGGGAGCGACTACGCGCGGGTCCTGGGGGAAAGTCTGGCGACCGGGGAGATGCCCCTCTCTTGGCGCAGGGCAGTCATCGTCCTGCTGCCTAAGAAGGGCGATCTCCGCCTCCTTAAGAACTGGCGCCCGGTCTCCCTCCTCAGCACGGACTACAAAATCTTCGCCAGGGCGATGTCTGCTCGCCTTGGTGCCGTGCTGGACCACATGATCCACCCCGACCAGTCATACACGGTCCCGGGCCGGACAATCCACGATAACATCCATCTGGTCCGGGACCTCATCCATTGTTCCCAGGAGGCTGGTCTGTCGGTCGCCTTCCTATCCCTCGACCAAGAGAAGGCGTTCGACAGGGTGGATCACGACTATCTGCTCGGAACTCTGCGCGCTTTCGGGTTCGGGACGCATTTCGTCGCCCGGATCCGACTTTTGTACGCCGCCGCGGAGTGTCTGATTAAGGTTAACGGGTCCTTGACGGCGCCCCTTCGCTTTAGGAGAGGGGTGCGCCAGGGATGCCCCATGTCCGGCCAGTTATATGCTGTTTGCGTGGAGCCTTTCCTGCGCCTCTTGCGGACGAGGTTGACGGGACTGGCTCTGCAAGGGCCGGGCGTGGAGGTCGTCCTCTCGGCTTACGCCGATGACGTGCTCCTCGCGGTAGAGGATCCCGCTGACCTGCGGAGGATGCGTGAGTGCCAGGAGATTTACTCGGCCGCGTCCTCCGCCAGGATCAACTGGGAGAAATGTTCCGGACTCCTGGTGGGTCAGTGGCGGGTGGACTCCCTGCCGGAGGAGCTCAGGCCTTTTGCCTGGAGCACGACCCATCTCCTCTATCTGGGAGTCTACCTTAGCCCCGACGAGGGAGCCTGGCCGGCGAACTGGCAGGAGCTGGAGGCCAAGGTCGCCGCTCGCCTAGGGCGCTGGACAGGACTGCTCCGAGTGCTGTCCTACAGGGTTCGAGCGCTAGTCATAAACCAGCTGGTGGCCGCAATGCTGTGGTACCGGCTGGTCACTTTGACCCCTCCCCCTGCGTTTGTCGCCAAGATACAGAAGAAGCTGGTGGACTTCTTCTGGAACAACAGGAAGCACTGGGTCTCTGCCGCGGTCTTGAGTCTCCCGCTTGAGGAGGGCGGTCAGTCGTTGGTGTGCATCAGCGCCCAGCTCGCGACTTTCCGTCTTCAGACCCTGCAGAGATACCTTTACGTCGAGCCCCCTCCTAGGTGGTGTGCTCTGGCGAGGTATTTCTTCCGCCAGCAGCTCGACCTCAATTATGACACGCAGCTCCTGTTTGTGAACTTGGGGGGTGCCAGGACCGCCCTCCGGGAGCTGCCTGTCTTTTACAGGGAACTCATCAGGGTCTGGAACAAAGTCTCCACCAAGCGCAGCTCTCCGCCGGCTGGCGTGGCGGCCGTCCTGCAGGAACCGCTGCTCGGGAATCCGTACCTCCACGGCCGAGGCTTTATGTGGCGGTCGGAAGAGAGGGCTGTGGCTGGTGAGGTGACCAGGGTCAGGGACCTGCTCGATGGCGGAGGAGCGGGCTGGATGGCGCCAGACACGCTGGCGCGGCGCCTAAATTCTGCCAACGTCCGCCACGCGGCCGATGCCATCGAGTCGCTAAAAACAGCTCTGGGCCCTGACTCCGTTAGGTGCATCGAGGAGGCTCAAGCACGTGGGGAGATCCCGTCCGAACTGACCCCCGTCCGGACGGAATTCCTCATCGGCGCCAAACCCCGGAACCTCCCTCGGGGGCCGGCGCCTCACAACTTGAGCCGCCTCCGGGAAATCCCCTCCGTGCCTTTCAGTTCCGCGCGGAGGGGTTTCCTGTACGGGCTGCTCCTGCACACCCTCAACTTTGCCATCCTCGCCGGCCGTCCGGACACGCCATGGCGTACCATCTTGCCGTCCGGAGGAGGCGGGGGTCCCCGATGGAGGGCACTCTACGCAGGGGTCCTCCCACTATTCATCGGGGACTTGGCCTGGAGGGTGGTGCACGGAGCAGTGCCGTGCAACAAATTTTTAAGCCGGTTCACGGACTCCCATGCCGCCTGCAATTTCTGCGGTCTGGAGGAGTCCGTGTTCCATGTTTTTATTGAATGCACGAGGTTGCAGCCCCTGTTCCACTATTTGAAGGGGCTGCTCCTGAAATTCTGGCTGCACTTCAGTCCCACTCTCCTGATCTTTGGGCACCCTGTGCGGAGGGGAGCGGGTAGGTCCGAAGGCCTCCTCGTAGGACTGCTCCTGGGCACGGCCAAGGGTGCCATCAGCCGGTCCAGGCAGCGGGCGGTCGAGGGGGTCGTTCAACCTGACTGCCTGCCTCTCTTCCGCTCTTACATCCGGTCCAGGGTGTCCTTGGAGATGGAGCACGCGGTGTCCACCGGTACGCTCGCGGCCTTCCGCGAGAGGTGGGCACCGGAGGGACTGGAGTGCATCATCACGCCCGGCAACCAAATTTTAATTTGATTTTACGTTTTAAAGTTAATTTGTTTTAATTGCCGGTGCTTTTAGTGTCCCCTTCCCTTTTATAGGGGGCACTGGGGAAAAATTGTGATTTTAGTGCCCCAAAATAAAACCAAAAAAAGAAAAACACAAAAAAAAAAAAAAAGGGGGGAAAAAAAGGGCCTTGTAAATGTCTGGAGTGTCACCCAGGTCGGGTGGCACTCTTTAATGTTTTATGTTTTCGCAGGTAAACTCAAAAGAGTTTCATGCACCAATGGTGGAGCAGTGGAGGCGTGGCCTAAACAGTTGGAGCTGAGCTGCAGTGAGAGGAACAGCTACAAACCTTAGCTCCTGCCTAGGAAGGCCTGGAGAGCCCTGAGAACAGCCCAGGAAGAGAAGGAAGGAAGGAAGGGGCTTCACCACCAACTTTCACCTGGAGGGAGAGGAGGGAAGCAGAAAACTTTCAACAACTTTTACCATTTCTGCAAAGGGTTGGAGAGAGGGGGAAAGACCAACAACAACATCCAGTGTGGAAGGAAGGAGACTCTACTATTCTACAGGTGGGTGTGGGTGCATTCCCCAATAGACTTTGCTGTATCGGTGGGGGGAGGAAAGAAGACCACTGAGGGCCGGAACATCGCGGGGGGTGTGTGTGTGTGTAAGTGTGTGTGGGGGTCTTGCCTACAGCTAGGCCCCACACACAGTTGAAACACCCCTCCCCCATTGCCTAGCCTGGGATAGCTGGAGCTACCAGGCTGAAGATTTTCTTTAACCACCTATTTAACATCGTTAGGAGTGTGTGCCTGATGGCTCTAGCTACCCCAGGTGAAGACATCTTCTCCCCTCACCCGAAGACCACCCCAAAGACTATTTGTGTTTTGCCATCTGGGGATTGCACCCACCCACAGCTGCGAGGGGAGACCTGCCCTCGCAGCCCCCCTCCCCTTCCCACCCCCCTCTCTCTTTCTCCGTTACCCTCTGTTTCTCCCCTCTCTCTCTGAGGCCCCTTTTCTTCCTAATTTTAAAAAACAAAACCCAATTAAGACAACTGAGCAGAGGGAGCAAGGCCTCTCCCCAATTGTCAACGAGGGGAGAGGTGCCTCGTTAAGGGCTCCTCTGCTCAGTTAATATACGAGGCCATTAAAGACCATTAAGGCCTGTGACTTTGGGGTGGGTGTAGCCCTTAAAGGGACCCCGTGATGGCGACCCCATCCACGCCGGTGGCAGGGCCAGCAAGGACGTATGCGCAGGTGGCAACCGCTTCCACGGCCCCTCCTGCGCCACCCGCTGCCCTGCCACCTTTCAGACTCATTACTAAAAAACACGGGGTCAAGAGCTACACTCACCCCACAATGAGCATCGAAGAGTGCGTGCGGGCGATGGCTGGGGTAGTCGGCCCCTCGGCCATTGTCGCGGCCTCCAAGATGTCTGGGAAGGCTGTTTTCTTCCTGGGGTCGGAGCGGGCGGTGTACCTGGCCCTCGAAAGGGGGCTCACGGTGGGCGGGACGTTCCTGCCGGTGGATCCTCTCGAGGCCACCGCGCAGAGGGTCATCGTGTCGAACGTCCCGCCCTTTGTTCCCGCTGAGCTCCTCCTCCCTCACCTACAACAACTGGGGGAGGTAAGGTCGGGGATCAACCCCATACCGCTCGGCCTCAGGGAGAACAGCCTGCGCCACGTGTTCTCCTTCCGCCGCCAGCTCTTTGTCCGGCTGGCGCGGGAGGACACGACGGAGGGAGATTTTAATGTGGTGCACGAGGGGACTGCCTACCGCGTCTTCTGGACGTCGGACGGCGTGCGGTGCCATGCCTGCAGGGAGGTGGGGCACGTTCGCAAGAACTGCCCCGCCTCCAAGGCCGCCAAACCACCGAAGGCGGCCAAGGCTGGCACCGCCGCCACCCCTCCCCCTAGTTGCGTCCGCGTGCCGGGAGCCGTAGGTGCGCGGGCATCGTCGGAGGCCTTTGTTTTCAGGGCCTCCGGCGGGGGGGAGGGAGAGCGTCCGACCGGAAAGAAGGCGCGGAAGAAGGCAAAACATCTAGAGGCGGGTCCCCTCGGTGCGCCAGATAATTTGACCACCGCGCTCAGCCCAACCCAGTCACCGGCGAGCGCGTGGTGCCCCGAGCCCGTGCCCGAGCCCTTGAATAACACCACAGAGGGGCCCGGGCGCGGGAAAGGAAAGGAAAAGGGGGGGGGCGGAGCAGGAGGCCTCGGCAGACATGGGGGTCTCCCTGCCTCCGCGCACCCCCAGGAACAAAAGGAGGCGCGGCTCCGATGAGGCGGAGGGGGAACAACATCCCTCCGTGGAGGAGTTGGTGCCTGCCGCGTGTCCCGCGTCCCCAACCAGCGCCCCCAAGCAGCGCCGTAGGCGGGAGGAGTCTGTCCCCGGGGAGGGTGAGACAGTTGAGGCTGCCCAGCCTCTGCCTCCCGGGGATGGAGTGGAAGATCTGCCTGTCGTGGGGGGCGTGGGGACCGCGGAGGAATGCGTAGCCGCCGGGCCGGGCGTCCCGGGGACTGAGGCGGGCGAGGCCGAAAAGGCCGAACCTGAGCCCGCCCAGCTATTATCCAACTTCCCCCGGGAGTCGCTCGACCCGGCGGAAAAACAATTTATGGGTTTTAATGACACTGTAGATGCTGGGCCGGGGGGTGGCAGCGGGGAGGGGGAGGAACACCCACCCTCGCCTCTTACTGTGGAGCTGGAGCACTTGGAGAGCCTGGGGATTTCCTATGGCCGGGTCTCTCCTTGTTCTCCGGTTCCTGGGGCGGGGGGGGAACCCCTCCCGCTGTCATTTCCCGACCCAGCACCATTTTTAAAAGAGCCCAGTGGGGACTCCTCTGCCGACGATCCTGGGGGTGGGATCGGGGCAGTGCCAGGGCCGGTTGGAGCGGCCGGTTCATTTGCCGTACCTTGTGCGGTCGATGGGCTGGCTGCTGGCGGCCACCTCCCGGAGGAGGACGGGGACTCGGTGGGGGACGCGGGTGAAGACCTAGAGACCACCGCCAGCGAGGCGGTGGATCTGCTCGCGGCCGCCGCCGAGACCATCCTCATTCCTGCAAAGGAACTCCGGGACTTTTTGGCCCAGAGCCGGGGTCGCTGCAACCAAGCCCGACTGGCCCTGGAAAAATGGTCCGAGCCAGAGCTGATCAAGGCGTCCGTCCGCGCCGCCGTCAAAACCTTGGCCGCGGGCGGGCCCCTGACAAAGGCGCAACACCTTGAGCTGCGCGAGCTCGAGGGACTCCTCGCTGGGCTGCGGAGGGAGCGGAGTTCAACAAAAGACTCCGCTCCCTCCCCCACAATAGGTTAAGGTAGAGGTTGCACTATGCTTTTGCCATGAAGATAACCATAGCCAGCCTCAACATCAACGGCGGCAGAGGGGCACGCCGTAGATTTGACAATTTTTCGCTCCTGCGGGAGGGGAAATATGCGGTGTGCTTCCTGCAAGAAACCCACACCGTTCCGGGAGACGAAGCCACGTGGCTCCTGGAATGGCAAGGAGAGGTCCGCATGAGCCACCTCACCGCCATTTCTAGTGGGGTGGCCATCTTGCTGGGCCCGCATTTTCAGCCGGAGATCTTGGGGGTCGAGGAGCCCGTGCCAGGCCGCTTGCTGCACGTAACGGTTCGCCTGGGGGACGTGCCGCTCCATCTCGTGAACGTGTACGCCCCTCATCCCGGCCCGCAGCAGACGCGCTTCTTTGAAGAGGTGTCCGCTCTTCTTGGCTCCGTCGACGTCGGCGACTGCATTGTCCTCGGGGGGGATTTTAACTGCACCCTCGAGGCGAGGGACCGCTCCGGTGCCCCGCAGTGCATGACGGCGATGGAGAAGTTGAGGGACCTGGTCGGGTCCTTCGACTTGGTGGACGTCTGGCGAAATCTCCACCCCGACTCCAGCGCCTTTACTTGGGTGAGGCCTGGAGTTGGATGGTCTAGAGTCGACCGCCTTTACGTGTCTCGGGCGTACGTTTCCTGCGTCCCGGCGGCCTCCATGCGGCCGGTGCCGTGTTCGGACCACCACCTGGTGTGGGCGGAGCTCGCTTCGCTCCGCGCGGGGACGGGGTCCGCGTACTGGCACTTTAACAACCGGCTGCTGGAGGACGTGCGGTTCCAGGACTCGTTCCGTCGATTCTGGTCCGACTGGAGAAGGAAGCAGGGGGGCTTCCCCTCCTTGAGGCTATGGTGGGACGTGGGCAAGGCTCACGTCCGCGTCTTCTGTCAAGAGTACGCGAGGGGGTCGACCAAGAGGCGAGCGGCCAGAGTCGGGCGCCTAGAAAAAGAGGTGCTCGACCTGGAAGCCCGTCTCGGTCAAGTCGTCCAGGACCCGGCCCTGCGGACGGTGTACGAAGCGAAGAAGGCCGCGCTGAAGGACCTGCAGCTCGTCGGGTCCCGAGGCGCGTTCGTGAGGTCGCGGATCCGGTTCCTGCGGGATCTGGACCGCGGCTCCCCCTTCTTCTACTCGCTGGAAAAAAGGCAGAGTGTCCGTAAGCAGCTCTTGACGCTGCTGGCCGACGACGGCTCTCTCGTCTCGGATCCGGAGGGCGTCAACAACAGGGTCCGTGAATATTACGGGGCTCTGTTCTCTCCGGATCCGTCCAGCGGGGAAGCGCGTAGAGTTTTGTGGGAGGACCTGCCGAAGGTCAGCCCGGAGGGCGCCGAAAATCTGGAAGCTCCGCTAAGCCTGGCGGAGCTGACCGGTGCCCTCGCCCGGCTCTCGGGGGGAAAATCCCCGGGGCTGGACGGGCTGACCGTGGAGTTCCACAGGGCGTTCTGGGACGTCCTGGGGAGCGACTACGCACGGGTCCTGGGGGAAAGTCTGGCGACCGGGGAGATGCCCCTCTCTTGGCGCAGGGCAGTCATCGTCCTGCTGCCTAAGAAGGGCGATCTCCGCCTCCTTAAGAACTGGCGCCCGGTCTGCCTCCTCAGCACGGACTACAAAATCTTCGCCAGGGCGATGTCTGCTCGCCTTGGTGCCGTGCTGGACCACATGATCCACCCCGACCAGTCATACACGGTCCCGGGCCGGACAATCCACGATAACATCCATCTGGTCCGGGACCTCATCCATTGTTCCCAGGAGGCTGGTCTGTCGGTCGCCTTCCTATCCCTCGACCAAGAGAAGGCGTTCGACAGGGTGGATCACGACTATCTGATCGGAACTCTGCACGCTTTCGGGTTCGGGACGCATTTCGTCGCCCGGATCCGACTTTTGTACGCCGCCGCGGAGTGTCTGATTAAGGTTAACGGGTCCTTGACGGCGCCCCTTCGCTTTAGGAGAGGGGTGCGCCAGGGATGCCCCATGTCCGCCCAGTTATACGCCGTTTGCGTGGAGCCTTTCCTGCGCCTCTTGCGGACGAGGTTGACGGGACTGGCTCTGCAAGGGCCGGGCGTGGAGGTCGTCCTCTCGGCTTATGCCGATGACGTGCTCCTCGCGATAGAGGATCCCGCTGACCTGCGGAGGATGCGTGAGTGCCAGGAGATTTACTCGGCCGCGTCCTCCGCCAGGATCAACTGGGAGAAATGTTCCGGACTCCTGGTGGGTCAGTGGCGGGTGGACTCCCTGCCGGAGGAGCTCAGGCCTTTTGCCTGGAGCACGACCCATCTCCTCTATCTGGGAGTCTACCTTAGCCCCGACGAGGGAGCCTGGCCGGCGAACTGGCAGGAGCTAGAGGCCAAGGTCGCCGCTCGCCTAGGGCGCTGGACAGGACTGCTCCGAGTGCTGTCCTACAGGGGTCGAGCGCTAGTCATAAACCAGCTGGTGGCCGCAATGTTGTGGTACCGGCTGGTCACTTTGACCCCTCCCCCTGCGTTTGTCGCCAAGATACAGAAGAAGCTGGTGGACTTCTTCTGGAACAACAGGAAACACTGGGTCTCTGCTGCGGTCTTGAGTCTCCCGCTTGAGGAGGGCGGTCAGTCCTTGGTGTGCGTCAGCGCCCAGCTCGCGACTTTCCGTCTTCAGACCCTGCAGAGATACCTTTACGTCGAGCCCCCTCCTAGGTGGTGCGCTCCGGCGACGTATTTCTTCCGCCAGCAGCGCAACCTCAACTACGACACGCAGCTCCTGTTTGTGAACTTGGGGGGTGTCAGGACCGCCCTCCGGGAGCTGCCTGTCTTTTACAGGGACCTCATTAGGGTCTGGAATAAAGTCTCCACCAAGCGCAGCTCTCCGCCAGCTGGAGTGGCGGCCGTCCTGCAGGAGCCGCTGCTCGGGAATCCGTACCTCCAGGACCGAGGTTTTATGTGGCGGTCGGAAGAGAGGGCTGTGGCTGGTGAGGTGACCAGGGTCAGGGACCTGTTCGATGGCGGAGGAGCGGGCTGGATGGCGCCAGACACACTGGCGCGGCGCCTAAATTCTGCCAACGTCCGCCACGCGGCCGATGCCATCGAGTCGCTAAAAACAGCTCTGGGCCCTGACTCCGTTAGGTGCATCGAGGAGGCTCAAGCACGTGGGGAGATCCCGTCCGAACTGACCCCCGTCCGGACGGAATTCCTCATTGGCGCCAAACCCCGGAACCTCCCTCGGGGGCCGGCGCCTCACAACTTGAGCCGCCTCGGGGAAATCCCCTCCGTGCCCTTCAGTTCCGCGTGGAGGGGTTTCCTGTACGGGCTGCTCCTGCACACTCTCAACTTTGCCATCCTCGCCTGCCGTCCGGACACGCCATGGCGTACAATCCTGCCGTCCGGAGAAGGCGGGGGTCCCCGATGGAGGGCACGCTACGCAGGGGTCCTCCCACTATTTGTCGGGGACTTGGCCTGGAGGGTGGTGCACGGAGCAGTGCCGTGCAATAAATTTTTAAGCCGGTTCACAGACTCCCAGGCCGCCTGCAATTTCTGCGGTCTGGAGGAGTCCGTGTTCCATGTTTTTATTGAATGCACGAGGTTGCAGCCCCTGTTCCATTATATGAAGGGGCTGCTCCTGAAATTCTGGCTGCACTTCAGTCCCACTCTCCTGATCTTTGGGCACCCTGTGCGGAGGGGAGCGGGTAGGTCCGAAGGCCTCCTCGTAGGACTGCTCCTGGGCACGGCCAAGGGTGCCATCAGCCGGTCCAGGCAGCGGGCGGTCGAGGGGGTCGTTCAACCTGACTGCCTGCCTCTCTTCCGCTCTTACATCCGGTCCAGGGTGTCCTTGGAGATAGAGCACGCGGTGTCCACCGGTACGCTCGCGGCCTTCCGCGAGAGGTGGGCACCGGAGGGACTGGAGTGCATCATCACGCCCGGCAACCAAATTTTAATTTGATTTTACGTTTTAAAGTTTAATTTGTTTTAATTGCCGGTGCTTTTAGTGTCCCCCTCCCCTTTTATATGGGGCTCTGAAAAAAGGAAAATTTGATTTTAGTGCCCAAAAAAAAACCCAAAGAAAGGAAAAAAAGAGGGCCTTGTAAATGTCTGGTGTGTCATCCAGGGCGGGTGGCACCGATTAATGTTTTTGTTTTGCAGGTAAACTCCAAAAAGAGTTTCATGCACAAGGACCTCCGTGCCTTTCAGTTCCGCGCGGAGGGGTTTCCTGTACGGGCTGCTCCTGCACACTCTCAACTTTGCCATCCTCGCCGGCCGTCCGGACACGCCATGGTGTACCATCTTGCCGTCCGGAGGAGGCGGGGGTCCACGATGGAGGGCACTCTATGAGGGAGTCCTCCCACTATTCATCGGGGACTTGGCCTGGAGGGTGGTGCACGGAGCAGTGCCATGCAACAAATTTTTAAGCCGGTTCACGGACTCCCAGGCCGCCTGCAATTTCTGCGGTCTGGAGGAGTCTGTGTTCCATGTTTTTATTGAGTGCACGAGGTTGCAGCCCCTGTTTCATTATTTAAAGGGGCTGCTCCTGAAATTCTGGCTGCACTTCAGTCCCACTCTCCTGATCTTTGGGCACCCTGTGCGGAGGGGAGCGGGTAGGTCCGAGGGCCTCCTCGTAGGACTGCTCCTGGGCACGGCCAAGGGTGCCATCAGCCGGTCCAGGCAGCGGGCGGTCGAGGAGGTCGTTCAACCTGACTGCCTGCCTCTCTTCCGCTCTTACATCCGGTCCAGGGTGTCCTTGGAGATGGAGCACGCGGTGTCCACCGGTACGCTCGCGGCCTTCCGCGAGAGGTGGGCACCGGAGGGACTGGAGTGCATCATCACGCCCGGCAACCAAATTTCAATTTGATTTTACGTTTTAAAGTTTAATTTGTTTTAATTGCCGGTGCTTTTAGTGTCCCCCTCCCCTTTTATAGGGGGCACTGGAGGAAAAAATGTGATTTTAGTGCCCAAAAAAAAAAACCAAAAAAAGACAAACACAATAAAAACCCCACAAAAAATAAGGGGCCTTGTAAATGTCTAGTGTGTCATCCAGGTCGGGTGGCACCGATTAATGTTTTATGTTTTTCAGATAAACTCCAAAAAGAGTTTCATGCACAAGGATCCAAAAAGAGTTTCATGCACAAGGACCAAATTTTAATTTGATTTTACGTTTTAAAGTTTAATTTGTTTTAATTGCCGGTGCTTTTAGTGTCCCCCTCCCCTTTTATAGGGGGCACTGGAAGGAAAAAAAAAATGTGATATTAGTGCCCAAAAAAAAAACCCCCACAAAAAAGGAAAAAAAAAACGAAAAAAAAGGAAAAAAAAAGGGCCTTGTAAATGTCTGGTGTGTCATCCAGGTCGGGGGGCACGGATTAATGTTTATGTTTTACAGGTAAACTCCAAAAGAGTTTCATGCACAAGGACCCCAGGTCCCTCTGCACCGCAGCATGTTGTAATTTCTCCCCATTCAAATAATATTCCCTTTTACTGTTTTTTTCCCCAAGGTGGATGACCTCACACTTTCCGACATTGTATTCCATCTGCCAAACCTTAGCCCATTCGTTTAACCTATCCAAATCTCCTTGCAGCCTCTGAGTCCTCTACACAACCTGCTTTCCCACTAATCTTAGTGTCATCTGCAAATTTTGTTGCACTACACTCTGTCCCCTCCTCTAGATCATCTATGTATATTGTAAACAGTTGTGGTCCCAGCACCGATCCCTGTGGCACACCACTAACCACTGATTTCCAACTGGAAAAGGACCCATTTATCCCGACTCTCTGCTTTCTGTTCGCCAGCCAATTCTCTATCCATGCTAATACATTTCCTCTGACTCCGCGTACCTTTATCTTCTGCAGTAACCTTTTGTGTGGCACCTTATCGAATGCCTTTTGGAAATCTAAATACACCACATCCATCGGTACACCTCTATCCACCATGCTCGTTATATCCTCAAAGAATTCCAGTAAGTTAGTTAAACATGATTTCCCTTTCATGAATCCATGCTGCGTCTGCTTGATTGCACTATTCCTATCCAGATGTCCCGCTATTTCTTCCTTAATGATAGTTTCAAACATTTTCCCCATGACAGATGTTAAACTAACCGGCCTATAGTTACCTGCCTTTTGCCTGCCCCCTTTTTTAAACAGAGGCATTGCATTAGCTGCTCTCCAATCCGCTGGTACCTCTCCAGAGTCCAGAGAATTTTGGTAGATTATAACAATTGCAAAAGGACCCATTTATCCCTACTCTCTGCTTTCTGTTCACCAGCCAATTCTCTATCCATGCTAATACATCGCTAATAACAGTCAATCGCAATTCTTTGTCAAGCTTTGTGTGCGTCATGCTGATAATTGGCCCTTTCCAGAAATATTTGTAGCCTGAAAGAGTGTAACTGGAGAATGCTTCAGTGCAAATCAGAGAAGAACTATCTCTTCAAATTTGAGGGTGGAACTTCTTTTAAAGGAGTTTGTGCACATTTTCCATTGGGATTAGTGCCACATGGTGTCTTGATTAACATACTTAACAGTATTTTCTTTGTTTTGTATTTTAGGCTGTTTGCCAGGTTTTCTTGTACATATGAAGAAATCGTTGTCATCTTACGAGGATGCCATAAACAGGCTACAGCCATTGTCCTTCTGGGTGTCATTGGAGCAGAATTTGGTGCTGAGATTGAACCTCCAAAGCTGCCAACCAGAACTCGTAGCACCAATCAGGTCCCAGAGGGCTTCGGACTGACCAGTGGGGGCTCCAATTATTCCCTGGCTAGACACACTTGTAAGTATTCAGGTTTCATAAGATTCCTTTCGTGTTAGGAGTTGCAAATTTAAAATCACTGGTATAGCTGGCCCAAAATCTGATTTTTTTTTTAAGCAACTGCTTTTCAAGTTTTACAGATCATGTCATTATATTACTACTCTCCTGTTGCTGCAAACTGTTTTGGGTTCGTATCAATGCAAAATTGGTAGTATAACTCGGGCATCTGCTTGTATTGCTTATTCATTAGAGGTCCAGCATGCTGCAAAACCACATTTAAAAAAAAAAAATAGCATGCATTTAAATAGCACCTCATCACATCTCTTGAGATGTGCCAAAATGTTTCACACATATTACTTTGAACTGTAATCACTGTTGCCATGCAGATGAACATGGCAGCCATTTTGTGCACAAATTCCTACAAACAGCAATGATGAAATAAATGATTTGATTTTGATGGTGCTGGATATGAGAGATATGATGGCTAGGACATTGAGAATAGTGCCATGGGATCTTCAACATCCACCTGAAAAGGCATACAGGTGCTCCGGTTAGTGTTTTATTGGAAGAATGGCACCTGTATTTCCTACAATATGAGTAGAAGTCTTGGAGTGAGGCTTGAACCTACAACTTCTGACTCATAGGTGAGAGCACTACCAATTCAGCCAAGCTGACACTTAGACCAATGGAATTTTCAATTCATGCCTGGACACTATAAATCTTGTTTTGATTAATTTCAGTGTTAGGATAGAGAACATATTCCAACCATGCTCTCTAACATGTGTCTCGGTGCTTTTTCCAGTCACACTGATGTTTGAAATCTTTTCCACAGAGAGAACAAACATTTCTCCTTCCACATTCAAAGGCCGATGATATTCAGGTCCTGATGAATGGAGTGACTGTCAGGTCTGGATGTGATGTTTGGTTTGAGTTTGCGGTCTGTAAATGCTGCCCCTCTCACAGCCTGTAACAGAAGTTTACAAAAGCCATCACTGAGAGTCCAGGATAGAAATTCACAACATTCTCTCCTCCTGGTTCCTGCTCAAGGGGGGCGCGCATGCGCCCGATGCACTCTGAGCGCCTCAAGATGGCGGCCGTTAACCCGGGCCTGTCACCGGGAGAAAGCCCCACAGCTGCCGCCCAGCTCGGAACAAACGCCGCCTGCGCATGCTCAGCTCACACTGCCAGAGTGATTGGCGGCAGCTCCGGACCAATAGGATGAGCGGGGCGGGAGGACCGAGCGGGCGGTTGGTCATCCAACCAATTGGTGTGAGCGAGGGGCGGGGCTGAGTCCGGATCTTCCTCACTGAGCATGCGCGGGCGGAGGAGACAGACTTCGGTGGAAAAGATGGTTCCGGAAGGCGGTAGGAGATTGTGGGTGCTGGCGAGGAATTGGACCCGCGACTGGGCTGGAATTTTTTTATAAACACCCGGTGTAGGCCTCAGGTACAGAATAAGTGCCCACAGGCCCCGTGTTTGCACCGCCGTGACAGGCCCGGGTAATCGGGGTCACTGGCCGCCATCTTGGACAGGGGATCAGAGCGCATGCGCGGCCATCTTGGTCAGGACTCGAGAGTGGGCGGGGCTTTGGGTCTCTGTTCCCAACCGGGCCCCAGTGCCCGGGAGATGGAGCATCCTGGGCAATGGGTTTTTAATCACCGTCACCCATGTTTGCGGCCTAGAGGAGTCCACGGGCCATGTATATATTCAGTGGGAGAGGTTGCAGCCCTGCACAATTCTTGGTTACACTTTAGCCCCTCTCTCTTAATCTTTCGCCACCCGGTGGGGTTGGGGGGTGGTAGGATCTTCTCCTGGACCTGCTCTTGGGCCTGGCTAAAACAGCAATTTGTAGGTCCAGGATGAGTGGAGGTCACTCTGTCTCCCTGTCTCTCTTCCATGGTCAAGAAAGGAGGGAGAGAGAAAACGGGGAACTACAGGCCAGTTAGACTGACATCAGTCCTTGGGAAAATGCTGGAATCTATTACTAAAGAAGTGGTAACAGGGCACTTAGAAAATCATGGTATGGTTAGGCAGAGTAAACAAGGTTTTATGAAAGGGAAATCGTGTTCAAAAAATTTATTAGAGTTTTTTGAGGATGTAAATAGTAGAGTGGATGAAGGGGAACAAGTGAATATAATACTTTTGAATTTCCAAAAGGCATTTGCTATGATGCCACATAAAAGATTGCTATGTAAGGTAAGAACTCATGGAGTTGGAAGTAGTATATTAGCATTAATAGAGGATTGGTTAACGGACAAAAAACAGAATCGGGATAAATGGGCCATTTTTCGGTTGGCAGGCTGTAACTAGTGAGGTGCTAGTGCTTTGGCCTCAGCTATTTACAATCTATATTAATGACTTTGATGAAGGGACCAAGTGTAATATATCCCAGTTTGCTGATGATACAAAGCTAGGTGAGAAAGTACGCTGTGAGGAGACACAAAGAGCCTGCAAAGGGATATAGACAGTTTAAATGAGTGGCCAATAAGGTGGTAGATGGAGTAGAATGTGGGGAAATGTGAGATTATTCACTTTGGTAGAATGAATAGAAAAAAATATTAAATGGTGTAAAACTATTAATGTGGGTACTTCAGGTGTCCTCGCAAGCAATTTAGGAAGGCATGTTGGCATTTATTGCAAGGTGGTTGGAGTGCAAAACTAAAGGAGTCTTGCTATTATTGTACAACATCATCATTATAGGCAGTCCTTCAAACTCGAGGAAGACTTGCTTCCACTCTCAAAGTGAGTACCCAGGTGACTGTACAGTTCAATACAGGAATTACAGTCTCTGTCATAGGTGGGACAGACAGTCGCTGAAGGAAAGGGTGGGTGGGGAGTCTGGTTTGCCGCATGCTCCTTCCGCCGTCTGCGCCTGGTTTCTGCACGCTCTCGGCGACGAGACTCGAGGTGCTCAGCACTCCCCTCCCCCCCCCCCCCCCCCCCCCCGGGATGCTCTTCCTCCACTTAGGGCGGTCTTGGGCCAGGGATTCCCAGATGCTGGTGGGGATGTTGCACTTTATCAAGGAGTCTTCGAGGGTGACCTTGAAACATTTCCTCTGCCCACGTGGGGCTCGCCTGCCATGTAGGAGTTTGGAGTAGAGCGTTTTCTTCGGGGCCTTGCTGAGACCACATCTGGAGTACTGTGCACAGTTGTGGTCCCCTTATCTGAGGGAGGATATACTTGCCTTAGAGGGAGTACAATGAAGGTTCACCCAGATTGATTCCTGGGATGGGGTGATTGTCCTATGAGAAGAGATTGAATAGTCTCGGCCTGTAATCTCTAGAGTTTAGAAGAATGAGAAATGATTTCATTGAAACATATAAGATTCTGATGGGGATTGACGGTGGATGCTGAGAGGTTGTTTCTCCTTGCTGGAGAACCTAGAACTAGGGGGCATAGCCTCAGGATAAGGGGATGGCCATATAAGACTGTGATGGGAAGGAATTTCTTCACTGAGGGTTGTGAATCTTTGGAATTCTCTACCCCAAAGGACTGTGGCTGCTGAGTTATTGAGTATATTCAAGGCTGAGATAGATAGATTTTTGGACTCTGGGAAATCAAGGGATATAGAGATAGGGTGGGAAAGTGGAGTTAAGGTTGAAGATCAGCCATGATCTCATTGAATAGCAGAGCAGGCTCGAGGGGTTGAATGGCCGATTCCTGCGCCTAATTCTTGTCGCCTTTTGTCTTGCCAGTGCCCGGATGGCTCTGGAGAGGGAGCATGCGGTGTCCACTGGTTCGCTTGGTGCCTTCCGTGATCGGTGGCACCTCAGGGTACGGAGTGTCTCATAGACACTGGGAACAACATTCTGCTTTAGTTGTGAAGATTCCCTTTGCTTTTGTTTATTTTGGCTTCTTTTAATTTGATTGGATCACATGTTTGTGGGAAGAAAAGAGGAAAAAATATTCCATAGAAGCTAGAATTGTCTGTTTTGAATTTCTATCCTGGACTTAATAGTGATGACTTTTGTAAACTCTTTTACAGGGTATTAGAAGGGGAGGATTTACAGACGGGAAACTCAAACCCAACATCACATCAAGATCTGACAGAGTCACTCCATTCATCAGGACCTGAATATCACCGGCATTTGAATGTGGAAGGAGAAATGTTTGTCTGTTCTGTCTGTGGGGAAAGATTTCAAACATCAGTGTGACTGGAAAAGCACCGAGACACACACACCCGAGTGAGAGTGTTCCAGTGCACTGACTGTGGAAAGAGCTTTAACCAGTTACACAGCCTGAAAAAAACATCACACCATTCACAGCGGGGAGAAATCGTACACTTTTCTGAAAGTTGTAACTTCCCGTCCCACACACTCCCTTCTCCCTGTACTGAAATCAAAATCCATCGCCCCATCTCTTCTCCCAGTTTTCTTCCCTGACTTGGGCTGGGTTCAGTTCTACACTCACTGGTTCCTCCCCTCCCCTCCCCTGAAGGTGCTGACTCTGGTTGGTTCAGTTCTACACTCACTGGTTCCCCTCCCCTCCCCGAAGGTGCTGATTCTGGCTGGGTTCAGTTCTACACTCAATGGTTCCCCTCCCTTAAAGGTACTGACTCTGGTTAGATGGAATACAATGTCGGAAAGTGTGAGGTCATCCACCTTGGGGGAAAAAAAACAGTAAAAGGGAATATTATTTGAATAGGGAGAAATTACAACATGCTGCGGTGCAGAGGGACCTGTGGGTCCTTGTGCATGAATCCCAAAAAGTTAGTTTGCAGGTGCAACAGGTAATCGGGAAGGCGAATGGAATGTTGGCCTTCATTGCGAGAGGGATGGAGTACAAAAGCAGGGAGGTCCTTCTGCAACTGTATAGGGTATTGGTGAGGCCGCACCTGGAGTACTGCGTGCAGTTTTGGTCACCTTACTTAAGGAAAGATATACTAGCTTTGGAGGGGGTACAGAGACGATTCACTCGGCTGATTCCGGAGATGAGGGGGTTACCTTATGATGATAGATTGAGTAGACTGGGTCTTTACTCGTTGGAGTGCAGAAGGATGAGGGGTGATCTTATAGAAACATTTAAAATAATGAAAGGGATAGACAAGATAGAGGCAGAGAGGTTGTTTCCACTGGTAGGGGAGACTAGAACCAGGGGGCACAGCCTCAAAATACGGGGGAGCCAATTTAAAACCGAGTTGAGAAGGAATTTCTTCTCCCAGAGGGTTGTGAATCTGTGGAATTCTCTGCCCAAGGAAGCAGTTGAGGCTAGCTCATTGAATGTATTCAAGTCACAGATAGATAGATTTTTAACCAATAAGGGAATTAAGGGTTATGGGGAGTGGGCGGGTAAGTGGAGCTGAGTCCACGGCCAGATCAGCCATGATCTTGTTGAATGGCGGAGCAGGCTCGAGGGGCTAGATGGCCTACTCCTGTTCCTAATTCTTATGTTATGTTCTTATGGTTGGGTTCAGTTCTACATTCATTGGTTCTACTCTCCTCCCTTCCCCTGAAGTTGCTGACTCTGGCTCTACTACTCTTTCTAATACTCTGTCCTTTGTTACAAGCTTTCCCTCTGTAATTTTGGTGAGTGGCTCCCCTCTACTAGTCCCCAATTTGCATTTGTTTGCAGACTCTCCCTGACTCACTCCTTGTCCTGGAGTTTGCCGTGGGGCTGCTTTGTTGAACTTCGGGCCAGAACGAAACAGGAGAAACCGGGAACCGGTGGGTGAGGGATGGATAATGTTAGATACAGCGTAAAGCTCCCTCTACACATCCCCATCAAACACTCGCAGGGCAGGTACAGCACGGGTTAGAGACTGAGTAAAGATCCCTCTGTGTATGATAAGGAGACTGATTCCGTAATTATTTACACAAGGGATCTCCATTATCCACATTCTTTATCCATCAGAATTTTCACAGTGTAAAACCTTGCAAGAAACATACTTTTATTTCAGTGCACTGCAACATTATGTGTGTCTCGGTGCTTTTCTAGTCACACTGAAATCTTTTCGCACATACAGAACAGGCAAATATTTCTCCTTCCAAATTCAAAGGCCGATGATATTCAGGTCCTGATTAACCAAGTGACTCTGTCAGATCTTGTTGTGATGTTTGGTTTGAGTTTCCCATCTGCAAATCCTCCCCTTCTAACACGCTGTAAAACGAGTTCATAAAAGTCATCATTGTAAGTACAGGATAGAAATTCAGAACAGACAATTCTAGTTTCTATGGAACATTCTTTCCTCTATTGTTCCCCCGAAGTTGTAAATCCCCGTCCCACACACTCTCCCTTCTCCCTGTGCTGAAATTCAAACCCATCTCACCATCAGCAACATTTCTGTCCTCCACTCCCAGTTTTCTCCCTCCCTCTGCTCTAGTTGGGTTCAGTTCTACACCCGCTGCGTGCAGAGTGAGAATAAAATCAATGAGTCAATGATTTTCTCTCCAGGTCACTGGGACCCTGAAACCCCGCCCACTCTTCATTCTGTACCAAGATGGCCATGCATGCACCATGCTGCACGTGGGACCGTTCTGTCTTTCCTCCACCAAGATGGCGGCCTGTATCGTAGTACAGAACAAAGAGTGGGCGGGGCTTCAGGGTCCCAATGACCTGGAGAGAAAATCACCAAGAAAAAGCCTTACAGCCGCTGTCCGGTGGAACACAGACCGGGCTGCGGGATCACGTCTGGGCCTGAGGCCGTTCTCCAGCTTTATAACCCGTATGGCGCAGCCTACCCACGGTTTATTAATCTCCCGCCCACCCGCAGTATTTTGCTTTTGTTGTATTGCCTGTGTTGCTCACAGAACCGAACCTGGAAACACAAAAGCGAGCAATTCCGGGCCGTTGTGTATTGGGGTGGGCGCTGGATACGGAAGTCAGTCCCTGGCCACCTGTGTGGCTCTGTTTGCTGCATCAGTTTGAGCTGGAGCTGGAGTGGGGATGGAGGAGAAGCTGCTGGGTTTAACCACCAGTACTTCTGAGCCCAGTCAAACCAACAATTTCCCATGTAGGACTGTTAATGGAGGTGGATTCTGGGGGAGATTAGTTTGTTAAACAGACACTGGCCGCACAATGTAAGATTATGGTTTTATCAACAAGTATATCTGAAGAGGCCTTTAGCCCATTTTACATACACATTTTTTTTAAATTCCTTCCGGGATGTGGGCGTTGCTGGCAAGCATTTATTGCCCATCACTAATTGCCCTTGAGAAGGTGGTGGTGAGCCGCCAACTTGAACTGCTGCAGTCGGTGTGGTGAAGGTACTCCCACAGTGCTGTTAGGGAGGGAGTTCCAGCATTTTGACTCCGTGACGATGAAGGAATGGCGATTATATGTCCAAGTCAGGATGGTGTGTGATTTGGAGGGGAACTTGGAGATGATGGTGCTCCCATACAACAGCTGCCCTTGTCCTTCTGGGTGGTGGAGGTTGCGTGTTTTGTAGATTCTGTCAAAGTTCTGGTCCTGTTGCAGATATATAAAGTCCCCTCCCACTCCAACTTCCCTCTCTCTCTCTCTCTCTCTCTCTCTCTCTCCTCCCATAGAGGCCAGAGTCTGGTGTCGGCCCAGCTGGCAGATTCCCTTCCCTGAAGGACATTATTGAACTTGTTCGGTTTTTACGACAATCTCGCAGCTTTCATGGTCACTTTTGTCTAGTGCCGGCCCCACAAATGACCAGATTAATTTAGACTCAATTTCACAACCTCTCTCTTTTTTTTGTGGGTTTTCTCTCACTTTCCCTTTTTCCTGTTTTAAATTCATTTTGCAGGGTATTAGCAGACGGGAAGCTCAAACCAAACATCACATCAAGATCTGACAGTCATTCGATTCATCATTACCTGAATATCATCAGCCTCTGAATATGGAAGCAAAAAGCACCGTTCACAGTGGGGAGAAACCGTACACGTGTTCTGTGTGTGGCCGAGGCTTCAGCCAATCATCTGGCCTGTCGAGACACAAGCGCAGTCACACTGGGGAACGGCTGTTTATCTGTTTTGAGTGTGGGAAGGGTTTCACTAATTCATCCCACCTACTGAGACACCAGCACGTTCACACAGGGGAGAGTCTGTACACCTGTCCTGTGTGTGAGAAGGGATTCACTCAGTCATCCCACCTACTGAGACACCAGCATGTTCACACTGATAACAGACCTTTTAAATGTTCCGACTGTGAGAAGAGCTTTAAAAGCAAAAAAGACCTGCTAAAACACCAGCGAGTTCACACTGGGGAGAGGCCATTCACCTGCTCAGTGTGTGGGAAGGGATTCACTCAGTCATCCACCCTGCTGAATCACCAGCGAGTTCACAGTAACGAGAGACCTTTTAAATGCCCGGACTGTGGGAATTGCTATAAAAGTTCTGGGGAACTGACAAGCCATCAACGTGTTCACACTGACGAGAGACCCTTCAGGTGCTCTCACTGCGGGACTGGGTTCAGACGAACATCCGAACTCATTGCACACCAGCGCACTCACACTGGGGAGAAGCCGTTCATCTGCTCCGTGTGTGAAAAGGGATTCACTCAGTCATCCGACCTTCGGATACACCAGCGAGTTCACACTGGGGAGAGGCCGTTCACCTGCTCTGAATGTGGGAGGGGATTCACTCAGTCATCCGATCTTCGGATACACCAGCGAGTTCACACCGGGGAGAGGCCATTCACCTGCTCCGAGTGTGGGAAGGGATTCACTCGTTCATCCCACCTGCTCACACACCAGCATGTTCACACTGATGAGAGACCTTTTAATTGTTCTGACTGTGAGAAGCTATTTAAAAGCAAAAAGCATCTGCTGAGACACCAACGAGTTCACACTGGGGAGAGGCCATTCACCTGCTCCGTGTGTGGGAAAGGATTCACGCAGTCATCCACCCTGCTGAATCACCAGCGTGTTCACAGCGACGAGAGACCTTTTAAATGCCTGGACTGTGGGAAGTGCTATAAAAGTTCTGGCGAACTGACAGGCCATCAACGTGTTCACACTGACGAGAGACCATTCAGATGCTCTCACTGCGGGAATGGGTTCAGACGAACATCTGAACTCACTGTACACCAGCGCACTCACACTGAGGAAAGGTCATTCACCTGCTCTGAGTGTGGGAAGGGATTCACTCAGTCATCCGACCTTCTGATACACCAGCGAGTTCATACTGGGGAGAGGCCATTCACCTGTTCCGTTTGTGGGAAGGGATTTACTCATTTATCCTATCTGCTGACACACCAGCGAGTTCACATGTGATTGCAGGGGTCAGATTCTGCTGTAATTGTTGCTGTTAATCACATCCAGGACGGAACCATGTTCGTTCTTACAGTTAGGGTTTGTTTCTGCTGATGTCGACTCCTATAACTGGGCTGGAGTTTAATGTTCTGATTAAATGTGAAATAAATCAGCTTTGTTTTAAACACATTACTGTAGATTTTAGTCTTTCCCACCTGAATGTTTAGCATGACCTGCCTGGAGCTCAAAGGATAATCTGGAGGGAGGATCGTACGGCAGGAACAGAACTTCAGCCTGGACACAGTCCTTCAGGGCCACATTGAGAGGGACAAACGGCACTTTGGTCTTTTTCGTCTCTTCACTGACAGCAAAGTCGCCATGCGGGTTAATCCTGAGGTGTGTAAGAAATGTGTCCCAGCCACGCTCTTCCGTGCCTAGGAGCTCTGAACCACGGAACAGAAGGCTCCTTTACAAATGAACCCCAGTGCTTTGTTTGCTTTTTTCATGGCCGTATTAAACCGCGTCGCTATTTTTAGTGATTTGTGTATCTGTACCCCCAGATCCCTTTGCTCCTCTATCCCATTTGACTCTTATTTTCCAAGCAATGTCTGGCCTCCTTCTTATTCTTAAGAAAACACACCACCTCACACTGATCTATACTGAAA
The DNA here is from genome assembly GCF_044704955.1 of Pristiophorus japonicus. NCBI lineage: Eukaryota > Metazoa > Chordata > Chondrichthyes > Pristiophoridae > Pristiophorus > Pristiophorus japonicus. Next base: position 50,682,944 of record NC_091978.1, read on the forward strand.
TTCATTTGATTATTACACGCCCATTCTGCAAGTTTATTAATGTCTTGTTGCATTTTGTCAAAGTTTTCCTCAGTATTAACTCTACCTCCCAATTTTGTTTCAGTGATAAATTTTGAAATTGTACTTCCGATTCCCAAGTTGAAATTGTTTATGTAAATGGTGAACAACAGTGGTCCCAGCACCAATCCCTGTGGAACACCACTTCCAACTTTTTACCAATCTGAGTAGCTACTCCTAACCGTTACTCTTTATTTTCTGTTTTGTAACCAGTTTGCTATCCATAACCGTGTGTAAGATCGACAAGATGACCAAGGTCAGGCTATGTGGGGTGAAGGGCCAGGCAGCAGAATGGATTGAAAGATTGCAACAAATCAGAAATCAGAGGATTGGAGTTAAGGGAGTTTTGATGCCTTACTAGAGGTGTTTCTGACCTCTTTCCAGCTTATTAAAGCCATTAGCAGCTGGTAGGACACACAAAAAAATGAGGCCACGTAAGTTTCTGTCAGAATAACGGGCCTGAACTTGAGGCCTGAGATGTGAGTTATTAACGGAAAAGTGGCGGCCAGCGTACTTCGCACCATGGCTGACGACCCAGATTTCTGTATAATTTACTGATTCATTTTGTTTATTCCCCAATCTCAAGCATCTGGTGGATAATCATGTTGGCCGGAAGCAATGTCCTAGGGGGAGTGTTTGCTAGTGCTGTTGGGGAGGGGTTAAACTAATATGGCAGGGCGATGGGAACCTATGCAGGGAGACAGAGGAAGTAGAATGGGGGCAGAAGCAAAAGATAGAAAGAAGAAAAGTAAAAGTGGAGGGCAGAGAAACCCAAAGCAAAAAGGGCCACATTACAGCAAAATTCTAAAGGGGCAAAGTGTGTTAAAAAGACAAGCCTGAAGGCTCTGTGCCTCAATGCGAGGAGTATTTGTAATAAGGTGGACGAATTAACTGCAAGTAACGAATATGATACAATTGGCATCACGGAGACATGGCATCAGGGTGACCAAGGTTGGCAACTCAACATTCAGGAAGGATAGACAGGAAAAGGAGGCGGGGTGGCGTTGCTGGTTCAAGAGGAAATTAACGCAATAGTAAGAAAGAACATTAGCTTGGATAATGGGGAATTGGTATGGGTGCAGCTATGGAATACCAAAGGGCAGAAAATGCTAGTTGGAGTTGTGCACAGGCCACCAAACAGTAGTAGTGGGGTTGGGGACAGCATCAAACAAGAAATTAGGGATGCATGCAATAAAGTTACAGCAGTTATCATGGGCGACTTTAATCTACATATTGATTGGGCTAACCAAACTGGTAGCAATGCGGTGGAGGAGGATTTCCTGGAGTGTATTAGGGATGGTTTTCTAAACTAGTATGTCAAGGAACCAACTCGAGGGCTGGCCATCGTAGACTGGTGTGTAATGAGAAAGGACTAATTCAGCAATCTTGTTGTGCGAGGCCCCTTGGGGAAGAGTGACCATAATATGATAGAATTCTTTATTAAGATGGCGAGTGACACAGTTAATTCAGAGATGAGGGTCCTGAACTTAAGGAAAGGTAATTTCGATGGTATGAGATGTGAATTGGCTAGAATAGACTGGCGAATGATACTTGAAGGGTTGATGGTGGATAAGTAATGGCAAACATTTAAAGATCACATGGATGCACTTCAACAATTGTACATCCCTGTCTGGAGTAAAAATAAAACGGGGAAGGTGGCTCAACCGTGGCTAACAAGGGAAATTAAGGATAGTGTTAAATCCAAGGAAGAGGCATATAAATTGGCCAGAAAAAGCAGCAAACCTGAGGACTGGGAGAATTTTATAATACAGCAGAGGAGGACAAAGGGTTTAATTAGGAGGGGGGAAATAAGAGTATGAGAGGAAGCTTGTTGGGAACATAAAAACTGACTGCAAAAGCTTCTATAAATATGTGAAGAGAAAAAGATTAGTGAAGACAAACACAGGATCCTTGCAGTCAGAATCAGCTGAATTTAAAATGGGGCACAAAGAAATTGCAGACCAATTGAACAACTACTTTGGTTCTGTCTTCACGAAGGAAGACACAAATAACCTTTTGTAAATACTAGGGGACCGAGGGTCGAGTGAGAAGGAGGAACTGAAGCAAATCCTTATTGGGCGGGAAATTGTGTTAGTGAAATTGATGGGATTGAAGGCCGATAAATCCCCGGGGCCTGATAGTCTGTATCCCAGAGTACTTAAGGAAGTGGCCCTAGAAATAGTGATCATTTTCCAACAGTCTATTGACTCTGGATCAGTTCCTATGGACTGGAGGGTAGCTAATGTAACACCATTTTTTAAAAAAGGAGGGAGAGAGAAAACGGGGAATTATAGACAGGTTAGCTTGACATCAGTAGTGGGGAAAATGTTGGAATCAATTATTAAAGATGAAATCGCACATTTGGAAAGCAGTGACAGGATCGGTCCAAGTCAGCATGGATTTATGAAAGGGAAATCATGCTTGACAAATCTTCTCGAATTTTTTGAGAATGTAACTAGTAGAGTTGACAAGAGAGAACCAATGGATGTGGTGTATTTGGACTTTGAAAAGGCTTTTGACAAGGTCCCACATAAGAGATTGATGTGCAAAATTAAAGCACATGGTATTGGGGGTAATGTACTGACATGGATAGAGAACTGGTTGGCAGACAGGAAGCAGAGAGTTGGGATAAATGGATCCTTTTCAGAATGGCAGGCAGTGACTCGGGTGCCACAGGGCTCAGTGCTGGGACCCCAACTATTTACAATATACATTAATGATTTAGATGAAGGAATTGAGTGTACTATCTCTAAGTTTGCAGGTGACACTAAGCTGGGTAACGGTGTGAGCTGTGAGGAGGATGCTAAGAGGCTGCAGGGTGAATTGGACATAAGAACATAAGAATTAGGAACAGGAGTAGGCCATCTAGCCCCTCGAGCCTGCTCCGCCATTCAAAAAGATCATGGCTGATCTGGCCGTGGACTCAGCTCCACTTACCCGCCCGCTCCCCATACCCCTTAATTCCCTTATTGGTTAAAAATTTATCTATCTGTGATTTGAATACATTCAATGAGCTAGCCTCAACTGCTTCCTTGGGCAGAGAATTCCACAGATTCACAACCCTCTGGGAGAAGAAATTCCTTCTCAACTCGGTTTTAAATTGGCTCCCCCGTATTTTGAGGCTGTGCCCCCTAGTTCTAGTCTCCCCTACCAGTGGAAACAACCTCTTTGCCTCTATCTTGTCTATCCCTTTCATTATTTTAAATGTTTCTATAAGATCACCCCTCATCCTTCTGAACTCCAACGAGTAAAGACTTAGTCTACTCAATCTATCATCATAAGGTAACCCCATCATCTCCGGAATCAGCCTCGTGAATCGTCTCTGTACCCCCTCCAAGACTAGTACCGTATATACTCGCGTATCCTACGATCTCACGTATCATGCGACCCCTAAATTTTCGTCCCCAAAACATGATTTTATCATATATCTTATGTATCATGCGAGTCACTTTTTTGAGATACCAGATGACACTAGGCTAGGCTTTCAAACAAGTTTAACAAGTACCCAACATGTAACAAGTACCCTAACACATAACAACGATCGAATACAGACCTTAACAACCGAATCATGAAACAACTCTTCCGCCGTAAACAACCGAATGAGAAACAGCTGTTTTGCTGTTTCTCATTATGATAATAAACAGTTACCGTATTTCGTTCCAAATCTCATCTAAGGTAGTAAACTATGACAAATATATTTTTACATTCTACCCTTAGCCACTATGGAGAAAAGATCTGCGAAGAAATATACTGCCAAATTTAAGCTGCAAGTTGTTGCCGAAGCGGAACAAAGCAACAACGTTAAAGCTGCAAAGCTGTTTGGTGTCGGAGAAAGCTGTGTCCGAAACTGGAGAAAACAAAAAGAAAAATTGAAGGAAACTCCTTCCTATAAATACGCAAATCACGGGTCGAAATGTCATTGGCCGCATTTAGAAGATAAAGTATCAAAGTGGGTGTCCGAAAATCGAGAAAATGGTTATATTATAACACGATCTAAAATAAGACTTTATGCTTTACGAGAAACAAGAAAAATGGGCATTTGTGTGTTTACTGCCTAACAGCCTAATCTTGGCCAGCACTTCACACCCGCAAATTTTGTATCTTGCGTATCATACTACCCTCCAAATTTAGGTTACAATTTAGGTCTTCAAAAGTCGCATGATACGCGAGTATATACGGTATATCCTTCCTTAAGTAAGGTGACCAAAACTGCACGCAATACTCCAGGTGTGGCCTCACCAATACCCTGTACAGTTGCAGCAGGACCTCCCTGCTTTTGTACTCCATCCCTCGCGCAATGAAGGCCAACGTTCCATTCGCCTTCCTAATTACCTGCTGTACCTGCAAACTAACTTTTTGGGATTCATGCACAAGGACCCCCAGGTCCCTCTGCACCTCAGCATGTTGTAATTTCCCCCCATTCAAATAACATTCCCTTTTACTGTTTTTTTTTCCAAGGTGGACGACCTCACATTTTCCGACATTGTATTCCATCTGCCAAACCTTAGCCCATTCGCTTAACCTATCTAAATCTCTTTGCAGCCTCTCTGTGTCCTCTACACAACCCACTTCCCCACTAATCTTTGTGTCATCTGCAAATTTTGTTACACTACACTCTGTCCCCTCCTCCAGGTCATCTATGTATATTGTAAACAATTGTGGTCCCAGCACGATCCCTGTGGCACACCACTAACCACCGATTTCCAACCTGAAAAGGACCCATTTATCCCAACTCTCTGCCTTCTGTTAGCCAGCCAATTCTCTATCCATGCTAATACATTTCCGCTGACTCCGCGTACCTTTATCTTCTGCAGTAACCTTTTGTGTGGCACCTTATCGAATGACTTTTGGAAATCTAAATACACCACATCCATCGGTACACCTCTATCCACCATGCTCGTTATATCTTCAAAGAATTCCAGTAAATTAGTTAAACATGATTTCCCCTTTATGAATCCATGTTGCGTCTGCTTGATTGCACTATTCCTATCTAGATGTCCCGCTATATCTTCCTTAATGATAGCTTCAAGCATTTTCCCCACTACAGATGTTAAACTAACCGGCCTATAGTTACCTGCCTTTTGTCTGCCCCCTTTTTTAAACAGAGGCGTTACATTAGCTGCTTTCCAATCCACTGGTACCTCCCCAGAGTCCAGAGAATTTTGGTAGATTATAACGAATGCATCTGCTATAACTTCCGCCATCTCTTTTAATACCCTGGGATGCATTTCATCAGGACCAGGGGACTTTTCTACCTTGAGTCCCATTAGCCTGGACAGGTTAGGTGAGTGGGCAAATGCATGGCAGATGCAGTATCATGTGGATAAATGTGAGGTTATCCACTTTGGTGGCAAAAACACGAAGGCAGAATATTATCTGAATGGCAGCAGATTAGGAAAAGGGGAGGTGCAACGAGACCTGGGTGTCATGGTACATCAGTGATTGAAAGTTGGCAAGCAGGTACAGCAGGCGGTGAAGAAGGCAAATGGTATGTTGGCCTTCATAGCTAGGGGATTTGCGTATAGGAGCAGGGAGGCCTTACTACAGTTGTACAGGGCCTTGGTGAGGTCTCACCTGGAATATTGTGTTCAGTTTTGGTCTCCTAATCTGAGGAAGGACGTTATTGTTATTGAGGGAGTGCAGTGAAGGTTCACTAGAATGATTCCCGGGATGGCAGGACTGACATATGAGGAGAGACTGGATCTGTATTCACTGGAGTTTAGAAAGATGAGAGAAGATCTCATACAAACATAAAATTCTGACGGGACTGGACAGGTTAGATACAGGAAGGATGTTCCCGATGTTGGGGAAGTCCAGAATCAGGGGACATCGTCTAAGGATAAGGGGTAAGCCATTTAGGACTGAGATGAAGAGAATCTTCTTCACTCAGAGAGTTGTTAACCTGTGGAATTCCCTACCGCAGAGAGTTGTTGATGCCAGTTCATTGGATATATTCAAGAGGGAGTTAGATATGGCCCTTACGGCTAAAGGGATCAAAAGATATGGAGAGAAAGCAGGAAAGGAGTACTGAGATGAACGATCAACCATGATCTTATTGAATGGTCGTGCAGGTTCGAAGGGCCGAATGGCCTACTCCTGCACCTATTTTCTTTGTTTCTGTCCGGCGGAGGCAGAGGTCCTCAATGGAGTGATCCCTACATAACATAAGAAATAGGAACAGGAGTAGTCCATACGGCCCTTCGAGCCTGCTCCACCATTTAATAAGATCATGGCTGATCTGATCATGGACTGAACTCCACTTTCCCGCCCGCTCCCCATAATCACTTATCCTCTCGTTTAAGAAACTGTCTATTTCTGTCTTAAATTTATTCAATGTCCCACCTTCCACAGCTCTCTGAGGCAGCGAATTCCACAGATTTACAACCTTCTGAGAAAAGAAATTTCTCCTCATCTCAGTTTTAAATGGGCGGCCCCTTATTCTAAGATTATGCCCTCTAGTTCTAGTCTCCCCCATCAGTGGAAACATCCTCTCTGCCACCTTGTCAAGCCCCCTCATAATCTTATACATTTCAATAAGATCACCTCTCATTCTTTTGAATTCCAATGAGTAGAGGCCCAACCTACTCAACCTTTCCTCATAAGTCAACCCTCTCATGCCCGGAATCAACCTAGTGAACCTTCTCTGAACTGCCTCCAAAGCAAGTATATCCTTTCGTAAATATGGAAACCAAAACCTTCCCTGTACCATTGGGGATCCGGGGTGGAGAGTGTTGCATGGAACAGTTGTGAAACAGTTTTTGTTTACACTTTAGCCCAATGCTCCTAATCTTAGGCCACCCATTGTGGAGGGGGGTGGTTAAGTCGGGAGATCTTCTCCTAGACCTGCTCTTTGGCCTGGCTAGAACAGCAATTTGTAGGTCCATGATGTGCAGGTCTCAGGGGGAGTGGTCCCTCTGGATGCCTGTCTCTCTTCCGCGGTCTTGTCCGTGCCCAGGTGGCCCCGGAGAGGGAGCGTGCAGTGTCCACCGGTACGCTTAATACCTTCCCCGACCAGTGGGCACGAAAGTATCGAGTGCCGATAATTGATCCTCATGAATTGAAAACAAGAATGAGAATTTTAAAATTGAGGCGTTGCTTTACCGAGAGCCAATGTAGGTCAGCGAGCACAGGGGTGATGGATGAGCGGGACTTGGTACAGCCAAACACGGGCAGCCAAGTTTTGGATCTGAAGCTTATAGAGATGGAACGTGAGAGTCCAGCCAGGAGTGCTTTGAAATAGCCAAGTCTAGAGATATTTTCCAAAAGCTCACAAGACTCTGGAATTGTGCCTCTCGATACGCAAACTGATAATGTCACTCAGTTATTTAGGAAAAGAAGGAGGGAATAAAAAGAGGGAAATACAGACCTGTCAGTTTAATGTCAGTTGTGGGAAAGTTACTGGAATCTATCAGACAAAATGATTGAGCACTTGAACAAGTACAAGCTGATCAAAAGAAGTCACCGTGGATTTGTGAAGGATCGGTCATGTCTGATTAACCTAGTTGAACTTTTTGAGATCTCTAATAAGGTAGACATGGGTGTGTCTATGGGTGTTGTCTATATGGACTTCCAGAGGGCATTTAATAAGATTCAGCACAAGAGATTATTCGAAAAAATAAAAGCGCAAGAAATTGAAAATAATCTTGTGACCTGGATTGGGAATTGATTAGGAGGTAGGAGACAGAGTAGGTAAAGGGAATGTACTTTGGTGGGGTGTGACAAGTTGTTTTTTGCCATCTGTACTGGAGCCTTAGTTTTCCATCATATACACCAATGACCTGGATGAAAGAATAGAGAGGTGTATATCCAAGTTTCCAAATTATGGTAAATTAGGGGGCAGTGTAAGATTTGTAGATGGGAGCAGGAAGTTTCAATGGGACAGAGACAGATTAAGTGAGTGGGGAAAAACTGGAAGAATGTGTTCAGTTTTGAGCACTGATCCTCATGAAGGATATTTGGCCTTGGAAGGGGTGCAGGGCAGATTCACCAAAATTATACCGGGGCTTGAAGGGTTTAATTGAGAGGTCAGGTTGCATAAACTTGGTTTGTATTCCCTGAGTTTCAAACATTGAGCGGGGTGGGGGTGTGTGTGATCTGATCCAGGTATTTAAAATGATAAAGGATTCCATAATATCAAAATCGAAACTATTTTCTTCTGCTAAGCAAGTTCAGAACAAAAGGGCATCACTTTCCGATTAAGGCTAGGCCACCGAGGAGTGAAATCAGGAAGCACTTTTACACAGAAGGGTAGTGGAAATCTGTCCAGGGTGATTGAAGTGGACTTTGTGATATAGAATGTTATGTCCTGTCAGACTTGGACATCCTGTAGATCTATCTTTTAAAAATTACATAGAATATACGGCCATTCGGCCCAAACATTCCATGCCGAGTTTATGCTTCACTCGAGCCTCCTCCCATTTCTCCTCATCTAACTCTATCAGCATAACCCTGTATTTCCTTTTCCCTCGTATGCTTATCTAGCCTCCTGTGAAATGCATCTATATTATTCGCTTCAACCACTGTGGTAATGAGTCACATTCTCTCCACTCTCTGGGTAAAGAAGTGTCTTCTGAATTCCCTAATAGATTTCTTGGTGACATCTTATATTGATCGCCTCCAGTTTTGCTCTTCCCTATAAGTGGAAACATTCTCTCTGTCTACTCTATCAAAACACCTCAGCCTTCTCTTTTCTAGAACAATGTGACCCAGCATGTTCATCCTTTCTTGATAAGTATAAATTCACATTTCTGGTGTCATCCTTGTAAACCTCTATCCTATTTAGATTCTTATTTACCAAGTAATATGTGACCTTATGTTTTTTACCAAAATATAATACCTCACACTTATCTGTGTTGAAATTAATTTGCCAATTATATGTCCATTCTGAAAGTTTATTACTGTCTTGTAATTTGTTGCAGTCCTCCTCAGTATTGACTATCCCTATCAATTTTGTGACATCCACAAATTTAGAAATTGTGTTTTTGATTCCTGAGTCTAAATCGTTAATGTAAATTGTGAACAACAGTGGTCCCAGCACTGATCCTTGTGGAACACTACTGCCCAGCTTCTGCCACTGTGAATAGCTACCCTCTACCCCTACTCTCTGCTTTCTGTCTTGAAGCCAGTTAGCTATCCATTCTGCTGCTGTCCCTGACTCCACATGCTCTGACCTTACTCATTAGTCTATTATGTGGTACATTATCTCAAACCTTTTGGAAATCTAGTTAACTACTGCATTACCCTTGTCTACTCTCTGTTAACTCTTCAAAGAATTCAATGAGGTTGGTCAAGCAAGACTTTCCCTTTTGAAATTCCATGCTGACTATTCATTATTATATTTTTGGTTTCTAGATGTTTTTCTATATTCTCCTTTAGTCTGGGGTCTATTATTTTTTCTACGGCCATTGTTAAGCTGACTGGTCTATAGTTCCTTGGACATGTTCTATCTCTAAGTATTACGTTAACTATCCGGCAGTTCTCTGGCACGACAACTTTTTGTAAAAAATTATTAAATATGTGTAACAGTGCCTCTGCTATCTCTTCTCTAGATTCTTTTAAGATGCGTGGATGAAATCTGTCCGGACCAGGGGTTTTATCTTCTTTGAGTTTGACTAGTTTATTTAATATTTCTCTTCTCATTTTAAATGAATTTATATCATTTCTAATCTCATCTTCCGATGTCATGCCCATCTGTCCTGTCTCCATGGTAAGTACTGAAGCAAAGTAATTATTTAATATTTCTGCCATTTTGTTATCGCTGCCTGTGATTTAATCCTGTCCATCCCTTAACGGCCCAATTCCCACCCAACTTTCCCTTTTTTAGGTGTCTGTAAAATATTTTGTTTTATGTTTCTTGGTAATTTAATTTCATAGTTCCTGTTTACCTTCCTAATTGCTTTTTTGACTTCTCCTAATCTCTTCATATTCTCTCGTCATGCTCTTCCCTGCTGTCCATGTACTTAGTTGTAATGTCTGTAAGCTTGTAATGCTTTTAGCTCCTCACTGTGGATGTGGACGTATTGTGTACTGCAACTGTATAGTTAATTATTAAACAGAACAGGCTCTTTCCGGAGAGTTCCGAGAGACCAGCCTGCCATGTTAGGAAGCTGTGTGTGCTGTGCTCTGTGAAGATATCACATTTGGCGACCGAGGATGAGATTTTTCGGATGATTTAAAGCTTAAATTTTGTTGGTGAAGGATTCAGCCAGCCGACAGAAGACTTTGGAAGTTTCTGTCTTTGAAAAAAGCTACAAAATCCGAGGTAAAATACAGCACACGGGTGTGAACAGCTAGAGATTAAAAATGGCAGGTGTAATTGGATAATATAGACATGACCGGGAACATTTTAAAGCATATGTGGATCGGCTAGAAATGTATTTCATTGCAAATAACATAATCGAAGTTCCAGACAATGCAGTCCAGCTGTGTTGGAACGTAAGAAAGCGATTTTCTTATCAGTGGCAGGTCCGGCATTATATGACACTCTTGTAAATCTGCTTGTGCCTGACGAGCCAAAGGACACAACGCTTAGAGATTTTAACGAAGCTGGAGCATCACTATAACCCCAAACCATTAGAAATTGCTGAAAGCTATCGTTTCGGGATTCGTCAGACAGCGAGGCCGAACAATATTCCCGAGAATTAAATAATGATTACGGTCGTCAGTCAACCAAGGTAAATCACTTGCAGGTTCAAAGTAAAAGACGGCCATGGCCAAAAGTCTCGGAAACTGGAAATTCTACCAGAGCATCGAAGTCGTGCTATAGGGGCCTGGGACAACACATTGTTCAAAGTTGTCCATACGTGAAGGCAGAGTGTTTCTTCTGCAGAAACACTGGGCCGGGGGTAAAAGCAATACGCCTCAGCCCGAGTATTTTTGAAAGGTGATACTTTTTCCATTTTTCACACAGACGAAATGGTGCTTGGGGAACTAAGAGGTAAAATGTCGTTTGTCCATGAGGTGTTTTGAAGCACCCCCACTTTACAATAGTTCTAACGCTGGGAGTGATTACTGTACTGAACAGATGAATGAGTCAGGGACGGGGCCCTTGGTCTGAGTACCAGCAATGCTTTTATTAAAGTCACAACATCAACGGCAGGGCGGGGCCATAAAAGGAGCAGCAAGCAGGGCCCCGGGAGCAGTGTGGGAGCCTCGGGAAGCAGCGTGGGGGCCCTGGGGAGCAGGGCCCCGGGAGCAGCCCTTACCACACACGGGGCAGGTGAATGGCCTCTCCCCAATGTGAATGCATCAATGAGTTTCCAGCTCGCACGGGTAATTGAATACCTTCCCACAGTCCCCACATTTCCACGGTTTCTCCGTGGGACAGGTGTCCTCGAGTCCCTCCAGATTGGACGATCAGTTGAAGCCTCGTTCACACACAGAACATATGTTTTTCAGTCTGTGTAACAGGTTAAAGCCCTTTCTGCAGTCAGTGCACTGAAACACTCTCACTTGGGTATGTGTGTCAGTGCTTTTCCAGTCACACTGATTTTAAAATCTTTTCTCACAAACAGAACAGGCGAACATTTCTCCTTCCATGTTCAAAAGCAGATGATATTCAGGTCCTGATGAATCGAGTGACTCTGCCAGATCTGTGATGTTTGGTTTGAGTTTCCTTTCTAAATCCTCCCTGTAAAAGAAGTTTACAAAAGTCATCACTGTAACTACAGGATAGAAATTCAGAACAGGCAATTCTCTATGTAACATTCTTTCCTCTCTTGTTCCCCAAAGCTGTAAATCCCCATCCCACACACACTCCCACATCCCTGCACTGAAATCCAATCCCATTGCACCATCTGCAACTACAGGTTGAACCTCTCTAATCTGGTACCCTCGGGACCTGGCCTGTGCCGGACCAGAGAATTTGTTGTACCATGGGAGGTCATGCCAGTCCTCGACTTACTGGGTCCTGATGATTGCACTCGTGCCCCTGGCCGCCCCTGCTACGCTCCGGCTCCAAAACTCACGCTCCTCCGCACTGCTTTGTTAAACGTTGCCTGACAAGATGGTGTCCCGATCCCGAAGCTGTATTTGCACATGTGCTGCACAGAAGGCTATTGCACAGCACTTAGTCCAGAATCACTCGTGAGACTAGCAGATGAAAGCATAATGCATTAATCCGACAGTCATCTGTCCACTATACCTGTACACATTTCACAGTAAAAGACAGTCAATTTGTTCTTGTACTGAAATCCCCTTCCTTGTTCCTGCACTGATCACACTCGACCAGCTCTGTTGGGTGGGCCATATTGTCCACATGCCCAACACGATACTCCCAAAGCAAGCGCTCTACTTGGAGCTCCTATTCGGCAAACGAGCCCCAGGTGGGCAGAGAAAATGTTTCAAGGACACCCTCAAAGCCTCCTTGATAAAGTGCAACATCCCCACCGGCACCTGGGAATCCCTGGCCCAAGACTGCCCTAAGTGGAGGAAGAGCATCCAGGAGGGCACTGAGCACCCTGAGTCTCGTCGCTGAGAGCATGCAGAAATCAAGCACAGACAGCAGAAGGAGCGTGCGGCAACCCAGACACTGGCTGGGTTCAATTCTACACTCATTGGTATCCCCTCTCTCTCCATGCTCGAGCAGCTGGAGGGAGGAGAAGTGGGAGGACAAGTTGATAGTGGTTTAAAACACATGGGATCCAAAGTTTTAAAAATAGGCGTGTAAAGTACAAAAGGGCAGAGGACATGCAAACCTGTACAAATCGTTGGTTAGGCTGCAGTTTGAATATTGTGTCACGTTTTGGGCATCTTACACCAGGAAGTATGTCAAGGTCATGGAGAGGGTGCAGAGAGATTCACTGAGATTATACCAGGGAAGAGAGCCTTTAGTTATCAGGAGAGATTGGAGATCTGAGGGAGGTGCACAAAATTGGACAAAGCTACTTGCACTAGAAAATGCTCTGATTGGCTCTCCATGATCACAGGACCTGATTGGTCCCCTTGGAGGATAAGCCATACCCATCAGTTTCTCTGGAATGTGTATGTGTAATTCCAGCCCCCCAGCCTAAATTCATGTCCGCCCAGCCCAAATTCCTAACCTTACCGCACCCCCATCCCGCCATAGATGAGGAACTGTTGTGTGGGTCACTGGTTGTTAATAGTTTTATTGGGTATGAAGTGAATAGTGACAGTGTCGTGACCTCCAGATTTCATCATCTCCAATGATGTCACACAAGCACCAAGCTTTCTGAGAAATCGGGTGGTGGATGTAAAGGGGGTTGGAAGAACATGATCCATCTTCCCCGAGTTCCCTTTCAACCCTTCTGATACGTCCTTACTACACAGTATAAATGCACACGAAGCCCATGCTTGAGAGAAGGTCAGTCTGTGACCTGTCCTTTATTCCTTAGCACTCAAGTGATGAAGGTGGGTGGAGCTTCCCCTTTTATACCTGAAGGTCCAGGTTAGGAGTGTCTCCCACCTAGTGGTCAGTGTTCTCACGGTGTACAACTTGGGTCAGTTTATACATGGGTTACAATGCTGGTTGAATACATGACATCACCTCCCCCCCCCAAAGTCTTATTGGGATCACAGGTTGAGTCTCTCTGGTGGTTTACGCTCCCTTGTAGAGCGCCTGAGTTGGGGCTCTGGTTGTTGGGCGCTGGCCTGAGTGTCTGCTGTTTGCAGTGCCTCAGGCCTGTCCAGACTGCCCACAGTGACTGGGCTCTCCTCCCTTTGGTTCCGGTGTTCGGTCACCTGTGGTGGAGTGAACTCTATATCGTGTTCTTCCTCTGCTTCTTCTATGGGGTTGCTGAACCTCCTTTTTGTTTGATCCACATGTTTGCGGCAGATTTGTCCATTGGTAAGTTTAACTACCAGAATCCTATTTCCCTCTTTGGCAACCACAGTGCCTGCGAGCCATTTGGGCCCTGCAGCGTAGTTGAGGACAAAAACAGGATCATTTACATCAATACATCGCGCCCTCGCATTCCTGTCATGGTAGTGATATTGTGACTGGTGCCTGCTCTTGACAATTTCTTTCATGGTGGGGTGTATAAGAGATAATCGGGTTTTGAGCGTCCTTTTCATTAGTAGCTCTGCGGGTGGAACCCCTGTGAGCGAGTGTGGTCGGGATCTATAGGCCAACAGGAGGCGTGATAAGCGGGTTTGTAGGGAACCACCTTGGAATGTGAGCATCCCCAGTTTGATTATCTGCACTGCTCGTTCTGCCTGGCCGTTTGAGGCCGGCTTGAACGGTGCCGTTCTAACATGGTTAATTCCATTGCCTGCCATGAAGTCCTGGAATTCAGTGCTTGTGAAGCACGGGCCATTGTCGCTGACCAAGATGTCCGGTAGACCGTGGGCGGCGAACATTGCCCGTAGACTTTCTACCGTGGCAGAGGATGTGCTTGAATTTAAAATGTCACACTCGATCCATTTGGACTAGGCGTCTACGACAACCAAAAACATTTTCCCCATGAAAGAACCTGCGTAGTCCACATGGATGCGTGACCAAGGCTTGGCGGGCCATGGCCAGGGGCTAAGGGGGGCTTCCCTGGGCGCATTGCCCAGCTGGGCACACGTGTTGCACCTGCGAACACAAAGTTCCAGATCTGCGTCTATCCCTGGCCACCAAACGCGTGACCTGGCAATTGCCTTCATCGTGACAATGCCCGGGTGCCCATTGTGGAGTTCTCTGATGAACACCTCTCTGCCCATCTGGGGCATGACTACGCGGTTTCCCCACAGTAGGCAATCGGCCTGAATCGAGAGTTCATCCTTGCGCCTGTGAAATGGTTTAAGTGGCTGCCCAGTCCCCATTCAGGACACATTTCTTGACTAGAGACAATAGCGGTTCTCTATTTGTCCAGACTTTAATCTGACGGGCTGTCACGGGTGAGCCTTCGCTTCCGAAAGCTTAAACAGCCTTAGAAACATAGAAACATAGAAACATAGAAAATAGGTGCAGGAGTAGGCCATTCGGCCCTTCTAGCCTGCACCGCCATTCAATGAGTTCATGGCTGAACATGCAACTTCAGTACCCCATTCCTGCTTTCTCACCATACCCCTTGATTCCCCTAGTAGTAAGGACTTCATCTAACTCCTTTTTGAATATATTTAGTGAATTGGCCTCAACAACTTTCTGTGGTAGAGAATTCCACAGGTTCACCACTCTCTGGGTGAAGAAATTCCTCCTCATCTCAGTCCTAAATGGCTTCCCCCTTATCCTTAGACTGTGTCCCCTGGTTCTGGACTTCCCCAACATTGGGAACATTCTTCCTGCATCTAACCTGTCTAACCCCGTCAGAATTTTAAATGTTTCTATGAGGTCCCCTCTCATTCTTCTGAACTCCAGTGAATACAAGCCCAGTTGATCCAGTCTTTCTTGATAGGTCAGTCCCGCCATCCCGGGAATCAGTCTGGTGAACCTTCGCTGCACTCCCTCAATAGCAAGAATGTCCTTCCTCAGGTTAGGAGACCAAAACTGTACACAATACTCCAGGTGTGGCCTCACCAAGGCCCTGTACAATTGTAGCAACACCTCCCTGCCCTTGTACTCAAATCCCCTCGCTATGAAGGCCAACATGCCATTTGCTTTCTTAACCGCCTGCTGTACCTGCATGCCAACCTTCAATGACTGATGTACCATGACACCCAGGTCTCGTTGCACCTCTCCTTTTCCTAATCTGTCACCATTCAGATAATAGTCTGTCTCTCTGTTTTTACCACCAAAGTGGATAACCTCACATTTATCCACATTATACTTCATCTGCCATGCATTTGCCCACTCACCTAACCTATCCAAGTCGCTCTGCAGCCTCATAGAATCCTCCTTGCAGCTCACACTGCCACCCAACTTAGTGTCATCCGCAAATTTGGAGATACTACATTTAATCCCCTCGTCTAAATCATTAATGTACAGTGTAAACAGCTGGGGCCCCAGCACAGAACCTTGCGGTACCCCACTAGTCACTGCCTGCCATTCTGAAAAGTCCCCATTTACTCCTACTCTTTGCTTCCTGTCTGACAACCAGTTCTCAATCCATGTCAGCACACTACCCCCAATCCCATGTGCTTTAACTTTGCACATTAATCTCTTCTGTGGAACCTTGTCGAAAGCCTTCTGAAAGTCCAAATATACCACATCGACTGGTTCTCCCTTGTCCACTCTACTGGAAACATCCTCAAAAAATTCCAGAAGATTTGTCAAGCATGATTTCCCTTTCACAAATCCATGCTGACTTGGACCTATCATATTACCTCTTTCCAAATGCACTGCGATGACATCCTTAATAATTGATTCCATCATTTTACCCACTACCGATGTCAGGCTGACCGGTCTGTAATTCCCTGTTTTCTCTCTCCCTCCTTTTTTAAAAAGTGGGGTTACATTGGCTACCCTCCACTCCATAGGAACTGATCCAGAGTCAATGGAATGTTGGAAAATGACTGTCAATGCATCCACTATTTCCAAGGCCACCTCCTTAAGTACTCTGGGATGCAGTCCATCAGGCCCTGGGGATTTATCGGCCTTCAATCCCATCAATTTCCCCAACACAATTTCCCGACTAATAAGGATTTCCCTCAGTTCCTCCTCCTTACTAGACCATCTTACATGACCATCTCAGCGCCATGCTCGGTAGCCCCCTCAGTGGTGGCTAGTGGGAGCCTACTGAGTGCATCGGCGCAGTTTTCGGTGCCCGGTCTGTGCCGAATTGTGTAGTCATAGGCGGCTAACGTGAGTGCCCACCTCTGTATGCGGGCTGATGCGTTTGCATTTATGGCTTGTTGTCGGCCAAAAGGGACGTTAGGGGTTTGTGATCTGTCTCCAGCTCAAATTTCCTGCCAAACAGGTACTGGTGCATTTTCTTTACCACATATACACATGCGAGCACCTCCTTTTCTACCATCCCGTAGCCCCTTTCTGCCTGGGACAGACTCCTGGAGGCATAAGCTACCGGCTGTAACTGACCCTTGGCATTGACATGCTGCAACACACACCCGACACCATAGGACGACGCATTGCATGTTAACACAAGTTTCTTACATGGGTCATATAGCGTTAACAGATTGTTGGAACATAACAAATTGCGTGCTCTATTAAAAGCCCTTTCCTGGCTGTCCCCCCAGACCCATTCGCGACCTTTGCGTAGGAGCACGTGTAGCGGCTCTAGCAGCGCGCTCAATTTGGGAAGAAAGTTACCAAAATAGTTCAGGAGCCCCAGGAACGAACGCAGCTCCGTCGTGTTACGGGGTCTGGGTGCTCTCTGGATCGCTTCCGTCTTGGATGCAGTAGGGCTGATCCCGTCTGCTGCTACCCTCATCCCCAGGAATTCTACCTCTGGAGCTAGGAAGACGCACTTCGCCTTTTTCAGTCGCAGACCTACCCGGTCCAGTCTGCGTAGCACCTCCTCCAGGTTGTGGAGGTGTTCTTCAGTATCGTAACCCGTAATGAGGATGTCGTCCTGAAAAACCACCGTCCCTGGAATCGACTTGAGGAGGCTTTCCATATTTCGTTGGAAGATTGCGGCAGCCGAGCGAATTCCGAACGGACATCTGTTGTACTCAAACAACCCCTTGTGTGTCGTGATGGTGGTCAGCTTCTTCGACTCACTCGCCAGCTCCTGGGTCATGTAAGCTGAGGTCAGGTCCAATTTTGAAAAAAGTTTGCCACCGGATAGCGTCGCAAAGAGGTCCTCCGCTCTCGGTAGCGGGTACTGGTCTTGGAGTGACATCCGATTGATGGTGGCCTTGTAATCGCCACATATCCTGACCGACCCATCCGTCTTGAGCACCGGCACAATCGGGCTCGCCCAGTCACTGAATTCGACTGGCGAGATGATGCCTTCCCTCAACAGGCGGTCCAATTCGCCTTCTATCTTTTCCCGCATCACGTACGGCACCGCTCTGGCCTTGTGGTGTATTGGTCTGGCATCCGGGTTTATGTGAATCACTACCTTGGCCCCCATGAAAGTGCCAATGCCGGGTTGAAATAATGAGTCAAATTTGTCCAGAACCTGTGAGCATGATACTCGCTCCACAGAGGAAATTGCATTGACATCGCCCCATTTCCAGTTCATGACAGCAAGCCAACTCCTCCCCAGTAGTGCGGGACCGTCCCCTGGGACAATCCAGAGTGACAACCTGTTCTCCGAATCTTTGTGGGTCACGACTACCGTGGCGCTGCCTAGCACCAGAATGATCTGCTTTGTGTAAGTCCGTAGCTGTGCGTCAATCGGCGATAATTTTGGCCTCCTGGCCTTGGATGCCCACAACTTTTTGAACTGTTTGATACCCATCAGGGACTGGCTGGCACCCGTGTCTAACTCCATTGATACTGGGATGCCATTGAGGAGCACTTTCATCATTATCGGTGGCGTCCTGGTGTATGAACTGTATCCGTGCTCCACATGAACTCGCTGAATTTTAGCTTCCAGCGATTTCCCCCAGTGTCCATTTCTGCAATTTCTGCAGGTATTTTGCTCATCTCTGCAAACTCCGGCTGAATGTATGCCTCCACGCCTCCAGCATGAGTTGCGGTTTGAAACAAAAGGTCCCTTGCCAGTCGATCGTCCCTGACTGCCCCTGTTATTGTCCTTGAGTGCACCATTAACAGATGTTGATGGCCCCATTACTGGCCGCATTGTCCCTTGCAATGGCGTGAATCGCTGTTCAGCTTGCCATTGTCTCTGTCAAACTCCCCCTCTGGGTTCAACTACATGTTGGGGCATGCCTGACTGCCCTTGTCTGCCTGGAGAACTGTGTGCTGCTTTAACAATGTTGAATCTCTGTCCCAACCATTCCTTAACACAGTACCTCTCGTCTGTTCTGCTAGTGGCCATGCTCACGTGGTTTAAATCCCAGTTTCTTGTCGCCATTGATACGTCCTTACTACACAGTATAAATGCACACGAGGCCCATGCTTGAGAGAAGGTCAGTCTGTGACCTGTCCTTTATTCCTTAGCACTCAAGTGATGAAGGTGGGTGGAGCTTCCCCTTTTATACCTGAAGGTCCAGGTTAGGAGTGTCTCCCACCTAGTGGTCAGTGTTCTCACGGTGTACAACTTTGGTCAGTTTATACATGGGTCACAATGCTGGTTGAATACATGACACCTTCAATCCCCCCTCTCGCAGTCTCTGCCTCTCTCCCGCCATCTCTTTCCACTCTCTCTCCTCCCTCTCTCTCCCATGGTTTCTCCAGCCCCGTTTCTCTCTCCAGCTCATCGCTCTCTCTCTTCCCTCCCGCCCCATATCTCTCTCTCTCACCCCCTCCGCCTCTCTCCCCGCCTCTCTCTCTCTCTCCCCCCGTCTCTCTCTCTCTCTCCCGTCTCTCTCTCTCTCTCCCCCCCCGTCTCTCTCTCTCTCCCCCGTCTCTCTCTCTCTCTCTCTCCCACCTGTCTCTTTCTCTCTCTCTCTCCACCGTCTCTCTCTCACTCTCTCCCCCGCCTCTCTCTCTCTCTCACCCCCCCCCCGCTACTCTCTCTCTCTCCCACCCCCATCTCTCTCTCTCTCTCTCCCCCGTCTCTCTCTCTCCCCCGTCTCTCTCTCTCTCTCTCCCCATCTCTCTCTCTCTCTCTCTCTCCCCTGTCTCTCTCTCTCTCTCCCCCGTCTCTCTCTCTCTCTCTCTGTCTCACCCCCGTCTCTCTCTCTCTCTCTCTCCCCCGTCTCTCTCTCTCTCTCTCCCCGTCTCTCTCTCTCTCTCTCCCCCGTCTCTCTCTCTCTCTCTCTCCCCCGTCTCTCTCTCTCCCCTCCCGTCTCTCTCTCTCTCTCCCCCGTCTCTCTCTCTCTCCCCCGTCTCTCTCTCTCTCCCCCGTCTCTCTCTCTCCCCTCCTGTCTTTCTCTCTCCCCTCCCGTCTTTCTCGCTCCCCTCCCGTCTTTCTCTCTGCCCCCCGTCTTTCTATCTGCCCCCCGTCTCTCTCTCTTTCTCTGCCCCCGTCTCTCTCTCTCTCTGCCCCCCATCTCTCTCTCTCTCTCTTTCTGCCCCCCGTCTCTCTCTCTCTCTCTCTGCCCCCGTCTCTCTCTCTCTCTCTCTCTCTCCCCCCGTCTCTATCCCTCCTCCCTCTCTCTCCCTCAACACCCCCATCTCTCTCTCCTTCGCCACCCCCCGACTCTTCTCCCCCCCCCCCCCATCAATCCTCTCTCTTCACCCCACTCCCCCCCAACTTTCTCCTTCACCCCATCTCTCTCTCTTCTCCCCCGGTCTCTCTCTCCTGCAGAAGGCCACGAAAAGGTTCCAAATATTGCAAAAGCTAGAAGCAAATCCAGCCCCAGCGGACACCATGCGGCACGTTGTCTGGCTCCTACTTCTGGTTCCCTCATACGACGCACCACGCATGTTTGACCGAATCGAGGGCCCATGCTCAAAAAGGGGGCGGAGTCCAATACACGCATGCGCAGAAGGACATACAAAAGCTAGTACAAATAGTCACTCTGTTCAAAATTTGATCAGGTAAATGAGGAAAAACTTCTCTCAAGTCCATAACTAGAGGGCATTAATTAGAACATAAGAAATAGGAGCACGAGTAGACCATTTCGCCCCTCGAGCCTGCTCCGCCATTCAATAAGATCATGGCAAATTCAAATCACCAAAAGGCTCAGATCTAGGGATGAAATATCAAGCGCACTGTACAAAATTGTTTGGAACACTCATTGTTCCTCCGGATCTGTGTCCAGGGGAGAAACTAATGGGTTTCTCTTATATTTGGGTTAAATGTTATTCTCATCGAGATGATGGGTGTCAGTGCCAGGAATAGGACATCTAGTGTTTTCTTGAAACACTCTCCAGTCGTGAGTCCATAGAAACACTGCAGCAGGAGTTAAATGCAGAGTAAAGCTCGCTCTACACTGTCCCATCAAACACTCCCAAGGCAATAGGTCCCACTCTCCAATCCTTTTCAAACACTCCTGCAAACTTTTCCTTTTAAGTATTTATCCAATTCACTCTTGCAAGTTACAATTGAATCTACTTTAACCGCTCTTTCAGGCAGTGTATTCTAGGCCACAACAACTCACTGAATAAAAAATGTCTCCTCATCTCCCCTTTGGTATTTTGCCCGTTATTTGATGTGTCAAATGCATTTGCTGAGTGGATTCAAATTGAAATTTAAACAAGGTTTGCGGACATGATGCTCTATTCACACATCGAAGGTGAGAGAAATGCTGTAGGGCACACGCTAAATCCAACTGGGTTCTGTGTTTAGTGATCCCAGGTGTATTACTGATACCATCCCTGGATATCAAGGATGAGAGGGTGTTGTGGAGTATTACGAAGATACTCAACACAGGTCTGTTTTGGAGAAAAGAATCATTTATTATAAAGTACTCCATTGGTTGTTTTCCCTAACACGTCACAAGTCCTCGCCTAGTTACAATTTCATTGGTACATACAATTTCATTATGTCATTTCCGTGTGCCTTTATCTGATTAGTTACGTGCTACATCATTATTCCTGTGAACTTCTTCCCCGACCTATTTGTCTTGTGTGATTATCTCGCCCTTGACTATATTTTTTGTTAATTGACAGACAAGTTGGAGTGTTTCAATCCTCCTATGTATCGTTATCTCGTGTAATTACTAACTGTTCCTACAGCTTGTTTTTCTAAGATAAAGTTTCCCTATTCTAGACAATTCTTCTGGCTTCTCTATGATTTTCTGTCAAGGCTAGGACATCTGCCAAATATTCCCTTCTTGAGAGTTATGCGTTATGGTCCCACACTCATCTAAGCTTAGCCACAAACTTTTAGAAATACTAATGATTTTTAACCCCTTCAATCCCCCTCCCCCTTTGGTCATATGGTTAATCTAACCCAATGTGACCAATTATTCACCTTGTCTGTTTCACGTGTACTCCACCCCGGTCTTGGTAATCAGGCGATAGGTTGGGAGCACCCACAAATCATATCAGGTATTCATTCTGCAACAATTTAACCTGATCCCTAGCTTGTAGTTTTGCTTGGGTATACCTCTTCTGTCTATTGCACTTGTTACATAACATCACCAACCAATTCAAGGCTATTACTATCTGTACTGCCACTAGGATATGTGAAAGGATCCTTATCCATGGATGTATTTCAACATTCATCCCCCACTTCCATAGTCTCAAGTACCAAGGTGGGTTTTTCAGGTTATCTTTTATTTCACTATCCAGTTCTTTGCATTAATCTTTAGCTCATAATATTTTTTAATGTTATTTCTTAATGGTCCTTTGAGCTCGGTTAAATCTTCAGGTAACAGGGGAATTGGTGGCGCTTGCTCTTCCATGTAATCATCAATTTTTTGCTTAATCTCATCGCTTATAATTAATGTCATTGTCTTCCTGGCGTGTATATATGTCATGCGTGCTCTTCCCATTGCCACTGATACTCTGGGAGTAAAGCAAAAGTTAAACATTGTAATGTTACAAGTCAAGCCTCTGTAATCGTAAGTTCCCAGGCTAGGTACCACACAATATTCTCCTCGTCCTTGATAGGCGTAATGTGTGGGTTCAGTTTGGGCAGGGCTTATTTCAATGACATATCTTTCTAGAGCTATCTTTGCTCCTGTCTCCCACTGGGTGAGGCTTTCTTCTCTCTGGCATTTAGATAAAGATATTCCCCTTAAGTTTCCATTCTTTTTGATCCTGGTCCATCGGGTAATGGCGGATGTACTCTTGCCCTCGTATTATCCTTATGTTTTCAACTTCATATTGAGGATACGAGTATGAACCTTGGTTTATCACGGGGATCAATAGTATTATCCCTACCATAGGGGTTTGTTTCCCCTTGCATCCTCCTGTAACCGCATACACTCTAGTCATTCCTTTCAGGGTGCAGGCATCTAATGGCACAGTGTGCTGTGCCACTTCTTTCAATTGGGTGCTACTTATCCAATCTGGAACTCGCCCGGTTTGTATCTGATCCATTGTGTCTCACCTGGCCGATCATCCATCTCCCATAGGCATGACATGTGTCTCTTTTCCTGTCCTCGGCATCATCTTCTCGTTCCTGCTTATTCAGCTTGTTAATTGTTCGTTCATGGCCTTCCAATTCGAATATACCCTCTAGCAGTATTTTGGATGTTTTAGATCCTAACTCTGAAGATTCTATCCCTATCCTGGCCTGTTTCCTCATTAGTACTTCCATCGTTCCCCTCAAACTATTTACTCCTGTTTGGATCGCCTGTATATCTAGTGCATTTACTAGAGAGGTTCCTGTATTTACTCCGGTTAGTACGTCATTTACTATAGATCTCCTCTGTCTTCCTCCCTTGTGACTCTGCTGCTTGTGATGCTCTCTTGCTCCTGATGCGTACCTAGCTTCTCTCAGGACTGTGTCTACACCTTCCTGGCAAGTATAGGTCTGTTAAATTTATGATCACAGGTAACATTTCATGCTGCACATTGTCAAATAACAACATTCCCTCTGATCTCGTCACCAACCCGGCCCTAAGACCGTGTCCCTGTCTGTGTCCGGACAATGTACAGTTATCGTTATTCCAGATTTAACCACAACGCATCTCCCCGTTGTTAATTCCCCTGGTTTACAATATAGTAATCGATATTCAGGTAACAGTTTTGTTACCCACTCATCTTGTGGCTTCAAGATAAATGTTCCTGATACTCAGAGGCCGCCCCCTAAGGGCTGCTTGACGTAGTTGGTGTATCGTCCGGTGAGGTCATATGCTCTGGGCCCCCAAGGGACCGTCTTGAAGCTTATCCTTGTAGAATCATAAGGGTGGTGGTGCTCACGTTAAAGTATATTCTGTTGATAAAACACATCCTGGATACTCCAGGTTTTTAGTTAGATTCTTACCATTTCGACCTCTACTGGATCATTTGCACCATTTCTCCGGGCATGTGCTCTTTCCCAGATCCACTTTATTATGGCAAGTACCTCTAGTATTGCAAATATTAATCCTAGTCCCCCGAAAAGTCCATCAATCAATGCATCCCTCCACTCCTTATACTCTAAGGCGTATCTTAAGGAGTAGATTACCGGGAGTATCTTGGGTTCCGCCATCAGCCATACTTCCATCAGCCTCGACCTTTCATATTTGTACACGCACATGTCTCACTGATTAATACTTCATATGGTCCGCTCCATCATGGGGCGAATCCAGGTTTTCCGGGCAATTCTCTAACCATTACCTTCGCTCCAACCTCCGACACTACCGCCGAGGGTTTTGTCCCTTCATCTTCATCCTGGTCCCTTTGTCTATCTCTTACTTCCTGCCGCATCTCTTTCAGCTGCTTACTCAATTTCATCACATTCTTCCTGATTCTATCTCATAATGGTCCTAATTCTGCACCTCCTGTAACTGTCCCCTCAAGTAACTTCATTGCTCGTCCGGTCATTAGCTCATAGGGGCTTAATCCTGTCGTTCAATTTGGTGTGGCGCGTAACCTCATCAGTATCGTGGGTAATAATTCTGGCCAGGATTGTCCGGTTTCTGTTATTTCAAAAACAAGTGATAGTTTATCAACGATCTTAACATGCAAGTGCTCACAATTCAAATTCTCGCAAATCATTTCCAAGGCTACTTCCATAACTTATCTCGTCTCCCCCAAACAGCATTTCTGTCTCTCATCAGAGAAAATGGCATTTTTAGATTGTTTCCAAACTTTAATATATTTTTTCCTAAACTGTTTAGTATTATTTCTTTTAAAAAGGTTTCCAAACCCAATACAATCAAAATGTTTATCAAGGAGAATCAACTAAAATATCTCAAAATCCCAATTCAAATACTGTACTGCCAATCTTTTTATTTAAATCTCTTTTACTGATCTAGAAGCTTTCACGTCATTTAAAAGAAGATAAAATAATACAAAATAACACAGCAAGTTACGTCACTTTCCATATTCTTCATTCTTCAGATTCCTTTGCAATTGACTAAAAATATTAAATATAACTGGAGAAACATTTAACAAACATCTTATACACAAAGAAAAATGAGAGCGGAGCTTCCCCCAGCCTGTAGCCTCAAGAAACCCATGCAGACTTTTTTTTAAGGCATTACACTCTCCCTTCTCCTTTCTTTATCTCATTCATAGACTAAATTTATTATCTTTCAACCCAATGTAATCAATGTGTTTTTTAACAAGTAATTGGGCATCTCGGCTTGCAATAACCAAATTGAAAAGACAGACCACGCATTTTTAATTTAAATTACATAAGACAATCGCATTTTTTTTTACTGTAATCCAATTAAAACGTCCAAATCATTTTTTTTTAGCAATTGTAACTTCAAGGCTGAAGTTTTATCTTTTGTAAAACAAACTGTCTTTTGTGCATTTCTTAGCTCCGTAACTCATCATCAAAATAAATCCACATCTGTGTTTCTAACTTAAAATGTCATTCAATTCTAGGTACAGAATTCAACTTATTCACACTTTCTTAAAACTTCTCACATCTAGGACAATACTACAAAGGGTTAAAAACTTTAAGCTCACTGTCTGAAAAAATGGGTGGAGCTAAAACAGACATACAGATGCACCATTTTTCTTTTAAAAGACAGGCTTTCAGACATATGAAAAATTCATTAACTCCCATCTCAAATATTCCACAGTCAAGAAAACTTCCACACAAACACTTTCATTTAAAGACAGACATTCACACCAACTTTTCATTCAACAAAGCTTATCTTTCTCTCTTTCGGCACAAAAGCTGAAGCTTCTGTGTCGGTTTTATTAGTTTTTTTTTCAGCAACTTATTTTCTGGTTCCCTTGTTTTTGTTCGTCAGTCTTTGTCCAAACCGTCCTGTGGGCATCATTCTCAAACAACTCACTTCTACTCTTAACCTCAATAATTCCTCTAACTGCGGTCTTGCCATGGCTTTGTATTATAGGCACTGACTTACTATCATTAATCCTGCTTTGGTGGTTTTTTTATCTGTTTTCCCACCATAATTTCTGTTTGCCTGGCTCTATTTTGGGATCCCATCCGTCACTTAACATAGTCACTATTAGTTTCTTATGGTCATCTGCAAGGTATCTACTGAGCAACCCATCTGGTCCCCAGTCCAACAGATCCTTGCATGCCATCTCTCGTCTGGGTACATCTACTCTTCTACCAGCTTCTGTGTACTGTTTCCAAGCCCTTGGACTCCTCTAACATACGGCTGGACTAACAATACTGATTTCCTCCCTAATCTGATTCCTCAAATCTAGAGTCTGCAACCACTACCGGTTTCTCACTTTGACTTATATAGTGATAGATATACAACACATTTAAATTATCCCCAAGTCTTTTACACCGTGACAGACCCTTCTTACAAGTTCGGAGACCCCAGGCGACCGACACATTTCAGCAGATTATATTGGATTTATGAGTGGTATTTAAAATATACTCACTCGTGATGGTCTGCAAACGTCCATCTGTCTTTTGCCCGGATCTGTCCTGCCAGACTATGCCATTTGTTGTGAAGTATTGCAAAGATATTCAACACAGGTCTGTTTTGGAGAAAAGAATCATTTATTATAAAGTACTCGATCGAGGGAGAAATGACTTTACACGAGTTAATTAACTCAGTGACCCAAACCAGCCATTCTCCCTGAGCAGTTTCAGACTGCTATTCTTATACATTCAAAATACATACAAAATCATGAAGCATACGCGCAGAAATTTTCCATTGGTTGTTTCCCCTAACACCTCACAAGTCCTTGCCTAGTTACAACAATTTCATTGGTACATACAATTTCATTATGTCATTTCCGTCCGCCTCTTATCTGATTAGTTACATGCTACATCATTATTCCTGTGAACTTCTTCTCAGACCTATTTGTTTTGTGTGATTATCTCGCCCTTGACTATATTTTTTGTTAATTGACAGACAAGCTGGAGTGTTTCAATCCTCTTTTGTATCGTTATCTCATGTAATTACTAACTGTTCCTACAGCTTGTTTTTCTAAGATAAAGTTTCCCTATTCTAGACAACTCATCTGGCTTATCTACAATTTTCTGTCTATGCGAGGACGTCTGCCAAATCCTTCTTGAGAGTTATGCGTTACGGTCCCACACTCATCTAAGCTTAGCCACAAACTTTTAGAAATACTAATGATTTTTAACCCCTTCAGAGAGGTATTCTGGAAGGTATGGGGAGCTGGGACTTGTCCATGAGAGTAACCGAGGGTCTGAGAACTGAAATAATCTCGAGTTAGGAAGGAGAAAAGACCCAGAAATGGAGCATTCAGTAACAGGACATCAATGACTCTCCTCTTACCATAGAGAAATCAAAGACTCAACGCACTATGTGTTTGAAGCAAAGCTGATTTATTTGACAGATATCCAGAATATTAACTTCTGTAACTGGGCTAGAGTTTATCAGCAGAAACAAACCCCAACTGTCAGAATGAACATGGTTCAGTCCTGGACATGATTAACAGCAGAATCCAACCCATGTACTCACTTGTGAACTCACTGGTGTCTCAGCAGGCTGGATGAATGGATGAAACCCTTCCCACACACTGAGCAGGTGAACGGCCTCTCCCCAATGTGAACGTGATGGTGTGTCAGCAGGTAAGATGAATTAGTGAATCTATTCCCACACACGGAGCACGTGAACGGCCTCTCCCCGGTGTGAGTGCATTGATGAAGTCGAGTATTTAAAATACTCAACACTAGGTCTGTGTTCGAAGATTCAAGCAGTCTTTATTTACACCGGTGGGGAGGTGATCTGCTATGGGTCTAGCCAGGTCACTGTCCAACGATACATAGTTTCAAACAACCTTTTATACACTTAAACCTTCATGCTCAATCTCATGCACAATCCTTTGGCACAATTTGATTAATTTAAAGCCCGCATGCACAGTGACTGGTTAATTTCCTTCCGCGTCGCATAATCACTCGCCTCTGTTTTCTTCCTAGCTCGCGTAACATTAAGGTACCGCCTTCATTACCAAAGAAGCACATGACTGATGTGGCCACAATCTATTGTCGTTAGCCCTTTGCTCAGGCCAGGTGGTATCCCATTAACAGTTCACTTCTACCCCATTGTTCCGCTTTCCTACCCTCCTAGGCCCTTTGTGGTTCCATTTCTAAGTCATGCAGCTTATCTCAGTTAGTTATTGCAAAGTCAACATGTTATTCTCAGCATTAGCACAACTGCCTTTTAAGCGATCTAAAAACTGACCACCACAAACATCCGGTTAGTTCATTTGAGTCCCGGGTTAAGAAGGGGACTCGAGATCCCCACTCCAGTTGGTGTTTCAACAGACCACTTGTGCTTTTAAAGCTCTTCTTATAGTCAGAACATTTAAATGGTCTCTTATCAATGTGAACAAATTTACATGCAGCAAGGCTGGATGACTGAGTGAATCCCATCCCCCACACAGTGCAGGTGAACGGCCTCTCACTGGTGTGAACAGACTGGTGTGTCTGCAGATTACATGAATTAGTGAATCTGTTCTCACACGGAACGGTCTCTCCCCACTGTGAGTGCGTTTGTGTTGCATCAGATGCTTTCTGCTTTTAAAGCTCTTCTCACAGTCTGAACATTTAAACAGTCTCTCATTAGAGTGAACAAGTTAGTATGCAGTGAGGTTGGAGGAGTTAGTGAATTCCTTCCCACACAGGGAGCAGGTGAATAGCCTCTCCCCAGTGTGAACACGCTGGTGCTTAATCAGTTCCTCAGAGCTTTTAAAGCAGTTCCCACAGTCAGAATATTTAAACAGACTCTCGTTAATGTGATCTCGCTGGTGTTTCAGCAGGTTAGGTGATTGAGTGAATTCATTCCCACACATGGAGCTAGTAGATTGTTTGCCAACAATGTGAACTCGCTGGTGACTGAGCATGTTGCCTAACAGACTGAATCCCTTCCCACACACAGAGCAGGTGAACGGCCTCTCCCCAGTGTGAATACAATGGCGTGTCAGCAGGTCGGATGACTGAGTGAATCCCTTCCCACACTCGGAGCAGGTGAACGGCCTCTCCCCAGCGTGATTGCATTGATGAATTTCCAGCTCAGATGGGTAACTGAATCCCTTCCCACAGTCCCCACATTTCAATGGTTTCTCCATGGTGCGGGTGTCCTTGTGTCTCTCCAGGTTGGATGATCAGTTGAAGCCTCGTCCACACACACAACACGTGTACGGTTTCTCCCCGCTGTGAATGGTGCGATGTTTTTTCAGGTTGTGTAACTGATTAAAGCTCTTTCCACAGTCAGTGCACTGGAACACTCTCACTCGGGTGTGTGTGTGTCTCGGTGCTTTTCCAGTCACACTGATGTTTGAAATCTTTTCCCACAGATAGAACAGACAAACATTTCTCCTTCCACATCCAAAGGCCGATGATATTCAGGTCCTGATGAATCAAGTGATTCTGTCAGAACTTTGCGTGATGTTTGATTTGAGTTTCCTGTCTGCAAATCCTCCCCTTGTAGTACCCTGTAAAAAGAGTTTACAAAATTCATCACTGTAAGTACAGGATAGAAATAAAGAACGGATAATTCTAGTTTACAGGGTAATGGAACATTCTTTCCTCTCTTGTTCCCCCAAAGCTGTAAATCCCAGTTTCCCTCCTCCCTGTACTAAAATCCAAACCCATTGCACCATCTGCAAATGTTTTCCTCTGCTCCAAGTTTGCCTCCTCCCCTGAAGATGTTGATTCTGGCAGGATTTAGTTCTACACTCACTGGTTCCGCTTGCTCTACTCCTCTGAATATGCTGACTCTGGCTCTACCCCTCTTTACAGTACTCTGGCCTTCCATATAAGCTTTCCTTCTGTAATATCTCCCAATTTTGGTGAGTGGCTCATCCTGACCTGCCATCATTTCTCCCTCATTTACCAACGCTCCCTGACCAGTCACCATTTCTCCTTCATTTACAGAACCCCCTGACCCATCCACAATTTCTCCTTCATTTACAGACGCTCCCTGACCAATCATCATTTCTCCTCCATTTACAGACGCTCCCTGACCAGTCACCATTTCTCCTCCATTTACAGACGCTCCCAGACTCACTGGGGATTTCCCAGCACTTCCTGGTTGTCCCAAAGTTTGTGTCTTAAATTGGCGGTAGTTGTGGGGAGGCAGATAATGCGGAGTGTGTTCTCTCAGGCCTGGGCCCGCACTCGGTGTGTGAGAAACCCACGTCCCCCGGGGCTTATTAACCTGCTCCCTCCGCCCATCTCTCACCCGCTATTGCCGCTCCACCATGATGGGTTAACTCCCAGAGCGGGTTAATAAACCCCGGGGGGATGTGGGCTTCACACATACCGAGTGTGGGCCCAGGCCCGAGAGAAAACATTATCCGCTTTACACACACCTGGTGTGAGCCTCAGGCCCTGAACAAGAACCTACGGGTCCAGCGGGGCGGCAGATGCCAGGCTTTCTCCCGGTGACAGGCCCGGGTTAACGGCCGCCATTTTGAGAGGCTCAGTGTGCAGCAGGGCGCATGCGCTGCCCCTTTGGGCAGGAACCAGGAGGAGAGAATGTTGTGAATTTATATCCTGGACTTACAGTGATGGCTTTTGTAAACTTCTGTTACAGGCTGTGAGAGGGGCAGCATTTACAGACCGTAAACTTAAATCAAACATCACATCAAGATCTGACAATCAGTCCATTCATCAGGACCTGAATATAGAAACATGGAAAATAGGTGTAGGAGTAGGCCATTCGGTCCTTCGAACCTGCACCACCATTCAATAAGATCATGGCTGATCATTCCCTCAGTACCCCTTTCCTGCTTTCTTTCCATACCCCTTGATCCCTTTAGCCGTAAGGGCCATATCTAACTCCCTCTTGAATGTATCCAATGAACTGGCATCAACAACTCTCTGCGGCAGGGAATTCCATAGATTAACAACTCTGAGTGAAGAAGTTTCTCCTCATCTCAGTCCTAAATGGCTTACCCCTTATCCTTAGACTGTGTCCCCTGGTTCTGGACTTCCCCAACATCGGAAACATTCTTCCTGCATCTAACCTGTCCAGTCCCGTCAGAATTTTATATGTTTCCATGAGATCCCCTCTCATCCTTCTAAACTCCAGTGAATACAGGCCCAGTCGATCCAGTCTCTCCTCATATGTCAGTCCTGCCGTCCCTGGAATCAGTCTGGTGAATCTTCGCTGCAATCCCTCAATAGCAAGATCGTCTTTCCTCAGATTAGGAGATCAAAACTGAACACAATATTCCAGGTGAGGCCTCACCAAGGCCCTGTACAACTGCAGTAAGACCTCCCTGCTCCTATACTCAAATCCCCTAGCTATGAAGGCCATTTGCCTTCCTCACCGCCTGCTGTACCTGCATGCCAACTTTCAATGACTGATGAACCATGACACCCAGGTCTCGTTGCACCTCCCCTTTTCCTAATCTGCCGCCATTCAGATAATATTCTGCCTTCGTGTTTTTGCCCCAAAAGTGGATAACCTCACATTTATCCACATTATACTGCATCTGCCATGCATTTGCCCACTCACCTAACCTGTCCAAGTCACTCTGCAGCCTCTTAGTGTTCTCCTTACAGCTCACACCGCCACCCAGTTTAGTGTCATCTGCAAACTTGGAGATATTATACTCAATTCCTTCATCTAAATCATTGATGTATATTGTAAATAGCTGGGGTCCCAGCACTGAGCCCTGTGGCACCCCACTAGTTATTGACTGCCATTCTGAAAAGGACCCGTTTATCCTGACTCTCTGCTTCCTGTCTGCCAACCAGTTCTCTATCCACGTCAGTACATTACCCCCAATACCATGTGCTTTAATTTTGCACATGAATCTCTAGTGTAGGTCCTTGTCAAAAGCCTTTTGAAAGTCCAAATACACCACATCCACTGGTTCTCCCTTGTCCACTGTACTAGTTACATCCTCAAAAAAGTCCAGAAGATTTGTCGAGCATGATTTCCCTTTCATAAATCCATGCTGACTTGGACCGATCGGGTCACTGCTTTCCAAATGCGCTGCTATTTCATCTTTAATAATTGATTCCAACATTTTCCCCACTACTGATGTCAGGCTAACCGATCTATAATTACCTGTTTTCTCTCTCCCTCCTTTTTAAAAAAAGTGGTGTTACATTAGCTACCCTCCAATCCACAGGGACTGATCCAGAGTCGATAAACTGTTGGAAAATGATCACCAATGCATCCACTATTTCTAGGACCACTTCCTTAAATACTCTGGGATGCAGACTATCAGGCCCCGGGGATTTATCGGCCTTCAATCCCATCAATTTCGCTATCACAATTTTCCGCCTAGTAAGGATATCCTTAAGTTCCTCCTTCTCACTAGACCCTCGGTCCCCGAGTACTTCCGGAAGGTTATTTGTGTCGTTCTTCGTGAAGACAGAACCAAAGTATTTGTTCAACTGGTCTGCCATTTCTTTGTTCCCCATTATAAATTCACCTTAATCTGACTGCAAAGGACCTATGTTTGCCTTCACTAATCTTTTTCTCTTCGCATATCAATAGAAGCTTTTGCAGTCAGTTTTTAAGTTCCCGGTAAGCTTCCTCTCATACCCTATTTCCCCTCTCCTAATTAAAACCTTTGTCCTCCTCTGCTGAATTCTAAATTTCTCCCAGTCCTCAGGTTTGCTGCTATTTCTGGCCAATTTATATGCCTCTGCCTTGGATTTAACACTATCCTTAATTTCCCTTGTTAGCCACGGTTGAGCCACCTTCCCCGTTTTATTTTTACTCCAGACAGGAATGTACAATTGTTGAAGCTCATCCATGTGATCCTTAAATGTTTGTCATTGCCTATCCACTGTCAACCCTTTAAATATCATTTGCCAGTCTATTCTAGCCAATTCACGTCTCATACCATCGAAGTTACCTTTCCTTAAGTTCAGGACCCTCGTTTCTGAATTAACTGTGTCACTCTCCATCTTAATAAAGAATTCTACCATATTATGGTCACTCTTCCCCAAGGGGCCTCGCACAACAAGATTGCTAATTAGTCCTTTCTCATTACACATCACCCAGTCTAGGATGGCCAGCCCTCTAGTTGGTTCCTCGACATATTGGTCTCGAAAACCATCCCTAATACACTCCAGGAAATCCTCCTCCACTGTATTGCTACCAGTTTGGTTAATCCAATCTATATGTAGATTAAAGTCGCCCATGATAACTGCTGTACCTTTATTGCACGCATCTCTAATTTCTTGTTTGATGCTATCCCCAACCTCATTACTACTGTTTAGTGGTCTGTATACAACTCCCACCAGCGTTTTCTGCCCCTTGGTATTCTGCAGCTCCACGCATACAGATTCCACATCATCCAAGCTAATGTCCTTCCTTACTATTGCGTTAATTTCTTTTTTAACCAACAACGCTGTTCACCCTCTCCCTTCAAAATGTCGTGCACCCGCTCCGAGACATCCTTGACCCTTGCACCAGGGAGATACCATCCTGGAGTCTCGATTGCGGCCGCAGAAACTCCTATCTATTCCCCTTACAATCAAATGTCCTATCACTATTGCTCTCCCACTCTTTTTCCTGTCCTCCTGTACAACAGAGCCACCCACGGTGCCATGAACTTGGCTGCTGCTGCTCTCCCCTGATGAGTCTTTCCCCTCAACAGTACCCAAAGCAGTGTATCTGTTTTGCAGTGGGATGACCACAGGGGACCCCTGCATTACCTTCCTTCCACTGCTCTTCCTGTTGGTCATCCATTTGCTATCTGGCTGTGTAACCTTTACCTGCGGTGTGGCCAACTCACTAAACGTGCTATTCACAGCATCCTCAACATCGTGGATGCTCCAGAGTGAATCCTCCCGCAGCTCCAGTACTGCAACATAGTCTTTCAGGAGCTGCAGCCGGATACACTACCCGCACATGTAGTCGTCAGGGACACTGGAAGTGTCCCTGACTTCCCACATAGTACAGGAGGTGCATAACACTTGTCCGAGCTCTCCTGCCATAACTTAACCCTTAAATTAACTTAATTGGCAACAACAATGACAAAGGTTACCTACTGATAAAGGAAAAGAAAAAGAAAAACTACTCACCAATCACCAGCCAATCACTTACCCCTTTGGCTGTGACGTCACCTTTCTATTTCTTTCTATTTCTTTGTTTACCTTCTGCCCCTGCAGTTGCACCAGCTGGCCTCCTCCGATCTCGGGCCTTTTATAGGCCGCCTCACAAACTTCCCGCTCGAAGTCCTGCTGCTTCCTCGATCTCGGGCCTTTTATAGGCCGCCTCACGAACTCCCCACTCGAAGTCCCGCTGCCTCCTCCAATCTCGGGCCTTTTATAGTCCACCTCACGAACTCCCCACTCGAAATCCCGCTGCCTCCTTGATCTCAGGCCTTTTATAGGCCGCCTCACAAACTCCCCGCTCGAAGTCCCGCTGCCTCCTCCGATCTCAGGCCTTTGACTATGGAAGGAGAAATGTTTGTCTGCTCTGTCTGTGGGAAAAGATTTCAAACATCAGTGTGACTGGAAAAGCACTGAGACACACACCCGCGGGAGAGTGTTCCAGTGCACTGAATGTGGAAAGAGCTTTAACCAGTTACATAGCCTGAAAAACATTGCACCTTTCACAGCGGGGAGAAACCGTACACATGTTCTGTGTGTGGATGAGGCTTCAACTGATCATCCAACCCGGAGAGACACAAGGACATCCACACCACGGAAAAACTGTGGAAACGTGGGGACTGGGAAGAAATTCAATTACCTATCCCAGCTGGAAACTCATCGAAGCAGTCACACCGGGAGAGGCCATTCAGTTGCTCTCGCTACCTGAAGACTTTCAAAGAATCATCGAACCTGCTGAAACACCAGCAAATTTACACTGACGAGAGATCATTTAGCTGCTCTCTCTGTGCAAAGACATTTGCTCACTCGTCCAACCTACTGAAACACCAGTGAGTTCACACCAGGGAATGATCGGTCACCTGCTCCGTATTTGGGAAGGGATTCACTCGTTCATCTTACCTGCTGACCCACAAGCAAGCTCACACTGGGAAGAGGCCATTCTCCTCCTCCATGTGTGGGATGAGATTCACTGTCATCCAAACTGAGGACACACCAGCTTGTGTACACTGATAAGTGACCATTTCAATGCTCTCACTGTGCTTTAAAAGCACAAAGGATGTGCTGACACACCAGTGAATTCACACTGGGGAGAAGCCGTTCACCTGCGCAGAGTGTGCAAAGGGATTCACCAATTTATCGAACCTGCTGAAGCACCAGTGAGTTCACAAGTGAGTACAGGGCTTGGATTCTGCTGTTGTTATTGCTGTTAATCACATCCAGGACTGAACCATGTTCATTCTGGCAGTTGGGGTTTGGTAAAGATGATGTTAGTAACCCCTATAACTGGGCTGGAGTTTAATCTGTATCAGTGCCAAATAAATGACCTTGTTTCCCCACACACACACACAGTGTGTCGAGTCCTTGATATCTTGATGATAAGATGAGCTGATTGAGCACTTGTTATGAACTGAGTGGAATCCATCTGAAAATTGAGTCCCTAGAACTTTTTAAAAGGTGTCGAAGTCTGACAAGTCAGATATTTCCATTATATCACAGGTCCACTACAACTATCCAGGGCAGTGAGTCCATTTAATATTAGATTTTAACCTATGGGAAATATTCTGATGATCTGTTATTGTCACAGGGCAAAGCAGCATTGTTAATTTAACATCAATTTAATCAAACTCAATGGGCAATCGATCTCCAAAGTGAAATGTCTCCTTAAAGCTGACGGTGTCGGCAGTTCTGCAGCTCATTTCTCACTGTGAACAAGTCAGAATGAGAAGCTTTAACAACAGCCGATGTTTCACAAAGGGAGACCTCACCAGACCAAAGGACATTGGTGGAGTTTAATGGGCTGTTTGTGTCACTGGGCTACAAGAGGATATTTTTAATAGAAGGAAAGCTGGTCACAGCAAACAGACAGTTTAACAGCCTGTCCATGGTCCACTCTAACCCCTACCTTCTCTCTCTCTCACTATTTATGGACACTGCTGCAGTAATTGCTCCTCTGACCTTTCCTCTCTTGTCCCTCCTACACCCCTAATGCACGGCCCAACACAATCTCCCTCCCCCTAAATCCTCACTGTGCTGAAATCCCCACCAGTCTCCCCATCTGCTCCTTGCTCTCTCCCTGGATCCTGAAACTATTGAACTCAGTCTTCCCCTCCTGAAGCCTACAGGCTCTAAAATTGAAGCTGGTGTCCCTCAGTCCCACCTTCCCTTCTCTCTTCCCCCTTAGTTGTGTTCCACACTCTGGGCCTTGGGCCTTGGGCCTTGGCCCGTCCCCGGGGATTCTCAGTATGAACAGGGGGATGTGTTTTGAGACAGGATGTCCCAGCTCTCCACCTTTAAAGGGACAAGGAGAGGACCAGCTGAGCTGAATGGCCCTGCTTTATGACATCACTGCAGTGCCAAGCAACCAACCTCCCTGAGTCCTGCTAATTAAAGGCCGAGTTTAGCTCAGTGCTGTTACAGGAAGGGAAACAGGAGCAGGATTCGACCCGTGTGGAGCCCAGGATTAATGGGGAGAGGTACAGGATCAATTTATACCTTATTGGGTGAGAAATGTAATTGTCCCGGACACTCCCTGTCCCTCAGTATCTGTGTTCGGGGGAGCGAGTGATGGGTTTACTCTGTATCTAACCCATGCTGTGCCCAACTGGAGAGAGTTTGATGCTGGCATGAGGTGCTCAGCTCGAAGAGCACAACATCTAACCCAAAGATGATCTGATAAACCCATCAGCTTCTCTCCTGGACACAGATCCTGAAGGTAGGGTGTGTCTCTAATATTTTGACTGGTGTCCTTGATCAACTTTAAGCACCTCACTCAAATCTCTTTTTTAAATTTGTTCATGGGATGTGGACATCATCTCTCATTCTTCTAAACTCCAGAAAATATATGCCTTGTCTACTCAATCTCTCTTCATAGGGCAATCCTCTCATCCCAGGACTCAGTCTGGTGAACCTTTGTTGCACTCTCTCTATGGCAAGCATCTCTTAGATAAGGAGACCAAAACTGTACACAATTCTCCAGGTGCGGTCTCACCAGGGCCCTATATAATTGCAGTAACATAAGAACATAAGAAATAGGAACAGGAGTAGGCCATACAGCCCCTCGAGCCTGCTCCGCCATTCAATAAGATCATGGCTGATCTGATCATGGACTCAGCTCCACTTCCCTGCCCGCTTCCATAAGCCCTTATCCCCTTATCGTTTAAGAAACTGTCTATTTCTGTCTTAAATTTATTCAATGCGAAGAGGCTGCAGGGTGACTTGGACAGGTTAGATGAGTGGGAAAATGCATGGCAGATGCAATATAATGTAGATAACTGTGAGGTTATCCACTTTGGTGGCAAAAACAGGAAGGCAGAATATTATCTGAATGGTGACAGATTAGGAAAAGGGGAGGTGCAACGAGACCTGGGTGTCATGGTACATCAGTTATTGAAAGTTAGCATGCAGGTACAGCAGGCAGGTGAAGAAGGCAAATAGCATGTTGGCCTTCATAGCTAGGGGATTTGAGTATAGGAGCAGGGAGGTCTTAGTGCAGTTGTACAGGGCCTTGGTGAGGCCACACCATGAATATTGTGTACAGTTTTGGTCTCCTAATCTGAAGAAGGACATTCTTGCTATTGAGGGAGTGCAGCGAAGGTTCACCAGACTGATTCCTGGACTGACATATGAAGAAAGACTGGATTGTCTTGGCTTATATTCACTGGAATTTAGAAGAATGAGAGGGGTTCTCATAGAAACATATAAAATTCTGACGGGATTGGACAGATTAGATGCAGGAAGAATATTCCCGATGTTGGGGAAGTCCAGAACCAGGGATCACAGTCTAAGGATAAGGGGTAAGCCATTTAGGACCGAGATGAGAAGAAACTTCTTCACTCAGAGAGTTGTTAACCTGTGGAATTCTCTACCGCAGAGAATTGTTGATGCCAGCTCGTTAGATATATTCAAGAAGGAGTTAGATATGGCCCTTGCGGCCAAAGGGATCAAGAGGTATGGAGAGAAAGCAGGAAAGGGTTACTGAGGTGAATGATCAGCCATGATCTTATTGAATGGTGGTGCAGGCTTGAAGGACAGAATGGCCTGCTCCTGCACCTATTTTCCATGTTTCTATGTTTCTATCCCACATGTGGTGGCCCAGTATCGATGTAGACTTAGAATCCTGCGGCACAAATGTAACAAATGTTCACAGTTAAGCAATGCACCCAGGGAGACGCCACTAAGTTTATGGTTTTGGCCCTCCAAACTGTGGTCTAGGGTCCACGTCGACTATGCAGGCCCGTTCTTGGGTAAAATGTTCCTATTGGTTGTAGATGCGTACTCCAAATGGATTGAATGTAAGATAATGTCGTCAAACACGTCCGCTATCACCACTGAAAGCCTGCGGGCCATGTTTGCCACGCACAGCCTGCCTGATGTCCTTGTGAGCGACAACGGACCATGTTTCACCAGTGCCGAGTTCAAAGAGTTCATGACCCATAACGGGATCAAACATGTCACAACTGCCCCGTTTAAACCAGCATCTAATGGTCAGGCAGAGAGAGCAGTGCAAAAATCAAGCAGAGCTTGAAGAGGGTAACTGAAGGCTCACTGCAGACTCGCCTATCCCGAGTCCTGCTTAGTTACTGCGCGAGACCACACTCACTCACTGGGATTCCACCCCCTGAACTGCTCATGAAAAAAGCACTTAAGACAAGGCTTTCGTTAGTCCACCCTGATCTACACGAACAGGTAGAGAGCAGGCGGCTTCAACAAAGTACATATCATGATAGCGCAAATTTGTCACGCAAAATTGTAATCAA
The DNA here is from genome assembly GCF_044704955.1 of Pristiophorus japonicus. Lineage (NCBI taxonomy): Eukaryota > Metazoa > Chordata > Chondrichthyes > Pristiophoridae > Pristiophorus > Pristiophorus japonicus. The sequence goes on from NC_091978.1 coordinate 50,721,648, forward strand.
TGATCCTGTATTTGTGTTGAACTATGGACAAGGTCCCAAGTGACTTCCCGGCACTGTTGTGGCCAAAGAGGGGAGTAGGGTGTTTTGGGTCAAACTTTCAAATGGACTCATCTACAGGAAACACTTGGACAAAACCAAACTCAGATTCACGGACTATCCAGAGCAACCCACATTAGACCCTACCTTTTTTGACCCCACCAACACACACACCAGTGGCAACCGACAGCAGTTGACCACGAAGCAGAACCCATCACCTGCAACAGTCCAACAGGACTCACCACACCAGTCAGCCCAGCAAGGCCAGCTGCACAGCCTAGCGAAGGCCCAACAAATGACTCACCAAAACCAGCATTTGCACCGAGATGATCAACCAGGGGAAGAAAGTCCCCAGATCGACATACCTTGTAAATAGTTACACTATTGACTTTGGGGGGGGGGTGGGGGGGAGAGTTGTTATATATGTAAAGCTGTAAATTCCTTGTGTAACCACCAGAGGGCTCATCCCCTGGAGTCCCAAGGCATTCCACAATCCCTTGGGAGCACCTGTACTTAAGGAGGCCTCACAGGCTGGTGAGGCACTCTGGAGACTTGTAATAAAAGACTAATGTCACACTTTACTTTGAGCTCACAGTATCTGGTCAGACTCTTTATTCATACAAAACACTATCCTTTTGCATTTCATGCACAAGTACCCCCAGGTCCTGCTGTACTGCAGCACTTTTCAATCTTTCTCCATTTAAATAATAACTTGCTCTTTGATTTTTTTCTGCCAAAGTGCATCACCTCACACTTCGCAACATTATACTCCATCTGCCAATTTTTTGCTCACTCACTTAGCCTGTCTAAGTCCTTTTGCAGATTTTTTGTGTCCTCCTCACTCATTGCTTTTCCTTCCATCTTTGTATCGTCAGAAAACTTGGCTACGTTACACTCAGTCCCTTCTTTCAAGTCGTTAATATAGATTGCAAATAGTTGGCACCCCACTAGTTACTGGTTGCCAACCAGAGAATGAATCATTTGTCCCAACTCTCTGTTTTCTGTTAGTTAGCCAATCCTCTATCCATGCTAATATATTACCCCCAACCCCATGAACTTTTATCTTGTGCAGTAACCTTTTATGTGGCACCTTGTCAAATGCCTTCTGGAAGTCCAAATACACCACATCTACTGGTTCCCCTTTATCCACCCTGTTTGTTACATCCTCAAAGAACTCCAGCAAATTTATCAAACATGACTTCCCCTTCATAAATCCATGCTGACTCTGCCTGACCGAATTTTGCTTTTCCAAATGTCCTGCTACTGCTTCTTTAATAATGGATGCCAACATTTTTCCAACCACAGATGTTAGGCTAACTGGTCAATAGTTTCCTGCTTTTTGTCTGCCTACTTTTTTAAATAGGGGTGTTACATTTGCAGTTTTCCAATCTGCTGGGACCTCCCCAGAATCCAGGGAATTTTGGTAAATTACAACCAATGCATTCACAATCCCTGCCACTACTTCTATTAAGACCCCAGGATGCAAGCCATCAGGTCCAGGGGATTTATCTGCCTTTAGTCCCATTATCTTACTGAGTACCACCTCCTTAGTGATAGTGATTGTGTTAAGTTTCTCCCCCAACCTATAGCACCTTGGCTATCCACTGTTGGAATATTGTTAGTGTCCTCTACCGTAACTACTTTGTATCATCAGCAAACTTGGCTACATTACACTCAGTCCCTTCTTCCAAGTCGTTAATATAGATTGTAAATAGTTGGGGTCCCAGCACTGATCCCTGCAGCACCCCACTAGTTACTGGCAGTAAGACGTCCTCACAATTATAATCAAATCATCTTGTAATAAACGCCAACAAACCATTTGCTTTCTTAATTGCTTGCTGCACCTGCATATTAACTTTCAGTGATTTGTGTACAAGGACACCCAGGTCCCTCTGAACACCAACATTTCCCAATCTGAAACCATTTAAAAAATATTCTGCTTTTCTATTTTCCCTTCACTTTTCTCCACATTATATTCCATTTGCCTTTTCTTGCCCACTCACTTAGCCAGTCTATATCCCCTTGAAGCCTCTTTGCATCCTCCTCACAACTTACATTCCCACCTAGCTTTGGATTATCAGCAGACTTGGATCAATTAATTTGGTCCACTCGTCCAAATCATTGATTTAGATTGTGAATAGCTGAGGCCCAAGCACTGATCGTCCTTGCTGCATCCCACTAGTTACAGCCTGCCAACCCGAAAATGATCCGTTTGTTCCTACTCTCTGTTTTCTGACTGTTTACCAATCCTTCATCCATGTTAGTATATTACCCTCAATCCCATGAGCCCTAATTTTGTTCATTAACCTCTTGCATGGCACCTCATCAAAACCCTTCTGGAAATCTAAACCATCCACTGTTTCCCCCTTATCTATCCTGCTAGTTACAACCTCAAAAAACACTAACAGATTTCTGAAACATGATTTCCCTTTCATGAATCCATGTTGACTCTGCTCAATCCTATTAGTACTTCCTAAGTGCCCTGTAACAACGTCGTTACGAATAGATTTGAGAATTTTCTCTACTATGGATGTCAGAACTACCTATACAGCATGGGTTAGATACAGAGTATATCTCAATCTACACTGTCCCAAACACTCCCAGGGCAGGTACTGCATTGGTCAGCCACAAAGTAAAGCTCCTTCTACACTATCCCATCAAACACACCTAGGGCAAATACAACACAGGTTAGATACAGAGTAAAGCTGCCTCTACACTGTCCCATCAAACACACCCAAGGCTGAGGTACCACATTTCCTACATTGCAAGTATTGTGTTCCTAACACAGATGAGGCTGCACACAGGGAGGTTAAAGTAACAGTGACCTCAGTCTTTAATAAGATATTCCAGAGCGAGGAACAGGCCTTAGGGGCCATCTTATGCTGGGATCCCTTGGGACTTCAGGGGATGAGCTCCCTGGTGGCGGAACATGGGAGTGCATGCTTTACAGATACACATCACTCCCTGCCCCCCCAAAGTCAAAGTGAAAACTATTTACAAGATGAGGCGGTCGGGAGCCTTTCTTTCCCTGGTGGACCGCCTCGGTACAAATGTCTGTTCTGGTGTGTTGGCTGTGCCCTCGCTGGGCTGGCGTGTTGTTGGCCGAGCAGGGCTGCTGGGTGAACCTGGCCTTGCTGGGCTGTTGGGCATGATGGGTTCAATTTCCTGGTCCGGGATGGTGTCATTGATCCTTTGGGTGTGTGTTGTGGGCTCGAAAAAGGTGGTGTCTGCTGTGGGTTGTTCAGGGCAGTCTGTGAACCACAGCCTCATTTGGTCCAGGTGCTTTCTGCAAATTTGTCTATTGTCTAGTTTGACTACAAACACCCTTCTCCCTTCTTTAGCTATCACCGTGCCCGCGATCTACTTGTGACCATGTCCATAGTTTAGCACATACACAGGGTCATTCAGACCAATTTCCCGTGACAGAGTGGCGCGACCATCGTTTACATTTTGTTGCTGCCGCCTGCTCTCTACCTGATCATGCAGGTTGGGGTGAACCAGCGAGAGTCTGGTTTTAAGTGTCCTTTTCATGAGTAGCTCAGCCAGGGGCACCCCTGTGAGCAAGTGGGGTCTCATGCGGTAGCTGAGCAGTACTCGGGACAGGCGGGTTTGGAGTGAGCCTTCTGTGACTCATTTAAGGCTCTGTTTGATGGTTTGTACTGCTCGCTCTGCCTGCCCATTGGAGGCTGGTTTAAACGAGGCCGAGATGACATGTTTGATCTCATTGCGGGTTATGAATTCTTTAAATTCGGCACTGGTGAAACATGGCCCGTTATCACTGACCAGTATGTCAGGCAGGCCGTGGGTGGCAAACATGGCCCTCAGGCTTTCAATGGTGGCGGTGGCGGTGCTTCCCGACATTATTTCACAGTCAATCCATTTTGAAAAAGCATCCACCACCACCAGGAACGTTTTACTGAGAAACGGGCCCGCATAGTCGACATGGATCCTCGACCATGGTCTGGAGGGCCAGGACCACAAACTTAGTGGTGCCTCTCTGGGCGCGTTGCTCAACTGAGCACATACGCTGCATTGCCGTACACAGGACTCTAAGTCAGAGTTGATACCGGGTCACCACACATGGGATCTGGCTATCGCTTTCATCATTACTATACCCGGGTGTGTGCTATGCAGATCCGATATGAACGTCTCCCTGCCCTTTTTTGGTAGCACTAAGCGGTTACCCACAACAGGCAGTCTGCCTGAATGGACAGCTCGTCCTTTCGCCGCTGGAATGGCTTGACGGTTTGATTGGCTCTTGCATTTCAACGGGGAGCTTGCCAGCTCCCAGGCAGTACACAGTTTTTTACTAGGGACAGCAGAGGATCTTGGCTGGTCCATGTCCTAATCTGGCGGGCCGTGACAGTGATTTATCATTTTCAAACGCTTCCGTGACCATCAACAAGTCTGCGGGCTGCGCCACCATCAACAAGTTTGCAGGCTGCGTCATTTCCACCCCCGTGGAGGGCAATGGTAGCCGACTGAGAGCATCCGCACAGTTCTCGGTGCCTGGCCTGTGGCGGATGGTATAGTTATACGCTGATAGCGCGAGTGCCCACCTTTGTATGCGGGCTGAGGCATTAGTATTTATCCCCTTGTTTTCAGCGAACAGGGATATGAGGGGCTTGTGATCGGTTTCCAGCCCAAATTTGAGGCCAAACAGGTACTGATGCATTTTCTTTACCCTGAACACACACGCTGATGCCTCTTTCTCAATCATGCTGTAGGCTCTCTCGGCCTTAGACAAGCTCCTGGAGGCATAGGGGACAGGTTGCAACTTCCCCGCAACGTTAGCTTGTTGTAATACACACCCGACTCCGTACGACGACACATCACATGCTAGCACAAGTCTTTTACACGGGTTATACAATACAGCAGCTTGTTGGAGCATAAAATGTTTCTGGCTTTCTCAAAAGCAATTACTTGGTTTATTCCCCATACCCAGTTCTCACCTTTGCGCAATAACACATGTAGGGGCTCTAAGAGGGTGCTTAACCCCAGTAGGAAGTTACCAAAATAGTTGAGGAGTCCCAGGGACGACTGCAGCTCCGTGATGTTCTGTGGCCTGGGCGCGATCCTGATAGCCTCTGTCTTGGTGTCTGTGGGCCGAATGCTGTCAGCCGCGATCTTTCTCCCCCAAAACTCCACTTCTGTTGCCATGAAGACGCATTTCAACCTCTTCAGCCGCAGCCCTATGCGATCCAGTCGCTGGAGGACCTCCTCCTGGTTTTGTAGGTGCTCGGCGGTGTCCCGACCCATGACCAACATGTCGTCCTGAAAGACCACAGTGTGTGGTACCGACTTGAGTAGGCTCTCCATGTCTCTCTGGAAGATCGCTGCAGCCGACCGAATTCCAAATGGGCATCTGTTGTAGATGAACAGTCCCTTGTGCGTGTTGATGCAGCTGAGGCCCTTTGAAGACTCCTCCAGCTCCTGCGTCATGTAGGCCAAAGTCAGATCGAACTTGGTGAATGTCTTGCCTCCTGCCAGCGTCGCAAATAGGTCGTCTGCCTTAGGTAGCGGGTATTGGTCCTGCAGCGAGAAACGATTAATAGTTACTTTATAATCGCCGCAAATCCTGACCGTGCCATCACTTTTGAGTACTGGAACAATCGGGCTGGCCCACTCGCTGAATTCCACTGGGGAGATGATGCCCTCGCATTGCAGCCAGTCCAGCTCGATTTCCACTCTATCCCTCATCATGTGAGGTACTGCTCGCGCCTTGTGGTGAATGGGTCGTGCCTCTGGGACCAAGTGGATCCGTACCTTCACCCCGGAAAAGTTTCCAATGCCTGGCTCAAAAAGGGAAGGAAATTTGTTAAGAACCTGGGTTCATGAGGCCTCATCGACATGTGATAGCGCTCGGATGTCATCCCAGTTCCAGCGGATTTTGCCCAGCGAGCTCCTTCCAAGCAGTGTGGGGCCATCGCCCGGGATAATCCAGAGTGGCAGTTCGTGCACCGTGCCCTCGTAGATGACCTTGACCATGGCGCTGCCCAGGACAGTGATAAGCTCTTTGGTGTACATTCTCAGTTTCGTGTGGATGGGGCTCAGGGCTGGTCTGAAGGCCTTGTTGCACCACAGTCTCTCAAACATCTTTTTACTCATGATGGATTGGCTAGCGCCAGTGTCCAGTTCCATGGCTACGGGTAAGCCATTCAATTTTACGTTTAGCATTATAGGTGGACATTTTGACGAAAATGTGTGCACCCCGTGTACTTCAGCATCTGTCTCCTCTCTCTGAGGCTCGAAATTGCTTTGATCCACCATGGACCGATCTTCCTCTGCCACATGGTGGTTAGCAGGCTTTGCAGAGCTTGCAGCTCATTTGCAAGCTCATTGGAGGTGCCCCATTGTTCCACAGCTTTTGCAAACATACCCTTTGAAGCGGGATGAATAGGCTGAATGGAAGCCTGCACAATGCCAACAAGGTGTGAATTGCCTTGCATTCATCCTTTGTTGCAGGACTCTGAGTCATTTGGGTCACCTGAGGCCTGCTGGCAGTTGCAGACTCGTGGGTTCTGCCCTGTACATTGCTGCTCGCAAACACAGTTCGAGTTAATTTATGAACATTGCTAGCACTTGTGTGCTGAGAGATTTGTTTGTGTTATCACTGCTGGACATAAACGCCTGTGCTATCGCAATGGCCTTACTGAGGGTCGGTGTCTCTGCAGTCAAAAGTTTTCGTAGCATGGTCTCGTGGCCAATGCCCAGTACAATAAAGTCTCAGAGCATTTGCTCCAGGTAGCCATCAAACTCACATTGTCCTGCAAGTCGCCTTAGTTCGGCAACGTAGCTCGCCACTTCCTGACCTTCAGATCGCTGGCACATGTAGAACCGATACCTCGCCATCAGCACGCTCTCCCTCGGGTTAAGATGCTCCCGAACCAATGTCCACAGCTCCTCATACGACTTATTTGTGAGATTCACCGGAGCCAGAAGATTCTTCATGAGGTCCCCTAGTACTTCCGGAAGGTTATTTGTATCTTCCTTCGTGAAGACAGAACCAAAGTATTTGTTCAATTGGTCTGCCATTTCTTTGTTCCTCATTATAAATTCACCTGAATCTGACTGCAAGGGACCTATGTTTATCTTCATTAATCTTTTTCTCTTCACATATCGATAGAATCTTTTGCAGTCAGTTTTTATGTTCCTGGCAAGCTTCTTCTTGTACTCTATTTTCCCCCTCTTAATTAAACCCTTTGTCCTCCCCTGTTGAATTCTAAATTTCTCCCAGTCCTCAGGTTTGCTGCTTTTTCTGGCCAATTTATATGCCCCTTCCTTGGATTTAACACTATCCTTAATTTCCCTTGGTAGCCACGGTTGAGCCACCTTCCCCATTTCATTTTTACTCCAGACAGAGATGTAAAATTGCTGAAGTTCATCCATGTGATCTTTAAACGTTTGCCATTGCCTATCCACCATCAACACTTTAAGTATCATTTGTCAGTCTATTCTAGCCAATTCACTTCTCAAACCATCGAAGTTACCTTTCCTTAAGTTCAGGACCTTAGTTTCTGAATTAACTGTGTCACTCTCTATCTTAATAAAGAATTCTACCATGTTATGGTCACTCTTCCCCAAGGGGCCTCGCACAACAAGATTGCTAATTAGTCCTTTCTCATTACACATCACCCAGTCTAGGATGGCCAGCTCCCTAGTTGGTTCCTCGACATATTGGTCTCGAAAACCATCCCTAATACACTCCAGGAAATCCTCCTCTACCGCATTGCTACCATTTTGGTTAGCCCAATCAATATGTAGATTAAAGTCACCGAAGATAACTGCTGTACCTTTATTGCACACATCCCTAATTTCTTGTTTGATGCTGTCCCCAACCTCACTACTACTGTTTGGTGGTCTGTACACAACTCCCACTAACGCTTTCTGCCCTTTTGTATTCCGTAGCTCCATAGTCTGCATACACAACATCACTCTCCCCCAAGTCCTTTGTGCCAATTACCTTTGCACTATGTGCTCTGGCTTAGCTCTCCCCATACTTAAGTGCCAATAGCCCTTGCATCTTGGCTGTGCTTTGGTTTGGCTCTCTCCCTGTTAACCCCCAAGTCCTTTTGCCACAACTTTGGGTAGTGGTTACCAGTTTGGATGGTTTGATGATGCAGTAGAGGTTCCAGTGGGTTCTGGTGTGATCCACGTGTGTGTCCATGGTTACATACATTCATTTCCCTGCCCCCCCCAGCTCCCGCCCCCCCCCCCCCCCCACAGCGAGGTCATGTAGCTGGCCCATTACATTAACATAGAGGATCATATACAGTGCAAGTACAAAGAAAGGAAGAAGACATTTTTTTTACAGTTTGTATCGTGACACCTTGGTTCAGTGACTTACATTCGTTATGCTTTATGGTCGTGCGCCAGGATTGGGTAAATTGCATTCATGGTTCAGTCATGGTCAGTACTGAGGTAGCAGTACAGGTATGTGAGGACGCTGGTTCCAGAGCAACCGGATGGGGTCCTCGTCGTCTGATGGCGACACTACGTCCCCTGCTAGCGGGGTGGGCTTGGTTCACTCACCTTGCCAGGACTCAGGGCCTTTGCCGTTGCCTAGTGGTGGGCAGAGCCACAGATGTGTGTGGCCTCCCTGTCCTCCTTTGAGGGCTGCAGAATCTTCTGCCTGCTGTCTAACGGTGTTGGGAACCTGGCTGTTCCAGGTTCCGTTTGGGGAACTCGTTGGTTCTGACCTTTCGCTCCCGGACATGGTCGAGGTAGCGACTGGGTCTGGGGGCTGCACCGTCTCCACCCGGGTGGTGGGCAACGCCGGCCGACTGCACGTATTGGCGCCGTTTTCATTTCCAGGTCCGTGGTGAATAGTGCCATCGGGTGCCTGCAGTGTGGGATAGACCTTGGGCAGGGTATCAGGATCAGTGCCTTCACCCTCCTGAGGTAGCTCGCTTGCTACTTTTGGGGATACTCTATTCCCGACATCTTGCAACAACATTTTGTTCACAATCTTAAACAATTCGTTACATTGATTGCCATGTATACAATGTCTCTAAGTTCAATTGGTTGCTGGTCTCCTTTAAGAGAACCCTCCTGGCTTTATCCCAGTTAAATCCTTTGTTAGATACCACGTGTTGATCCCTCAGCGTTCCACCTCGTGATATGGCCGCGGCCATCTTTTATTTCAGCCACGCTGCCCCTCGCTGCAACAGGGACACCATCTTGCATCTGTCCTCGAGGTCGACTGCTTTGATCCTTCTCTCCTGCGATTCTGCCACAAAAGCTGGAAGAGTGCCTGTGAATTCGATCTTCCTCCCCAGGAGTCCTGCCACTGGAGCCGGGAAGGTACTTTTAGGTCGTTCCGGTCGGATCATTGCCACGCAGTCGTGATGGACAGTCTGTGCCTCAGGTGTTGCGCTGGTCTGTTCTCTGGTGCCTGGCCCAAGCGAAGGTGAGGTTTTGCTCTGCCTCTGAGCATGGGGGACATCGATTGCTGGAGTGAAGAGGTCTTCCCATTTCCACTGGATCTTCCCCATCTACCTTCTTCCGAGTAGCGTTGGACCATCACCTGCAACAAGCCACAGAGGTAACTTGTGCACCACGCCATTATGGATTATACTTACATCCATAATACCAAGGACTGGGATCAGCTCCTTGGTGTAGGTGCGCAACTTTTCCTGTACTGGAACCAGCTCGGGTTGTTTTTCATTCCATAGCCTCTCAAAGGCATCCTGGCTCATCACTGACTGGCTCACTCCCGTGTCCACTTCCATGAAGACTGGAACGCTGTTTATCTAGACTTCCATCTTCACTGGAGGACAATCGGTGGTGCAGGTATACACTCCATACACTTCTTCTTGCAGCTGAGCTGCCTCGCTGGCCAAATCATCATACTCCCCGTTGGATTCAAAGTCATCTACCTACTCCTCTGCTAGGCGGTGAGTCGTATTTCTTTTACACATATGCTGGAGGTGGCCCTTCGTGTTACAGGCTTTGTATACGTACTCAGCAAACCGACACTGGTGAGCCGATGGTTTCCTCCGCAATGCCAGCATGGTGCTACTCGATTAGCACCCCTCGGCGGACTCTGAGTTCTGGAACCCCGAGGTCTGTGCTCTCTGCCCTGGGCAGAGCCACGTTCTATAGTCTTGCCTGTGAAAGGCACAATTCTGTGTACAGTACTTGCTGGGTTTGAGTCCACAGGATGAATAATTTGCTTGGTGCTGCAGGTCGAGGTCATGAGTGCCACACTGATGCTGACGGCTTTCTGCAGGTTGACTGTGGTGTTGGCAGATAATAGCTTGTGAAGGAGGCCCTCGTGGCCAATTCCCATAACGAAGATGTCTCGCAATGCATCGTTGAGATGCGTGCTGAAATCACATGGTGCCGCAAGTCTCCTGAGGTCGGCAGCATATTGTATGTCTCATCCTTGGCCTTCATGGGTGCCAGCAAGTCCCTGATGAGGCAGTAGACCTCTGGCCCACAACTGGTCAGCAGTATAGCCTTGCGCTTCTCCGCCAATGCGTCCATCTCCCCTGCCAGGTCGTTTGCCATGAAATATAGCTCGAGCCTTTCCGTGAAGACATCACAATCATCATCCTCTGTGAAGTCTTTTAGTCTGCCAAAAGTAGCCATAATATCGCGTGAAAGTCCTTATTTTCGTCACCAGTTATTATGTCCTTAATGTACTTATGAATGACTCCACGAGGCAATGTGTTGTACTCAAACTGTAGTGACCTTGGTCCTTTATTCCAAACTCCAGAGTGAGGCACAAGCCTTTTATACTGAGCCCTGCCACCAGGGCAGGAAACCCCCAGTCTCCACCAGTTGCACCCTCTAGTGGGGCCAGCATGTATACACAGAGTGTAAACCTTATTGATAGTACATCAGGTAAACAAGTCTCCATCTTATGCAACCACACAGTGGCTACACAGAGAGTACATCCATAGTCTGCATACACAACAATACCCGCCCTCCTATATGGCTCAGAGACATGGACTATGTAAAGCAGGCACCTCAAAGCGCTGTAGAAGTACCACCAATGCTGCCTCTGCAAGATCCTGCAAATCCATTGGCAGGATAGGCACATCAACATTCGTGTTCTTGCTCAGGCCAACATGTGCAGCATCGAAGCATTGACCGTGCTTGATCAGCTCCGATGGATGGGCCACATTGTCTGCATGCCCGACACAAGACTACCAAAGTACACGCCCTACTCGGAACTCCGACATGGCAAGCGAGTCCTAAGTGGGCAGAGGAAAAGCTTCAAGGACACCCTCAAAGCCTCCTTGAAAAAGTGCAATATCCCCTCCGACACATGGGAATCCTTAGCCCAAGATCGCTCAAAGTGGAGGAAAAGCATTTGGGAAGGCGCCGAACACTGAGTCTCTTTGCTGAGAGCACGCAGAAGCCAAGTGCAAACAGTGGACAGAGCGTTCAACAACCCAAGCAGCCCACCCACCCGTCCCTCCAACCACCATGTTCCCCACCTGTGACAGAAACTGTAGGTCCCGCATTAGACTCATCAGTCACCTGAGAAATCATATGAATATGGAAGCAAGTCATCCTCAACTTCGAGGGATTGCCGAAGAAGAGAAAAACTGCCTCTAAACTGTTCCTTCAAATACATGTGGGCAGGTACACAACGGGTTAAATTCACAGTAAAGCTCCCTCAACAATCGCCATCAAACACTCACAGGACAGGGACAGCATGGGTTAGAAACATAGTAAAGCTCCCCCTACACTGTACAGTGCACATTCCCAGGGCAGGTACAGCATTCGTTAGCCATAGAATACAGATCCCTCTATACTGTCCCAAACACTCCTAATGCAGGTACAGCACAGGTTAGATATAGAGTTAAGCTCACTACGCACCGTCCCATCAAACACTCCCAGGGCAAGTACAGTACAGGTTACATACAGAATAAAGCTCCCTCGACACTGTCCGATCACACATTCCCAGGGCAGGTACAGCACTGGTTAGCTACAGAGTAAAGCTCCCTCTACAATGTCCCATCAAATATTCCTGGGGCAGGCACAGCACAGGTTAGATACAGAGTAAAGATCCCTCTACACTGTCCCATCAAACATCATCATAGGCAGTCTGTTGGAGTCGAGGATGACTTGCTTCCACACTGAAAATAAGTTCACAGGTGACTGAAGAGTCCACTACAGGTGGGGAAGATGGTAGTTGAGAGAACGGGAGGTTGGGGGGCCTGGGTTACCATGCACTCCTTCCGCTGTCGACGCTTGGCTTCAGCTTGCTCCCGGCGAAGAGACTCAAGGTGTTCAGTGGCTTCCCGAATGCTTTTCCTCCACTTTGGGCGGTCTTGGGCCAGGAATTCCCAGGTGTCGGTGGGGATGTTACATTTTTTCAAAGAGGCTTTGAGGGTGTCCTTGAAGTGTTTCCTCTGCCCACCTGGGGCTCACTTGCCGTGACGGAGCTCCAAGTAGAGCGCCTGTTTTGGGAGTCTCGTGGCCCGCTCAACGGAGCTGGTTGACCATAGTCAGTGCTTCGATGCTGAGGATGTTGGCCTGAATGAAAACACCTATCCTGCCAATGGATTTGCAGGATCTTGCGGAGGCAGCATTGGTGGTACTTCTCCAGTGCCTGTTGTACATGGTCCATATCTCTGAAGGAGATAGAAGGGCGGGTATCACTACTGCTCTGTAGACCTTGAGCTTGGTGGCTGATTTGAGATCCTGGTCTTCAAACACTCTCTTCCTCAGGTGGCCGAAGACTGCACTGGCACACTGAAAGTGGTGTTGAACCTCGTTGTCGATGTCTGCCCTTGTTGACAGTAGGCTCGAAGGGCCGAATGGCCTACTCCTGCAACTATTTTCTATGTATGGAAAATGGTCCACGTTGTCCAAGTTTCATCGTGTATTTTGATAACCGGGTTGCGGGGAGGTGGGCAGTGCTGTGTGGTGGGGGCAGGTTGGTAGAGGACCTTTGTCTTACGGATGTTTAGTGTAAGGCTCATGGTCTCGTACGTCTCAGTGAAGGTGTTGATGAAGGCTTGGAGTTCGGCCTCCGAGTGTGCGTAGATGCAAGTACTGTAGTTTGATGACAGAAGATGGGACGGCCTTAGATTTGGCCTGGAGGCGGCAGAGGTTGAACAGATTACTGTTTGTCCTGTAATTTAATCCATTCCAGTGGGGAGCTTGCTGAGTGTGAGATGGAGCATTGCAGCAAGGAAGATGACACAGCCTTGCTTGACCCCAGTCCGAACGTGGAATGGGTCTGGGATAGATCCATTGGTCAGGATCACGGCTTGCATGTCATCGTGGAGCAGGAGGAGGATGGTGACAAATTTTTGAGGGCAGCTGAATCTGAGGAGGATGCTCCATAAACCCTCATGGTTGATGAAGTCGAAGGATTTTTGAGGTCATGTACAGAGTTTGGTGCTGTTCCCTGTATTTCTCTTGTATCTGCCGCGCGGTAAAGATCATGTCCATTGTGCCCCTTAGTAGGTGGAATCCGCATTGCAACTCTGGGAGGAGCTCTTCAGCCACAGGGAGAAGGCGATTGAGAAGGATTCTTATGACTTTCCCGGTGATCGACAGCAGACAGATTTCTCTGTAGTTACCGCAGTCGGACTTGTCATCTTCTTGAAGATGATCATGATTACATCGTCTCTGAGATCTCCTGGCATGATCTCCTCCTTCCAGATAAGAGAGATGAGGTCATGGATCTGCGCCAGTAGTGCTTCTCCGCCATGTTTTAGTGCTTCGGCGGAGATTCCATCTGCTCCTGATGACTTGTTCTTCAGTTGTCGGATGGCCTTTTTATCCTTGTGCCGGGCTGGGGTTGTACTGAGATGGTGACGGGTGACATGCTGTGGGATGGAATTGAGGTCACTCACATCGAAGACAGAGACTCGGTTAAGGAGATCCTCGAAATGCTCCTTCCAGCGAGCACTGACTGCCTCGCTGTCCTTGATGCGTACCTCTCCGTTCTTGGCCAGCAGTGGGATAGGGCCTTGGGTGCTTGGGCCGTAGGTCGTCTTGGCTGCGCTGAAGGATCCTCAAACATTGTGGTTGTCCGCTAGCTGCTGGATTTCATGAGATTTCTCCACCCACCATCTGTTTTTTAGGTTGTGGGTTTTCTGTTGGACCTCGGCCTTCAGATATCTTCAGAATTGTTTTCTTGCCCTCGAGTTGTGTTGCTGCTTCCAGTCCAAGAATGCCTTGTGCTTGCAGCATATTAGCTCCTGGATCACCTGGTCGTTCTCGTCAAACCAGTCTTAGTGTTTCCTGGTCGAGTGACCAAGCATCTCTTCGCAGGTGCTGATTATGGAAGCCTTGAGGGTTGACCATGCCCTGTGGACACTCTGCGTCTCTGGGTCACTGGGAGTCGTCAGGTTGGTAGCGAGGCGCTGGCTGAATAGGGCTTTCTTAGCAGGATCTTTGAATGTACCGGCGTTGATTTTCCTGCGGCATTGTTCTGTTGCCGTTGCTGTTTTGGGACAATGTTGATGGTGATGACAGAGCAAATTAGGTAGTGGTCCGTCCAGCAGTCATCAGCTCCTGTCATGGTGCAGGTGATGCACACGTCTTTGCGGTCCCTTGTTCGGATGATGATGTAGTCTAGCAGATGCCAGTGCTTGGAGCGAGGGTGTTGCCATGAGACTTTATATTTGTCCTTCTGACGGAACAGGGTATTGGTTATGACGAGGCCGTTCTAAGCATTTCATCAGGAGGAGGGTGCCATTTGAGTTGGCTTTCCCTACCCCCTCTCGTTGGGACTCGAGACAGGGATTGTTCGAGGCTGGAGTAGAATTCCTCTTTGGTCTTATCTGTAGCTTCCAGTGTTGAGCCATATGCGCTGAAGACCGTAGCACACTGGTTCCGGTCAAAGGCGAGCCGAAGAGTCATGAGGCGTTCATTTTATCCCGTAGGGGGAGTCTCTGAGACGACCGACTAGCTCGATTTTTACGGTGAAGCCTACCCCATGGAGGCAGCGTTCTGCTTCTGGTTTGCCTTTCCAGAAGAAACACAGATATAGAAACATAGAAAATAGGTGCAGGAGTAGGCCATTCGGCACGTCGAGCCTGCACCACCATTCAATATAATCATGGCTGATCATGCAACTTCAGTACCCCATTCCTCCTTTCTCCCCTGATCCCTTTAGGGCCATGTCTAACTCTCTCTTGAAGATATCTAATGAACTGCCCTCAACAAATTTCTGTGGTAGAGAATTCCACAGCTTCACAATTCTCTAGGTGAAAAAGTTCTTCCTCATCTCGGTCCTAAATGGCTTACCCCTTATCCTTAGACTGTGACCCCTAGTTCTGTACTTCTCCAGCATCGGGAACATTCTTCCTGCATCTAACCTGTCCAATCCCGGCAGAATTTTATATGCGTCTATGAGATCCCCTCTCATTCTTCTAAATTCCAGTGAATATAAGCCTAGTCAATCCAGTCTTTCTTCGTATGTCAGTCCTGCCATCCCAGGAATCAGTCTGATGAACCTTCGCTGCACTCCCTCAATAGCAAGAACGTCCTTCCTCAGATTAGGAGACCAAAACTGCGCACAATATTCAAGGTGTGGTCTCACCAAGGCCCTGTACAACTACAGCGAGACCTCCCTGCTCCTATACTCAAATCCTCTCGCTATGAAGGCCACCATGCCATTTGCTTTCTTTACTACCTGCTGTACCTGCATGCCTACTTTCAATGACTGATGTACCATGACACTCAGGCCTCGTTGCACTCCCCTTTTACTAATCTGTCACCATTCAGATAATAATCTGCCTTCCTGTTTTTGCCACCAAAGTGGATAGCCTCACTTATCCACATTATACTGCATCTGCCATGCATTTGCCCACTTATCTAATCTGTCCAAGTCACCCTGCAGCCTCTTAGCATCCTCCTCACAGCTCACACTGCCACCCAGCTTAGTGTCATCTGCAAACTTGGAGATATTACATTCAATTCCTTCGTCATATCATTAATATATATTGTAAATAGCCAGGGTCCCAGCACTGAACCTTGCAGTACCCCACTAGTCACTGCCTGCCATTCTGAAAAGGACCCGTTTATTCCCACTCTTTGCTTCCTGTCTGCCAACCAGTTCTCTATCCACGTCAATACATTACCCCCAATCACATGTGCCTTAATTTTTCACACTAATCTCTTCTGTGGGTCCTTGCCAAAAGCTTTCTGAAAGTCCAAATACACCACATCCACTGATTCTCCCTTATCCACTCGACTAGTTACATCCTCAAAAAATTCTAGAAGATTTGTCAAGCATGATTTCCCTTTCATAAATCCATGTTGCCTTGGACTGATCCTGTCACTGCTTTCCAAATCGCTGTTATTACATCTTTAATAATTGATTCCAACATTTTCCCCATTACTGATGTCAGGCTAACCGGTCTATAATTACCCGTTTTCTCTCTCCCTCCTTCTTAAAAAGTGGGGTTACATTAGCTACCCTCCAATCCATAGGAACTGATCCAGAGTCCATCGAATGTTGGAAAATGACCAGCAATGCATCTATTATTTCTAGGGCCACTTCCTCAAGTACTCTGGGATGCAGACTATCAGACCCTGGGGATTTATCGGCCTTCAATCTCATCAATTTCCTCAACACCATTTCCTGACTAATAAGGATTTTCCTCAGTTCCCTCAGTTCCTCCTTCTCGCCAGACTCTCGGTCCCCTAGTATTTTCGGGAGATTATTCATGTCTTCCTTCGTGAAGACAGAACCAAAGTATATGTTCAATTGGCCTGCCATTTCCTTGTAGGAACCATCTTGTTCTTTGAGCTGGCATTCCCCTGCCCGCAGGGTTTCTCTTAGTATGTGTCTGGAGAATGGAAAATAGCATGTGTCTGGAGGTGAACGGCTTCTCCCTGGTGTGACTGCATCGATGAGTTTTCAGCTCAGATGGGTAATTGAATCCCTTCCCACAGTCCTGTAAGGGTCGAAAATCCAGTGCTACACAAAAAAAAAAGAAGCACCCGATAACAAGGAAACAGAGCATGGGACCATTCCATATACCCTTTTAATCGAACTTTGGCCAAGGCAAGCCGCAGGAAGAAAGGCAGGCTGGGAAATATGTCTGTGGCCAGACACTTTGTGAATTCGAGGGCCACAGGCAGGCTGAGAAGTCAGCCAATCCCGGGAAAGTGCATCCGGGGCCGGCCAATCAGTGAATCGAGCCGGGTCAGAATCAGGGAAATCGTCGACCAATGGGGAATACCCGGCCCATTTTGTAAAGAACAGCTTACCTGCATCTAATCAAGGATATGGGCCTATTACCAGCCCATTACCCATGTACATAAAGACAATAGGAAAGCCTCACACCTCAGTATATCCCGACCCTGACACAATAGCCAGCCAGACGATTAGGCACCAAGGTGCACAAGAAACAATGCTTTACATTTAACACCTCATCGCCACCTCGACTCAAACAATGAGACATTGATTCAGTTTGGTACAAAAGGGGCCGGAACTGAACCAGATATAAAGGCAAGAGCAAGAAGGACACACAGGCAAGGAAGGAGACGCACACAAAAAGGACACACATTCGGAAGGAGACACACTCAGACAGAGACAGAGACCTGACGACACCGCGAAGGAAGAGAGAGGGACTCAGCCTCGCAGCAGATAAAACCTCCGAGGATGATTGGAGAAGCCCGATTTAAGGTGGGACCCGCTATACCTGTCAAAAGGGAAACTGTGAGTATCACCCTGGAGTCTTTTCCCAACTGTCAGCTTAGGCTAGTTAGGTGTAAAGGAGGGGGTGGGTGATAGAGTGGGTGTAAGGATTTTAAATTTGTGTAAAACTTTCGATGTGTCCGTTCATCCCATAGACCTTTTCTTAGTTCAAGGTGGTTCAACAAGCTAGTGCGTCGACCACTTGGTCCACACTTTGGGGACTCGTACCAAATATACATGTGTGTATTAGCCTTTGTGTTGTTTTAGCAATGTAACCTTGTTTAAACGCTCACCTGGGTTTTAATAAAGTAGGACCTCCCTGAATTTTCCAGGAACATTTCTTGTCTTTTGCATCTCTGAGTGTTTTATTGTGGGAAGCTCACTATCCACCTAAATTTTGAGGTCAGAACCAGATAGGGGTACAGGACACCTCAAAAACGTCCAGGTTGTGATTGGATATAAGCGGCCGCAGACATATTGGTGGTATCAAACATATCACTAAGCTGTGATTGGGTATAAGCAGGAAAAAGAAAAGGTCCACTGGTGATAGCAACTCAAATCACCATAGTCTGAAGGTTGTGCCTGCCCACCAGCAACCGTAGAAGGAAAAACCCCTGCAACTAATAGCACCCCAGATGGGACCTCAGTGGGAAAATGAGCTGACCACCTCAGAGAAGGTGATCCTGGAACATTCCAAAATGGAGGAAAGAATTAAAGATTATGTGTTTTCTAAAGTTAATTTTTCTAAGGCTTGGGTTCAGAGCCTGACAAGGGCGCCGTGTCCGGCAGACGCCAGCGGCCCAGTGGACTGCGGGCCCAACCTATAGAAAGAATATAGAGAAGGCGATCTGGCTAACCTGCTTGACAAGGCACGTTAGAGAGCTAGACCTCCAGGTAGGGAGGTTACAGGATGAACTCAAAGAAGCAGTAATAACCTCAGCAGCCAGCAGTGCAGGGGGTATTAAGGTCACAGAAGAGTTAATAGAGGAAAGGAATAGAAGGGCACAGTTAGAGGAAACGTTCCGCAACCATCAGGAGTACCTGCAGAGTCAGGTTACAGTATCTCGGGCTGCGGAGCAGAAACATAGGGAACAAAGTATAACCTATGCAAAGCAAGTACAGGAATTGCTGGGCCAGCTAGAGGATTTGCGTGTTGCCTATAAAGTCAACACGGAAATCAGCCGTGAGAAGGCAGATCATGCGCCCTGCCAGAAACGGATCCAATCCCTCCTCCAGGCTCTGTCCCAGGTAAAGGGGACAGTGTGTCTGCTGGGGCCCAGGGGGGCTACCAATGAATGGGGAGGGGAGGGGGATCCGACGGCAGAAGCCAGTCGACCGCCTCCCGAGGCACCGGTAGTGTGTCCGGCAGGCTTCAGGGAGGAACAGAGGGTGCAGTCCAAGAAGCGCACAGAGCATGGGACTGACCAGGGAGAGTCGGTCCAGCCAAAAGGGCATGGGGCCGGCCAGGTGGAGTCGGTCCAGCCAAAAGGGCATGGGGCTGGCCAGGTGGAGCCGACCCAGCCAAAGGGATATGGGACACCCGTAGAAAGGGTCGAGTCTGTCAGTTTGATCACGGCTGAAGAACAAGAGGAGCCAGTAGTAACATCCGCAGCGGGACCGATGTGCCCGGCTGTGCAGAGAAAGTACAGCCCCCTACAGGGTGCGCAACTCCAGGGACTGCTCGACAGCGAGTTTATTATCCCGCATGGGGTGCAAGCCCTAAAGGCTATGGTATCGCACATTCCCAAGCTGACTAGGCAAGGAGACCCGTACGCCCATTTCCTGGAAGTAGCGCAGGCAGTAGACCTCAATACTGCGATAATGCAGAAGTGGTTAAAGTGCTCCAATTCTCAATAGATGGAAGAATCTATCAGGCCCTTCCCCCTGTTTGTCGAGGGGGACACTGTACCTTGGAGACTCTGAAAAGGGCCATCCTGGAAGCCATGGGGTGGGACGAGGGAAGCCCTTTCGAAAGGATAGCAAAGACCCGTCAGCTAACCGGAGAGGCCCCACAGATCTATGTGGACAGGATGTGGCTGGTGTATAGCGCAGCCTGCGGGGGTCTGCTCGACAGGGTTAATCTCACGGTAGAGCAGAGGGAGGCCTGGTTTCGCACCATAATCGCAAACAGCCTGCCCAGTGTAAAGGAAAGGGCAGACCTCTGGTTTATCCCCGCAGACCCCAACCTCACAGAGGACATGGTGATAGGCAGACTGACCGCCGCACAGCGGATGGAGGATGAGGAGAAGCCTGAAAAACCCATAAAGGGTCAGGTGCACATGGTGCAACCCAACCAAACCCCCAAGAAAGAGTGGCATCAGGAAGGGGGATATTCTTCTGATAAGAGCGGGGTATGTTACGGGTGCGGCAAGCCGGGCCATTTCCGCAACAACTGCCGGACCAATCCGTACACCAAGGAAGTGAAAACACCCCCGGAGGGGAACCCAGGCAGCGAGAAACCCGGGGCCACTGCAGCATTCGAGACTGCGGTGGAAACCCTCAGGCAGCTGCTGGCAGGTTACAGCTGGGTGAACGTAGCTGTAGGCAGGGAGATCCCAAAGCGCCCCTACAGCAGAAGCTGTGACTAGGCCCCACCAAGCCCGCCTACCTGTGTCCGCTGGACTCCGACTCGTGGGGAAGACCGTGGGTAAAGCTGGAGGTGGAGGGGAGCCAGGGTAATTACCTGTTGGACCCTTGTCCACACAGAGGACCCGGCCTCCTCACCCCTGTCTAACGGTGTACCCTGCGAGCTGGTCGGGTTCACAGGGGACGAGAGGGCAGGGTACTTCTCAATCCCATTGACCCTCAAGTTGGGAGCACTTACAACCAAGTGGAAGTGCGTCCTAATGCGATGGGAGCAGGCTAACAAGGGGATACGAGGGGCAGATTGTGTAAAAGCCCACCAGATTCTGGTGGATTTACGAAATCACTGTTTATGGGGAACAGTAGATCCGGGAGAGAATAATGAAGTCATTATTATTGAGAAAGTGCAGGACAAAGGGACCCTATGTACTGTGAAGCCGAAAGGGGGTTATGATTTGGAGCTTCTGGTCAGGAACACCCCGGCCGAGTACAAGCCAGTCTCGCAGCATTTGCCACCCACAAACACGATTGTGGGAGAGTCACCGGAGTCGAAGTCCGGGTAGATGAGGATCCCATGTCCCGTCCTCAGAGGCAGTATAACTTCCCGAGAGAGGCAGAAGCCGACTTGGAGGTAGCACTGAGCTCACTGGTGGAGCAGGGTGTGTTGAGACCCATAGCCACGCACGTGAACTCTTCCCTGTGGCTGGTCAGAAAACCGGACAACTCGTGGAGAGCCACTGTGGATTATCGGGTGCTCAATAAAAATATCCCGGCTTGTGCTCCCACAGTAGCCGCAGTGGCAGACCTGATCAGGGAAATCCCTGCGTCTGCCACTACCTTTTCAGTGCTGGTTATCTCCAACGGCTTCTGGTCTATCCCTGTAAGGAGAGGAGACCAGTATAAGTTTGCGTTCACCTTCAAGGAACAGCAATATACTTGGAGCTGTCTCCCTCAGGGATTTCACAACAGTCCAAGCATCTTCCACCAGTGTTTGGCGAAATGGTTGAAGAGCTTCAGCCAGCCGCAACAGTTGGTGCAGTATGTGGATGACTTACTCCTTTTTACTGACAACAGTAAAGAGCATGGTCCCCTGCTGGCAGAACTGTTGGCTGTGCTTAAGGAGGGGGGTTTTAAGGTCAACCCCAAGAAGGCCCAGATAGGGTTAAAGGAAGTAAAATTCCTGGGTCTAACACTCAGAGCAGGGGAACGAGGTATAGATGAGGCCCGAAGGCAAGCCGTGCAGGAACTCCCGGTACCGACCACCGTATCCGGAGTCAGATCATTTTTAGGGATCACAGGCTACTGTAGAGATTTCATAGAAGATTATGCAGCAACCGCAGCCCCTCTACTCAGGCTCCTACACAAAGGGGTCGAGTGGGAGTGGGACCAAGGCTGCCAAGCTGCATTTCTTCAGTTGAAACAGAACCTGCAGAAGGCACCTGCACTGAGGGCTATTGATGGGGGAAAGGATTTCTATTTAGAAGTAGCAGCCAGCGGGGACAGTCTGAGTGCAGTGCTTTTACAGGAAAGGCACCGACAGCTGAGACCGGTGGTGTACTCCTCTAGAGTCCTTGCAGAGGTGGAGAAGGGGTGAAAGGCATCTGTTAGCCACTCACTGGGCTGTGAAAAGAGCACAGGTTTTCACAGGGGTATCCCCTATCACACTCCTCACCAATCACACCCCGACCCAGATGTTGTTAGATGGGAGAATACAGGATGGAACAGTCAGCAGTGCCAGGATCACTCGCTGGACCCTCCTCCTCTCCCAAATGGCCATCAGGGTCAGGAGCGTCTGTGAGCCCAGGCTCGCAGCTAACCTCATATATGAAGGGGAGCCACACAGATGCTCAGTAGAAGGGGTTTGGGACACCGACTTTGGATTTCAGGCAGGGGTACATCTCACAGGCCGTGAGATCTACGTCGTTGGATCCAGTTCAGTGTCCGCGGGTACAAGACTCACTGGTTGTGGAGTTTGGGACCCCAAAGCAGGCATAGCCTTGGCGCTTAAACTCCCCAGCACCCTGAGCGCCCAGCAGGCTGAACTGTCAGTGGTGATGTACGTGGTGACACACCCCGAGGAATTCCTCACCCCGTACACGATTTGTTCGGACAGTATGTTTACTTGCAACTCGTGTACAGAGTATCTGGCTATTTGGTCACACAGGGGGTACACATCCGCAGATGGGAAGCCCCTGGTAACCAAACTCCTGATAGTAAGGATAGTGGCAGCCCTAGGGAACAATAGGGACGTCTACATCCACAAGGTTAAGGCACATTCTAAGACAGAGCCCAGGGCAGAGGGTAACCTCCTGGCCAGAGAAGGAGCCAAGACAGGTCGCTTCTGGGACCCGTATGAGAAAGGTCCACTGGTGATAGCAACTCAAATCACCATAGTCTGAAGGTTGCGCCTGGTCACCAGCAACCGTAGAAGGAAAAACCCCAACAACTAATAGTTGCCCCGGACCTGAGAACGGTTCAGGCGCAGGACCCCGTCCTCAAGGCTGCCATAGCAACCATCTTAAGTGGAGGAAAGGCAGAGAGCCCATACAGTGCCGCTGATGTAGCTGTCAAAGAAGGGATGCTGTTTAAAGGGGATAAGTGGGTGGTTCCAGCACAACATCAGCAGGAGTTCCTACAACTGGCCCATGAGGGTCCAGGTGCGGGACACCCCGGGCCAGAATCCACCTGGCAGAAGGTGGAACAGGCAGCATGGTGGCCAGAGCTCCGTAACGACGTCCGTGATTTCTGCATACCTGTCTGGTGTGTGCAGCCAACAACCCAGACCCCCAGAAAAGGAAGGCACCTATGGGGCACATCAGGCGGTTAGAGGGACCATGGCAGTCGATCCAAATCGACTATATAGGGCCCCTACCCAACTGCCCAGGGAGGTTATAAATATTGCCTCCTCCTGGTGGATGTGTTTTCCAAGTGGGTGGAAGCCTTCCCTTACCGAACAGCTACTGCATGGGGGACGGCTAAGATCCTGGTCCGGGAAGTGTTCTCAAGATGGGGTCTGCCACAGTTTGTGGAGTCTGACCGGGGAAGTCACTTCACCGGCCGGGTGATGCAGGCTACCTTAAAGGTACTGGGGATTAAAACACGGTGGCATGTGGCTTACAACCCCCAGTCCTCAGGCCCTGTAGAACGCCTCAATCGCACTATAAAAGAAAGGCTCCACAAGGAGACTGGGAATTTCACCAATCGATGGGTAGAGGTTCTGCCCCTAGTCCTCATGGGTATCCAGGATGGTCAGTCCAAAAGCACAGGGCTATTCCGTAATGTTCCAGAGGCAGCAGCAAGACAGCCTCGTCTGATCATTCAGAACGTCCTTTGTTTCCAGCTGTTCTTCCCTTTTTCAGAAACAAAGAAGGACACTCTGGCTGCCGTAACATCCCGAGAAGTCACGGAGACGGACAAACCCTGTCACATGAGGCACATCATGGACTCGTATACCATGGATATTCTCTGTGCAGTAACTATGTGTGTTGGTGTGTTGTAGTGTTTTGAAACATGGCGCAAGAAGCGCAAGAACCACGCGACATCGTGTAATTTTGGGTTTGAAAGCTCTATGTAACTAAGACAATGAGGTACCTGTTTTGTAATTTACCTGCAAGAAAGCGGGGTTAATGTACATAGTAAGAACGTTGTTTGTACACCTGGGAGTAAACGGGCCCATAGTCGAAGATAATAATTGGGGAAGGCTGATACTTGGCAGACCCTAGGATTTTCTTACAGTCCTTTGACACATTCCGTTTATTTCCGGATGTGTCAAGATGGGGGAGTGTAAGGGTCGAAAATCCAGTGCTACACTATAAAAAAGAGGCACCCGGTAACAAGGAAACAGAGCATGGGACCATTCCATACACCCTTTTAATCGAACTTTGGCCAAGGCAAGCCACAGGAAGAAAGGCAGGCTGGGAAATATGTCTGTGGCCAGACACTATGTGAATTCGAGGGCCACAGGCAGGCTGAGAAGCCAGCCAATCCCGGGAAAGTGCATCCTGGGCCGGCCAATCAGTGAATCGAGCCGGGCCAGAATCAGGGAAGTCGTCGACCAATGGGGATTACCCGGCCCATTTTGTAAAGAACAGCTTACCTGGATCTAATCAAGGATATGGGCCTATTACCAGCCCATTACCCATGTACATAAAGACAATAGGAAAGCCTCACACCTCAGTACATCCCGACCCTGACACAATAGCCAGCCAGACGATTAGGCACCAAGGTGCACAAGAAACAATGCTTTACATTTAACACCTCATCCCCACCTCGACTCAAACAATGAGACATTGATTCAGTTTGGGCGCAAAAGGGGCCGGAACCAAACCAGATATAAAGGCAAGAGCAAGAAGGACACACAGACAAGGAAGGAGACGCACACAAGAAGGACACACACTCGGAAGGAGACACACTCAGACAGAGACAGAGACCTGACGACACCTCGAAGGAAGAGAGAGGGACTCAGCCTCGCAGCAGATAAAACCTCCGAGGACGACTGGAGAAGCCCGATTTAAGGTGGGACCCACTATACCTGTCAAAAGGGAAACTGTGAGTATCACCCTGGAGTCTTTTCCCAACTGTCAGCTTAGGCTAGTTAGGTGTAAAGGAGGGGGTGGGTGATAGAGTGGGTGTAAGGATTTTAAACTTGTGTAAAACTTTCGATGTGTCCGTTCATCCCATAGACCTTTTCTTAGTTCAAGGTGGTTCAACAAGCTAGTGCGTCGACCTTCTATTTCACTTGGTCCACACTTTGGGGGCTCGTACCAAATATACATGTGCGTATTAGCCTTTGTGTTGTTTTAGCAATGTAACCTTGTTTAAATGCTCACCTGGGTTTTAATAAAGTAGGACCTCCCTGAATTTTCCAGGAACATTTCTTGTCTTTTGCATCTCGTGAGTGTTTTAGTGTGGGAAGCTCACTATCCACCTAAATTCTGAGGTCAGAACCAGATAGGGGTACAGGACACCTCAAAAACGTCCAGGTTGTGATTGGATATAAGCGGCCGCAGACATATTGGTGGTATCAAGCATATCACTAAGCTGTAATTGGATATAAGCAGCCTCAGTCATATTGGTGGTATCAAACATATCACTAAGCTGTAATTGGGTATAAGCAGGAAAAAGAAAAGGTCCACTGGTGATAGCAACTCAAATCACCATAGTCTGAAGGTTGTGCCTGCCCACCAGCAACCGTAGAAGGAAAAACCCCTGCAACTAATAGCACCCCAGATGGGACCTCAGTGGGAAAATGAGCTGACCACCTCAGAGAAGGTGATCCTGGAACATTCCAAAATGGAGGAAAGAATTAAAGATTATGTGTTTTCTAAAGTTAATTTTTCTAAGGCTTGGGTTCAGAGCTTGACAAGGGCGCCGTGTCCGGCAGACGCCAGCGGCCCAGTGGACTGCGGGCCCAACCTATAGAAAGAATATAGAGAAGGCGATCTGGCTAAGCTGCTTGACAAGGCAGGTTAGAGAGCTAGACCTCCAGGTAGGGAGGTTACAGGATGAACTCAAAGAAGCAGTAATAACCTCAGCAGCCAGCAGTGCAGCGGGTATTAAGGTCACAGAAGAGTTAATAGAGAAAAGGAATAGAAGGGCACAGTTAGAGGAAACGTTCCGCAACCATCAGGAGTACCTGCAGAGTCAGGTTACAGTGTCTCGGGCTGCGGAGCAGAAACATAGGGAACAAAGTATAACCTATGCAAAGCAAGTACAGGAATTGCAGGGCCAGCTAGAGGATTTGCGTGTTGCCTATAAAGTCAACACGGAAATCAGCCGTGAGAAGGCAGATCATGCGCCCTGCCAGAAACGGATCCAATCCCTCCTCCAGGCTCTGTCCCAGGTAAAGGGGACAGTGTGTCTGCTGGGGCCCAGGGGGGCTACCAATGAATGGGGAGTGGAGGAGGATCCGACGGCAGAAGTCAGTTGACCGCCTCCCAAGGCGCCGGTAGTGTGTCCGGCAGGCTTCAGGGAGGAACAGGGGGTGCAGTCCAAGAAGCGCACAGGGCATGGGACTGACTAGAGAGAGTCGGTCCAGCCAATAGGGCATGGGGCCGGCCAGGTGGAGTCGGTCCAGCCAAAAGGGCATGGGACCAGCCAGGTGGAGCCGACCCAGCCAAAGGGATATGGGACACCCGTAGAAAGGGTCGAGTCTGTCAGTTTGATCATGGCTGAAGAACAAGGGGAGCCAGTAGTAACATCAGCAGCGGGACCGATGTGCCCGGCTGTGCAGAGAAAGTACGGCCCCCCACAGGGTGAGCAACCCCAGGGACTGCTCGACAGCGAGTTTATTATCCCGCATGGGGTGCAAGCCCTAAAGGCACATCCCCAAGCTGACTAGGCAAGGAGACCCGTACGCCCATTTCCTGGAAGTAGCGCAGGCAGTAGACCTCAATACTGCGATAATGCAGAAGTGGTTAAAGTGCTCCTATTCTCAATAGATGGAAGAATCTGTCAGGCTCTTCCCCCTGTTTATCGAGGGGGACACTGTACATTGGAGACTCTGAAAAGGGCCATTCTGGAAGCCATGGGGTGGAACAAGGGAAGTCCTTTCGAAAGGATAGCAAAGACCTGCCAGCTAACCGGAGAGGCCCCACAGATCTATGTGGACAGGATGTGGCTGGTGTATAGCGCAGCCTGCGGGGGTCTGCTCGACAGGGTTAATCTCACGGTAGAGCAGAGGGAGGCCTGGTTTCGCACCATAATCGCAAACAGCCTGCCCAGTGTAAAGGAAAGGGCAGACCTCTGGTTTATCCCCGCAGACCCCAACCTCACAGAGGACATGATGATAGGCAGACTGACCGCCACACGGCGAATGGAGGAGGAGGCGAAGCCTGAAAAACCCATAAAGGGTCAGGTGCACATGGTGCAACCCAACCAAACCCCCAAGAAAGAGTGGCATCAGGAAGGGGGATATCCTTCCGATAAGAGCGGGGTATGTTACGGGTGCGGCAAGCCGGGCCATTTCCGCAACAACTGCCGGACCAATCCGTACTGCACCAAGGAAGTGAAAACACCCCCGGAGGGGAACCCAGGTGGCGAGAAACCCGGGGCCACTGCAGCATTCGAGACTGCGGTGGAAACCCTCAGGCAGCTGCTGGCAGGTTACAGCTGGGTGAACGTAGCTGTAGGCAGGGAGATCCCAACAGCTTCCCTACAGCAGAAGCTGTGACTAGGCCCCACCAAGCCCGCCTACCTGTGTCCGCTGGACTCCGACTCGTGGGGAAGACCGTGGGTAAAGCTGGAGGTGGAGGGGAGCCAGGGTAATTACCTGTTGGACCCTTGTCCACACAGAGGACCCGGCCTCCTCACCCCTGTCTAACGGTGTACCCTGCGAGCTGGTCGGGTTCACAGGGGACGAGAGGGCAGGGTACTTCTCAATCCCATTGACCCTCAAGTTGGGAGCACTTACAACCAAGTGGAAGTGCGTCCTAATGCGATGGGAGCAGGCTAACAAGGGGATACGAGGGGCAGATTGTGTAAAAGCCCACCAGATTCTGGTGGATTTACGAAATCACTGTTTATGGGGAACAGTAGATCCGGGAGAGAATAATGAAGTCATGATTATTGAGAAAGTGCAGGACAAAGGGACCCTATGTACTGTGAAGCCGAAAGGGGGTTATGATTTGGAGCTTCTAGTCAGGAACACCCCGGCCGAGTACAAGCCAGTCTCGCAGCATTTGCCACCCACAAACACGATTGTGGGAGAGTCACCGGAGTCGAAGTCCGGGTAGATGAGGATCCCATGTCCCGTCCTCAGAGGCAGTATAACTTCCCGAGAGAGGCAGAAGCCGACTTGGAGGTAGCACTGAGCTCACTGGTGGAGCAGGGTGTGTTGAGACCCATAGCCACGCACGTGAACTCTTCCCTGTGGCTGGTCAGAAAACCGGACAACTCGTGGAGGGCCATCGTGGACTATCGGGTGCTCAATAAAAACATCCCGGCTTGTGCTCCCACAGTAGCCGCAGTGGCAGACCTGATCAGGGAAATCCCTGCGTCTGCCACTACCTTTTCAGTGCTGGTTATCTCCAACGGCTTCTGGTCTATCCCTGTAAGGAGAGGAGACCAGTATAAGTTTGCGTTCACCTTCAAGGAACAGCAATATACTTGGAGCTGTCTCCCTCAGGGATTTCACAACAGTCCAAGCATCTTCCACCAGTGTTTGGCGAAATGGTTGAAGAGCTTCAGCCAGCCGCAACAGTTGGTGCAGTATGTGGATGACTTACTCCTTTTTACTGACAACAGTAAAGAGCATGGTCCCCTGCTGGCAGAACTGTTGGCTGTGCTTAAGGAGGGGGGTTTTAAGGTCAACCCCAAGAAGGCCCAGATAGGGTTAAAGGAAGTAAAATTCCTGGGTCTAACACTCAGAGCAGGGGAACGAGGTATAGATGAGGCCCGAAGACAAGCCGTGCAGGAACTCCCGGTACCGACCACCGTATCCGGAGTCAGATCATTTTTAGGGATCACAGGCTACTGTAGAGATTTCATAGAAGATTATGCAGCAACCGCAGCCCCTCTACTCAGGCTCCTACACAAAGGGGTCGAGTGGGAGTGGGACCAAGGCTGCCAAGCTGCATTTCTTCAGTTGAAACAGAACCTGCAGAAGGCACCTGCACTGGGGGCTATTGATGGGGGAAAGGATTTCTATTTAGAAGCAGCAGCCAGCGGGGACAGTCTGAGTGCAGTGCTTTTACAGGAAAGGCACCGACAGCTGAGACCGGTGTTGTACTCCTCCTGGCAGACCCTAGGATTTTCTTACAGTCCTTTGACACATTCCGTTTATTTCCGGATGTGTCAAGATGGGGGAGTGTAAGGGTCGAAAATCCAGTGTTACACTATAAAAAAAAAGAGGCACCCGGTAACAAGGAAACAGAGCATGGGACCATTCCATACACTCTTTTAATCAAACTTTGGCCAAAGCAAGCCGCAGGAAGAAAGGCAGGCTGGGAAATATGTCTGTGGCCAGACACTTTGTGAATTTGAGGGTCACAGCCAGGCTGAGAAGCCAGCCAATCCCGGGAAAGTGCATCCTGGGCCGGCCAATCAGTGAATCGAGCCGGGCCAGAATCAGGGAAATCGTCGACCAATGGGGAATACCCGGCCCGTTTTGTAAAGAACAGCTTACCTGGATCTAATCAAGGAGATGGGCCTATTACCAGCCTATTACCCATGTACATAAAGACAAGAGGAAAGCCTCACACCTCAGCACATCCCGACCCTGACACAATAGCCAGCCAGACGATTAGGCACCGAGCTGCACAAGAAACAATGCTTTACATTTAACACCTCATCCCCACCTCGACTCAAACAATGAGACATTGATTCACTTTGGGCGCAAAAGGGGCCGGAACTAAACCAGATATAAAGGCAAGAGCAAGAAACATAGAAACATAGAAAATAGGTGCAGGAGTAGGCCATTCGGCACTTCGAGCCTGCACCATCATTCAATATGATCATGGCTGATCATGCAACTTCAGTACCCCATTCCTGCTTTCTCTCCATACCCCCTGATCCCTTTAGGGCCATGTCTAACTCTCTCTTGAAGATATCTAATGAACTGCCCTCAACGAATTTCTGTGGTAGAGAATTCCACAGCTTCACAATTCTCTGGGTGAAAAAGTTCTTCTTCATCTCGGTCCTAAATGGCTTACCCCTTATCCTTAGACTGTGACCCCTAGTTCTGTACTTCCCCAGCATCGGGAACATTCTTCCTGCATCTAACCTGTCCAATCCCGGCAGAATTTTATATGCGTCTATGAGATCCCCTCTCATTCTTCTAAATTCCAGTGAATATAAGCCTAGTCAATCCAGTCTTTCTTCGTATGTCAGTCCTGCCATCCCAGGAATCAGTCTGATGAACCTTCGCTGCACTCCCTCAATAGCAAGAACGTCCTTCCTCAGATTAGGAGACCAAAACTGCGCACAATATTCAAGGTGTGGTCTCACCAAGGCGCTGTACAACTACAGCGAGACCTCCCTGCTCCTATACTCAAATCCTCTCGCTATGAAGGCCACCATGCCATTTGCTTTCTTTACTACCTGCTGTACCTGCATGCCTACTTTCAATGACTGATGTACCATGACACTCAGGCCTCGTTGCACTCCCCTTTTACTAATCTGTCACCATTCAGATAATAATCTAACTTCCTGTTTTTGCCACCAAAGTGGATAGCCTCACTTATCCACATTATACTGCATCTGCCATGCATTTTCCCACTTATCTAACCTGTCCAAGTCACCCTGCAGCCTCTTAGCATCCTCCTCACAGCTCACACTGCCACCCAGCTTAGTGTCATCTGCAAACTTGGAGATATTACATTCAATTCCTTCGTCATATCATTAATATATATTGTAAATAGCCAGGGTCCCAGCACTGAACCTTGCAGTACCCCACT
The DNA here is from genome assembly GCF_044704955.1 of Pristiophorus japonicus. NCBI lineage: Eukaryota > Metazoa > Chordata > Chondrichthyes > Pristiophoridae > Pristiophorus > Pristiophorus japonicus. The sequence continues at coordinate 50,752,284 of NC_091978.1, forward strand.
AGTCACTGCCTGCCATTCTGAAAAGGACCCGTTGATTCCCACTCTTTGCTTCCTGTCTGCCAACCAGTTCTCTATCCACGTCAATACATTACCCCCAATCCCATGTGCCTTAATTTTTCACACTAATCTCTTGTGTGGGTCCTTGCCAAAAGCTTTCTGAAAGTCCAAATACACCACATCCACTGGTTCTCCCTTATCCACTCGACTAGTTACATCCTCAAAAAATTCTAGAAGATTTGTCAAGCATGATTTCCCTTTCATAAATCCATGTTGCCTTGGACTGATCCTGTCACTGCTTTCCAAATCGCTGTTATTACATCTTTAATAATTGATTCCAACATTTTCCCCATTACTGATGTCAGGCTAACCGGTCTATAATTAGCCGTTTTCTCTCTCCCTCCTTCTTAAAAAGTGGGGTTACATTAGCTACCCTCCAATCCATAGGAACTGATCCAGAGTCCATCGAATGTTGGAAAATGACCAGCAATGCATCTATTATTTCTAGGGCCACTTCCTCAAGTACTCTGGGATGCAGACTATCAGGCCCTGGGGATTTATCGGCCTTCAATCTCATCAATTTCCTCAACACCATTTCCTGACTAATAAGGATTTTCCTCAGTTCCCTCAGTTCCTCCTTCTCGCCAGACTCTCGGTCCCCTAGTATTTTCGGGAGATTATTCATGTCTTCCTTCGTGAAGACAGAACCAAAGTATATGTTCAATTGGTCTGCCATTTCCTTGTAGGAACCATCTTGTTCTTTGAGCTGGCATTCCCCTGCCCGCAGGGTTTCTCTTAGTATGTGTCTGGAGAATGGAAAATAGCATGTGTCTGGAGGTGAACGGCTTCTCCCTGGTGTGACTGCATCGATGAGTTTTCAGCTCAGATGGGTAATTGAATCCCTTCCCACAGTCCTGTAAGGGTCGAAAATCCAGTGCTACACAAAAAAAAAAGAAGCACTCGATAACAAGGAAACAGAGCATGGGACCATTCCATACACCCTTTTAATCGAACTTTGGCCAAGGCAAGCCGCAGGAAGAAAGGCAGGCTGGGAAATATGTCTGTGGCCAGACACTTTGTGAATTCGAGGGCCACAGGCAGGCTGAGAAGCCAGCCAATCCCGGGAAAGTGCATCCGGGGCCGGCCAATCAGTGAATCGAGCCGGGCCAGAATCAGGGAAGTCGTCGACCAATGGGGAATACCCGGCCCATTTTGTAAAGAACAGCTTACCTGGATCTAATCAAGGATATGGGCCTATTACCAGCCCATTACCCATGTACATAAAGACAATAGGAAAGCCTCACACCTCAGTATATCCCGACCCTGACACAATAGCCAGCCAGACGATTAGGCACCAAGGTGCACAAGAAACAATGCTTTACATTTAACACCTCATCCCCACCTCGACTCAAACAATGAGACATTGATTCAGTTTGGGCGCAAAAGGGGCCGGAACTGAACCAGATATAAAGGCAAGAGCAAGAAGGACACACAGGCAAGGAAGGAGACGCACACAAAAAGGACACACACTCGGAAGGAGACACACTCAGACAGAGACAGAGACCTGACGACACCGCGAAGGAAGAGAGAGGGACTCAGCCTCGCAGCAGATAAAACCTCCGAGGATGATTGGAGAAGCCCGATTTAAGGTGGGACCCACTATACCTGTCAAAAGGGAAACTGTGAGTATCACCCTGGAGTCTTTTCCCAACTGTCAGCTTAGGCTAGTTAGGTGTAAACGAGGGGGTGGGTGATAGAGTGGGTGTAAGGATTTTAAACTTGTCTAAAACTTTCGATATGTCCGTTCATCCCACAGACCTTTTCTTAGTTCAAGGTGGTTCAACAAGCTAGTGCGTCGACCACTTGGTCCACACATTGGGGACTCGTACCAAATATACATGTGTGTATTAGCCTTTGTGTTGTTTTAGCAATGTAACCTTGTTTAAACGCTCACCTGGGTTTTAATAAAGTAGGACCTCCCTGAATTTTCCAGGAACATTTCTTGTCTTTTGCATCTCTGAGTGTTTTATTGTGGGAAGCTCACTATCCACCTAAATTTTGAGGTCAGAACCAGATAGGGGTACAGGACACCTCAAAAACGTCCAGGTTGTGATTGGATATAAGCGGCCGCAGACATATTGGTGGTATCAAACATATCACTAAGCTGTGATTGGGTATAAGCAGGAAAAAGAAAAGGTCCACTGGTGATAGCAACTCAAATCACCATAGTCTAAAGGTTGTGCCCGCCCACCAGCAACCGTAGAAGGAAAAACCCCTGCAACTAATAGCACCCCAGATGGGACCTCAGTGGGAAAATGAGCTGACCACCTCAGAGAAGGTGATCCTGGAACATTCCAAAATGGAGGAAAGAATTAAAGATTATGTGTTTTCTAAAGTTAATTTTTCTAAGGCTTGGGTTCAAAGCCTGACAAGGGCGCCGTGTCCGGCAGACGCCAGCGGCCCAGTGGACTGCGGGCCCAACCTATAGAAAGAATATAGAGAAGGCGATCTGGCTAACCTGCTTGACAAGGCACGTTAGAGAGCTAGACCTCCAGGTAGGGAGGTTACAGGATGAACTCAAAGAAGCAGTAATAACCTCAGCAGCCAGCAGTGCAGCGGGTATTAAGGTCACAGAAGAGTTAATAGAGGAAAGGAATAGAAGGGCACAGTTAGAGGAAACGTTCCGCAACCATCAGGAGTACCTGCAGAGTCAGGTTACAGTATCTCGGGCTGCGGAGCAGAAACATAGGGAACAAAGTATAACCTATGCAAAGCAAGTACAGGAATTGCTGGGCCAGCTAGAGGATTTGCGTGTTGCCTATAAAGTCAACACGGAAATCAGCCGTGAGAAGGCAGATCATGCGCCCTGCCAGAAACGGATCCAATCCCTCCTCCAGGCTCTGTCCCAGGTAAAGGGGACAGTGTGTCTGCTGGGGCCCAGGGGGGCTACAAATGAATGGGGAGGGGAGGGGGATCTGACGGCAGAAGCCAGTCGACCGCCTCCCGAGGCACCGGTAGTGTGTCCGGCAGGCTTCAGGGAGGAACAGGGGGTGCAGTCCAAGAAGCGCACAGGGCATGGGACTGACCAGAGAGAGTCGCTCCAGCCAAAAGGGCATGGGGCTGGCCAGGTGGAGTCGGTCCAGCCAAAAGGGCATGGGGCTGGCCAGGTGGAGCCGACCCAGCCAAAGGGATATGGGACACCCGTAGAAAGGGTCGAGTCTGTCAGTTTGATCACGGCTGAAGAACAAGAGGAGCCAGTAGTAACATCCGCAGCGGGACCGATGTGCCCGGCTGTGCAGAGAAAGTACAGCCCCCTACAGAGTGAGCAACCCCAGGGACTGCTCGACAGCGAGTTTATTATCCCACATGGGGTGCAAGCCCTAAAGGCTATGGTATCGCACATTCCCAAGCTGACTAGGCAAGGAGACCCGTACGCCCATTTCCTGGAAGTAGCGCAGGCAGTAGACCTCAATACTGCGATAATGCAGAAGTGGTTAAAGTGCTCCAATTCTCAATAAATGGAAGAATCTATCAGGCTCTTCCCCCTATTTGTCGAGGGGGACACTGTACCTTGGAGACTCTGAAAAGGCCCATCCTGGAAGCCATGGGGTGGAACGAGGGAAGCCCTTTCGAAAGGATAGCAAAGACCCGTCAGCTAACCGGAGAGGCCCCACAGATCTATGTGGACAGGCTGTGGCTGGTGTATAGCGCAGCCTGCAGGGGTCTGCTCGAGAGGGTTAATCTCACGGTAGAGCAGAGGGAGGCCTGGTTTCGCACCATAATCGCAAACAGCCTGCCCAGTGTAAAGGAAAGGGCAGACCTCTGGTTTATCCCCGCAGACCCCAACCTCACAGAGGACATGGTGATAGGCAGACTGACCGCCGCACAGCGGATGGAGGATGAGGAGAAGCCTGAAAAACCCATAAAGGGTCAGGTGCACATGGTGCAACCCAACCAAACCCCCAAGAAAGAGTGGCATCAGGAAGGGGGATATTCTTCTGATAAGAGCGGGGTATGTTCTGGGTGCGGCAAGCCGGGCCATTTCCGCAACAACTGCCGGACCAATCCGTACTGCACCAAGGAAGTGAAAACACCCCCGGAGGGGAACCCAGGCAGCGAGAAACCCGGGGCCACTGCAGCATTCGAGACTGCGGTGGAAACCCTCAGGCAGCTGCTGGCAGGTTACAGCTGGGTGAACGTAGCTGTAGGCAGGGAGATCCCAAAGCGCCCCTACAGCAGAAGCTGTGACTAGGCCTCACCAAGCCCGCCTACCTGTGTCCGCTGGACTCCGACTCGTGGGGAAGACCGTGGGTAAAGCTGGAGGTGGAGGGGAGCCAGGGTAATTACCTGTTGGACCCTTGTCCACACAGAGGACCCGGCCTCCTCACCCCTGTCTAACGGTGTACCCTGCGAGCTGGTCGGGTTCACAGGGGACGAGAGGGCAGGGTACTTCTCAATCCCATTGACCCTCAAGTTGGGAGCACTTACAACCAAGTGGAAGTGCGTCCTAATGCGATGGGAGCAGGCTAACAAGGGGATACGAGGGGCAGATTGTGTAAAAGCCCACCAGATTCTGGTGGATTTACGAAATCACTGTTTATGGGGAACAGTAGATCCGGGAGAGAATAATGAAGTCATGATTATTGAGAAAGTGCAGGACAAAGGGACCCTATGTACTGTGAAGCCGAAAGGGGGTTATGATTTGGAGCTTCTGGTCAGGAACACCCCGGCCGAGTACAAGCCAGTCTCGCAGCATTTGCCACCCACAAACACGATTGTGGGAGAGTCACCGGAGTCGAAGTCCGGGTAGATGAGGATCCCATGTCCCGTCCTCAGAGGCAGTATAACTTCCCGAGAGAGGCAGAAGCCGACTTGGAGGTAGCACTGAGCTCACTGGTGGAGCAGGGTGTGTTGAGACCCATAGCCACGCACGTGAACTCTTCCCTGTGGCTGGTCAGAAAACCGGACAACTCGTGGAGGGCCATCGTGGATTATCGGGTGCTCAATAAAAATATCCCGGCTTGTGCTCCCACAGTAGCCGCAGTGGCAGACCTGATCAGGGAAATCCCTGCGTCTGCCACTACCTTTTCAGTGCTGGATATCTCCAACGGCTTCTGGTCTATCCCTGTAAGGAGAGGAGACCAGTATAAGTTTGCGTTCACCTTCAAGGAACAGCAATATACTTGGAGCTGTCTCCCTCAGGGATTTCACAACAGTCCAAGCATCTTCCACCAGTGTTTGGCGAAATGGTTGAAGAGCTTCAGCCAGCCGCAACAGTTGGTGCAGTATGTGGATGACTTACTCCTTTTTACTGACAACAGTAAAGAGCATGGTCCCCTGCTGGCAGAACTGTTGGCTGTGCTTAAGGAGGGGGGTTTTAAGGTCAACCCCAAGAAGGCCCAGATAGGGTTAAAGGAAGTAAAATTCCTGGGTCTAACACTCAGAGCAGGGGAACGAGGTATAGATGAGGCCCGAAGGCAAGCCGTGCAGGAACTCCCGGTACCGACCACCGTATCCGGAGTCAGATCATTTTTAGGGATCACAGGCTACTGTAGAGATTTCATAGAAGATTATGCAGCAACCGCAGCCCCTCTACTCAGGCTCCTACACAAAGGGGTCGAGTGGGAGTGGGACCAAGGCTGCCAAGCTGCATTTCTTCAGTTGAAACAGAACCTGCAGAAGGCACCTGCACTGGGGGCTATTGATGGGGGAAAGGATTTCTATTTAGAAGCAGCAGCCAGCGGGGACAGTCTGAGTGCAGTGCTTTTACAGGAAAGGCACCGACAGCTGAGACCGGTGGTGTACTCCTCCTGGCAGACCCTAGGATTTTCTTACAGTCCTTTGACACATTCCGTTTATTTCCGGATGTGTCAAGATGGGGGAGTGTAAGGGTCGAAAATCCAGTGTTACACTATAAAAAAAAAGAGGCACCCGGTAACAAGGAAACAGAGCATGGGACCATTCCATACACTCTTTTAATCAAACTTTGGCCAAAGCAAGCCGCAGGAAGAAAGGCAGGCTGGGAAATATGTCTGTGGCCAGACACTTTGTGAATTTGAGGGTCACAGGCAGGCTGAGAAGCCAGCCAATCCCGGGAAAGTGCATCCTGGGCCGGCCAATCAGTGAATCGAGCCGGGCCAGAATCAGGGAAATCGTCGACCAATGGGGAATACCCGGCCCGTTTTGTAAAGAACAGCTTACCTGGATCTAATCAAGGAGATGGGCCTATTACCAGCCCATTATCCATGTACATAAAGACAAGAGGAAAGCCTCACACCTCAGCACATCCCGACCCTGACACAATAGCCAGCCAGACGATTAGGCATCGAGGTGCACAAGAAACAATGCTTTACATTTAACACCTCATCCCCACCTTGACTCAAACAATGAGACATTGATTCACTTTGGGCGCAAAAGGGGCCGGAACTAAACCAGATATAAAGGCAAGAGCAAGAAACATAGAAACATAGAAAATAGGTGCAGGAGTAGGCCATTCGGCACTTCGAGCCTGCACCATCATTCAATATGATCATGGCTGATCATGCAACTTCAGTACCCCATTCCTGCTTTCTCTCCATACCCCCTGATCCCTTTAGGGCCATGTCTAACTCTCTCTTGAAGATATCTAATGAACTGCCCTCAACAAATTTCTGTGGTAGAGAATTCCACAGCTTCACAATTCTCTAGGTGAAAAAGTTCTTCCTCATCTCGGTCCTAAATGGCTTACCCCTTATCCTTAGACTGTGACCCCTAGTTCTGTACTTCCCCAGCATCGGGAACATTCTTTCTGCATCTAACCTGTCCAATCCCGGCAGAATTTTATATGCGTCTATGAGATCCCCTCTCATTCTTCTAAATTCCAGTGAATATAAGCCTAGTCAATCCAGTCTTTCTTCGTATGTCAGTCCTGCCATCCCAGGAATCAGTCTGATGAACCTTCGCTGCACTCCCTCAATAGCAAGAACGTCCTTCCTCAGATTAGGAGACCAAAACTGCGCACAATATTCAAGGTGTGGTCTCACCAAGGCGCTGTACAACGACAGCGAGACCTCCCTGCTCCTATACTCAAATCCTCTCGCTATGAAGGCCACCATGCCATTTGCTTTCTTTACTACCTGCTGTACCTGCATGCCTACTTTCAATGACTGATGTACCATGACACTCAGGCCTCATTGCACTCCCCTTTTACTAATCTGTCACCATTCAGATAATAATCTGACTTCCTGTTTTTGCCACCAAAGTGGATAGCCTCAGTTATCCATATTATACTGCATCTGCCATGCATTTGCCCACTTATCTAACCTGTCCAAGTCACCCTGCAGCCTCTTAGCATCCTCCTCACAGCTCACACTGCCACCCAGCTTAGTGTCATCTGCAAACTTGGAGATATTACATTCAATTCCTTCGTCATATCATTAATATATATTGTAAATAGCCAGGGTCCCAGCACTGAACCTTGCAGTACCCCACTAGTCACTGCCTGCCATTCTGAAAAGGACCCGTTTATTCCCACTCTTTGCTTCCTGTCTGCCAACCAGTTCTCTATCCACGTCAATACATTACCCCCAATCCCATGTGCCTTAATTTTTCACACTAATCTCTTGTGTGGGTCCTTGCCAAAAGCTTTCTGAAAGTCCAAATACACCACATCCACTGGTTCTCCCTTATCCACTCGACTAGTTACATCCTCAAAAAATTCTAGAAGATTTGTCAAGCATGATTTCCCTTTCATAAATCCATGTTGCCTTGGACTGATCCTGTCACTGCTTTCCAAATCGCTGTTATTACATCTTTAATAATTGATTCCAACATTTTCCCCATTACTGATGTCAGGCTAACCGGTCTATAATTAGCCGTTTTCTCTCTCCCTCCTTCTTAAAAAGTGGGGTTACATTAGCTACCCTCCAATCCATAGGAACTGATCCAGAGTCCATCGAATGTTGGAAAATGACCAGCAATGCATCTATTATTTCTAGGGCCACTTCCTCAAGTACTCTGGGATGCAGACTATCAGGCCCTGGGGATTTATCGGCCTTCAATCTCATCAATTTCCTCAACATCATTTCCTGACTAATAAGGATTTTCCTCAGTTCCCTCAGTTCCTCCTTCTCGCCAGACTCTCGGTCCCCTAGTATTTTCGGGAGATTATTCATGTCTTCCTTCGTGAAGACAGAACCAAAGTATATGTTCAATTGGCCTGCCATTTCCTTGTAGGAACCATCTTGTTCTTTGAGCTGGCATTCCCCTGCCCGCAGGGTTTCTCTTAGTATGTGTCTGGAGAATGGAAAATAGCATGTGTCTGGAGGTGAACGGCTTCTCCCTGGTGTGACTGCATCGATGAGTTTTCAGCTCAGATGGGTAATTGAATCCGTTCCCACAGTCCTGTAAGGGTCGAAAATCCAGTGCTACACAAAAAAAAAAGAAGCACCCGATAACAAGGAAACAGAGCATGGGACCATTCCATACACCCTTTTAATCGAACTTTGGCTAAGGCAAGCCGCAGGAAGAAAGGCAGGCTGGGAAATATGTCTGTGGCCAGACACTTTGTGAATTCGAGGGCCACAGGCAGGCTGAGAAGCCAGCCAATCCCGGGAAAGTGCATCCTGGGCCGGCCAATCAGTGAATCGAGCCGGGTCAGAATCGGGGAAATCGTCGACCAATGGGGAATACCCGGCCCATTTTGTAAAGAACAGCTTACCTGGATCTAATCAAGGATATGGGCCTATTACCAGCCCATTACCCATGTACATAAAGACAATAGGAAAGCCTCACACCTCAGTATATCCCGACCCTGACACAATAGCCAGCCAGATGATTGGGCACCAAGGTGCACAAGAAACAATGCTTTATATTTAACACCTCATCCCCACCTCGACTCAAACAATGAGACATTGATTCAGTTTGGGCGCAAAAGGGGCCGGAACTGAACCAGATATAAAGGCAAGAGCAAGAAGGACACACAGGCAAGGAAGGAGACGCACACAAAAAGGACACACACTCGGAAGGAGACACACTCAGACAGAGACAGAGACCTGACGACACCGCGAAGGAAGAGAGAGGGACTCAGCCTCGCAGCAGATAAAACCTCCGAGGATGATTGGAGAAGCCCGATTTAAGGTGGGACCCACTATACCTGTCAAAAGGGAAACTGTGAGTATCACCCTGGAGTCTTTTCCCAACTGTCAGCTTAGGCTAGTTAGGTGTAAAGGAGGGGGTGGGTGATAGAGTGGGTGTAAGGATTTTAAACTTGTCTAAAACTTTCGATGTGTCCGTTCATCCCATAGACCTTTCTTAGTTCAAGGTGGTTCAACAAGCTAGTGCGTCGACCACTTGGTCCACACATTGGGGACTCGTACCAAATATACATGTGTGTATTAGCCTTTGTGTTGTTTTAGCAATGTAACCTTGTTTAAACGCTCACCTGGGTTTTAATAAAGTAGGACCTCCCTGAATTTTCCAGGAACATTTCTTGTCTTTTGCAACTCTGAGTGTTTTATTGTGGGAAGCTCACTATCCACCTAAATTTTGAGGTCAGAACCAGATAGGGGTACAGGACACCTCAAAAACGTCCAGGTTGTGATTGGATATAAGCGGCCGCAGACATATTGGTGGTATCAAACATATCACTAAGCTGTGATTGGGTATAAGCAGGAAAAAGAAAAGGTCCACTGGTGATAGCAACTCAAATCACCATAGTCTAAAGGTTGTGCCCGCCCACCAGCAACCGTAGAAGGAAAAACCCCTGCAACTAATAGCACCCCAGATGGGACCTCAGTGGGAAAATGAGCTGACCACCTCAGAGAAGGTGATCCTGGAACATTCCAAAATGGAGGAAAGAATTAAAGATTATGTGTTTTCTAAAGTTAATTTTTCTAAGGCTTGGGTTCAAAGCCTGACAAGGGCGCCGTGTCCGGCAGACGCCTGCGGCCCAGTGGACTGCGGGCCCAACCTACAGAAAGAATATAGAGAAGGCGATCTGGCTAACCTGCTTGACAAGGCACGTTAGAGAGCTAGACCTCCAGGTAGGGAGGTCACAGGATGAACTCAAAGAAGCAGTAATAACCTCAGCAGCCAGCAGTGCAGGGGGTATTAAGGTCACAGAAGAGTTAATAGAGGAAAGGAATAGAAGGGCACAGTTAGAGGAAACGTTCCGCAACCATCAGGAGTACCTGCAGAGTCAGGTTACAGTATCTCGGGCTGCGGAGCAGAAACATAGGGAACAAAGTATAACCTATGCAAAGCAAGTACAGGAATTGCTGGGCCAGCTAGAGGATTTGCGTGTTGCCTATAAAGTCAACACGGAAATCAGCCGTGAGAAGGCAGATCATGCGCCCTGCCAGAAACGGATCCAATCCCTCCTCCAGGCTCTGTCCCAGGTAAAGGGGACAGTGTGTCTGCTGGGGCCCAGGGGGGCTACAAATGAATGGGGAGGGGAGGGGGATCTGACGGCAGAAGCCAGTCGCCCGCCTCCCGAGTGTGTCCGGCAGGCTTCAGGGAGGAACAGAGGGTGCAGTCCAAGAAGCGCACAGGGCATGGGACTGACCAGGGAGAGTCGCTCCAGCCAAAAGGGCATGGGGCTGGCCAGGTGGAGTCGGTCCAGCCAAAAGGGCATGGGGCTGGCCAGGTGGAGCCGACCCAGCCAAAGGGATATGGGACACCCGTAGAAAGGGTCGAGTCTGTCAGTTTGATCACGGCTGAAGAACAAGAGGAGCCAGTAGTAACATCCGCAGCGGGACCGATGTGCCCGGCTGTGCAGAGAAAGTACAGCCCCCTACAGGGTGCGCAACCCCAGGGACTGCTCGACAGCGAGTTTATTATCCCGCATGGGGTGCAAGCCCTAAAGGCTATGGTATCGCACATTCCCAAGCTGACTAGGCAAGGAGACCCGTACGCCCATTTCCTGGAAGTAGCGCAGGCAGTAGACCTCAATACTGCGATAATGCAGAAGTGGTTAAAGTGCTCCAATTCTCAATAGATGGAAGAATCTATCAGGCTCTTCCCCCTATTTGTCGAGGGGGACACTGTACCTTGGAGACTCTGAAAAGGGCCATCCTGGAAGCCATGGGGTGGGACGAGGGAAGCCCTTTCGAAAGGATAGCAAAGACCCGTCAGCTAACCGGAGAGGCCCCACAGATCTATGTGGACAGGCTGTGGCTGGTGTATAGCGCAGCCTGCGGGGGTCTGCTCGACAGGATTAATCTCACGGTAGAGCAGAGGGAGGCCTGGTTTCGCACCATAATCGCAAACAGCCTGCCCAGTGTAAAGGAAAGGGCTGACCTCTGGTTTATCCCCGCAGACCCCAACCTCACAGAGGACATGATGATAGGCAGACTGACCGCCGCACAGCGGATGGAGGATGAGGAGAAGCCTGAAAAACCCATAAAGGGTCGGGTGCACACGGTGCAACCCAACCAAACCCCCAAGAAAGAGTGGCATCAGGAAGGGGGATATTCTTCTGATAAGAGCAGGGTATGTTACGGGTGCGGCAAGCCGGGCCATTTCCGCAACAACTGCCGGACCAATCCGTACTGCACCAAGGAAGTGAAAATACCCCCGGAGGGGAACCCAGGCAGCGAGAAACCCGGGGCCACTGCAGCATTCGAGACTGCGGTGGAAACCCTCAGGCAGCTGCTGGCAGGTTACAGCTGGGTGAACGTAGCTGTAGGCAGGGAGATCCCAAAGCGCCCCTACAGCAGAAGCTGTGACTAGGCCCCACCAAGCCCGCCTACCTGTGTCCGCTGGACTCCGACTCGTGGGGAAGACCGTGGGTAAAGCTGGAGGTGGAGGGGAGCCAGGGTAATTACCTGTTGGACCCTTGTCCACACAGAGGACCCGGCCTCCTCACCCCTGTCTAACGGTGTACCCTGCGAGCTGGTCAGGTTCACAGGGGACGAGAGGGCAGGGTACTTCTCAATCCCATTGACCCTCAAGTTGGGAGCACTTACAACCAAGTGGAAGTGCGTCCTAATGCGATGGGAGCAGGCTAACAAGGGGATACGAGGGGCAGATTGTGTAAAAGCCCACCAGATTCTGGTGGATTTACGAAATCACTGTTTATGGGGAACAGTAGATCTGGGAAAGAATAATGAAGTCATGATTATTGAGAAAGTGCAGGACAAAGGGACCCTATGTACTGTGAAGCCGAAAGAGGGTTATGATTTGGAGCTTCTGGTCAGGAACACCCCGGCCGAGTACAAGCCAGTCTCGCAGCATTTGCCACCCACAAACACGATTGTGGGAGAGTCACCGGAGTCGAAGTCCGGGTAGATGAGGATCCCATGTCCCGTCCTCAGAGGCAGTATAACTTCCCGAGAGAGGCAGAAGCCGACTTGGAGGTAGCACTGAGCTCACTGGTGGAGCAGGGTGTGTTGAGACCCATAGCCACGCACGTGATCTCTTCCCTGTGGCCGGTCAGAAAACTGGACAACTCGTGGAGAGCCATCCTGGACTATCGGGTGCTCAATAAAAACATCCCGGCTTGTGCTCCCACAGTAGCCGCAGTGGCAGACCTGATCAGGGAAATCCCTGCGTCTGCCACTACCTTTTCAGTGCTGGTTATCTCCAACGGCTTCTGGTCTATCGCTGTAAGGAGAGGAGACCAGTATAAGTTTGCGTTCACCTTCAAGGAACAGCAATATACTTGGAGCTGTCTCCCTCAGGGATTTCACAACAGTCCAAGCATCTTCCACCAGTGTTTGGCGAAATGGTTGAAGAGCTTCAGCCAGCCGCAACAGTTGGTGCAGTATGTGGATGACTTACTCCTTTTTACTGACAACAGTAAAGAGCATGGTCCCCTGCTGGCAGAACTGTTGGCTGTGCTTAAGGAGGGGGGTTTTAAGGTCAACCCCAAGAAGGCCCAGATAGGGTTAAAGGAAGTAAAATTCCTGGGTCTAACACTCAGAGCAGGGGAACGAGGTATAGATGAGGCCCGAAGACAAGCCGTGCAGGAACTCCCGGTACCGACCACCGTATCCGGAGTCAGATCATTTTTAGGGATCACAGGCTACTGTAGAGATTTCATAGAAGATTATGCAGCAACCGCAGCCCCTCTACTCAGGCTCCTACACAAAGGGGTCGAGTGGGAGTGGGACCAAGGCTGCCAAGCTGCATTTCTTCAGTTGAAACAGAACCTGCAGATGGCACCTGCACTGGGGGCTATTGATGGGGGAAAGGATTTCTATTTAGAAGCAGCAGCCAGCGGGGACAGTCTGAGTGCAGTGCTTTTACAGGAAAGGCACCGACAGCTGAGACCGGTGGTGTACTCCTCCTGGCAGACCCTAGGATTTTCTTACAGTCCTTTGACACATTCCGTTTATTTCCGGATGTGTCAAGATGGGGGAGTGTAAGGGTCGAAAATCCAGTGTTACACTATAAAAAAAAAGAGGCACCCGGTAACAAGGAAACAGAGCATGGGACCATTCCATATACCCTTTTAATCAAACTTTGCCCAAAGCAAGTCGCAGGAAGAAAGGCAGGCTGGGAAATATGTCTGTGGCCAGACACTTTGTGAATTTGAGGGTCACAGCCAGGCTGAGAAGCCAGCCAATCCCGGGAAAGTGCATCCTGGGCCGGCCAATCAGTGAATCGAGCTGGGCCAGAATCAGGGAAATCGTCGACCAATGGGGAATACCCGGCCCGTTTTGTAAAGAACAGCTTACCTGGATCTAATCAAGGAGATGGGCCTATTACCAGCCCATTATCCATGTACATAAAGACAAGAGGAAAGCCTCACACCTCAGCACATCCCGACCCTGACACAATAGCCAGCCAGACGATTAGGCACCGAGCTGCACAAGAAACAATGCTTTACATTTAACACCTCATCCCCACCTCGACTCAAACAATGAGACATTGATTCACTTTGGGCGCAAAAGGGGCCAGAACTAAACCAGATATAAAGGCAAGAGCAAGAAACATAGAAACATAGAAAATAGGTGCAGGAGTAGGCCATTCGGCACTTCGAGCCTGCACCATCATTCAATATGATCATGGCTGATCATGCAACTTCAGTACCCCATTCCTGCTTTCTCTCCATACCCCCTGATCCCTTTAGGGCCATGTCTAACTCTCTCTTGAAGATATCTAATGAACTGCCCTCAACGAATTTCTGTGGTAGAGAATTCCACAGCTTCACAATTCTCTGGGTGAAAAAGTTCTTCCTCATCTCGGTCCTAAATGGCTTACCCCTTATCCTTAGACTGTGACCCCTAGTTCTGTACTTCCCCAGCATCGGGAACATTCTTCCTGCATCTAACCTGTCCAATCCCGGCAGAATTTTATATGCGTCTATGAGATCCCCTCTCATTCTTCTAAATTCCAGTGAATATAAGCCTAGTCAATCCAGTCTTTCTTCGTATGTCAGTCCTGCCATCCCAGGAATCAGTCTGATGAACCTTCGCTGCACTCCCTCAATAGCAAGAACGTCCTTCCTCAGATTAGGAGACCAAAACTGCGCACAATATTCAAGGTGTGGTCTCACCAAGGCGCTGTACAACTACAGCGAGACCTCCCTGCTCCTATACTCAAATCCTCTCGCTATGAAGGCCACCATGCCATTTGCTTTCTTTACTACCTGCTGTACCTGCATGCCTACTTTCAATGACTGATGTACCATGACACTCAGGCCTCGTTGCACTCCCCTTTTACTAATCTGTCACCATTCAGATAATAATCTAACTTCCTGTTTTTGCCACCAAAGTGGATAGCCTCACTTATCCACATTATACTGCATCTGCCATGCATTTTCCCACTTATCTAACCTGTCCAAGTCACCCTGCAGCCTCTTAGCATCCTCCTCACAGCTCACACTGCCACCCAGCTTAGTGTCATCTGCAAACTTGGAGATATTACATTCAATTCCTTCGTCATATCATTAATATATATTGTAAATAGCCAGGGTCCCAGCACTGAACCTTGCAGTACCCCACTAGTCACTGCCTGCCATTCTGAAAAGGACCCGTTTATTCCCACTCTTTGCTTCCTGTCTGCCAACCAGTTCTCTATCCACGTCAATACATTACCCCCAATCCCATGTGCCTTAATTTTTCACACTAATCTCTTGTGTGGGTCCTTGCCAAAAGCTTTCTGAAAGTCCAAATACACCACATCCACTGGTTCTCCCTTATCCACTCGACTAGTTACATCCTCAAAAAATTCTAGAAGATTTGTCAAGCATGATTTCCCTTTCATAAATCCATGTTGCCTTGGACTGATCCTGTCACTGCTTTCCAAATCGCTGTTATTACATCTTTAATAATTGATTCCAACATTTTCCCCATTACTGATGTCAGGCTAACCGGTCTATAATTAGCCGTTTTCTCTCTCCCTCCTTCTTAAAAAGTGGGGTTACATTAGCTACCCTCCAATCCATAGGAACTGATCCAGAGTCCATCGAATGTTGGAAAATGACCAGCAATGCATCTATTATTTCTAGGGCCACTTCCTCAAGTACTCTGGGATGCAGACTATCAGGCCCTGGGGATTTATCGGCCTTCAATCTCATCAATTTCCTCAACACCATTTCCTGACTAATAAGGATTTTCCTCAGTTCCCTCAGTTCCTCCTTCTCGCCAGACTCTCGGTCCCCTAGTATTTTCGGGAGATTATTCATGTCTTCCTTCGTGAAGACAGAACCAAAGTATATGTTCAATTGGTCTGCCATTTCCTTGTAGGAACCATCTTGTTCTTTGAGCTGGCATTCCCCTGCCCGCAGGGTTTCTCTTAGTATGTGTCTGGAGAATGGAAAATAGCATGTGTCTGGAGGTGAACGGCTTCTCCCTGGTGTGACTGCATCGATGAGTTTTCAGCTCAGATGGGTAATTGAATCCGTTCCCACAGTCCTGTAAGGGTCGAAAATCCAGTGCTACACAAAAAAAAAAGAAGCACTCGATAACAAGGAAACAGAGCATGGGACCATTCCATATACCCTTTTAATCGAACTTTGGCCAAGGCAAGCCGCAGGAAGAAAGGCAGGCTGGGAAATATGTCTGTGGCCAGACACTTTGTGAATTCGAGGGCCACAGGCAGGCTGAGAAGCCAGCCAATCCCGGGAAAGTGCATCCGGGGCCGGCCAATCAGTGAATCGAGCCGGGCCAGAATCAGGGAAGTCGTCGACCAATGGGGAATACCCGGCCCATTTTGTAAAGAACAGCTTACCTGCATCTAATCAAGGATATGGGCCTATTACCAGCCCATTACCCATGTACATAAAGACAATAGGAAAGCCTCACACCTCAGTATATCCCGACCCTGACACAATAGCCAGCCAGACGATTAGGCACCAAGGTGCACAAGAAACAATGCTTTACATTTAACACCTCATCCCCACCTCGACTCAAACAATGAGACATTGATTCAGTTTGGGCGCAAAAGGGGCCGGAACTGAACCAGATATAAAGGCAAGAGCAAGAAGGACACACAGGCAAGGAAGGAGACGCACACAAAAAGGACACACACTCGGAAGGAGACACACTCAGACAGAGACAGAGACCTGACGACACCGCGAAGGAAGAGAGAGGGACTCAGCCTCGCAGCAGATAAAACCTCCGAGGATGATTGGAGAAGCCCGATTTAAGGTGGGACCCACTATACCTGTCAAAAGGGAAACTGTGAGTATCATCCTGGAGTCTTTTCCCAACTGTCAGCTTAGGCTAGTTAGGTGTAAACGAGGGGGTGGGTGATAGAGTGGGTGTAAGGATTTTAAACTTGTCTAAAACTTTCGATATGTCCGTTCATCCCACAGACCTTTTCTTAGTTCAAGGTGGTTCAACAAGCTAGTGCGTCGACCACTTGGTCCACACATTGGGGACTCGTACCAAATATACATGTGTGTATTAGCCTTTGTGTTGTTTTAGCAATGTAACCTTGTTTAAACGCTCACCTGGGTTTTAATAAAGTAGGACCTCCCTGAATTTTCCAGGAACATTTCTTGTCTTTTGCATCTCTGAGTGTTTTATTGTGGGAAGCTCACTATCCACCTAAATTTTGAGGTCAGAACCAGATAGGGGTACAGGACACCTCAAAAACGTCCAGGTTGTGATTGGATATAAGCGGCCGCAGACATATTGGTGGTATCAAACATATCACTAAGCTGTGATTGGGTATAAGCAGGAAAAAGAAAAGGTCCACTGGTGATAGCAACTCAAATCACCATAGTCTAAAGGTTGTGCCCGCCCACCAGCAACCGTAGAAGGAAAAACCCCTGCAACTAATAGCACCCCAGATGGGACCTCAGTGGGAAAATGAGCTGACCACCTCAGAGAAGGTGATCCTGGAACATTCCAAAATGGAGGAAAGAATTAAAGATTATGTGTTTTCTAAAGTTAATTTTTCTAAGGCTTGGGTTCAAAGCCTGACAAGGGCGCCGTGTCCGGCAGACGCCAGCGGCCCAGTGGACTGCGGGCCCAACCTATAGAAAGAATATAGAGAAGGCGATCTGGCTAACCTGCTTGACAAGGCACGTTAGAGAGCTAGACCTCCAGGTAGGGAGGTTACAGGATGAACTCAAAGAAGCAGTAATAACCTCAGCAGCCAGCAGTGCAGCGGGTATTAAGGTCACAGAAGAGTTAATAGAGGAAAGGAATAGAAGGGCACAGTTAGAGGAAACGTTCCGCAACCATCAGGAGTACCTGCAGAGTCAGGTTACAGTATCTCGGGCTGCGGAGCAGAAACATAGGGAACAAAGTATAACCTATGCAAAGCAAGTACAGGAATTGCTGGGCCAGCTAGAGGATTTGCGTGTTGCCTATAAAGTCAACACGGAAATCAGCCGTGAGAAGGCAGATCATGCGCCCTGCCAGAAACGGATCCAATCCCTCCTCCAGGCTCTGTCCCAGGTAAAGGGGACAGTGTGTCTGCTGGGGCCCAGGGGGGCTACAAATGAATGGGGAGGGGAGGGGGATCTGACGGCAGAAGCCAGTCGACCGCCTCCCGAGGCACCGGTAGTGTGTCCGGCAGGCTTCAGGGAGGAACAGGGGGTGCAGTCCAAGAAGCGCACAGGGCATGGGACTGACCAGAGAGAGTCGCTCCAGCCAAAAGGGCATGGGGCTGGCCAGGTGGAGTCGGTCCAGCCAAAAGGGCATGGGGCTGGCCAGGTGGAGCCGACCCAGCCAAAGGGATATGGGACACCCGTAGAAAGGGTCGAGTCTGTCAGTTTGATCACGGCTGAAGAACAAGAGGAGCCAGTAGTAACATCCGCAGCGGGACCGATGTGCCCGGCTGTGCAGAGAAAGTACAGCCCCCTACAGAGTGAGCAACCCCAGGGACTGCTCGACAGCGAGTTTATTATCCCACATGGGGTGCAAGCCCTAAAGGCTATGGTATCGCACATTCCCAAGCTGACTAGGCAAGGAGACCCGTACGCCCATTTCCTGGAAGTAGCGCAGGCAGTAGACCTCAATACTGCGATAATGCAGAAGTGGTTAAAGTGCTCCAATTCTCAATAGATGGAAGAATCTATCAGGCTCTTCCCCCTATTTGTCGAGGGGGACACTGTACCTTGGAGACTCTGAAAAGGGCCATCCTGGAAGCCATGGGGTGGGACGAGGGAAGCCCTTTCGAAAGGATAGCAAAGACCCGCCAGCTAACCGGAGAGGCCCCACAGATCTATGTGGGCAGGCTGTGGCTGGTGTATAGCGCAGCCTGCGGGGGTCTGCTCGACAGGGTTAATCTCACGGTAGAGCAGAGGGAGGCCTGGTTTCGCACCATAATCGCAAACAGCCTGCCCAGTGTAAAGGAAAGGGCAGACCTCTGGTTTATCCCCGCAGACCCCAACCTCACAGAGGACATGATGATAGGCAGACTGACCGCCGCACGGCGAATGGAGGAGGAGGAGAAGCCTGAAAAACCCATAAAGGGTCGGGTGCACATGGTGCAACCCAACCAAACCCCCAAGAAAGAGTGGCATCAGGAAGGGGGATATTCTTCTGATAAGAGCGGGGTATGTTCTGGGTGCGGCAAGCCGGGCCATTTCCGCAACAACTGCCGGACCAATCCGTACTGCACCAAGGAAGTGAAAACACCCCCGGAGGGGAACCCAGGCAGCGAGAAACCTGGGGCCACTGCAGCATTCGAGACTGCGGTGGAAACCCTCAGGCAGCTGCTGGCAGGTTACAGCTGGGTGAACGTAGCTGTAGGCAGGGAGATCCCAAAGCGCCCCTACAGCAGAAGCTGTGACTAGGCCCCACCAAGCCCGCCTACCTGTGTCCGCTGGACTCCGACTCGTGGGGAAGACAGTGGGTAAAGCTGGAGGTGGAGGGGAGCCAGGGTAATTACCTGTTGGACCCTTGTCCACACAGAGGACCCGGCCTCCTCACCCCTGTCTAACGGTGTACCCTGCGAGCTGGTCGGGTTCACAGGGGACGAGAGGGCAGGGTACTTCTCAATCCCATTGACCCTCAAGTTGGGAGCACTTACAACCAAGTGGAAGTGCGTCCTAATGCGATGGGAGCAGGCTAACAAGGGGATACGAGGGGCAGATTGTGTAAAAGCCCACCAGATTCTGGTGGATTTACGAAATCACTGTTTATGGGGAACAGTAGATCCGGGAGAGAATAATGAAGTCGTGATTATTGAGAAAGTGCAGGACAAAGGGACCCTATGTACTGTGAAGCCGAAAGGGGGTTATGATTTGGAGCTTCTGGTCAGGAACACCCCGGCCGAGTACAAGCCAGTCTCGCAGCATTTGCCACCCACAAACACGATTGTGGGAGAGTCACCGGAGTCGAAGTCCGGGTAGATGAGGATCCCATGTCCCGTCCTCAGAGGCAGTATAACTTCCCGAGAGAGGCAGAAGCCGACTTGGAGGTAGCACTGAGCTCACTGGTGGAGCAGGGTGTGTTGAGACCCATAGCCACGCACGTGATCTCTTCCCTGTGGCTGGTCAGAAAACTGGACAACTCGTTGAGGGCCATCGTGGATTATCGGGTGCTCAATAAAAATATCCCGGCTTGTGCTCCCACAGTAGCAGCAGTGGCAGACCTGATCAGGGAAATCCCTGCGTCTGCCACTACCTTTTCAGTGCTGGATATCTCCAACGGCTTCTGGTCTATCCCTGTAAGGAGAGGAGACCAGTATAAGTTTGCGTTCACCTTCAAGGAACAGCAATATACTTGGAGCTGTCTCCCTCAGGGATTTCACAACAGTCCAAGCATCTTCCACCAGTGTTTGGCGAAATGGTTGAAGAGCTTCAGCCAGCCGCAACAGTTGGTGCAGTATGTGGATGACTTACTCCTTTTTACTGACAACAGTAAAGAGCATGGTCCCCTGCTGGCAGAACTGTTGGCTGTGCTTAAGGAGGGGGGTTTTAAGGTCAACCCCAAGAAGGCCCAGATAGGGTTAAAGGAAGTAAAATTCCTGGGTCTAACACTCAGAGCAGGGGAACGAGGTATAGATGAGGCCCGAAGGCAAGCCGTGCAGGAACTCTCGGTACCGACCACCGTATCCGGAGTCAGATCATTTTTAGGGATCACAGGCTACTGTAGAGATTTCATAGAAGATTATGCAGCAACCGCAGCCCCTCTACTCAGGCTCCTACACAAAGGGGTCGAGTGGGAGTGGGACCAAGGCTGCCAAGCTGCATTTCTTCAGTTGAAACAGAACCTGCAGATGGCACCTGCACTGAGGGCTATTGATGGGGGAAAGGATTTCTATTTAGAAGTAGCAGCCAGCGGGGACAGTCTGAGTGCAGTGCTTTTACAGGAAAGGCACCGACAGCTGAGACCGGTGGTGTACTCCTCTAGAGTCCTTGCAGAGGTGGAGAAGGGGTGAAAGGCATCTGTTAGCCACTCACTGGGCTGTGAAAAGAGCACAGGTTTTCACAGGAGTATCCCCTATCACACTCCTCACCAATCACACCCCGACCCAGATGTTGTTAGATGGGAGAATACAGGATGGAACAGTCAGCAGTGCCAGGATCACTCGCTGGACCCTCCTCCTCTCCCAAATGGCCATCAGGGTCAGGAGCGTCTGTGAGCCCAGGCTCGCAGCTAACCTCATATATGAAGGGGAGCCACACAGATGCTCAGTAGAAGGGGTTTGGGACACCGACTTTGGATTTCAGGCAGGGGTACATCTCACAGGCCGTGAGATCTACGTCGTTGGATCCAGTTCAGTGTCCGCGGGTACAAGACTCACTGGTTGTGGAGTTTGGGACCCCAAAGCAGGCATAGCCTTGGCGCTTAAACTCCCCAGCACCCTGAGCGCCCAGCAGGCTGAACTGTCAGTGGTGATGTACGTGGTGACACACCCCGAGGAATTCCTCACCCCGTACACGATTTGTTCGGACAGTATGTTTACTTGCAACTCGTGTACAGAGTATCTGGCTATTTGGTCACACAGGGGGTACACATCCGCAGATGGGAAGCCCCTGGTAACCAAACCCCTGTTAGTAAGGATAGTGGCAGCCCTAGGGAACAATAGGGACGTCTACATCCACAAGGTTAAGGCACATTCTAAGACAGAGCCCAGGGCAGAGGGTAACCTCCTGGCCAGAGAAGGAGCCAAGACAGGTCGCTTCTGGGACCCGTATGAGAAAGGTCCACTGGTGATAGCAACTCAAATCACCATAGTCTGAAGGTTGCGCCCGGTCACCAGCAACCGTAGAAGGAAAAACCCCAACAACTAATAGTTGCCCCGGACCTGAGAACGGTTCAGGCGCAGGACCCCGTCCTCAAGGCTGCCATAGCAACCATCTTAAGTGGAGGAAAGGCAGAGAGCCCATACAGTGCCGCTGATGTAGCTGTCAAAGAAGGGATGCTGTTTAAAGGGGATAAGTGGGTGGTTCCAGCACAACATCAGCAGGAGTTCCTACAACTGGCCCATGAGGGTCCAGGTGCGGGACACCCCGGGCCAGAATCCACCTGGCAGAAGGTGGAACAGGCAGCATGGTGGCCAGAGCTCCGTAACGACGTCCGTGATTTCTGCATACCTGTCTGGTGTGTGCAGCCAACAACCCAGACCCCCAGAAAAGGAAGGCACCTATGGGGCACATCAGGCGGTTAGAGGGACCATGGCAGTCGATCCAAATCGACTATATAGGGCCCCTACCCAACTGCCCAGGGAGGTTATAAATATTGCCTCCTCCTGGTGGATGTGTTTTCCAAGTGGGTGGAAGCCTTCCCTTACCGAACAGCTACTGCATGGGGGACGGCTAAGATCCTGGTCCGGGAAGTGTTCTCAAGATGGGGTCTGCCACAGTTTGTGGAGTCTGACCGGGGAAGTCACTTCACCGGCCGGGTGATGCAGGCTACCTTAAAGGTACTGGGGATTAAAACACGGTGGCATGTGGCTTACAACCCCCAGTCCTCAGGCCCTGTAGAACGCCTCAATCGCACTATAAAAGAAAGGCTCCACAAGGAGACAGGGAATTTCACCAATCGATGGGTAGAGGTTCTGCCCCTAGTCCTCATGGGTATCCAGGATGGTCAGTCCAAAAGCACAGGGCTATTCCGTAATGTTCCAGAGGCAGCAGCAAGACAGCCTCGTCTGATCATTCAGAACGTCCTTTGTTTCCAGCTGTTCTTCCCTTTTTCAGAAACAAAGAAGGACACTCTGGCTGCCGTAACATCCCGAGAAGTCACGGAGACGGACAAACCCTGTCACATGAGGCACATCATGGACTCGTATACCATGGATATTCTCTGTGCAGTAACTATGTGTGTTGGTGTGTTGTAGTGTTTTGAAACATGGCGCAAGAAGCGCAAGAACCACGCGACATCGTGTAATTTTGGGTTTGAAAGCTCTATGTAACTAAGACAATGAGGTACCTGTTTTGTAATTTACCTGCAAGAAAGCGGGGTTAATGTACATAGTAAGAACGTTGTTTGTACACCTGGGAGTAAACGGGCCCATAGTCGAAGATAATAATTGGGGAAGGCTGATACTTGGCAGACCCTAGGATTTTCTTACAGTCCTTTGACACATTCCGTTTATTTCCGGATGTGTCAAGATGGGGGAGTGTAAGGGTCGAAAATCCAGTGCTACACTATAAAAAAGAGGCACCCGGTAACAAGGAAACAGAGCATGGGACCATTCCATACACCCTTTTAATCGAACTTTGGCCAAGGCAAGCCACAGGAAGAAAGGCAGGCTGGGAAATATGTCTGTGGCCAGACACTATGTGAATTCGAGGGCCACAGGCAGGCTGAGAAGCCAGCCAATCCCGGGAAAGTGCATCCTGGGCCGGCCAATCAGTGAATCGAGCCGGGCCAGAATCAGGGAAGTCGTCGACCAATGGGGAATACCCGGCCCATTTTGTAAAGAACAGCTTACCTGGATCTAATCAAGGATATGGGCCTATTACCAGCCCATTACCCATGTACATAAAGACAATAGGAAAGCCTCACACCTCAGTACATCCCGACCCTGACACAATAGCCAGCCAGACGATTAGGCACCAAGGTGCACAAGAAACAATGCTTTACATTTAACACCTCATCCCCACCTCGACTCAAACAATGAGACATTGATTCAGTTTGGGCGCAAAAGGGGCCGGAACCAAACCAGATATAAAGGCAAGAGCAAGAAGGACACACAGACAAGGAAGGAGACGCACACAAGAAGGACACACACTCGGAAGGAGACACACTCAGACAGAGACAGAGACCTGACGACACCTCGAAGGAAGAGAGAGGGACTCAGCCTCGCAGCAGATAAAACCTCCGAGGACGACTGGAGAAGCCCGATTTAAGGTGGGACCCACTATACCTGTCAAAAGGGAAACTGTGAGTATCACCCTGGAGTCTTTTCCCAACTGTCAGCTTAGGCTAGTTAGGTGTAAAGGAGGGGGTGGGTGATAGAGTGGGTGTAAGGATTTTAAACTTGTGTAAAACTTTCGATGTGTCTGTTCATCCCATAGACCTTTTCTTAGTTCAAGGTGGTTCAACAAGCTAGTGCGTCGACCTTCTATTTCACTTGGTCCACACTTTGGGGGCTCGTACCAAATATACATGTGCGTATTAGCCTTTGTGTTGTTTTAGCAATGTAACCTTGTTTAAATGCTCACCTGGGTTTTAATAAAGTAGGACCTCCCTGAATTTTCCAGGAACATTTCTTGTCTTTTGCATCTCGTGAGTGTTTTATTGTGGGAAGCTCACTATCCACCTAAATTCTGAGGTCAGAACCAGATAGGGGTACAGGACACCTCAAAAACGTCCAGGTTGTGATTGGATATAAGCGGCCGCAGACATATTGGTGGTATCAAGCATATCACTAAGCTGTAATTGGATATAAGCAGCCTCAGTCATATTGGTGGTATCAAACATATCACTAAGCTGTAATTGGGTATAAGCAGGAAAAAGAAAAGGTCCACTGGTGATAGCAACTCAAATCACCATAGTCTGAAGGTTGTGCCTGCCCACCAGCAACCGTAGAAGGAAAAACCCCTGCAACTAATAGCACCCCAGATGGGACCTCAGTGGGAAAATGAGCTGACCACCTCAGAGAAGGTGATCCTGGAACATTCCAAAATGGAGGAAAGAATTAAAGATTATGTGTTTTCTAAAGTTAATTTTTCTAAGGCTTGGGTTCAGAGCCTGACAAGGGCGCCGTGTCCGGCAGACGCCAGCGGCCCAACCTATAGAAAGAATATAGAGAAGGCGATCTGGCTAACCTGCTTGACAAGGCAGGTTAGAGAGCTAGACCTCCAGGTAGGGAGGTTACAGGATGAACTCAAAGAAGCAGTAATAACCTCAGCAGCCAGCAGTGCAGCGGGTATTAAGGTCACAGAAGAGTTAATAGAGAAAAGGAATAGCAGGGCACAGTTAGAGGAAACGTTCCGCAACCATCAGGAGTACCTGCAGAGTCAGGTTACAGTGTCTCGGGCTGCGGAGCAGAAACATAGGGAACAAAGTATAACCTATGCAAAGCAAGTACAGGAATTGCAGGGCCAGCTAGAGGATTTGCGTGTTGCCTATAAAGTCAACACGGAAATCAGCCGTGAGAAGGCAGATCATGCGCCCTGCCAGAAACGGATCCAATCCCTCCTCCAGGCTCTGTCCCAGGTAAAGGGGACAGTGTGTCTGCTGGGGCCCAGGGGGGCTACCAATGAATGGGGAGTGGAGGAGGATCCGACGGCAGAAGTCAGTTGACCGCCTCCCAAGGCGCCGGTAGTGTGTCCGGCAGGCTTCAGGGAGGAACAGGGGGTGCAGTCCAAGAAGCGCACAGGGCATGGGACTGACCAGAGAGAGTCGGTCCAGCCAATAGAGCATGGGGCCGGCCAGGTGGAGTCGGTCCAGCCAAAAGGGCATGGGACCAGCCAGGTGGAGCCGACCCAGCCAAAGGGATATGGGACACCCGTAGAAAGGGTCGAGTCTGTCAGTTTGATCATGGCTGAAGAACAAGGGGAGCCAGTAGTAACATCAGCAGCGGGACCGATGTGCCCGGCTGTGCAGAGAAAGTACGGCCCCCCACAGGGTGAGCAACCCCAGGGACTGCTCGACAGCGAGTTTATTATCCCGCATGGGGTGCAAGCCCTAAAGGCACATCCCCAAGCTGACTAGGCAAGGAGACCCGTACGCCCATTTCCTGGAAGTAGCGCAGGCAGTAGACCTCAATACTGCGATAATGCAGAAGTGGTTAAAGTGCTCCTATTCTCAATAGATGGAAGAATCTGTCAGGCTCTTCCCCCTGTTTATCGAGGGGGACACTGTACATTGGAGACTCTGAAAAGGGCCATCCTGGAAGCCATGGGGTGGAACAAGGGAAGTCCTTTCGAAAGGATAGCAAAGACCTGCCAGCTAACCGGAGAGGCCCCACAGATCTATGTGGACAGGATGTGGCTGGTGTATAGCGCAGCCTGCGGGGGTCTGCTCGACAGGGTTAATCTCACGGTAGAGCAGAGGGAGGCCTGGTTTCGCAACATAATCGCAAACAGCCTGTCCAGTGTAAAGGAAAGGGCAGACCTCTGGTTTATCCCCGCAGACCCCAACCTCACAGAGGACATGATGATAGGCAGACTGACCGCCACACGGCGAATGGAGGAGGAGGCGAAGCCTGAAAAACCCATAAAGGGTCGGGTGCACATGGTGCAACCCAACCAAACCCCCAAGAAAGAGTGGCATCAGGAAGGGGGATATTCTTCTGATAAGAGCGGGGTATGTTACGGGTGCGGCAAGCCGGGCCATTTCCGCAACAACTGCCGGACCAATCCGTACTGCACCAAGGAAGTGAAAATACCCCCGGAGGGGAACCCAGGTAGCGAGAAACCCGGGGCCACTGCAGCATTCGAGACTGCGGTGGAAACCCTCAGGCAGCTGCTGGCAGGTTACAGCTGGGTGAACGTAGCTGTAGGCAGGGAGATCCCAAAGCGCCCCTACAGCAGAAGCTGTGATTAGGCCCCACCAAGCCCGCCTACCTGTGTCCGCTGGACTCCGACTCGTGGGGAAGACCGTGGGTAAAGCTGGAGGTGGAGGGGAGCCAGGGTAATTACCTGTTGGACCCTTGTCCACACAGAGGACCCGGCCTCCTCACCCCTGTCTAACGGTGTACCCTGCGAGCTGGTCGGGTTCACAGGGGACGAGAGGGCAGGGTACTTCTCAATCCCATTGACCCTCAAGTTGGGAGCACTTACAACCAAGTGGAAGTGCGTCCTAATGCGATGGGAGCAGGCTAACAAGGGGATACGAGGGGCAGATTGTGTAAAAGCCCACCAGATTCTGGTGGATTTACGAAATCACTGTTTATGGGGAACAGTAGATCCGGGAGAGAATAATGAAGTCATGATTATTGAGAAAGTGCAGGACAAAGGGACCCTATGTACTGTGAAGCCGAAAGGGGGTTATGATTTGGAGCTTCTGGTCAGGAACACCCCGGCCGAGTACAAGCCAGTCTCGCAGCATTTGCCACCCACAAACACGATTGTGGGAGAGTCACCGGAGTCGAAGTCCGGGTAGATGAGGATCCCATGTCCCGTCCTCAGAGGCAGTATAACTTCCCGAGAGAGGCAGAAGCCGACTTGGAGGTAGCACTGAGCTCACTGGTGGAGCAGGGTGTGTTGAGACCCATAGCCACGCACGTGAACTCTTCCCTGTGGCTGGTCAGAAAACCGGACAACTCGTGGAGGGCCATCGTGGACTATCGGGTGCTCAATAAAAACATCCCGGCTTGTGCTCCCACAGTAGCCGCAGTGGCAGACCTGATCAGGGAAATCCCTGCGTCTGCCACTACCTTTTCAGTGCTGGTTATCTCCAACGGCTTCTGGTCTATCCCTGTAAGGAGAGGAGACCAGTATAAGTTTGCGTTCACCTTCAAGGAACAGCAATATACTTGGAGCTGTCTCCCTCAGGGATTTCACAACAGTCCAAGCATCTTCCACCAGTGTTTGGCGAAATGGTTGAAGAGCTTCAGCCAGCCGCAACAGTTGGTGCAGTATGTGGATGACTTACTCCTTTTTACTGACAACAGTAAAGAGCATGGTCCCCTGCTGGCAGAACTGTTGGCTGAGCTTAAGGAGGGGGGTTTTAAGGTCAACCCCAAGAAGGCCCAGATAGGGTTAAAGGAAGTAAAATTCCTGAGTCTAACACTCAGAGCAGGGGAACGAGGTATAGATGAGGCCCGAAGGCAAGCCGTGCAGGAACTCCCGGTACCGACCACCGTATCCGGAGTCAGATCATTTTTAGGGATCACAGGCTACTGTAGAGATTTCATAGAAGATTATGCAGCAACCGCAGCCCCTCTACTCAGGCTCCTACACAAAGGGGTCGAGTGGGAGTGGGACCAAGGCTGCCAAGCTGCATTTCTTCAGTTGAAACAGAACCTGCAGATGGCACCTGCACTGAGGGCTATTGATGGGGGAAAGGATTTCTATTTAGAAGTAGCAGCCAGCGGGGACAGTCTGAGTGCAGTGCTTTTACAGGAAAGGCACCGACAGCTGAGACCGGTGGTGTACTCCTCCTGGCAGACCCTAGGATTTTCTTACAGTCCTTTGACACATTCCGTTTATTTCCGGATGTGTCAAGATGGGGGAGTGTAAGGGTCGAAAATCCAGTGTTACACTATAAAAAAAAAGAGGCACCCGGTAACAAGGAAACAGAGCATGGGACCATTCCATACACTCTTTTAATCAAACTTTGGCCAAAGCAAGCCGCAGGAAGAAAGGCAGGCTGGGAAATATGTCTGTGGCCAGACACTTTGTGAATTCGAGGGCCACAGGCAGGCTGAGAAGCCAGCCAATCCCGGGAAAGTGCATCCTGGGCCGGCCAATCAGTGAATCGAGCCGGGCCAGAATCAGGGAAATCGTCGACCAATGGGGAATACCCGGCCCGTTTTGTAAAGAACAGCTTACCTGGATCTAATCAAGGAGATGGGCCTATTACCAGCCCATTACCCATGTACATAAAGACAAGAGGAAAGCCTCACACCTCAGCACATCCCGACCCTGACACAATAGCCAGCCAGACGATTAGGCACCGAGCTGCACAAGAAACAATGCTTTACATTTAACACCTCATCCCCACCTCGACTCAAACAATGAGACATTGATTCACTTTGGGCGCAAAAGGGGCCGGAACTAAACCAGATATAAAGGCAAGAGCAAGAAACATAGAAACATAGAAAATAGGTGCAGGAGTAGGCCATTCGGCACTTCGAGCCTGCACCATCATTCAATGAGTTCATGGCTGATCATGCAACTTCAGTACCCCATTCCTGCTTTCTCTCCATACCCCCTGATCCCTTTAGGGCCATGTCTAACTCTCTCTTGAAGATATCTAATGAACTGCCCTCAACGAATTTCTGTGGTAGAGAATTCCACAGCTTCACAATTCTCTGGGTGAAAAAGTTCTTCCTCATCTCGGTCCTAAATGGCTTACCCCTTATCCTTAGACTGTGACCCCTAGTTCTGTACTTCCCCAGCATCGGGAACATTCTTCCTGCATCTAACCTGTCCAATCCCGGCAGAATTTTATATGCGTCTATGAGATCCCCTCTCATTCTTCTAAATTCCAGTGAATATAAGCCTAGTCAATCCAGTCTTTCTTCGTATGTCAGTCCTGCCATCCCAGGAATCAGTCTGATGAACCTTCGCTGCACTCCCTCAATAGCAAGAACGTCCTTCCTCAGATTAGGAGACCAAAACTGCGCACAATATTCAAGGTGTGGTCTCACCAAGGCGCTGTACAACTACAGCGAGACCTCCCTGCTCCTATACTCAAATCCTCTCGCTATGAAGGCCACCATGCCATTTGCTTTCTTTACTACCTGCTGTACCTGCATGCCTACTTTCAATGACTGATGTACCATGACACTCAGGCCTCGTTGCACTCCCCTTTTACTAATCTGTCACCATTCAGATAATAATCTGACTTCCTGTTTTTGCCACCAAAGTGGATAGCCTCACTTATCCACATTATACTGCATCTGCCATGCATTTGCCCACTTATCTAACCTGTCCAAGTCACCCTGCAGCCTCTTAGCATCCTCCTCACAGCTCACACTGCCACCCAGCTTAGTGTCATCTGCAAACTTGGAGATATTACATTCAATTCCTTCGTCATATCATTAATATATATTGTAAATAGCCAGGGTCCCAGCACTGAACCTTGCAGTACCCCACTAGTCACTGCCTGCCATTCTGAAAAGGACCCGTTTATTCCCACTCTTTGCTTCCTGTCTGCCAACCAGTTCTCTATCCACGTCAATACATTACCCCCAATCCCATGTGCCTTAATTTTTCACACTAATCTTTTGTGTGGGTCCTTGCCAAAAGCTTTCTGAAAGTCCAAATACACCACATCCACTGGTTCTCCCTTATCCACTCGACTAGTTACATCCTCAAAAAATTCTAGAAGATGTGTCAAGCATGATTTCCCTTTCATAAATCCATGTTGCCTTGGACTGATCCTGTCACTGCTTTCCAAATCGCTGTTATTACATCTTTAATAATTGATTCCAACATTTTCCCCATTACTGATGTCAGGCTAACCGGTCTATAATTACCCGTTTTCTCTCTCCCTCCTTCTTAAAAAGTGGGGTTACATTAGCTACCCTCCAATCCATAGGAACTGATCCAGAGTCCATCGAATGTTGGAAAATGACCAGCAATGCATCTATTATTTCTAGGGCCACTTCCTCAAGTACTCTGGGATGCAGACTATCAGGCCCTGGGGATTTATCGGCCTTCAATCTCATCAATTTCCTCAACACCATTTCCTGACTAATAAGGATTTTCCTCAGTTCCCTCAGTTCCTCCTTCTCGCCAGACTCTCGGTCCCCTAGTATTTTCGTGAGATTATTCATGTCTTCCTTCGTGAAGAAAGAACCAAAGTATATGTTCAATTGGCCTGCCATTTCCTTGTAGGAACCATCTTGTTCTTTGAGCTGGCATTCCCCTGCCCGCAGGGTATCTCTTAGTATGTGTCTGGAGAATGGAAAATAGCATGTGTCTGGAGGTGAACGGCTTCTCCCTGGTGTGACTGCATCGATGAGTTTTCAGCTCAGATGGGTAATTGAATCCCTTCCCACAGTCCTGTAAGGGTCGAAAATCCAGTGCTACACAAAAAAAAAAGAAGCACCCGATAACAAGGAAACAGAGCATGGGACCATTCCATATACCCTTTTAATCGAACTTTGGCCAAGGCAAGCCGCAGGAAGAAAGGCAGGCTGGGAAATATGTCTGTGGCCAGACACTTTGTGAATTCGAGGGCCACAGGCAGGCTGAGAAGCCAGCCAATCCCGGGAAAGTGCATCCGCGGCCGGCCAATCAGTGAATCGAGCCGGGCCAGAATCAGGGAAATCGTCGACCAATGGGGAATACCCGGCCCATTTTGTAAAGAACAGCTTACCTGGATCTAATCAAGGATATGGGCCTATTACCAGCCCATTACCCATGTACATAAAGACAATAGGAAAGCCTCACACCTCAGTATATCCCGACCCTGACACAATAGCCAGCCAGACGATTAGGCACCAAGGTGCACAAGAAACAATGCTTTACATTTAACACCTCATCCCCACCTCGACTCAAACAATGAGGCATTGATTCAGTTTGGGCGCAAAAGGGGCCGGAACTGAACCAGATATAAAGGCAAGAGCAAGAAGGACACACAGGCAAGGAAGGAGACGCACACAAGAAGGACACACACTCGGAAGGAGACACACTCAGACAGAGACAGAGACCTGACGACACCGCGAAGGAAGAGAGAGGGACTCAGCCTCGCAGCAGATAAAACCTCCGAGGATGTTTGGAGAAGCCCGATTTAAGGTGGGACCCACTATACCTGTCAAAAGGGAAACTGTGAGTATCACCCTGGAGTCTTTTCCCAACTGTCAGCTTAGGCTAGTTAGGTGTAAAGGACGGGGTGGGTGATAGAGTGGGTGTAAGGATTTTAAACTTGTCTAAAACTTTCGATGTGTCCGTTCATCCCATAGACTTTTCTTAGTTCAAGGTGGTTCAACAAGCTAGTGCGTCGACCACTTGGTCCACACATTGGGGACTCGTACCAAATATACATGTGTGTATTAGCCTTTGTGTTGTTTTAGCAATGTAACCTTGTTTAAATGCTCACCTGGGTTTTAATAAAGTAGGATCTCCCTGAATTTTCCAGGAACATTTCTTGTCTTTTGCAACTCTGAGTGTTTTATTGTGGGAAGCTCACTATCCACCTAAATTTTGAGGTCAGAACCAGATAGGGGCACAGGACACCTCAAAAACGTCCAGGTTGTGATTGGATATTAGCGGCCGCAGACATATTGGTGGTATCAAACATATCACTAAGCTGTGATTGGGTATAAGCAGGAAAAAGAAAATGTCCACTGGTGATAGCAACTCAAATCACCATAGTCTGAAGGTTGTGCCCGCCCACCAGCAACCGTAGAAGGAAAAACCCCTGCAACTAATAGCACCCCAGATGGGACCTCAGTGGGAAAATGAGCTGACCACCTCAGAGAAGGTGATCCTGGAACATTCCAAAATGGAGGAAAGAATTAAAGATTATGTGTTTTCTAAAGTTAATTTTTCTAAGGCTTGGGTTCAGAGCCTGACAAGGGCGCCGTGTCCGGCAGACACCAGCGGACCAGTGGACTGCGGGCCCAACCTATAGAAAGAATATAAAGAAGGCGATCTGGCTAACCTGCTTGACAAGGCAGGTTAGAGAGCTAGACCTCCAGGTAGGGAGGTTACAGGATGAACTCAAAGAAGCAGTAATAACCTCAGCAGCCAGCAGTGCAGCGGGTATTAAGGTCACAGAAGAGTTAATAGAGAAAAGGAATAGAAGGGCACAGTTAGAGGAAACGTTCCGCAACCATCAGGAGTACCTGCAGAGTCAGGTTACAGTGTCTCGGGCTGCGGAGCAGAAACATAGGGAACAAAGTATAACCTATGCAAAGCAAGTACAGGAATTGCAGGGCCAGCTAGAGGATTTGCGTGTTGCCTATAAAGTCAACACGGAAATCAGCCGTGAGAAGGCAGATCATGCGCCCTGCCAGAAACGGATCCAATCCCTCCTCCAGGCTCTGTCCCAGGTAAAGGGGACAGTGTGTCTGCTGGGGCCCAGGGGGGCTACCAATGAATGGGGAGTGGAGGAGGATCCGACGGCAGAAGTCAGTTGACCGCCTCCCAAGGCGCCGGTAGTGTGTCCGGCAGGCTTCAGGGAGGAACAGGGGGTGCAGTCCAAGAAGCGCACAGGGCATGGGACTGACCAGAGAGAGTCGGTCCAGCCAATAGGGCATGGGGCTGGCCAGGTGGAGTCGGTCCAGCCAAAAGGGCATGGGACCAGCCAGGTGGAGCTGACCCAGCCAAAGGGATATGGGACACCTGTAGAAAGGGTCGAGTCTGTCAGTTTGATCATGGCTGAAGAACAAGGGGAGCCAGTAGTAACATCAGCAGCGGGACCGATGTGCCCGGCTGTGCAGAGAAAGTACAGCCCCCCACAGGATGAGCAACCCCAGGGACTGCTCGACAGCGAGTTTATTATCCCGCATGGGGTGCAAGCCCTAAAGGCTATGGTATCGCACATTCCCAAGCTGACTAGGCAAGGAGACCCGTACGCCCATTTCCTGGAAGTAGCGCAGGCAGTAGACCTCAATACTGCGATAATGCAGAAGTGGTTAAAGTGCTCCAATTCTCAATAGATGGAAGAATCTATCAGGCTCTTCCCCCTATTTGTCGAGGGGGACACTGTACCTTGGAGACTCTGAAAAGGGCCATCCTGGAAGCCATGGGGTGGAACGAGGGAAGCCCTTTCGAAAGGATAGCAAAGACCCGTCAGCTAACCGGAGAGGCCCCACAGATCTATGTGGACAGGCTGTGGCTGGTGTATAGCGCAGCCTGCGGGGGTCTGCTCGACAGGGATAATCTCACGGTAGAGCAGAGGGAGGCCTGGTTTCGCACCATAATCGCAAACAGCCTGCCCAGTGTAAAGGAAAGGGCAGATCTCTGGTTTATCCCCGCAGACCCCAACCTCACAGAGGACATGATGATAGGCAGACTGACCGCCGCACAGCCGATGGAGGATGAGGAGAAGCCTGAAAAACCCATAAAGGGTCGGGTGCACACGGTGCAACCCAACCAAACCCCCAAGAAAGAGTGGCATCAGGAAGGGGGATATTCTTCTGATAAGAGCGGGGTATGTTCTGGGTGCGGCAAGCCGGGCCATTTCCGCAACAACTGCCGGACCAATCCGTACTGCACCAAGGAAGTGAAAATACCCCCGGAGGGGAACCCAGGCAGCGAGAAACCCGGGGCCACTGCAGCATTCGAGACTGCGGTGGAAACCCTCAGGCAGCTGCTGGCAGGTTACAGCTGGGTGAACGTAGCTGTAGGCAGGGAGATCCCAAAGCGCCCCTACAGCAGAAGCTGTGACTAGGCCCCACCAAGCCCGCCTACCTGTGTCCGCTGGACTCCGACTCGTGGGGAAGACCGTGGGTAAAGCTGGAGGTGGAGGGGAGCCAGGGTAATTACCTGTTGGACCCTTGTCCACACAGAGGACCCGGCCTCCTCACCCCTGTCTAACGGTGTACCCTGCGAGCTGGTCGGGTTCACAGGGGACGAGAGGGCAGGGTACTTCTCAATCCCATTGACCCTCAAGTTGGGAGCACTTACAACCAAGTGGAAGTGCGTCCTAATGCGATGGGAGCAGGCTAACAAGGGGATACGAGGGGCAGATTGTGTAAAAGCCCACCAGATTCTGGTGGATTTACGAAATCACTGTTTATGGGGAACAGTAGATCCGGGAGAGAATAATGAAGTCATGATTATTGAGAAAGTGCAGGACAAAGGGACCCTATGTACTGTGAAGCCGAAAGGGGGTTATGATTTGGAGCTTCTAGTCAGGAACACCCCGGCCGAGTACAAGCCAGTCTCGCAGCATTTGCCACCCACAAACACGATTGTGGGAGAGTCACCGGAGTTGAAGTCCGGGTAGATGAGGATCCCATGTCCCGTCCTCAGAGGCAGTATAACTTCCCGAGAGAGGCAGAAGCCGACTTGGAGGTAGCACTGAGCTCACTGGTGGAGCAGGGTGTGTTGAGACCCATAGCCACGCACGTGAACTCTTCCCTGTGGCCGGTCAGAAAACTGGACAACTCGTGGAGGGCCATCGTGGACTATCGGGTGCTCAATAAAAACATCCCGGCTTGTGCTCCCACAGTAGCAGCAGTGGCAGACCTGATCAGGGAAATCCCTGCGTCTGCCACTACCTTTTCAGTGCTGGATATCTCCAACGGCTTCTGGTCTATCCCTGTAAGGAGAGGAGACCAGTATAAGTTTGCGTTCACCTTCAAGGAACAGCAATATACTTGGAGCTGTCTCCCTCAGGGATTTCACAACAGTCCAAGCATCTTCCACCAGTGTTTGGCGAAATGGTTGAAGAGCTTCAGCCAGCCGCAACAGTTGGTGCAGTATGTGGATGACTTACTCCTTTTTACTGACAACAGTAAAGAGCATGGTCCCCTGCTGGCAGAACTGTTGGCTGTGCTTAAGGAGGGGGGTTTTAAGGTCAACCCCAAGAAGGCCCAGATAGGGTTAAAGGAAGTAAAATTCCTGGGTCTAACACTCAGAGCAGGGGAACGAGGTATAGATGAGGCCCGAAGGCAAGCCGTGCAGGAACTCCCGGTACCGACCACCGTATCCGGAGTCAGATCTTTTTTAGGGATCACAGGCTACTGTAGAGATTTCATAGAAGATTATGCAGCAACCGCAGCCCCTCTACTCAGGCTCCTACACAAAGGGGTCGAGTGGGAGTGGGACCAAGGCTGCCAAGCTGCATTTCTTCAGTTGAAACAGAACCTGCAGAAGGCACCTGCACTGGGGGCTATTGATGGGGGAAAGGATTTCTATTTAGAAGCAGCAGCCAGCGGGGACAGTCTGAGTGCAGTGCTTTTACAGGAAAGGCACCGACAGCTGAGACCGGTGGTGTACTCCTCCTGGCAGACCCTAGGATTTTCTTACAGTCCTTTGACACATTCCGTTTATTTCCGGATGTGTCAAGATGGGGGAGTGTAAGGGTCGAAAATCCAGTGTTACACTATAAAAAAAAAGAGGCACCCGGTAACAAGGAAACAGAGCATGGGACCATTCCATACACTCTTTTAATCAAACTTTGGCCAAAGCAAGCCGCAGGAAGAAAGGCAGGCTGGGAAATATGTCTGTGGCCAGACACTTTGTGAATTTGAGGGTCACAGGCAGGCTGAGAAGCCAGCCAATCCCGGGAAAGTGCATCCTGGGCCGGCCAATCAGTGAATCGAGCCGGGCCAGAATCAGGGAAATCGTCGACCAATGGGGAATACCCGGCCCGTTTTGTAAAGAACAGCTTACCTGGATCTAATCAAGGAGATGGGCCTATTACCAGCCCATTACCCATGTACATAAAGACAAGAGGAAAGCCTCACACCTCAGCACATCCCGACCCTGACACAATAGCCAGCCAGACGATTAGGCACCGAGGTGCACAAGAAACAATGCTTTACATTTAACACCTCATCCCCACCTCGACTCAAACAATGAGACATTGATTCAGTTTGGGCGCAAAAGGGGCCGGACCTAAACCAGATATAAAGGCAAGAGCAAGAAACATAGAAACATAGAAAATAGGTGCAGAAGTAGGCCATTCGGCCCTTCGAGCCTGCACCGCCATTCAATGAGTTCATGGCTGAACATGCAACTTCAGTACCCCA
The DNA here is from genome assembly GCF_044704955.1 of Pristiophorus japonicus. Taxonomy (NCBI): domain Eukaryota; kingdom Metazoa; phylum Chordata; class Chondrichthyes; family Pristiophoridae; genus Pristiophorus; species Pristiophorus japonicus. The sequence goes on from NC_091978.1 coordinate 50,788,386, forward strand.
TTCCTGCTTTCTCGCCATACCCCTTGATCCCCCTAGTAGTAAGGACTACATCTAAATCCTTTTTGAATATATTTAATGAATTGGCCTCAACAACTTTCTGTGGTAGAGAATTCCACAAGTTCACCACTCTCTGGGTGAAGAAGTTTCTCCTCATCTCGGTCCTAAAAGGCTTACCCTTTATTCTCAGATTGTGACCCCTGGTTCGGGACTTCCCCAACATTGGGAACATTCTTCCTGCATCTAACCTGTCTAAACCCGTCAGAATTCTAAACGTTTCTATGAGATCCCCTCTCATTTTTCTGAACTCCAGTGAATACAAGCCCAGTTGATCCAGTCTTTCTTGATATGTCAGTCCCGCCATCCCGGGAATCAGTCTGGTGAACCTTCGCTGCACTCCCTCAATAGCAAGAATGTCCTTCCTCAAGTTAGGAGTCCAAAACTGTACACAATACTCCAGGTGTGGCGTCACCAAGGCCCTCTACAACTGCAGCAACATCTCCCTGCCCCTGTACTCAAATCCCCTCGCTATGAAGGCCAACATGCCATTTGCTTTCTTAACCACCTGTTGTACCTGCATTCCAACCTTCAATGACTGATGTACCATGACACCCAGGTCTCATTGCACCTCCCCTTTTCCTAATCTGTCACCATTCAGATAATAGTCTGTCTCTCTGTTTTTACCACCAAAGTGGATAATCTCACATTTATCCACATTATACTTCATCTGCCATGCATTTGCCCACTCACCTAACCTGTCCAAGTCATTCTGCAGCCTCATAGCATCCTCCTCGCAGCTCACACTGCCACCCAACTTAGTGTCATCCGCAAATTTGGAGATACTACATTTAATTCCCTCGTCTAAATCATTAATGTACAATGTAAAGAGCTGGGGCCCCAGCACAGAACCTTGCGGTACCCCACTAGTCACTGCCTGCCATTCTGAAAAGTACCCATTTACTCCTACTCTTTGCTTCCTGTCTGCCAACCAGTTCTCAATCCACGTCAGCACACTACCCCCAATCCCATGTGCTTTAACTTTGCACATTAATCTCTTGTGTGGGACCTTGCCGAAAGCCTTCTGAAAGTCCAAATACACCACATCAACTGGTTCTCCCTTGTCCACTCTACTGGAAACATCCTCAAAAAATTCCAGAAGATTTGTCAAGCATGATTTCCCTTTCACAAATCCATGCTGACTTGGACCTATCATGTCACCTCTTTCCAAATGCGTGGATATGACATCCTTAATAATTGATTCCATCATTTTACCCACTACCGATGTCAGGCTGACCGGTCTATAATTCCCTGTTTTCTCTCTCCCTCCTTTTTTAAAAAAGTGGGGTTACATTGGCTACCCTCCACTCCATAGGAACTGATCCAGAGTCTATGGAATGTTGGAAAATGACTGTCAATGCATCCGCTATTTCCAAGGTCAACTCCTTACGTACTCTGGGATGCAGTCCATCAGGCCCTGTGGATTTATCGGCCTTCAAGCCCATCAATTTCCCCAACACAATTTCCCGACTAATAAGGATTTCCCTCAGTTCCTCCTTCTTACTAGACCCTCTGACCCCTTTTATATCCGGAAGGTTGTTTGTGTCCTCCTTAGTGAATACCGAACCAAAGTATTTGTTCAATTGGTCTGCCATTTCTTTGTTCCCCGTTATGACTTCCCCTGATTCTGACTGCAGGGGACCTACATTTGTCTTTACTAACTTTTTTCTCTTTACATATCTATAGAATTTTTTGCAGTCCGTCTTAATGTTCCCTGCAAGCTTCTTCTCGTACTCTATTTTCCCTTCCCTAATCAAACCCTTTGTCCTCCTCTGCTGAGTTCTAAATTTCTCCCAGTCCCCGGGTTCGCTGCTATTTCTGGCCAACTTGTATGCCACTTCCTTGGCTTTAATATTATCCTTGATTTCCCTTGATAGCCACAGTTGAGCCACCTTTCCTTTTTTATTTTTACGCCAGACAGGGATGTACAATTGTTGTAGTTCATCCATGCGGTCTCTAAATGTCTGCCATTGCTCATCCACTGTCAACCCCTTAAGTATCATTCGTCAATCTATCCTAGCCAATTCACGCCTCATACCTTCAAAGTTACCCTTCTTTAAGTTCTGGACCATGGTCTCTGAATTAACTGTTTCATTCTCCATCCTAATGTAGAATTCCACCATATTATGGTCATTCTTCCCCAAGGGGCATCGCACAACGAGATTACTAATTAATCCTCTCTCATTACACAACACCCAGTCTAAGATGGCCTCCCCCCTAGTTGGTTCCTCGACATATTAATCTAGAAAACCATCCCTTATGCACTCCAGGAAATCCTCCTCCACCGTATTGCTTCCAGTTTGGTTAGCCCAATCTATGTGCATATTAAAGTCACCCATGATAACTGCTGCACCTTTATTGCATGCACCCCTAATTTCCTGTTTGATGCCCTCCCCAACATCACTACTACTGTTTGAAGGTCTGTACACAACTCCCACTAACGTTTTTTGTCCTTTGGTGTTCTGCAGCTCTACCCATATAGATTCCACATCATCCAAGCTAATGTCCTTCCTAAGAAGGTCACACAGGCGAAGAAGGAGACGCACACAAGAAGGACACACACTCGGAAGGAGACACACTCAGTCAGAAACAGAGACCTGATGACACTGCAAAGGAAGAGAGAGGGACTCAGCCTCGCAGCAGATAAAACCTCCAAGGACGACTGGAGAAGCCCGATTTAAGGTGGGACCCACTATACCTGTCAAAAGGGAAACTGTGAGTATCACCCTGGAGTCTTTTCCCAATTGTCAGCTTAGGCTAGTTAGGTGTAAAGGAGGGGGTGGGTGATAGAGTGGGTGTAAGGATTTTAAACTTGTGTAAAACTTTTGATGTGTCTGTTCCTCCCATAGACCTTTTCTTAGTTCAAGGTGGTTCAACAAGCCAGTGCGTCGACCTTGTATTTCACTTGGTCCATACTTTGGGGGCTCATACCAAATATACATGTGTGTATTAGCCTTTGTGTTGTTTTAGCAATGTAACCTTGTTTAAATGCTCACCTGGGTTTTAATAAAGTAGGACCTACCTGAATTTTCCAGGAACATTTCTTGTCTTTTGCATCTCTGAGTGTTTTATTGTGGGAAGCTCACTATCCACCTAAATTCTGAGGTCAGAACCAGATAGGGGTACAGGACACCTCAAAAACGTCCAGGTTGCGATTGGATATAAGCGGCCGCAGACATATTGATGGTATTAAATATATCACTAAGCTGTAATTGGATTTAAGCGGCCGCAGACATATTGGTAGTATTAAATATATCACCAAGCTGTAATTGGGTATAAGCAGGAAAAAGAAAAGGTCCACTGGTGACAGCAACTCAAATCACCATAGTCTGAATGTCGCGCCCGCCCACCAGCAACCGTGGAAAGAAAAACCCCTACAGTCCCCACGTTTACACGATTTCTCTGTGGTGTGGGTGTCCTTTTGCCTCTCCAGGTTGGATAATCAGTTGAAGCCTCGTCCACACACAGAACATGTGTATGGTTTCTCCCTGCTGTGAATGGTGCAATGTTTTTTCAAGCTGTGTAAGTGGTTAAAGCTCTTTCCACAGTCCAGTGTAATGGAATACTCTCCACTTGCCTAAATGAATGCATCTCCAATGCTCGAGAAGCTTTACACCATCCAGGACAAAGCAGCCCGCTTGATTGGCACCCCATCTACCGCATTAAACATGCGCTCCCTCCATCTCCAGTGTACTGTGGCTTCAGTGTGTACCACCTACAAGATTCACTGCAGCAACTCACCAAGGTTTCTTCGGCAGCAGGCACATGAGAACACCACCACCTCCACATTCCCCTCCAAGTCACACACCATCGTGACTTGGAAGTATATTGCCGTTCCTTCATCGTTGCTTGGACAAAATTCTGGAATCGGGAAGTAGACCTGAGTCCATGATCAGATCAGTCAGGATCATATTAAATAAACTGGGATGGTGGAAGCTGCGCTCCTTCTCCATTGCAGGAAAGAACCTGGTCATCAGGAGTGAGGTGCTCTCGCTGTTATTGTACGTGGGGCAGGTCTGGCCCATAACCCACTCCTGTGCCATGGCTGTCACCCGAGCTGTCTTCCATTTCGTCTGGAGATCGAAAATGGACCGTGTCCGCAGAAACATGATGTACAAATCTCTGGACAAGGGAGGAAAGGACGTTCAGAACGTGGCCCTCATCCTGATGGCCACCTTTGTGTGCGGCTGCATCAAGCTGTGCATAAACCCTTCATATGCAAAAATCAAGTGTCACTATGTGCTGAGATTCTATCTGTCCCCGGTGTTGCGAAGGATGGGTCTGGCCAGGCTGCCGTGGAACGCTCCAACCAGTTGGACCATGCCTCAGCACCTGTCCTTCGTGGAAAAGTTTTTCAAGAAAAACACCTTTGACCACAAAGCCATAAAGCAGTGGTCGGCACACAAGGTCCTGGATGCCCTACGAAAGAAGGAGATGATGGATTCTGTCGGACGGTTCCCCGAGCAGACTGTCGAACTCGTTTGGCAGAATGTCTCATCACCAGAGCTTTCACACAAGCACCAAGATGTAGCTTGGTTAGTGGTGGGAAGGGCCCTACCCATCAGATCCTTCATGTACAGCCGGGGTTTCAGAGACACGGCACTCTGCCCCCGAGTCGGCTGTGGTGCGGATGAGACTGTCATCCATCTCCTTTGGGATTTCCCCTTTGCAAGGCAGGTCTGGAAGGAGATGCAGTGATTGCTGTCGAGGTTCATCCCAAACAGCTCCATCATACAGGACTCTGTGCTCTGCGGACTGTTCCCAGGGACTCACACCGAGACAGACATCATCTGCTGCTGGAGAGCCATCAACTCGGTGAAAAACGCACTTTGGTCTTCCCAAAACTTGCTGGTCTTCCAGAGCAAGGAGATGTCCATGGCCGAGTATCGCAGACTGGTGCAATCCAAGATCCAGGAGTACGTGCTGAGGGACACACTAAAGGTTGGTGCAGTCGCCGCAAAGGCACAATGGAGAAGAGCCACAGTTTAAGGCCCTTCCGCCACAGTAAACCCAGGGGATGGAATCAGACCCCCCTCGGGCTGTACTTGATAATCTGTTTGTATACATAGAGCACCATGTACTGAAAAACACCTGTGTTGTGCCATGTATAATGAAAGTCTCTGCACTGTTTAGTAACTTGTAAAGAAATGTAAATGTATTCTCATTCATTCCGTGTACTGTTTTCATCTGCACAGTGCTACATGTAACATGATTTGTGATCGGTATTGAAATGTATCCTGGAATGTAATGTAAACCTGTTCTTATCTGCTCCATGTAATACCCTTATTTGCACAGTACTACATGTAACGTGATTTAAGGATTATACTAAACTGTACCTTGAAATGAAATGCACGCTTGTGCATTGTATGGAACTGCTGTCAGCATCCAAACGAATTGTATGGAATTGCTGACCGCAAGTTACTGAACTATTTTCCAATGTATTGTGAAAATTTTATATGAATAAAGTATATTTTTGAAAAAAAATGATCATATTAAATGGCGGAGCAGGCTCGAGGGGCCATATGGCCTACTCCTGCTTCTATTTCTTATGTTCTTATGTTCTAACTCCCTCCCTAACAACACTGTGGGAGTACCTTTACCACATGGACTGCAGTGGTTCAGAAGATGGCTTACCACCATCTTCTCAAGGGCAATGAGGGATGGGCAATAAATGCCGGCCTTGCCAGCGACACCCACATCCCATGAATGAATAATAAAAAAGTCCCGACTACCCCCTTACGTCAGCATCTCCTCACTTTTATACGCTGCAGTAATCTGGCACCGAACTCTTCTTTGTCTTCTCTGCTGGGTTTTAGCTGGAAACGAGGAAAAGGCAGCTGGAACTTCTCTAATCTCTGATTTACAAGGACACATTCCCTGATTCCCAGCAGTTACTTTTCTTCAGCAATTTACTCATTAACCCTAAACTACCCCACCTACTGTTACTTGTTATTTCTTATAGTTTAGCGATTATAGGTATAAACATCTCACATTATAATCCAGTCTATTCTATCACTCACTCTGGTTTAATCTCATATTGTGGTTAACAACAGACAAACCCTGTTCGTTCACCTGATCTGCTTACAGTTTCCAACCAGTTGGTTCAGTGAATGGATTGTATTATCAGTGTTGCCATGGTGACCAGTCTGCAGTAAAACGCCTGTTTGAGTTTCTAATTCAGAATAAACTTCTCTTTCCCTTCATGCAGATTATATCAGACATTTGATGTATGTATGTCAATGTATTTTAGCCTTGTTATGTTAATATTTCTAAAACCTACAAGGGGTTCAGATACAGAAATCTTTAAAAGTGGGAGGGCAAGTTGCTGAAATGGTTTAAAACACATGGGGTCCTAGGTTGTATAAATAGGTGTGTAGAGTAAAAAAAAAGGCAGAGGTCATGTAAACCTGTACAAATCATTGGTTAGGCTGCAGTTCGAATATTGATTCAGGTTTTGGGAATATTACATCAGGAAAGATGTCAAGACCATGGAGAGGGTGCAGAGGGATTCACTGAGATGATACCAGGGAAGGGAGCCTTTAGTTATCAGGAGAGATTGGAGAAACTGGGGCTCTTTTCATTAAAAAGAAGGGAGGTGTTCAAAATTTGATCAGGTAAATGAGGAAAAACTATTTCCATCAGTCAGTGAGCCAGTAACTCGAGTGCATCAAATTCAAATCATCACCAAAGGGCTTAGACCCAGGGATGAACTATCAAGCACACTGTGCAAAAATGTTCGGACACTTACTGTCCCTCTGGATCTGTGTCCGAGGAGGAACTGATGGGTTTCTTTTATCTTTGTGTTAAATTTTGTTCTCATCAAGATTGTGGATGTCAATGCTGGGAAATGGGATATTCTGAGCACCTAGTGTCTGCCTGAAGCACACTCCAGTCAGGCACAGCATGGATTAGATACAGAGTAAAGCTCCCTCTACACTGTCCAATCAAACACTCCCAAGGCAGGTACAGCACGGGTTAGATACAGAGTAAAGCTCCCTCTACACTTTCTCATCAAACACTCTCAGGCCGATGCAGGACAGGATTTCTGTCGTTCAATGAGTGATGAGTCGTTCAACCGAGGTCCCATCAGTCCTCAACCAATATCACTAAAACAGATTATCTGGCCATTGCTGTTCATGGCAGTTTGCTGTGCACAAATTATCTGCCACATTTCCTATACTACAACAGTGAATGCACTTCAAATACACTTTGATGTTGTTGTACTTCATTGGCTGTAAAGCACTTTGGGACATCCTGAGGTCGTGTAAGGTGCTACATAAGGACAAGTCTTTATTGAATAAAAAGACCCAAAAATGGAACAGGGTATCAATTAGTCTCCTCTTAGCTTGAAGAAATCAAGCAATCGACACACTGTGTGTTTGAACCAAAGCTGATTTATTTTTCAGATATCCATAAAATTGAACTCCAGCCCAGTTATAGGGGAATCAAAGCCCAATTGTCAGAATGAACACGGTTCAGTCCTGGATGTGATTAACAGCTGAATCCAACCCCTGCAGTCAGTTGTGAACTCACTGGTGTCTCCACAGGTCGGATGGATTAGTGAATCCCATCCCACACATGGAGCAGGTGAACAGCCTCTCCCCAGTGTGAGTGTGTTGGTGTCTCATCAGATGATTTCTGCTTTTAAAGCTCTTCTCACAGTCAGAATTTTTAAAAGGCCTATTATTGGTGTGAATAAGGAGGTGTGCAGTGAGCTGGGATAACTGAGTGAATCCTTCTCACACAGAGTAGATGAGTAGGCTCTCCCCATTGTGAATAAGCTTGTGTGCAGTGAGGCGGGAAGAACATGTGAATCCTTTCCCTCACACGGAGCGGGTGAACGACCTCTCCCCAGTGTGACTGAGTCGATGAGTTTCCAGCAGGGATGGGGTAATTGAATCCCTTCCTACAGACCCCACATTTCCACGGTTTCTCTTGTGTCGCTCCAGGTTGGATGATCAGTTGAAGCCTCGTCCACACACAGAACACATGTACGGTTTCTCCCCGCTGTGAATGGTGCGATGTTTTTCAGGCTGTGTAACTGGTTAAAGCTCTTTCCACAGTCAGCGCACTGGAACACTCTCACTCGGGTGTGTGTGTCTCGGTGCTTCTCCAGTCACACTGATGTTTGAAATCTTTTCCCACAGACAGAACAGACAAATTTTTTCCTTTCACATTCAAAGGTGGATGATATTCAGGTCCTAATGAATCGAGTGACTGTTAGTCCTTCACTATGTTTGGTTTGAATTTACTGTCTGAAAATCCTCCCCTTCTAATACCCTGTAAAAAGGAGTTTACAAAAGTCACCACTGTAAGTACAGGTCAGAAATTCAGAACAGGCAATTACAGTTTCTATGGAACATTCTTCCCTCCCTTGTTGCCCCAAAGCTGTAAATCCCTGTCCCACACTCTCTCCCTCCTCCCTGTGGAGGAGGGAGAGAGCCAAACCCATCACAGCATCTCCAACATTTTTTCCTCCCCTGAAGGTGCTGACTCTGGCTGGGTTCAGTTCTACACTCACTGGTTCCCCTCGCTCTCCTCCCCTGAAGGTGTTGTCTCTGGCTGGGTTCAGTTCTACACTCACTGGTTCCCCTCCCTCTCCTCCCCTGAAGGTGCTGACTCTGGCTGGGTTCAGTTCTACACTCACTGGTTCCCCTCCCTCTCCTCCCGTGAAGGTGCTGTCTCTGGCTGGGTTCAGTTCTATACTCACTGGTTCCCCTCCCTCTCCTCTCCTGAAGATGCTGACTCTGGCTGGGTTCAGTTCGACACTCACTGGTTCCCCTCCCTCTCCTCCCGTGAAGGTGCTGTCTCTGGCTGGGTTCAGTTCTACACTCACTGGTTCCCCTCCCTCTCCTCTCCTGAAGATGCTGAGTCTGGCTGGGTTCAGTTCTACACTCACTGGTTCCCCTCCCTCTCCTCCCGTGAAGGTGCTGTCTCTGGCTGGGTTCAGTTCTACACTCACTGGTTCCCCTCCCTCTCCTCTCCTGAAGATGCTGACACTGGCTGGGTTCAGTTCTACACTCACTGGTTCCCCTCCCTCTCCTCCCGTGAAGGTGCTGTCTCTGGCTGGGTTCAGTTCTACACTCACTGGTTCCCCTCCCTCTCCTCCCCTGAAGGTGCTGACTCTGGCTGGGTTCAGTTCTACACTCACTGGTTCCCCTCCCTCTCCTCCCCTGAAGATGCTGACTCTGGCTGGGTTCAGTTCTACACTCACTGGTTTCCCTCCCTCTCCTCCCCTAAAGGTGCTGACTCTGGCTCTTTCCCTCTTTCCGACATTCTGTCCTTCCCTATAAGCTCTCCCTCTGTAATATCTCCCATTTTTGGTGAGGATTTCGCTTCGAAATGTCGCTATTTGTCCTCCATTTACAGACCCTCCCTGGCTCACTGGGGATTTCCCAGCATTTCCGAGTTGTCCCGGAGATTGTGTCTTAAACTGGTGGGTAGTTGTGGGGTGGCGGATAATGTGGAGTGTTTTCTCTCGGGCCCAGGCTCGCACGCGGTGTGTGTGAAGCCCGCATTCCCCTGAGGTTTATTAACTCGCTCCCTCTGCTCATCGCTCACCCACAGATGCCTAGTTGTCCGCGCATGCTCAGTTCACACTGCCCAGGTGATCGACGGCAGCTCCAGACCAATAGGAAGAGCGGGGCAGGACTGGAGGACCGAGCGGGTGGTTGGTCCTCCAACTAATCGGAGCGTGTGACGGGCGGAGCTTGGGGCCCCCAGTGGGTGGGGCTGAGCCCAGATTTCCCTCATTGGCTGAAACTCTGTATCATTGTTAAAGCTGATTTCTCTCAAACTCCTGGTGAAAACTGAACTTTTCTGTTGTGGCTTTAAACAAATGAAACCCTGTGGGGTGGAGCAAACATTGCTTCATTTGGTAGTGAAATGGATTCATTCAGGGCAGGCAGCAGGGATTATTTGAGGAAATAACACAGTGTAGTGAGAAAGGAAATGCAGTGACTGTTGTGTCGATGGATTGTCTAAAGGTGTTTGATAAAGTGCCGGACAGGAGGCTTCTTGATCAAATTAAGGCTCATGGTTTTAAAACGAATGGGGCAGCATGGATAGAAAGTCGGGTCTCGGGCAGAAAACAGAGAGTAGTGGTTAATGGATGTTCTTCGGACTGGAGGGATGTAAACAGTGGTATCCCCCAGGGTCAGTGTTGGGACCATTGCTCTTCACAATATAGAGAAACGATCTGCGCTTAGGTATATGGGGCACAAGATCAAAATCTCCACATAATGCCAAAAAGGGACCATGGCCAACTATAAAGAGGTCTTTAAGTGCCTTCATTGTCAATACACAGGTTAGTAATTGGGGCAGGTAGATGCGAAATGAAATTTAATGCAGAGAAATGTGCTGTGATAGATTTTGGGTGGTAAAGGGAGGCAATGTACATTAAATGGTGAAACTTTAAATGGAGTAGAGGAGCAGAGAGATTTAGAGTTGTAAGATTCTAGCTGATTCCTTGTCTTTATTAAGGATCGAGAGTCTAGTGTTAGAACATAAGAACATAAGAAATAGGAGTAGGCCATTTAGCCCCTCAAGCCTGTTCCGCCATTCAATAAGATCATGGCTGATCTGATCTTGGCCTCAACTCCACTTCCCCGCCTGCTCCCCATAACCATTGACTCACTTATCTTTCAAAAATCTGTCTATCTCCATCTTAAATATATTCAATTATTATTAGCAACTTTAATATATTAAGAAACATAATTTGAATAGATTCTCTGTGCTCTACCATTAATCAGAGTAATGATGCAAGTCCCGCATGTCCACAGTAACTGACACAAGGTCAGCCCGCTGGATGGAACCTCGGGCACCCTGAGCTTGATCTCCGGTGTCTCCAGTCCAGACTGCCTCCTTACATCATTACCCCGCACTTTTATACCCTGCAGTGATCCATCTCTAGCACTGGACTCTTCTTTGTCTTCTCTGCTGGGTTTTGGCAGGAAGCGAGGAAAAGACAGCTGGAACTTCTCTAATCTGTGATTTACAAGGACACTTTCCCTAATTCCCAGCAGTTACCTTTCTTCTGTAAGTTTCTCAAAATGCCTAAACTACTCTGACTGCTGTTAGTTGTTATTTTATATAGTTTCACAATTATAGGTCTAAACAGCACACATTATAATCGAACTATTCTATTACTCACTGCTGTTTAAGCTTAAATAAGAACATAAGAAATAGGAACAGGAGTAAGCCATACGGCCGTCCGAGTCTGCTCCGCCATTCAATAAGTTCATGGCTGATCCGATCATGGACTCGGGTCCACTTCCCTGCCCGCTCCCCATATCCCCTTATCATTTAAGAAACTGTCTGTTTCTGTCTTAAATTTATTCAATGTCCCAGCTTCCACAGCTCTCTGAGGCAGCAAATTCCACAGATTTACAACCCTCTGAGAGAAGAAATTTCTCCTCATCTCTTTTAAATGGGCGGCCACTTATTCTAAGATCATGCCCTCTAGTTCTGGTCTCCCCCATCAGTGGAAACATCCTCTCTGCATCCACCTTGTCAAGCCCCCTCGTAATCTTATACGTTTCGATAAGATCACCTCTCATTCTTCTGAATTCCAATGAGTAGAGGCCCAACCTACTCAACCTTTCCTCATAAGTCAACCCCCTCATCTCCGGAATCAACCGAGTGAACCTTCTCTGAGCTGCCTCCAAAGCAAGTATATCCTTTTGTAAATATGGAAATATTATATATTTATGCTTGGGGTCACCAGACACCAGGGGGTGCCACTGTCGGAGGCCAGCGGGCTGTACGCGTGCGTGCGCGGTCACTGGTATATAATCGCGGGTACCGTGTCACGCGGGTTACTTTGGGCGCGAATAAAGTTGGATCAGGTTTACACCTGAGGCAGTTTACAGTAGCAAGTCTTGTGAATCATTACATTTGGCAACGAGGTAACTTAAGAACCTTCGCATGTACAATGGGCACTTGGGCACTATTGCAATTCTAGAGAGATTCGCGGATGGCGAGGATTGGGCGGATTTTATCGACCGCCTGGAGCAGTATTTTGTGGCCAACAAAATGGAGGGAGACGCTGACGCAGTTCGGCGCAAGGCGGTTTTCCTCACCGTTTGTGGTCCAAAAATGTATGGCTTCATGAAAAATCTTCTCTCGCTTTTATGTGCAACGGACAAAGAATATGGGGATGTGTGCTTTGGTGCATGACGATCTTAAGCCAAAAGAGGGGATCATCATCTCACGCTATCGCTTCTATACGGACATTCGTGCTGAAGGCCAGGACATGTCAAGATTCGTCGCCAACCTGCGACGTCTGGCTGAGCCGCGTAAGTTTGGGAACGTATTGGAAGACATGCTGCGAGATTTCTTTGTGACAGGCATCAACCATATGTGATTCTTCGGAAGTTATTGGCCGAAGAGAAGCTGGATTTGAGCAAGGCCACCGCGACTGCCCAAGCATGCAGGGCGACTGATGATAATTTGAGGCAGATACCATCGAAGAGTCGGAGCTCCACGGCAAGTACTGTAAACAAGATTGTGTCATCGTCTGGCAGAGCTGCTTATGGCGGGACCTACTCGACTGCTTCTGTAGCTGCTCAAAGTCCGGCAACTGGTACGAATCTGATTTCACCCTGGTGGCGTTGTGGGGCAATCATCGGCCTCATCAGTGTCGGTTTAAACAGTACTCCTGTAATGGCTGTTCGAAAGTGGGGCACCTTCAGAGAATGTGCCCACAACTGAGCAGGCATACTGCCGCTCATCACATTGCTGATGATGACCAGTCGAGTGCTGGCCCGGATACACAACCCTAGGAGGAAGTGTATGGTCTGTATTCGTTCTTGGGAAAGAGCCAGCCGATAGTAGTTGTGAAGCTGAATGGCGTGCCTGTAGCAATGGAGCTGGACACGGGTGCGAGTCAGTCGATAATGAGATAAAAGACATTCGACAAGCTGTGGGACATTGAGGCGGTGAAGCCTAAGCTGAGTCCAGTCAATGCCAAGTTGCATACTGACACTAAGGAACTCATACGGGTGATTGCAGCAGTCAAGGTGTCATATAATGGTGTGGTTCATGATCTACTGTTATGGATCGTCCCAGGTAATGGTCCAACGCTGCTCGGCAGGAATTGGCTTGAGAAAATCAAGTGGATTTGGAATGATATCAAAGCGTTGTCATCGGTGGATGATACTTGGTGTGCTTAAGTGTTGAAAAAGTTTCCTTCTTTGTTTGAACCGGGCATTGGTAATTTTACTGGAGCCAAGGTGCAGATTCGCTTGGATTCGGATGCAAGGCCTGTCTATCATAAGGCTCGGTCTGTTCCCTACATGATGAGGGAGAAGGTTGAAATTGAGCTTGACAGACTCCAAAGTGAAGGGGTCATATCACCGGTCGAGTTTAACGAATGGGCCAGTCCTATTGTTCCTGTGTTGAAGAGTGATGGTACTGTCAGGATTTGTGGAGACTACAAGGTTACGATTAACAGATTTTCGAAACAGGATCAGTACCCGTTACCGAAGGCTGATGACCTATTTGCCATGTTAGCTGGTGGAAAGTCGTTCACTAAACTGGATCTGACATCAGCCTATATGACACAGGAGCTTCGAAGAAACTCACCTGCATCAACACCCATAAATGACTGTTTGCCTACAACAGATGTCCTTTTGGAATTTGTTTGACTGCAGCCATATTTCAGAGGAATATGGACAGTCTACTGAAGTCCGTTCCTGGAACTGTTGTGTTTCAAGATGACATTCTGGTCACAGGTCGCGACACTACTGAACATCTGAACAATCTTGAAGAAGTCCTACATCATCCGGACAAAGTTGGACTCAGGCTGAAACCTTTGAAGTGTGTCTTCATGGCACCTAAAGTTGAATTCCTGGGGAGGAAGATTGCTGCTGATGGTATCAGGCCTACTGATTCGAAAACCAAGGCCATCAAAAATGCACCCAGGCCTCAGAATGTGATGGAGCTGCGTTCATTCCTGGGCTACTCAACTACTTTAGTAATTTCTTACCCAGATTGAGCACTTTGTTAGAGCCACTGCACGTGCTACTCAGAAAAGGCGACAACTGGGTCTGGGCTGTGTCTCAAGATAAAGCCTTTGAGAAAGCTCAGAATCTGCTCTGTTCAAACAAGTTGCTCTGTTCATTAGGATCCATGTAAGCATCTTGTATTGACCTGTGATGCTTCATCATATGGAGTTGGCTGTGTACTCCAACAAGCAAATGAGTCGGGTAAGCTACAACCTGTTGCATATGCTTCAAGAGGTTTGTCAAAGGCTGAAAGAGCTTACAGCATGGTAGAAAAAGAAGCTTTGGCCTGTGTGTATGGGGTCAAAAAGATGCATCAGTACCTGTTTGGTCTTCGTTTTGAACTCAAAACGGATCACAAGCCACTCATTTCATTGTTTTCGGAAAATAAAGGGATTAATACCAATGCATCGTCCCGTATCCAGAGGTGGGCGTTGACATTGTCTGCCTATGATTATGTTATTCGTCATAGACCTGGCACTGAGAATTGTGCCGATGCACTGAGTCTTTGGTCGTGGCCATCTAAACCATAGTCAAGGATCCACATCGATTTTGCAGGCCCCTTCCTGGGAAAGATGGGTTTTGTTATGGTGGATGCATATTCAAAGTGGATAGAGTGTATTATTATGTCATCCAGTACGTTTACAGCTACCATTGAGAGCCTTCGTGTCATGTTTGCTACTCATGGTTTGCCTGACATTGTTGTGAGCGACAACGGGTCTTACTTCACAAGTCTGGAATTTCAAGAGTTCATGAAACTCAATATGTGAGGTCCGCCCCATTCAAACCTGCTTCTAATGGTCAAGCAGAGTGTGCTGTTCAAACGATCAAGCAGAGTATGAAACTCAGGGTTCACTGCAGACTCGCTTGTCCTGTATATTGCTCAGTTACAGGACCAGACCTCATATGCTTACTGGGGTCTCCCCTGCCGAACTACTGATGAAGAGAAGTCTCAAGACCAAGCTCCCTCTTGTTCATCCCGATTTGAATGATCGCGTCGAAAACAGACGTCAAAGTCAGCAAGGATATCATGATCGTGCTGCTATGTCACATGACATCTCTGTCAACGATCCGGTTTATGTACTGAACTATGGTCAAGGTCCAAAGTGGATCGCCAGTACTGTTACAGCCAAGGAGGGTAACAGAGTGTTTATTGTCGTGCTCAAGAATGGGCAAACATGCAGGAAACATGTTGATCAGATAAAACTGCGGCACACTGATGAACTACAACCATTTGAGGAAGATGCAGTCAGTGACCAACCAACCAATGTTCATTCATCAGAGGACTTTGCTGTTATTATTTAAACTGGACCTTCAGTCTCTGATCAAATCGGTTACTCGCCTTCAGTCACAACTGACTCAGAATGCTCACCTAGAACTAAAGTTGAACTGAGACGATCAACTCGTGAGCAGAAAGTCCCAAACCATCTTAATTTGTAAAAAGACTGATATTAAGATCTTGAAAAGGGATGTTGTTATGTATTTATGCTTGGGGTCACCAGACACCAGGGGGCGCCACTGTCGGAGGTCATCAGGCTGTACGCGCGCGTGCGCGGTCACTGGTATATAAGCGCGGGTACCATGTCACACCTGTTACTTTGGGCACGAATAAAGTTGGATCAAATTACACCTGAGGCAGTTTACAGTAACAAGTCTTGTAAGTCATTACATTCATTACAAGAAACCAAAACTGCAAGCAGTATTCCAGGTGTGGCCTCACCAATACCCTGTAAAACTGTAGCAAGACTTCCCTGTTTTATACTCAATCCCCTTTGCAATAAAGGCCAAGATTCCATTGGCCTTCCTGATCACTTGCTGTAAATGCATACTATCCTTTTGTGTTTCATGCACCAGGACCACCAGGTCCCACTGTACTGCAGCACTTTGCAATCTTCCTCCATCTAAATAATTTGCTCTTTGATTTTTTTCTGCCAAAGAGCATGACCTCACACTTTCCAACATTATACTCCAACTGCCAAATTTTTGCCCACTCACTTAGCCTGTCTGTGTCCTTTTGCAGATTTTTTGTGTCCTTCTCACACATTGCTTTTCCTCCCATCTTTGTATTGTCAGCAAACTTGGCTATTTTACACTCAGTCCTTTCTTCCAAGTCGTTAATATAGATTGTAAATAGTTGGGGTCCCAGCACTGATCCCTGGGAGTAACTGACCCCACTAGTTACTGATTGCCAACCAGAGAATTAACCATTTATCCCTACTCTCTGTTTTCTGTTCATTAGCCAATCGTCTATCCATGCTAATATGTTACTCCCAACCCCTTGAACTTTATCTGGCACCTTGTCAAATGCCTTCTGGAAGTGCAAATACGCCACATCCACTGGTTCCCCTTTATCCACCCTGTTCGTTACATCCTCGAAGAATTCCATCAAATTTGTCAAACATGACTTCCCCTTCATAAATCCATGCTGACTCTGCCTGACCAAACTTTGCTTTTTCAAATGTCCTGTTACTGCTTCTTTAATAATGGACTCCAATATTTTCCCAACCACAGATGTTAGGCTAACTGGTCTATAGTTTCCTGCTTTTGGTCTGCCTCCTTTTTTACCTGATTAAATTTTGACCACTTCCCTCAGATCTCCAATTACCTTTTGTTCGAATCAAAAGACCCCAGTTTCTCCGATCTCTCCTGATAACTAAAGCCTCTCTTTCCTGGTACATTTGCAGTTTTCCAATCTGCTGGGACCTCCCTAGAATCCAGGGAGTTTTGGTAAATTACAACCAATGCATCCACAATCCCTGCCGCTACTTCTCTTAAGACCCTAGGATGCAAGCTATCAGGTCAAGGGGATTTACCTGCCTTTAGTCCCATTAGTTCCTCACCCCCAACCTATAGCACCTTGGCTATCCACTATTGGAATACAACAGACAAACCTTGTTCTTTCCCCTGATCTGATTACAATTTCCAACCAGTCGGTTCAGTGAATGGAATGTCTTATCAGTGTTGCCATGGCAACCTGTCTGCAGTGAAGTGCCTGTTTGAGTTTCTAACTCAGACTAAACCTCTCTTTCCCATGATGCACATCTAAGTCAATGCATTTTAGCCATTTTATGCTGAAAAAGTGATTAAAAAAGCACATGGGGTCCTCGGTTTTATAAATAGGGTATATAGTGCACAAACAAGCAGAGGACATGTAAACCTGTACAAATCATTGGTTAGGCTGCAGTTAGAATATTGTCTCATGTTTCGGGCATTTTACACCAGCAAGGATGTCGAGGTCATGGAGAGGGTGTAGAGAGATTCACTGAGATGATGCCAGGGAAGAGAGGCTTTAGTTATCAGGAGAGATCGGAGAAACTGGGGTCTTTTGATTCGAACAAAAGGTAATTGGAGATCTGAGGGAGGTGTTCAAAATTTGACCACTTGAGGGTATCAAATTCAAATCATCACCAAAAGGCTCAGATCCATGGATGAACTATCGAGCACAATGTACAAAAAGGATCGGGACACTCACTATCCCTCCAGATCTGTGTCCAGAGAGAAACTGATGGGTTTCTCTTATTTTGAGTTAAATGATGTTCTCATCGAGGTGATGGGTGTCAGCATCAGGAAATGGGTTATTCTGAGCCATCTAATGTCTGACGAAAGCACTGTCCAATCAGGTATACACATGTTAGATATAGGGTAAAGCTCCCTCTACACTGTCCCATCAAAAACTCCCAGGGTAGGTACAGCACAGGTTAGTAACGGAGTAAAGCTCCCTCGACACTGATCCATTAAACACTCCCAGGCAGGTACATGGACATGTTACCAATACCTTCCCTGGCTAGGAGAGGCACTCTGGAAGGTATGAGAAGCTGGGGTTTGTCCGTGAAAATAACCGAATGTATGAGAACTAAAATAATCGTGAGTAATGATCAGATGTCAGTTGTGGCTCAATGGTAGCATAGAAACATAGAAAGTAGGTGCAGGAGTAGGCCATTCGGCCCTTTGAACCTGCACCACCATTTAATATGATCATGGCTGATCATGCAACATCAGTACCTCATTCCTGCTCTCTCCATACCCCTTGATTCCTTTAGCCGTAAGGGCCCATCTAACTCCCATTTGAATATACCTAATGAACTGGCCTCAATAACTTTCTGTGGTAGAGAATTCCACAGGTTCACCACTCTCTGAGTGAAGAAGTTTCTCCTCATCTCGGTCCTAAATAGCTTACCCCTTATCCTTAGACTGTGACCCCTGGTTCTGGACTTCCCCAACATCAGGAACATTCTTCCTGCATCTAACCTGTCCAATCCCGTCAAAATTTTATATGTTTCTATGAGATCCCCTCTCATTCTTCTAAATTCCAGTGAATATAAGCCCAGTTGATCCAGTCTTTCTTCATATGTCAGTCATGCCATCCCAGGAATCAGTCTGATGAACTTTTGCTGCACTCCCTCAATAGCAAGAATGTCCTTCCTCAGATTAGGAAACCAAAACTGAACACAATACTCGAGGTGTGTTCTCACCAAGGCCTTTACAACTGTAGTAACACCTCCCTGCTCCTATACTTAGCAGTTTCGTCTCTGAGTCAGTAGGTTGGGGGTTCAAGTCCACCCCGTAGAGATGCAGTACTGAGGGATTGCTGCAGTCAGTGTTGCCATCTTTTGGATGAATCGCTCAACCGAGGCCCCATCAGCCCTCAACCAATATCACTAAAACAGATTATTTGGCCAGTATCACATTGCTGTTCGTGGCAGCATGCTGTGTGCAAATTGGCTGCCGCATTTCCTACATTGCAACAGTGAATGCGCTTCAAAGTACTTTGATGTTGTTGTACTTCATTGGCTGTAAAGCACTTTGGGGTGGTGTGAAGGAGAAAAGTTCCAAAAAAGGAACAGTCAGTAACAGGACAATAATTAGTCTCCTTTTATCTTGGAGAAATCAAGGAATCGACACACTGTGTGTTTGAACCAAAAGTTATTTATTTGTCAGATATCCAGAAAATTAAACTCCAGCCCAGTTATAGGGGAAACAAACGCCAATTGTCAGAATGAACATGGTTCAGTCCTGGATGTGAATAATAGCAGAATCCAAACCCTGCAGTCACTTGTGAACTCGCTGGTGTTTCAGCAGGATGGATGAGTCAGTGAATCCCTTCCCCTACACGGAGCAAGTGAATGGCCTCTCCCCAGCGTGAGTGCGTTGGTGTTTCCTCAGTTCACTTCTGCTTTTAAAGCTCTTCGAACAGTCAGAACATTTAAACGGTCTCTTATTGGCGTGAACAACTTGGTGTGCAGTGCGGTTGGATGAATAAGTGAAGCCCTTCCCACACTCACAGCAGGTAAACAGCTTCTTTTCAGTATGAATACGCTGGTGAGCCAGAAGTTGGTTTGAATTTGTGAATCCCTTCCCACACACAGAGCAGGTAAACGGCCTCTCTTCAGTATGATAAGCAGGTGTCTCAGATGGTGATATGATTTAATGAATCCTTTCCCACACAAAGTGTTATGTATGTAAACATTACCAATGTGTAAGATTTTCCACCAGGGGGCGCACCTGTGGGAGACCCAAGGTCACCTGCACACCCTGGGCAAGCAGGTATAAAAGGCAGTCTACCATGCTGCTTCCTCACTCTGGAGTTACATTAAAGAGACCAAGGTCACAACAGTTTCAGCTTACAATATACAGTCTTGTGGAGTTATTCTGAACATAACAATTGGCAACAAGTTACAGATCACGAACTTTCACGCGGTTATGGCTACCGATGGTATTCTTGAGAGATTTGTTGAGGGTGATGATTGGGAAGCCTTCGTTGAGCGTCTTGATCAGTACTTCGTGGCCAAAGAGCTGAATAAGGAAGAAACCGCGGTCAAGCGCAGGGCGATTCTCCTCACCGTTTGCGGGTCCACGATATATGGCCTCATCAAAAATCTGCTAGCACCGATGAAATCAACGGAGAAGACATATGAAGAGTTGTACATGCTGTTTCGGGAACACCTCAAGCCGAAGGAGAGCATCTTGATGGCCAGGTATCGCTTTTATACGCACCATCAGAGTCCGCTGTGGGGCATGAATGCGAATCCATTAACACCATGTTGGTGCTGCGGGGGTAATCATCGAGCCCATCAATGTCGATTCAAGCACTATGTGTGCAAGGGCTATGGAACAATGGGGCACCTCCAGCGAATGTGCAGACGTGCTGCGACTCACCACGTGGCAGAGTTGGCAGAAGATGACCGATCCGGCGCGGATCATGCAGAACGAGTAAGAGAGGCAACTCAAACCGAGGCTGAAGAGTAAGCATATGGGGTACACACCTTCACCATCAAAAGCCCTCCGATAATGTTAAAAGTCAAATTAAACGGCATTCCAGTTTCCATGGAATTGGACACGGGGGCGAGTTAGTCAATTATGAGCCAGAAGGCTTTTGAGAAACTGTGGGGCAACAAGGCACAAAGGCCAAAACTAAGCCCGATCCACACCAAGCTGCGCACTTACACCAAGAGCTCATACCAACCATTGGCAGTGTGGTAGTGAAGGTATCGTACGATAGAGCTGTGCATGATTTACTACTATGGATTGTACCAGATGATGGCCCACCGCTGTTCGGCAGAAGCTGGCTAGGAAAGATTCGATGGAACTGGGACGACATCAAAGCACTATCTTCGGTGGATGATGCCTTGTACGCCCAAGTGCTAAACAAATTCCCGTCGTTATTCGAGCCAGGCATCGGCAACTTCACAGGCACCAGAGTGCCGATCCATCTAGTCCCTGATGCATGACCCGTTCATCACAAGGCCCGAGCGGTTCCATACATGATGCGAGAGAAAGTCGAGATAGAGCTGGACAGACTTCAATGAGAGGGGATCATATCGCCAGTCGAGTTCAACGAGTGGGCCAGTCCAATTATTCCGGTGTTGTAAAGTGATGGGACGGTCAGGATCTGCGGGGACTACAAGGTAATGATCAACAGAGTCTCGTTATAGGACCAGTACCCACTACCCAAAGCGGATGACCTGTTCGCAACACTAGCAGGGGGGAAGTCGTTCACCAAGCTGGATCTAACCTCTGCTTACATGACACAGGAACTGGCTGAATCTTCGAAAAAATTGACGTGCATCAACTCTCACATTCCTTTGGGATTCGCTCGGCTTTGGCCATCTTCCAGAGGAACATGGAGAGTCTGCTGAATTCAGTTCCGCGCACCGTGATGTTTCAAGACGACATCTTGATCACTGGCCGCAACGCCACCGAACACTTGCACAAACTGGAAGAGGTTCTAAAATGACTGGACAGAGTGGGACTCAGGCTGAAACGCTCCAAGTGTGTTTTCCTGACGCGAGAGGTCAAATTTCTGGGGAGAAAGATTGTGGCGGATGGCATCAGACCCACGGACTCCAAGACGGAGGCCATCAAGAATGCATCCAGACCACAGAATATAACGGAGCTGCGTTCGTTTCTGGGACTCCTCAACTATTTTGGTAACTTTATATGGGGTTGAGCACTTTGCTGGAGCCTTTGCATTTATTGCTATGTAAGGGTGACAACTGGGTTTGGGGTAAATCTCAAGAGACAGTCTTTAACAAGGCCAGAAACCTGCTATGTTCTAACAAGTTACTGGTATTATATGACCCGTGTAAACGTTTAGTACTAGCTTGTGATGCATCTTCGTACGGGGTTGGTTGTGTGTTACAGCAAGCCAATGTGTCAGGCAAACTGCAACCGGTTGCATATACGTCCAGAAGCTTATCTAAGGTTTAAAGAGCCTACAGTATGGTTGAGAAAGAAGCATTAGCATGCGTATACAGGGTAAAAAAAAAGCACTAATACCTATTTGGACTCCAATTCGAGTTCGAAACCATCCACAAGCCGCGCATTTCGTTGTTCTCAGAAAGCAAAGGTATTAACACCAATGCTTTGTCCCGCATCCAAAGATGGGCACTAACGTTATCTGCATAGGACTATGTAATCCGCCACAGACCAGGCACTGAGAACTTTGCTGATGCCCTCAGTCGGCTACCAATGCCCTTCACCATAACACAAAGCAGACAAACGGCCTCTCCCCAGTGTGAACCCGCTGATGTTCAGTGAGGTGGGATGACTGAGTGAATCCCTTCCCACACAGAGAGCAGGTGAACGGCCTCTCCCCAGTGTGATTGCATCGATGAATTTCCAGTTGGGACGGGGAACTGAATCCCTTCCCACAGTCCTCACATTTCCACGGTTTCTCCATGGTGCGGGTGTCCTGGTGTTTCTCCAGGTTGGATGATCAGTTGAAGCCTCGTCCACACACACACAACACGTGTACGGTTTCTCCCCACTGTGAATGGTGCAATGTTTTTTCAGGCTGTGTTACTGGTTAATGCTCTTTCCTCAGTCAGTGCACTGGAACACTCTCACTCGGGTGTGTGTGTGCGCCTCGGTGCTTTTCCAGTCACATTAATGTTTGAAATCTTTTCCCACAGTCAGAACAGACAAACATTTCTCCTTCCGCAGTCAAAGGCCGATGATATTCAGGTCCTGATGAATCTTTGGTTCAGGTTTCCCGTCTGCAAATCCTCCCATTCTAATACCCTGTGAAAGGAGTTTACAAAAGTCAACACTGTAAGAGAGGATAGAAATGCAGAACAGACAATTCTAGTTTCTATGGTACACATATTCCTCTCTGGTTTCCCCAC
This sequence comes from Pristiophorus japonicus, assembly GCF_044704955.1. Classification (NCBI taxonomy): domain Eukaryota; kingdom Metazoa; phylum Chordata; class Chondrichthyes; family Pristiophoridae; genus Pristiophorus; species Pristiophorus japonicus. The sequence continues at coordinate 50,811,067 of NC_091978.1, forward strand.
AGCTTTAAATTCCCATCCCACACACTATCCCTACTCCCTATGCTGAAATCCAAACCCATTATACCATCTCCAACATTTTTTCCTTCTCGCTGAAGGTGCTGACTGGCTGGGTTCAGTTCTACACTCACTGGTTCCCCTCCCTCTCCTCCCCCGAAGGTGCTGACTCTGGCTGGGTTCAGTTCTACACTCACCAGTTTCTCTCCAATATGTGACCCATGTGCCCAATCTCCATGTGTGATCCTCGACAGCGAGTGTCGACAGACTATTCCACGATCCTCACCTGATGCCTCACACATGCATTTTCCAGCAGAGTCACTGGACCCTCCTCCCAATGGCTCAGTGGGTAAAGGCACCACCCAGTGCGAATGAGTCAAAGGAATAGGAGGGGCCAAGTTTAATCCCTTCTGCACATCCTCCCCTTCTAATTCCCTGTAAAAGCTGTTCACAAAAGTCATCACTGTAAGTAGGAACATAGGAACAGGAATGCACCATTCTGCCCCTTGAGCCTGTTCCCTCATTCAATTAGATCGTGGCTGATCAGTAGCTTAGCTCCGTCCACCTGCCTTGGTTGCATCAGTCTTTTTACCCTTGCCCAAGAAGAATCTATCAATCTCAGTTTTGGAATATTCAATTGACCCCCAGCCTCAATTTTATGGGGGACAGGGTTCCAGATTTCCACTACCCTGTAAGAACATAAGAAATAGGAGGAGTAGGCCATACAGCCCCTCGAGCCTGCTCCGCCATTTAGAAAGATGAAGACTGATCTTGTGCTTCAGCTCCACTTTTCCACACTATCCCTGTATCCCTTGATTCTTTTAGTGTCCAGTTATCTATCTCAGCCCTGAATATACTCAACGACTCAGCATCCATAGTCCTCTGGGATAGAGAATTCCAAAGATTCACCACCCTCTGAGTGAAGAAATCTCTCCTCATCTCAGTCCTAAATGACCGACCCCTTATCCTGAGACTATCACCCCTAGTTCTAGACTATTGAGCCAAGAGAAACAGCCTCTCAGCATTTATGTGATATCACCTCTGAACGGCCGAGCTCTAATTTTAACATTCTGTCCCCTTGTTGTGGACTCCTTCACCAGAGGAAATAGTTTCTCTCTATCCACCCTATCAACTCCTTTAATCATCTTAAACACCTCAATTAGATCACCCCTTAATCGTCTATATTCAAGGGAATACAAGCCTAGTCTGTGCAACCTATCCTCAAAATTTATAAAAGTCATCACTGCAAGTACAGGATCATAGAAATTTACAGCACAAAAGGAGGCCCATCGTGTCTGTGCCTGACTAATCCCACTTTCTAGTTCTTGGTCTGAGCCTTCTACTAATTACTTTAAATCTATGCCCCTCTGGTTATTGACCAGACGTGTTCATTTGTACTATCAAAATGGCTGCATTGTCTCTGATTGACTCTCTATTATCACATGACCTGATCACTGATTGGTCCCCTGAGAGGATAAGCCACACCCTGAAGTTTCTCTGGAATGTGTAACTGGAACCACCAAGCCCAATTTCTGCCTGACTTTGCAAAGTTTATTTCAATCCATTCTGACTTCAGAAGCCAGATATGATAGATCTCCACCAACCCATCAAAAGCCTCCCAAGTTCCAGCTGAAGTCCCTTACCCCAGTGCAAGTGCATTATCTTACCCTCCCCCACTCCTCCACAGATGGGGCATTGTGTGTGGGTCACGAATTGTTAACATGTTTATTGGGTATGAAGTGAATAGTGACAGTGTGGTGACTTCTGGATTTCATCCACTCTAACTATGTCCCTTGCAACATATGCATCAAGCTTTCCGAGAAATCGGGTGTGGGTGTAAAGGGTGTTGGAAGAACGTGATCCATCTTCTCTGAGTTCCCTCTCCCACTTCCCCTCTGTCTTCCCCCCCGCCCCCCCACGTCTTTCTCTCTCTCCCCCCCGCATGTGTCTCTCTCCTCCCGCGCCCCCCCCCCATGTGTGTCTCTCCCTCTCTGCTACCGATTCTTTCTCCCCCACCCACCGCCTCTCACTGCCCCACCCACAGGCTCGGAGGAACGATGTGGTCAATTGCGGGGCCCCACATCCGCTTCGGTGCCCCACTTCCAGTTGGGAGGCGTCGGGGGTGGCATCCAGAGGACGCAGGTGCAGAAAGACAGAAAAAGGATAATAAAAATAGTCACTCTGTTATTGACCCCTCTGCTAAGGGAAATTACTCCTTCCTATCCACTCAATCTAGGCCCTTCATAATTTTATACACCTCAATTAGGTCTCTCCCCAGCCTCCTCTATTCCAAAGAAAACAATTCCAGCCTATCATAGAAACATAGAAATATAAAAAATAGGTGCAGGAGTAGGCCATTCGACCCTTTGTGCCTGCACCACCATTCAATATGATCATGGCTGATCATGCAACTTCAGTACACCATTCCTGCTTTCTCTCCATACCCCTTGATCCCTTTAGCCGTAATTGCCACATCTAACTCCCTTTTGAAATTATCCAACAAACTGGCCTCAACAACTTTCTGTGGTAGAGAATTCCACAGGTTCACAATTTTCTGAGTGAAGAAGTTTCTCCTCATCTCGGTCCTAAATGGTTTACCCCTTATCCTTAGACTGTGACCCCTGGTTTTGGACTTCCCCAACATCCGGAACATTCTTCCTGCATCTAACCTGTATAACCCCGTCAGAATTTTATATGTTTCTATGAGGTCCCTCTCTTTCTTCTTAATTCCAATGAATATAAGCCTAGTCGATCCAGTCTCTCCTCATGTGTCAGTCCTGCCATCCCAGGAATCAGTCTGGTGAATCTTCGCTGCACTCCCTCAATAGCAAGAATGTCCTTCCTCAGATTAGGAGACCAAAACTGAACACAATATTCCAGGTGAGGCCTCACCAAGGCCCTGTACAACTGCAGTAAGACCTCCCTGCTCCCATACTCAAATCCCCTAGCTATGAAGGCCAACATACCATTTGCCTTCTTCACCGCCTGCTGTACCTGCATGCCTACCTTCAATGACTGATGTCTCATGACACTCAGGTCTCGTTGCACCTCCCCTTTTCCTAATCTGCCGCCATTCAGATAATATTCTGCCTTCGTGTTTTTTCCAACAAAGTGGATAACCTCACATTTATCTACATTATACTGCATCTGCCATGCATTTGCCCACTCACCTAACCTGTCCAAATCACCCTGCAGCCTCTTAGCGTCCTCCTCACAGCTCAGACCACCACACAGCTTATTGTCATCTGCAAACTTGGAGATATTGCACTCAATTCCTTCATCTAAAATCATTAATGTATATTGTAAATAGCTGGGATCCCAACACTGAGCCCTATGGCACCCCACTAGTCACTGCCTGCCATTCTGAAAAGAACACGTTTATCCCGACTTTCTGCTTCCTGTCTGCCAACCAGTTCTCTATCCACATCAATACATTATCCCCAATACCATGTGCTTTAATTTTGCACACCAATCTCTTGTGTGGGACCTTGCCAAAAGCCTTTTGAAAGTCCAAATGCACAACACATCCACTGGTTCTCCCTTGTCCATTCTACAACGGACATGATCTTTTCGGTGCGACAACTGGAAGAGAAATGCAGGGAACAGCACCAACCCTTGTACATGGCCTTCTTTGACCTTTGGCCTTTGACACTGTTAACCGTGAGGGACTATGGAGCGTCCGCCTCTATATCGGCTTCCCCAAAAGTTTGTCGCCAGCCTCCGCCCGCTCCATGATGACATGCAAGTCATGATCCTAACCAATGGATCCACCACAGACCCAATCCACATCCGCATCGGGGTAAAGCAAGGCTGCGTCATTGCGCCAACCCTCTTCTCAATCTTCCTCACTACAATGCTCCATCTCACTCTCAACAAACTCCCCGCTGGAGTGGAACTAAATTACAGAACCAGTGGGAACCTGTTCAACCTTCATCGACTCCAGGCCAGATCCAAGACAATCCCATCCTCTGTCGTTGAGTTACAGTATGCGGATGATGCTTGCGTCTACGGACAGAGGCTGAACTCCAAGTCATAGTCAACATCTTCACCAAGGCGTACAAAAGCATGGGCCTTACACTAAACATCCGTAAGACAAAGGTCCTCCACCAACCTGACCCTGCCACACATTACTGCCCCTCAGTCATCAAGATCCACGGCAAAGTCCTGGACAATGTGGACCACTTTCCATATCTAGGGAGCCTATTATCAGCAAGGGCAGACATCGATGACGAGGTTCAACACTACCTCCAGTGGACCAGCGCAGCCTTCGGCCACCTGAGGAAGAGAGTGTTCGAAGATCAGGCCCACAAATCTGACACAAAGCTTATGGTCTACAGGGCTGTAGTGATACCCACCCTGCTGTATGGCTCAGAGACATGGACCAAATACAGTGGACACCTCAAATTGCTGGAGAAATACCACCAACGATGTCTCCGCAAGATCCTGCAAATCCCCTGGGAGGACAGATGCACCAACGTTAGTGTCCTCGATCAGGCCAACATCTCCAGTATTGAAGCACTGACCACATTCGACCAGCTCCGTTGGACGGGCCACATTGTTCGCATGCCTGACCCAAGACTCCCAAAGCAAGCGCTCTACTCGGAACTCCTACATGGAAGCAAGTCCCAGGTGGGCAGAGGAAACATTTCAAGGACACCCTCAAAGCCTCCTTGATAAAATGCAACATCCCCACCGACACCTGGGAGTCCCTGGCCAAAGACCGCTCTAAGTGGAGGAAGAGCATCCGGGAGGGCGCTGAGCACCTCGAGTCTCGTCGCCGAGAGCTTGCAGAAATCAAGCGCAGGCAGCAGAAGTAGCGTGTGGCAACCCAGACTCCCCACCCACCCTTTCCTTCAACGACTGTCTGTCCCAACTGTGACAGAGACTGTAATTTCCATATTGGACTGTTCAGTCACCTAAGAACTCACTTTTAGAGTGGAAGCAAGTCTTCCTCGATTTCGAGGCACTGTCTATGATGATGATGATGATGTTGCCAGAGAGGATTGGAAAATGATGAGCAGAGCCTCTGCTATTACCTCTTTTGCTTCTCAACAACCTGGGATACATTTCATCTGGGCCTGGGGATTTATTTACTTTCAAAGATGTTAAACCCCTTAATACTTCCTCTCTCACTATGTTTATTTCAGCTAATATTTCACACTCATTGCAATGTCCACATCGTCCCTCTCTTTTGTGAAAACAGACACAAAGTATTCATTACGAACCATACCCACATCTTCTGCCTCCACACACAGGTTTGCTTTATGATCCCTAATCGGCCCTACTCTTTCTTTAGGTATCTTTTTACTCTTAATGTATTTATAAAACAACTTTGGGTTTTCCTTGATTTTAATTGCCAATATCTTTTCATGCCCTATCTTTGTTTCTGAATTTCCTTTTTAATTTCACCTCTGCACTTTCTATACTCCTCTTAGGGTTCTGCAGTATTGAGCACTCGGTATCTGTTATAACATTGTCTTGATTTATTTAACCTATCCTGTATGCCCCTTACATTTGAGAGTGATTTGCCTAAGTCTGAAACTTAAATAAAGCCAATTAAAAAGGTATGAAGGGTGAGTTGGCTAAGGTAGATTGGAAAAATAGATTAAAGGGTATGGCAGAAGGTAAGCAGTGGCTAGCATTGAAAGAAATATTTCATAATTCTCAACAAAAATACATTCCATTGAGAAACAAACTCCTCAGGAAAAGTGATCCATCCGTGGCTAATTAAAGAAGTTAAGGATAGCATTGGATTGAAAGAAGAAACTTATAATATTGCAAAGAATAGTAGTAAACCTGAGGATTGGGAGTTTCAGAAACCAGCAAAGGATGTTCAAAAAATTGGTAAAAAAGGAAAAAAATAGAAAGAGAGAAAACTAGCCAGAAATCTAAAAGCAGACTGTAAGAGCTTCTACAACTATGTAAAAAGGAAGAGAGTAGAAAAAGTAAACGTTTGTCCCTTACAGGCTGAGACAGGAGAAATTATTATGGCCAATAAGGAAATGGCAGAAGCATTAAATAAATATTTTGTATCTTTACAGTAGAAGACATATAAAACATACCTAAAATAGTGGGGAACCTAGCATCTAATGAGGGTGATGAACTTAATGCAATTAATATAAGTAGAGAAACGGTACTAGAGAAACTAATGGGACTAAAAGCCGACAAATCCCCTGGACCTGATGGCCTACTCCTAGGGTTCTAAAAGAGATGGCTGCAGAGATAGTGGATACATTGGTTTTGATCTTCCAAATTTCCCTAGAGTCGAGAACAGTCCCAGCATACTGGAAGGTAGCAAATATAACATATTCAAGAAAGGAGAAAGAAAACAGGGAATTACAGGCCAGTTAGCCTGACAACAGTCATCTGGAAAATACAGAATCCATTGTTAAGGAAGGGCACTTAGAAAATCATAACATGATTAGGCAGACTCAATGTGGTTTTATGAAAGGGAAATCATGTTTAACAAATTTATTAAACTTTTTTGTGGATGTAACTAGCAGAGCAGATAAAGGGGAACCAGTGGATGTAGTATATTTGGATTTCCAAAAGACATTCGATAAGGTGCCACATCAAATTACACAAGATAAGGGCTCATGGGATTAACCTAAGAACATAAGAATTTGGAGCAGGAGTAGGCCATTTGGCCCCTCAAGCCTGTTCCACCATTTAATAAGATCATGGCTTATCTGATCTTGGGCTCAGCTCCACTTCCTTGCCCGCTCCTCATAACCCTTCACTCCCTTATTGTTCAAAAATCCGTCGATCTTCACCTTAAATATATTCAATGACTCAGCCTCCACATCTCTCTGGGGCAGAGAATTCCACAGATTTACTACCATCAGACAAGAAATTCCTCCTCATTTCAGTTCTAAATGGGCGACCCCTTATTCTTAAACTATGCCTCCTAATTCTAGATTGCCTCACGAGTGGAAACATCCTCTCTGCATCTACCTTGTCGAGTCCCCTCAGTATCTTGTATGTTTCAATAAGATCACCTCTCATTCTTCTAAACTCCAATGACTATAGGCCCAACCTTTCTTCATAAGTCAACCTCTCCATCTTAGGAATCAACTGCGTGAACCTTCTCTGAACTGCCTCCAATGCAAATATATCCCTCCTTAAATAAGACGACCAAAACTGTACGCAGTATTCTAGGTGTGGTCTCACCAATACCCTGTACAATTGTAACAGGATTTCCCTGTTTTTATACTCCAACCCCCTTGCAATAAAGGCCAATATTCCATTTACCTTTCTGATTATTAGCTGTACCTGTTAACTAACTTTTTGTGTTTCATGCACAAGGACCCCCAGGTCCCTCTGTACTGCAGCACTTTGCAATTTTTCTTCATTTAAATTATAATTTGCTTTTCTATTATTTCTGCCAAAGTGGATAACCTCACAGTTTCCCACATTATACTCCATCTGCCAAATTTTTGTCCACTCACTTAGCCTGTCAGTATTCTTTGCAGATTTTTTGTGTCATCCTCACTATTTGCTTTCCCACCCATCTTTGTATCATCAGCAAACTTGGCTACATTACACTCAGTCCCTTCATCCAAGTCATTAATATAGATTGTAAATAGTTGAGGCCCCAGCACCGATCCCTGCGGCACCCCACTAGTTACTGTTCGCCAACAGGAAAATTACCCGTTTAGACTCTGTTTTCTGTTAGTTAGTCAATCCTTAATCCATGCTAATATATTACCACCAACCCCGTGAACTTTTATCTTGTGCAGTAACCTTTTATGTGGCACTTTATCGAATGCTTTCTGGAAATCCAAATACACCACATCCGCTTGAAGTGCCGTACAAGGAGCTGGAAAGTGGGATTAGGCGGATAGCTCTCTGTCGGCCGGCACGGACACGGTAACATCTGGTACATTTGCCAATCACCTTAACTTGGTCTCCTCTAGTTGCTGACCCTTCTAACACTGAAAATTGTTTCTCCTTATTATCGAATCATAGAAATTTACAGCATGGAAGGAGGCCATTTCGGTCCACCGTTTCCGCGCCGGCAGACAAAGCTATCCAGCCTAATCCCGCTTTCCAGCTCTTGATCCGTAGCCCTGTAGATTACGGCACTTTAAGTGCTCATCCAAGTAATTTTTAAATGTGGTGAGGGTTTCTGCCTCTACCATCCTTTCAGGCGGCGAGTTCCAGACCCCCACTATGCTCTGGGTGAAGAAATTTCCTCTTAAATCCCCTCTAAACCGCCTACCAATTACTTTAAATCTATGCCCCCTGGCTGTTTACCCATCTACGAAGGGAAATAGGTCTTAAGAACATAAGAAACAGGAGCAGGATTAGGCCATACAGCCCCTCGAGTCTGCTCCGCCATTCAATAAGATCATGGCTTCATGGGTCACCCACTAAATTCGGCGGGAGTTTTGCGACGGCGGTAACACATTACACCCCGCTTTGCTGCGCTCTGTGATGCTGACGTGATCGCCATGCAGTGCCCCGGAATAAAAATTGGCCCTCGTCCCCTGGTCCTGCACCTGGCTCTGACAACAACAGCTTCAGCATTCGGGTTTCAGTTGGATTTCTGCTGGTGGAGCGCTACTTACAGGCGCCAGGATCCGGTTTACTTTTAATTGACCAATAATGCTTCTTTCTTAGTTTCACATAGTCTCTGTGCCTGGTTAAAGGGGGAGAGTCCTTGTGTCTATTTAAAGGGAGAGTTTCTTTGGATTCTCTCATTACTTCGAACAGGTATGCCCCGCTTTGTGATTTGGAGAACACAACAGGCAGTGAGGTCAGCACCAGTGACACCGAACCTCAATGCTCATATCAGCATCTTGGAAAAGATAAGAGGAAGGCTGCAAAGTCCAAGATGATTTTGTTTAAACAGCCAAGGAAGAGCAAGAAACAACGGGAAATCCTCATAGGGGACTCCACCATCAGGCACACAGACAGCACCCTATGTAAAGGTAAGGCTCTGTTAAGAGCAATCTTCTGTTTTCCAGGGGCCAAGGTAGCTGATCTCCGGGATCATGTAGATGAACTAATGAAAGGTGAGTGTCAAGATACTGTAGTAGGTTTACATATCGGAACTTACGATATCATGGATAGAAGTCCATTTGTTTTGCAGGATTCCTACAAAAGCCTCATATATATCCTTCAGCAAAGGGGTGCAAGGGTGGTAGTCTCCGGGCTATTACCAGTCATGTCCAGATCGATGGAGAGGAATAGCCAAATTGTAGGATTCAACATCTGGCTTCGGTACCTCTGCAAAAAGCTTCACTTCATCACTTCACTAGACAAGGCAGGTTGTTTATCATAGAGTCATAGAAATTTACAGCACGGAAGGAGGCCATTTCAGCCCATCGTGTCCATGCCAACCGACAAAGAACTATCCAGCCTAATCCCACTTTCCAGCTCTTGGTCCATAGCCCTGGAGGTTACTGCATTTTAAGTGCTCATATAAGTATTTTTGAACTGTGGTGAGGGTTTCTACCTCTACCACCCTTTCAGGCAGTGAGTTCCAGACCCCCACTACCATTTGTGTGAAGAACGTTCCCCTCATATCCCTTCTAAACCTACCCCGAATTACTTTAAATCTATGTTGCCAGGTTGTTGACCCCTCTGCCAAGGGAAACAGGTCCTTCCTATCCACTCTATCTAGGCCCCTCATAATTTTATGGGACTAACTATTTGTACTGCATTTTTCTTTGACAGGCGTCCAACCAGCACCCCCACATCCCTGCCCGTGCTGTACTTTTTTGACCGATAGGCGACAAGCCCTACCCCGTCAAACTCCGCCCACCGTCCACTCTCGGGCCCCGAATCATTCTGTCCATGTGGTGCTAAGAAGCGGGACCCGAGACCCAAGCCTCCACTGATTCCCTCACCGACTCGCTAAATCCGATTCTCCGCCTCCCTCCCCGCGCCCCCCCCGCCCAGGACTCACTAGGCCAACCGGGCTTCCCGCTGAGCTGCGAGCCCCGAGCAGCGGCCGGAGAGGGGGAGGAGGGCGCGAGTCGGAGGGCAGAGAGTGAGAGAGGCTTGGGGGAGAGAGGGGGAAGAGAGAGAGAGAGGCTGGTAGGGGGGTGGGGGGGGGGGGGGGGAGGATTGGAGGGGAGAGGGGGAACTGAGGAAAGACGGATCACGTTCTTCCAACTCCCTACAAGGAACATCGTTGGAGTGGATGATATCCAGAAGTCACAACACTGCCGGTATTCACTTCATACCCAATAAACCTGTTAACAATCCATACACAATGCCCCATCTATGGGAGGTGGGGGGTGGGGGGGCGGGGAAGGTATGCACTTGTGCTTGGGTAAGGCACTTCAACTGGGGGAGGCATGTACTTGGACTGGGGTAAGGCACTTTGGCTGGGGGAGGGACTGGGGTAAAGCACTTTGGCAGGCCCTTGCTGCCTTCTGGGGAGCTCTGTCCTCTTTCGCTTCAGGAAGTCAAAGAATAGTGAACCTCTGGAACATGCTGCTGTTTAATCCAGTGGATACAGACTCACTGAATTCCTAAAACCTAAACACTCTCAGGGCAGGTGTAGCATGGCTTAGATACAGAGTAAAGCTCCCTCTACACTGTCCAATCAAACACTCCCAGGGCTGCTGCAGTAATGGTTAGATACAGAGTAAAGTTCCCTCTACACCATCGATCAAACACTCTCAGGGCAGGTACATGGGCATGTTACCAATACCTTCCCTGGATCCCAAGGCTAGGAGAGGCGCTCTGGAAGGTATGGGGAGCTCGGACTTGTCCATGAGAGTAACCGACGGTAAAAAAACTGAAATAATCCAGAGTAATGAGGTATTAGTCGTGCCTCAGTGGTAGCACGCTTGTCTCTGAGTCAGTAGGTTGTGGGATCAAGTCCACCTCCAGAGCCTTGAGAATAAAATCTCAGCCGACATTCCAATGCAGTACAGAGGGAGCGCTGCACTGTCAGAGGTATGTCTTTCACATGAGATGTTCAACCGAGGCCCCATCTGACCTCTCAAGTGGGTGTAAAAGATCCATTACGTTATTTCAAAGAAAAGGGGAGTTCACCCCGGTGTCCTGACTAACATTTATCCCTCAACCAACATCACTAAAACAGATTATCTGGTCATTATAACATTGCTGTTTGTGGGAGCCTGCTGTGTGCAAATTGGTTGCTGCATTTCCTACATTACAGCAGCGACAGCAATAAAAGGTACTTAATTAATTGTAAAGCGCTTTGGGACATCCTGAGGTGGTGAAAGACTCTTTATAAATACAAGTCTTCCTTTAACAAAGGAGAAAAGGCTCAAAAATGGAAGAGTTAGTAACAGGACATCAATTAGTTTCCTTTTGGAGAAATCAAGGAATCGACTCACTGTATGTAGGAAACAAAGCTGATTTATTTGACAGAGGGTGCAGAAAAGATTTACAAGAATGATTCCAGGGATGAGGGTCTTCAGTGACGTGGATAGACTGGAGAAGCTGGAGTTGTTCTCCTTGGAGCAGCAAAGGTTGAGAGGAGATTTGATAGAGGTGTTCAAAATCATGAGGGGTCTAGACAGAGTAGATAGAAACTGTTCCCATTGGCGGAAGGGTCGAGAATCAGAGGACAGATTCAAGGTAATTGGCAAAAGAACCAAAGGCGAAATGAGGAAAAACTTTTTTACGCTGCCAGTGGTTAGGATCGGGAATGCACTGCCTGAAAGGGTGATGGAGGCAGATTCAATTGTGGTTTTCAAAAAGGAATTGGATAACTATCTGAAGGAAAAACAAATTGCAATGCTACGGAGAAAGGGTGGAGGAGTGGGACCAGCTGAGTTCTCTTGCAGATAGCAGAGGCATCTTTCTGTGCCATAACCATTCTATGAACATAAGAAATAGGAGCAGGAGTAGGCCATTTGGCCCCTCGAGCCTGCTCTGCCATTCAGTAAGATCATGGTTGATCTGATCCTGACCTCAACTCCACTTCCCCGCTCACTCCCAATAATCCTTGACTCCCTTAGCATTCAAAAATCTGTCTATTTCCACCTTAAATATATTCAATTACCCAGCCTCCACAGCTCTCTGTGGTAGAGAATTCCAAATATTTACGACCCTCTGCGAAGAAATTCGTTTCTGTTTTAAATGGGCAACCCCTTAATCTGAAACTAAGCCCATAGTTCTAGATTCCCTCTTAAGGGCAAACATCCACTTTGCATCTACCCTGTCAAGCCTCCTCAGAATCTTATGTTTCAATACGATCGCCTCTCATTCTTCTAAACTCCAAGGAGTATGACAATCCCTTCATCTCAGGAATCAACCTTGTGAACCTTCTCTGAACGGCCTCCAATGCAAGTATATCTTTCCTTAAATAAGGAGACCAAAACTCTACGCAGTACTCCAGGTGTGGTCTTACCAACGCCCTGCACAGTTGGAGCAGGACTTCCCTACTTTTATACTCCATCCCCCTTGCAATAAGGGCCATCATTCCATTTGTTTTCCTGATTACTTGCTGTACCTAGAAACATAGAAAATAGGTGCAGGAATAGGCCATTTGGCCCTTCGAGCCTGCACCGCCGTTCAACAAGATCATGGCTGATCATTCCTTCAGTACCCCTTTCCTGCTTTTTCTCCATACCCCTTGATTCCCTTAGCCGTAAGGGACATATCTAACTCCCTCTTAAATATATCCAATGAACTGGCATCAACAACTCTCTGCGGCAGGGAATTCCACAGGTTAACAACTCTCTGAGTGAAGAAGTTTCTCCTCATCTCAGTCCTAAATGGCCTACCCCTTATCCTAAGGCTATGTCCCCTGGTTCTGGACTTCCCCAACATCGGGAACATTCTTCCCGCATCTAACCTGTCCAGTCCCGTCAGAATCTTATACATTTCTATGAGATCCTCTCTAACCCTTCTAAACTCCAGTGATTAAAGGCCCAGTTGATCCTCATATGACAGTCCAGCCATCCCTGGAATCAGTCTGGTGAACCTTCGCTGCACTCCCTCAATAGCAGGAACGTCCTTCCTCAGATTAGGAGACCAAAACTGAACACAATATTCCAGGTGAGGCCTCACCAAGGCCCTGTACAACTGCAGCAAGACCTCCCTGCTCCTATACTCAAATTCCCTAGCTATGAAGGCCAACATACTATTTGCTTTCTTTACCGACTGCTGTACCTGCATGCCCACTTTCAGTGACTGATGAACCATGACACCCAGGTCTCGTTGCACCTCCCCTTTTCCTAATCTGCCATCATTCAGATAATATTCTGCCTTCGTGTTTTTGCCCCCAAAATGGATAACCTCACATTTATCCATATTATACTGCATCTGCCATGCATTTGTACACTCACCTAACCTATCTAAGTCACCCTGCAGCCTCTTAGCGTCCTCCTCACAGCTCACACCGCCACCCAGTTTAGTGTCATCCACAAACTTGGAGATATTACACTCAATTCCTTCATCTAAGTCATTAATGTATATTGTAAAGAACTGGGGTCCCAGCACTGAGCCCTGCGGCACTCCACTAGTCACTGCCTGCCATTCTGAAAAGAACCCGTTTATCCTGACTCTCTGCTTCCTGTCTGCCAACCAGTTCTCTATCCATATCAGTACATCACCCCCAATACCATGTGCTTTAATTTTGCACACCAATCTCTTGTGTGGGACCTTGTCAAAAGCCTTTTGAAAGTCCAAATACACCACATCCACTGGTTCTCCCTTGTCCACTCTGCTAGTTACATCCTCAAAAAATTCCAGAAGATTCGTCAAGCATGATTTCCCTTTCATAAATCCATGCTGACTTGGTCCGATCCTGTCACTGCTTTCCAAATGTGCTGCTATTTCATCCTTGATGATTGATTCCAACATTATCCCCACTACTGATGTCAGGCTAACCGATCTATAATTACCCGCTTTCTCCCTCCCTCCCATTTTAAAAAGTGGTGTTACATTAGCTACCCTCCAGTCCATAGGAACTGATCCAGAGCCGATAGACTGTTGGAAAATGATCACCAATGCATCCACTATTTCTAGGGTCACTTCCTTAAGTATTCTGGGATGCTAACTTTTTGCATTTCATGTAGAAGAACCCCCAAATCGTTCTGTACTACAGCATTTTGTAATCGCTCCCCATTTAAATAATTTGCTTTTTTATTTTTCCTACCAAAGTGGATAACCTCACATTTTCCCACATTATAGTCCATCAGCCAAATTTTTGCCCACTCACTGAGCCCATCTATAATCCCCTTGTAGATTCTTTGCGTCTTCCTCACAACTTGCTTTCCCTCCTATCTTTGTATCATCAGCAAATTTGGCTACGTTACACTCGATCCCTTCATCCAAGTCATTAATATAAATTGTAAATTGATTCTATGATATCCAGAAAATTAAACTTCAGCCCAGTTATAAGGATTAATTACATCAGCAGCAACAAACCCCAACTGTCAGAGTGAACAGGGTTCTGACCTGGATGTGATTAACAGCAACAATATCAACAGAATCCAACCCCTGCAGTCACTTGTGAACTCGCTGGTGTGTCAGCAGGCTGGATGAACGAGTGAATCCCTTCCCACACTCAGAGCAGGTGAATGGCCTCTCCCCAGTGTGAACTCGCTGGTGTGTCAGCAGTTTGGATGAGACAGTGAATCCCTTCCCACACTCGGAGCAGGTGAATGGCCTCTCCCCAGTGTGAACTCGCTGGTGTGTCAGCAGAGTGGAATAACGAGTAAAGCCCTTCCCACACTCAGAGCAAATGAACGGCCTCTCCCCAGTGTGAACTTGTTGGTGTCTCCGATGGTGAGATGATTTAACAAACCCCTTCCCACATATGGAGCAGGTGAACGGCCTCTCCCCAGTGTGAGCTCGCTGGTGTTCAGTGAGGTTGGATGAACAAGTGAATCCCTTCCCACACATGGAGCAGTTGAACGTAGTCTCCCCAGTGTGAGCTCGTTGGTGTGTTAACAGGCTAGATGACTGAGTGAATCCCTTCCCACACACAGGGCAGCTGAATGGCCTCTCCCCGGTGTGACTGCGTCGATGAGTTTCCAGCGTAGATGGATATTTGAATCCCTTCCCACAGTCCCCACATTTCCATGGTTTCTCCATGGTGTGGGTGTCCTTGTGTCTCTCCAGGTTGGATGATCAGTTGAAGCCGCGTCCACACACAGAACACGTGTACGGTTTCTCCCTGCTGTGAATGGTGCGATGATTTTTTTCAAACTGGTTAAAGCTCCTTCCACAGTCAGTGCACTGGAACACTCTCACTCTGGTGTGTGTCTCGGTGCTTTTCCAGTCACATTGATGTTTGCAATCTTTTCCCACAGACCGAACAGACAGACATTCCCCTTCCTCGTTGAAAGGTCGATGATATGCAGATGAATCGAGTGACTGTCAGATCTTGATATTATGTTTGGTTCGAGTTTCCCGTCTGCAAATCCTCCCCTTCTAATATCCTGTGAAAGGAGTTTACAAAAGTCAGCACTGGAAGTGCAGGATAGAAATTGAGGATAGACAATTCTAATTTGCATGGAACATTCTGTCCTCTCTTGTTCCCCCACAGCTGTAAATCCCCATCCCACACACTCTCACTGCTCCCTGTGCTGAAATCCAAACCCATCGCACCACCTCCAACATTTATTTCCTCCATCCCCAGTTTCCTCCCTCCCTCTGCTCTGGTTGGGTTCAGTTCCATACCCACTGCGTGCAGAGTGAGAATAAAATCAATGAGGTAGTGATTTTCTCATCTGGTCACTGGGACCCTGAAACCCCGCCCACTCACTGGTCCGGTACGAAGAAGCCCGCGCATGCGCCCTGACCCCTCCCTGCTCAAGATGGCGGCCACTGACCTCGCGGTGCAAACAGGGGCCTGCAGGCTTTCATTCGGTGCCTGAGGCCTTCACCGGGTGATTATGAAGTTTCCCGGCACACCCAGGGGTCCAATCCCTCCCCTGTGCCCACAATCTGGGCTGTGGCCGATGTCCGGTAAGAGTGGAATCAGTGAGTTTCTCCGATGGGGGCGGGAGAGGAGGAGCGGAGAGAATAAAGGGAAACTCAAACCCGAGAGTCCGCCCATCCTGGCCCTGCGCGGAGCTTCGGGCCAGGGTCACGTGTCCCTCGAGAGCGCGCCGCCTGATTGACGGGAGCATGCGACCAATAGGCAGTGAGTGGGGCGGGGCCGGAGGAGCGAGCTGTCGGCGGGTCCTCCAACCAATCGCGCAGCTCGAGGGGCGGGACTCGCGCTGGTGATTGTGTGACCCGCAGGGCAGTGACTTTCTGCAGTCCCTTGTTCAGGGCCTGGACTGCTCCTGGGCACGGCCAAGGGTGCCATCAGCCGGTCCAGGCAGCGGGCGGTCGAGGGGGTCGTTCAACCTGACTGCCTGCCTCTCTTCCGCTCTTACATCCGGTCCAGGGTGTCCTTGGAGATGGAGCACGCGGTGTCCACCGGTACGCTCGCGGCCTTCCGCGAGAGGTGGGCACCGGAGGGACTGGAGTGCATCATCACGCCCGGCAACCAAATTTTAATTTGATTTTACGTTTTAAAGTTAATTTGTTTTAATTGCCGGTGCTTTTAGTGTCCCCTTCCCTTTTATAGGGGGCACTGGGGAAAAATTGTGATTTTAGTGCCCAAAAAAAAAAACCAAAAAAAGAAAAACACAAAAAAAAAACAAAAAAAAAAAACACAAAAAAGGGGGGAAAAAAAAATGGGCCTTGTAAATGTCTGGAGTGTCACCCAGGTCGGGTGGCACAGTTTAATGTTTATGTTTTCGCAGGTAGACTCTAAAAGAGTTTCAGGGCCTGGACTGCTCCTGGGCACGGCCAAGGGTGCCATCAGCCGGTCCAGGCAGCGGGCGGTCGAGGGGGTCGTTCAACCTGACTGCCTGCCTCTCTTCCGCTCTTACATCCGGTCCAGGGTGTCCTTGGAGATGGAGCACGCGTTGTCCACCGGTACGCTCGCGGCCTTCCGCGAGAGGTGGGCACCGGAGGGACTGGAGTGCATCATCACGCCCGGCAACCAAATTTTAATTTGATTTTACGTTTTAAAGTTTAATTTGTTTTAATTGCCGGTGTTTTTAGTGTCCCCCTCTCCTTTTATAGGGGGCACTGGAAAAAGGAAAATTTGATTTTAGTGCCCAAAAAAAACCCCCAAAAAAAACAAAAAAGGGCCTTGTAAATGTCTTGTGTGTGTCATCCAGGTCGGGTGGCACGGATACATGTTTTATGTTTTGCAGGTTAACTCAAAAGAGTTTCAGGGCCTGGGGCCGAGGGGAGGCAGTGGGTCTTTGTTTCCTTATTGAGACAAGTCACTTTGTCTCACAAACCACTGGCTCAGATCTTAATGTAGACTTTTTTAAATTCATCAATAAAAGGGACAGGTTCTCTAATTCTGTTGTACATAAGAATTAGGAACAGGAGTAGGCCATCTAGCCCCTCGAGTCTGCTCCGCCATTCAAGAAGATCATGGCTGATCTGGCCCTGGACTCAGCTCCACTTACCCGCCCTCTCCCCGTAACCCTTAATTCCCTATTGGTTAAAAATCTATCTATCTGTGATTTGAATACATTCAATGAGCTAGCCTCAACTGCTTCCCTGGGCAGAGAATTCCACAGATTCACAACCCTCTGGGAGAAGAAATTCCTTCTCAACTCGATTTTAAATTGGCTCCCCCGTATTTTGAGGCTGTGCCCCCTAGTTCTAGTCTCCCCTACCAGTGGAAACAACTCTGCCTCTATCTTGTCTATCCCTTTCATTATTTTAAATGTTTCTATAAGATCACCCCTCATCCTTCTGAACTCCCAACGAGTAAAGACCCAGTCTACTCAATCTATCATCATAAGATTATCTCCGGAATCAGCCTAGTGAATCGTCTCTGTACCCTCTCCAAAGCTAGTATATCCTTCCTTAAGTAAGGTGACCAAAACTGCACGCAGTACTCCAGGTGCGGCCTCACCAATACCCTATACAGTTGCAGAAGGACCTCCCTGCTTTTGTACTCCATCCCTCTCACAATGAAGGCCAACATTCCATTTGTCTTCCTGATTACCTGCTGCACCTGCAAACTAACTTTTTGGGAAACCGGGTGGAAAAATTTTCCAAAAGAGTTTCATGCACAAGGACCCCCAGGTCCCTCTGCACCGCAGCATGTTGTAATTTCTCCCCATTCAAATAATAATCCCTTTTACTGTGTTTTTTCCCCAAGGTGGATGACCTCACATTTTCCGACATTGTATTCCATCTGCCATACCTTAGCCCATTCGCTTAACCTATCTAAATTTCTTTGCAGCCTCTCTGTGTCCTCGACATAACCCGCTTTCCCACTAATCTTTGTGTCATCTGCAAATTTTGTTACACTACACTGTGTCCCCTCTTCCAGGTCATCTATGTATATTGTAAACAGTTGTGGTCCCAGCACCGATCCCTGTGGCACACCACTAACAACCGATTTCCAACCCGAAAAGGACTCATTTATCCCGACTCTCTGCTTTCTGTTCACCAGCCAATTCTCTATCCATGCTAATACATTTCCTCTGACTCCGCGTACCTTTATCTTCTGCAGTAACCTTTTGTGTGGCACCTTATCGAATGCCTTTTGGAAATCTAAATACACCACATCCATCGGTACACCTCTATCCACCATGCTCGTTATATCCTCAAAGAATTCCAGTAAATTAGTTAAACATGATTTCCCCTTCATGAATCCATGCTGCGTCTGCTTGATTGCACTATTCCTATCTAGATGTCCTGCTATTTCTTCCTTAATGATAGCTTCAAGCATTTTCCCCACTACAGATATTAAACTAACCGGCCTATAGTTACCTGCCTTTTGTCTGCCCCCTTTTTTAAACAATGGCGTTACATTAGCTGCTTTCCAATCTGCTGGTACCTCCCCAGAGTCCAGAGAATTTTGGTAAATTATAACGAATGCATCTGCTATAACTTCCGCCATCTCTTTTAATACCCTGGGATGCATTTCATCAGGACCAGGGGACTTGTCTACCTTGAGTCCCATTAGCCTGTCCAGCACTACCCCCCCTAGTGATAGTGATTGTCTCGGTCCTCCCTTCCCACATTCTTGTGACCAGCAATTTTTGGCATGGTTTTTGTGTCTTCCACTGTGAAGACCGAAGCAAAATAATTGTTTAATGTCTCAGCCATTTCCACGTTTCCCATTATTAAATCCCCCTTCTCATCTTCTAAGGGACCAACATTTACTTTAGTCACTCTTTTCCGTTTTATATATCGGTAAAAGCTTTTACAATCTGTTTTTATGTTTTGCGCAAGTTTACTTTCGTAATCTATCTTTCCTTTCTTTATTGCTTTCTTAGTCATTCTTTGCTGTTGTTTAAAATGTTCCCAATCTTCTAGTTACCCACTAACCTTGGCCACCTTATACGCATTGATTTTTAATTTGATACTCTCCTTTATTTCCTTGGTTATCCACGGCTGGTTATCCCTTCTCTTACCGCCCTTCTTTTTCACTGGAATATATTTTTGTTGAGCACTCTGAAAGAGCTCATTAAAAGTCCTCCACTGTTCCTCAATTGTGCCACCGTTTAGTCTGTGTTTCCAGTCTACTTTAGCCAACTCTGCCCTCAAGGAATAAGGTTGGTGAGTTGCAGGCACTAGTTGCCACATGGGCCTATGATATAGTGGCAATAACAGAGACTTGAGACAAAGAATGGGAAGACTGGGAATGTAATATTCATGGAAATAAGATATTCAGGAAAGAGAGGGAAGGAAAAAGACAAGGGGCTGCCAGTATTGATCAAAGAAGATATTATAGCTCTGGAGAGGGATGGTGCAGTCGAGTGGTTAAAATCAGGTCTATTTAGTTTTAATTAAGGAACAATAGAGGAGCTATTATGCAACTGGTGTATAATATAGGCCACCAAATTGTGGGAAGGAGATAGAGGATCAAATTTGCAGGCAAATTACGGAAAGATGCAAGAACTAGAAAGTAGTGAGAATAGGGGACTTCAATTACCAGATATAGACTGGGATCGTAACACGGCAACATGGTAGGAATTCATGAAATGCATACGGAAACTTTCTGGATCAGTGTCTTTCCAGCCCAACGAGGAAGGAAGCAGCGCTGGATTTAGTTTTGGGGAATGTGGTGGGATAAGTCGAGCATCTTTCAGTGGGAGAATATTTGGAGGAAGAGTGATCATAATATCAGTAGGTTTAGAAAAGGACAAGCAACAATCAAGTATAAAAATACTTTTACTGGAACACTCGTTCATGGGATGTGGGTAGTTCTGGCAAGGCTGGCATTTATTGGCCATCTCTAATTGCCCTTGAGAAGATGTTGTTGAGCCACCTTCTTGAACTGCTGCAGTCCCTGTGAAGGTACTCCCACAGTACTGACTTTGTCATAGCGGTGTGTTACAACTGACTTGCTAGGCCATTTCAGAGGGCAGTTAAGAGTCAACCACATTGTTTTGGGGTCTGGAGTCACTTTTAGACCATAACAGATAAGGGCATCAGATTTCCTTCTCTCAAGGTCATCAGAGAACTAGATGGGTTTTTACGACAATCCAGTAGTTCCATTACCGCTACTAGCTTTATATTCCAGATTTATTTAATTAACTTAATTTAAATTCCACAGCTGCCATGGTGAGATTTGAACTCGCGTCTCTGGTTTATTAGTCCAGGCCTCGCGATTACTAGTCCATTATGCAGTGAGATAGAATGAAAAAGGATCTGGCCCAGGTGGATTGGAGTCAAAAATTGGGAGGCAAAACAGCAAGTGAACAACGGGAGGCCTTCAAAGAGGAGATGGTTCGGGGACAGAGGAGGCACATTCCTATGAGGGGGAAAGGAAGGGCATCCAAAACTAGAGCTCCCTAGATGACTAAACGTATCGAAGTTAAAATGACAAAAAAGGATGCTTTTGACAAATGCAAGGTTCAAATACAGTGGGGAATCAAGCTGAATAAAGAAAGTACAGAGGAGATCTAAAATATGGGTCAAAGAGAGAGTGTGAAAATAGATTAGCAGCTAACATAAAGGGAACCCAAAAGTCTTTTATAAACACTAACTAGTAAAAGGGAAGTCAAACATAGAAACATAGAAAACATGTGCAGGAGTAGGCCATTCAGCCCTTCGAGCCTGCACCAAAATTTAATAAGATCATGGCTGATCATTCACCTCAGTACCCCTTTCCTGCTTTCTCTCTGTACCCCTTGATCCCTTTAGCCATAAGGGCCATATCTAACTTACTCTTGAATATATCTAATGAACTGGCCTCAACAACTCTCTGCAGTAGAGAATTCCACAGGTTCATAACTCTCTGGGTGAAGAAGTTTCTCCTCATCTTATTCCTAAATGGCTTACCCCTTATCCTTAGACTGTAACCCCTGGTTCTTGACTTCCCCAACATTGGGAACATTCTTTCTGCAAGTAACCTGTCCAGTCCTGTCAGAATTTTATATGTTTCTATGAGATCCCCTCTCATTCTTTTAAACTCCAGTGAATACAGGCCCAGTCGATCCAGTCTCTCCTCATATGTCAGTCCTGCCATCCCAGGAATCAGTCTGGTGAACCTTCACTGCATTCCCTCACTAGCAAGAACATCCTTCCTCAGATTAGGAGACCAAAACTGAACACAATATTCCAGGTGAGGCCTCACTAAGGCCCTGTGCAACTGCAGTAAGACCTCCCTGCTCCTATACTCAAATCCCCTAGCTATGAAGGCCATTTGCCTTCTTCACTGCCTGCTGTACCTGCATGCCAACTTTCAATGGCTGATGTACCATGACACCCAGGTCTCGTTGCACCTCCCCTTTTCCTAATCTGCCGCCATTCAGATAATATTTTGCCTTCACGTTTTTGCCACCAAAGTGGATAACCTCACATTTATCCACATTATACTGCATCTGCCATGCATTTGCCCACTCATCTAACCTGTCCAAGTCACCCTGCAGCCTCTTAGCATCTTCCTCACAGCTCTCCCTGCCACCCGACTTAGTGTCATCTGCAAACTTGGAGATATTACATTCAATTCCTTCATCTAAATCATTGATGTATATTGTAAATAGCTGGGGTCCCAGCACTGAGCCCTGCGGCACCCCATTAGTCACTGCCTGCCATTCTGAAAAGGACCCGTTTATCCTGACTCTCTGCTTCCTGTCTGCCAACCAGTTCTCTATCCATGTCAATACATTACCCCCAATACCACTTGCTTTAATTTTGCACAAGAATCTCTTGTGTGGGACCTTGTCAAAAGCTTTTTGAAAGTCCAAATACACCACATCCACTGGTTCTCCCTTGTCCACTCTACTAGTTACATCCTCAAAAAATTCTAGAAGATTTGTCAAGCATGATTTCCCTTTCATAAATCCATGCTGACTTGGACCGATCCTGTCACTGCTTTCCAAATGCGCTACTATTTCATCTTTAATAATTGATTTCAACATTTTCCCCACTACCTATGTCAGGCTAACCGGTCTATAATTCCCCGTTTTCTCTCTCCCTCGTTTTTTAAAAAGTGGTGTTACATTAGCTACCCTCCAGTCCATAGGAACTGATCCAGAGTCGATAGACTGTTGGAAAATGATCACCAATGCAACCACTATTTCTAGGGCCACTTCCTTAAGTACTCTGGGATGCAGACTATCAAGCCCTGGGGATTTATCGGCTTTCAATCCCATCAATTTCCCTAACACAATTTCCTGACTAATAAGGATGTCCTTCAGTTCTTCCTTCTCGCTAGATTCTCTGTCCCCTAGTATTTCCGGAAGGTTATACGTGTCTTCCTTCGTGAAGACAGAACCAAAGTATTTGTTCAATTGGTCTTCCATTTCTCTGTTCCCCATTATAAATTCACCTGATTCTGACTGCAAGGCACCTACGTTTGTCTTCACTAATCTCTTTCTCTTCACATATCTAAAGAAGCTTTTGCAGTCAGTTTTTATGTTCCCAGCAAACTTCCTCTCATATTCTATTTTCCCCCTCCTAATTAAACCCTTTGTCCTCCTCTGCTGGATTCTAAATTTCTCCCAGTCCTCAGGTTTGCTGCTTTTTCTGGCCAATTTATATGCCTCTTCCTTGGATTTAATACTATCTCTAATTTCCCTTGTTAGCCACGGTTGAGTCACCTTTCCCGTTTTATTTTTACTCCAGACAGGGATGTACAATTGTTGAAGTTAATCCATGTGACATTTAAATGTCAGCCATTGCCTATCCACCGTCAACCCTTTAAGTATCATTCGCCAGTCTATTCTAGCCAATTCATGCCTCATACCATCGAAGTTACCTTTCCTTAAGTTCAGGACCCTAGTCTCTGAATTAACTGTGTCACTCTCCATCTGAATAAAGAATTCTACCATATTATGGTCACTCTTCCCCATAATATGGGGTTGGGTCGATTAGGGACCCAAATGGAGATCTTGTGCAGGCAGAAGCCATAGCTGAGGTATTAACTGCGTACTTTGCATCTGTCTTCACTTGAGGAAAGGATGCTACCAATGTAGTAGTAAAGAAGGAGGCAGTAGTGATATTAGATAGGATAAAAATAGATGAAGAGGAAGTACTTAAAAGGTTGGCAGTCCTCAAAGTAGAAAAGTTACACGATCTGGATGGGATGCACCCTGCATTACTGAGGGAAGTAAGGATGGAAATTGCAGAGGCTCCAGCCATAATCTTCCAATCCTCCTTGGATATCGGGGTGGTGCCAGAGGACTGCAGGACTGTAACTGTTATACCCCTGTTTAAAAAAGGGGAGAGGGATAAATCTGGAAACTACAGGCCAGTGAGCTTAACGTGGGTGGTAGGGAAACTTTTAGAGACAATAATCTGGGATAAAATTCATTGGCATTTGGAAAACTATGGGCTAATAACTGAAAGTCAACACGGATTTGTTAAAGGCAAATCATGTTTGAGTACCTTGATCGAGGTTTTTGATGAAGTAATGGAGAGGGTTAATGAGGGTAGTGTGGTTGATGTTGTATAGATGACTTACAAAAAGCGCTTGACAAAGCACCACATAATAGAATTGTTAGCAAAATTAAATGGGATTAAAGGGACAGTGGCAGCATGTATACATAATTGGGTAAGGGCCAGAAAGCAGATAGCTGTGGTGAACGGTTGTTTTTCAGACTGGAGGGAAGTATCCAGTGGTGTTTTTCAGGGGTTGTTAGGACCACTGCTCTTTTTGATATATATGTTAATGAGCTCGACATAAGAACATAGGAAATAGGAGCAGGAGTAGGCCATCTGACCCCTCGAGCCTGCTCCGCCATTTAATAAGCTCATGGCTGATCTGATCATGGATTCAGCTCCACTCCCCATAACCCTTTATTCCCTTATCGCTCAAAAATCTGTCTATCTCCGCCTTAAATATATTCCATGATTCAGCCTCTACAGCTCTCTGGGGCAGTGAATTCCATAGATTTACAACCCTCTGAGAGAAGAAATTCCTCCTCATCTCAGTTTTAAATGGGCGGCCCCTTACTCTGAGATTATATTCCCTAGTTTTAGTTTCCCCTTTGAGTGAAAATATCTTCTCTGCATCCACCTTGTCGAGCCCCCTCATTATCTTATTTGTTTCAGTAAGATCACCTCTCATTCTTCTCAACTCCAATGTGTATAGGCCCAACCTATTCAACCTATCTTCATAAAGGGCCACATTACAACATAATTCTAAAGGACAAAGAGTGTTAAAAAAACAAGCCTCAAGGCTCTGTGTCTCAATGCGAGGAGCATTCGTAATAAGGTGGATGAATTAACCGCGCAGATAGCTGTTAACGGATATGATAGAATTGGGTTACGGAGACATGGCTCCAGGGTGACCAAGGCTGGTACTCAACATCCAGTGGCATTCAATATTGAGGAAGGATAGACAGAAAGGAAAAGGAGGTGGGGTAGCATTGCTGGTTAAAGAGGAGATTAACGCAATAGTAAGGAAGGACATTAGCTTGGATGATGTCGAATCTGTATGGGTAGAGCTGTGGAACACCAAAGGGCAGAAAACGCTAGTGGGAGTTGTTATGTATGCAACCCTATGTAACCAGCATTCTACCGCCACCAGAGGCCGTAACTGTTGCAGTCCCAAGTGATCCCAGCATTCCTTGGGAGCACTGTATATAAGCAGGCCTCCCATGCTGTACCAATACTCTGGAGTTAGAATAAAGAGATTAAGGTCACACTTACTCACGTCCACCGTACTCAATCTCTACTTTATTCTGGACATAACAACTGGCAACAAGATAACAAACCATTACGTGAAAATGCAGAGGACTGTTGATATCCTGGAGAAATTCTCAGAAGGGGATAATTCGTGGAGCGACTCAACCAATACTTTGTGGCCAACGAGCTGGGAGGGAGTGTGAACGCTGCCAAACGAAGGGTGATCCTCCTCACCGTCTGCGGGACAACAACCTATGGCCTCAGGAAGAATCTTCTTGCTCTGGTGAAACCAACAACCAAATCGTATGAAGAACTGTGTATGCTGGTCCGGGAGTACCTAAATCTGAAGGAGAGCATTCTGATGGCAAGGTATCGATTTTACACATGTCAACGGTCTGAAGGCCAGGAAGTGGCGAGCTACGTCGCTGAACTAAGGTGCCTTGCAGGACATTGCGAATTTGATGGATTCCTGGAGCAAATGCTAAGAGACTTTTTTGTGCTTTGCATTGGCCATGAGGTTATCCTTCTCAAACTATTGACTGTTGAAACACCGAACCTGAGCAAAGCCATAATGATAGCCCAGGCATTTATGTCCACCAGCGATAACACGGGACAAATTTTGCAGCATAAAGATGTTTCGGCAAGTACTGTACACAAAGTAACGTCATTTTCAGGCAGGAATGCATATGGCAGAACGCACACACCTGTAGCTGCATGACCTCAGATGATTCAGAGTGCGTCATCAAGCGTTCATGCGAGGCAGTTAACACCTTGTTGGTGCTGCGGAGGTGATCATCGAACCCATCAATGCCGCTTCAAACACTATGCGTGCAAATGCTGTGGAACAATGGGACACCTCCAGCGAATGTGCAGACGAGCTGCAAACCCTGCAAACCACCACGTTGCAGAGGAGGATCGAACCATGGCAGATCAAACTGAACTAGAGACTCAAACCGAGGAGGAAGAAGTGTACGGAATACACACCTTCACCACGAAATGTCCACCAATCATGTTAAAAGTTGAACTGAACAGAATTTCCGTATCCATGGAATTGGACATGGGTGCGAGTCAGTCCATCATGAGCAAAAAGGCCTTCGCCAGGCTGTGGTGCAACAAAGCACACAGACCCAAGCTGAACCCCATTCACACCAAGCTAAGAACTTACACTAAAGAGCTGATCCCTGTAATTGGCAGCACAGCAGTAAAAGTCTCCTTTGATGGAGCAGTGCATGAACTCCCACTATGGATAGTACCAGGAGATGGCCCTACACTGTTCGGCAGAAGCTGGCTGGGAAAAATCTGCTGGAACTGGGATGACATCCGAGCGCTCTCGTCCGTCGACGACGCCTCATGTGCCCAGGTTCTGAGCAAGTTTCCGTCGTTGTTTGAGCCAGGCATCAGAAGTTTCTTGGGGGCGAAGGTGCAGATCCACTTGATTCCTGGTACACAACCCATCCACCACAAGGCACGGGCGGTGTCATAGATGATGCGAGATAAAGTGGAGATCGAGCTAGACAGGCTGCAATGAGAGGGTATCATCACGCCGATGGAGTTCCAACGAGTGGGCCAGTCCGATTGTTCCAGTTCTCAAGGGCGACGGCATGGTCAGAATTTGCGGGGACTATAAAGTAACGATTAACCATTTTTCGCTGCAGGACCAGTACCCGCTACTCAAGGCAGACGACCCATTTGCGATGCTGGCAGGAGGAAAGACATTCACCAAGTTGGACCTGACCTCGGCCTACATGACGCAGGAGCTGGCGGAAATTTCGAAAGGCCTCACCTGCATCAACACCTATAAAGGTCTGTTCATCTACAATAGATGCCCGTTTGGGATTCGATCAGCCGCAGCTATTTTTCAAAGGAACATGGAGAGTCTGCTAAAGTCGGTTCCGTGCACCATGGTTTTCCAGGACGACATACTGGTCACAGGTCTGGACACCGTCGAACACTTGAAGAACCTGGAAGTGGTTCTAAGTCGGCTAGATCGTGTGGGACTCTGGTTGAAACGCTCGAAGTGTGTTTTCCTGGTGCCAGAGATCGAGTTCTTAGGGAAAAGAATCACGGCAGACAGCATCAGATCCACCGACGCCAAGACGAAGGCCATCAAGAACATGACTGAGCTGCGGTCGTTCCTGGGACTCCTCAATTATTTTGGTAATTTCCTACCCGGGTTAAGCACCTTGCTAGAACCCCTACATGTGTTGCTACGCAATGGAGATGATTGGGTATGGGGGAAATCACAAAGAGACAGCTTTTGAGAAAGCCCGAAATCTGATATGTTTCAACAAACTGCTTTTCCTGTATGATCCTTGTAAACGTTTAGTGCTAGCTTGCGATGCGTCTTCGTACGGGATCGGGTGTGTGTTACAACAAGCTAACGAATCGGGAACATTGCAACCAGTCGCTTATGCGTCTAGGAGCTTGTCCAAGGCCGAAAGGGCCTACAGCATGATTGAAAAAGAAGCTCTGGGATGTGTTTACGGGGTAAAAAAAATGCACCAGTATCTGTTTGGACTTAAGTTAGAAACTGACCATAAATCGCTCATATCGCTATTCTCAGAGAGCAAAGGTATCAATACCAATGCCTCTGCTCGCATCCAAAGATGGGCACTCACGCTGTCTGCATATAACTATGTAATTCACCACAAGTCAGGCACAGAGAACTGCACTGACACCCTCAGTCGGCTACCATTGCCCACCACCGGGGTGGAAATGGCACAGCCTGCAGACTTGCTCATGGTGATGGATGCATTTGAAAACGAAAAGTCATCCGTTACGGCCCACCAGATCAGGACCTGGACCAGCCAGGATCCTTAACTGTCCCTTGTAAAAAAAACTGTGTCCTCCATGGGAGCTGGCCCAGCGTCCCAGCGGTGATGCATGAAGTGATCAAGCTGTTTCAGCGACGTAAAGATGAAATGTCCATTTAGGCGGACTGTCTTTTGTGGGGTAATCGTGTGATTTTGCCCAAGAAAGGCAGGGAAACGTTCATAGGCGACCTAAAAAGTATCCAACGCAGGCATAGTAATGATGAAAGCGATAGCCAGATCCCATGTGTGGTGGCCCGGCATCGACTCAGATTTGGAGTCTTGCGTGCGCCAATGCAACACTTGCTCTCTACTGAGCAATGCACCCAGGGAGGTACCGCTAAGTTTGTGGTCATCGCCCTCCAAACCGTGGTCTAGGATCCACGTTGACTTTGCGGGCCCGTTTCTAGGCAAAATATTCTTGGTTGTTGTGGATGCTTATTCTAAGTGGATTGAGTGTGTAATAATGTCTGTAAGCACATCCACTGCCACCATCGAAAACCTACGAGCTATGTTTGCCATGCACGGCCTGCCTGATGTCCTTGTCAGCGACAACGGGCCGTGCTTCACCAGTGCTGAATTCAAGGAATTCATGATCCATAATGGGATCAAGCACATCACATCTGCCCCATTCAAGTCTGCATCCAACGGCCAGGCAGAACGGGCAGTCCAAACCATTAAGCAAAGCTTGAAACGCATGTCGGAAGGCTCCCTGCAGATACGCCTGTCCCGAGTCCTGCTCAGCTACTACACCAGACCCCACTCGCTCACCGGGGGTTCCCCCAGCCGAGCTGCTCATGAAAAGGGCGCTCAAAACAAGGCTTTCTCTCGTCCACCATGATCTCCATGATCACGTTGAGGGCAGGCGGCATCAACAAAGCATGTACCATGATCGTGCAAATTTGTCACGCGATATTGAAGTCAATGATCCTGTATTTGTACTCAACTATGGACATGGTCCCAAATGGCTTGCTGGCACTGTCATAGCCAAAGAAAGGAGTAGGGTGTTTCAGGTCAAACTCGCAAATTGACTAACTTGCAGAAAGCATTTGGACCAAAACAAACTGCGATTCACAGACAGCCACGAGCAACTTGAAGAGGATAGCACCAACTTCGACCCTCCAACACACACAAGTGGCAACCGACATCACTGTTGACCACGAAGCTGAACTCATCGAGCAAGGCCAACTGCGCAGCAACCCAGCGAAGAACCAACCAACTCACCTGCACCTGCATTTGTACCGAGACGATCGACTAGGGAGCGAAAAGCCCCAGATCATCTCACTCTGTAAATAAGTGTACTATTGACTTTGGGAGGGTGTGATATTATGTATGCAACCCTATGTAACCAGCATTTTGCTGCCACCAGAGGGCGTATCTGTTGCAGTCCCAAGTGATCCCAGCATCCCTTGGGAGCACTGTATATAAGCAGGCCTCCTATGCTGTACCAACACTCTGGAGTTAGTCTCTTTATTCTAAGGTCACACTTACTCACGTCTACAGTACTCAATCACATTACTTTATTCTGGACATAACAGGAGTTGTGTACAGACCACCAAACAGCGGTAGTGAGGTTGGGGATGGCATCAAACAGGAAATCAGGGATGTGTGCAATAAAGGTACAGCAGTTATCATGGGTGATTTAATCTACATATAGATTGGGCTAACCAAACTGGTAGCAACACGGTGGAGGAGGATTTCCTGGCGTGTATAAGGGATGGTTTTCTGGACCAATATGTCGAGGAACCAACTAGAGAGCAGGCCATCCTAGACTGGATCATGTATAATGAGAGAGGATTAATTAGCAATCTTGTTGTGCGAGGCCCTTGGGGAAGAGTGACCATAATTTTGTAGAATTCTTCATTAGGATGGAGAGTGACAGTTAATTCAGAGACTCGGGTCCTGAACTTAAAGAAAGGTAACTTCGATGGTATGAGACATGAATTGGCTAGGATAGACTGGCAAATGATACTTAAAGGGTTGACGGTGGATAGGCAATGGCAGACATTTAAAGATCACATGGATGAACTTCAACAATTGTACATCCCTGGCTGGCATAAAAATAAAACGGGGAAGGTGGCTCAACCGTGGCTAACAAGGAAAATTAGAGATAGTGTTAAATCCAAGGAAGAGGCATATAAATAGGCCAGAAAAAGCAGCAAACCTGAGGATTAGGAGAAATTTAGAATTCAGCAGAGGAGGACAAAGGGTTTAATTCGGAGGGGGAAAGTAGAGTATGAGAGTAAGCTTGCAGGGAACATAAAAACGGACTGCAAAAGCTTCTATAGATATGTGAAGAGAAAATGTTTAGTGAAGACAAATGTAGGTCCCTTGCAGTCGGACTCAGGTGAAGTTATAATGGGGAACAAAAAAATGGCAGACCAACTGAACAAATTCTTTGGTTCTGCCTTCACAAAGGAAGACACCAATAACCTTCCGGAAATACTAGGGGACCGAGGGTCTAGCGAGAAGGAGGAACTGAAGGAAATCCTTATTAGTCAGGAAATTGTGTTAGGGAAATTGATGGGATTGAAGGCCGATAAATGTCCAGGGCCTGATAGTCTGCATCCCAGAGTACTTAAGGAAGGGGCCCTAGAAATAGTGGATGCATTGGTGGTCATTTTCCAACATTCTATAGACTCTGGTTCAGTTCCTATGGATTGGAGGGTAGCTAATGTAACCCCACTTTTTAAAAAAGGAGGGAGAGAAAACAGGTAATTATAGGCCAGATAGCCTGACATTGGTAGTGGGAAAAATGTTAGAATCAATTATTAAAGACGTAATCGCAGCGCATTTGGAAAGTAGTGACAGGATCAGTCCAAGTCAGCATGGATTTATGAAAGGGAAATCATGCTTGATAAATCTTCTAGAATTTTTTGAGTATGTAACAAGTAGAGTGGATAAGGGAGAACCATTGGATGTGGTGTATTTGGACTTTCAAAAAGCTTTTGACAAGGTCCCACACAAGAAATTAGTGTGCAAAATTAAAGCACATGGTATTGGGGGTAATGTATTGACATGGATAGAGAACTGGTTGGCAGACAGGAAGCAAAGAGTAGGATAAACAGGTCCTTTTCAGAATGGCAGGCAGTGACTAGTGGGGTACTGCAAGGTTCAGTGCTGGGACCCCAGCTATTTACAATATACATTAATGATTTGGACGAAGGAATTGAATGTAATATCTCCAAGTTTGCAGATGACACTAAGCTGGGTGGCAGTGTGAGCTGTGAGGAAGATGCTAAGAGGCTGCAGGGTGACTTGGACAGGTTAGGTGAGTGGGCAAATGCATGGCAGATGCAGTATAATGTAGATACATGTGAGGTTATCCACTTTGGTGGCAAAAACGTGAAGGCAGAATATTATCTGAATGGTGACAGATTAGGAAAATGGGAGGTGCAACGAGACCTGGGTCTCATGTTACATCAGTCATTGAAAGTTGGCATGCAGGTACAGCAGACAGCAAAGAAGACAGATGGCATGTTGGCCTTAATAGCGAGAGGATTTGAGTATAGGAGCAGGGAGGTCTTACTGCAGTTATACAGGGCCTTGGTGAGGCCACTCCTTGAATATTGTGTACAGTTTTGGTCTCCTAATCTGAGGAAAGACATTCTTGCTATTGAGAAAGTGCAGTGAAGATTCACCAGACTGATTCCCGGGATGGCAGGACTGACATATGAAGAAAGATTGGATCGACTAGGCTTATATTCACTGGAATTTAGAAGAATAAGAGGGGATCTCATAGAAACATAACATTCTGACAGGATTGGATAGGTTAGATGCAGGAAGAATGTTCCCGATGTTGGGGAAGTCCAGAACCAGGGATCACAGTCTAAGGATAAGGGGTAAGCCATTTAGGACCGAAATGAGGAGAAACTTCTTCACTCAGAGAATTGTGAACCTGTGGAATTCTCTACCACAGAAAGTTGTTGAATCTAGTTCGTTAGATATATTCAAAAGGGAGTTAGATGTGGCCCTTACGGCTAAAGTGACCAAGGGGTATGGAGAGAAAGCAGGAATGGGGTACTGAAGTTGCATGATCAGCCATGATCATATTGAATGGTGGTGCAGACTCAAAGGGCCGAATGGCCTACTCCTGCACATATTTTCTATGTTTTGATGGTATCCAATTAAAAACAAGGGCATACAAAGTGAACAAATCTAATGGGAGGCCAGAAGATTGGGAAACTTTTAAAAGCCATCAAAGAATGACTAAAAAATGATTAAGAAATGTAAGATAAACTCTGAAAGTAAACTAGCACGAAATATAAAAACAGATAGCAAGAGTTTCTACAGGTATATAAAAAGGAAAAGAGTGGCTAAAGTAAATGTTGGTCCCTTGGAGGACGAAACCAGAGAATAAGTGTTGGGGAACACGGAGATGGCAGAAACTCTGAACAAATATTTTGTATCCGTCTTTACGGTAGAGGAGACTAAAAATATCCCAACAGTGGTAGTCAAGGAGCTATAGTGGGGGAGGAACTTACCACAATCACAATCACTAAGGAGGTAGTACTCAGTAAGATAAAGGGACTAAAGGCAGATAAATCTCCTGGACCTGATGGCTTGCATCCTCGGGTCTTAATAGAAGTAGCGGCAGGATAGTGGATGCATTGGTTGCAATTTACCAAAATTCCCTGGATTCTGGGGAGGTCCGAGCAGATTGGAAAACTGCAAATGTAATGCCCCTATTTAAAAAAGGTGGCTGACAAAAAGCAGAAAACTATAGAATAGTTAGCCTGACATTTGTGGTTGGAAAAATGTTGGAGTCCATTATTAAAGAAGCAGTAGCAGGACATTTGGAAAAGCATAATTCAGTCAGGCAGAGTCAGCATAGATTTATGAAGGGGAAGTCATGTTTGACAAATTTGCTGGAATTCTTTGAGGATGTAACGAACAGGGTGGATAAAGGGGAACCGGTGGATGTGGTGTATTTGGATTTCCAGAAGGCGCACATAAAAGGTTATTGTACAAGATAAAAGTTCACGGGGTTGGGGGTAATATATTAGCATGGATAGAGGATTGGCTATCAGAAAACAGAGTCGGGATAAATGGTTCATTGAGAGAGGAAGTATTAAGGGGTTTCGCAGCTTTGAAAGTAGATGAGTCCTCAGGCACGGATGAAATGCATCCCAGGCTGTTGAGTGAAGTAAAAGAGGAAATAACAGAGGCCTTGACCATCATTTTCCAGTCCTCTTTGGATCTAGGCATGGTGCCGGAGGATTGGAGGACTGCTAATGTTGTACTCTTGTTTAAGAAGGGAAAAAGGGATAGGCTGAGTAATTACAGGTCTGTCAGCCGAACCTCAATGGTGGGAAAATTCTTGGAAAAAATCCTGAAAGACAGGATAAATCTGCATTTGGAAAGCAAGGATTAATTAGGGACAGTGAGCACCGATTTGTTAAGGAAAGATCTTGTTTGACTAGCCTGATTGAATTTTTTGAGGAGGTAACCAAGAGGGTCGATGAGGGTAGTGCGTGCGATGTAGTATATATGGACTTTAGCAAGGCTTTTGATAAGGTCCCACATGGTAGACTGGTCATGAAGATTAAAGCCCATGGGATACAGGGCAAAGTGGCAAGTTGGATCCAAAATTGGCTTGGAGGTAGGAAGCAAAGGGTAATGATTGATGGATGTTTTTGTGACTGGAAGGATGTTTCCAGTGGGGTTCTGCAGGGCCCTACTGGGTCCCTTGCTTTTTGTGGTATATATCAACGATTT
The DNA here is from genome assembly GCF_044704955.1 of Pristiophorus japonicus. Classification (NCBI taxonomy): domain Eukaryota; kingdom Metazoa; phylum Chordata; class Chondrichthyes; family Pristiophoridae; genus Pristiophorus; species Pristiophorus japonicus. The sequence goes on from NC_091978.1 coordinate 50,844,642, forward strand.
AGATTTGAATATAGGGAGTATGATTAAGAAGTTTGCAGACGACAGTAAAATTGGCTGTGTGGTTGATAATGAAGAGGAAAGTCATGGGCTGCAGGAAGATATCAATCTACTGGTCAGGCAGAGCAATGGAAAATTGGAATTTAATTCAGAGAAGTATGAGGTGATGCACTTTGGGAGGGCTGATAAGGAAAAGGTAGGCCACTTAATAGTGTAGATGAACAAAGGGACCTTGGAGTGCTTGCACACAGATCCCTGAAAGTAGCAGGCCAGGTGGATAAGGTGGTTAAGAAGGCATATGGAATGCTTGCCTTTACTGGCCGAGACATAGAATATAAGAGCAGGGAGGTTATGCTTAAATTGTACAATACTTTGGTTACTGGAGTACTGCGAAGGGACTCTGGGGCCGGTACAGGACAACAGAGGGCTGGCGGTGCCCATGGAGCAGTGCCAGGGAAGTAACCTACTACTGACTTACATTTTAGATTTTTAACCAATTTTTAATCAACTTTTAATCTATTCTTTTTAACTTGTAATCAATCTGAGTAACTTTTTAAACAATTTGGAAAAACTTTTAAACTATTAAACAACTTGGAAACCTTTGGAGAAACTTTTAATAACTTTGGAAACTTTGGAAGAAACTTTTTAAAATATCGCTCGGAACCCCAGCGGACAGCTGACCTTCCTAATGCCTGACCCCCAACCAAGCCTCGGGCCATCTACCGAGGCCATCTACTCAGCGCTGTGCCTGTGGCCAACACCTCGCCGTAGTCATTTAGGCTTATACAGCAGTGCCTGGTCTCCAATCATCTTGGACCCCCTTGCCACTGGACCAAGACCTTGCTCAGCTAAGCCCGTGTGGTTGCCGGTGTGCAGCGGCCACCTCATGTTAAAAGAACTCACGCACAGGCATCTTCCACTTCGCTAACATGAAGGTCAGGACTCTCATGGACAACTCCAACAGCAACAGGCCGGAACGCCACACCACCATAGTTGCCCGGGAACTTAGACGTTTTGACATCGACATCACCACCCTAAGCGAGACCCAGCGGGCAGGGGAAGGCCAGCTCAAGGATCAAGGTGGCGGTTACACCTTTTACTGGAAAGAAAAACCAGAGGAAGAACGCCGCCTTCATGCAGTCGGCTTCGCCGTCAAAAATGAGCTGGTGGACTGCCTCAAAGACTCCCCCTGTGGGGTTAACGAATGCCTCATGACTCTTCATCTTACCCTATCCCGGAACCAATGTGCCACAGTTATCAGTGCGTACACCCCAACACTCGATGCAACGGATGAGACTAAAGAGGGTTTTTATTCCAATCTCGAGACATCCCTGCTCCCCGTCCCCACGGGCAAGAAATTGATCCTCCTGGGTGACTTTAATGCCAGGGTCGGCAAAGACACAGCCCTCTGGGGAAGTGTGATCGTCAGGGATGGGGTAGGGAAAACCAACTCCAGCGGTACCCTACTCCTGACAAAATGTCTAGAACATGAACTCCTCATCACCAACACCCTGTACCGCCAGAGGGACAAATAAAAGGCATCGTGGCAACACGCTCGCTCCAAACACTGGCACCTGCTCGACTATGTCATCGTCCGAGCCAGGGATCGCAAGGATGTGCGCATCACCCGCACTATGACAGGAGCTGATGGACGGACCATCGCCTAATCCGATCCATCATCGACTTTAACATAGCCCCAAAGCAGAGGGGACAGCAGAAGCAGTGCCGCAAAAAAGTCAATGCCGGGGCACTTAAAGACCCAGCTAAGAGAGCCCTATACAGCCAGTGCCTCACAGCTAATCTGGCGTGCCTTGATGACCCTGAGATGCTGAATGCACACAGCGCTTGATCTGCCCTCCAGGTCTCCATTACCAGTGCCTGTGAAGAGACGCTTGTTCATTCAACCAGAAAACATCAGGACTGGTTTGATGAAAATGATCAGGAGATCCAAGAACTAATAGATTGCAAGCGCAGAGTATTTCTGAGCCACAAGCAAAAACCAAGGCTGAGGTCCAACAAAAAACCCAGGACCTAAAGAAAAGGTGGTGGATGGAGAAAGCACAGGAGATATAACAACTGGCCGCCAGCCACGATATGCGAGGGTTCTTCATTGCAGTCAAGGCTACCTACGGTCCAAACTCCCAAGGCCCCACCCCACTCCTGGCCAAGAACGGGGAAACACTCATCAAGGACACCGAGGCTGTCAGGGCCCGCTGGAAGGAGCACTTTGAAGATCCCCTCAATCGAGACTCTGCCTTTGACTCGAGTGTTCTCGACTCCATCCCGCAGCATGGGCCCACCACCATCTCCGTGAAACCCCAACCTTGCACGAGGTAGGAAAAGCCATAAAACAGCTCAAGAATAACAAGGCTACGTGTGCGGATGGAATTCCTGCTGAGACGCTAAAGTATGGTGGAGAGGTGCTGTTGGCGTGGATACATGACCTCATCTCTCTCATCTGGAGGGAGGAGAGCATGCCGGGAGATCTCAGACATGCAGTGATCGTGACCATCTTTAAAAAAGGGGACAAGTCCGACTGCGGCAACTACAGGGGAATCTCCCTGCTATCAGCCACTGGGAAAGTTGTTGCGAGAGTTCTCCTCAACCATCTTCTCCCTGTGGCTGAGGAGCTCCTCCTGGAATCACAGTGCGGATTTTGTCCCCTACGGGGCACAACGGACATGATCTTTGCAGCGCGACAGCTGCAGGATAAATGCAGGGAAGAGCGCCAGCCCTTGTACATGGCCTTTTTTGATCTTACCAAGGCGTTTGACACTGTCAACCGTGAGGGTCCATGGAATGTCCTCCTCCGTTTCGGATGCCCTCAAAAGTTTGTCAACATCCTTTGCCTGCTCCACGACGACATGCAGGCCGTGATCCTTACCAACGGATCCATTACAGACCCAATCCATGTCCGGACCGGGGTTAAACAGGGCTGCGTCATCGCTCCAACTCTCTTAATCTTCCTCGCTGCCATGCTCCACCTCAGTCAACAAGCTCCCCACTGGAGTGGAACAAACCACAGAACCAGTGGGAAGCTGTTTAACCTACGCCACCTCCAGGTCAGGTCCAAGATCACCCCAACCACTGTCATTGAGCTACAGTACGCGGATGATGCCTGCGTCTGCGCACATTCTGAGGCTGAACTCCAGGATATAGTTGATGTATTCACCAAGGAATATGAAAGCATGGGCCTTACACTTAAGACAAAGGTCCTCCACCAGCCTGTCCTCACCGCACAGCACTGCCTCCCAATCATCAAGATTCACGGCACGGCCCTCAACAACGTGGACTATTTCCCATACCTCGGGAGCCTCTTGTCAACAAAAGCAGACATTGATGCGGAGATCCAACACCGCCTCCAGTGCACCAGTGCAGCCTTCGGCTGCCTGAGGAAAAGAGTGTTCGAAGACCTGGCCCTCAAATCTACCACCAAGCTCATTGTCTACAGGGCTGTAGTAATACCCGCCCTCCTGTATGGATCAGAGGCATGGACAATGTACAGAAGACACTTCAAGTCGCTGGAGATATGTCACCAACGATGTCTCCGCAAATCCCCTAGGAGGGCAGGCGCACCAACATCCGTGTCCTCGTCCAGGCTAACATCCCCAGCATTGAAGCACTGACCACACTCGATCAGCTTCGCTGAGCAGACCACATAGTTTGCATGCCAGACACGAGACTCCCTAAGCAAATGTTCTATGCGGAGCTCCTTCACGGCAAACGAGCCAAAGGTGGGCAGAGGAAACGTTATAAGGACACCCTCAAAGCCCTCTGGTAATGTGCGACATCACCACTAACACCTGGGAGTCCTTGGCCGAAGACCGCCCTAGGTGGAGAAAGTGCATCCGGGAGGGCGTTGAGCTCTTCGAATCTCAACGCTGAGAGCATGAAGAGGTCAAGCGCAGATAGCGGAAAGAGCGTGCGGCAAACCATTCCCACTCACCCCTTCCATCAACGACTAACTGTCCCACCTGTGACAGAGTTTGTGGCTCTCGTATTGGACAGTTCAGCCACCAAAGAACTCACTTTAAGAGTGGAAGCAAGTCTTCCTCGATTCCGAGGGACTGCCTATGATGATGATGGACTGCTTGCAGTTCTGGTCGCGTATTATAGGAAGGAAGTGATTGCACTAGAGAGGGTGCAGAGGAGATTTACTAGGAAGCTGCCTGGAATGGAGAATCTTAGTTATGAGGACAGATTGGATAGGCTGGGTTTGTTCTCATTGGAACAGAGGAGGTTGAGAGGAGACCTCATTGAGGTGTACAAAATATTGAGGGGCCTGGACATAGTGAATAGTAAAGGTCTATTTCCATTGGTGGAGTGGTCTATTACAAGGGGGCATAGTTTTAAAGTGGTTGGTGGAAGGCTTAGAGGGGATTTGAGGGGGGGCTTCTTTACGCAGAGGGTTGTGGGGATCTGGAACTCGCTGCCTGGAAGAGTGGTGGATGCAGAAACCCTCACCACTTTTAAGAGATGGTTGGATGGGCACTTGAAGTGAAGTAACCTGCAGAGACTGGATGACCTCTTGTTGGGCGATGCAGATATAATGGTAAATACTGCAGAAAATAGAATATGGCCAGGGTGGTGATCTGGACTAGTTTCGATCGCCTGGATGGGTCGGAGAGGAATTTTCCCAGATTTTTTCTCCCTAAATTGGCCTGGGTTTTTATCTGGTTTTTGCCTCTCCCAGGAGATCACATGGCTCCGGTTGGGGTGGAGTGTAGAATGTTTCAGTATAAGGGGTGTCGCAGTTGTGGTGAGGCGGACTGGTTGGGCTGGGTGCTCTTTGCCTTTCCATCATTGTTCATAGGTTTATATGTAACCTTTAGGGCAGCTGACCAAGGGTTCTTTGTCGGCCGGTGCAGACACGATGGGCCGAAAAGGCCTCATTCTGCACTGTAAATTTCTATGTTTCAATTCTCTGGTTGGCAATCAGTAACTAGTGGGGTGCCAAAGGGATCAATGCTGGGACCCCAACTATTTACAATCTATATTAACGACTTAGATGAAGGGACCGAGTGTAACGTAGCCAAATTTGCTGATGATACAAAGATAGGAGGAAAAGCAATGTGTGAGGAGGGCACAAAAAAACCTACAAAAGGACTAAATGAGTGGGCAAAAATTTGGCAGATGGAGTATAATGTTGGAAAGTGTGAGGTCATGCACTTTGGCAGAAAAAAATCAAAGAGCAAGTTATTATTTAAATGGAGAAAAATTGCAAAGTGCAGTGGAACTGGGGGTCGTGGTGCATGAAGCACAAGTATGCAGGTACAGCAAGTGATCAGGAAGGCCAATGGAATCTTGGCCTTTATTGCAAAGGGGATGGAGTATAAAAGCAGGGAAGTCTTGCTACAGTTGACCAGGTGGATGCAGAGAGGATGTTTCCATTGATGGGGGACACTAGAACTAGGGGGCATAATCTTAGAATAAGGGACCACCCATTTAAAACTGAGATGAGGAGGAATTTCTTGTCTGAAGGTTGTAGATCTGTGGAATTCGGTATCTGAGAGAGCTGTGGAAGCTGGGTCATTGAATAAATTTAAAATAGAAATAGACAGTGTCTTAACTGATATGGGGTTATGGGGAGCAGGCAGGGAAGGAGATGATCGGATCAGCAATGATTGTATTAAATGGCGGAGCAGGCTCGAGGGCCCGTAAGGCCTACTCTTGCTCATACTTCTTATGTTCTTATTTCATCGTTTGCAGATGACACGAAACTTGGAAATGTAGTAAACAATGAGGAGGGTAGTAACAGACTTCAAGTGGAAATGGACAGACTGGTGAAATGGGCAGAAACGTGGCAGATGAAATTTAATGCATTGAATTGTGAAGTGATATATTTTGGTAGGAAAAATGAGGAGAGGCAAGATGAACGAAATGGTACAATTTTGAAGGGGGTACAGGAACACAGAGACCTGGGGTGTACGTACACAAATCTTTGAAGGTGACAGGAGAACACTGGAATACTGAAGTCTAGACGTCATCATCATACGCAGTCCCTCGGAATCTCTAAAAATGAGTCCTTAGGTGGCTGAACAGTCTAATACGAGAACCACAGTCCCTGTCACAGGTGGGACAGATAGTCATTGAGGGAAAGGGTGGGTGGGACTGGTTTGCCACACGCTCTTTCCACTGCCTATGCTTGATTTCTGCATGCTGTCAGCAATGAGACTCGAGGATGCACTTCCTCCACTTAGGGCGGTCTTTGGCCAGGGACTCCCAGGTGTCAGTGGGGACATTGCACTTTATCAGGGAGGCTTTGAGGGTGTCCTTGTAATGTTTCCTCTGCTCACCTTTGGCTCATTTGCCGTGAAGGAGTTCCGAGTAAGGCGCTTGCTTTGGGAGTCTCGTGTCTGGCATGCGAACAATGTGGCCTGCCCAGCGGAGTTGATCAAGTGTGGTCAGTGCTTCAATGCTGGGGATGTTGGCCTGGTCGAGGTCGCCCAGGGGATTTGCAGGATCTTGCGGAGACGTCGCTGGTGGTATTTCTCCAGAAACCTGAGGTGTCTACTGTACATGGTCCATGTCTCTGAGCCGTACAGCAGGGCGGATATTATTACAGCCCTGTAGACCATGAGCTTGGTGGCAGATTTGAGGGCCTGGTCTTAAAACACACTTTTCCTCAGGCAGCCAAAGGCTGCACTGGCGCACTGAAAGCGGTGTTGAATCTCGTCGTCAATATCTGCTCTTGTTGATAAGAGGCTCCCGAGGTATGGGAAACAGTCCATGATATCCAGGGCCGCGCTGTGAATCTTGATGACTGGGGGGCAATGCTGTGTGACAAGGACAGTCTGGTGGAGGACTTTTTTCTTACGGATGTTTAGCGTAAGGCCCATGCTTTTGTATGCCTCAGTAAATACGTTGACTATGACTTGGAGTTCAGCCTCTGTATGTGCGCAGATGCAGGCGTCGTCCATGTACTGTAACCCGACGACAGAGGTTACATAGAAAATAGGTGCAGGAGTAGGCCATTCGAGCCTGCACCGCCATTCAATGAGTTCATGGCTGAACATGCAACTTCAGTACCCCCTTCCTGCTTTCTCGCCATACCCCTTGATCCCCCTAGTAGTAAGGACTTCATCTAACTCCTTTTTGAATATATTTAGTGAATTGGCCTCAACAACTTTCTGTGGTAGAGAATTCCACAGGTTCACCACTCTCTGGGTGAAGAAGTTTCTCCTCATCTCGGTCCTAAATGGCTTACCCCTTGGGGTGGTCTTGGACTTGGCCTGGAGTCAGTGAAGGTTGAACAGGTTCCCACTGGTTCTGCAGTTTAGTTCCACTCCAGCGGGGAGCTTGTTGACTGTGAGGTGGAGCATGGCAGTGAGGAAGATTGAGAAGAGGGTTGGGGTGATGACACAGCCCTGTTTGACCCCAGTCCGGACGTGGATTGGGTCTGTATTGGATCCGTTGGTAAGGATCACGGCCTGCATGTCATCGTGGAGCAGGCGGAGGATGGTGACGAACTTTTGGGGGCAGCCGAAACGGAGGAGGGCGCTCCATAGACCCTCGCGGTTGACAGTGTCAAAGGCCTTTGGAAAGGTCGAAGAAGACCATGTATAAGGGCTGGTGCTGTTCTCTGCATTTTTCCTGCAGCTGTCATGCGGTAAAAATCATATCCGTTGTGCCCCGTAGGGGATGAAATCTGCACTGTGACTCCGGGAGGAGCTCCTCAGCCACAGGGAGAAGATGCTTGAGGAGGACTCTAGCGACGACTTTCCCAGTGGCTGATAACAGGGAGATTCCTCTGTAGTTGCCGCAGTCGGACTTGTCCCCTATTTTAAAGATGGTCACGATCACTGCATCTCTGAGATCTCCCGGCATGCTCTCCTCCCTCCAGATGAGAGAGATGAAGTAATGTATTTGCGCCAACAGTCCCTCTCCGCTATACTTCAGTGCCTCAGCGGGGATTCCATCCGCTCCCGTAGCCTTGGTGTTCTTAAGCTGTCTTAGGGCTTTTTGTACCTCGTGTAGTGCTGGGGTTTTACTGAGGTGGGGGCGGGTCGCATGCTGCGGGATGGAGTCGAGAACACTTGAGTCAAAGGCAGAGTCTCGATTGAGTAGCTCTTCAAAGTGCTCCTTCCATTGGGCCCTGACGGCCTCGGTGTCCTTGATGAGTGTTTTCCCGTTCTTGGCCAGCAGTGGGGTGGGGCCTTGGTTGTTTGGACCGTAGGTGGCCTTGACTGCGATGAAGTCTAGACGTAACAAGGGCATGGTTGTGGGTTTCAGCAGTACATCAGTTGAGACCTCCTTTCACCTCAGTAATATCACCTGGCTCCGCCCCTGCCTCAGCTCATCCTCTGCTGAAACCCTCATACATGCCTTTGTTGCCTTCAAACTTGACTATACCAGTGCTCTCCTGGCCGGCCTTCCAACCTTCACCCTCCCTAAATGTCTCCGACTCTCCACCTCTCTCTCTCCTCCTTAAGACCTACCTCTGTGAGCATGCTCTAGGCCACCTGACCAAACATCTCTTTCTGTGGCTCGGTGTCAAATCTTGTTTGATTAGACGCTTGTGAAGAGCCTGGGAATGTTTTACTATGTTAAAGGAGCTATATAAATGCAAGTTGTTGTGGTTGTTGACTTCAGAGGAGGGAGAGAAGGATCATACACTCAACATTTCTGGCGGAAGATAGTGTGAATGCTTCAGCCTTCCTTTTGCTCGTGTAGCTGCTGGGCTTTGCCATCATTTGCTTAATTGTCCTCCACTATTCATGACTGGATGTGGCAGGACTGCAGAGCTTTGATCTGATCTGATGGTTGAGGGATCACTTAGCTCTGTCTATAGCATGCTGCTTATGCTGTTTGACAGGCAGGTAATTCTGTGTTGTAGCTTCACCAGGGTGGCACCTCATTTTTTGGCACACCTGGTGCTGCTCCCAGCATGCACTTCTACACTCCTCATTGAACCGAGATTGGTCAGCTTGCTTGATGGTAATGGAGGAGAGAGAATATTCCGGGCCACGAGCGTGCAGATTGTGTTGGAATACAATTCTGCAGCTGCGGATGGCCCACAGCACCTTATGGCTGCCCAGTTTTGAGCTGCTTGGTCTATTATTGGCCTATTCCACATGGCACAGTGGTAGTGCCACATAATACGATGGAAGTTGACATCAGCATGAAGGGGGATCTTGGTCTCCACGAGGGCCAACTTGGTATCAGCTGCAAATTTGGACAACATGCTTCCAATTTCTGAGTCCATATAATGGTGAACAGCAGTGATCCCGGCACGGATCCCTGCGGGACACTACTTCTCACTTCCTGCTGGTCTGAGAAACTTCGCTTAGCTCATAGCCTCTGATTTCTGGTTTGTAGCCATCTTTCCATCCATTCTGCGACCTGGCCTTTGACTCCACATGGCCTGACTGTGGTCATCTTATAGGTCATACTTACTGCAGACACAGTGCACCAATGGTGGAGAGGATGGATATTGAGTGCTGTGGCAGAGGTGCTGTGAACTGGATTTCCGTGTCCCATGTGTTTTGAGACATCGCTAATGGTGCTTTTCACCTCTTTCCACATTTAAAAAAAAACTAGTTGCCAGTTTATTAAAGCCATTAACAGTCTCTCGGGTGGCACACACAAACAAAATGAGATCTTGTAAGTTTCCCTCAGAATGACAGACCATAACTCAGTTTGAAAATATTGAGCAATTAAATTGGACTGGGTGTGTCCTGAAATGCGAGTTAGTAATGAAAGTGTTGTTCAGTGTACTTCACACCCGGCTGAAGACCGGGGCACTCGGGTCTCTGTACAATTTATTTATTAAGTTTGTTTATTGCCCAATCTCAATTGGGCTGGTGGGTCATCTTCCGATGGAGGCGGGGGTTCCCAATGGAGGGCTTTCTACGCGGGAGTCCTCCGTTGCGCCACTGGGGATCTGGGGTGAAGATGTTGTACGGAACAGTCGTCTGCAATCGTTTTTCATAGAATCATAGAAAAATTATGATACAGGAGGCCATTCGGCCCATCATGTCCGTGCCGGTTAAAAAGAGCTACCCAGCATAATCCCAACTTCCAGCACTAGGTCCGTAGCCCTATAGGTTACTGCTCTTTAAGTGCACATCCAAGTACTTTTTAAATGTGATGAGGGTTTCTATCTCTACCACCCTTTCCGGCAGTGAGTTCCAGACTCCCACCACCCTCTGGGGGAAGAAATGTTTCCTTATCTCCCCTCTAATCCTTCTACCAAATACTTTAAATCTATGCCCCCTGGTTATTGACCCTTCAGCTAAGGGAAGTAGGTCCTTCCTATCCACTCTGTCTAGTCCCCTCATAATCTTATACATCTCAATTAAATCTCTCCTCCGCCTCCTCTGTTTCAAAGAAAACAACCCCAGCCTATCCAATCCTTCCTCATATCTAAAGTTTTCCAGTCCTGGCAACATCCTCGTAAATCTCCTCTGCACCCTTTCTGGTGCAATCACAACCTTCCTGTAATGTAGTGACCAGAACTGCACACAGTACTCTAGCTGTGGCCTAACTGGTGTTGTATACAGTTCTAGCATAACTTAGCTTTCCAGGCTCCAAGGCCAGATGTGGATTTTTGTGGCCAAGAAGAGTCCATGGGCCATGTATATATTCAGTGATCGAGTTTTTAGCCCCTTCACAGTTACCTGAAGGGGCTGATGGCTGCTCCTCAAGTTTTGGTTACACTTTAGCCCCGCGCTCCTAATCTTCGTCCGCCAAGTGCGGAGGTGGGGGGGTGGATGGAGGTCGCGGGGTGGGTAAGTTGGAGGGTCTTCTCCTGGACCTGCTCTCGGCAAAAACATAAATTTGCACATCCAGGATGGGCAGGGCCCATTGGGAGGTCGCTCTGGATGCCTGCCGCTGTCTTGCCCGGATGGCCCTGGAGAGGGAGCATGTGGTGTCCATGTGGAAAGCTTCATACCTTCCGCGACCAGTGGGCACCGCAGGTTAAAGGGGCGATAATTGATCTTCACAATCATTTATGATTTGTGTGTACATCGTTCTTACTGTTTATTTTGTGAAAAAAGACCCAACCTCATTTGGATGACACAAAATAAATGTTATTTCCACTACTTGGAGCTATCAATGGCGGGGTGTTTACCCAGAACCCTCCGTGTGGCAGAAAGTGCCCTGTCAATGACTGCAGGACCAGGCTGTGTTCTGAGCATGCGCAGTGCCAGTGGTGGAGATGATCTGAGGTGGAAGAGACGTTCCACGAGGTGCCAGGAGATTGTGGGCGCAGCGGAGGAATTGGACCACTGGATGGGACGTGAAGCTTCAAAAACAACTGGTAAAGGAATAAGAGCCCACAGGTCCTGTGTTTGTACCGCGGTGATAGACCCGGCTGCCCGGGGTAACTGGCCGCCATCTTGGACCAAGAAATGATGGCGCATGTGCGGCCATCTTGGCACAGAGCGTGGGCGGGGCTTCAGGGTGCCAGTGACCAGGAGAGAAAATCATTGCCTCATTGATTTTATTCTCACTCTGCACACAGCGGGTGTAGAACTGAACCCAACCAGAGTAGAGTGAGGGAGAAAACCAGGGATAGTGGAAAGAAATGATGGACATGATGCAATGGGGTTGGATTTCAGTACAGAAAGGAGGGAGAGTGTGTGGGACAGGGATTTACAGCTTTGGGGGAAACAAAAGAGGAAAGCCTGAAAAAACATCGCACCATTCACAGGGGAGAAACCGTACACGTGTTCTGTGCGTGGACAAGGCTTCAACTGATCATCCAACCTGGAGAGACACGAGGACACCTGTACCACGGAAAAACCGTGGAAATGTGGGGACTGTGGGAAGGGATTCAATTATCCATCCCAGCTAGAAACTCACCGACACAGTCACACCGGGGAGAGACCGTTCAGTTGCCCTGTGTGTGGGAAGGGATTCACTCATTCATCCAGCCTACAGTCACACCAGTGAGTTCACACTGATGAGACCTTTTAAATGCTCTGACTGTGGGAACAGCTTTAAAACCTCTCGGATACTAATTCAACACCAGCAAGTTCACACTTGGGAGAGGCTATTTAATTGCCCTCACATAAGATAATGAGGGGGTTCGACAAGGTGGATTCAGAGAGGATATTCCCACTTATAGGGGAATCTAAAATTGGGGGACATAGTCTTAGAATAAGGGGCCGCTCATTTAAAACTGAGATGAGAAGAAATTTCTTCTGAGGGTTGTAAATCTATGGAATTCTCTGCCCCAGAGAGCTGTGGAGACTGGGTCATTGAATATATTTAAGGCAGAGATCGACAGATAGATTTTTGAGCGATAAGGGAGTAAAGGGTTCTGGGGAGCAGGCAGGGAAGTGGAGTTGAGTCCATGATCAGATGAGCCATGATCTTATTGAATGGTGGAGCAGACTCGAGGGGCCAAATGGCCTACTCCTGCTCCTATTTCTTATGTTCTTATGAGGTTCAGGCAGTCATCCAGCCTCATTATACACCAGCGAGTTCACACTGGGGAGAGACCATTCAGTTGCTCTCAATGTGGGAAGAGGTTTAGGCACTCATCCCACCTCACTGAACACCAGCGAGCTCACACTAGGGAGAGGCTGTTCACCTGTTCCGTGTGTGGGAAAGGCATCCAACCTGATGAGACACAAGCAAGTTCACTAATTCACCTGAGCTTCTGGCTCACCAATGAATTCACACCGGGGCGAGACCGTTTACCTGTTCCGTGTGTGGGACGCAATTCACTCGTTCATCCCAGCTCACTGCACACCAACTTGTTCACACCAATAAGAGACCATTTAAATGTTCTGACTGAAAAGAGCTTTAAAAGCAGAAACTATCTGATGAAACATCAACACATTTACACTGGAGAGAGGCCGTTCACCTACTCTGAGTGTGGGAAAGGCTTCACTCATTCGTCCATCCTGCTGAGACACCAGCGAGTTCCCACGTGACTGCAGGGGTTGGATTCTGCTGTTATTGTTGCTGTTAATCACAGCCAGGACTGAACCATGTTTACTCTGACAGTTGTGGTTTATTTCTGCTGATAATCCTTATAACTGGGCTGGAGATTAATTTTCTGGATATCTGTCAAATAAATGATCTTTGTTTCCTTCATACAATGAGTCAATTCCTTGATTTCTCCAAGAGACTAATTGTTATCCTGTTACTGTTGTTCCATTTTTGAGCCTTTGCTCCTTTGTTAAAAGAAGACTTGTATTTATAAAGTGCCTTTCATGACCTCAGGACGTCCCAAAGCCCTTTACAACCAATGAAGTATCTTTTAAGTGCAGTCGCTGTTGTAATGTAGGAAATGCAGCAACCAATTTGCACACAGAAGTCTCCCACAAACAACAATGTGATAATGACCAGATATTCTGTTTTAGTGATGTTGGTTGAGGGATATACATTAGCCCGGACACCGGGGTGAACTCCCCTTTTCTTCAAAATAATGTCGTGGGATATTTTACACCCACTTGAGGTGTCAGATGGAGTCTCGGTTGAACGTCTCATGTGAAAGACGGCACCTCTGACAGTGCAGCACTCCCTCTACTGTATTGGAACGTTGGCCGAGATTTTATGCTCAAGGCTCTTGAGGCGGACTTGAATCCACAACCTACTGACTCAGACAAGTGTGCTACCACTGAGCCACGACTAACACCTCATTGCTCTGGATTATTTCAGTTCTCTTACCATCGGTTACTCTCATGGACAAGTCCGGGCTCCCCATACCTTCCAGCGCGCCTCTCCTAGCCTTGGGGTCCAGGGAAGGCATTGGATACTCGCCCGAGTACCTGCCGTGGCGGTGTTTGATGGGACAGCATAGAGGGAGCTTTACGCTGTATCGAACCAGTGCTGTACCTGCCCTGGGAGTGTTTGATAGTACAATGTAGAGGGAGCTTTACTCTTTATCTAACCCGTGCAGTATCTGCGCCAGGAGTGTGTGATGGGAGAGTGTAGAGGGAGCTGCACTCTGTATCTAACCCGTGCTGTACCTACACTGGGACTGAGTGATGGGACAGTGTGGAGGGAGCTTTACTCTGTATCTGACCCATCTGTATCTGCCCTGGGAGTGTGTTATGGGACAGTGTAGAGGGAGCTTTACTCTGTATCTGATCCTTCCTGTACCTGCCCTGGGAGTGTTTGATGGGATAGTGTACTCTTTATATAACCCGTGCTGTACTTGCCCTGGGAGTGTTTGATGAGACAGTCTAGAGAGATCTTTACTCTTTATCTAACCCGTGCTGTCCCTGTCCTGGGAGTTTGATGAGACAGTGTAGAGGGAGCTTTACTTTGTATCTAACTTGTGCTGTATTTGCACTGTATGCAGAATAAAATCCCTCTACACTAGCCCATCAAACACTCCCAGGGCAGGTACAGCATTGGTTAGATGCAGAGTAAAGCTCCCTCTGCAACTTGCCATCAAACACTCTCAGGGCAAGTACAGCATGGTTTAGATACAGATTAAAACTCCCACTACTGATGCTGTACTTGGCCTGGGTGTGTGTGATGGAGCAGTGGACAGGGAACTTTACTCTGTATCTAACCCCTGCTATACCCGCACCGCGAGTGTGTGATGGGGTACTGTAGAGGGAGCTTTGCTCTGAGTCACTGTTAGACCTGCCTTGGGAGTGTACAGCAAAATTCTAAAGGGGCAAAGTGTTTAAAAAGACAAGCCTGAAGGCTGTGTCTCAATGCGAGGAGTATTCGGAATAAGGTGGACGAATTAACTGCACAGATAGCAGTTAACGGATATGATGTAATTGGCATCACAGAGACATGGCTCCAGGGTGACCAAGGCTGGGAACTCAACATCCAGGGGTATTCAACATTTAGGAAGGATAGACAGAGAGGAAAAGGAGGCGGGGTGGCATTGCTGGTTAAAGAGGAAATTAATGCAATAGTAAGGAGGGACATTAGCTTGGATGATGTGGAATCGGTATGGGTGGAGCTGCGGAATACCAAAGGGCAGAAAACACTAGTGGGAGTTGTGTACAGACTACCAGACAGTAGTAGTGAGGTTGGGGACAGCATCAAACAAGAAATAAGGGATGTGTGCAATAAAGGTACAGCAGTTATCATGGGCAACTTTAATCTATATATTGACTGGGCTAACCAAAATGGTAGCAATGCAGTGGAGGAGGATTTCCTGGAGTATATTAGGGATGGTTTTCTCGACCAATATGTCAAGGAACCAAATAGAGAGCTGGTCATCCGAGACTGGGTGATGTGTAATGAGAAGGGACTAATTAGCAATCATGTTGTGCGAGGCACCTTGGGGAAGAGTGACCATAATATGGTAGAATTCTTTCTTAAGATGGAGAGTGACACAGTTAATTCAAAAACTAGGGTCCTGCACTTAAGGAAAGGTAACTTCGACGGTATGAGTAGTGTATTGGCTAGAATAGACTGGCAAATGATACTTAAAGGATTGACGGTGAATAGGCAATGGCAAACATTTAAAGATCACATGAATGAACTTCAACAATTGTACATCCCTGTCGGGAGTAAAAGTAAAATGGTGAAGGTGGTTAACAAAGGAAATTAAGGATAGTGTTAAATCCAAGGAAGCGGCATATAAATTGGCCAGAAAAAGCAGCAAACCTGAGGACTGGGAGAAATTTAGAATTCAGCAGAGGAGGACTAAGGGTTTAATTAAGAGGGGGAAAATAGAGTATGAGAGGAAGCTTGCCGGGAACATAAAAACTGACTTCACATATCTATAGAAGCTTTTGCAGAGAAAAAGATCAGTGAAGACAAACTTGCAGTCAGATTCAGGTGAATTTATAATGGGGAACAAAGAAATGGCAGACCAATTGAACAAATACTTTGGTTCTGTCTTCACGAAGGAAGACACAAATAATCTTCCGGATGTACTAGGGGACAGAGGGTCTAGTGAGAAGGAGGAACGGAAGGATATCCTTATTAGGTGGGAAATTGTGTTAGGGAAATTGATGGGATTGAAGGCCGATAAATCCCCAGGGCCTGATAGTCTGCATCCCAGAGTACTTAAGGAAGTGGACCTAGAAATAATGGATGCATTGGTGATCATTTTCTAACAGTCAATCGAAACTGGATCAGTTCCTATGGACTGGAGGGCAGCTAATGTAACACCACTTTTTTAAAAATGAGGGAGGGAGAAAACGGGGAAAACGGAGAAAACGGGGAAGCTTGACATCAGTAGTGGGGAAAATGTTGGAATCAATTATTAAGGATGAAATAGCAGTGCATTTGGAAAGCAGTGACAGGATCGGTCCAAGTCAGCATGGATTTATGAAAGGGAAATCATGCTTGACGAATCTTCTGGAATTTTTTGAGAATGTAACGAGCAGAGTGGACAAGAGAGAACCAGTGGATGTGGTGTATTTGGACTTTCAAAAGGCTTTTGACAAAGTCCCACACAAGAGATTGGTGTGCAAAATTAAAGCACATGGTATTATGGGTAATGTACTGATGTGGATAGAGAACTGGTTGGCAGACAGGAAGCAGAGAGTCAGGATAAACGGGTCCTTTTCAGAATGGCAGGCAGTGACTAGTGGGGTGCTGCAGGGCTCAGTGCTGGGACTCCAGCTCTTTACAATATACATTAATGATTTAGATGAAGGAATTGAGTGTAATATCTCCAAGTTTGCAGATGACACTAAACTGGGTGGCGGTGTGAGCTGTGAGGAGGACGCTAAGAGGTTGCAGGGTGACTTGGTGAGTGGGCAAAAGCATGGCTGATGCAGTATAATGTGGATAAATGTGAGGTTATCCATTTTGGGGGCAGAAACACGAAGCAGAATATTATCTGAATGGTGACAGATTAGGAAAAGGGGAGGTGCAACGAGACCTGGGTGTCATGGTTCATCGGTCATTGAAAGTAGGCATACAGGTATAGCAGGCGGTGAAGAAGGCAAACGGTATGTTGGCCTTCACTGCTAGGGGATTTGAGTATAGGAGCAGGGAGGTCTTACTGTACAGGGCCTTGGTGAGACCTCACCTAGAATATTGTGTTCAGTTTTGGTCTCCTAATCTGAGGAAGGACGTACTTGCTATTGAGGGAGTGCAGCAAAGGTTCACCAGACTGATTCCAGGGATGACTGGACTGACATATGAGGGGAGATTGGATCAACTGGGCCTTTATACACTGGCATTTAGAAGGATGGGAGGGGATCTCATAGAAACATCTAAGATTCTGATGGGACTGGACAGGCTAGATGGAGGAAGAATGTTCCCGATGTTGAGGAAGTCCAGAACGAGGGGACACTGTCTTAGGATAAGGGGTAGGCCATTTAGGACTGAGATGAGGAGAAACTTCTTCACTCAGAGTTGTTAACCTGTGGAATTCCCTGCCGCAGAGAGTTGTTGATGCCAGTTCATTGGATATATTTAAAAGGGAGTTAGATATGGCCCTTACAGCTAAAGGGATCAAGAGGTATGGAGAGAAAGCAGGAAAAGGGGTACTGAGGGAATGATCAGCCATGATCTTATTGAATGGTGGTGCAGGCTCGAAGGGGGTGTGATTGGTGAGTAGTTTTTTTTTTCTCTTCTAGAACAGTGAGTAAACTTTAGCATTATTGTTGCCAATTTAAGTGTATCTAAGGGTTAAGTCATGACAAGAGAGCTCGGTCACGTGATATGCTCCTCCTGTACCATGTGGGAACTCAGGGACACTCCTGGTGTCCCTGACGACTATGTGTGCGGAAAGTGTATCCGCCTCCAGCTCCTGATGGTCCGCGTTGCGGAATTGGAGCTGAGGGGGGAATTACTCTGGAGCATCCACGATGCTGAGAATGACGTGAGTAGCACGTGTAGCGAGTTGGTCTTGCCACAGGTGAAGGGTCAGCAGCCAGCTAAGGAATGGAAGACCAGCAGGAAGAGCAGTGCAAGGAAGGTAGTGCAGGGCTCCCCTGCGGTCATCCCCCTGCAAAACAGATACACCCTTTTGAGTACTGTTGAGGGGGAATGACTCATCAGGGGAGGGCAGCAGCAGCCAAGTTCATGACACCGTGGCTGGCTCTGCTGCACAGGAGGGCAGGTAAAAGAGTGGGAGAGCGATAGTGATAGGGGATTCAATGGTAAGGGGAATAGATAGGCGTTTCTGCGGCCACAACCGAGACTCCAGGATGGTATGTTGCCTCCCTGGTGAAATGATCAAGAATGTCTCGGAGCGGGTGCAGGACATTCTGAAAAGGGAGGGTGAACAGCCAGTGGTGCACATTGGTACCAACGATATAGGTAAAAAAAAGGGATGAGGTCCTACGAGACGAATTTAAGGAGCTAGGAGCTAAATTAAAACGTAGGACCTCAAAAGTAGTAATCTCGGGATTGCTACCAGTGCCACTTGCTAGTCAGAGTAGGAATCGCAGGATAGCTCAGATGAATACGTGGCTTGAGCAGTGGTGCAGCAGGGAGGGATTGAAATTCCTGGGGCATTGGAACAGGTTCTGGGGGAGGTGGGACCAGTACAAACCGGACGGTCTGCACCTGGGCAGGACCGGTACCAATGTCCTAGGGGGAGTGTTTGCGAGTGCTGTTGGGGAGGAGTTAAACTAATATGGCAGGGGGATGGGAACCAATGCAGGGAGACAGAGGGAAACAAAATGGAGATAAAAGCAAAAGACAGAAAGGAGATGAGTAAAAGTGGAGGGCAGAGAAACCCAAGGCAAAAAACAAAAAGGGCCACTGTACAGCAAAATTCTAAAGGGTCAAAGTGTAATAAAAAGGCAAGCATGAAAGCTTGGTGCCTCAATGCAAGGAGTATTCGGAACCCAGGAGAGGGCTCTGAGCTAGTTAGAGTGGGTGAGAGCTCAGATGAACAGGACCCCAAGAAAGAATGCAAAAGGCAGGAAGCAACAGAGCAGAGTAGCACTGGGGTAAGTGTAAACCACAAGGTGATAGGAAGGGACAATATGTATGAATATAAAGGGGCTGCAGGAGGGGTCAAAACTAAAAATGATGGTTTAAAAACTAGTATTAAAACACTCTACCTAAACGCATGCAGCATTCGAAATAAAGTAAATGAGTTGACGGCACAAATCATTACAAATGGGTATGATTTGGTGGCCATTACAGAAACGTAGTTGCAGGGTGGCCAAGACTGGGAATTAAACATACAGGGGTATCTGACAATTCAGAAAGATAGACAAGCAGGGAAAGGAGGTGGGGTAGCTCTGTTAATAAAGGATGATATCAGGGCACTTGTGAGAGACGATATTGGCTTTAATGAACAAAATGTTGAATCATTGTGGGTGGAGATTAGAGATAGTAAGGGGAAAAAGTCACTGGTGGGCGTAGTTTATAGGCCCCCAAATAATAACTTCACGGTGGGGCGGGCAATAATCAAGGGAATAATGGAGGCATGTGAAAAAGGAATGGCAGTAATCATGGGGGATTTTAACCAACATATCGATTGGTCAAATCAAATCGCACGGGGTAGCCTTGAGGAGGAATTCATAGAATGCATGCGGGATTGTTTCTTAGAACAGTATGTTGCAGAACCTACAAGGGAGCAAGCTATCTTAGATCTGGTCCTGTGTAATGAGACAGGAATAATAAACGATCTCCAAGTAAAAGATCCTCTCGGAATGAGTGATCACAGTATGGTTGAATTTGTAATACAGATTGAGGGTGAGGAAGTAGTGTCTCAAACGAGTGTACTATGCTTAAACAAAGGGGACTACAGTGGGATGAGGGCAGAGTTGGCGAAAGTAGACTGGAAACACAGAACAGTGGAGGACTTTTAAGGAGCTCTTTCAAAGTGCTCAACAAAAATATATTCCAGTGAAAAAGAAGGGTGGTAAGAGAAGGGATTATCAGCTGTGGATAACCAATGAAATAAAGGAGAGTATCAAATCAAAGACCAATGCGTAAAAGGTGGCCAATGTTAGTGGGAAACTAGAAGATTGGGAAAATTTTAAACGACAGCAAAGAATGACTAAGAAAGCAATAAAGAAAGGAAAGATCGATTACGAAAGTAAACTTGCGCAAAACATAAAAACAGATAGTAAAAGATTTACCGAGATATAAAACGGAAAAGAGTGACTAAAGTAAATGTTGGTTCCTTAGAAGATGAGAAGGGGGATTTAATAATGGGAAATGTGGAAATGGCTGAGACATTAAACAATTATTTTGCATCGGTCTTCACAGTGGAAGACACAAAAACCATGCCAAAAATTGCTGGTCACGGGAATGTGGGAAGGGAGGACCTTGAGATAATCACGAGGGGGGTAGTGATGGATAGGCTAATGGGACTCAAGGTAGACAAGTCCCCTGGTCCGGATGAAATGCATCCCAGGGTATTAAAAGAGATGGCGGAAGTTATCGCAAATGCATTCGTTATAATCTACCAAATTCTTTGGTCTCTGGGGATTGGAAAGCAGCTAATGTAACGCCACTGTTTAAAAAAGGGGGCAGACAAAAGGCAGGTAACTATAGGCCGGTTAGTTTAACATCTATAGTGGGGAAAATGCTTGAAGCTATCATTAAGGAAGAAATAGCGGGACATCTAGATAGGAATAGTGCAATCAAGCAGACGCAACATGGATTCATGAAGGGGAAATCATGTTTAACTAATTTACTGGAATTCTTTGAGGATATAACAAGCATGGTGGATAGAGGTGTACCGATGGATGTGGTGGATTTAATTTCCAAAAGGCATTCGATAAGGTGTCACATAAAAGGTTACTGCAGAAGATAAAGGTACGCGGAGTCAGAGGAAATGTATTAGCATGGATAGAGAATTGGCTGGCTAACAGAAAGCAGAGAGTCGGGATAAATGGGTCCTTTTCGGGTTGGAAATCGGTGGTTAGTGGTGTGCAACAGGGATCGGTGCTGGGACCACAACTGTTTACAATATACATAGATGACTTGGAAGAGGGGACAGAGTGCAGTGAAACAAAATTTGCAGATGACACAAAGATTAGTGGGAAAGCGGGTTGTGTAGAGGACACAGAGAGGCTGCAAAGAGATTTAGATAGGTTAAGCGAATGGGCTAAGGTTTGGCAGATGGAATACAATGTCGGAAAATGTGAGGTCATCCACCTTGGGGAAAAAAAAACAGTAAAAGGGAATATTATTTGAATGGGGAGAAATTACAACATGCTGTAGTGCAGAGGGATCTGGGGGTCCTTGTGCATGAAACTCTTTTGAGTTTACCTGCAAAACATAAAAACATTAAACGGTGCCACCCGACCTGGGTGACACAGCAGACATTTTCAAGGCCCCCCTTTTTTTTTTTTTTTTGGGGGCGCTAAAATCAAATTTTCCAGTGCCCCCTATAAAAGGGGAGGGGGACACTAAAAGCACCGGCAATTAAAACAAATTAAACTTTAAAACGTAAAATCAAATTAAAATTTGGTTGCCGGGCGTGATGATGCACTCCAGTCCCTCCGGTGCCCACCTCTCGCGGAAGGCCGCGAGCGTACCGGTGGACACCGCGTGCTCCATCTCCAAGGACACCCTGGACCGGATGTAAGAGCGGAAGAGAGGCAGGCAGTCAGGTTGAACGACCCCCTCGACCGCCCGCTGCCTGGACCGGCTGATGGCACCCTTGGCCGTGCCCAGGAGCAGTCCTACGAGGAGGCCTTCGGACCTACCCGCTCCCCTCCGCACAGGGTGCCCAAAGATCAGGAGAGTGGGACTGAAGTGCAGCCAGAATTTCAGGAGCAGCCCCTTCAAATAATAAAACAGGGGCTGCAACCTTGTGCATTCCATAAAAACATGGAACACGGACTCTTCCAGACCGCAGAAATTGCAGGCGGCCTGGGAGTCCGTGAACCGGCTTAAAAATTTGTTGCACGGCACTGCTCCGTGCACCACCCTCCAGACCAAGTCCCCGATGAATAGTGGGAGGACCCCTGCGTAGAGTGCCCTCCATCGGGGACCCCCGCCTCCTCCGGACGGCAAGATGGTACGCCATGGCGTGTCCGGACGGCCGGCGAGGATGGCAAAGTTGAGGGTGTGCAGGAGCAGCCCGTACAGGAAACCCCTCCGCGCTGAACTGAAAGGCGCGGAGGGGATTTCCCCGAGGCGGCTCAAGTTGTGAGGCGCCGGCCCCCGAGGGAGGTTCCGGGGTTTGGCGCCGATGAGGAATTCCGTCCGGACGGGGGTCAGTTCGGACGGGATCTCCCCACGTGCTTGAGCCTCCTCGATGCATCTAACGGAGTCAGGGCCCAGAGCTGTTTTTAACGACTCGATGGCATCGGCCGCGTGGCGGACGTTGGCAGAATTAAGGCGCCGCGCCAGCGTGTCTGGCGCCATCCAGCCCGCTCCTCCGCCATCGAGCAGGTCCCTGACCCTGGTCACCTCACCAGCCACAGCCCTCTCTTCCGACCGCCACATAAAACCTCGGCCGTGGAGGTACGGATTCCCGAGCAGCGGTTCCTGCAGGACGGCCGCCACTCCAGCCGGCGGAGAGCTGCGCTTGGTGGAGACTTTGTTCCAGACCCTGATGAGTTCCCTGTAAAAGACAGGCAGCTCCCGGAGGGCGGTCCTGGCACCCCCCAAGTTCACAAACAGGAGCTGCGTGTCATAATTGAGGTCGAGCTGCTGGCGGAAGAAATACCTCGCCAGAGCACACCACCTAGGAGGGGGCTCAACGTAAAGGTATCTCTGCAGGGTCTGAAGACGGAAAGTCGCGAGCTGGGCGCTGACGCACACCAACGACTGACCGCCCTCCTCAAGCGGGAGACTCAGGACCGCGGCAGAGACCCAGTGCTTCCTGTTGTTCCAGAAGAAGTCCACCAGCTTCTTCTGTATCTTGGCGACAAACGCAGGGGGAGGGGTCAAAGTGACCAGCCGGTACCACAACATTGCGGCCACCAGCTGGTTTATGACTAGCGCTCGACCCCTGTAGGACAGCACTCGGAGCAGTCCTGTCCAGCGCCCTAGGCGAGCGGCGACCTTGGCCTCCAGCTCCTGCCAGTTCGCCGGCCAGGCTCCCTCGTCGGGGCTAAGGTAGACTCCCAGATAGAGGAGATGGGTCGTGCTCCAGGCAAAAGGCCTGAGCTCCTCCGGCAGGGAGTCCACCCGCCACTGACCCACCAGGAGTCCGGAACATTTCTCCCAGTTGATCCTGGCGGAGGACGCGGCCGAGTAAATCTCCTGGCACTCACGCATCCTCCGCAGGTCAGCGGGATCCTCTACCGCGAGGAGCACGTCATCGGCGTAAGCCGAGAGGACGACCTCCACGCCCGGCCCTTACAGAGCCAGTCCCGTCAACCTCGTCCGCAAGAGGCGCAGGAAAGGCTCCACGCAAACGGCGTATAACTGGTCGGACATGGGGCATCCCTGGCGCACCCCTCTCCTAAAGCGAAGGGGCGCCGTCAAGGACCCGTTAACCTTAATCAGACACTCCGCGGCGGCGTACAAAAGTCGGATCCGGGCGACGAAATGCGTCCCGAACCCGAAAGCGCGCAGAGTTCCGAGCAGATAGTCGTGATCCACCCTGTCGAACGCCTTCTCTTGGTCGAGGGATAGGAAGGCGACCGACAGACCAGCCTCCTGGGAACAATGGATGAGGTCCCGGACCAGATGGATGTTATCGTGGATTGTCCGGCCCGGGACCATGTAGGACTGGTCGGGGTGGATCATGTGGTCCAGCACGGCACCAAGGCGAGCAGACATCGCCCTGGCGAAGATTTTGTAGTCCGTGCTGAGGAGGGAGACCGGGCGCCAGTTCTTAAGGAGGCGGATCCTTGTGCATGAATCCCAAAAAGTTAGTTTGCAGGTGCAGCAGGTAATCAGGAAGGCGAATGGAATGTTGGCCTTCATTGCGAGAGGGATGGAGTACAAAAGCAGGGAGGTCCTGCTGCAACTGTACAGGGTATTGGTGAGGCCGCACCTGGAGTACTGCGTGCAGTTTTGGTCATCTTACTTAAGGAAGGATATACTAGCTTTGGAGGGGGTACAGAGGCGATTCACTAGGCTGATTCCGGAGATGAGAGGGTTACCTTATGATGATAGATTGAGTAGACTGGATCTTTACTCGTTGCAGTTCAGAAGGATGAGGGGTGATCTTATAGAAACATTTAAAATAATGAAAGGGATAGGCAAGATAATAAGAATTAGGAACAGGAGTAGGCCATCTAGCCCCTCGGGCCTGCTCCGCCATTCAATAAGATCATGGCTGATCTGGCCGTGGACTCAGCTCCACTTTCCTGCCCTCTCTCCGCAACCCTTAATTTCCTTATTGGTTAAAAATCTTATCTATCTGTGACTTGAATACATTCAATGAGCTAGCCTCAACTGCTTCCTTGGGCAGAGAATTCCACAGATTCACAACCCATTGGGAGAAGAAATTCCTTCTCAACTCGGTTTTAAATTGGCTCTCCCGTATTTTGAGGCTGTGCCCCCTAGTTCTAGTCTCCCCTACCAGTGGAAACAACCTCTCTGCCTCTATCTTGTCTATCCCTTTCATGATTTTAAATGTTTCTATAAGATCACCCCTCTTCTTTCTGAACTCCAACGAGTAAAGACCCAGTCTACTCAATCTATCATCATAAGGTAACCCCCTCATCTCCGGAATTAGCCTCGTGAATCGTCTCTGTAGCCCCTCCAAAGCCAGTATATCCTTCCTTAAGTAAGGTGACCAAAACTGCACGCAGTACTCAAGGTGCGGCCTTACCAATTTTGGCATGGTTTTTGTGTCTTCCACTGTGAAGACCGAAGCAAAAGAATTGTTTAAGGTCTCAGCCATTTCCACATTTCCCATTATTAAATCCCCCTTCTCATCTTCGAAGGGACCAACATTTACTTTAGTCAATCTTTTCTGTTTTATATATCTGTAAAAGCTTTTACTATCTGTTTTTATGTTTTGCGCAAATTTACCTTCGTAATCTATCTTTCCTTTCTTTATTGCTTTCTTAGTCATTCTTTGCTGTTGTTTAAAATTTTCCCAATCCTTTAGTTTCCCACTAACCTTGGCCACCTTATTCGCATTGGTCTTTGATTTGATACTCTCCTTTATTTCCTTGGTTATGCATGGCTGGTTATCCCTTCTCTTACCGCCCTTCTTTTTCACTGGAATATATGTTTGTTGAGCACTATGAAAGAGCTCCTTAAAAGTCCTCCACTGTTCCTCAATTGTGCCACTGTTTAGTCTGTGTTTCCAGTCTACTTCAGCCAACTCTGCCTCATCCCACTGTAGTCCCCTTTGTATAAGCATAGTACGCTCGTTTAAGACACAACTTCCTCACCCTCAATCTGTATTACAAATTCAACCATACTGTGATCACTCATTCCGAGAGGATCTTTTACTAGGAGATCGTTTATTTTTCCTGTCTCATTACACAGGACCAGATATAAGATAGCTTGCTCCCTTGTAGGTTCTGTAACATACTGTTCTAAGAAACAATCCCGTATGCATTCTATGAATTCCTCCTCCAGGCTACCCCGTGCGATTTGAGTTGACCAATTGATATGTAGGTTAAAATCTCCCATGACTACTGCCGTTCCTTTTTCACATGCCTCCATTATTGCCTTGATTATTGCCCGCCCCACCGTGAAGTTATTATTTGGGGGCCTATAAACTACGCCCACCAGTGACTTTTTCCCCTTACTATCTTTAATCTCCACCCACAATGATTCAACATTTTGTTCATTCGAGCCAATATCGTCTCTCACAACTGCCCTGATATCATCCTTTATTAACAGAGCTACCCCACCTCCTTTCCCTTCTTGTCTATCCTTCCGAATTGTCAGATACTCCTGCATGTTTAATTCCCAGTCTTGGCCAACCTGCAACCATGTTTCTGTAGTGGCCACCAAATCATATCCATTTGTAATGATTTGTGCCATCAACTCATTTACTTTATTTCGAATGCTGCGTGCATTTAGGTAGAGTGTTTTAATCCTAGTTTTTAAACCATGATTTGTAGTTTTGACCCCTCCTGCAGCCCCTTTGTATTCAGTGGCCCTTTTTGTTTTTTGCCTTGGGTTTCTTTGTCCTCCACTTTTACTCATCTCCTTTCTGTCTTTTGCTTTTGTCTCCTTTTTGTTTCCCTCTGTCTCCCTGCATAGGTTCCCATCCCCCTGCCATATTAGTTTAACTCCTCCCCAACAGCACTTGCAAACACTCCCCCTCGGACATTGGTTCCAGTCCTGCCCAGGTGCAGACCGTCCGGTTTGCACTGGTCCCACCTCCCCCAGAACCTGTTCCAATGCCCCAGGAATTTGAATCCCTCCCTGCTGCACCACTGCTCAAGCCACGTATTCATCTGCGATTCCTACTCTGACTAGCACGTGGCAGAGAGGTTGTTTCCACTGGTCTGGGAGACTAGAACTAGGGGGCACAGCCTCAAAAT
Organism: Pristiophorus japonicus; assembly: GCF_044704955.1. NCBI lineage: Eukaryota > Metazoa > Chordata > Chondrichthyes > Pristiophoridae > Pristiophorus > Pristiophorus japonicus. The sequence goes on from NC_091978.1 coordinate 50,870,858, forward strand.
ACGGGGGAGCCAATTTAAAACCGAGTTGAGAAGGAATTTCTTCTCCCAGAGGGTTGTGACTCTATGGAATTCTGTGGCCAAGGAAGCAGTTGAGGCTAGCTCATTGATTGTATTCAAATCACAGATAGATAGATTTTTAACCAATAAGGGAATTAAGGGTTATGGGAAGCAGGCGGGTAAGTGGAGCTGAGTCCACGGCCAGATCAGCCAAGGTCTTGTTCAATGGCGGAGCAGGCTCGAGGGGCTAGATGGCCTACTCCTGTTCCTAATTCTTATGTGCTTATGTTCTTATGTACCTCTAGACGACTATTCCAAAGCACTCCTGGCTTGCCTCCCACATTCTACCCTACGTAAACTAGAGGTGATCCAAAACTCTGCTGCCTGCGTCCTAACTTGCACCAAGTCCGCTCACCCATCACCCCTGTGCTCGCTGACCTACATCCACTTGCGGTTAAGCAACGCCTCGATTTCAAAATTTTCATCCTTATTTTCAAATCATTCCATGGCCTCACCCCTCCATATCTCTCTAATCTCCTTCAGCCCTACAATTCTTGTACTGTTGGATGAGAGAGTGTAGAGGGAGCTTTCGTCTGTATCTATCCCATGTGCACCTGCCCTGGGAGTGTTTGATGGACTTATAGGATCAAACCTTCTTCGCAAAGAGTGGAGAACCATCAACTGCCTCAGTACTGGTCATGGTAAATGCTGCCACCTTCTCCATAGGTGGAAGGTTAAAGCATCCCCATCATGCGACTGTGGAGCTCCTAATCAGACCCTGGAGCACATCATTGAGCACTGCCCCCAGAGGAAATTTGCAGGCAGCCTACAAGATATCCAGACTGTTACAACGGAATCTTTGGCCTGGATATCCAGTTTGGATATTGACGTTTGTGTAAAGTCCTGTCCTTGCCATTATCCATTTGTACTGCCAGTAGCCTGTTTCCTTCCTTGCCCGTTACTGTCCCTGCAAGCCATTTGGGACCCCTGCCATAGTTTAGTACAAACACTTTGTCCCCGATCTCATTCCATTTCCCCCTCGAATTTCTGACATGGTACTCAGTCAGCTTACGGTGCTTTGCCTCAACGATTTCGTGCATGTCTGGGAGGATTAATGAGAGCCTTGTTTTTAAAGTCCTTTTCATCAACAGTTGCACGGGGGGGGGATCCCAGTCAGTGAGTGCGGATGAGATCTGTATGCCATCAGCAGTCGCGACAGGCGACCCTGCAGTGTGGGACCTTGGATTTTAAGCATGCCTTGTTTAATGATTTGCACTGCTCTCTCCGCCTGGCCTTTGGAGGCCGGCTTGAACGGTGCCGTCTTGACGTGATTTATGCCGTAGTCAATTATAAAGTCTTGGAATTCCGCGCTGGTGAAGCATGGACCATTGTCACTGACCAATATGTCACGGATTCCGAGTGTTGCAAACATGGTTGCGAGGCTCTCCACAGTGGTGGAGGTTATGCTCGAGTTTAAAATGGTGCATTCGATCCACTTTGTAAATGCATCTACAACTACGAGGAACATTTTGCCCATGAATGGACCCACATAGTCTACGTGCACCCACGACCACGGTTTGGTAGGCCAGGGCCAGGGGCTCAGTGGAGCCTCCCTGGGGGCATTGCTGAGTTGGGCACAAATGGTGTACCTTCGGACGCAGAGCTCCAAGTCCACGTCAATACCAGGCCACCAGACGTGGGATCTGGCTATGGCCTTCATGAGAACGATCCCTGGGTGCTCGCGGTGGAGCTCCCGGACAAATGCCTCTCTGCCTCGCAGAGGCATGACTACTTGGCTGCCCCACATCAGGCAGTCTGCTTGTAGTGATAGCTCATGCATGCGCCTGTGAAAGGGTTTTAATTCCTCGGGGCAGGCATCGCGAGCCTCTGCCCAGTCACCGGTTAGGACACGTCTTTTTACTGAGGATAACATGGTGTTGCTGGCCGTCCAGGCTCTGATTTGGCGAGCCATCATGGGCAAATCTGTGGACTCAAAGGCATTGATTACCATGACTATCTCACAGTCCTGTTCGTCAGACCCTTCCGTGGTTGCCAGGGATAGCCTGCTGAGCGCGTCGGCACAGTTGTCTGTGCCTGGTGTGTGCCTTATGGTATAGTCGTAGGACGCCAGCATGAGTGCTCACCGTTGAATTCGCGCCGAGGCGTTGGCGTTTATTGCCTTGCTCTCGGATAGGAAGGACGTGAGGGGCTTGTGGTCAGTTTCTAATGCGAACTTGGCCCCGAAAAGGTATTGGTGCATCTTTTTGACACCGTACACGCACGCGAGCACCTCTTTCTCTATCATTCCATACCCGCGCTCCGCCCGCGAAAGTGACCTGGAGGCATAAGCTATGGGTTGTAATTTGCCTGCACTATTGACATGTTGCAAAACGCACCCGACCCCATACGCTGACGCATCGCATGTGAGAACTAGCATTTTACCTGGGTCAAAGAAAGTCAAAACACTGTTGGAACACACAAGGTTGCGTGTCTTATTGAAAGCGCGTTCCTGGGCATCCCCCCCAAAACCAATCGCACCCCTTCCTGAGTAGCATGTGGAGAGGCTCCAGCAGCGTGCTTAAGTTCTGCATAAAGTTCCCAAAGTAATTGAGTAGCCCGAGAAAGGCGCGCAGTTCTGAGACATTCCGGGGCCTGGGTGCCAGGCGAATTGCTTCTGTTTTGGACTCTGTTGGGCGGATTCCATCAGTGGCAATCCTTCTGCCCAAAAATTCAACCTCGGGTGTGAGAAACAGGCACTTGGATTTCTTGATTCGTAGGCCTACCCGATCCAACCGCTTTAGTACTTCCTCCAAATTACGGAGATGGGGGTCGGTGTCCCTGCCCGTGATAAGTATGTCGTCTTGAAATACAACCGTCCCCTGGATGGACTTGAGCAGACTCTCCATGTTGCGCTGGAATATACCAGCTGCCGACCTGATGCCGAATGGGCATCGATTGTACACGAAAAGGCCTCTGTGTGTTGATGGTGGTGAGTAGCTTGGATTCCTCGGTCAATTCTTGCGTCATATCCGCAGATGTGAGGTCTAATTTTGAGAAAAGTTTACCTCCAGCCAATGTGGCAAATAAGTCCTCCGCTCTGGGCAGCGGGTACTAGTCCTGTAGGGAGACTTTGTTTATGATAGATTTGTAGTCCCCACAGATTCGTACGGATCCATCAGGCTTCATAACTGGGACGATGGGACTTGCCCAGTCGCTAAATTCCACAGGTGATATAATGCCTTCCCGCAGAAGCCTGTCTAGTTCGTGTTCAATCTTTTCCCTCATCACATAAGGTACAGCTCTGGCCTTGTGATGGACTGGTCTAGCATCCTGTGTGATGTAGATTTTGACTTTGGCCCCTTTGAAAGTGCCCACACCTGGCTGAAAGAGATGTTCAAATCGCTTTATAACTGTTGAGCAGGAGGTCCGTTCCTCTAATGACATGCATGGACATCATCCCATTTCCAGTTTAGTTTTGCCAGCCAGCTTCTCCCCAGCAGTGTTGTGGGTCTCTGGGGACAATCCACAGGGGAAGTCGGTTCACTGTCCCTTTGGGTGTGACAGAGAGCATGGTGCTGCCGAGGACTGGTATGATTTCTTTGGTATAGGTTCTTAGTTTGGTGTCGACCCTTGTGAGTTTTGGTCTGTCTCTTTTATGCGGCCACAGTTGTTCAAATTGTTGAGCCCCCATAAGAGATTGACTCGCTCCCGTATCCAGCTCCATGTTGACAGATATCCCATTGAGTAGGACCCTCATCATTATAGGAGGTGTCCTGTTGTAGGAGCAGCAGCCATTGATCGTGTTGACCCGCTGTACACCGGTGTCCCGGGTACTGTCCCCACCATCTTCTGGTCCGCTTTCCAACCCATCCGATTCGTATACCAGTCGAGCTGTTGTTTTTTTGCACATGCGGGCCAAATTCCCTGTATATTCACAATTTCTGCAAACAACCTGCTGAAATCGACATCCCCTTGATGAGTGCCCACCCCCACACCTCCAGCACAGACCTGTTCCATTGTTCAAAGAGTTCCCAAAGAATGAGCTGCGTCTGGCTGACCTCTCTTGAGCTTCTCTCAGTTTGTAGTTGATTGCTCACATTGTGGGTTGATGAGGTGTGAACGGCCGTTCCTGTGGCCCTTGATGGCTTCTGCCTGCTGTTGAGAGCCTGTTCTCCCGGTTTTGTCTGTGTGTGGGGGTAGCAGCTTGTTTAGTGCTGTGAACTTCTTGTTCCAATATTTCGTTAGTTGTTGTACCTGCATTGTAAATCAACCTCGTTTCTTCTTCCCCTGCCAATAATGTCTGTGCAACCAGTGCTGCTGTCTCTAAGGTCAGGTTCTTGGTCTCTATGAGCTTTCGGAATATGCCTGCATGGCCTATTCCTTCAATGAAAAAGTCTCTCAGCATTTCTCTCCTCAGTTCATCGGAGAACTCACATAAACTAGCCAACCTCCGAAGTTCCGACACGAAGTCGGGTATGCTCTGGCCCACACAGCATCTGTAGTTGTAGAACCTGTGTCTGGCCATGTGTCGGCTGCTCGCTGGCTTCAGGTGGTCTCTTACCAGTGTGCTCAATTCTTCAAACGACTTGCTTGCTGGTTTCTCGGGTGCCAACAGATCCTTCATTAAAGCATATGTTTTCGAGCCACAGCTGGTCAAGAGATGGGCTCTTCTCTTGTCTGCCTTATCGTCGCCTAACCAGTCTTTGGTTACAAAGCTTTGCTGGAGCCTTTCTATAAAGTCCTCCCAATTGTCTCCCGCATTGTACTTTTCATCTGATCCGTTGTTCGCCATTCTGTGGATTCTGTAATCCCGTAACCCGTCGCCACTGTAAAGTCCTGTCCCCTCAGTACAGATTCACACGAGACATGTAGTGTAGTCAAGGTCACTCTGGACCTGCACCTTTATTTCACAGCTCTGGAATGCTGCACTTGCCTGAGACCTGTCCTTATATACCTGTCTCTTGCAAGTACACCCCTGGTGGTAAGGTATGCTGGTGGTTACAGGCCATATCTTATTACAGTCATGTATAGCATGTTAGGGTACAGTTATATATAATAATGTAAGATACATGACAGTTTGATTTGCTTTGCTCCTACCATATGAAAGAAGAAAAAGATGGGAGAGTGTAGAGGGAGTTTTACTCTGTATCTAACCCGTGCTGTATCTGCCCTGGGAGTGTTTGATAGGATAATATAGAGGGACACTCTATCTAATCCATATTCCACCAGCCCTGGGGGAATTTAGTGTGATTTTGAAAGTAATTGCAAGGATAAATAGAGAGTAACTTTTTCCGCTGCCAGGGGAATCTAGGAGGAGGGAACATAACATTAAAATCAGAGCCAGGCCATTTGGGAGAGAAGTTAGGAAAGACTTCTTCACAGACAGGATGGTAGAAGTGTGGAACTCTCCCACAAAAAGCAGTAAATGCTCAACCAATATATGAATTTTGGGGGCCGGTTGTGGCTTCGACCCATTGCTTGTTCCCTTGGATTGGATCTTTATTTGTTTTGTTTTTACTGCTGGACCCACCAGTCAAAGCACTGGGAATGAGCAGACTCCTCCCTTATCTCCCAAACTGCACCTTCTCTCCTCTTTTCCCCATTGGTTATGTTCCACACTCTGGGCCTCGGCCCTTCCCTGGGGATTCTCAGTATGAACAGGTGGGATGTGTTTTGGGACAGGATGTCCCAGCTCTCCACCTTTATAGGGACAAGGAGAGGACCAGCTGGGCTGAATGGCCCTGGTTTGTGACATCACTGCACTGCCTAGCAACCAACCTCCCTGAGCCCTGCTCATTATGGGCTGGCAAGGTTTGATGGGACAGTGTAGAGGGAGCTTTACTCTGAATCTAACCTATGACTGGAGTGTGTTTCAGGCAGACATTAGGTGCTCAGAATACCCCATTCCCTGGGGCTGACATCCATAACCTCGATGAGAACAACATTTAACCCAAAGATAAGAAATTCATCAGCTTCTTCCCCGGGCACAGATCCGGAGAGACAGTGAGTGTCCTGAACATTTACTATGACTGACATAAACTGTCCCTCCTCAACCTTCTCAACCTGACTGCAGCCTTTCACACAGTTGACCACTCTATCCTCCTCCAACGCCTCTCCACCATTGTACAGCTAGGTGGGACTGCACTCGCCTGATTCCATTCTTATCTATCTAATCGTAGTCAGAAAATCACCTGCAATGGCTTATCTTTAAGCCTCTGTATTGTTACCTCTGGTGTCCCCCCCCAACCCCCGCTATCCTTGGCCCCCTCCTATTTCTCATCTATTTGCTGCTTCTTGGCAACATCATCCGAAAACAAGGTGTCAGTTTCCACATGTACGCTGATGACACCCAGCTCTACCTCACAACCACTTCTCTCGACCCCTCCATGGTCTCTAAATTGGCAGACTGCTTGTCCGATATCCAGTACTGGATGAACAGAAATTATCTCTCATTAATAGTGGGAGGACTGAAGCCATTGTCTTTGGTTCCCACCACAAACTGCGTTCCCTAGCCACTGATTCCGTCCCTCTCCTTAGCATCTGTCTGAGGCTGAATCAGACTGTTCTAACCTAGGTGTCATATTTTACCCTGAAATGAGCTTCTGGCCATATATCCGCGGCATAACTAAAATCATCTATTTCCACCTCCGTAACATTGCTCGCTGCCGTCCCTGCCTCAGCTTATCTGCTGCTGAAACCCTCATCCATGTCTTTGTTACCTCTAGACTTAACTACTCCTAACACACTCCTGACTGTCCTGCCACATTCTACCCTACGTAAACTTGAGGTCATTCAAAACTCGGCAGCTCGTGTCCTAACTCGCTCCAAGTCCCGCTCACCTATCACCCCTGTGCTCCTGGTTAAGTAACGCCTCCATTTCAAAATTCTCATCCCTGTTTATAAATCCCTCCATGGCCTCGTCCCTCTTTATCTGTGTAATCTCCTTCAGCCTCACAACCCCTCTCGTTTCTGATATCATTCTTGTAAATCTTCTCTGCACCCTCTCCAGTGCCTCTATATCCTTTTTAGTGTGGTCAGCGCTTTGATGCTGGGGATGTTGGCCTGGGCGAGGACACTGACGCTGATGCATCTATTCTTCCAGGGGATTTAGAGGATCTTGCGGAGGCAGCGCTGGTAGTACTTCTCCAGCGCTTTGAGGTGTCTGCTGTATATAGTCCACGTCTCTGAGCCATATAGGAGGGCAGGTATCACTACTGAAAGGGTACACCTATCAGGAAAGGCTGGAGAGGCTGGGTCTCTTTTCTCTTCAAAAAAGGTTGAGTGGTGACCTAATAGAGTTCTTTAAAATTATGAAAGGTTTTGTTAGAATGGATACAGAGAGAGTGTTTCCACTTGTGGGGAAGAGCATAAGTAGAGGCCATGAATATCAAATAGTCACCAAGAAATCCAATAGCTCGGTGCCAGATTGACATCCGTTGGGCAGGCCACATGCCCGACACGAGATTCCCTAAGCAAGTGTTCTACTCTGAACTCCGACACGACAGGTGAGCCCCAGGTGGGCAGAGGAAATGCTTCGAGGACATCCTCAAAGCCTCCTTGATAAAGTGTAATATCCCACCGGCACCTGGGAATCCCTGGCCTAAGACCGCCCAAAGTGGAGGAAGAGCATCCGGGAGGGTGCTGAGCACCGCGACTCTCGTCGCCGAGAGCATGCAGAAATCAAGCGCAGACAGCGGAAGCAGCGTGCGGCAAACCAGACTCCCCACCCACCCTTTCCTTGAACTACTGTCTGTCCCACCTGTTACAGAGACTGTAATTCCCGCATTGGACTGTACAGCCACCTGAGAACTCACTTTTAGAGTGAAAGCAAGTCTTCTTTGATTTCGAGGGACTGCCTAAGATGACGATCCTTTTTATAATACGGCGACCAGAATTGTACACAATACTCCAAGTGTGGTCTAACCAAGGTTCGATACAGGTTTAGCATAACTTCACTACTTTTCCATTCTATAACAATTCAATTGTGTAACAATTCTATAACAATCGATGACAATAATTTAACCCAATAGGGTAAAGTCTTAAGTCCAATTTTGTTAGCACGCTGCAACATTTGATTTCTGTAGATAACTGGAGATAAATTCTTAAAACTGCTGGATCTCTTGCTATGCCATCAGCCTCTTATCAAACTGGAGCTGGCATTGCCCAACATGGTAGTCTCTGGCTACTGCATAGTCCAGAGACACAAGTCTGCATTTTCTTCAACATACATCAGCAATGTTAGAAGCACATAAAAACACTGGCCTTCCTGTAGCAAGCACAAACCACTGGTCTCTCGACGTTTCTTATCCCAACATAATATTTAGAATCTAAACATTCTTTGATGAAAATATCTGTGGCCAGTTGCTCAGTGAAATCTGTCTCTCCCGATTGATACCAACCACATTTTCCTCTTATCAAATGAACCAAACATGAAACAAAAGCTGAATTAACCGAGTTCCATATGCCAGCACCCTTCCCATCTTCCATTCACTTCAATTGAAGGAAAACCGATAGATTGTACCAGTCAGGATTTGAAAGATATTTACAACAAATTCTAGATGTTCTTAGAGTTGGGATCTTTCTCTATTCTGTCCACTCAAGGAGTTAAATAACAGATTCTCCTGTGAATATAGAGCTGCGTTATCAGGCCATGATGTGTTTACTTGTTCATCTTGTTGTGACTAAACCTTTGCGAAGTTTTTGATGTGACCTATTTACTTCTACATTTTTTTTTTATACATTTCCTGAGTAGAATCAAATTTAAATTGAAACCAGGTTTGCAGGTGTGATGCTCTATTCACACATCGAAGGTGTGAGAGATGCTGTGTGGCACACGCTAAGTCCTGTTGCTGAAAGTGATTAACAGACTGGGTTTTTTGTTTAATGATCCTGGGCGTGTTACCGATGCCTTCCCTGGATACCTAGGCTAGGAGACGTAATCAAAGGTATGGGGAGCTGGGACTTGTCCATAACTGAAATAATCTAGAGTTAGAAAGGAGAAAAGGCCCAAAATGGAGCAGTTGGTAACAGGACATCAATTACTCTCCTGTTATCTTGGAGAAATCAAATACCAACACAGTTATTAGAAATATCAAAATATTAAACTCCAGCCCAGTTATAGGGGTTATTAAAATCACCAAAACAAATTCCAACTGTCAGATGAACATGATGTGACTAACAGCAGACCATAACCCCTGCAGTCACTTGTGAACTCGCTGGTGTGTCAGCAGGCTGGATGGCTGAGTGAATCCCTTCCCACACTCAGAGCAGGGAAATGGTCTGTCCCCAGTGTGAACTCGATGGTGTATCAGCAGGTGGGATGAATTAGCGAATCCCCTCCCACACTCAGAGTAGGGGAATGGCTTTTCCCCAGTTTGCACTCGCTGGTGAGTTAGAAGGTCGGAGGACCGAGTGAATTCCTCCCCACACATGGAACAGGTGAACGGCCTCGCCTCAGTATGAATGCACCGATGAATTTCCAGCTCAGACGGGTAATTGAATCCCTTCCCACAGTCCCCACATCTCCACGGTTTCTCCATGTTGCGGGTGCCCTTGTATCTTTCCAGGTTGGACGATCAGTTAAAGCCTCGTCCACACACAGAACACGTGTACGGTTTCTCCCCACTGTGAATGGTGTGATGTTTTTTCAGCCTGTGTAACTGGTTAAAGCTCTTTCTACAGTCAGTGCACTGGAACACTCTCACTCGGGTGTGTGTGTCTTGGTGCTTTTCCAATCATACTGATGTTTGAAATCTTTTCCCACAGACAAACATTTCTCCTTCCACATTCAAAGGTTGTTGATATTCAAGACCTAATGAATGGAGTGACTGTCAGATGTTTGGTTTGAGTTTGCGGTCTGTAAATGCTGCCCTTCTCACAGCCTGTAACAGGAGTTTACAAAAGCCATCAGTGAGAGTCCAGGATAGAAATTCACAACATTCTCTCCTCCTGGTTCCTGCCCAAGGGGGCCGCGCATGCGCCCTGCTGCACCCTGAGGAAGAGCATCGGGGAGGGCGCTGAGCACCTCAAGTCGAGAGCAAGCAGAAACCAAGCGGAAGAGGCATGTGTCAACCTAGGCTCCCCCGCCCTCTCCTTGAACCACTCTCTACCCCACCTGTGACAGAGACTGTAGGTCCCGCATTGGACTCTTCAGCCACCTGAGAACTCACTTTTAAAGTGGAAGCAAGTCATCCCCGACTCCGAGGGACTGCCTATGATGATGAGTGCCCGGGAGATGGAGCAGCCTGGGCAACAGGTTTTTAATCACCTTCACCCACTCCCAGGCCACAGGTGATGTTTGCGGCCTAGAGGAGTCCATGGGCCATGTAGATATTCAGTGTGAGAGGTTGCAGCACCTGAAGGGGCTGCTCCACAACCTTTGGTTACACTTTAGCCCCATGCTCCTAATCTTTGGTCGCCTGGTGCGGAGGGAGGTGAGTAAGACGGAGGATCTCCTGGACCTGCTCTTGGGCCTGGCTAAAACAGCAATTTGTAGGTCCAGGATGCATAGGTAATAAGGTGGCAGATGGCGTATAATGTGGGGAAATGGGAGATAATTCACTTTGTTAAGAAGAATAGAAGAATATTTTTTAAATGGTGAAAAACTAATAAATGTTGGTGTTCAGAGAGATTTAGGTGGCCTTATACAGGAAACACAAAGAGTTGGCATGCAGGTACAGCAAGCAATTAGGAAGGCATGTTGGCCTTTATTGCAAGCTGGTTGGAGTACAGAAGAAGGTGTATCCAGCACCTTGTTCCTTGAGCTGACCTTCTGTCCACCATGTCTCACTCAGGGCGGCGATGTCGTAGCGTCTGAGTTCCCGGGCAATGATAGCAGTATGATATTCCAGTCTGACGCTGTTGGGGTTGTCCATGAGGGTCCTGATTTTCCAGATCCCGAACTTCATTTTAAAGAGTGGAAGGTGCCTGCGCGTGAATTCTTTTAACGTGGGAATCTATGCAGGGAGACAGAGGGAAGTAAAATGGGGGCAGAAGCAAAAGGTAGAAAGGAGATAAGGAAAACTGGAGAGCAGAGAAATCAAAAAGGGCCACATTACAACATAATTCTAAAAGGACAAAGAGTGTTATAAAAACAAGCCTGAAGGCTCTGTATCGCAATGTGAGGAGCATTCGTAATACAGTGGATAGAAACATAAAAACATAGAAAATAGGTGCAGGAGTAGGCCATTCGGCCCTTCGAGCCTGCACCGCCATTCAATGAGTTCATGGCTGAACATGCAATTTCAGTACCCCATTCCTGCTTTCTCGCCATACCTCTTGATCCCTCTAGTAATAAGGATTACATCTAACTCCTTTTTGAATATATTTAGTCATGGTAGATGCTGCCACCTTCTCCATGGATGGTAGATTAAAGCATCCCTATCATGCGACTGTTGAGCTCCTAATCAGACCCTGGAGCACGTCATTGAACACTGCCCCGAGAGGAAATTTGCAGGCAAATCAAATATCAATATCCAAGTTGGATATCCATGCTATTACACCGGAAACTTTGGCCTGGATATCTGACTTAGATATTGACATTGAATACCATACGAAAGGAGACTAACACAGTGCCTCTCCACAGAGGGCAGCTCTCGACTAGCATGTTTCAGCAAAATGGTACAGCATGCACAAAAGATTTCATATTGTGCCCAACTATTTAGCCCTTGAAATTATTGAATGGAGGTTTAAAAAAAAACTAGATCTCTAATCTGTCGGCAACAAATACTCATCAGGGAAAAATTGAACAGACTGGGGTTCTTCTCACTACAAACAAAAAAAGGGCGAGGAGCAACATGTTAGAGGTCTTTAAAATGATAAGAGATGTTTCCACTGCAGCAACTCGCCAAGGGTTCTTCGGCAGCACCTCCCAAACCCGCGACCTCGAAGGACACAGGTAACAAACGCATGGGAGCACCATCACCTGCAAAATCCCCTCCAAGTCACACACCATCCTGACTTGGAAATATATCGGCCATTCCTTTATCGCCGCTGGGTCAAAATCCTGGAACTCCCTCCCTAACAGCACTGTGGGAGTACCTTCACCACACGGACTGCAGCGGTTCAAGGCGGCGGCTCACCACCACCTTCTCAAGGGCAATTAGGGATGGGCAATAAATGCCGACCTTACAAGCGACGCTCACATCCTGGAATTGGAAAAAACTTGTAGGGTGACTAAACTTAGGGGCCATAAACATAAGATAATCACTGATAAATCCAACAGGGATTTCAAAAGAAACTTCTTTACCCAGAGAGTGGTGAGAGTGTGGAACTTGCTAGCACATGAAGTAGTTGAGGTGAATAGCACGGATGCATTTAACAGGAAGCTAGATAAACACATAAGGGAGAAAGGAATAGAAAGATGCGCTGATAGGGTTCGATACTGAGGGGTGGGAGGAGGCTTGTGTGGAACATAAACACCGGCATGGACCCGTTTGGCCGAGTGCCCTGCACGTTCTAGGAACTGAGAAATAAGTCAACGGGATGGTTAAAAATGCCATCCTTCCAAACACGGGGCATGTCTGGGAAGAGCATTGAGAGCTGTACACAAGATGAATTAACTGCACAGATAGCTGTTAACGGATATGAGATAATTGGGATTACGGAGACATGGCTCTAGGGTGACCAAGGCTGAGAACTCAACATCCAGGGGTATTCAACATTCAGGAAGGATAGAAAGAAAGGAAAAGGAGGTGGGGTAGCATTGAAGGTTAAAGAGGAGATTAACACAATAGTAAGGAAGGACATTAACTTGGATGATGTGGAATTTTTCGATGGTTACAGCTGCAAAACACCAAAGGGCAGAAAACGCTAGTGGGAGTTGTGTACAGACCACCAAACGGTAGTAGTGAGGTTGGGGATGGCATCAAACAGGTAATTAGGAATGCGTGCAATAAAGGTACAGCAGTTACCATGGGTGACTTTAATCTACAGAAAGATTGGGCTAACCAAACCGGTAGCAATACGATGGAGGAGGATTTCCTGGAGTGTATAAGGGACGGTTTTTGAGACCAATATGTCGAGGGGGAAAATAGAATATGAGAGTAAGCTTGCAGGGAACATAAAAATTGACTGCAAAAGATTAGTGAAGACAAATGTAGGTCCCTTGCAGTCAGAATCAGGTGAATGTATAATGGGGAACAAGGTAATGGCAGACCAATTGAACAAATACTTTGGTTCTGTCTTCACTAAGGAAGACACAAATGACCTTCCGGAAATACCAGGGGACCGAGGGTCTAGCGAGAAGGAGGAACTGAAGGAAATTCTTATTAGTCAGGAAATTGTGTTAGGGAAATTGATGGGATTGAAGGCCGATAAATCCCCAGGGCCTGATAGTCTGCATCCCAGAGTACTTAAGGAAGTGGCCCTAGAAATAGTGAATGCATTGATGGTCATTTTCCAACATTCTCTAGACTCTGGTTCAGTTCCCATGGATTGGAGGGTAGCTAATGTAACCCTGCTTTTAAAAAAAAAGGAGGGGGAGAGAAAACAGGAAATTATAGACCGGTTAGCCTGACATCGGTAGTGGGGAAAATATTGGAATCAATTATTAAAGATGTAATAGCAGTGCATTTGGAAAGCAGTGACAGGATCGGTCCAAGTCAGCGTGGATTTATGAAAGAGAAATCATGCTTGACAAATCTTCTAGAATTTTTTGAGGATGTAACGAGTAGAGTGGACAAGGGAGAACCAGTGGATGTGGCGTATTTGGACTTTCAAAAGGCTTTTGACAAGGTCCCACACAAGAGATTAGTATGCAAAATTAAAGCACATGGTATTGGGAGTAATGTACTGACGTGGATAGAGAACTGGTTGGCAGACAGGAAGCAAAGAGTAGGAATAAATGGGTCCTTTTCAGAATGGCAGGCAGTGACTAGTGGAGTACTGCAAGGTTCAATGCTGCAACCCCAGCTATTTACAATATACATTAATGATTTAGATGAAGGAATTGAATGTAATATCTCCAAATTTGCAGATCATTGTTGCCAAATTAAATTAATCTAAGGGTTATGTCATGGCAGGAGAGCTCGGACATGTGTCATGCTCCTCCTGTGCTATGTGGGAACTCAGGGACGCTTCCAGTCTCCCTGACGACTACATGTGCAGGTAGTGTATCCTGCTGCAGCTCCTGACAGACCGCATTGCGGCACTGGAGCTGCGCATGGATTCACTCTGGAGCATCCGCGATGCTGAGGATGTCGTGAATAGCACGGTTAGTGAGTTGGTCACACCGCAGGTAAAGGTTACAAAGGCAGATAGGGAATGGGTGACCATCAGGCACAGCAATAGAAGGAAGGTAGTGCAGGGGTCCCCTGCTGTCATCCCCCTCCAAAACAGATACACTGTTTTGGGGGGGATGACTCATCAGGGGAGGGCAGCAGCAGCCAAGTTCATGGCACCTTGGGTGGCTCTGCTGCACAAGAGGGCAGCAAAAATAGTGGGAGAGCGATAGTGATAGGAGATTTTATTGTAAGGAGAATAGATCGACGTTTCTGCAGCCACAATTGAGACTCCAGGATGGTATGTTGCTTCCCTAGTGCAAGGGTCAAGGATGTTTCGGAGTGGCTGCAGCACATTTTGGAGGGGGAGGGATGAACAGCCAGTTGTCATGGTGCATGTAGGTACCAACGATATAGGTAAAAAACAGGATGAGGTCCGACAAGCTGAATTTAGGGAGCTTTGAGTTAAATTAAAAAGTAGGACCTCAAAGGTAGTAATCTCAGGATTGCTACCAGTGCCACGTGCTACTCAGAATAGGAATTGAGGGATAGCTAAGGTGAATACGTGCCTTGACGAGTGGTGCAGAAGGGAGGGATTCAAATTTTTGGGACATTGGAACCGGTTCTGAAGGAGGTGGGACCAGTACAAACCGGATGGTCTGCACCTGGGCAGGACTGGAACCAATGTCCTAGTGGCAGTGTTTGCGAGTGCTGTTGGGGAGGGGTTAAATTAATATGGCAGGGGGATGGGAACCTATGCAGAAAGACAGAGGGAAGTAGAATGGGGGCAGAAGCAAAAGATAGAAACATAGAAAATAGGTGCAGGAGTAGGCCATTCGGCCCTTCGAGCCTGCACCACCATTCCGATCATTGCTGATCATTCCCTCAGTACCCCTTTCCTGCTTTCTCTCAATACTCCTTGATGCCTTTAGCCGTAAGGGCCATATCTAACTCCCTCTTGAATATATCCAATGAACTGGCATCAACAACACTCTGCGGTAGGGAATTACACAGGTTAACAACTCTCTGAGTGAAGAAGTTTCTCCTCTTCTCAGTACAAAATGGCTTACCCCTTATCCTTAGACTATGTCCCCGGTTCTGGACTTCCCCAACATCGGGAACATTCTTCCTGTATTTAACCTGTCCAGTACCATCAGAATTTATATGTTTCTATGAGATCCCCTCTCACCCTTCTAAACTCCAGTGAACACAGGCCCAGTCGATCCAGTCTCTCCTCATATGTCAGTCCTGCCATCCCGGAATCAGTCTGGTGAACCTTCGCTGCACTCCCTCAATAGCAAGAACGTCCTTCCTCAGATTAGGAGACCAGAACTGAACATAATATTCCAGGTGAGGCCTCACTAAGGCCCTGTACAACTGCAGTAAGACCTCCCTGCTCCTGTACTCAAATCCCCTAGCGATGAAGGTCAACATACCATTTGCTTTCTTCACCGCCTGCTGTACATGCATGCCAACTTTCAATGACTGATGAACCATGACACCCAGGTCTCGTTGCACCTCCCCTTTTCCTAATCTGTCACCATTCAGATAATATTCTGCCTTCGTGTTTTTGGTGAGTGAGCCTGCCTTTGCTAGACTGTTGGGCGTGATGGGTTCGATTTCCTGATCCGGGGTGGTGTCGTTGATCCTTTAAGTGTGTGTTGTGGGCTCGACAAAGGTGGTGTCTGCTGTGGGTTGTTCAGGGCAGTCTGTGAACCACAGCCTCTTTTGGTCCAGGTGCTTTCTGCAAATTTGTCCATTGTCTAGCTTGACGACAAACACCCTACTCCCTTCTTTAGCTATCACCGAGCCTGCAATCCACTTGGGACCATGTCCATAGTTAAGCACATACACAGGGTCATTCAGATCAATTTCCCGTGACACAGTGGCGTGACCATCGTTTACATTTTGTTGCTGCCGCCTGCTCTCTACCTAATCATGCAGGTTGGAGTGAACCTGTGAGAGTCTGGTTTTAAGTGTCCTTTTCATGAGTAGCTCAGCCGGGGCACCCCTGTGAGCGAGTGGGGTCTCGTGCGGTAGCTGAGCAGTACTCAGGACAGGCGGGTTTGGAGTGAGCCTTCTGTGACTCGTTTAAGACTCTGTTTGATTGTTTGTATTGCCCGCTCTGCCTGCCTATTGGAGGCTGGTTTAAACGGGGCCGAGGTGACATGTTTGATTGCATTGCGGGTCATGAATTCTTTAAATTCGGCACTGGTGAAACATGGCCCGTTGTCACTGATCAGTATGTCAGGCAGGCCGTGGGTGGCAAACATGGCCCTCAGGCTTTCAATGGTGGCAGTGGTGGTGCTTCCTGACATTATTTCATAAACAATCCATTTTGAAAAAGCATCCACCACCGCCAGGAACATTTTACCGAGAAACGGGCCCGCATTGTCGACATGGATCCTTGACCATGGTCTGGACTGCAAGGAGCACAAACTTAGTGGTGCTTCTCTGGGCATGTTGCTCAGCTGAGCACACATGCTGCATTGCCGTACACAGGATTCTAAGTCAGAGTCGATACCGGGCCACCACACGTGGGATCTGGCTATCGCTTTCATCATTACGATACCCGGGTGTGTGCTGTGGAGATCTGAGATGAACGTCTCCCTGCCCTTTTTGGGTAGCACTACGTGGTTACCCCACAACAGGCAGTCTGCCCGAATGGCCAGCTCGTCCTTTCGCCGCTGGAATGGCTTGATTAGCTCTTGCATTTCAACGGGGATGCTGGCCTAGCTCCCATGCAGTACATAGTTTTTTACTAGGGACAGCAGAGGATCTTGGCTGGTCCAAGTCCTAATTTGCCGGGCCGTGACAGGTGATTTATCATTTTCAAACGCTTCCAAGACCATCAACAAGTCTGCGGGCTGCGCCAACATCAACAAGTTTGTAGGCTGCGGCATTTCCCTGTGGTGGGCAATGGTAGCTGACTGAGAGCATCCGTACAGTTCTCGGTGCCTGGCCTGTGGTGGATGGTATAGTTATACGCTGATAGCGCGAGTGCCCACCTTTGTATGCGGGCTGAGGCATTAGTATTTATCCCCTTGTTTTCAGCGAACAGGGATATGAGGGGCTTGTGATTGGTTTCCAGCTCAAATTTGAGGCCAAACAGGTACTGATGCATTTTCTTTACCCCGAACACACACGCTAATGCCTCTTTCTCAATCATGCTGTAGGCACCCTCGGCCTTAGACAAACTCCAGGAGGCATAGGCGACAGGTTGCAACTTCCCCGCAACGTTAGCTTGTTGTAATACACACCCAACTCCGTACGACGACACATCACATGCTAGCACAAGTCTTTTACACAGGTTATACAATACAAGCAGCTTGTTGGAGCATAAAATGTTTCTGGCTTTCTCAAAAGCAATTACTTGTTTTTTTTCCCCATATCCAGTTCTCACCTTTACGCAATAACAGATGTAGGGGCTCTAAGAGGGTACTTAACCTCGGTAGGAAGTTACCAAAATAGTTGAGGAGTCCCAGGAACGACCGCAGCTCCGTGACGTTCTGTGGCCTGGGCGAGTTCCTGATAGCCTCTGTCTTGGCAATGATGGACCGAATGCCATCCGCCGCGATCTTTTTCCCCAAAAACTGCACTTCTGTTGCCATGAAGAGGCATTTCCACCTCTTCAGCCGCAGCCCTACGCAATCCAGTCATTGGAGGACCTCCTCCTGGTTTTGTCGGTGCTCGACGGTGTCCCGACCTGTGACCAATATGTCATCCTGAAAAACCACCGTGCGTGGTACCGACTTGAGTAGGCTCTCCATGTTTCTCTGGAACATCACTGCAGCCAACCGAATTCTAAACAGGCATCTGCTGTACATGAACAGTCCCTTATGCGTGTTGATGCAGGTGAGGCCCTTCGAAGACTCCTCCAGCTCCTGCGTCATGTAGGCCGAAGTCAGGTAGAGCTTGGTGAACGTCTTGCCTCCTGCCAGCGTTGCAAATAGGTTGTCTGCCATAGGTAGCGGGTATTGGTCCTGCAGCGAGAAACGATTAATAGTTACTTTATAATCGCCGCAAATCCTGACCATGCCATCACTTTTGAGTACTGGAACAATCGGGCTGGCCCACTCGCTGAATTCCACTGGGGAGATGATGCCCTCGCGTTGCAGCCTGTCCAACTCAATTTCTACTCTCTCCCTCATCATGTGAGGTACCGCTTGAGCCTTGTGGTGAATGGGTCATGTCTCTGGGACCAAGTGGATCCGCACCTTCGCCCCCGAAAAGTTTCCAATGCCTGGCTCAAAAAGGGAAGGAAATTTGTGAAGAACCTGGGTACATGAGGCCTCATCGACATGTGATAGCGCTCGGATGTCATCCCAGTTCCAGCGGATTTTGCCCAGCCAGCTCCTTCCAAGCAGTGTGGGGCTATCGCCCAGGATAATCCAGAGTGGCAGTTCGTGCACCGTGCCCTCATAGGTGACCTTGACCATGGCACTGCCCAGGACAGTGATAAACTCTTTGGTATACGTTCTCAGTTTCGTGTGGATGGGGCTCAGGGCTGGTCTGAATGCCTTGTTGCACCACAGTCTCTCAAACATCTTTTTACTCATGATGGATTGGCTAGCGCCAGTGTCCAGTTCCATGGCTACAGGTAAGCCATTCAATTTTACATTTAGCATTATAGGTGGACATTTCGTCGAAAATGTGTGCACCCCGTGTATTTCAGCATCTGCCTCCCTCTCTCTGAGGTTCGAAATTGCTTTGATCCACCATGGACCGATCTTCCTCTGCCACGTGGTGGTTAGCAGGTTTTGCAGAACTTGCAGCTCGCTTGCAAGCTCTTTAAAGGTGCCCCATTATTTCACAGCTCTTGCAAACATACCCTTTGAAGCGGCATGAATAGGCTAAATGGAAGCCTCCACAATGCCAACAAGGTGTGAATTGCCTTGCATTCATCCTTTGTTGCGGACTCTGTGTCAACTGGCTCAACTGAGGCCTACTGGCAGTTACAGACTCGTGGTTTCTACCCTGTACATTTCTGCTCGCAAACACAGTTCCAATTAATTTATGAACATTGCTAGCACTTGTGTGCTGAGAGATTTGTTTGGTGTTATCACTGGTGGACATAAACACCTGTGCTAGCGCAATGGCCTTGCTGAGGGTCGATGTCTCTACAGTCAAAGGTTTTCGTAGGATGGTCTCGTGGTCAATGCCCAGTACAAAAAAAGTCTCTGAGCATTTGCTCCAGGTAGCCATCAAACTCACATTGTCCTGCAAGTCACCTTAGCTCGGTGACATAGCTCTCCACTTCCTGACCTTCAGATCGCTGGCACGTGTCGAACCGATACCTCGCCATCAGCACGCTCTCCCTCGGGTTAAGATGTTCACGAACCAGTGTACACAGCTCCTCATACAACTTATTTGTGGGTTTCACCAGAGCCAGAAGATTCTTCATGAGGCTGTAGGTCGGTGCCCCGCAGACTGTGAGGAGGACCGCTCTCCTTTTTGTAGCGCTTCCTTCTCTGTCCAGCTCGTTGGCTACAAAGTACTGGTCTAGCCGTTCGACATAGGCTTCCCAGTCCTCACCCTCCGAGAACTTCTCCAGGATGCCCACAGTTTGCTGCATCTTTGCGTTGGATTCGTATACTCGTCGCCAGTTATTGTGTTCCTAACACAGATGAGACTGCACACAGGGAGGTTAAAGTAACAGTGACCTCAGTCTTTATTAAGACACTCCAGAGTGAGTAACAGGCCAATAGGGGCCGGTTTATATACAGTGCTCCCAAGGGATGCTGGGATCCCTTGGGACTTCAGGGGATGCACTCCCTGGTGTGGAACATGGGAGTGCATGCTTTACAGATACACAACAATGTCATCTGCAAAGTTGGAGATATTACATTCAATTTCTTCGTCTAAATCATTAATGTTTTGTAAATAGCTGGGGTCCCAGCACTGAACCATGCGGTATCCCACTAGTCACTGCTTGCCACTCTGAAAAGGACCTGTTTATTCCTACTCTTTGTTTCCTGTCCGCCAACCAGTTCTCTATCCACGTCAATACATTACCCCCAATACCATGTGCCTTAATTTTGCACACTAATCTCTCGTGTGGGACCTTATCAAAAAACTTTTGAAAGTCCAAATACACCACATCCACTGGTTCTCCCTTGTCCACTCTACTAGTTACATCCTCAAAAAATTCCAGAAGATTTGTCAAGCATGATTTCCCTTTCATAAATCCATGCTGACTTGGACTGATCCTGTCACTGCTTTCCAAATGTGCTGCTATTTCATCTTTAGTAATTGATTCCAGCATTTTCCCCAGCACCGATGTCAGGCTAACCGGTCTATAATTCCCTGTTTTCTCTCTCCTTCCTTTTTTAAAAAGTGGGGTTACATTAGCTACCTTCCAATCCATAGGTACTGATCCAGAGTCCATGGAATTTTGGAAAATGACCACCAATGCATCTAAAATTTCAAGGCCACTTCCTTAAGTACTCTGGGATGAAAACTATCAGGCCCTGGGGATTTATCGGCCTTCAGTCCCATCAGTTTCCCTAACACCATTTCCTGATGAATAAGGATTTCCCTCAGTTCCTCCTTCCTGCTAGACCCTCGGTTCCCTAGTATTTTCGGGAGGTTATTCGTGTCTTCCTTAGTGAATAAAGAACCAAAGTATTTGTTCAATTGCTCTGCCATTTCCTTGTTCCCCATTATGAATTCACCTGATTCTGACTGCAAGGGGCCTACATTAGTCTTCACTAATCTTTTTCTCTTCACATATCTACAGAAGCTTTTGCAGTCAGTTTTTATGTTCCCTGCAAGCTTACTTTCATACTCTATTTTCTCCCTCCTTATTAAACCCTTTGTCCTCCTCTGCTGAATTCTAAATTTTTCCCAGTCCTCAGGTTTGCTGTTTTTTCTGGCCAATTTATATGCCTCTTCCTTGGATTTAACACTATCCCTAATTTCCCTTGTTAGCCACGGTTGAGCCACCTTTCCTGTTTTATTTTTACACCAGACAGGGATGTTCAATTGTTGTAATTCATCCATGTGATCTTTAAATGTCTGCCATTGCCTATCCACCGTCAACCCTTTAAGTATCATTTGCCAGTCTACCCTAGCCAATTCACGTCTCATACCATTGAAGTTTCCTTTCTTTAAGATCAGGACCCAATCTCTGAATTAACTGTGTCGCTCTCCATCTTAATGAAGAATTCTACCATACTGTGGTCACTCTTCCCCAAGGGGCCACACATGACCAGATTGCTCATTAATCCTCTCTTGTTACACAAGACCCAGTCTAGGATGGCCTGCTCTCTAGTTGGTTCCTCGACATATTGGTCTAGAACACCATCCCTTATACACCCCAGGAAATCCTCCTCCATTGTATTGCTACCAGTTTGATTAGCCCAATCAGTATGTAGGTTAAAGTCAGCCATGATAACTGCTGTACCTTTATTGCACGCGTCCCAATTTCCTGTTTGATGCTATCCCCAACCTCACTGGTGGTCTATACACAACCCCCCACTAATGTTTTCTGCCCTTTGGTGTTTCGCAGCTCTACCCATTTAGATTCCACATCATCCAAGCTCATGTCCTTTCTTACTATTGCGTTAACCTCCTCTTTAAATATTAACGCTACCCACCTCCTTTTCCTTCCTGTCTATCCTTCCTGAATATTGAATACCCCTGGATGTTGAGTTCCCAGCCTTGGTTACCCTGGAGCCATGTTTCCGTAATCCCAATTACATCATATCCGTTAACAGCGATCTGCGCAGTTAATTCCTCCACCTTATTATGAATGCTCCTCGCATTGAGACTCAGCCTTCTGGCTTGTTTTTTTAACACTCTTTGTCCTTTTAGAATTATGTTATAATGTGGCCCTTTTTGATTTTTGCCCTTGATTTCTTTGCCCTCCATTCTTGCTTTTCCCCTTCTTACCTTTTGCTTCTGCCCCCTTTTTACTTCCCTCTGTCTCCCTGCATAGGTTCCCATCCCCCTGCCAATATTAGTTTAACCTCTCCCCAACAGCAGTAGCAAACACTCTGCCTAGATATAAGATACTGAGTGTGATTGACAGGGTATGCTGAGAGGTTGTTTCCTCTTGCTAGCAAGTCTAGAACTAGGGGGCATATTCTCAGGATAAGAGGTCGGCCATGTAAGACTGAGCTGAGAATCAATTTCTTCACTCAGAGGGTTGTGAATCTTTGGAATCCTCTACCCCCAATTCTCTGGATACTGAGGAGTTGGGTGTATTCAGAGTTGAGATAGATAGATAGATTTTTACACTCTTGGAGGATCAATGGTTATGGAGATAGGGTGGGAAAGTGGAGTTGAGGTTGAAGATCAGCCATGATTTTATTGAATGGCAGAGCAGGCTCGAGGGGCCGTATGGCCTACTCCTGCTCCTAATTCTTATGTTCTTATAGAAACGAGAATTGTCTATTCTGATTTTCTAACCTGTACTTACAGTGATGACTTTTGTAAACTCCATTTCCAGGGCATTAGAACGGGAAAATATGTAAATGAAAAACTCAAACCAAACATCACAAAGATCTGCAGTCACTCCATTCATCAGGACCTCAATATCATCAGCCTTTGAATGTGGAAGGAGAAATGCTTGCCTGTTCTGTGACTGGAAAAGCACCGAGACACATCCACCCGAGTGAGAGTGTTCCAGTGCACTGACTGTGGAAAGAGCTTTAACCAGTTACACAGCCTGAAAAAACATCGCACCATTCACAGCGGGGAGAAACCGTACACGTGTTCAGGCTTCGACTCATCATCCAACCTGGAGGGACACAAGGACACCCGCACCATGGAGAAATGTGGGGACTGTGGGAAGGGATTCAATTAACCGTTCTGACTGGAAACTGGGGAATGGCTCTTCACCAGCTCCTTCTGGAAAGGATTCACTCAATTGTTTAGGATGCTGACACGCCAACGAGCTTGCAATAGGGAGAGGCCGTTCACCTGCTTCGTGTGTGGGAAGGGATTCACTTGTTCATCCCACGTCACTGCACACCAACCTGATCACACTGGTGAGAGACCTTTTAAATGTACTGACTGTGGGAATAGCTTAAAACCTCTGAGGAACTGATTAAACACCAGCGAGTTCACACGACAAGAGACTGTTCTATTGTTCTCGCTGCGGGAAGAGGTTCCGGCAGTCATTCTGTCTGGCTGAACACCAGCTCCTTCACACTCATGAATGTCCATTCAGTTGCTCTCAGTGTGGGGAGAAGTTCACCCAGTCATTGCAACTCGCTGAACACCAGCGAATTCACACTAAGGAGAGACCGTTCAACTGCTCCGTGTGTGGGAAGGGATTCACTTGTTTAGTTCATCTTTTGGAACACAAACGAGTTCACACAGGGGAGAGGCCGTACCCATGTTCAGTGTGTGGGAAGCGATTCACTTGTCCAAGCGACCTTTTGATACACAAGCGAGTTAACACCGGGGGGCAGGCCATTCAGCTGCTCCATCTGTGGGAAGCCATTCATTTATTCATCCAACCTCACTATGTGCCAGCGGCTTTCCTCGGTGTGAACTTGCTGGTGTGTCAGCAGGTGGGATGACCGAGTGAATCCCTTCCCACACTATAGGTGGTCCCTCGAACGAGGATGACTTGCTTCCACAAGAGTTCACAAATGTTTCAATGGCGGACCCGATGTTCCAGTCCTAAACTCTTATTGAGGGGGTGGAAGATGCCTGTGCGTAGATTTTTTTTAATGTGTGGTGACCGTTGCACATCAGCCACCACACGGGCTTGACAGAGCTAGGCCTTTATCCAGTGGCAAGGGTTAACCAGTACGACTGGAGACCTGCTCTGCTGCACGGACCTAGTGCGCACATATATCGCAGTGTGGGCTGACCCGTGCTGCACCTGGGCCCTTGGCTCTTCTGGGCCTCGTACCCTGATTCGGCGCACCTCCGCACCAATCATTCACCGAACCTCCATCACGATCACCCACCAAATCTCAGCCACGATCCCTCATGACTCCTCCGCGACCCGATCACTCGTTGCATGTCTGCCACGACCTTCCCGCTCCTCTGCTTTACCAGGGCCCCGCCGATGCTCCTGCCCACGCTCCAAACAGCGACCTGGGTCCTGATGACATCACCCAGTCGCCCACCTCAAATCCGTCGCACATTTGTGTCAACTTGTGATGGAAGCTGCAGTGGCATGCTCCAGCTCTTTTTATAGCCCCGACCTGCGGAGATGCTCTCACAGGTCGGGGTGGCCCATGGCATGTCACAACATTCCCACACATGGAGCAGGTGAACAGCCTCTCCCCAGTGTGAACCCGCTGGTGTAGAATGATTGCCTGAACCTCTTCCCACAGTGAGTGCAGCTGAATGGTCTCACGTCAGTGTGAACTCGCTCATGTGTCTGGAGAATGGACGAGTGAGTCAATCCATTCCCACACACTGAGCAGGTGAATGGCCTCTCCCCAGTCTGACTGCGTTGATGATTTTTCAGCTCAGACGGGTAATTGAATCCCTTCCCACAATCCCTACATTTCCACGGTTTCTCCATGGTGCGGGTGTCCTTGTGTCACTCCAGGTTGGATAATCAGTTGAAGCCTCGTCCACACACAACACGTGTATGGTTTCTTCCCCCCTGTGAATGGTGCGATGTTTTTTCAGGCTGGTTAAAGCTCTTTCCACAGTCTGTGCACTGGAACACTCTCATTCGGCTGTGTGAGTCTCGGTGCTTTTCCAGTCACACTGATGTTTGAAATCTTTTTCCATAGACAGAACAGACATACATTTCACCTTCCTCATTGAAAAACCGATGATATTCAGGTCCTGATGAATGGAGTGACTCTGTCAGGTCCTGATGTGATGTTTGGTTAGGTTTGCGGTCTGTAAATGCTGCCCCTCTCACAGCCTGTAACAGGGGTTTACAAAAGCCATCACTGAGAGTCCAGGATAGAAATTCACAACATTCTCTCCTCTTGGTTCAGAGAGTGGGCGGGGCTTCAGGGTCTCTGTTCCCAATCGAATCCCAGTGCCTGGAAAATGGAGCATCCTTAGGAACAGGTTTTTAAGGACTTGCTTATTTGTACTGCAAAAATGGCTACCATGCTCCACCCTTTGTTTATGATTGGTTCCCTTGGAGGATAAGCCACACCCTGAAGTTTCACAGGAATGTGTAACTGGAACCGCCCATCCCAAGGTCTCACTGACTGCAAATTGTAACTCAATCCACTTTGACTTCTTGAAGCGACAGAGGACAGAGCTCCCCAGAAGACAGCAAGAGCCAGCCAAAGTGCCTTAACCCAGTCCAAGTACATGCCTCCCCCAGCTGAAGGGCCTTACCCCAGTCCAAGTACATCCTTTCCCTTCCCCACCGCCCCTACCCCCACCCAGCGCACCATAGATGGGGCAGGCATTGTGTATGGATTGTCAACAGGTTTATTGGGTATGAAGTGAATAGTGACAGAGTCGTGACTTCTGGATATCATCCACTCCCAACGATGTCCCTTGTAGGGGGTTGGAAGAACCTGATCCATCTTCCCTGTCATTTTCCATTTTCCAACATTCCATTGACTCTGGATCAGTTCCTATGGAGTGGAGGGTAGCCAATGTAACCCCACTTTTTAAAAAAGGAGGGAGAGAGAAAACAGGGAATTATAGACCGGTCAGCCTGACATCGGTAGTGGGTAAAATGATGGAATCAATTATTAAGGATGTCATAGCAGTGCATTTGGAAAGAGGTGACATGATAGGTCCAAGTCAGCATGGATTTGTGAAAGGGAAATCATGCTTGACAAATCTTCTGGAATTTTTTGAGGATGTTTCCAGTAGAGTGGATAAGGGAGAACCAGTTGATGTGGTATATTTGGACTTTCAGAAGGCGTTCGACAAGGTCCCACACAAGAGATTGATGTGCAAAGTTAGAGCACATGGGATTGGGGGTAGTGTACTGACATGGATTGAGAACTGGTTGTCAGACAGGAAGCAAAGAGTAGGAGTAAATGGGTACTTTTCAGAATGGCAGGCAGTGACTAGTGGGGTACCGCAAGGTTCTGTGCTGGGGCCCCAGCTGTTTACACTGTACATTAATGATTTAGATGAGGGGATTAAATGTAGTATCTCCAAATTTGCGGATGACACTAAGTTGGGTGGCAGTGTGAGCTGCGAGGAGGATGCTGTGAGGCTGCAGAGCGACTTGGATAGGTTAGGTGAGTGGGCAAATGCATGGCAGATGAAGTATAATGTGGATAAATGTGAGGTTATCCACTTTGGTGGTAAAAACAGAGAGACAGACTATTATCTGAATGGTGACAGATTAGGAAAAGGGGAGGTGCAAAGAGACCTGGGTGTCATGGTACATCAGTCATTGAAGGTTGGCATGCAGGTGCAGCAGGCGGTTAAGAAAGCAAATGGCATGTTGGCCTTCATAGCAAGGGGATTTGAGTACAGGGGCAGGGAGGTGTTGCTACAGTTGTACAGGGCATTGGTATGGCCACACCTGGAGTATTGTGTACAGTTTTGGTCTCCTAACCTGAGGAAGGACATTCTTGCTATTGAGGGAGTGCAGCGAAGGTTCACCAGACTGATTCCCGGGATGGCGGGACTGACCTATCAAGAAAGACTGGATCAACTGGGCTTGTATTCACTGGAGTGCAGAAGAATGAGAGGGGACCTCATAGAAACATATAAAATTCTGACGGGGTTAGACAGGTTAGATGCAGGAAGAATGTTCCCAATGTTGGGGAAGTCCAGAACCAGGGGTCACAGTCTAAGGATAAGGGGTAAGCCATTTAGGACCGAGATGCGGAGGAACTTCTTCACCC
This sequence comes from Pristiophorus japonicus, assembly GCF_044704955.1. Classification (NCBI taxonomy): domain Eukaryota; kingdom Metazoa; phylum Chordata; class Chondrichthyes; family Pristiophoridae; genus Pristiophorus; species Pristiophorus japonicus. The sequence goes on from NC_091978.1 coordinate 50,897,832, forward strand.
AGAGAGTGGTGAACCTGTGGAATTCTCTACCACAGAAAGTTGTTGAGGCCAATTCACTAAATATATTCAAAAAGGAGTTAGATGAGGTCCTTACTGCTAGGGGGATCAAGGGGTATGGCGAGAAAGCAGGAATGGGGTACTGAAGTTGAATGTTCAGCCATGAACTCATTGAATGGCGGTGCAGGCTAGAAGGGCCGAATGGCCTACTCCTGCACCTATTTTCTATGTTTCTATGTTTCTATGAGTTCCCTCTCCCTTCCGATCCTCCCCCACCCGTGTCTCTCCCCTCCCCCCCACCCCCGCCATCCCTGTCTCTCTCTTCCTCCCACCATCACCCGTGTCATTCTCCCCCCCCCCCCATCCCCCACCACCACCCGTGTCACATTCTTTCTCTTCTCCCCCACCATCAGTGTCACTTGCCTCCCCCCCACCCTCACCCGTGTCTCTCTTTCCCCCCCCCCCCCCCCCCCGCCAACTGTGTCTCTCTCCCCCGGCCTTTCTCTCTCTCCGCCAATCTCTCTCTCTCTCTCTCTCTCTTTCCCCAGTCTCTTTCTCTCTTTCCCCCAGTCTCTTTCTCTCTTTCCCCCAGTCTCTCTCTCTCTTTCCCCCAGTATATCTCTCTCTTTCCCCCAGTCTCTTTCTTTTCCCTAGCCTCTCTCCCTCTCTTCCCCCAGCCTCTCTCACTCTCTCCCCAGCCTCTCTCACTCTCCCCCCCCCACCTCAGACTCTCTCACTCTTCTCCCCCCCGTCTCTCTCACTCTCCCCACCCCCGTCTCTCTCACTCTCCCCCCCCCCAACCCAGACTCTCTCACTCTTCTCTCCCCCCCCTCCGCCTCGCTCCCTCTCTCCCCCAGCCTCTCTCACTCTCCCCCAGCCTCTCTCATTCTCCCCCCCGCCAGACTCTCTCACTCTCCCCTTTATGTAGCAACATGTGCCATTGTTACAGCAAAGTGCTTAACCCGGGTAGAAAGTTACCAAAATAGTTGAGGAGTCCCAGGAACGAAGGCAGCTCCATCACATTCTGTGGTCTGGGTGTATTCTTGATGGCCTCCGTCTTTGAGTCCATGGGCCTGATGCTGTCTGCAGGAATCTTTCTCCCCAAAAATTCGACCTCTGGCGCCAGGAAAACACACTTGGAGCGTTTCAGCCTGAGTCCCACTCTGTCTAGTCGACTTAGAACCCCTTCCAGGTTGTGCAGATGTTTGGTGGTGTCACGACCAGTGATCAGGATGTCGTCTTGAAACACAACGGTGCGCGGAACCGATTTCAGCAGACTCTCCATGTTCCTATGGAAGATGGCAGCAGTTGGGCGAATACCAAAAGGGCACCTGTGGTATATAAATAGTCCCTTTATGCGTGTTGATGCATGTCAATCTTTTCAAAGATTCAGCCAGCTCCTGTGTCATGTAGGCGGAGGTTAGGTCCAACTTGGTGAACGACTTTCCCCATGCTAAAGTTGCGAACAGGTCATCCACCTCGGGTAGTGGGTACTGGTCCTGTAACTAGACTCTGTTGGTCGTGACCGTGTAGTCTCCGCAGATTCTGACCGTGCCATCGCTTTTCAACTCTGGAACAATCGGACTGGCCCACTCGTTGAACTCGACTGCCAATATGATTTCCTCTTGTTGAAGTCTGTCCAGTTCGATCTCGACTTTCTCCCTCATCATATATGGAACCGCTAGAGCCTTGTGATGAATGGGCCTTGCATCGGGGACTAGATGGATCTGCATCTTGCCGCCTGTGAAGTTGCCGATGCCTGGTTCAAATAGCGACGGAAACTTGCTCAGCAGTTGGGTGCACGAGGCATCATCCACTGAAGATAGTGCTTTGATGTTGTCCCAGTTCCATCGCATCTTTTCTAGCCAGCTTCTACCAAATAGCATTGGGCCATCGCCTGGTACAATCCACAGTGATAAATCATGCACAGCTCCATCGTACGATACCTTAACTGCCGCACTGCCTATGACTGGTATGAGCTCTTTGGTGTAGGTGCACAGCTTTGTCTGAATCGGGCTCAGTTTGGGCCTTCGTGCCTTGTTGCCCCACAGTTTCTCAAAAGCCTTCTGGCTCATAATTGACTGACTCGCCCCCGTCTCCAACTGCATTGATACCAGAATACCGTTCAATTTGACTTTCAGCATGACAGGAGGGCTCTTGGTGGTGAATGTGTTATATATGTAAATTTGTATATACTCTGTACAGCCACCAGAGGGCTCATCCTCCTGGAGTCCCAAGGGATCCCATAATCCCTTGGGAACACACGTATTTAAGGAAGCCTCACAGGTTGGATATGCACTCTGGAGACCTGCCATAAAAGACTAAGGTCACACTTTACTTTGAGCTCACAGTGTTCAGTCTGACTTTTTCTCCATACATAATAACTGGCGACAAGATACAGATAGCGAACCAAAGATGCAGAGAACAGTGGGCAGCTTGGAGAAATTCTCGGAGAGAGATGATTGAGAAACTTTTGTGGAGCAACTCGACCAATACTTCGTGGCCAACGAGCTAGAGGGGGAAGAGAATGCTGCTAAATGAAGGACGATCCTCCTCACCGTCTGTGGGGCACCAACGTATGGCCTCATGAAGAATCTGCTTACACCAGCGAAACCCACGATGATTTGTGCACACTGGTCTGAGAGCATTTGAACCCGAAGAAAAGTGTTCTGATGGCGAGGTACTGGTTCTACACCTACAAAAGGTCTGAAAGCCTGGAAGTGGCGAGTTATGTCGCCGAGCTAAGACGCCTTGCAGGACATTGTGAATTTCGAGGACATTTGGAGCACATGCTCAGAGACTTTTTCGTACTTGGCATTGGCCACAAAACCATACTTCGTAAACTTTTGACTGTAGATACCCAACCTTGAGTAAGGCCATAGCGATAGCCCAGGCGCTCATTGCCACCAGTGGCAATACGAAGCAAATCTCTCAGCACACAAGTGCTGCTACAATTACTGTGAACAAAGTGATGTTGTTTTCAAATCGCATCGTAGAGGGCAGGTCACACATACCTGCAGCTACACGTCCGCAGATGTCTTAGTGTCCACCATCAAGGGTGATGAATGCAAGACCATTAACAACTTGTTGGTGCTGCGGGGGTGATCATCATTTCCATTCATGCTGATTCAAAGGGTACGTTTGCAAGGGCTGTAGAACAATGGGACACCTCCAACGTATGTGCAGGCGAGCTGCAAATCCTGTTAAACCTGCAAACCACCATGTTGCAGAGGAGGACAGATCCACGGAGGATCACGATGAACCAGAGCCTCAGACCGAGAAGGCAGAGGTACATGGGGTGCACACATTCACCATGAATTGTCCCCCAATAATGCCGAATGTTGAACTAAATGGACTCCCGGTATCAATGGAGCTGGACACGGGCACAAGCCAGTCCATCATGGGCAAAAAGACTTTCAAAAGGTTGTGGTGCATCAAGGCCTCAAGGCCAGTCTTAACTCCAATTCATACGAAACTAAGAACTTACACAAAAGAACTGATTCCCGTAATCAGCAGTGCGACCGTAAAGGTCTCTTACGATGGTGCGGTGCACAAGCTACCACTCTGAGTGGTACCGGGCGATGGTCCCACGCTACTCGGCAGGAGCTGGCTGGGAATGATACGCTGGAACTGGGGGGTCCGAGCGGTATCGCCCGCTGACGACACTTCGTGTGCCCAGGTCTTAAACAAGTTCCCTTCGCTGTTCGAACCAGGAATCGGGAAATTCCAAGGAGCAAAAGTGAAGATCCACCTAATTCCGGGGGCGGGACCCATCCATCACAAGGCGAGAGCAGTACCATACCTGATGAGCGAAAGGGTAGAGATCAAGCTAGACCGGCTGCAAAGAGAGGGCATAATTTCACCGATCAAGTTCAACGAGTGGGCCTGCCCGATCATTCCTGTCCTCAAGGGAGACGGCACTGTCAGAATCTGTGGCGATTACAAAGTAACTATCAACCGTTTCTCCCTGCAGGACCAATACCCACTACCAAAGACCGACAACCTCTTTGCAATGCTGGCAGGAGGAAAGACGTTCACGAAGCTGGATTTGACTTCAGCCTACATGACGCAGGAACTGGAGGAATCATCAAAGGGCCTCACCTGCATCAACACACACAAAGGTCTTTTCATTTATAACAGGTGCCTGTTTGGAATTCAATCAGCGGCGGCGATATTCCAGAGAAATATGGAAAGCTTACTGAAGTCGGTCCTGCACACTGTGGTCTTCCAGGACATCTTGGTCACAGGTCGGGACACAGTCGAGCATCTGCAGAACCTGGAGGAGGTTCTTAGTCAACTCAACTGCGTGGGGCTCAGGTTAAAACGCTTGAAGTGCATTTTCCTGGCACCTGAAATGCAATTCTTGGGGAGGAGGATCGCAGCGGATGACATCAGGCCCACCAATTCGAAGATGGAGGCAATCGAGAACGCACCGAGGCCACAGAATGTGACGGAGCTGCGGTCGTTTCTAGGACTCCTGAACTACCTTGGAAACTTCTTACCGGGTCTCAGCACACTGTTAGAACAATCGCATGTCTTACTGCGTAAAGGGGACGAATGGGTTTGGGGAAAAGGCCAAGAAAATGCCTTTGTAAAAGCGAGAAAATTGTTATGCTCAAACAAATTGCTTATGTTGTATGATCCATGTAAGCGTTTGATACTGGCATGTGATGCGTCGTCATAAGGCATTGGGTGTGTATTGCAACAAGCTAATGATTTCGGGAAACTGCAATCAGTTGCTTATGCATCCAGGAGTCTGTCTAAGGCTGAGAGAGCCTACAGCATGAATGAGAAAGAAGCGTTAGCGTGTGTCTATGGGGTAAAGAAAATGCATCAATATCTGCTTGGGCTAAAATTTGAATTGGAAACTGATGATAAGCCACTCATATCCCTGTTTTCCAAGAGTAAAGGGATAAATACCAATGCAATGGCCCGCATCCAGAGATGGCCGCTCACGTTGTCCGTATACAACTACGCCATCCGCCACAGGCCAGGCACAGAAAACTGTGCCAATGCTCAGTAGGCTGCCATTGCCCACCACGGGGGTGGAAATAGCACAGCCCGCAGATTTAGCCATGGTTATGGAAGCATTTGAGAGTGAGCAATCACCCATCACTGCCCGGCAGATCAAAACCTGGACAAGCCAAGTCTCCTTATTGTCCCTAGTCAAAAACTGTGTGCTTCACGGGAGCTGGTCCAATGTCCCAGTGAAAATGCAGGAAGAGATAAAGCCGTTCCAGTGGCGCAAAGATGAAATGTCTATAGAGGCAGACTGCCTTCTGTGGGGCAATCGAGTAGTGGTTCCCAAGAAGGGCAAAGACACCTTCATCAGTGACCTCCACAGTACCCACCCAGACATCGTAATGATGAAAGCGATAGCCAGATCCCACGTGTGGGGGCCCGGTATCAATGCGGACTTCGAGTCCTGCATTCACAGATGTAATACACGCTCGCAGTTATGCAATGTACAGGGAGGTGCCGCTAAGTTTATGGTCTTGGCCCTCCAAACCGTGGTCTAGGGTATACATCGATTATGCAGGCCCGTTCTTGGGTGAAATGTTCCTTGTGATTATAGACGCGTACTCCAAGTGGATTGAATGTGAGATAATGTCGGCAAGCACGTCCGCTGTCACTACTGAAAGCCTGCAAGCCATGTTTGCCACACACGGCCTGCCCGATGTCCTGGTGAGTGATGACGGGCCATGTTTTACCAGTGCTGAGTTCAAAGAATTCAGGACCCGCAACGGGATCAAACATGTCACATCTGCCCCATTTAAACCAGCGTCCAATGGTCAGGCAGAGAGAGCAGTACAAACCATCAAGCAGGGCTTGAAGAGGATAACGGAAGGCTCACTGCAGACTCGCCTATCCCGAGTCCTGCTTAGTTACCGCAGGAGACCCCACTCGCTCACTGGGATCCCACCTGCTGAACTGCTCATGAAAAGAGCACTTAAGACAAGGCTCTCGTTAGTTCACCCTGATCTACATGAACAGGTAGAGAGCAGGCGGTTTCAACAAAGTACATACCATAATAGCGCAAATGTGTTTCACGAGATTGAAGTCAATGATCCTGTATTTGTATTGAATTGTGGACAAGGTCCCAAATGGCTTCCCGGCACTGTCGTGGCCAAAGAGAGGAGCAGGGTGTTTCGGGTCAAACTTTCAAATGGACTCATTCACCGGAAACACATGGACCAAATCAAACTCAGATTCACGGACTATCCTGAGCAACCCACCTTGGACCTTACCTTCTTTGACCCCCCAACATACACATCAGTGGCAACCGGCACCACGGTTGACCACGAAGCAGAACCCATCATCCACAGCAGCCCAGCAGGACCCACCCCACCAGGCAGCCCCAGCAAGGCCAGCTGCACAGCAGCCTAGCGAGGGCCCAACAAATGATTCAACAACACCGTCTCGGTGTGAAAGCTGATCAACCAGGGCAATAAGGGCCCCAGACCGACTCACATTGTAAATAGTTACACTATTGACTTTGGGGAGGGGGTGGGGGGGGAAGTGTTGTTTCCATTTGTGGACTTGTATATACTCTGTACAGCCACCAGAGGGCTCATCCCCTGGAGTTCCAAGGGATCCCATAATCCCTTGGGTGCACAGGTATTTAAGGAGGCCTCACAGGTTGGAGAGGCACTCTGGAGACCTGAAATAAAAGACTAAGGTCACACTTTACTTTGAGCTCACAGTGTTCAGTCTGACTCTTTCTCCATACATAACAGAAGGTGTGTACCCCATACACTTCTTCCTCGGGTTGAGTTGGCTATCTTGTTTGTTCTGCGTGATACGCGCCGGATCGATCATCCTCTGCCAACTCTGTCACGTGGTGAGTCGCAGCACTCTTGCACATTCGCTGGAGCTGCCCCATTGTTTCGCAGCCTTTGCACACATAGTGCTTGAATCGACATTGATGGGCTCGATGATTATCCCCGCAGTGCCAACATGGTGCGAATGGATTTGCATTTACGCCTGATGGCGGACTCTGAGTCATCCTAGGTCTTGCAGCTGCATACATGTAGTCCCTGCCATATGCAGTTCTGCCTGCTAGCGACGTTATTTTATGCACAGTATTTGCCGGTGAGCTTCAATGCTGGGAAGATATCTGTCTGCTATTATCGCTCGTGGATATGAATGCCTGGGCTATCGTGATGGCCTTGCTCAGGTCTAGGGATTCAGCAGACAGCAGCTTGCGAAGAATGACCTCATGGCCGATACCAAGCATAAAAATGTCCCGCAGCATTTCCCCCCAAAATCCAGCAAATTCACAGGTTCCCATAAGGCGTCTCAGGTCGGCGACATAACTCGCCACATCCTGGCCCTTGGAGCGGTGGTGCATGTAGAAGCGATACCTGACCATTAACACACTCTCCTTCGGCTTGAGATGGTTCAGAACCAGCATACACAACTCTGTATATGTCTTCTCCGTTGGTTTCTCCTACACACAGGGAATCGCCCTGTGCTTGATCACTGCATCATCCCCATCCAGCTTGTTGGCCACCAAGTACTGGTCGAGACGCTCAACGAAGGCTTCCCAATCATCACCCTCTACAAATCTCTCTAAAATACCAACGGCAGCCATGACCGCATAAAAGTTTGTAATCTGTTACTCGTCGCCAATTGTTAAGTATAGAAGAACTCCACAAGCCTGATTACTGTGAGCTAAAACTGATGTGAACATGGTCTCTTTAATACAATTCCAGAGTGCCTAAGCAGCATGGCAGACAACCTTTTATACTCCCTTGCACGAGGTGTGCAGGTGACCCTTGGGCCTCCAACAGTTGCGCCCTCTGGTGGCAAGTCTTACACAGTTACAATGTTTATATACATAACAGATAGATTTTTGGACTCTAAGGGAATCAGGAGATATGGGGTTCGGGCGGCGAAGTGGAGTTGAGGTCGAAGATCAGCCATGATCTTATTGAATGTCGGAGCAGGCTCGAGGGCCTACTCCTACTCCTAATTTTTATATTCTGGCATTGGATTTGAGGGGTTCTAGGAGTTGGGAGCTTTCTTTATTCTGTCCAATTGAGGAGTTAAATAACAGACTTTCCTCTGTGAATATAGAGCTGGATTAATTGGCAATTCTATATTTACTTGTTCATCTTTTACTAAATATATTTCCTGAGTTAATTTAAATTGAAACCAGGTTTGCAGGCGTGATGCTCTATTCACACTTCGAAGGTGAGAGAGATGCTGTGGGCACTCGCTAAGTCCTGTAGCTCAAAGTGATTAACAAACTGGGTTCTGGGTTTTGTGTTTAATGATACTGGGCGTGTTACCGAGACCTTCCCTGGATACCAAGGCTAGGAGAGGCACTCTGGAAAGTATGGCGAGCTGGGACTTGTCCATGAGAGTAACCAAAGGTGTGAGAACTGAAATAATCAGAGTTAGGAAAGAAAAAAGGACCAAAAATGGAACAGTCTGTAACAGTACATCAATTAGTCTCTTATCTTGGAGAAATCAAGGAATCGATACATTGTGTTTTACACAAAGCTGATTTATTGACAAATATGCAGAAAATTAAACTCCAGCCCAGTTATACGAGTCACTAACATCAGAAACAAACCACAATTGCCAGAATGAACATAGTTCAGTCCTGAATAGAAACAGATTATCAGCCCATTATCACATTCCTCTTTGTAGGAGTTTGCTGTGCACAAATTGGCTGTTGCGTTTTCTACATTACAACAGTGACAAGACTTAAAAAGTATTTCATTTGCCATGAAGCGCATTGGGACGTCCTGAGACCGCAGGCGCTATATAAATGTAATTATTTCTTTCTGGATGTGATTAGCAGCAGCCCTAACAGCAGAATCCAACCCCTGAAGTCCCATGTGAACTCAGTGGTGTGTCAACAGGTCGGATGACCGAATGATTCCCTTCTCACACACGGAGCAGGTGAACAGCATCTCCCCAGTGTGAACTCACTGGTGTCTCAGCAGGCTGGATGATGAAGTGAATCCCTTCCCACACACGGAGCAGGTGAACAGCATCTCCCCAGTGTGAACTCACTGGTGTCTCAGCAGGCTGGATGATGAAGTGAATCCCTTCCCACACTCAGAGCAGGGGAATGACCTCTCTCCGGTGTGAACTCGCAGGTGTGCCATGCAGTTGCAAGAATGCCTAAACCTCTTCCCGCAGTGAGAGCAACTGAACGGTCTCTCGTCAGTGTGAATTCCCTGGTGTGTCAGCAGGTGGGATAACTGAGTGAATCCCTTCCCACACACAAAGCAGGTGAATGGCCTCTCCCCAGTGTGACTGTGTCGATGACTTTCCACATGGAACGGGAAATTAAATCCTTTCCCACAGTCCCCACATTTCCACGGTTTCTCCGTGTTGCGGGTGTCCTTGTGTCTCTCCAGGTTGGTCGATCAGTTGAAGCCTCGTCCACACACAGAACATGTGTATGGTTTCTCCCCCCTGTGAATGGTGCAATATTTTTTCAGGCTGTGTAAATGGTTAAAACATTTCTCCTTCCACATTCAAAGGCCGATGATATTCAGGTCCTGATAAATTGAGTGACTCTGTCAGATCTTGACGTGGTGTTCAGTTTGAGGTTCCCATCTGTAAATCCTCCCCTTCTAATATCCTGTAAAAGGAGTTTTCGAAAGTCATGACTGTGAGTACAGGATAGAAATTGTAAACAGACAGGTGCTGACTCTGACTGAGTTCAGCTCTACACTCACTGGTTCCCATCCCTCTCCTCCCATGAAGATGCTGAGTCTGGCTGGGTGCCTGTGCTCTCTCCCGCTCTTTCCAACACTCTGGCCCTCCCTGTCTATCTATAACATGTCCCTGTTTTGGTGATAGGCTCTCCCTGACCATTTCTCCTTATACAGACACTCTGACCGTCACCATTTCATAGAATCATACAGCACAGAAGGAGGCCATTTGGCCCGTCGTGCCTGTGCAGCTCTCTGAAAGCCATTAAATTAGACCCATTCCCTGCTCTTTTCCCATAAGCCTGGAAAATATTACTTTGTAAGTATTTATCCAATGTCCTTTAGAAAGTTACTATTGAATCGGCTTCCACCAGCATTTTAAGAACATAAGAAATAGGAGCAGGAGTAGGCCATTTGGCCCCACAAGTCTACTCCGTCGATCAGATCAGCCAAGATCTTACTGATCATGTGCTCAGCTCCACTTCCCTGCCCGCTCCCCATAACCCTTTACTCCCTTTTCGTTCAAAAATCTGTCTATCTCCACCAGAGGGAAACAAAAAGGAGACAAAAGCAAAAGACAGAAAGGAGATGAGGAAAAGTGGAGGGCACAGAAACACAAGGCAAAGAACAAAAACGGCCACTGTACAGCAAAATTCTAAAAGGACAAAGGGTGTTAAAAAAACAAGCCTGAAGGCTTTGTGTCTTAATGCAAGGAGTATCCATAATAAGGTGGATGAATTAACTTTGCAAATAGATGTTAACAAATATGATGTGATTGGGATTACAGAGACGTGGCTCCAGGATGATCAGGGCTGGGAACTCAACATCCAGGGGTATTCAACATTCAGGAAGGATAGAATAAAAGGAAAAGGAGGTGGGGTAGCATTGCTGGTTAAGGAGGAGATTAATGCAATAGTTAGGAAGGACATTAGCTTGGATGATGTGGAATCTATATGGGTAGAGCTGCAGAACACCAAAGGGCAAAAAACGTTAGTGGGAGTTGTGTACAGACCTCCAAACAGTAGTAGTGATGTTGGGGAGGGCATCAAACAGGAAATTAGGGGTGCATGCAATAAAGGTGCAGCAGTTATAATGGGTGACTTTAATATGCATATAGATTGGGCGAACCAAACTGGAAGCAATATGGTGGAGGAGGATTTCCTGGAGTGCATAAGGGATGGTTTTTTAGACCAATATGTTAAGGAACCAACTAGGGGGGAGGCCATCTTTGACTGGGTGTTGTGTAATGAGAGAGGATTAATTAGCAATCTCATTGTGCGAGGCCCCTTGGGGAAGAGTGACCATAATATGGTGGAATTCTGCATTAGGATGGAGAATGAAACAGTTAATTCAGAGACCATGGTCCAGAACTTAAAGAAGGCTAACTTTGAAGGTATGAGGCGTGAATTGGCTAGGTTAGATTGGCGAATGATACTTGAGGGGTTGACTGTGGATGGGCAATGGCAGACATTTAGAGACCGCATGGATGAACTACGACAATTGTACATTCCTGTCTGGCGTAAAAATAAAAAAGGGAAGGTGGCTCAACCGTGGCTATCAAGGGAAATCAGGGATAGTATTAAAGCCAAGGAAGTGGCATACAAATTGGCCAGAAATAGCAGCGAACCCGGGGACTGGGAGAAATTTAGAACTCAGCAGAGGAGGACAAAGGGTTTGATTAGGGCAGGGAAAATGGAGTACGAGAAGAAGCTTGCAGGGAACATTAAGACGGATTGCAAAAGTTTCTATAGATATGGAAAGAGAAAAAGGTTAGTAAAGACAAACGTAGGTCCCCTGCAGTCAGAATCAGGGGAAGTCATAACGGGGAACAAAGAAATGGCAGACCAATTGAACAAGTACTTTGATTCGGTATTCACTAAGGAGGACACAAACAACCTTCCGGATATAAAAGGGGTCAGAGGGTCTAGTAAGGAGGAGGAACTGAGGGAAATCCTTATTAGTCGGAAAATTGTGTTGGGGAAATTGATGGGATTGAAGGCCGATAAATCCCCAGGGCCTGATGGACTGCATCCCAGAGTACTTAAGGAGGTGGCCTTGGAAATAGCAGATGCATTGACAGTCATTTTCCAACATTCCATTGACTCTGGATCAGTTCCTATCGAGTGGAGGGTAGCCAATGTAACCCCACTTTTTAAAAAAGGAGGGAGAGAGAAAACAAGGAATTATAGACCGGTCAGCCTGACCTCAGTAGTGGGTAAAATGATGGAATCAATTATTAAGGATGTCATAGCAGCGCATTTGGAAAGAGGTGACATGATAGGTCCAAGTCAGCATGGATTTGTGAAAGGGAAATCATGCTTGACAAATCTTCTGGAATTTTTTGAGTGTTTCCAGTAGAGTGGACATGGGAGAACCAGTTGATGTGGTATATTTGGACTTTCAGAAGGCTTTCGGCAAGGTCCACACAAGAGATTAATGTGCAAAGTTAAAGCACATGGGATTGGGGGTAGTGTGCTGACATGGATTGAGAACTGGTTGTCAGACAGGAAGCAAAGAGTAGGAGTAAATGGGTATTTTTCAGAATGGCAGGCAGTGACTAGTGGGGTACCGCAAGGTTCTGTGCTGGGGCCCCAGCTATTTACACTGTACATTAATGATTTAGACGAGGGGATTAAATGTAGTATCTCCAAATTTGCGGATGACACTAAGTTGGGTGGCAGTGTGAGCTGCGAGGAGGATGCTATGAGGCTGCAGAGCGACTTGGATAGGTTAGTAGAGTGGGCAAATGCATGGCAGATGAAGTATAATGTGGATAAATGTGAGGTTATCCACTTTGGTGGTAAAAACAGAGAGACAGACTATTATCTGAATGGTGACAGATTAGGAAAAGAGGAGGTGCAACAAGACCTGGGTGTCATGGTACATCAGTCATTGAAGATTGGCATGCAGGTACAGCAGGCGGTTAAGAAAGCAAATGGCATGTTGGCCTTTATAGTGAGGAGATTTGAGTACAGGGGCAGGAAGGTGTTGCTACAGTTGTACAGGGCCTTGGTGAGGCCATACCTGGAGTATTGTGTACAGTTTTGGTCTCCTAACCTGAGGAAGGACATTCTTGCCATTGAGGGAGTGCAGCGAAGGTTCACCAGACTGATTCCCGGGATGGCGGGACTGACCTATCAAGAAAGACTGGATCAACTGGGCTTGTATTCACTGGAGTTCAGAAGAATGAGAGGGGACCTCATAGAAACGTTTAAAATTCTGATGGGTTTTGACAGGTTAGATGCAGGAAGAATGTTCCCAATGTTGGGCAAGTCCAGAACCAGAGGTCACAGTCTAAGGATAAGGGGTAAGCCATTTAGGACCGAGATGAGGAGAAACTTCTTCACCCAGAGAGTGGTGAACCTGTGGAATTCTCTACCACAGAAAGTTGTTGAAGCTAATTCACTAAATATATTCAAAAAGGAGTTAGATGTAGTCCTTACTACTAGGGGGATCAAGGGGTATGGCGAGAAAGCAGGAATGGGGTACTAAAGTTTCATGTTCAGCCATGAACTCATTGAATGGCGGTGCAGGCTAGAAGGGCCGAATGGCCTACTCCTGCACCTATTTTCTATGTTTCTATGTTAACTATATTCAATGACCCATCCTCCAAAGCAGTCTGGGGCAGAGAATTCCACAGATTTACAACCCTCTGAGAAGAAATTCCTCCTCATCTCAGTTTTCAAGGGCGACCCCTTATTCCAGAACTATGCCCTCTAGTTCTAGATTCCCTCATTGGTGGAAACATCCTCTCTGCATCTACCTTGTCGAGCCCCCTCATTATCTTATATGTCTCAATAAGATCACCTCTCATTCTTCCGAACTCCGAGTATAGGCTCAACCTATCTTCATAAGTCAACCTCCTCATCTCTGGAATGAACCTAGTGAACCTTTTTTGAACTGCCTCCAATACAAGTTTAAATACGGAGGCCAAAACTGTACGCAGTACTTCAGCTGTGGTCTGACCAATACCCTGTACAGTTGTAGCAGGACGTCTCAGCTTTTATACTCTATCCCCTTTGCAATGAAGGCCAACATTCCATTTGCCTTCCTGATTACTTGCCGTATCTGCATACTAACTTTTTGTGTTTCATGCACAAGGACCCCCAGGTCCCTCTGTACTGCAGCACTTTGCAATTTTACTCCATTTAAATTATAATTTGCTTTTTTATTTTTTTCTGCCAAAGTGGATAACTTCACACTTTCCCACATTATACTCCACCTGCCAATTTTTTTCCCACTCACTCAGCCTGTCTATATCCCTTCGCATATTTTTTGTGTCCTCCTCACAACTTGCTTTCCCACCCATCTTTGTAGTCCCTTCATCCAAATCATTAATATAGATTGTAAATAGATGAGGCCCCAGCACAGATTCCTGCGGCACCCCACTAGTTACTGTTTGACAACCAGAAAATGATCCATTTATCCCGACTCTCTGTCTTCTGTTAGTTAGCCAATCCTCTTTCCATGTTAATATGTCACCCCCAACCACATGAACTTTTATCTTGTGCAGTAATTTTTTATGTGGCACCTTATCGAATGCCTTCAGGCAATCCAAATACATCACATCCACTGGTTCCCCTTTATCCACCATGCTCATTACATACTCAAAGAACTCCAGAAAATTTGTCAAACATGATTTCCCTTTATAAAACTGTGCTGACTCTGCTTGACTCGATTATGCTTTTCCAAATGCCCTGCTACTGCTTCCTTAATAATGCACTCCAGCATTTTTCCGACGACAGATGTTAGGCTAACCGGTCTATAGTTTACTGCTTTCTGTTTACCTCCTTTTTGAAATAGGGGTGTTACATTTGCAGTTTTCCAATCTGCTGGGACTTCTCCAGAATCCAGGGAATTTTAACCAATTACAACCAATGCATCCACTATCTCTGCAGCCACTTCTTTTAAGACGCTAGGATGCAAGCCATCAGGACCCGGAGACTTGTCCTCCTTTAGTACCATTATTTTATCGAGTACAGGTTAAACCTCTCTTATCCGGGACTCTATTATCTGGCACCACCCCTCGTTCGACACCATTCCCGGTCGCAGGGTGCTGCATGCACAGAACACGGCAGGTCAACATCCTCAAAAAATATAAATGTAAAAAAAAACCGTGGCCAGTTACACTTACGTGGCACATTTTAATCTCAACAGACCAACAATAAATTTACCCAACTTTGGAGCCGCTTGGGCCACCTTCTCCCCATGCGCCTCCGCCCCCCCCCCACCACCTGCCCCCGATCTTGGGCCGCCTTCTCCCCATTCCGCCCCCCCCCCGCCCCCCCCCGGGCCGTGTGTGAAAGCGGCGGGAGCTGCTGCAGCATTGAATGTGGGATGGCCGGTGATCCAGAGAATCAGTGCTGGCCTCCCTCCCTTATCGACCCCTCCACAACCTCCGCCACACCCACAGCCCCCGGGCACGGCAACCCGCATTGCAAAATGCCCAATGCAGTGATACACATCCCAAGAGAGAGACAGCCCGACACTCACACAGCAAGCTGCAGCCATCGAGCTCCCCAGCGCACCATTTCACAGCCTTGATTATCCATTATTGGATTGTTTTTAGTGTCTTCCACCTCGAAGACCGATACAAAATATTGATTCAAAGTCTCTGCCATTTCTCTGTTCCCCATTATTAATTCCCCAGTCTCATTCTTTAAGGACCAACATTTACTTTAGCCACTCTCTTCCTTTTTATGTACCTGTAGAAACTCTTACTATCTGTTTTTATATTTCTTGCTAGTTTACTTTCATAATCTATCTTCCCTCTCTTTATTATTTTTTTAGTCATTCTTTGCTGGTTTTTAAAAGTGTCCCAATTCTCTGGCCTCCCAATAGTCTTGGCCACATTGTATGCCCTTGTTTTCAATTTGATACCATCCTTTATTTTCTTAGTTAGCCACGGATGGTTATCCCTTCTCTTAAAGTCTTTCCTCCTTATTGTTGAGAGTTATGAAATATCTCCTTAAATGTCCGCCATTGCTCATTAACCGTCTTACACTTTAGTCTATTTTCCCAGTCCACTTTAGCCAACACTGCCTTCATACCTTTGTAGTCTCCTTTATTTAAGCTTAGGACTCTGGTTTGAGATCCAACTCTCACCCTCCAACTGAATTTGAAATTCAACCATGCTATGATCACACTTTCCTAGAGGATCCTTTACTGGGAGATCATTTATTAATCCTGTCTCATTACACAGTACCAGATTTAAGATAGCCTGCTCCCTGGTTGGTTCCGCAATGTACTGTTCAAGGAAACTATCCCAGATGCACTCTATAAACTCTTCCTCAAGGCTACCAATCAATATGAAGGTTAAAATCACCCATGATTATTGCCATTCCTTGATTGCAAACCTCCATTATTTCTTGATTTATACTCCGTCCAACAGTGTAGCTACTGTTAGGGGGCCTATAGATTACGCCCACCAGTGACTTCTTCCCCTTATTATTCCTTATCTCCACCCAAACTGATTCTACATCTTGATCTTCTGAGCCACTATCATTTCTCACTACTGCACTGATCTCATCCTTTATTAACAGAGCTACCCCACCTCCTTTTCCTTTCTGTCTATCCTTCCGAATTGTCAAATACCCCTGAATATTTAGTTCCCAGCCTTGGTCACTTTGCAACCACGTCTCTGTAATGGCTATCAGATCATACCCATTTATATCTATTTGTACTGTCAACTCATCTATTTTGTTACGAATGCTGCGTGCATTCAGATAAAGAGCTTTAAACTTTATCTTTTTACCATTTTTCCCTGCTTTGATCACACTTTCTAATGCACTCATGTTTATAGATTCTGGCCCTTCCAGGGATAGTATTAAAGCCAAGGAAGTGGCATACAAATTGGTCAGAAATAGCAGCGAACCCGGGGACTGGGAGAAATTTAGAACTCAGCAGAGGAGGACAAAGGGTTTGATTAGGGCAGGGAAAATGGAGTACGAGAAGAAGCTTGCAGGGAACATTAAGACGGATTGCAAAAGTTTCTATTGGTATGTAAAGAGAAAAAGATTAGTAAAGACAAACGTAGGTCCCCTGCAGTCAGAATCAGGGGAAGTCATAACGGGGAACATAGAAATGGCGGACCAATTGAACAAGTACTTTGGTTCGGTATTCACTAAGGAGGACACAAACAACCTTCCAGATATAAAAGGGGTCGGAGGGTCTAGTAAAGAGGAGGATCTGAGGGAAATCCTTATTAGTCGGGAAATTGTGTTGGGGAAATTGATGGGATTGAAGGCCGATAAATCCCCAGGGCCTGATGTACTGCATCCCAGAGTACTTAAGGAGGTGGCCTTGGAAATAGCGGATGCATTGACAGTCATTTTCCAACATTCCATTGACTCTGGATCAGTTCCTATCGAGTGGAGGGTAGCCAATGCAACCCCACTTTTTAACAAAGGAGGGAGAGAGATAACAGGGAATTATAGACCGGTCAGCCTGACCTCAGTAGTGGGTAAAATGATGGAATCAATTATTAAGGATGTCATAGCAGTGCATTTGGAAAGAGGTGATATGATAGGTCCAAGTCAGCATGGATTTGTGAAAGGGAAATCATGCTTGACAAATCTTCTGGAATTTTTTGAGGCTGTTTCCAGTAGAGTGGACAAGGGAGAACCAGTTGACGTGGTATATTTGGACTTTCAGAAGGCGTTCGACAAGGTCCCACACAAGAGATTAATGTGCAAAGTTAAAGCACATGGGATTGGGGGTAGTGTGCTGAAATGGATTGAGAACTGGTTGTCAGACAGGAAGCAAAGAGTAGGAGTAAATGGGTACTTTTCAGAATGGCAGGCAGTGACTAGTGGGGTACCGCAAGGTTCTGTGCTGGGGCCCCAGCTGTTTACATTGTACATTAATGATTTAGATGAGGGGATTAAATGTAGTATCTCCAAATTTGCGGATGACACTAAGTTGGGTGGCAGTGTGAGCTGCAAGGTGGATGCTATGAGGCTGCAGAGTGACTTGGATAGGTTAGGTGAGTGGGCAAATGAATGGCAGATGAAGTATAATGTGGATAAATGTGAGGTTATCCACTTTGGTGGTAAAAACAGAGAGACAGACTATTATCTGAATGGTGACAGATTAGGAAAAGGGAAGGTGCAACGAGACCTGGGTGTCATGGTACATCAGTCATTGAAGGTTGGCATGCAGGTTCAACAGGCGGTTAAGAAAGCAAATGGCATGTTGGCCTTCATAGCGAGGGGATTTGAGTACAGGGACAGGGAGGTGTTGCTACAGTTGTACAGGGCCTTGGTGAGGCCACACCTGGAGTATTGTGTACAGTTTTGGTCTCCTAACTTGAGGAAGGACATTCTTGCTATTGAGGGAGTGCAGCGAAGATTCACCAGACTGATTCCCGGGATGGTGGGACTGACCTATCAAGAAAGACTGGATCAACTGGGCTTGTATTCACTGGAGTTCAGAAGAATGAGAGGGGACCTCATAGAAACGTTTAGAATTCTGACGGGTTTAGACAGGTTAGATGCAGGAAGAATGTTCCCAATGTTGGGGAAGTCCCGAACCAGGGGTCACAATCTAAGGATAAGGGGTAAGCCATTTAGGACCGAGATGAGGAGAAACTTCTTCACCCAAAGAGTGGTGAACCTGTGGAATTCTCTATCACAGAAAGTAGTTGAGGCCAATTCACTAAATATATTCAAAAGGGAGTTAGATGAAGTCCTTACTACTCGGGGGATCAAGGGGTATGGCGAGAAAGCAGGAAGGGGGTACTGAAGTTTCATGTTCAGCCATGAATTCATTGAATGGCGGTGCAGGCTAGAAGGGCTGAATGGCCTGCTCATGCACCTATTTTCTATGTTTCTATGTAACGCTCTGATTATCATTTCTCTCAGTGCTACCCTGCTCTATTGCCTTCTCCTTACTCTTTGACTTTTAAATTTCCGCTCACCTGAACCCTACCCCCCACTAATTAGTTTAAAGCCCTATCTACAGCCCTAGTTATTTGATTCACCAGGACACTAGTCCCAGCATGGTTCAAGTGGAGCCCGTCCCATCAGAACTGCTCCCTCTTACCCCAGTACTGGTGCCAGTGCCCCCTTAACCTTCCCTGCCTTATGGAGAAGAATCCCAGCTTTGGCAGTTTTCCCAGATAACTGAAACCTCTCAGCCTGGACACCATTGTAGTAAATTTCCTCTGCACCCACTCCATGGCTTTGAGGTCTTTTCTAAAGTGTGGTGCCCAGAATTGGACACAATACTCCAACTCGTGATTTATAAAGGTTTAGCATAACTTCTTTGCTTTTGTACTCTATGCTTCTATAAATAAAGCTAGTAATCCTGTATGCTATTCAACAACTTATCCTGCCACCTTCAAAGATTTGTGTACGCACACCTGCAGGTCTCCCTGCTCATGCACCCCATTTAAAACTATTTAATTTAATTTATATTGCCTCTCCTCATCTTCCAAAGTGCATTATAGTCGCTCCCTGACCAGTCCTCATTTCTCCCTCATTTACTTCCTGGATGTCCCAGAGTTTGTGTCTTAAACTGGCGACTGTGGGTGAGGCAGCGGGTGAGAGATGGGTGGAGGGAGCAGGTTAATGAACCCCGGGGGATGCGGGCTTCACACACACCGAGTGTGGGCCCAGGGTCTGAGAGAAAACATTCCACATTATCCGCTTTACAAACAGCCGGTGTGGGCCCCAGGCCCCGAACAAGAACCTACGGGTCCGGGTTTGTCCCGAGCGGGGTGGCAGCTGCGAGGCTTTCTCCCGGTGACAGGCCCGGGTTAACGGCCGCCATCTTGAGAGGGTCCGGGTGCAGCAGGGCGCATGCGCGGCCCCCTTGGGCAGGAACCAGGAGGAGAGAATGTTGTGAATTTCTATCCTGGACTTACAGTGATGGCTTTTGTAAACTCCTGTTACAGGCTGTGAGAGGGGCAGCATTTACAGACCGCAAACTCAAACCAAACATCACATCAAGATCTGACAGTCACTCCATTCATTGGGACCTGAATATCATCGGCCTTTTGAATGTGGAAGGAGAAATGTTTGTCTGTTCTGTCTGTGGGAAAAGATGTCAAACATCAGTGTGACTGGAAAAGCACTGAGACAGACACATCCGAGTGAGAGTGTTCCAGTGCACTGACTGGTGAAAGAGCTTTAACCAGTTACACAGCCTGGAAAAAAATCGCACCATTCACAGCGGGAAGAAACTGTACACGTGTTCTGTGTATGGACGAGGCTTTAACTGATCATCCAACCTGGAGAGACACAAGGACACCCACACCACAGAGAAACCGTGGAAATGTGGGGACTTGTGGGAAGGAATTTAATTCCCCGTTCCAGCTAGAAACTCATCGACGCAGTCACACTGGGGAGAGGCCGTTCAGTTGCTCTCACTGAACCTGCTGAAACATCAGAAAATTCATACTAAGGCGAGGCCATTCACCTGCTCATTGTGTGGGAAGGGATTTTCTCAATCCAACAACCTGCTGGTACACCAGAGAGTTCACAGTGATGAGAGACCATTCAGCTGCAGTCACTGTACAAAGACATTTGCCCATTCATCCAACCTACTGAAACACCAGCGAGTTCACACCAGGGAGAGGTCTTTCACCTGCTCCGTGTGTGGAAAGGGATTTACTTTTTCATCCAATCTGCGGACACACCAGCGAGTTCACAAGTGACAGCAGGGTTGGATTCTGCTGTTATTGCTGCTGTTAATCACATCCAGGACTGAACCATGTTCACTCTGACAGTTGGGGTTTATTTCAGCTGATGATAGTAACCCCTAAAACTGGGCTGGAGTTTAATCTTTATCAATGTCCAATAAATGAGCTTTGTTTCCCACACACACACAGTGTGTCGAGTCCTTGATATCAGACGAGCTGATGGAGGACGTGTTACAAACTATGTGGAATCTATCTGAGAACTGAGTTCCCACTACAAGATATCCAAGTCTGACAGCACAGAACATTCTATTATATCACAGAGTCCACTCCAACTATCCAGAGCAGTGTGTCCCTGTCATTTTGGACTTGGGGAATTATTCAGACAATCTGTTATTGTCACGGGGCAAAGTAGCATTGTTAGTTTAAAATCAATTTAATAAAACTCAATGGGCAATACGATCTCCAAAAGGAAACTTCTCCTTAAAGCTGAAGGTGTTGACAGTTCTGCAGCTCATTTCTCTCTGAGTGTGTGTCAGAATGAGAAGCTTTAACAACAGCTGATGTTTCACAAAGGGAGACCCCACCAGACCAAAGGAGATTGGTGGAATTTAATGGGCTGTTTGTGTCACTGGGCTACAGGACGCTATTTTTAATAGAAGGAAAGCTGGTCACAACAAACAATCAGTTTAACAGCCTGTCCATGGTCCACTCTAACCCCCACCTTCTCTCTCTCACTATTTACAGACACTGCTGCAGTAATTGCCCCTCTGACCTTTCTTCTCTTGTCCCTATACACCCCTCGTGCACAGCCCTACATAATCTCCCTCCCCCGACATCCTCACTGTGCTGTAATCCACACCAGTCTCTTTATCTGCTCCTTGTTCTTTCCCTGGATCCTGAAACTATTGAACTCGGTCTTCCCCTCCTGAAGTCTATCGGCTCTAAAACTGAAACTTGGTGTCCCTCAGTCCTGACTCCTTGATTTACCTCCCCTTCTCTCCTGCTCTTTCCCCCCTTGGTTGTGTTCCACACCCTGGGCTTCGGCCCTTCCCCGGGGATTCTCAGTATGAACAGGGGGATGTATTGTGTATGTAGGCACCTTTAGTAATGACTCCATGAGGCAGGGTATGATACTTAAACTGTGCAGACCTGTAGTCCTTTATTTGCAGCTCATGAGAGATGACAACAAGCTGTGAGTTCCCTTTTATACTGGGTTACCTGCCATGTGCAGGCAACCCTTAGGTCTCCAGCAGCAGCACTCTCTGGTGTACAGGCAAGGTGTGTACAGTGTTAGGGTACATTCAGTGTTGTATAACAGTGTTACAGACATCACACAGTAAACAGGCATGCATACACAATACTCTCCCTGAGCATTTTTCATAACCTAGTTGTCATGACCAGGGGAGGTGATCAGTGGTGGGCTATGGGAGGTTGTGGTGAGGGTTGTGTGGTTGCCAGGTGTGACCCCTGTGCTTGAGGCTGGCCTCGTACATTTCCCCTCCCTCACACACAAACCAAGTGGGTGTCACTGTTGTGGAATCCCTCGGGGAGGTAGCCACGGCAGCAGTGGGTGGTGTGTATACACTGTGATGTGGGTAGTTGTGGGGTGGTGGGCAGGGCCACAAGACTGGGTGGGCTCCTTGTCCACCAATTGGGATGAGGGTCAGGTCATCCCAGGGTTTGCCAGGGAAGCTGGAGGGTATTGGCCTCATGCTTCTGGTGTTGGCCCTGGTGGCCAGGGGCTGTAGGGCTGGTCTGGTGCAGGTTGCCATTGGTGGTGGCTGGGCTGCCTATTGACCACTGTCTCTGTAGTAGGTCTGCTCCCACTGGGTGTGTGTGTGTCCTGCAAGGGGCATCACATTCGTTCCAAAGGTCCAGGCTACATGGTCAGGTAACCTGCTGGACCTGGGGGTCTCCCACAGGGGCATTCCATTGGCATCAGCATGGTCCCTGTAGGACCCAATGTCCTTTGGCAGTGTCCTACTGGTATACATGACACCTTGGCCCTGATCACACATAGTCGAGCCTGCATTATATATTCTAGCATTTGCATCACTTATGGATGTCCTGGTCTCAACAGACATGGTTACATTAGGCATTTCACAGGATGTGTTTTGAGACAGGATATCCCCGCTCTCCACCTTTAAAGGGACAAGGAGAGGACCAGCTGGGCTGAATGGCCCTGCTTTATGACATCACTGCAGTGCCTAGCAACCAACCTCCCTGAGCCCTACTCATTATGGGCTGGGTTTAGCTCAGTGCTGTTACAGGAAGGGAAACAGGAGCAGGATTCGACCCGTGTGGAGCCCAGGATTAATGGGGAGAGGCACAGGATCAATTTATACCTTATTGAGTGAGAAATGTCATTGTCCCAGGCACTCCCTGTCCCTCAGTATCTGTGTCCAGGGGAGAAGCTGATGGGTTTGAATTTTTGTGCTCATCAAGGTGATGGATGTCAGCAAGCTATAGAACGGACACGGTAGAGGGGAATCCTCGGTTGAGGAAAAAGGAAGATATATTTGAAGCACTAGTATGGAAGGTGGTGTCATCAGAGCAGATGCAATGGAGACAGAGAAACTGGGAAAATGGAATAGAATCCTTACAGGAAGTGGGGTGGAAGGAAATGTAGTCCAGATAGCTGTGGGAGTCAGTGGGCTTACAGTGAATGTTTGTCAATAGCCTATCCCCAGAAATGGAGACAGAGAAGTTGACGAAGGGAAGAGTCAGAGATGGACCATGTGAAGGTGAGGGAAGAATGGAAATTGGATGCAAAGTGCCTGAAATTGTCTAGTTCAGGGTGAGAGCAGGAAACAGCACCGATACAGTCATCAATGTACTGGAAAAAGAGGTGAGGGAGGGGACCTGGGTAGGACTAGAACAAAGAATTTTCCACTTAGCCCATGAAATAGCTAGGACCTATGCGGGTTCCCATAGCAACACCTTTAATTTGGAGGCAGTGAGTGGAGTTAAAGGAGAAGTTGTTCAATGTGAGAACAAGTTCAGCCAGGCGGAGGAGGGTGATGGTGGATGGGGACTGGTTGGGCCTCTGCTCGAGGAAGAAGCGGAGCGCCCTCAGGCCATTCTCGTGGAGGATGGAAGTGTAGAGGGATTGGATGTCCGTGGTGAAAAGGAGACGGTTGGGGCCAGGAAACTGTAAACTGTTAAAGTGGCAGAGGGCATCAGAAGAATCATAGATATAGGCGGGAAGAGACTGGACAAGGGGAGAAAAAATAGAGTCGAGATAGGAAGAAATCAGTTCTGTGGGGCAAGAACAGGCTGAAACGATGGGTCTACTGGGGCAGTCCTGTTTGTGGATCTTGGGAAGGAGGTAGAAGCGGGCTGTGCAGGGTTGGGGAACTATGAGGTCGGCGGCCGTGGAGGGAAGATCTCCAGAGGAGATGAGGTCAGTGACAGTCTGAGAGACGATGGCTTGACGTGGGTAGTGGGGTCATGGTCCAGGGGAAGGTAGGAGATGGTGTCAGAGAGTCGGGCGGCACATTCTGTATCGCGCTGCAGGCTGGGTGAGGCAGCCGCCATTAAATGTCTTGATTTTCCACCTGACAGGAATGTGATTGGAAGCAGGTAAAATGTGTTTGGAGCAAGCACAACAAAATAAACTGAAACCGCAGTGCTTGGTGTCTTTAAAAACTGTCATACCCAGTCTAGAGGCGCGTGCAATTTAGTCAACTCCGGAAAATAATTTTTCCAGTCATTTTTATTAATTTAGATTTATTGAATGTTGTAACTGATGCCTTCAGTGAATGTTTATTTTCCAACTGCAGCTCACTCTGGTTGCACTGCTGGATGACAATCACCATCACCCATTTAGAGGGAAGCACAACCAATAAAGACTAAGTGACTAAGTTCACCACAATTAAAAGGAAACTTAGCAGATTAAATTAGAGTTCTATTTGCCGAGGTGATGATGCATTCCAGTCTCTCCGGTACCCACCAGTCGCGGAAGGCCAACAACAGCTCAGGACCACATCTTTTGTGTGACACCCCATGGAAAGCCTTCTGGAAGTCCCTATAAACAACATCCATTGACACTCCCTTATCTACTTTATTAGTGACCTAGAATCATAGAATCATACAGCACAGAAGGGGGCTATTCAGCCCATCGAGTCTGTGCTGGCTATTTGAAAAGCTGTCCAATTAGTCCCGCTCCACCTCTCTTTTCCCAGAACCCCATAATTTCTCCCTTTCAAATACACATCCAATTTCTTCTTGATAGTAACTATTGAATTGGCTTCCACCACTTTTTCAGATAATGTATTACACGTGGATAGGAACACAGAGAGCAGTGGTTAACAGATGATCTTTATCCAAGAATTATGTAAATTCTGGTGTCCATGAGAGTCAGTGTTGGGATCATTGCTCTTCTCAGTATAGAGAAATTATCTGAGCTTTGGTATATGGGACACAAGATCAAAATCTCCAGATGAGAACAAAATGAGGCTATGGCTCACTGTGATAGGAATGTAATGACTTCAGTGACATAAAGAGGTTAGTAATGGGGCAGGTAGATGTCAGATGGAATTTGATGCAGAGAAATGTCAGGTGTTATATTTTGTAGGGAAAAAATGGTAGGAAAAGTACATTAAACAGTAAATGTTTAAAAGGAGTAGAGGAGCAGAGAGACTTTGGGTGCAAGATTCTAGCTAATACCTTGTCTTATTAATTAGCAGGTTCGAGAGTCCAGTGTCAGCAACTTTAATATCTTATTAAAAAATATAAGTAGAGAATATGAGCAGATTCTCTGTCCTCTACCGTATTGTATAATGATCCATCAATCAGAGTAAAAATACAAGTCCAGCATGTCTATAGTAACTGACACGAGGTTAGCCCACTGGATGGAACCGTGGGCGCCCTGAGCTTGATCTCCGGTGTCTCCAGTCCCGACTGCCCCCTTACATCAGTATCCCCTCACTTTTATACCCTGTAGTGATCCGTTTCTGGCACCAGATTCTTCTTTGTCTTCTCTGCTGGGTCTTGGCAGGAAGCGAGGAAAAGACAGCTGGAACTTCTCTAATCTGTGATTTACAAGGACACTTTCCCTGGTTCCCAGCAGTTACTTCTCTTCAGTAATTTTCTCTTTATCCCTAAACTACCCTGCCTGCTGTTAATTCTTATTTCTTATAGTTTCACAATTCTAGGTATAAACACCACACATTCAAATCTAATGTATTCTATTACTCACTCTGGTTTAAGCTTATATTGTGGTTAATAACAGACAAATCCTGCTCTTTCCCCTGATCTGATAGTTGAATCAGTGAATGGAATGTCTTATCAGTGTTGCCGTGGAAACCTTCTCTTTCCCATAATGCATATTATTCAGCCATTTGATGTTCATGTATTTTCGTCATGTTATGTTAATATCTTTAAACCCTACAAGGGTTCACGTACACAAATCTTTAAAAGTGGGAGAACAAGTTGAACAAGTTGTTTAAAAAATGTTATCCTATGTGTTATGTTCAGAATAACTCCACAAGACTGTATGCTGTAAGCTCAAACTGTTGTGACCTTGGTCTCTTTATTGTAACTCTAGAGTGAGGAAGCATGGTAGACTGCCTTTTATACCTGCTTGCCCAGGGTGTGCAGGTGACCCTTGGGTCCCCCACAGTTGCATCCCCTGGTGGAAAGTCCTACGCATTGGTAAATTTTACATACATAACATCACTTCCCCCCCCCCCACCCCCCAAAGTCTTAGAGACAAGTTATTTACAAGTTGAGGCGATCTGGAGCTCTGCATTCCCGGGTTGATCACCTGAGTTGAAGTCCTGGCATGGGTGAGTCGGTCGGATCATTTCTGCACTGCAGTGTGGCTGGTCTGATCGGACTGTCAGGCATGGTGGGTTCATCCTCGTGGTTGACCGCAAGGTCGATTGCTGGTTGGGTGTGTGTAGATGGATCAATGATGGTAATGTCCTCTTCAAACTGTTCTTGGTTGTCAGTGAATTGCAGTTTGGTCTGATCTAAATGCTTTCTGCACATTTGCCCATTCAAAGGTTTGACAACAAACACTCTATTCTCCTCCTTGGCTAAAACAGTGCAGCAACCCATCGAGGACCATGGCCGTAATTAAGAACAGACACGGGGTTATAAACCTCAATGTCACACGATACAGTCGCGCGATCGTGGTACACGTTATGCCGGTGACGCTGGGTTTCTACATTATCATTGAGATCTGGGTGACCTAAGGAGAGCCTGGTTTTGAGTGCTCTCTTCATTAGCAATTCTGCAGGGGGAACCCCAGTAAGTGAGTGGGGTCACGTACGGTAGCTGAGCAGAATCCAAGATAACCGGGTCTGCAGGGAACTGTCCGTCACGCATTTCAAGCTCTGCTTGATAATTTGCACTGCCCGTTCCGTTTGACCCTTGGATGCGGGCTTAAACAGGGCAGACCTGACATGCTTGATGCTATTGGGGTCATGAACTCGTTGAATTCCGAGCTGTCACTAACAAGGATGTCGAGCAAACCATGGGTGGCAAACATGGCCCGGAGGTTTTCAATGATGGCAGTGGACGTACATGATGACATTATTATACATTCAATCCATTTAGAGTAAGCGTCCACTGCTACTAGGAACATCTTTCCTAGAAAGGAGCCAGTGAAATCTACGTGGACCTGGACAACGGTTTGGAGGGCCATGACCACAGACTCAGTGGAACCTCCCTTGGTGCATTGCTCAACTGTGAGCAAGTGTTACATTGGTGTAGGCATGACTCCAATTCTGATTCAATGCCGGGCCACCAAACATGCAACCTTGCGATATCCTTCATCATGACTATGCCTGGGTGGGTACAGTGAAGGTCGTATATAAACGTTTCCCTGCCTTTTTTTGGCAAAACTACACGATTCCCCCATAGGAGACAATCCTTATTTTTCTCAAGTCAACTCCTGCCGAACAGCATTGGGCCATTGCCTGGAATGATCCACAATGACAAATCATACACAGCTCTATCGTACAATACCTTTACTGCCGCGCTGCCAATGACTGGTATGAGCTTTTTGGTGTAGGTACGCAACTTCGCATTGATTGTGCTCAGTTTGGGTCTTTTGCCTTATTGTCCCACAGCTTTTCAAAATCCCTCTGGCTCATTATTGACTGACTTGCACCCGTGTGTAATTCCATGGATACCGGAACCTCGTTTAATTTAACTTGCAGCATTATCGGAAGACTTTTGGTAAAAGAATGTACCCCATACACTTCTTCATCCTGTACCTCGGATTGAGTTGCCTCTGCCACTTGATCCACGCTGGATCGATCATCCTCAGCCATGTGGTGTGTTGCAGCACGCTTGCTCGGTTGTGGACACATTCGCTGAAGGTGCCTCATTGTTGCACAGCCTTTGCACATGTATTGCTTGAATCGGCATTGATGGGCCCGATGATAGCCCCGCAACACTAACAAATCGAGATTTGATTCACCCCCGATGGCAGTCTTTGAGCGGTTACAGGTCGTACAAACGCGGACGAGTAGACCCTGCCATGTGCAGCTCTGCCTGCCGATGATATTATTTTATGCACAGTACTTGCTGGTGAGTTTCGATGCTGGGAAGATATCTGTTTCAAGTTTTCGTCCGTGGACATGCATGCCTGGGCAATCGTGATGGCCCTGCTCAGGTCTAGAGATTCAGCAGCCAGCAGCTTTCGAAGGATGACCTCGTGGTCAATGCCATGCACAAAAAAGTCTCACAGCATTTCCTCCAATGCAGCTCCAATGTTGCACGGCCCAGCGAGATGTCTCAAGTCAGTGACAAATTCCGCCACGTCCTGGCCCTCGAAGCAATAGTGCATATAGAAACGATACCTCGTCATGATGATGCTTTCCTTCAGGTTAAAGTGGTTCCGAAATAGCGTACACAATTCATCGTAAGTCTTATCCATTGGTCGAGTCGGTGAGAGTAGATTCTTGATAAGGCCATAAATTTTTGACCCACAAACGGTGAGGAGAACTGCCCTGCATTTAATTGCGTTATCGGTTCCTTCCAATCCATTGGCTACGAAGTACTGGTTGAGGCGATCAGTGAAATCCTCCCAGTCTTCCCCTTCCACGAATCTCTCCAAAATTCCAACAGACATGGTTGCGTGAAAGTTCGTATTTTTAACTCGTCGCCAATTGTTAAGTATCGAATAATTCCACGAGGCTAAGTACGGTGAGCTAGTTCAGGCATCACCTTACTCCAGTTTATTTATTCTCAAAGTGAGGATTCAACATGGCTGCCAACATTATATATACGGCTTCCACGTGTCTGCCAGTGACTATTAGGACTCAGACAATCGCGCCCTCCGGTGGCAGGTAAAACCCAGTTAACATACATAACACACTCTATGAACTCTTCCTCAAGTATACCTTGCCCAATTTGATTTGTCCAATCAATATGAAAATTAAAATCGCCCATGATTATTGCCGCACCTTTCTTACAAGCCTCCATTATTTTTTGATTTATACTCTGTCCTACAAAGTGGCTAATGTTAGGGGGCCTGTCGACCAGTGATTTCTTTCCCATATTATTTCTTATCTCCATGCAAACTGATTCTACATCTTGATCTTCTGAGCCAATATCATTTCTTATTACACTGATCTCATCCTTGGTTAACAGAGCTATGCCACCTCCTTTTCCTTTCTACTTATCCTTCAGAATTGTTGAAGACCCCCTGAATATTCAGTTCCCATCCTTGGTCACATTGCAACCATGTCTCTGTAATGGCTATCAGATCATACCCACTTATTTCAATTTGTGCCATCAACTCATTTATCTTGTTACGAATGCTGCGTGCATTCAGATAAAGAGCATTCAATTTTGTCTTTTTACCATTTTTGCCTATTCTGACCCCACTTTCTGATGCACTCTTATGTCATCATCATCATCATAGGCAGTCCCTTGGAATCGAGGAAGACTTGCCTCCACACTTAAAATGAGTCCTTAGATGGCTGAACAGTCCTGGGTGTCAGTGGGGATATTGCACTTTATCAGGGAGGCTTTGGCACTGCCCCCGAGTCATCAAGACCCTGTACAACGTGGACCATTTCCCATACCTCGAGAGCCTCTTATCAACAAGAGCAGACATTGATGACAAGATTCAACACCGCCTCCAGTGCGCTGGTGTAGCCTTCGGCCGCCTGAGGAAAAGCGGTCCTCAAAACTGCCACCAAGCTCATGGTCTACAGGGCTGTAGTAATACCTACCCTCCTGTATGGCTCAGAGACATGGACCATGTACAGTCGACTCTTAAGTGTACACGCTCTGTCACACTCTGGTTATCATTACCCCTATTGCTACTTTGCAGCATCTCCTTCTCCTTGACTTTTTAAATTTCCACTCACTGGATCTTGCCGACGCATTGTTGGTGGTATTTCTCCAGCTCAGACAGGGATCTGTATCCCTTCCCACAGTCCTCACATTTCCATGGTTTCTCCATGGTGTGAGTGTCCTTGTGTCTCCAGGTTGGACAATCTGTTTAAGCCTTGTCCACACACAGAACACGTTTATGGTTTCTCCCCCCTGTGAATGGTGCAATATTTTTCAGACTGTGTAACTGGTTAAAGCTCTTTCAACAGTTAATGTACTGGCACACTCTCAATCAGGTGTGTGTGTCTTGGTGCTTTTCCAGTCACACTGATGTTTGAAATTTTTTCTCAGACAAACATTTCTCCTTCCACTTTCAAAGGCTGAAGATATTCAGGTCCTGATGAATGGAGTGACTGTCAGACCTTGACTATGTTTGGTTTGAATTTACTGTCTGCAAATCCTCCCCTTCAAATACCCTGTAAAAAGGAGTTTACAAATGTCACCACTGTAAGTACAGGATAGAAATTCAGAACAGACAATGGAACATTCTTCCCTAGCTTGTTCCCACAAAGCTTTAAAACCCATCCCACACACACTCCCTCCTCCCTGTGTTGAAAGACACATCGCACCATCTCCAAAATGTTTTTGCTCTCGCTGAGTTTTCTCCCTCCCCTGAAGGTGCTGCCACTGGTTGGGTTCAGTTCTACACTAACTGGTTCCCCTCCCTCTCCTCCCATGAAGGTGCTGACTCTGGCTGGGTTCAGGTCTACATTGTATTCTAATGGTATTCTGAGCACCTAGTGTCTGCCTGAAACACCCTCCAGTCATGTGCAGCATGGGTTAGATACAGAGTAAGGCTCCCTCTACACTGTCCCATCAAATGCTAAACCCAGCCCATAATGAGCAGGGCTCAGGGAGGTTGGTTGTTAGGCACTGCAACGATGTCATAAAGCAGGGCCATTCAGCTCAACTAATCCTCTCCTTGTCTCTTTGAAGGTGGAGAACTGGGACATCCTGTCTCGTTTCTGCGGCCGCAACCGAGACTCCAGGATGGTATGTTGCCTCCCTGGTGCAAGAGTCAAGGATGTCTTGGAGCGGGTGCAGGACATTCTAAAAAGGGAGGGAGAACAGCCAGTTGTCGTGGTGCACATTGGTACCAACGACATAGGTAAAAAAAAGGGATGAGGTCCTACGAAACGAATTTAAGCTAAATTAAAAAGTAGGACCTCAAAAGTAGTAATCTCGGGATTGCTACCAGTGCCACGTGCTAGTCAGAGTAGGAATCGCAGGATAGTGCAGATGAATACATGGTTTGAGCAGTGGTGCAGCAGGGAGGGATTCAAATTCCTGGGGCATTGGAACGGGTTCTGGGGAGGTGGGACCAGTACAAACTGGACGGTCTGCACCTGGGCAGGACCGGAACCAATGTCCTCAGGGGAGTGTTTGCTAGTGCTGTTGGGGAGGAGTTAAACTAATATGGCAGGGGGATGGGAACCAATGTAGGGAGACAGAGGGAAACAAAAAGGAGACAAAAGCAAAAGACAGAAAGGAGATGAGGAAAAGTGGAGGGCAGAGAAACACAAGGCAAAGAACAAAAAGGGCCACTGTACAGCAAAATTCTAAAAGGACAAAGGGTGTTAAAAAAACAAGCCTAAAGGCTTTGTGTCTTAATGCAAGGGGTATCCGTAATAAGGTGGATGAATTAACTGTGCAAATAGATGTTGACAAATATGATGTGATTGGGATTACAGAGACGTGGCTCCAGGATGATCAGGGCTGGGAACTCAACATCCAGGGGTATTCAACATTCAGGAAGGATAGAATAAAAGGAAAAGGAGGTGGGGTAGCATTGCTGGTTAAAGAGGAGATTAATGTAATAGTTAGGGAGGACATTAGCTTGGATGATGTGGAATCTATATGGGTAGAGCTGCAGAACACCAAAGGGCAAAAAACGTTAGTGGGAGTTGTGTACAGATCTCCAAACAGTAGTAGTGATGTTGGGGAGGGCATCAAACAGGGAATTAGGGGTGCATGCAATAACGGTGCAGCAGTTATCATGGGTGACTTTAATATGCACAAAGATTGGGCGAACCAAACTGGAAGCAATACGGTGGAGGAGGATTTCCTGGAGTGCATAAGGGATGGTTTTCTAGACCAATATGTCGAGGAACCAACTTGGGGGGAGGCCATCTTAGACTGGGTGTTGTGTAATGAGAGAGGATTAATTAGCAATCTCGTTGTGCGAGGCCCCTTGGGGAAGAGTGACCATAATATGGTGGAATTCTGCATTAGGATGGAGAATGAAACAGTTAATTCAGAGACCATGGTCCAGAACTTAAAGAGGGGTAACTTTGAAGGTATGAGGCGTGAATTGGCTAGGATAGATTGGCGAATGATACTTAAGGCGTTGACTGTGGATGGGCGATGGCAGACATTTAGAGACCGCATGGATGAACTACAACAATTGTACATTTCTGTCTGGCGTAAAAGTAAAAAAGGGAAGGTGGCTCAACCGTGGCTATCAAGGGAAATCAGGGATAGTATTAAAGCCAAGGAAGTGGCATACAAATTGGCCAGAAATAGCAGCGAACCCGGGGACTGGGAGAAATTTAGAACTCAGCAGAGGAGGACAAAGGGTTTGATTAGGACAGGGAAAATGGAGTACGAGAAGAAGCTTGCAGGGAACATTAAGACGGATTGCAAAAGTTTCTATAGATATGTAAAGAGAAAAAGGTTAGTAAAGACAAACGTAGGTCCCCTGCAGGGGAAGTCATAACGGGGAACAAAGAAATGGCAGACCAATTGAACAAGTACTTTGGTTCGGTATTCACTAAGGAGGACACAAACAACCTTCCGGATATAAAAGGGGTCAGAGGGTCTAGTAAGGAGGAGGAACTGAGGGAAATCCTTATTAGTCGGGAAATTGTGTTGGGGAAATTGATGGGATTGAAGGCCGATAAATCCCCAGGGCCTGATGGACTGCATCCCAGAGTACTTAAGGAGGTGGCCTTGGAAATAGCGGATGCATTGACAGTCATTTTCCAACATTCCATTGACTCTGGATCAGTTCCTATCGAGTAGAGGGTAGCCAATGTAACCCCACTTTTTAAAAAAGGAGGGAGAGAGAAAACAGGGAATTATAGACCAGTCAGCCTGACCTCATTAGTGGGTAAAATGATGGAATCAATTGTTAAGGATGTCATAGCAGCACATTTGGAAAGAGGTGACATAATAGGTCCAAGTCAGCATGGATTTGTGAAAGGGAAATCATGCTTGACAAATCTTCTGGAATTTTTTGAGGATGTTTCCAGTAGAGTGGACAAGGGGGAACCAGCTGGTGTGGTATATTTGGACTTTCAGAAGGCTTTCGACATGATCCCACACAAGAGATTAATGTGCAAAGTTAAAGCACATGGGATTGGGGGTAGTGTGCTGACATGGATTGAGAACTGGTTGTCAGACAGGAAGCAAAGAGTAGGAGTAAATGGGTATTTTTCAGAATGGCAGGCAGTGACTAGTGGGGTACTTCAGAGACCATGGTCCAGAACTTAAAGAAGGGTAACTTTGAAGATATGAGGCGTGTATTGGCTAGGATAGATTGGCGAATGATACCTAAAGGGTTGACTGTGGATGGGCAATGGCAGACATTGAGAGACCGCATGGATGAGGTCCTACGAAACAAATTTAAGGAGCTAGGAGCTAAATTAAAAAGTAGGACCTCAAAAGTAGTAATCTCGGGATTGCTACCAGTGCCATGTGCCAGTCAGAGTAGGAATCGTAGGATAGCGCAGATGAATACGTGGCTTGAGCAGTGGTGCAGCAGGGAGGGATTCAAATTCCTGGGGCATTGGAACCGGTTCTGGGGGAGGTGGGACCAGTACAAACCGGATGGTCTGCAGCTGGGCAGGACCGGAACCAATGTCCTAGGGGGAGTGTTTGCTAGTGCTGTTGGGGAGGAGTTAAACTAATATGGCAGGGGGATGGGAACCAATGCAGGGAGACAGAGGGAAACAAAAAGGAGGCAAAAGACAGAAAGGAGATGAGGAAATGTGGAGGGCAGAGAAACCAAAGGCAAAGAACAAAAAGGGCCACTGTACAGCAAAATTCAAAAAGGACAAAGGGTGTTAAAAAAAACAAGCCTAAAGGCTTTGTGTCTTAATACAAGGAGTATCCGCAATAAGGTGGATGAATTAACTGTGCAAATAGATGTTAACAAATATGATGTGATTGGGATTACGGAGACGTGGCTCCAGGATGATCAGGGCTGGGAACTCAACATCCAGGGGTATTCAACATTCAGGAAGGATAGAATAAAAGGAAAAGGAGGTGGGGTAGCATTGTTGGTTAAAGAGGAGATTAATGCAATAGTTAGGAAAGACATTAGCTTGGATGATGTGGAATCTATATGGGTAGAGCTGCAGAACACCAAAGGGCAAAAAACATTAGTGGGAGTTGTGTACAGATCTCCAAACAGTAGTAGTGATGTTGGGGAGGGCATCAAACAGGAAATTAGGGGTGCATGCAATAAAGGTGCAGCAGTTATAATGGGTGACTTTAATATTCACATAGATTGGGCTAGCCAAACTGGAAGCAATACGGTGGAGGAGGATTTCCTGGAGTGCATAAGGGATGGTTTTCTAGACCAATATGTCGAAGAACCAACTAGGGGGGAGGCCATCTTAGACTGGGTGTTGTGTAAGGAGAGAGGACTAATTAGCAATCTCATTGTGCGAGGCCCCTTGGGGAAGAGTGACCATAAGATGGTGGAATTCTGCATTAGGATGGAGAATGATACAGTGAATTCAGAGACCATGGTCCAGAACTTAAAGAAGGGTAACTTTGAAGGTATGAGGCGTGAATTGGCTAGGATAGATTGGCGAATGATACTTAAGGGGTTGACTGTGGATGGGCAATGGCAGACATTTAGAGACCGCATGGATGAATGACAACAATTGTACATTCCTGTCTGGCGTAAAAATAAAAAAGGGAAGGTGGCTCAACCGTGGCTATCTAGGGAAATCAGGGATAGTATTAAAGCCAAGGAAGTGGCATACAAATTGGCCAGAAATAGCAGCGATCCTGGGGACTGGGAGAAATTTAGAACTCAGCAGAGGAGGACAATAGGTTTGATTAGGACAGGGAAAATGGAGTACGAGAAGAACCTTGCAGGGAACATTAAGGCGGATTGCAAAAGTTTCTATAGGTATGTAAAGAGAAAAAGGTTAGTAAAGACAAACGTAGGTCCCCTGCAGTCAGAATCAGGGGAAGTCATAACGGGGAACAAAGAAATGGCAGACCAATTGAACAAGTACTTTGGTACAGTATTCACTAAGGCGGACACAAACAACCTTCCGGATATAAAAGGGGTCAGAGGGTCTAGTAAAGAGGAGGAACTGAGGGAAATCTTTATTAGTTGGGAAATTGTGTTGGGGAAATTGATGGGATTGAAGGCCGATAAATCCCCAGGGCCTGATGGACTGCATCCCAGAGTACTTAAGGAGGTGGCCTTGGAAATAGCGGATGCATTGACAGTCATTTTCCAACATTCCATTGACTCTGGATCAGTTCCTATCGAGTGGAGGGTAGCCAATGTAACCCCACTTTTTAAAAAAGGAGGGAGAGAGAAAACAGGGAATTATAGACCGGTCAGCCTGACCTCAGTAGTGGGTAAAATGATGGAATCAATTATTAAGGATGTCATAGCAGCGCATTTGGAAAGAGGTGACATGATAGGTCCAAGTCAGCATGGATTTGTGAAAGGGAGATCATGCTTGACAAATCTTCTGGAATTTTTTGAGGATGTTTCCAGTAAAGTCGACAAAGGAGAACCAGTTGATGTGGTGTATTTGGACTTTCAGAAGGCTTTCGACAAGGTCCGACACAAGAGATTAATGTGCAAAGTTAAAGCACATGGGATTGGGGGTAGTGTGCTGACATGGATTGAGAACTGGTTGGCAGACAGGAAGCAAAGAGTAGGAGTAAATGGGTACTTTTCAGAATGGCAGGCAGTGACGGGTGGGGTACCGCAAGGTTCTGTGCTGGGGCCCCAGCTGTTTACATTGTACATTAATGATTTAGACGAGGGGATTAAATGTAGTATCTCCAAATTTACGGATGACACTAAGTTGGGTGGCAGTGTGAGCTGCGAGGAGGATGCTATGAGGCTGCAGAGTGACTTGGATAGGTTAGGTGAGTGGACAAATGCATGGCAGATGAAGTATAATGTGGATAAATGTGAGGTTATTCACTTTGGTGGTAAAAACAGAGAGACAGACTATTATCTGAATGGTGACAGATTAGGAAAAGGGGAGGTGCAACGAGACCTGGTGTCATGGTACATCAATCATTGAAGGTTGGCATGCAGGTATAGCAGGCGGTTAAGAAAGCAAATGGCATGTTGGCCTTCATAGCGAGGGGATTTGAGTACAGGGGCAGGAAGGTGTTGCTACAGTTGTACAGGGCCTTGGTGAGGCCACATCCGGAGTATTGTGTACAGTTTTGGTCTCCTAACTTGAGGAGGGACATTCTTGCTATTGAGGGAGTGCAGCGAAGATTCACCAGACTGATTCCCGGGATGGTGGGACTGACCTATCAAGAAAGACTGGATCAACTGGGCTTGTATTCACTGGAGTTCAGAAGAATGAGAGGGGACCTCATAGAAACGTTTAAAATTCTGACGGGTTTAGACAGGTTCGATGCAGGAAGAATGTTCCCGATGTTGGGGAAGTCCAGAACCAGGTCACAGTCTAAGGATAAGGGGTAAGCCATTTAGGACCGAGATGAGGAGAAACTTCTTCACCCAGAGAGTGGTGAACCTGTGGAATTCTCTACCATGGAAAGTAGTTGAGGCCAATTCACTAAATATATTCAAAAGGGAGTTAGATGAAGTCCTTACTACTCGGGGGATCAAGGGGTATGGTGAGAAAGCAGGAAGTGGGTACTGAACATAGACATAGAAACATAGAAAATAGGTGCAGTAGGCCATTCGGCCCTTCTAGCCTGCACCGCCATTCAATGAGTTCATGGCTGAACATGCAAATTCAGTACCCCATTCCTGCTTTCTCACCATATCCCTTGATTCCCCTAGTAGTAAGGACTTCATCTAACTCCCTTTTGAATATATTTAGTGAATTGGCCTCAACAACTTTCTGTGGTAGAGAATTCCACAGGTTCACCACTCTCTGGGTAAAGAAATTCCTCCTCATCTCGGTCCTAAATGGCTTCCCCCTTATCCTTAGACTGTGTCCCCTGGTTCTGGACTTCCCCAACATTGGGAACATTCTTCCTGCATCTAACCTGTCTAACCCCGTCAGAATTTTAAACGTTTCTATGAGGTCCCCTCTCATTCTTCTGAACTCCAGTGAATACAAGCCCAGTTGATCCAGTCTTTCTTGATAGGTCAGTCCCGCCATCCCGGGAATCAGTCTGGTGAACCTTCGCTGCACTCCCTCAATAGCAAGAATGTCCTTCCTCAGGTTAGGAGACCAAAACTGTACACAATACTCCAGGTGTGGCCTCACCAAGGCCCTGTACAATTGTAGCAACACCTCCCTGCCCTTGTACTCAAATCCCCTCGCAATGAAGGCCAACATGCCATTTGCTTTCTTAACCGCCTGCTGTACCTGCATGCCAACCTTCAATGACTGATGTACCATGACACCCAGGTCTCTTTGCACCTCCCTTTTCCTAATCTGTCACCATTCAGATAATAGTCTGTCTTTCTGTTTTTACCACCAAAGTGGATAACCTCACATTATACTTCATCTGCCATGCATTTGCCCACTCACCTAACCTATCCAAGTCGCTCTGCAGCCTCATAGAATCCTCCTTGCAGCTCACACTGCCACCCAACTTAGTGTCATCCGCAAATTTGGAGATACTACATTTAATCCCCTCGTCTAAATCATTAATGTACAGTGTAAACAGCTGGGGCCCCAGCTCAGAACCTTGCGGTACCCCACTAGTCACTGCCTGCCATTCTGAAAAGTCCCCATTTACTCCTACTCTTTGCTTCCTGTCTGACAACCAGTTCTCAATCCATGTCAGCACACTACCCCCAATCCCATGTGCTTTAACTTTGCACATTAATCTCTTGTGTGGGACCTTGTCGAAAGCCTTCTGAAAGTCCAAATATACCAACTGGTTCTCCCTTGTCCACTCTACTGGAAACATCCTCAAAAAATTCCAGAAGATTTGTCAAGCATGATTTCCCTTTCACAAATCCATGCTGACTTGGACCTATCATATTACCTCTTTCCAAATGCACTGCTATGACATCCTTAATAATTGATTCCATCATTTTACCCACTACCGATGTCAGGCTGACCGGTCTATAATTCCCTGTTTTCTCTCTCCCTCCTTTTTTAAAAAGTGGGGTTACATTGGCTACCCTCCACTCCACAGGAACTGATCCAGAGTCAATAGAATGTTGGAAAATGACTGTCAATGCATCCACTATTTCCAAGGCCACCTCCTTAAGTACTCTGGGATGCAGTCCATCAGGCCCTGGGGATTTATCGGCCTTCAATCCCATCAATTTCTCCAACACAATTTCCCGACTAATAAGGATTTCCCTCATTTCCTCCTCCTTACTAGACCCTCCGACCCCTTTTATATCCGGTAGGTTGTTTGTGTCCTCCTCAGTGAATACCGAACCAAAGTACTTGTTCAATTGGTCCGCCATTTCTTTGTTCCCCGTTATGACTTCCCCTGATTCTGACTGCAGGGGACCTACGTTTGTCTTTACTAATCTTTTTCTCTTTACATATCTATAGAAACTTTTGCAATCCGTCTTAATGTTCCCTGCAAGCTTCTTCTTGTACTCCATTTTCCCTGCCCTAATCAAACCCTTTGTCCTCCTCTGCTGAGTTCTAAATTTCTCCCATTCCCCGGGTTCGCTGCTATTTCTGGCCAATTTGTATGCCACTTCCTTGGCTTTAATGCTATCCCTGATTTCCCTTGATAGCCACGGTTGAGCCACCTTCCCTTTTTTATTTTTACGACAGACAGGAATGTACAATTGTTGTAGTTCATCCATGCGGTCTCTAAATGTCTGCCATTGCCCATCCACAGTCAACCCCTTAAGTATCATTCGCCAATCTATCCTAGCCAATTCACGCCTCATACCTTCAAAGTTACCCTTCTTTAAGTTCTGGACCATGGTCTCTGAATTAACTGTTTCATTCTCCATCCTAATGCAGAATTCCACCATATTATGGTCACTCTTCCCCAAGGGGCCTCGCACAACGAGATTGCTAATTAATCCTCTCTCATTACACAACACCCAGTCTAAGATGGCCTCCCCACTAGTTGGTTCCTCGACATATTGGTCTAAAAAACCATCCCTTATGCACTCCAGGAAATCCTCCTCTACCGTATTGCTTCCAGTTTGGTTAACCCAATCTATGTGCATATTAAAGTCACCCATTATAACTGCTGCACCTTTATTGCACGCACCCCTAATTTCATGTTTGATGCCCTCCCCAACATCACTACTACTGTTTGGAGGTCTGTACACAACTCCCACTAACGCTTTTTGTCCTTTGGTATTCTGCAGCTCTACCCATATAGATTCCACATCATCCAAGCTAATGTCCTTCCGAACTATTGCCTTAATTTGCTCCTTAACCAGCAATGCTACCCCACCTCCTTTTCCTTTTATTCTATCTTTCCTGAATGTTGAATACCCCTGGATGTTGAGTTCCCAGCCCTGATCATCCTGGAGCCACGTCTCCATAATCCCAATCACATCATATTTGTTAACATCTATTTGCACAGTTAATTCATCCACTTTATTGCGGACACTCCTTGCATTAAGACACAAAGCCTTCAGGCTTGTTCTTTTAACACCCTTTGTCCTTTTAGAATTTTGCTGTACAGTGGCCCTTTTTGTTCTTTGCCTTGGGTTTCTCTGCCCTCCACTTTTCCTCATCTCCTTTCTGTCTTTTGCTTTTGCCTCCTTTTTGTTTCCCTCTGTCTCCCTGCATTGGTTCCCATCTCCCTGCCATATCAGTTTAAATCCTCCCCAACAGCACTAGCAAACACTCCCCCTAGGACATTGGTTCCGGTCCTGCCCAGGTGCAGACCGTCCGGTTTGTACTGGTCCCACCTCCCCCAGAACCGGTTCCAATGCCCCAGGAATTTGAATCCCTCCCTGTTGCACCACTGCTCAAGCCACGTATTCATCTGCGCTATCCTGCTCTCATTGAATGGCGGTGCAGGCTAGAAGGGCTGAATGGCCTGCTCCTGCACCTATTTTCTATGTTTCTATGTTTCTATGTATAACCCGTGTAAAAGACTTGTGCTAGCATGTGACGCATCGTCTTACGGAGTCGGGGGTGTATTACAACAAGCTAACGTTGCAGGGAAGTTGCAACCTGTCACCTATGCTTCCAGGAGCTTGTCTAAGGCCGAGAGGGCCTACAGCATAAGAAAGAGGCATTAGCGTGTGTGTTCGGGGTAAAGAAAATGCATCAGTACCTGTTTGGCCTCAAATTTGAGCTGGAAACCGATCACAAGGCCCTCACATCCCTGTTCGCTGAAAACAAGGGGATAAATACTAATGCCTCAGCCCGCATACAAAGGTGGGTACTCGCGCCATCAGCATATAACTTTACCATCCTTCACAGGCCAGGCACCGAGAACTGTGCGGATGCTCTCAGTCGGCTACCATTGCCCGCCACGGGGGTGGAAATGGCGCAGCCTGCAAACTTGTTGAGCGTCTGAAAATGATAAATCACCTCTCACTGCCTGCCAGATTAGGACTTGGACCAGCCAAGATCCTCTGCTGTCCCTAGTAAAAAACTGTGTACTGCATGGAAGCTGGGCCAGCATCCCCGTTGAAATGCAAGAGCCAATCAAGCCGTTCCAGCGGCGAAAGGACGAGCTGTCCATTCAGGCAGACTGCCTGTTGTGGGGTAACCACATAGTGCTACCAAAAAAGGGCAGGGAGACGTTCATCTCGGATCTCCACAGCACACACCCGGGTATAGTAATGATGAAATTGATAGCCAGATCCCACGTGTGGTGGCCCGGTATCGACTCTGACTTAGAGTTCTGTGTACGGCAATGCAGCGTATGTGCTC
Source organism: Pristiophorus japonicus (assembly GCF_044704955.1). Lineage (NCBI taxonomy): Eukaryota > Metazoa > Chordata > Chondrichthyes > Pristiophoridae > Pristiophorus > Pristiophorus japonicus. Next base: position 50,938,529 of record NC_091978.1, read on the forward strand.
AGTTTTGCAACGCACCCAGAGAGGCACCATTAAGTTTGGGGTCCTGGCCCTCCAGACCATGGTCGAGGATCCATGTTGACTATGCGGGCCCGTTTCTCGGTAAAATGTTCCTGGTGGTGGTGGATGCTTTTTCAAAATGGATTAAATGTGAAATAATGTTGGGAACCACTGCCACCACCATCATTAAAAGCCTGAGGGCCATGTTTGTCACCCACGGCCTGCCTGACATACTGGTCAGTGACAACGGGCCATGTTTCACCAGTGCCGAATTTAAAGAATTCATGACCCGCAATGTGATCAAACATGTCACCTTGGCCCCATTTAAACCAGCCTCCAATGGACAGGCAGAGCGGGCAGTACAAACCATCAAACATAGCCTTAAACGAGTCAGAGAAGGCTCACTCCAAACCCGCTTGTCCCGAATACTGCTCAGCTACCGCACGAGACCCCACTCGCTCACAGGGGTGCCCCTGGCTGAGCTACTCATGAAAAGGACACTTAAAACCAGACTCTCGCTGGTTCGCCCCAATCTGCATGATCAGGTAGAGAGCAGGCGGCAGCAACAAAATGTAAACGATGGTCGCACCACTGTGTCACGGGAAATTGATCTGAATGACCCTGTCTATGTGCTAAACTATGGACATGGTCCCAAGTGGATCGCGGGCACGGTGATAGCTAAAGAAGGGAATAGGATGTTTGTAGTCAAACTAGACAAGGGACAAATTTGCAGAAAGCAACTGGACCAAACGAGGCTGCGGTTCATAGACTGCCCTGAACAACCCACAGCAGACACCACCTTTTGCGAGCCCACAACACACACCCAAAGGATCAACGACACCATGCCGGACCAGGAAATCGAACCCATTACACCCAACAACCCAGCAAGGCCAGGCTCACCTAGCAGCCCTGTAGGGCCAACAACACACCAGCCCAGTGAGGGCACAGCCAACACACCAGAACAAACATTTGTACCGAGGCGGTCCACCAGGGAAAGAAAGGCCTCACCTTGTAAATAGTTTTCACTTTGACTTTGGTGGGGCAGGGAGTGATGTTGTGTATCTGTAAAGCATGCACTCCCATGTTTCGCCACCAGGGAGCTCATCCCCTTAAGTCCCAAGGGATCCCAGCATCCCTTGGGAGCACTGTATATAAGCCGGTCCCTAAGGCCTGTTCCTCACTCTGGAGTGTCTTATTAAAGACTGAGGTCACTGTTACTTTACCCTCCCTGTGTGCAGCCTCATTTGTGTTAGGAACACAATACGATTGAAACAGTGAGACTTGTTTTCGGGATAATAGTGGCTGGTAATTTAACTGTATGTTAATTATTTGTATGTTTCATCGATACTATCTATGCATGGAATCAAAGAAACTCCTCTGCCGATCATCTGGTTTGTGTACAGTAATTCATGACACTGTCAACCGCGAGAGTCTTTGGAGCGTCCTCTGTTTCGGATTCCCCCAAAAGTTCATCACCATCCGCTGCCTGCTCCACGACGACATGCAAGCCATGATCCTTACCAATGGATCCATTACAGACCCAAACCACGTCCAGACCGGGGTCAAGCAAGACTGCGTCATCGCCCCAACCCTCTTTTCAATCTTCCTCGCTGCCATGCTCCACTTCACAGTCAACAAGCTCCCCGCAGGAGTGGAACTAAACTACAGAACCAGTGGGAAGCTGTTCAACCTTTGCCGTCTCCAGGCCAGGTCCAAGACCACCCCAACCTCTGTCAGCGAGCTACAGTTCGCGGACGACGCCTGCGTCTGCGCAGATACAGAGGCTGAACTCCAAGTCATAGTCAACGTATTTACTGAGGCGTACGAAAGCATGTGACCCGAAAGACAAAGATCCTCCAACAGCCTGTCCTCACCGCACAGCACTGTCCTCCACTCATCATAATCCACGGTGCGGCCCTGGACAACGTGGACCATTTCCCGTACCTCGGAAGCGTCTTATCAACAAGAGCAGACATTGACGATGAGATTCAACACCACCTCCAGTGCGCCAGTGCAGCCTTTGGCCGCCTGAGGAAAAGAGTGTTCGAAGACCAGGCCCTCAAATCTGCCACCAAGCTCATGGTCTACAGGGCTGTAGTAATACCTGCCCTCCTGTATGGCTCAGAGACATGTACCATGTACAGTAGACACCTCAAGTTGTTGGAGAAATACCACCAACGATGTCTCCGCAAGATCCTGAAAATCCCCTGGGAGGACAGAGGCACTAACGTTAGCGTCCTTGACCAGTCAACATCCCCAGCATCGAAGCACTGACTGCACTTGATTAGCTCCACTGGGCAGGCCACATGGTTTGCATGCCAGACACGAGACTCGCAAAGCAAGTGCTCTACTCGGAACTCCTACATGGCAAGCAAACCAAAAGTGGGCAGAGGAAACATTACAAGGACACCCTCAAAACCTCCCTGATAAAGTGCAACATCCCCACTGACACCTGGGAGTCCCTGGCCAAAGACCGCCCTAAGTGGAGGAAGTGCATCCAGGAGGGCGCTGAGCACTTCGAGTCTCATCGCTGAGAGTATGCAGAAATCAAGCACAGGCAGCGGAAAAAGCGTGCGGCAAACCAGTCCCACCAACCCTTACCCTCAACGACTATCTGTCGCACCACTGACAGGGACTGTGGTTCTCGTATTGGAATGTTCAGCCACCTAAGGATTCGATTCCGAGGGACTTCCTATGATGATGATGATGTATCATCGATACTATCTATGCGTGGAATCAAAGAAACTCCTCTGCCGATCATCTGGTTTGTGTACAGTAATTCATGACATCATCTGTATGTTAAGTATTTGAATGTACCATTTGTTATTATGCGAGGAAACGATCTGGCTTGTGTATAGTAATTCAGAAACCAATAAGGGAATTAAGGGTTATGGGGAGCGGGCGGGTAAGTGGAGCTGAGTCCACGGCCAGATCAGCCATGATCTTGTTGAATGGCGGAGCAGGCTCGAGGGGCTAAACCTACTCCTGTTCCTAATTCTTATGTTCTTGTGTTCAGAAAGCAGTTAGTCGTGATTTCAGGACAATACCATTTGAGTCTACATCGTCTGCATGTTAATTGTTTGTATGTACTATGCAAAAAAACAAGAGTTTAAAGTCTTTTTAGGTCATCATCATCATAGGCAGTCCCTCAGAATCGAGGCACACTTGTTTCCACTCTTAGAATGAGTCCTTAGATGGCTGAACAGTCCAATACGAGAGCCACAGTCCCTGCCACAGGTGGGACAGACTGTCATTGAGGGTAGGAGAGGGTGGGGCATGTTTGATGCAAGTTCTTTCCGCTGCCTGCGCTTGTTTTCTGCATGCACTCAGCGATGAGACGCGAGGCGCTCAGCGCCTTCCCAGATGCACTTCCTCCACTTAGGGCGGTCTTTGGCCAGGGACTCCAAAGTGTCAGTGGGGATGTTGCATTTTATCAGGGAGACTTTGAGGGTGTCCTTGTAATGTTTCCTCTGTCCACTTTTGGCTCGTTTGCAATGAAGGAGTTCCGAGTAGAGCGCTTGCTTTGGGAGTCTCGTGTCTGACATGTGGACAATGTGGCCCGCCCAACGGAGCTGATCGAGTGTGGTCAGTGCTTCAATGCTGGGGATGTTCGCCTGGCCAAGGACACTAATGTTGTTGCGCCTGTCCTCCCAGGGGATTTGTAGGATCTTGCGGAGGCATCGTTGGTGGTATTTCTCCAGTGACTTGAGGTGTCTACTATACATGGTCCATGTCTCTGAGCCATACAGGAGGGCAGGTATTACTTACAGCCCTGTAGACCATGAGCTTGGTGGTAGATTTGAGGGCCTGGTCTTTGAACAGGCAGCCAAAGGCTGCGCTGGCGCACTGGAGGCGGTGTTGAATCTCCTCATCAATGTCTGTTTTGTTGATAAAAGGCTCCCGAGGTATGGGAAATGGTCCACGTTGTCCAGGGCAGCGCCATAGATCTTGATGACTCGGGAGGGCAGTGCTGTGCGGCGAGGACATGCTGGTGGAAGACCTGTGTCTTATGGATAGTTAGCGTAAGGCCTATGCTTTCGTATGCCTCAGTAAATATGTTGACTATGTCCTGAGGTTCAGCCTCTGAATGTACGCAGACGCAGGCATACTGTAACTCGACGACAGAGGTTGGGGCGATCTTGGACCTGGCCTGAGACGGCGCAGGTTGAACAGCTTCCCACTGGTTCTGTAGTTTAGTTCCATTCCAGTGGGGAGCTTGTTGACTGTGAGGTGGAGCATGGCAGCGAGGAAGATTGAGAAGAGTGCTGGGGCAATGATGTCGCCCTGTTTGACCCCAGTCCGGATGTGGATTGGGTCTGTAATAGATCGGTTGGTAAAGATCATGGCATGCATATCATCGTGGAGCAGGTGGAGGATTTTGACGATCTTTTGGGGGCATCCAAAACAGAGGACGGCGCTCCATAGACCCTCTTGGTTGACAGTGTTAAAGGCCTTTGTAAGGTCGAAGGCGGCCATGTGTAAGAACATAAGAACATAAGAATTAGGAACAGTAGTAGGCCATCTAGCCCCTCGAGCCTGCTCCGTCATTCAATAAGATCATGGCTGATCTGGCCGTGGACTCAGCTCCACTTACCCGCCCTCTCCCCGTAACGCTTAATTCCCTTATTGGTTAAAAATCTATCTATCTTTGACTTGAAAACATTCAATGAGCTAGCCTCAACTCCTTCCTTGGGCAGAGAATTCCACAAATTCACAACCCTCTGGGAGAAGAAATTCTTTCTCAACTCGGTTTTAAATTGGCTCCTCCGTATTTTGAGGCTGTGCCCCCTAGTTCTAGTCTCCCCTACCAGTGGAAGCAACCTCTCTGCCTCTATCTTGTCTATCCATTTCATGATTTTAAATGTTCCTAGAAGATCAACCCTCATCCTTCTGAACTCCAACGAGTAAAGATCCAGTCTACTCAATCTATCATCATAATGTAATCCCCTCATTTCTGGAATCAGCCTAGTGAATCGTCTCTGTACCCCTTCCAAAGCTAGTATATCCTTCCTTAAGTAAGGTGACCAAAACTGCATGCAGTACTCCAGGTGCGGCCTTACCAATACCTTATACAGTTGCAACAAGACCTCCCTGCTTTTGTACTCCATCCCTCAGCAATGAAGGCCAACATTCCATTCGCCTTCCTGATTACCTGCTGCACCTGCAAACTAACCTTTTGGGAATCATGCACAAGGACCCCCAGGTCCCTCTGCACCACAGCATGTTGTAATTTCTCCCCATTCAAATAATATTCCCTTTTACTGTTTTTTTTCCCCAAGGTGGATGACCTCACACTTTCCGACATTGTAAACCATCTGCCAAACCTTAGCCCATTCGCTTAACCTATCCAAATCTCCTTGCAGCCTCTCTGAGTCCTCTACACAACCCGCTTTCCCACTAATCTTAGTGTCATCTGCAAATTTTGTTTCACTACACTCTGTCCCCTCTTCTAGGTCATCTATGTATATTGTAAACAGTTGTGGTCCCAGCATTGATCCCTGTGGCACACGACTAACCACTGATTTCCAACCGGAAAAGGACCCATTTATCCCAACTCCCTGCTTTCTGTTCGCCAGCCAATTCTCTATCCATGCTAATACATTTCCTCTGACTCCGCGTACCTTTATCTTCTGCAGTAACCTTTTGTGTGGCACCTTATCGAATACCTTTTGGAAATCTAAATACACCACATCCATCGGTACACCTCTATCCACCATGCTCGTTATATCCTCAAAGAATTCCAGTAAGTTAGTTAAACATGATTTCCCTTTCATGAATCCATGCTGCGTCTGCTTGATTGCACTATTCCTATCTAGATGTCCTGCTATTTCTTCCTTAATGATAGTTTCAAGCATTTTCCCCACTACAGATGTTAAACTAACCGGCCTATAGTTACCTGCCTTTTGCCTGCCCCCTTTTTTAAACAGAGGCGTTACATTAGCTGCTTTCCAATCCGCTGATACCTCCCCAGAGTCCAGAGAATGTTGGTAGATTATAACGAATGCATCTGCTATAACTTCCGCCATCTCTTTTAATACCCTGGGATGCATTTCATCAGGACCAGGGGACTTGTCTACCTTCAGTCCCATTAGCCTGTCCAGCACTACCCCCTAGTGATTGTGATTGTCTCAAGGTCCTCCCTTCCCACATTCCTGTGGCCTGCAAATTTTGGCATGGTTTTTGTGTCTTCCACTGTGAAGACGGAAGCGAAAGAATTGTTTAAGGTCTCAGCCATTTCCACATTTCCCATTATTAAATCCCCCTTTTCATCTTCTAAGGGACCAACATTTACTTTAGTCACTCTTTTCTGTTTTATATATCTGTAAAAGCTTTTACTATCTGTTTTTATGTTTTGCGCAAGTTTACCTTCGTAATCTATCTTCCCTTTCTTTATTGCTTTCTTAGTCATTCTTTGCTGTTGCTTAAAATTTTCCCAATCCTCTAGTTTCCCACTAACCTTGGCCACCTTATACGCATTGGGGTCTTTGATTTGATACTCTCCTTTATTTCCTTGGTTATCCATGGCTGGTTATCCCTTCTCTTGCTGCCCTTCTTTTTCACTGGAATATATTTTTGTTGCGCACTATGAAAGAACTCCTTAAAAGTCCTCCACTGTTCCTCAATTGTGCCACCTTGTTTCCAGTCTACTTTAGCCAACTCTGCCCTCATCCCACTGTAGTCCCCTTTGTTTAAGCATAGTACGCTCGTTTCTGACACAACTTCCTCATCCTCAATCTGTATTACAAATTCAACCATATTGTGATCACTCATTCCGAAAAGATCTTTTACGAGGAGATCGTTTATTATTCCTGTCTCATTACACAGGACCAGATCTAAGATGGCTTGCTCCCTTTTAGGTTCTGTTACATACTGTTCTAAGAAACAATCCCGTATGCATTCTATGAATTCCTCCTCCAGGCTACCTCGTGCAATTTGATTTGACCAATCGATATGTAGGTTAAAATCCCCCATGACTACTGCCGTTCCTTTTTCACATGCTTTCATTATTCCCTTGATTATTGCCCGCCCCACCATGAAGTTATTATTTGGGGGCCTATAAACTACGCCGACCAGTGACTTTTTCCCCTTACTATCTCTAATCTCCACCCACAATGATTCAACATTTTGTTCATTGGAGCCAATATCATCCCTCACAACTGCCCTGATATCATCTTTTATTAACAGAGCTACCCCACCTCCTTTCCCTTCTTGCCTATCTTTCTGAATCGTCAGATACCCCTGTATGTTTAATTCCCAGTCTTGGCCACCTTGCAACCATGTTTCTGTAATGGCCACCAAATCATACCCATTTGTAATGATTTGTGCCGTCAACTCATTTACTTTATTTCGAATGCTGCGTGCATTTAGGTCGAGTGTTTTCATCCTAGTTTTTAAACCATGATTTTTAGTTTTGACCCCTCCTGCAGCCCTTTTATATTCAGTGGCCCTTTTTGTTTCTTGCCTTTGGTTTCTCTGCCCTCCACTTTTACTCATCTCTTTTCTGTCTTTTGTTTTTGTCTCCTTTTTGTTTCCCTCTGTCTCCCTGTATTGGTTCCCATCCCCCTGCCATATTAGTTTAACTCCTCCCCAACAGCACTAGCAAACACTCCCCCTTGGACATTGGTTCCGGTCCTACCCAAGTGCAAACTGTCCAGTTTGTACTGGTCCCACCTCCCCCAGAACCTGTTCCAATGCCCCACGAATTTGAATCCCTCCCTGCTGCACCACTGCTCAAGCCACGTATTCATCTGTGCTATCCTGTGATTCCTACTCTGACTAGCATGTGGCACTGGTAGCAATCCCAAGATTACTACTTTTGAGGTCCTACTTTTTAATTTAGCTCCTAGCTCCTTACATACGTCTCGTAGGACCTCATCCCTTTTTTTTACCTATGTCGTTGGTACCAATGTGCACCACGACAACTGGCTGTTCTCCCTCCCTTTTTAGAATGTCTTGCACTCGCTCGGAGACATCCTTGACCCTTGCACCAGGGAGGCAACATACCATCCTGGAGTCTCGATTGCGGCCGCAGAAACACCTATGTATTCCCCTTATGATTGAATCCCCTATCACTAACGCTCTCCCACTCTTTTTCATGCCCTCCTGTGCAACAGAGCCAGCCACGGTGCCATGAACTTGGCTGCTGCTGCTCTCCCCTGATGAGTCATCTCCCTCAACAGCACTCAAAGCAGTGTATCTGTTTTGCAGGGGGATGACCAGATGGGACCCCTGCACTACCTTCTTTGTACTACTCTTCCTGCTGGTCTTCCATTCCCTAGCTGGCTGTGGATCCTTCTCATGCGGTAAGACCAACTCACTACACGTGCCACTTATGTCATTCTCAGCATCGTGGATGCTCCAGAGTGAATCCACCCTCAGCTCCAATTCCGCAACGCGGTCCGTCAAGAGATGGAGGCGGATACACTTCTCACACACGTAGTCGTCAGGGACACCGGAAGTGTCCCTGAGTTCCCACATGGCACAGGAGGAGCATATCACGTGACCGAGCTCTCCTGCCATGCCTTAACCCTTAGATACCCTTAAATTGGTAACAACAATGTTACAATTTATTTACTGATATAAAAAATAAAAAGAAAAGCTACTCACCAATCACCAGCCAATCACTTACCCCCTTGGCTGTGACGTCACCTTTTGATTCCTTTCTACTTCTTTTTTTACTTCTCTCCCCACTGTAGCTGCACAAGTCACGCCTTTTATAGGCCGCTCCGACGCTGCTCCCGCCTCTCGCCAACTGCCGCTGCCTGTAGAACACCCGCTGGGCCTTTATAGGCCGCTCCGACGCTGCTCCCGCCTCTCGCCAACTGCCGCTGCCTGTAGAACACCCACTGGGCCTTTATAGGCCGCTCCGACGCTGCTCCCGCGTCTCGCCAACTGCCGCTCTGTAAGGGCTGGTGCTGCTCCCTGCATTTTTCCTGCAGCTGTTGCGCTGCAAAGATCATGTCCGTTGTGCCCCATAGGGGACGAAATCCGCATTGTGACTTCGGGAGGAGCTCCTCGGCCACAGGGAGAAGACGGTTGAGGAGGACACTAGCGACTACTTTCCCATTGGCCGATAGCAGGGAGATTCCTCTGTAGTTGCCGCAGTCGGACTTGTCCCCTTGTTTAAAGATGGTCACGATCACTGCATCTTTGAAATTTCTCGGCATGTTATCCTCCCTCCAGATGAGAGATGAGGTCATGTATCCACGGCAACAGCGCCTTTCCGCCATACTTTAGTGCCTCAGCAGGGATTCCATTCGCTCCCATAGCCTTGTTGTTCTTGAGCTGTCTTATGGCTTTTCCTACCTCATGTGGTGTTGGGGTTTCACTGAGGTGGTGGCGGGTCGAATGCTGCGGGATAGAGTCGATATCACTCGAGTCAAAGGCAGAGTCTCGATTGAGGAGATCTTCGAAGTTATCCTTCCAGTGGGCCCTGACTCCCTCTGTGTCTTTGTTTCCCCATTCTTGGCTAGCAGTGAGGTGGGGCGCCGTGGGAGTTTGGACCGTAGATGGCCTTGACTGCGATGAAGAATCCTTGCACATCATGGCTGTCGGCCAGTTATTGAATCTCCCGTGCTTTCTCCATCCACCACCTGTTCTTTAGGTCCCGGGTTTTTTGTTGGACCTCAGCCTTGAGCCGCCTGTAATGTTGCTTTGCTGCTGCCGAGTTGGGTTGTTGCTTAAGGCTCAGAAATGCTGTGCACTTGCGATCTATTAGTTCTTGGATCTCCTGATCATTTTCATCTAACCAGTCCTGGTGTTTTCTGATTGAGTGACCAAGCGTCTCTTCGCAGGCACTGGTTATGGAGGCCTGGAGGGCAGACCAAGCACTGTGGGCTTTCTGCGTCTCAGGGTCATCAAGGCACGCCAGGTTAGCTGTGAGGCACTTGCTCTCTTAGCTGGGTCTTTAAGTGCCCCGGCATTGACTTTTTTGCGGCACTGTTTCTGCTGTCCCCTCCGCTGTGGGGCTACGTTGATATCGATGATGGATCGGATTAGGCGGTGGTCTGTCCAGCAGTCGTCAGCTCCTGTCATGGCGCGGGTGATGCGCACATCCTTGCGATCCCTGGCTCGGATGATGACATAGTCGAGCAGGTGCCAGTGTTTGCAGCGAGAATGTTGCCACGATGCCTTGTATTTGTCCCTCTGGTGGAACAAGTTGTTGGTATAAGAGATGGAACTAGCTGTTTGTTAGACACACACATTAGACACTGGAAACTCAGAAGGTCTGTGTGCCACAAGCAGCCACGGAAATCGGAACAAGCAGAGAGCTGTCTTTGTGAAGTGTCTCAGTAACTTTCATACTTTGTTTGTATAGTATGAATGTCTGATTAAAAATAACTAATCCTGCGATTTACTACAACTGAGTGTGTGTGTAATTCGACGTTTAAAGCAATAAAGCGAAAAGAGCAAGAAAGATTTTCAAAAGTTAATTGGCTGAGTTTTTCGAAGAAGTGTTTCCCACACATTAGTTCGAGGAGTGAGCATTCTCTTAGTTGTCGTGACTTAAAGGGATCTCCAGTTAGTAATGGGAGGGTCAGGGAATATTCCAGATGCGGTCCGGTCATTTCTTAATGACTCTAAAGGGGGACCTTACGGGATAGAAACATAGAAACATAGAAAATAGGTGCAGGAGTAGACCATTCGACCCATCGAGCCTGCACCACCATTCAATAAGATCATGACTGATCATTCCCTCAGTACTCCTTTCCTGCTTTCTCTTCATACCACTTGATCTCTTTAGCCGTAAGGCCCTCTTGAATATATCCAATGAACTGGCATCAATGACTCTCTGCAGCAGGGAATTCCACAGGTTAATAACTCTCTGAGTGAAGAAGTTCCTCCTCATCTCAGTCCTAAATGGCCCACCACTTATCTAAGACTGTGTCCCCTGGTTCTGGACTTCCCCAACATTGGGAATGTTCTTCCCGCATCTAACCTGTCCAGTCCTGTCAGAATCTTATACGTTTCTATGAGATCCCCTCTCATCGTTCTAAACTCCAGTGTATAAAGGCCCAGTTGATCGAGACTCTCCTCATATGTCAGTCCAGCCATCCCTGGAATCACTCTGGTGAACCTTCGCTGCATTCCCTCAATAGCAAGAATGTCCTTCCTCAGATTAGGAGACCAAAACTGAACACAATATTCCAGGTGAGGCCTCACCAAGGCTCTGTACAATTGCAGTAAGACCTCCCTGCTCCTATACTCAAATCCCCTAGCTATGAAGGCCAACATGCCATTTGCCTTCTTCACCGCCTGCTGTACCTGCATGCCAACTTTCAATGACTGATGAATCATGACACCTAGGTCTCGTTGCACCTCCCCTTTTCCTAATCTGCCACCATTCAGATAATACTCTGACCTCGTGTTTCTGCCACCAAAGTGGATAACCTCACATTTATCCACATTATACTGCATCTGCCATGCATTTGCCCACTCACCTAACCTGTCCAAATCACCCTGCAGCCTCTTAGCATCCTCCTCACAGCTCACACCACCACCCAGTTTAGTGTCATCTGCAAACTTGGAGATATTACACTCAATTCCTTCATCCAAAACATTAATGTATAATGTAAAGAGCTGGGGTCCTAGCACTGAGCTCTGCGGCACTCCACTAGTCACTGCCTCCAATTCCGAAAAGGACCCGTTTATCCCCACTCTCTGCTTCCTGTCTGCCAACCAATTCTCTATCCACGCCAGTACATTACCCCCAATACCAAGTGCTTTAATTTTGCACACCAATCTCTTATGTGGGACCTTGTCAAATGCATTTTGAAAGTCCAAATACACCACATCCACTGGTTCTCCCTTGTCCACTCTACTAGTTACATCCTCAAAAAATTCCAGAAGATTTGTCAAGCATGATTTCCCTTTCACAATGCTGACTTGGACCGATCCTGTCACTGCTCTCCAAATGCGCTGTTATTTTATCCTTAATAATTGATTCCAACATGTTCCCCACTACTGATGTCAGACTAACCTGTCTATAATTACCTATTTTCTCTCTCCCTCCTTTTTTAAAAAGGGGTGTTACATTTGCTACCCTCCAGTCCATAGGAACTGATCCAGAGTCGATAGACTGTTGGAAAATGATCACCAATGTATCCACTATTTCTAGTGCCACCTCCTTAAGTACTCTGGGATGCAGACAATCAGGCCCCGGGGATTTATCGGGCTTCAATCCCATCAATTTCCCCAACACAATTTCCCGCCTAATAAGGATATCCGTCAGTTCCTCCTTCTCACTAGACCCTTGGTCCCCTAGTACATCCGGAAACATAAGAACATAAGAATTAGGAACAGGAGTAGGCCATCTAGCCCCTCGAGCCTGCTCCGCCATTCAAAAAGATCATGGCTGATCTGGCCGTGGACTCAGCTCCACTTACCCGCCCGCTCCTCATAACCCTTAATTCCCTTATTGGTTAAAAATCTATCTATCTGTGATTTGAATACATTCAATGAGCTCGCCTCAACTGCTTCCTTGGGCAGAGAATTCCACAGATTCACAACCCTCTGGGAGAAGAAATTCCTTCTTGTCGAGGAAATTTCTAAGTTAAAGTAACTCAAGCGGAGATTTCAGAGTCTTGCTTCAAGAGATTCTTTAATATGTACAGGCGAGATATCTCGGAGAGCTGCTTGGTCCTTACCAAGGCAATACTCTGAAATTCTATAGAAACTTGTTCCATCTTTATACAGAAAAAAAGGAATTTTATCTCTACAATTGACAACTACATTATTCAGGAACATTACCAATTCTAAACAGGGCACAAAGGTCAGTTTACACAGCCCAACAGTATCTTGTCACGTCATTATTCAATCTTTTCGAGGGTCAGCAAGATCATCACTAAAAGCCCCTCTTATCAGAGAAATCAGTTTGTCCAGGCAATGGGGGTATCTTAACATATACAAATACCAGATGTACAGCTTTCATGTTATCTGTTCTTTTCTAACAAAGAAGAGACATCAAGTATTTTCTGGCCTTGCAGGATTCTGCAGTTTCAGCACAGAATTAAACTTACTAAAAGGAAGAGAGAAATTTAACCCCTTCCTATATCGTGAACTAAAGTTCTTCCACACTTCTCAACTCGGTTTTAAATTGTCTGCCCCGTATTTTGAGGCTGTGCCCCCTAGTTCTAGTCTCCCCGACCAGTGGAAACAACCTCTCTGCCTCTATCTTGTCTATCCCTTTCATGATTTTAAATGTTTCTATAAGATCACCCCTCATCCTTCTGAACTCCAACGAGTAAAGACCCAGTCTACTCAATCTATCATCATAAGGTAACCCCCTTATCTCCGGAATCAGCCTAGTGAATCGTCTCTGTACCCCCTCCAAGACTAGTATATCCTTCCTTAAGTAAGATGACCAAAACTGCACGCAGTACTCCAGGTGCGGCCTCACCAATACCCTGTACAGTTGCAGCAGGACCTCCCTGCTTTTGTACTCCATCCCTCTCCCAATGAAGGTCATTTGTGTCTTCCTTCGTGAAGACAGAACCAAAGTATTTGTTCAATTGGTCTGCCATTTCTTTGTTTCCCATTATTAATTCACCTGAGTCCGACTGCAAGGGACCTACGTTCGTCTTCACTAATCTTTTTCTCCTCACATATCTAGAGAAGCTTTTGCAGTCAGTTTTTATGTTCCCGGCAAGCTTCCTCTCGTACTCTATTTTCCTCCTCCTAATTAAACCCTTTGTCCTCCTCTGCTGAATTCTAAATTTCTCCCAGTCCTCAGGTTTGCTGATTTTTCTGGCCAATTTATATGCCTCTTCCTTGGATCTAACACTATCCTTAATTTCCCTTGTTAGCCACAGTTGAGCCATCTTCCCTGTTTTATTTTTACTCCAGACAAGGATGGGGCAGGAAACAATGACAGGAGGATGGAGAGAGAGACGGCGGTCCTTAGTCCATTTAAAAAAGATTAAAATGTTTGGGTTAAAAAGTGATAAAAAGAGAAAAGCATTAGTGTTGCAGTGACTAATGCTGGGATTCAAAAGTTAGGAGAAAGGTTGAGGCTCGAGATAGGAAAGTCTCAGAACTGAGAGAGCAGCTCACAGCAGTGAGTAAAGAAGTAGAGAATTGGTGAATTCAGACACTCAGAGCAGCCGGGACTATTGTGACGCTGGATCATCATCTTTCTGATGAACAGAACCGTAACCAAGAGCTAGAGAAAGCATTATGTAAATTGCAGGATGCAAAAATGGCAGAAACCCGAATGAATATTGTAGTTAAAGGGGTCCCTACCTCCCCGCGTCCTGTGAAGGGAGATGGGAGGGCAGCAGGTTTGCGCAGCAGAGACAGCAATTGATTAGACCTGGTGGTATTCAGAGGATTCTCCAGGTCTGAGAGTTGCAAAGGGGATTAAGGGACAGGGAGAATGCCCACCATTCCCTTCCGCATCTCCACTGCCTTCTCCAAATTTGGAGCCTCGAACCCGTGTGGTTCACATGGCAATGTCAGGTTTGGAGGCGGCAGAGTTAGATGCCTTTTTGGATCCTCAGATGCTTAACACCCTGCAACATTACACACGATCCTCCGGTAATGTGGAGAGTGGGAGAAGCACACTTGGGCGGACAAGGCAAGAGAAGGATCATGATTCCTCTACTACCTATGGAGCTTGTGAAGGGAACAGTACCTTAAGTGGTTTTGGGGATTTCTGGTATAAGCAAGGAGGGGTAAAGTTACAGGACATGAGAGCTATCCTTAGTGAAGTGGGACCTGCACCACTTCAGGATCTTAATAAGTTTGCCCAATGGTGGTGTAATATTCTGGGATAGTGGCAGTCAGGGAACATATCAGAGGAACAGAGGGTTCACATGATTCTGCGAGCTTCAGGGAATCATCGGGGAAAGGTAGTAGGTTTTGAAACAACTTCCAGGTCCCTGCTTGGTAGAATAATAGCTGCACTCTTTGGTGCTCGCTCAGGGCCACAGTTAATAAAGCAGCTTGCATTATTACCAGGGGAAGGACCCAGGGAAGTGGGGAACGTATATTCCAGTTACGTAAAAGTTTGGGAACTAATTGGATTGTTATCAGTCATTACAGGGATGTTACACATAGAGAGATTATTTTGACTCTTCTACGCCCTTTAGTATTCTGGAAGTAGATGCCTGGGGCGGGGACGATAGTTTTGATAAATGGTTGGCAAGGGTAGAAAGTTTGTATCAGCGGGCTGCAGGAATTTCAGTCATAGAAGTGAGACTGGGGTTACAGCAATGGAACGCAGAAGGGCCTGAGTGGATGAATCCCACGAGGACTCGCATAAAAGGAACAGGACCAGATGGTGCCTGGATCCTGACCCGTCAGTTGATAGAGGACAGGGATAGACTGGCAAAAGAATTAGAAAAATGAAAAGAAAAGTTGAAGAATCAGGAAAGAGAAGCTAGAGTCATAGACAGGAATGATACCTCAGTTCAGTTGCTGAGGTCGGGGGTAGATTCCGCAGATGAGCGAGGATTCCTATAGCGATGCCGTTTCTTTCGGACCCTTACTTCAGGATAGGGGTGGCCGTACCCTTATCGAGGCATGTGTGGAAAGGCAGCGGGAAATTAACACAGGGTCCGCTGAACAAATGAAGGTTGAGGTGCTCCTGGAGGAAGGGGATTTCCTTCTTCAGAGACAGTACCCCATCACCCCAGATGCATGAGGAGCAGTTAAGGAACAGTCAGAGGTGAAAGCAGTGGGAGAAGCTTATTCAGAAGCATTTAAAGTTTCTGTAGGAATGGGCTGTCTCAGAACTGATGAGATTTCAGTGAAAAGCTCAAATGTGGGAGTTATAAACATGATCTTAAAGGATGCGAAATAGAAGTTGGAGCATTGCAAATGTCGAGAGAGGAAATGACAGCAGTTCCGAAGGATGAACTGAGAGAAGGACTGGGACTTTTGACTGACTATTCAGCATTTCCGTCCTCCTTTATTCTATGTTGTTACACTTCTCCCATAAAGCAGAGGAAATTGTTAAAAACTGTGGCGAGGGCAACAGACTTAGTCGAAGACACCGAGTATGAGTTTAAATTTCTGAATGTAAACAGCATGAAATTCAGTAGAAAACATCAAAAATTGAAAGTTGGCTTAAGGGAAAATGGATATGGTAATTTAACATCTTGGGCCCAAGTTTCCACATGATTTGCGCCTGATTTTTAGGAGCAACTGGTGGAGAACGGACTATCTTAGAAATCGCAATTCTCCACATTTTTATTTCTGCAGTTCTAGTCAGGTAGAACAGTTCCACTTTGGAACAGAATTTTTTTCTTCAAAAGGGGGTGTGTCCGGCCACTGACGCCTGATTTCAAAGTTTCCACAGTGAAAACGTACTCCAAACTAACTTAGAATGGAGCAAGTGAAGATTTTTGTAGAACTGAAAAAACCTGTTCTACACATTAAAAAATCAGGCGCAGGTTACAAATTAGGCGTCCAGAACGAGGTGTGGGGGGGGAAGGGAAGTCATTAAATTCTATAATAAATCCTTATTTATACTTATACAAATATTATACAAATAAATCCAACCTGAATAAACATTTATAAGCAAAGAAAAGATTAAATAAACCATCTTCCTACCTGTGTGAAAGTGCTTCAGGCAGGCCTTTCGGGACCGAAGGCTGAACTGTCCCCAGCACCAGATTTACAGGTAAGTGGCTTTGGGTCGGGGAGGGAAGGTTCGGTTCGGGTCGGGGGAGAGAGAGAGAGGGGGGGGGAGAGAGAGGGAGAGAGGGAGGGAGGGGGGGTGGAGGGAGAGAGAGAGAGGGAGGGGGGGGGCGGAGAGAGAGAGAGGGAGGGGGAGGGAGAAAGAGAGAGAGGGGGGGGAGGGAGGGAGAGAGAGAGAGAGGGGAGGAGAGGGAGAGAGAGAGAGAGAGAGGGGGGGAGAGGGAGAGAGGGAGAGAGAGAGAGAGGGGGGGAGGGAGGAAGAGGGGGAGGGAGGGAGAGAGAGAGAGGGAGAGAGAGAGAGAGAGGGAGGGAGGGGGGGAGGTCAGGTCGGATCCAGTCCGGGAGCGGGAGTCGGGTCGGGTCCAGTGGGGGGGGGGGGTCGGATCGGGGGGCGGGAGCGCGGGTCGGGTCGGGTCCAGTCGGGGGGGGGCGGGGAGCGGAAACAGGAGCGCGGGTCGAGTCGGGTCAGTCGGGGGGGGGGGGGGGCGCGGGTGTCGGGTCTGGTCCGGAGGCAGGGGGGGGAGCGGGGAGCGAGTGTCGGGTCTGGTCGAGGGGGGGGGGGGGAGAGCAGGAGCTGGCCGTGGGAGGAGCCTTATTCACGCAGCCCCAGTGAGGCCATTCAGCCAGGGCTAGGGGCTGTGTGCTTCGGGCCCCTCCCACACAGTTCGGCGCCTGGAGCTACTGAACATGCGTGCCCACTGTAGCGCGCATGTGCAGAGGTCCCGGCACTGTTTTCAGCGCAGGGACCTGGCTCCGCCCCCCCCACAGCTCGTGCTGGCTGCGCCGAGGACCAGAGGACCTGCAAATAGGTGGAGAGTACCGAGGATTTTTTTAGGCGCACTTTGTGGCGCGAAAAACGGGCGTCCAGGTCGGGACTGCGCCATTCTAGGCGCGTGTGGAAACTTGGGCCCCTTGTATGGAATGACCTCACTCATGCAATGTTAAAGTTCGGTGGTTAAACAAATCTATAATTGTGGATATGGGGTTTGGCCGATTATGTGTACATAATGTGGGTCCTTCTAATGGTTTTATTGTTACTAATGACCAGCTACAAATATATATGCTCTAATCGATCTCTTCTAATTGTGGAGTGTGGTCATTTACAATTCTATCGACACAAGGTGATCACAGACCAATGGATTTTAAAATGGCATCCTGAGAATCTGAGTCTGCAGCAATCCTACTTTGACCCTAATTGTGCTGCTATTTGGAAGAAGGAAATGCAGAAATGGAGTACAAGATTTCAACAGCTACAGAGTTTGAATCAAGCAATTGTTGTGGACATTAACCATCGCACTGCGGAATTAAGAACGTTTGCACAACTTTGGATCAGATTGGACACGTGAGCTGGTGGGAGTCATTGTTCGGATGGAACCCGACGGCAACTGGCATGATGAACACAATGGTCCACCCTGCCCTTATGCGGTGCTGATTCAGTTAATTGTGCTTGTCATTTTGATTCACTATGGATGGCGTGTTCGAAAACAAGGACTACAACTGCAAAATGCCATTGAATGAACTCAAATGGCCATGCAAATGTTACCCAGATAAGGCCTGGCACGGAGGCAAAGAGAAGTGGGGGAATGTGGGAGCGAAAGCCCATATTTCTGAAATGCTTCGGCGCAGTCTGTAGAAATCGAAGGGGTTGAAGATCAAGGTTTGGATCGAAACAGGCTGCTAGACGATAAGGAGCCATTTAACCATTCAAATGTGTATCTGATCACCTGTGTGTTTACAGTACTTCATGGTGGGAGTCGATTGAAGCAGTGAGACTTGATTTCGGAATAATAGTGACTGGTCATTTATCTGTATGTTAATTATTTGTATGTATCATCGATCATGGAATCAAAGAAACTCCTCTGCCGATCACCTGGTTTGTGTACAGTAATTCATGACATCGTCTGTATGTTAAATATTTGAATGTACCATTTGTTATTATGCGAGGAAACAATCTGGTTTGTGTATAGTAATTCAGAAAGCAATTAGTCGTGATTTCAGGACAATGCCATTTGAGTCTACATCGTCTGCATATTAACTGTATGTATGTACTATCTTCGAAAACTCTCTTCCTCAGGCAGCCAAAGGCTGCGCTGGCACACTGGAAGCAGTGTTGAACCTCGTCGTTGATGTCTGCCCTTGCTGATAATGGGCTCCTGAGGTATGGAAAGTGGTCCACGTTTTCCAGGGCCGCGCCGTGGATCTTGATGAATGGGGGGCAGTGCTGTGTGGCGGGGTCAGGGTGGTGGAGGACCTTTGTCTTACAAATGTTTAGTGTAAGGCCCATGCTTTCGTACGCCTCAGTGAAGATGTTGACTATGACTTGGGAGTTCAGTCTCTGAATGTGCGCAGACGCAAGCGTAGTACGCGTTTTGTAGCTCGACGACAGAGGATGGGACGATCTTGGAGCTAGCCTGGAGACAACAAAGGTTGAACAGGTTCCCACGGGTTCTGGGTTTAGTTCCAATCCAACGGGGTGCTTGTTGAGTGTGAGAGGGAGCATTTCAGCAAGAAAGATCGAGAAGAGGGATGGCACGATGACGCAGCCCTGCTTGACCCCGGTCCAGCAGTCTGAGGAAGAGAGTTTTCAAAGATTAGGCCCTCAAATCTGGCACCAAGCTCATAGTCTACAGGGCTGCAATGATACCCGCCCTCCTGTATGGCTCAGAGACGTGGACCACATACAGTAGACACCTCAAATCGCTGGAGAAATACCACCAACGCTGTCTCCACAAGATCCTGCAAATCTCCTGGGAGGACAGACGCACCAACGTCAGTGTTCTCGATCAGGCCAACATCCCCAGCATTGAAGCACTGACCACACTCGACCAGTTCCATTGGGCGGGCCACATTGTTCGCATGCCTGACACAAGACTCCCAAAACAAGCGCTCTACTCAGAACTCCTAAATGGCAATCGAGCCCCAGGTGGGCAAAGGACACCCTCAAAACCTCCCTGATAAAATGCAACATCCCCACCGATACCTGGGAGTCCCTGGCCAGAGACCGCCCTAAATGGAGGAGGGCGCTGGGCACCTCAAGGCTCGTCGCCGAGAGCATGCAGAAAGCAAGCACAGGCAGCGGAAGGAGCGTGCGGCAAATCAGACTCCCCACCCACTCGTTCCTTCAACGACTGTCTGCCACCTGTGACAGGGATTGTCATTGAAGGTTGGCATGCAGGTACAGCAGGCGGTTAAGAAAGCAAATGGCATGTTGGCCTTCATAGCGAGGGGATTTGAGTACAGGGGCAGGGAGGTGTTGCTACAGTTGTACAGGGCCTTGGTGAGGCCACACCTGGAGTATTGTGTACAGTTTTGGTCTCCGACCCTGAGGAAGGACATTCTTGCTATTGAGGGAGTGCAGCGAAGGTTCACCAGACTGATTCCTGGGATGGCGGGACTGACCTATCAAGAAAGACTGGATCAACTGGGCTTGTATTCACTGGAGTTCAGAAGAATGAGAGGGGACCTCCTAGAAACATTTAAAATTCTGATGGGTTTAGACAGGTTAGATGCAGGAAGAATGTTCCCAATGTTGGGGAAGTCCAGAACCAGAGGTCACAGTCTAAGGATAAGGGGTAAGCCATTTAGGACCGAGATGAGGAGAAACTTCTTCACCCAGAGAGTGGTGAACCTGTGGAATTTTCTACCACAGAAAGTTGTTGAGGCCAATTCACTAAATATATTCAAAAAGGAATTAGATGTAGTCCTTACTACTAGGGGGATCAAGGGGTATGGCAAGAAAGCAGGAATGGGGTACTGAAGTTGCATGTTCAGCCATGAACTCATAGGGCCTAAGTTTCCACACGATAAAAAACGGGCGCCCCTCCGAGCTGGGCGCCCGTTTTTCGCGCCTAAAACGGCGGCGGAAAAAAAACGCGCGATTCTGGAGCGCCCTGCAACTCCTTGTCTGTTTGGCGCGGCGCCCAGGGGGGCAGAGCCTACACTTGCGCCGATCTTGTAAGTGGGAGGGGGCGGGTACTATTTAAATTAGTTTTTTTCCTGCCGGCAACACTGCGCGTGCGCGTTGGAGCATTCACGCACGCGCAGTGTGAAGGAAACATTGGCACTCGGCCATTTTTGTAGTTCTTTGTAGCTGTTTAATTTTTGAACATTTTTTAATAAAACCACATTGCCATCAGCACATCAGCACTGAGGCTTCCTGCTTACTGCCCCTCCCTCCCGTTTGCGGGAACGACGCTGAGCTGACTGTAAGGCTTCCACCTCAAGTGGAAGGCTGCTTGCTGCCTGGTTACAGCCTGCCTGCCCCTCCCTCCCGTTCGCGGGAACGACGCCACACCGCTGAGCTGACTGAAGCACTTTCACACAGGTAGGAAGATGGTTTATTTAATCTTTTCTTTGCTTATAAATGTTTATTCAGGTTGGATTTATTTGTATAATATTTGTAGAAGTATAAATAAGGATTTATTGTAGAATTTAATGACTTCCCTTTCCCCCCCCTCCCCCCCACCTCGTTCTGGACGCCTAATTTGTAACCTGCACCTGATTTTTTAATGTGTAGAACAGGTTTTTTCAGTTCTCCAAAAATCTTCACTTGCTCCATTCTAAGTTAGTTTGGAGTACGTTTTCACTGTGGAAACTTTGAAATCAGGCGTCAATGGCCGGACACGCCCCCTTTTGAAGAAAAAATTCTGTTCCAAAGTAGAACTGTTCTACCTGACTAGAACTGCAGAAAAAAAAATGTGGAGAATTGCGATTTCTAAGATAGTCCGTTCTCCATCAGTTGCTCCTAAAAATCAGGCGCAAATCATGTGGAAACTTGGGCCCATTGAATGGCGGTGCAGGCTAGAAGGACAGAATGGCCTACTCCTGCACCTATTTTCTATGTTTCTATGTTTAATTCCCGTATTGGACTGTTCAGTCACCTAAGAACTTACTTCCAGAGTCGAAGCAAGTCTTCATTGATTTTGAGGGACTGCCTATGATGATGATGATGTACTATGCAAGGAAACAAGAGTTCAAAGGCTTTTTAGGTATAACAGATGGAACTGGCTGTTAGACACACACATTCGACACTGGAAACTTGGAAGATGTGTGTGACGCAAGCAGTCACGGAAATCGGAACAAGCAGAGAGCTGCCTTTGTGATGTGTCTCAGTAACTTTCACACTTGGTTTATATAGATTGAATGTCTAAATAAAAGTCCCGATCCTGCCATTTACTACAACGGAGTGTGTGTGTAATTTGACATTTAAAACAATGAGGTGAAAAGAGCAAGAAAGCTGTACAACACCCTTCACCAGAGGAAATAGTTTCTCTCTATCCCATCAACTCCTTTAATCATCTTAAACACCTAAATTAGATCACCACTTCATCTTCTATATTCAAGGGAATACAAGCCTAGTCTATGCAACCTGTCTTAATAATTTAAGTAAGCCAGAAATTCTAAACAGACAGTTCTAGTTTCTCTGGAACATTCTTTCCTCCTAAGCTGTAGAATTAGTCACAGTCCCCTGCTCTTGCCTCATAACCCTGCAATTTTTACAACTCACTTATTTATCTCTTTTGAAAGTTATTAGTGAATCAGCTTCCACCACCCTTTCAAGTCATAACAACTCGCTGTTTCATTTTTTTCCTCATGTAGCAGCTGGTTTATTTGCCAATCACCTTAAATCTGTCCCTTTGGTTACCGACCCTTCTGACACTGAAAATTGTTTCTCCTAATTAAGAGGGTTGGTGGGCTTGAGGAGGTTAGAGATAAGGAGGGGCGAGGCCTTGGAGAGATTTGAACAAGAGGATTTTAAAGGCTGAAGCCACCAGCCGTCTCTCCCAGTGCAGAATATGACTCATTACTAACAGGAAGGATGTTACTTTAACTACTAAGGATGCATAAAGAGAGGAAAGCAATCTCTGTACCTTTAACTAACAGCGAAATGGACAGAGGGAATTGAATGATCTTTAAACACCTGGTGCACTTGGCACTGAAGTGTTTGAAACTCATAATAGGAACTCCAGGAAAACAAAATATTGACAAATGTTAAACTGTTTGGTTGACAAAAGAAATCTCGATTTATCAATTAAAAGGTAAATTGTTTAACAGGGGTTCACACTGACCCACCTGACAGGCCGACTCAGGATCCACCCCTCAAGCACCGCGATTGATTGCAGAACACACTGCTCCTTGAGCCCTCCGGCCTCTGAGCTCTCTTCCTGTTGGTTCCCAGGGCAATCAGTCACCACTCGCTAACATTACGCTGCCAGATGAAGTTGAGGGGCTCAGAGGAAGAAATAAAATGAGGTCATGACTCTGAGTTAAAAAATAAAATTAGAGAAGCATGATTAAATTTATAAACGAAACTATTTAAAATCAAATTAATTTTGCAATTAATATATTCCAGTGGCGCCAAGTGGGAAACAAGTGATGTCTGGGCTGTGCAGGAATGTTTGTACCTGGTTACATAGCAGGTCCCTTGCTCTCTGCTCCTAAGGTGCTGTTTCGGCTCACATCCAACTGACTGGATAAACTCCGCCCTTCTAAACCCCATCACACAAATATCAGCATTCGATGTTTAGTTACACGAAACCTCTAATAAACACTGGTTAGGCCACAGCTGATGCATTGTGCTCAATTCTGGGCACCACACTTCCAGAAGGAAGTCTACGCCTTAGATTATGCAGAAGAGATTTACTAGAATGGTACCAAGGATGAGGGGCTTCAGTTATGTGGAGATCCTGGAGAAACGCAGTTATTCTCCTTGAAGCAGAAAAGGTTAAGAGGAAACTTGATAAGAATGTTCAAAATCATGAACGTTTTTAATTGACTAAATAAGGAGAAACTCTTTCCAGTGGCAGAAGTGTTCGAAACCAGAGGAGACAGATTTAAGGCAAAAGCAGAGGCGACATGAGGAAACAGTTTATAAGTTGTTGCAATCTGGAATGCACTGCCTGAAAGGGTGGTGGATGCAGATTCAATAGTAACTTGCTAAAGTGAATTGGATAAATACTGAGGGGAAAATATTTGCAGGGCTACGGGGAAAGATTATGGGAGTGGAACTAACTGGTTAGCTCTACCTCAGAGATAATTGGGAAGGTTGATGAGGGTAGTGCGTTGATGTAGTGTATATGGATTTTAGCATGGCTTTTGATAAGGTCCCACATGGCAGATTGGTCACGAAAGTAAAAGCCCATGAAATCCAAGGCAAAGTGTCAAGTTGGATCCAAAATTGGCTCAGAAGCAGGAAGCAAAGGTAATGGTCAATGGTTGTTTTTGTGACTGAAAGACTGTTTCCAGTGGGGTTCCGCAGGGCTCAGTACTTGGTCCCTTGCTTTTTGTGGTATATATCAATGATTTAGACTTGAATGTAGGGGGTATGACCAAGAAGTTAGCAGATACAAAAATTGGCCGTGTGGTTGACAATGAAGAAGAAAGCTGTAGACTGCAGGAGGATATCAATGGATTAGTCAGGTAGGCAAATGGAATTCAATCCAAGGAAGTGTGAGGTAACACATTTGGGCAGGGCTAACAAGGCATGGGAATACACAATAAATGGTAGGTCACTGAGAAGTGTAAAAGAACAGAGCGACCTTGCAGTGCATGTCCACAGATCGCTGAAGCTAGTAGGACAGATAGAAAAGGTGGTTAAGATGGCATACGGAATACTTGCGTTTATTAGCCGAGGCAGAGAATGCAAGAGCAGGGAGGTTAGAGAAACATAGAAACATAGAAAATAGGTGCAGGAGTAGGCCATTCGGCCCTTCTAGCCTGCACCGCCATTCAATGAGTTCATGGCTGAACATGCAACTTCAGTACCCCATTCCTGCTTTCTCGCCATACCCCTTGATCCCCCTGGTAGTAAGGACTTCATCTAACTCATTTTTGAATATATTTAGTGAATTGGCCTCAGCAACTTTCTGTGGTAGAAAATTCCACAGGTTCACCACTCTCTGGGTGAAGAAGTTTCTCCTCATCTCGGTCCTAAATGGCTTACTCCTTATCCTTAGACTGTGACCCCTGGTTCTGGACTTCCCCAACATTGGGAACATTCTTCCTGCATCTAACTTGTCTAAACCCATCAGTATTTTAAATGTTTCTATGAGGTCCCCTCTCATTCTTCTGAACTCCAGTGAATACAAGCCAAGTTGATCCAGTCTTTCTTGATAGGTCAGTCCCGCCATCCCGGGAATCAGTCTGGTGAACCTTCGCTGCACTCCCTCAATAGCAAGAATGTCCTTCCTCAAGTTAGGAGACCAAAACTGTACACAATACTCCAGGTGTGGCCTCACCAAGGCCCTGTACAACTGCAGCAACACCTCACTGCCCCTGTGCTCAAATCCCCTCGCTATGAAGGCAAACATGCCATTTGCTTTCTTAACCGCCTGCTGTACCTGCATGCCAACCTTCAATGACTGATGTACCATGACACCCAGGTCTCGTTGTACCTCCCCTTTTCCTAATCTGTCACCATTCAGATAATAGTCTGTCTCTCTGTTTTACCACCAAAGTGGATAACCTCACATTTATCCACATTATACTTCATCTGCCATGCATTTGCCCACTCACCTAACCTATCCAAGTCACTCTGCAGCCTCATAGCATCCTCCTCGCAGCTCACACTGCCACCCAACTTAGTGTCATCCGCAAATTTGGGGATACTACATTTAATCCCCTCGTCTAAATCATTAATGTACAGTGTAAACAGCTGGGGCCCCAGCACAGAACCTTGCAGTACCCCACTAGTCACTGCCTGCCATTCTGAAAAGTACCCATTTACTCCTACTCTTTGCTTCCTGTCTGACAACCAGTTCTCAATCCATGTCAGCACACTAGCCCCCAATCCCATGTGCTTTAACTTTGCACATTAATCTCTTGTGTGGGACCTTGTCGAAAGCCTTCTGAAAGTCCAAATATACCACATCAACTGGTTCTCCCTTGTCCACTCTACTGGAAACATCCTCAAAAAATTCCAGAAGATTTGTCAAGCATGATTTCCCTTTCACAAATCTATGCTGACTTGGACCTATCATGTCACCTCTTTCCAAATGCGCTGCTATGACATCCTTAATAATTGATTCCATCATTTTACCCACTACTGATGTCAGGCTGACCGGTCTATAATTCCCTGTTTTCTCTCTCCCTCCTTTTTTAAAAAGTGGGGTTACATTGGCTACCCTCCACTCGATAGGAACTGATCCAGAGTCAATGGAGTGTTGGGAAATGACTGTCAATGCATCCGCTATTTCCAAGGCCACCTCCTTAAGTACTCTGGAATGCAGTCCATCAGGCCCTGGGGATTTATCGGCCTTCAATCCCATCAATTTCCCCAACACAATTTCCCGACTAATAAGGATTTCCCTCAGTTCCTCCTCCTTACTAGACCCTCTGACCCCTTTTATATCCGGAAGGTTGTTTGTGTCCTCCTTAGTGAATACCGAACCAAAGTACTTGTTCAATTGGTCTGCCATTTCTTTGTTCCCCGTTATGACATCCCCTACAGGGGACCTACGTTTGTCTTTACTAACCTTTTTCTCTTTACATATCTATAGAAACTTTTGCAATCCGTCTTAATGTTCCCTGCAAGCTTCTTCTCGTACTCCATTTTCCCTGCCCTAATCAAACCTTTTGTCCTCCTCTGCTGAGTTCTAAATTTCTCCCAGTCCCCGGGTTCGCTGCTATTTCTGGCCAATTGTATGCCACTTCCTTGGTTTTAATACTATCCCTGATTTTCCTTGATAGCCACGGTTGAGCCACCTTCCCTTTTTTATTTTTACGCCAGACAGGAATGTACAATTGTTGTAGTTCATCCATGCGGTCTCTAAATGTCTGCCATTGCCCATCCACAGTCAACCCCTTAAGTATCATTCGCCAATCTATCCTAGCCAATTCACGCCTCATACCTTCAAAGTTACCCTTCTTTAAGTTCTGGACCATGGTCTCTGAATTAACTGTTTCATTCTCCATCCTAATGCAGAATTCCACCATATTATGGTCACTCTTCCCCAAGGGGCCTCGCACAACGAGATTGCTAATTAATCCTCTCTCATTACACAACACCCAGTCTAAGATGGCCTCCCCCCAAGTTGGTTCCTCGACATATTGGTCTAGAAAATCATCCCTTATGCACTCCAGGAAATCCTCCTCCACCGTATTGCTTCCAGTTTGGTTAGCCCAATCTATGTGCATATTAAAGTCACCCATGATAACTGCTGCACCTTTATTGTATGCACCCCTAATTTCCTGTTTGATGCCCTCCCCAACATCACTACTACTGTTTGGAGGTCTGTACACAACTCCCACTAACGTTTTTTGCCCTTTGGTGTTCTGCAGCTCTACCCATATAGATTCCACATCATCCAAGCTAATGTCCTTCCTAACTATTGCATTAATCTCCTCTTTAACCAGCAATGCTACCCCACCTCCTTTTCCTTTTGTTCTATCCTTCCTGAATGTTGAATACCCCTGGATGTTGAGTTCCCAGCCCTGATCATCCTGGAGCCAAGTCTCTGTAATCCCAATCACATCATATTTGTTAACATCTATTTGCACAGTTAATTCATCCACCTTATTACGGATACTCCTTGCATTAAGACACAAAGCCTTCAGGCTTGTTTTTTTAACACCCTTTGTCCTTTTAGAATATGATTGAACTGTATAAAACTAGTTAGGCCACAGCTGGAGTACTGCATGCAGTTCTGGTCACCACATTCCAGGAAAGATGTGATTGCACTAGAGAGGGTACAGAGGAGATTTATGAGGATGTTGCCTGGACTGGAAAATTTTAGCTATGAGGAAAGATTGGCTAGGCTAGGTTTGTTTCCTTTGAAACAGAGAGGGCTAACGGGAGACCTAATTGAGGTGTATAGTCATCAAGATTCACGACGCAGCACTCGACAACGTGGACCACTTCCCATACCTCAGGAACCTTTTATCAGCAAAGGCAGACATTGATACGGAGATTCAACATCGCCTCCAGTGTGCCAGTGCAGCCTTTGGCAGCCTGAGGAAAAGAGTGTTCAAAGACCAGGCCCTCAAACCTACCACCAAGCTCATGGTCTACAGGGCTGTAGTAATACCCACCCTGCTATATGGATCAGAGGCATGGACGATGTACAGTAGACACCTCAAGTCGCTGGGGATATATCACCAACGATGTATCTGCAAGATCTTGAAAATCCCGAGAGGGCAGGCGCACCAACATCAGTGTCCTCGCCCAGGCTAACATCCCCAGCATTGAAGCACTGACCACACTCGATCAGCTTCAATGGGCAGGCCACATAGTTCGCATTCCAGACACGAGACTCCCTAAGCAATTGCTCTAAGCGGAGCTCCTTTACGGCAAATGAATCAAAGGTGGGCAGCGGAAACGTTACAAGGACACCCTCAAAGCCTCCCTGGTAAAGTGCAACATCACCACTGACACCTGAGAGTCCCTGGAGGTGGAGAAAGTGCATCCGGGAGGGCGTTGAGCTCTTCGAATCTCAATGCCGCGAGCGTGAAGAGATCAGACGCAGGCAGTGGAAGGAGCGTGCAGCAAATCAGTCTCACCTTACCCCCTTCTCCCGACGAATGTCTGTCCCACCTGTTACAGGGTCCGTGGCTCTCGCCATTGGACTGTTCAGCCACCAAAAGACTCACATTAGGAGTGGAAGCAAGTCTTCCTCGATTCTGAGGGACTGCCTACGATGATGATGATGATGCTGATAACATTATCAGGGGCCTAGATAGAGTGGATAGGAAGGACATACTTCCCTTCGCAGAGGGGTCAGCTGTGGCTCAGTGGGCAGCACACTCGTTTGAGTCAGAAGGTTATGGGTTGAAGTCCCACTCCAGGGACTTGAGCACAAAAATCTAAGCTGACACTCCAGTGCAATGTTAAAGGAGTGCTGCACTGTCGGAGGTGCCGTCTTTCGGAAGAGACATTAAACCAAGGTACCGTCTCTCATGTGGACGTAAAAGATACCATGGCACTTTTTCAAAGAAAAGCAGGGGTATTATCCCCGCTGTCCTGGCCAATATTTATTCGTCAATCAATATAACAAAGACAGATTATCTGGTCATTATCACATTGCTGTTTGTGGGAGCTTGCTGTGCGCAAATTGGCTTCCGCGTTTCCCACATTACAACAGTAACTACACTCCAAAAGTACTAATTCTCTGCAAAGTCTTTATTTTGATATGCACTTGAAGCCTACAAGGCTACGGACCAAGAGCTGGTAAGTGGGATTAGGCCGGCTAGCTCACGGACACGATGGGCCGAATAGCCTCCTTCTGTGCTATACATTTCTGATTTTCCAGGTTTCACTAGCAGCCTCATCTGCCTGATGGTTAATTGACAGCCGAGATTCCGCGCACGCGCATGCACAACGTCCCTCTCGTTTGCCAGCGGTAATAACCGCGCATGCCCAGAGGACACCAACCGCTCCCCTCCCGCCCCCACCATCCTCGGATCCTGTGGTCGAGTTGGCGCGAGGCCTTCCAGGGAAAGGCGTTGTGTCCGCTGAAGAGTTTATACACAAAGTGAGTTTTCTCCTTCCGATTAGGAGGAGAATCGCGCGGGGGAAAGGGAGGGTGAATAGGGAAAGAATAAAGGGAAACAGAAACCCGAGTCCGACTGGAGCTTGTTCACACGTGACCCGGGCACACGGCCTGATTGACGGGAGCTTCCGACCAGTAGGAAGCGAGCGGCGGCGGGTCCTCCAACCAATCGGGGACCCCGAGGGGCGGGACTTTCTGCAGCCCCTTGTTTGGGGCCAGGGGAGGCTGTGGGTCTTTGTTCCCATTATTGGAGACAAGGCTCTTAGTCTCACAATCCACTGGCTCAGATCTTAATGTAGACTTTTTAAATACATGAATAAAAGCAGAAAGCAGACAAACCCCGTGCTTTTGTGGAACAAAATATTTGGGACTAAAACAATTTTTAAACCACTGGGAATTTATTGTTTGTTTCAGGAAACAATGATAACTTTTATTTATATATCGCCTTTAAGGTAGTAAAACATCACAAGATGCTTCACAGGAGCATTATAAAACAAAATTTGACACCGAGTTACATAATAACGTGAACGGTAGCAGAGTGGTTATGTTACTGGACCAGTAATCCAGAGGCCCGGACTGATAATCTAGAGACATGAGCTCAAATCCAACCATGGCAACTGTGGAATTTAGATTCAATTAAAAATTAAATCTGGAATAAAAAGCTAGTACCTTGACAAATTTGCTGGAGTTCTTTGAGGATGTAACAAGCAGGGTGGATAAGGGGGAACCAGTGGATGTGGTGTATTTGGATTTTCAGAAGGCATTTGACAAAATGCCACATAAAAGGTTACTGCACAAGATAAAAGCTCACACGGTTGGGGGTAATATATTAGCATGGATAGAGGATTGGCTAACTAACAGAAAACAGAGAGTGTGAATAAATGGGTCATTCTCGGGTTGGCAATCAGTAACTACTGGGGTGCCGCAGGGATCAGTGCTGGGACCCCAACTATTTACAATCTATATGTTAACGACTTGGATGAAGGAACCGAGTGTAACATAACCAAGTTTGCTGACGATACAAAGATGGGAGGAAAAGCCTGTGTGAGAAGGACACAAAAAACCGGCAAAAGAACATAGACAGGCTAAGTGAGTGGGCAAAAATTCAGCAGATGGAGTATAACGTTGGAAAGTGTGAGGTTAAGCACTTTGGCAGAAAAGAATTGAAGAGTAAGTTATTATTTAAATGGAGAAAAACTGCAAAGTGCTGCAGTACAGCGGGACCTGGGGGTCCTTGTACATGAAACACAAAAGGTTGTAGTATGTAGGTACAGCAAGTGATCAGGAAGGCCAATGGAATTTTGGCCTTTATTGCAAAGGAAATAGAGTATAAAAGCATGGAAATCTTGCTACAGCTATACAGGGTATTGGTGAGGCCACACCTGGAATACCGCATACAGTTTTGGTTTCCATATTTAAAAAAGGATTTACTTGCATTGGAGGCAGTTCAGAGAAGGTTCACTAGGTTGATTCCAGAGATGAGGGGGTTGACTTATGAGGAAAGGTTGGGTAGGTTGGGCCTCTACTTATTGGAATTCAGAAGAATGAGAGGTGATCTTATCAAAACGTATAAGATTATGAGGAGGCTTGACAAGGTGGATGCAGAGAGGATGGCTCCACTGATGGGGGCGACTAGAACTAGGGGGCATAATCTTAGAATGAGGGGCTGCCCATTTTAAACTGAGATGAGGAGGAATTTCCTCTCTGAGGGTTGTAAATCTGTGGAATTCGCTGCCTCAGAGAGCTGTGGAAGCTGGGTCATTGAATAAATTTAAGACAGAGCTAGACAGTTTCTTAACTGATAAGGGAATAAGGAGTTATGGGGAGCGAGCAGGGAAGTGAACCTGAGTCGGATCAGCCATGATCGTATTAAATGGCGGAGCAGGCTCGAGGGGCCATATGGCCTACTCCTGCCCCTATTTCGTATGCTCTTATATAATGTCCTTTAGGGAAGGAAATCTACCCGGTCTGGCCTATATGTGACTCCAGACCCACAGCAATGTTGTTGACTCTTAACTGGCCTCTGAAATAGCCTCGCAAGTCACTCAGTTGTATTCAAGACGGTGGCTCACCACCACCTTCTCGAGGGCACTTAGGGATGGGTAATGGCCTTGACAGCGACGCCCACATCTCGTGAATGAATATTTTTTTTAAATTAGATATTAGGGCAGATGACCAAAAGCTTGGTCAAAGAGGTAGGTTTTAAAGAGTGTCTTAACGGAGGTAGAGAGGGTTAGGGAAGGAATTCCAGAGCTTTGGGCCTCAGCAGCTTAAGGCACAGCCGCCGGTGATGAAGTGATGGAAATTGGGGATGCTCAAGAGGCCAGAATTAGAGGAGTGCAGTTATCTCGGAAGGTTCTTTGAGCTGGAGGAGATTACCGAGATAGGGAAAGGCGAGGCCATGGAGTGATTTGAAAACAAAGATGAGAATTTTAAGGATGAGAAACTTAAGGTCAAGCCCTTAAAGGGACAGGGTCACTAATTCTGTTCTGCAACAGTTCCTGGGACAGACTGTATCTCCCCCTCTCCTCCACAAAAGGATTTGTGGTAGTTAAAGGACGTGATTCTCCTTGTTCTGCGATACTGTAATTAAAGGTTTACTACACTGAAATGGCTGAAAACCATTAGTGCCGCCTGACTTTCTTAAACATCTCCCTTTCTTTAAGGATCTGTGTGATTGTGCTGGTGACTCAGTAGGTTGGATGAGCTCCGAAACCTCTTCGCAGTCAGAACATTTAATGGGTCGCTCATCAGTTCTGGAGCAGGAGGGATCTTTTAACAGTGATCACAATATAATTAGGTTTAAAATAGTTATGGAAAGGGACAAAGAAAAATCAGCGGTGAAAATAACCAACTGGAAGAGATTTGCGAAGGTGGACTGGAAACAAAGATTGTCCAGGACAACAGTGAATGAGCAATGGCAGGCCTTCAAGGCTGAGAGAGTTTGGGTACAAACCAAGCATATTCCCATACGGAGGAAAGATGAGGCATTCAAGGCTCGATAGGTTAGAATAAAACAGAAAAAGGAGGTTTACGACAAATGTCAGATACAGAATGCAGTCAAAACCAGGCAGAATACAGGGAGTGTGGGGGAAATTGAAACAGGATACAAGAAGGGCAAAGCGAGAATACAAGAAAAGATTAGCGGGTAACATAACAGGAAACCCGAAAACCTTTTATAAACGTATAAAAAGTAAAAGGTTAGTGAAAGGTATGGGGGGGGGGTGGGGGTTGCTGATCGTGGGCCAAAAAGGAGCTCACCATACAGAAACAGAAGGCATGGCTGAGGTACTGAAAGGTCCCGCACAAGAGATTGGTGTGCAAAATCAAAGCGCATGGTATTGGGGGTAATGTACTGACGTGGATAGAGAACTGGTTGGCAGACAGGAAGCAGAGAGTCGGGATAAACAGGTCCTTTTCAGAATGGCAGGCAGTGACTAGTGGAGTGCCGCAGGGCTCAGTGCTGGGACCCCAGCTCTTTACAATATACATTAACAATTTAGATGAAGGAATTGAGTGTAATATCTCCAAGTTTGCAAATGACACTAAACTGAGTGAGCTGTGAGGAGGACGCTAAGAGGCTGCAGGGTGACTTGGATAGGTTAGGTGAGTGGGCAAATGCATGGCAGATGCAGTATAATGTGGATAAATGTGAGGTTATTCATTTTGGGGGCAAAAACAGGAAGGCAGAATATTATCTGAATGGCGGCAGATTAGGAAAAGGGGAGGTGCAACGAGACCTGGGTGTCATAGTTCATCAGTCATTGAAAGTTGGCATGCAGGTACAGCAGGCGGTAAAGAAGGCAAATGGTATGTTGGCTTTCATAGCTAGAGGATTTGAGTATAGGAGCAGGGAGGTCTTACTGCAGTTATACAGGGCCTTAGTGAGGCCTCGCCTGGAATATTGTGTACAGTTTTGGTCTCCTAATCTGAAGAAGGACGTTCTTGCTATTGAGGGAGTGCACCGAAGGTTCACCAGACTGATTCCAGGGATGGCTAGACTGTCATATGAGGAGAGCCTGGATCAACTGGGCCTTTATTCACTGGAGTTTAGAAGGATGAGAGAGAATCTCATAAAAACGTACAAGATTCTGACGGGACTGGACAGATTAGATGCGGGAAGAATGTTCCTGATGTTGGGGAAGTCCAGAACCAGGGGACGTAGTCTTAGGATAAGGGATAGGCCATTTAGGACTGAGATGAAGAGAAACTTCTTCACTGAGAGTTGTCAACCTGTGGAATTCCCTGCCGCAGAGAGTTGTTGATGCCAGTTCATTGGATATATTCAAGAGGGAGTTAGATATGGCCCTTATGGCTAAGGGAATCAAGGGGTATGAAGAGAAAGCAGGAAAGGGTTACTGAGGGAGTGATCAGCCATGATCTTATTGAATGGCGGTGCAGACTCGAAGGGCTGAATGGCCTCCTCCTGCACCTATTTTCTATGTTTCTATCTATCTTCACAAAAGAGGATGCAGTTAATGTCGCAGGAGAGGAGAAAGGAGTAAAGAAATTGGATAGGATGAAAATAGTAAAGAAATTGGATAGGATGAACATAGCTAGAAAGGAGGTGCTAAGTAATTTGTCATCACTCAAAGTTAACAAGTCACCCGGTCCAGATGGGATACATCCTAGATTGATGAGGGAAGCTGGGGTGGAGATAGCAGAGACTCTGACCACAATCTTTCAATCTTTCTTGGATATGGGAGTGGTGCCAGAGGATTGGAGGATTGTAAATGTTTCACCCATATTTTACAAAGGGGAGAGGGATAAATCTGGTAACTGCAGGCCAATCAGTCCACGCTCAGTGGTGGGTGAACTACTAGAGACCATTATCAAGGACAAAATTAAGTCGCACTTGGAGAAGCATGATTTAATAAAGGACAACCAGCACAGATTTGTTAAAGGCAAATCGTATCTGACTAACCTAATTGAGTTCTTTGAGGAAGTAACAGAGGGTGAAAAACATAAGAAATAAGAGCAGGAGTAGGCCATTTGGCCCCTCGAGCCTGCTCCGCCATTCAATAAAATCATGGCTGATCTGATCATGGACTCAGCTGCACTTCCCTGCCCGCTCCCCATAACCCTTTACTCCCTAATCACTCAAAAATCTGTCTATCTCTGCCTTAAATATACTCAATGACCCAGCCTCCACAGCTCTCTAGGGCAGAGAATTCCATAGATTTACAAACCTCTGACAGAAGAAATTTCTCCTCATCTCAGTTTTAAATGGGCGGCCTCTTATTCTAAGACTATGTCCCCTAGTTTTAGTTTGCCCTATGAATGGAAATATTCTCTCTGCATCTATCTTGTCGAGCCCCTTCATAATCTTATAAGTTTCAATAAAATCACCTCTCATTCTTCTAACTCCAATGTGTATAGGCCCAACCTACTCAACCTATCCTCATAAGTCAACCTCATCTTCGGAATCAACCTAGTGAACCTTCTCTGAACAGCCTCCAATGCAAGTATATCTTTCCTTAAATAAGGAGACCAAAACTGTACGCAGTACTCCAGGTGTGGCCTCACCAATAACCTGTACATTTGTAGCAAGACTTCTCTGCTTTTATACTCTATCCCCCTTTGCAATAAAGGCCAACATTCCATTTGCCTTCCTGATTACTTGCTGTACCTGCTTACTAACTTTTTGTGTTTCATGCACAAGGACCCCCAGATCTCTCTGTGCTGCAGCACTTTGCAATTTTTCTCCATTTAAATTATAATTTGCTTTTCTATTATTTCTGACAAAGTGAATAATCTCACATTTTTGCACATTATACTCCATCTGTCAAATTTTTGCCCACTCATTTAGCCTGTCGATATCCTTTTGCAGATTTTTTGTGTCCTCCTCACAATTTGCTTTCTCACCCATCTTTGTATGTTGGTGAGAGGCGGGAGCAGCGTCGGAGCGGCCTATAAAGGCCCAGCGGGTGTTCCACAGGCAGCGGCAGTTGGCGAGAGGCGGGAGCAGCGTCGGAGCGGCCTATAAAGGCGGACTTGTACAGCTACAGCGGGGAGACAAGGCAAGAAAGAAGTAGAAAGGAATCAAAAGGTGACATCACAGCCAAGGGGGTAAGTGATTGGCTGGTGATTGGTGAGTATCTTTTCTTTTTCTTTTTTATATCAGTAAGTAAACTGTAACATTGCTGTTACCAATTTAAGGGTATCTAAGGGATAAGGCATGGCAGGAGAGCTTGGTCACGTGTTATGCTCCTCCTGTACCATGTGGGAACTCAGGGACACTTCCAGTGTCCCTGACGACTACGTGTGTGAGAAGTGTATCCACCTCCATCTCCTGACGGACCGCGTTGCGGATTTGGAGCTGAGGGTGGATTCACTCTGGAGCATCCACGATGCTGAGAATGACATAAGTGGCACGTGTAGTGAGTTGGTCTTACCGCATGAGAAGGATCCACAGCCAGCTAGGGAATGGAAGACCAACAGGAAGAGTAGTACAAAGAAGGTAGTGCAGGGGTCCCATCTGGTCATCCCCCTGCAAAACAGATACACTGCTTTGAGTGCTGTTGAGGGAGATGACTCATCAGGGGAGAGCAGCAGCAGCCAAGTTCATGGCACCTTGGCTGGCTCTGTTGTACAGGAGGGCATGAAAAAGAGTGGGAGAGCTATAGTGATAGGGAATTCAATCATAAGGGGAATAGATAGGCGTTTCTGCGGCCGCAACCGAGACTCCAGGATGGTATGTTGCCTCCCTGGTGCAAGGGTCAAGGATGTCTCCGAGCGAGTGCAGGACATTCTAAAAAGGGAGGGAGAACAGCCAATTGTAGTGGTGCACATTGGTACCAACGACATAGGTAAAAAAAAGGGATGAGGTCCTATGAGACGAATTTAAGAAGCTAGGAGCTAAATTAAAAAGTAGAACCTCAAAAGTAGTAATCTCGGGATTGCTACCAGTGCCACGTGCTAGTCAGAGTAGGAATCGCAGGGTAGCACAGATGAATACGTGGCTTGAGCAGTGGTGCAGCAGGGAGGGATTCAAATTCGTGGGGCATTGGAACAGGTTCTGGGGGAGGTGGGACCAGTACAAACTGGACGGTCTGCACTTGGGCAGGACTGGAACCAATGTCCTAGGGGGAGTGTTTGCTAGTGCTGTTGGGGAGGAGTTAAACTAATATGGCAGGGGGATGGGAACCAATACAGGGAGACAGAGGGAAACAAAAATGAGACAAAAACAAAAGACAGAAAAGAGATGAGTAAAAGTGGAGAGCAGAGAAACCAAAGGCAAGAAACAAAAAGGGCCACTAAATATAAAAGGGCTGCAGGGGAGGGGTCAAAACTAAAAATCATGGTTTAAAAACTAGGATGAAAACAATCTACCTAAATGCACGCAGCATTTCGAAATAAAGTAAATGAGTTGACGGCACAAATCATTACAAATAGGTATGATTTGGTGGCCATTACAGAAACATGGTTACAGGGTGGCCAAGACTGGGAATTAAACATACAGGGGTATCTGACGATTCAGAAAGATAGGCAAGAAGGGAAAGGAGGTGGGGTAGCTCTGTTAATAAAAGATGATATCAGGGCAGTTGTGAGGGATCATATTGGCTCTAATGAACAAAATGTTGAAATTATTGTGGGTGGAGATTTGAGATAGTAAGGGGAAAAAGTCACTGGTCGGCGTAGTTTATAGGCCCCCAAATAATAACTTCACGGTGGGGCGGGCAATAATCAAGGGAATAATGGAGGCATGTGAAAAAAGAACGGCAGTAGTCATGGGGGATTTTAATCTACATATCGATTGGTCAAATCAAATCACACGAGGTAGCCTGGAGGAGGAATTCATAGAATGCACACGGGATTGTTTCTTAGAACAGTATGTAACAGAACCTACAAGGGAGCAAGCCATCTTAGATCTGGTCCTGTGCAATGAGACAGGAAAAATAAACGATCTCCTAGTAAAAGATCCTCTCGGAATGAGTGATCACAATATGGTTGAATTTGTAATGCAGATTGAGGATGAGGAAGTTGTGTCAGAAACGAGCGTACTATGCTTAAACAAAGGGGACTACAGTGGGATGAGGGCAGAGTTGGCTAAAATAGACTGGAAACAAGGACTAAACGGTGGCACAATTGAGGAACAGTGGAGGACTTTTAAGGAGCTCTTTCATAGTGCGCAACAAAAATATATTCCAGTGAAAAAGAAGGGCGGCAAGAGAAGGGATAACCAGCCGTGGATAACCAAGGAAATAAAGGAAAGTATCAAATCAAAGACCAATGCATATAAGGTGGCCAAGGTTAGTGGGAAACTAGAGTATTGGGAAAATTTTAAGCAACAGCAAAGAATGACTAAAAAAGCAATAAAGAAAGGGAAGATAGCTTACGAAGGTAAACTTGCGCACAACATAAAAACAGATAGTAAAAGCTTTTACAGATATATAAAACGGAAAAGAGTGACTAAAGTAAATGTTGGTCCCTTAGAAGATGAAAAGGGGGATTTAATAATAATAAATGTGGAAATGGCTGAGACCTTAAACAATTCTTTTGCTTCCGTCTTCACAGTGGAAGACACAAAAACCATGCCAAAATTTGCAGGCCACAGGAATGTGGGAAGGGAGGACCTTGAGACAATCACTATCACTAGCGGGGTAGTGCTG
Source organism: Pristiophorus japonicus (assembly GCF_044704955.1). Taxonomy (NCBI): domain Eukaryota; kingdom Metazoa; phylum Chordata; class Chondrichthyes; family Pristiophoridae; genus Pristiophorus; species Pristiophorus japonicus. The sequence goes on from NC_091978.1 coordinate 50,976,264, forward strand.
GACAGGCTAATGGGACTCAAGGTAGACAAGTCCCCTGGTCCTGATGAAATGCATCCCAGGGTATTAAAAGAGATGGCGGAAGTTATAGCAGATGCATTTGTTATAATCTACCAAAATTCTCTGGACTCTGGGGAGGTGCCAGCGGATTGGAAAGCAGCTAATGTAACGCCTCTGTTTAAAAAAGGGGGCAGACAAAAAGCAGGTAACTATAGGCCGGTTAGTTTAACATCTGGAGTGGGGAAAATGCTTGAAGCTATCATTAAGGAAGAAATAGCGGGACATCTAGATAGGAATAGTGCAATCAAGCAGACGCAGCATGGATTCATGAAAGGGAAATCATGTTTAACTAATTTACTGGAATTCTTTGAGGATATAACGAGCATGGTGGATAGAGGTGTACCGATGGATGTGGTATATTTAGATTTGCAAAAGGCATTCGATAAGGTGCCACACAAAAGGTTACTGCAGAAGATAAAGGTACGCGGAGTCAGAGGAAATGTATTAGCATGGATAGAGAATTGGCTGGCGAACAGAAAGCAGAGAGTCGGGATAAATGGGTCCTTTTCCGGTTGGAAATCAGTGGTTAGTGGTGTGCCACAGGGATCAGTGCTGGGACCACAACTGTTTACAATATACATTGATGACCTAGAGGGGACAGAGTGTAGTGCAACAAAATTTGCAGATGACACAAAGATTAGTGGGAAAGCGGGTTGTGTAGAGGACTCAGAGAGACTGCAAGGAGATTTGGATAGGTTAAGCGAATGGGCTAAGGTTTGGCAGATGGAATACAATGTCGGAAAGTGTGAGGTCATCCACCTTGGGAAAAAAAACAGTAAAAGGGAATATTATTTGAATGGGGAGAAATTACAACATGCTGTGGTGCAGAGGGACCTGGGGGTCCTTGTGCATGAATCCCAAAAAGTTATTTTGCAGGTGCAGCAGGTAATCAGGAAGGCGAATGGAATGTTGGCCTTCATTGCGAGAGGGATGGAGTACAAAAGCAGGGAGGTCTTGCTGCAACTGTATAAGGTATTGGTAAGGCCGCACCTGGAGTACTGCGTGCAGTTTTAGTCACCTTACTTAAGGAAGGATATACTAGCTTTGGAAGGGGTACAGAGACGATTCACTAGGCTGATTCGAGAAATGAGGGGGTTAACTTATGATGATAGATTGAGTAGACTGGGTCTTTATTCGTTGGAGTTCAGAAGGATGAGGGTTGATCTTATAGAAACATTTAAAATCATGAAAGGGATAGACAAGATAGAGGCAGAGAGGTTGTTTCCACTGGTAAGGGAGACTAGAACCAGGGGACATAGCCTCAAAATACGGAGGAGCCAATTTAAAACCGAGTTGAGAAAGAATTTCTTCTCCCAGAGGGTTGTGAATCTGTGGAATTCTCTGCCCAATGAAGCAGTTGAGGCTAGCTCATTGAATGTTTTCAAGTCAAAGATAGATAGATTTTTAACCAATAAGGGAATTAAGGGTTACAGTGAGAGGGCGGGTAAGTGGAGCTGAGTCCACGACCAGATCAATCATGATCTTATTGAATGGCGGAGCAGGCTCGAGGGGCTAGATGGCCTACTCCTGTTCCTAATTCTTATGTTCTTATGTATCATCATCAAACTTGGCTACATTACACTCGGTCCCTTCATTCAATATAATACAATATTGATTGTAAATAGTTGAGGCCCCAGCACAGATCCCTGTGGCACCCCACTAGTTACTCTTTGCCATCTGGAAAATGACCCATTTATCCCGACTCTCTATTTTCTGTTAGCTAGCCAATCCTCTATCCATGCTAATATATTACCCCCAACCCCGTCAGCTTTTATCTTGTGCACCTCTTATGTGGCACCTTATCGAATGCCTTCTGGAAATCCAAATACACCACATCCACTGGTTCCCCCTTATCAACCCTGCTCATTACATCCTCAAACAACTCCGGCAAATTTGTCAAACATGATTTCCTTTTCATAAAACCATGCTGACTCTGCTTGATTGAATCATGCTTTTCCAAATGTCCTGCTACTGCTTCCTTAATGATGGACTCCAGCATTTTCCCAACGACAGACGTTAGGCTAACTGGTCTATAGTTTCTTGCTTTTTGTCTGCCTCCTTTTTTTAAATAGGGGCGTTACATTTGCAGTTTTCCAATATGCTGGGACTGCCCCAGAATCCAGGGAATTTTGGTAGATTACAATCAATGCATCCACTATCTTCCGGATATAAAAGGCGTCAGAGGGTCTAGTAAGGAGGAGGAACTGAGGGAAATCTTTATTAGTCGGGAAATTGTGTTGGGGAAATTGATGGGATTGAAGGCCGATAAATCTCCAGGGCCTGATGGACTGCATCCCAGAGTACTTAAGGAGGTGGCCTTGGAAATAGCGGATGCATTGACAGTCATTTTCCAACATTCCATTGACTCTGGATCAGTTCCTATTGAGTGGAGGGTAGCCAATGTAACCCCACTTTTTAAAAAAGGAGGGAGAGAGAAAACAGGGAATTATAGACCGGTCAGCCTGACCTCAGTCGTGGGTAAAATGATGGAATCAATTATTAAGGATGTCATAGCAGTGCGTTTGGAAAATGGTGATATGATAGGTCCAAGTCAGCATGGATTTGTGAAAGGGAAATCATGCTTGACAAACCTTCTGGAATTTTTTGAGGATGTTTCCAGTAAAGTGGACAAGGGAGAACCAGTTGATGTGGTATATTTGGACTTTCAGAAGGCTTTCGACAAGGTCCCACACAAGAGATTAATGTGCAAAGTTAAAGCACATGAGATTGGGGGTAATGTGCTGACATGGATTGAGAACTGGTTGTCAGACAGGAAGCAAAGAGTAGGAGTAAATGGGTACTTTTCAGAATGGCAGGCAGTGACTAGTGGGGTACCGCAAGGTTCTGTGCTGGGGCCTCAGCTGTTTACACTGGACATTAATGATTTAGACGAGGGGATTAAATGTAGTATCTCCAAATTTGCGGATGACACTAAGTTGGGTGGCAGTGTGAGCTGCGAGGAGGATGCTATGAGGCTGCAGAGTGACTTGGATAGGTTAGGTGAGTGGGCAAATGCATGGCAGATGAAGTATAATGTGGATAAATGTGAGGTTATCCACTTTGGTGGTAAAAACAGAGAGACAGACTATTATCTGAATGGTGACAGATTAGGAAAAGGGGAGGTGCAACGAGACCTGGGTGTCATGGTACATCAGTCATTGAAGGTTGGCATGCAGGTACAGCAGGCGGTTAAGAAAGCAAATGGCATGTTGGCCTTCATAGCGAGGGGATTTGAGTACAGGGGCAGGGAGGTGTTGCTACAGTTGTACAGGGCCTTGGTGAGGCCACACCTGGAGTATTGTGTACAGTTTTGGTCTCCTAACTTGAGGAAGGACATTTTTGCTATTGAGGGAGTGCAGCGAAGATTCACCAGACTGATTCCCGGGATGGTGGGACTGACCTATCAAGAAAGACTGGATCAACTGGGCTTGTATTCACTGGAGTTCAGAAGAATGAGAGGGGACCTCATAGAAACGTTTAAAATTCTGACGGGTTTAGACAGGTTAGATGCAGGAAGAATGTTCGCAATGTTGGGGAAGTCCAGAACCAGGGGTCACAGTCTAAGGATAAGGGGTAAGCCATTTAGGACCGAGATGAGGAGAAACTTCTTCACCCAGAGAGTGGTGAACCTGTGGAATTCTCTACCACAGAAAGTAGTTGAGGCCAATTCACTAAATATATTCAAAAGGGAGTTAGATGAAGTCCTTACTACTCGGGGGATCAAGGGGTATGGCGAGAAAGCAGGAAGGGGATACTGAAGTTGCATGTTCAGTCATGAACTCATTGAATGGCGGTGCAGGCTAGAAGGGCTGAATGGCCTACTCCTGCACCTATTTTCTATGTTTCTATTTTCTATGTTTCTATCTCTGCAGCCACTTCTCTTAAGACCCTAGGATGTAAGGCATCAGATCCAGTGGACTTGTCTGCCTTTAGTCCCATTATTTTACCTAGTACTACTTCATTAGTGATAGTGGTTGTATTAAGTTCCTCCCTACCTATAGCCCCTTGATTATCCACTATTGGGATGTTTTTAGTGTCTTCTGCCGTGAAGACCGATACAAAATATTTGTTCAACGTCTCTGCCATTTCCCTGTTCTCCATTATTAATTCCCCAGTCTCATCCATGAGGGCACCAACATTTACTTTAGCCACTCTTCCTTTATATTTCATGGAAATTTAGTTTCATAATCTATCTTCCCTCTCAATCATTTTTTTAGTCGCTCTCTACTGGCTTTTAAAAAATTCCCAATCCTCTGACCTCCCACTAGTCTTAGCCACATCGTATGCCTTTGTTATCAATTTGATACCCTCCCTTATTTCCTTAGTTAGCTACGGATGGTTATCCCTTCTCTTACAGTCTTTCCTTCTCATTGGGATATATTTTTGTTGCGAGTTTTGAAATATCTCCTTAAGTGTCTGCCACTGCTCAACTGCCCCATTCTTTAATCTAGTTTCTCAGTCCACTTTAGCCAACTCTGCCCTCATACCTTTGTAGTCTCCTTTATTTAAGCTTAAGACCCTGGTTTGAGAACCAACTTTCTCACCCTCCAACTGAATTTGAAATTCAACCATATTATAGTCACTCATTTCTAGAGGATCTTTTACTACGAGATCATTTATTAATCCTGCCTCATTACACAGTACTAGATCTAAGATAGCCTGCTCCCTGGTTGGTTCTGCAGCGTACTGTTCAAGAAAGCTATCCCAGATGCACTCCATGAACTCTTCCTCAAGGCTACTCTGGCCAATTTGCTTTGTCCAATCAATATGAAGGTTATAATCACCCATGATTATTGCCATTCTTTTATTACAAGCCTCCATTATTTCTTGACTTATACTCCGTCCAACAGTGTAGCTACAGTTAGGGGGCCTATAGACTATGCCCACCAGTGACTTTTTCCCTTTATTATTCCTTATCTCCACCCAAACTGATTCAACATCTTGATCCTTGATGAAGGTGGTGCAGTAGATGTTATCTATATGGACTTTCAAAAGGCATTTGATAAAGTACCACATAACAGACTTATTCGGAAAATAGAAGCACAGGGTATTGAAGGGATGATGGTAACTTGGCTGAGGGATAGGAGGCAGAGAGTAGTGCTGAACAGATGTTTTTTCTAACTGGAGAGAATTATTAGGGGTCAATATTAGGACCATTGCTTTTCTTGTTATATATAGATGACTTGGATTTGGGTATGTGTGTACAATTTTGAAGTTTCCAGATCATACAAAACTTGTTAACATTGTAGATAGTGAGCAGGAAAGTAGTAGACTTCAGGAGGACATAGACAGACTGGCGAGATGGATAGACACATGGCAGATGAAATTTAATGTGAATAAGTGTGAAATGATGCATAAAGTGGGAAGCATGGGGTTGATGTGAATGTTATTTTGAAACAGTGTAGCATGATGGGAAGCTTTGCCAAAACAGACAGAAGTATTGTGTCAGCAGTTAATAAGTAACAGTTGGTATAAAGAGGTTTCATGATGCCTTGTTACAGAGACAATGGGTAACGATGAAACCTTGTGACAGAGGCAATGGGCAAACAGAAGACAGTTGAGATAACAAAATGCATCTGCTGAGAGCTTACGTGATTAACAATTGACAGTTGCTCGGCTATTGATTGAGTAAGCGCTCAGCTTGTCAACTGTCGAGTTTCGCTTCTGCTGGATTATGTATAAATACATTGCCACAACTGCTGTGAAGTTGAGAGACTTCAGGACTTGAACTTCAGGATGCCAAACGCTCTCCCCTGCATGCTTGTATTAAAGAATTCTCGTATCGTGGACTAGAAGTGACTTCGAGTGGTGTTTTTTCCCACAACAATGCACTTTGGGGGAAACAACATGGAGAGGCTGTATAATCAAAATGGAAGTTGATAAGGCATTTAAGAAAGCATATGGGATAATTGGCTTTTCAAAATGGCCATTGAATACAAAGCAAGGAAGTTACGCTAAACCTTTACAAATCATTTGTTGGGCCTCAGCTGGAGTATTGTGTGCAATTCTGGGCACCACACTTTAGGAAGGATGTCAAGGCCTTGGAGAGGGTGTAGAGGAGGTTGACCAGGGTTGAGGGACTTCAGTTATGTGGCAAGATTGGAGAAGCAGAGATTGTTCTTCTTAGAGCAGTGAAGGTTAAGGGGAGACCTAATAGAGGTATATAGAGCAAGTAGGGAGAAACTGTTTCCTCTAGCAAGCGGGTTGGTAACCAGTGGTCATAGCTTTTCTTACCCTGGGAGTGTTTGAGGGGACAGGGTAGAGGGACCTTTACTCTGTATCTAATCCGTGCTGTACCTACCCTGGGAGTATTTGATGGGACATTGTAGAGGGGGCTTTACTCTGTATCTAACCCGTGCTGTACTTACCCTGGGAGTGTTTGATGGGACAGTGTAGAGGGAGGTTTACTCTGTATCTAACCCGTGCTGTACTTACCCTGGGAGTGTTTGAGGGGACAGTGGAGAGAGAGCTTTACTCTGTATCTAACCCGTGCTGTACTTACCCTGGGAGTGTTTGAGGGGACAGTGGAGAGAGAGCTTTACTCTGTATCTAACCCGTGCTGTACTTACCCTGGGAGTGTTTGATGGGACATTGTAGAGGGGGCTTTACTCTGTATCTAACCCGTGCTGTACTTACCCTGGGAGTGTTTGATGGGACATTGTAGAGGGGGCTTTACTCTGTATCTAACCCGTGCTGTACTTACCCTGGGAGTGTTTGATGGGACATTGTAGAGGGGGCTTTACTCTGTATCTAACCCGTGCTGTACTTACCCTGGGAGTGTTTGAGGGGACAGTGGAGAGAGAGCTTTACTCTGTATCTAACCCGTGCTGTACTTACCCTGGGAGTGTTTGATGGGACAGTGTAGAGGGAGGTTTACTCTGTATCTAACCTGTGCTGTACCTGCCCTGGGAGTACTTAATGAGACAATTTAGATCAGGGGTTCGCAACCTTTTTGCATTGAGGCCCCCTCCCGTGTTATAAAAATTTCCCCGTGCCCCAGTAACACCAGCAAATATTAATTGGCTGTAAAATGCTGACATCCTGAGGGCACAGAGCTTGATATAAGTGCAAGTCTTTCCATTTTTTGAAATAAATAGTTATTTGACGACTAAGTGCGGTAATAGTATTTTTAAAACTTCCGCCTGCTTGATTCCCCAATCCAAGAGGCCCAGTGCCTACACAAGGTGCCTTGGTCATCCAAAACTCGGCAGCCCGTGTCCTAACTTGCACCAAGTCAGGATCACCTATCATCCCTGTGCTCCCTGACCTACATTGGCTCCCGGTTAAGCAATGCTTCAATTTCAAAATGTTCATCCTTGTTTACAAATCCCTCCATGGCTTCGCCCCTCTCTATCTCTGTAATCTCCTTCAGCCTCACAACCCCACCGCCCCCGCCCCCCGAGATGTCTTCGCACTGTGGGAGCACCTTCACCACACGGACTTCAATGCTTCAAGAAGGTGGTTCATCATCACCTTCTCAAGGGCAATTAGGGATGGGCAATAAATGCTGGACTTGCCAGTGTTGCCCACATTTCATGAATGAATAAATAAAATCTTTCCTACCACAGTCTTTAAATATAGGAATAACATATCTTCTCCAACTTTGACTAGTTTATCCTGTTTGATAGAAACCAACCCCATTGTGAACTCGCTGGTGTGTCAGCAGGTGGGATGACACGGTGAAACCCTTCCCACACTCAGAGCAGATAAATGGCCTCTCCCCAGAGTGAGTGTGTTGATGTGTCACCAGTTGCTCTGTGCTTTTAAAGATCTTCCCACAGTCAGAGCATTCAAAAGTCTCTCTCCAGTGTGAATATGTTGGTGTGTCAGCAGGTGGGATGACGGAGCAAATCCCTTCCCACACATGGAGCAGGTGTATGGCCTCTCCCCAGTGTGACTGCGTCGATGTTTTTCCGGATCAGATGGGTACCACAGTCCCCACATTTCCACGGTTTCTCCGTGGTGCGGGTGTCCTTGTGTCTCTCCAGGTTGGATGATCAGTTGAAGCCTCGTCCACACACACAACACGTGTATGGTTTCTCCCCCCTGTGAATGGTGCGATGTTTTTTCAGGCTGTGTAACTGGTTAAAGCTCTTTCCACAGTCAGTGCACTGGAACACTCTCACTCGGGTGTGTGTGTCTCGGTGCTTTTCCAGTCACACTGATGTTTGAAATCTTTTCCCACAGACAGAACAGACAAACATTTCTCCTTCCACAGTCAAAGGCCGATGATATTCAGGCCCTGATGAATGGAGTGACTCTGTCAGATCTTGATGTGATGTTCTGTTTGAGTTTCCCGTCTGCAAATCCTCCTCTTGTAACACCCTGTAAAACGAGTTTACAAAAGTCATCACTGTGACAACAGGATAGAAATTCAGAGCAGACAATTCTAGTTTCTCTGGAACATTCTTTCCTCTATTGTTCCCCCGAAGCTGTAAATCCCCGTCCCACACATTCCCTCCTCCCTGTGCTGAAATCCAAACCCATCGCACCATCTCCAACATTTCTTTCCTCCACTCCCAGTTTTCTCCCTCCCTCTGCTCTGGTTGGGTTCAGATCTACACCCGCTATGTGCAGAGTGAGAGTAAAATCAATGAGTCAATGATTTTCTCTCCAGGTCACTGGGACCCTGAAGCCTCTCTTTAGTCCTGCACCAAGATGGCCACACATGCACCGTGCTGCACGTGGAACCATTTCCTCCACTAAGATGGCAGCGCGTGACCCAGGCCTGTCACCCGAGAAAAAGCATCACAGCCGCTGTCCGGTGGAACACAGATCGGGCCACGGGATCACATTCGGGCCATAGGCCGTTCTCCAGCTTTATAACCTGTGCAGCGCGGCCTGCCCGCAGTATATTAATCTCCCTCCCACCCGCAGTATTTTGCTTTTGTTTTATTGCCCGTGTTGTTCACAGAACCGAACCTGGAAACACAAAGTGAGCAATTCCAAGCCGGTCTGTATCGGGGTGGCCGTTGGATGCGGAAGTTGCTCCCTGGCCTCCTGTGTGGGTTTGTTTGTTGCATCAGTTTGAGCTGCAGTGGGGATGGAGGAGAAGCTGCTGGGTTTAACCCCCAGTACTTCTGAGCCCAGTAGGACCAACAATTTCCCATGTGGTACTGTCAATGGAGGTGGATTCTGGGGGAGATTAGATTGTTTAACAGACACTGTCCGCACAATGTAAACGAGAATTGTTTTAGGAACAAGTATTTCTGTAGAGGCTTTTAATCCATTTTACACATACAAATTTTTTATTCGTTCCGGAATGTGGGCGTTGCTGGCAAAGCCAGCATTTATTGCCCATGACTAATTACAGTCGAGAAGATGATGGTGAGCCACCTACTTGAACCGCTGCAGTCCGTGTGGTGAAGGTACTTCCACAGTGCTGTAAGGGAGGGAGTTCCCATGCAACAGTTGCCCTTCTGGGTGGTGGAGGTGGTGTATTTTGTAGGTTCTGTCAAAGTTCTGGTCGAGTTGCCGATGTATAAAGTCCTCTCCTGCGACCCTTCCCCCCCTCCTATCTGTCACTCTCTCCTCCCATAGAGGCCAAAGTCTTGTGCAGGCCCACACTGGGTGGCTGATTCTCTTCCCTGAAGGACATTAGTGAACCAGTTGGGTTTTTACAATAATCCGACAGCTCTCATGGTCACTTTGTTCTGTTGCCGGCCCCACAAATTACCAGGTTCATTCAGCTCAGTTTCACAACCCGCCTTTGTTTTTTTGTGCGTTCTCTCACACTCCCCTTTTCTTGTTTTAAATTCATTTAAAGGGTATTACAAGAGGAGGATTAGCAGACGGGAAGCTCAAACCAAACATCACATCAGGATCTGGCAGAGTCACTTGATTCATCAGACCTGAATATCATCGGCCTCTGAAAATGGAAGTAAAAAGCACTGTTCACAGCGGTGAGAAACCGTACTCGTATTCTGTGTGTGGACAAGGCTTCAGCCAATCATCCAACCTGGAGAGACACAAGCGCAGTCACACCGGGGAGAAACCGTGTAAGTGTGGGGATTGTGGAAAGCGTTTCAACTACCTGTCCCAGCTGGAAACACATCAACGAGGTCACACTGGGGAGAGGCCGTTCACCTGCTCCGACTGTGGGAAGGGATTCACTCAGTCATCCATCCTGCTGAGACACCAGCGAGTTCACACTGGGGAGAGACCATTCACCTGCTCCGTGTGTGGGAAGCGATTCACTGGGTTATCCAACCTACTGACACACCAACGAGTTCACACCGGGGAAAGACCATTCATCTGCACCGTGTGTGGGAAGCGATTCACTCGTTCATCCCATGTGCTGACACATCAACGAGTTCACACTGGGGAGAGGCCGTTCACCTGCTCCATGTGTGGGGTGGGATTCACTCACTCATCCCATCTGTTGAGACACCAGCGAGTTCACACCGGGGAGAGGCCATTCACCTGCTCCGTGTGTGGGAAGAGATTTACCCAATCATCCACTCTGCTGAGACACCAGCGAGTTCACACTGGGGAGAGGCCATTCACCTGCTCCGTGTGTGAGAAGGGATTCACTCAGTCATCCACCCTGCTGAGACACCAGCAAGTTCACAAGTGACTGCAGGGGTTGTAGTCTGCTGTTATTGCTGCTGTTAATCACATCCAGGACTGAATTGTGTTCACTCTAACAGTCTGGGTTTGTTTCTGCTGATGTTAATAACCCCTATAACTGGGCTGGAGTTTAATATTTCAAATAACACATTTTGTTGATATTTGATTTCTCCAGGATAAAAGCAGACTCATTGATGTCCTGTTACCAGCTGCTCCATTTTTGGGCCTTTTCTCCTTTCTGTAGCACTGTTAATAAAGGATGGGATCAGTGCATTAGTGAGAAATGATATTGGCTCAGAGGATCAAGCTGTTGAATCAGTTTGGGTGGAGATAAGGAATAATAAAGGGAAAAAGTCACTGGTGGGCGTTGTCTATAGGCTCCCCAACAGTAGCTACACTGTTGGACGTAGTATAAATCAATAAATAATGGAGGCTTGTAAAAAAGGAACGGTAATAATCATGGGTGATTTTAACCTTCATTTTTATTGAACAAAGCAAATTGGCCAGGGTAGCTTTGAGGAGGAGGTCATAGAGTGTATCCGGGATAGTTTCCTTGAACAGTACGTTGCGGACCCAGCCAGGGAGCAGGCTATCTTCGATCTAGTACTGTGTAATGAGGCAGGATTAATAAATGATCTCGTAGTAAAAGATCCTCTAGGAATGAGTGACCATACTATGGTTGAATTTCAAATTCAGTTGGATGGTGAGAAAGTTGGTTCTCAAACTATGCTTAAATAAAGGAGACTACAAAGGTATGAGGGCAGGGATAGCTAAAGTGGACTGAGAAACTAGATTAAAGTATGGGATGGTTGATGAGCAGTGGCAGACATTTAAGGAGATATTTCATAACTCGCAACAAAAATATATCCCAATGAGAAGGAAAGATTGTAAGAGAAGGGATAAATTCCATGGCTAACTAAGGAAATAAGGGAGGGTCTCAAATTGAAAACAAAGGCATACAATGTGGCCAAGTCTAGTAGGAGGCCAGAGGATTGGGAAATTTTAAAAGTCAGCAGAGAACCACTAAAAAAATGATTAAGGGAGGGAAGATAGATTATGAAAGTAAACTTGCACAAAATATAAAAACAGATAGTAAGAGTTTCTACAGGTACATAAAAAGTAAAAGAGTGGCTAAAGTAAATGGTGGTCCCCTGGAGAATGAGACTAGGGAATTAATAATGAAGAACAGGGAAATGGCAGAGATGTTGAACAAATCTTTTGTATTGGTCTTCACGGTAGAAGACACTAAAAACATCCCAATAGTGGATAATCAAGGGGCTATAGGTAGGGAGGATACAATCACTATCACTAATGAAGTAGTACTTGGTAAAATAATGGGACTAAAGGCGGACAAGTTCCCTGGACCTGATGGCATACATCTTAGGGTCTTAAGAGAGGTGGCTGCAGAGATAGTGGATGCATTGATTGTAATCTAACAAAATTCCCTGGATTCTGGGGCGGTCCCAGCGGATTGGAAAACCGCAAATGTAACGCCCCTATTTAAAAAAGGAGGCAGACAGAAAGCAGGAAACTATAGACCAGTTAGCCTAACATCTGTCATTGGGAAAATGCTGGAGTCCATTATTAAGGAAGCAGTAGCAGGACATTTGGAAAAGCATGATTCAATCAAGCAGAGTCAGCATGATTTTATGAAAGGGAAATCACGTTTGAAAAATTTGCTGGAATTCTTTGAGGATGTAACGAGCAGGGTGGATAAGGGGGAGCCAGTGGACGTGTATTTAGATTTCCAGAGGGCATTTGATAAGGTTCTACATAAGAGGTTATTGCACAAGGTAAAAGCTCACGGGGTTGGGGGTAATATATTAGCATAGATAGAGGATTGGCTAACTAACAGAAAACAGAGAGTCGGGATAAATGGCTCATTTTCCGGTTGGCAACAGTGACTAGTGGGATGCCGCAGGGATCAGTGCTGGGTCCTCAACTATTTACAATCTATATTAATGACTTGGATGAAGGGACCGAGTGTAATGTAGCCAAGGTTGCTGATGGTACAAAGATGGGTGGGAAAGAAAATTGTGAGGAGCACACAAAAAATCTTCAAGGGGATATAGACTGGCTAAGTGAGAGGACAAAAATTTGGCAGATGGAGTATAATGTGGGAAAATGTGAGGTTTTCCACTTTGGCAGAAATAAAAGAAAAGAAAATTATAATTTAAATGGTGAAAAATTGCAAAGTGCTGCAGTACAGAGAGACCTGAGGTCCTTGTGCATGAAACACAAAAAGTTATTACGCTGGTACAGCAAGCAATCAGGAAGGCAAATGGAATGTTGGCCTTTATTGCAAGGGGGATGGAGTATAAGAACATAAGAATTAGGAACAGGAGTAGGCCATCTAGCCCCTCGAGCCTGCTCTGCTATTCAACAAGATCATGGCTGACCTGGCCGTGGACTTATCCACCCGCTCCCCATAACCCTTAATTCTCTTATATAAGTATAAAAGCAGAGAAGTCCTGCTACAACTGTACAGGGTATTGATGAGGCCACACCTGGAGTACTGTGTACAGTTTTGGTCTCGTATTTAAGGAAGGATATACTTGCATTGGAGGCTGTTCAGAGAAGGTTCACTCGGTTGATTCCGGAGATGAGGGGGTTGACTTATGAAGATAGGTTGAGCAGGTTGGGCCTATACTCATTGGAGTTCAGAAGAATGAGAGGTGATCTTATTGAAACTTATAAGATAATGAGGGAGCTCGACAAGGTGGATGCAGAGAGGATATTTCCACTCATAGGAGAAACTAAAACTAGAGGATATAGTCTTGGAATAAGGGATCGCCCATTTAAAACTGAGATGAGAAATTTCTTCTCTCAGATGGTTGTAAATCTGGAATTCTCTGCCCCAGAGAGCTGTGGAGGCTGGGTCATTGAATATATTTAAGGCGGGGGATGGACAGATTTTTGAGCGATAAGGGAGTAAAGGGTTATGGAGAGCGGGCAGGGAAGTGGAGCTGAGTCCATGATCAGATCAGCCATGATCTTACTGAATGGCGGAGCAGGCTCGAGGGGCCAAATGGCCTACTCCTGCTCCTTTTTCTTATGTTCTAACTCGAGATTATTTCAGTTCTCATACCTTCGGTTACTCTCATGGATAAGTCCCAGCTTCCCATGCCTTCCAGAGTACCTCCCCCATCCTTGGTATCCAGGGAAGGTATCGGTAAAAGGCCAAGTTCACTAAACACAAAAAATAGTCTATTAATCACTTTCACCTACTTAGCGTGTGCCCCACAGCATCTCTCTCACCTTCGATCTGTGAATAGAGCATCACACCTGTAAACCTGCTTTCAATTTTTTTTTGAATCCACTCAGCAAGTGTATTTCATTAAAAAAAATATTAGTAAACCGAACACATCATACAATTGGCAAAGATTTAGAAACCAAAAAGGTAATCTGTGTGTGGATGTGGAAGACGTGGGTATGGTTCTGAATGAATACTTTGCGCCTGTTTTCAAAAAAGAGAGGGGCGATGCAGACATAGCAATCAGGGAGGAGGAGTGTGAAATATTAGATGAAATAAGAGGAAGTGTTAAGGAGTTTAGCAGCTTTGAAAGTGGATAAATCCCCAGGTCCAGATGAAATGTATCCCAGGCTGTTAAGAGAAGCAAAGGAGGAATTAGCAGAGGCTATCATGATCATTTTCCAATCCTCTCTGGCTACAGGTGTGGTTCCAGAGGACTGGAGGACAGCTAATGTTGTACCATTGTTTAAAAAGGGAGAAAGGGATAGACCGAGTAATTGCAGGCCAGTCAGCCTAACCTCGGTGGTGGGAAAACTATTGGAAAAAATTCTGAGGGACTGAATAAACCTTCATTTGGAAATAAACGGATTAATCAGGGACAACCTGCATGGATTTGTTAAGGGAACTTGATTGAATTTTTTGAAGAAGTAACATGGAGGGTCGATGAGGGTAGTGCATTTGAAGTGGTGTACATGGATTTTAGCAAGGCTTTTGATAAGGTCCCACATGCCAGACTGGTTTATGAAAGTAAAATCCCATGGGATCCAGGGTAAAGTGGCAAGTTGGATCCAAAATTGGCTCAGAAGCAGGAAGCAAAGGGTAATGGTTGCTGGCTGTTTTTGTGCAGGAAGGATGTTTCCAGTGGGGTTCCGCAGGGATCAGTACCTTGCTTTTGTGGTATACATCGATGATTTGGACTTAAATGTAGGGGGTAGCATTAAGAAATTTGCAGATGATACAAAAATAGACCATGTGGTTGATAATGAAGAAGAAAGCTGCAGACTGCAGGAGGATATCAATGAGCTGGTCAGGTGGGCAGAACAGTAGCAAATGAAATTCAATCTGGAGAAGTATGAGGTAATGCATATGGGGAGGGTTAACAAGACAAGGGAATACACATTAAATGGTAGGACACTGAGAAATGTAGATGAACAAAGGGTGGCTAAAGTAAATGTTGGTCCCTTAGAGGATGAGACCGGGGAATTAGTAATGGGGAACATGGAGATGGCAGAAACTCTGACCAAATATTTTGTATCGGTCTTTACGGTAGAGGACACTAACAATATTCCGACAGTGGATAGTCTAAGGGCTATAGGAGGGGAGCAACTTAACACAATCACAATCACTAAGGAGATGGTACTCAGTAAGATAATAGGACTAAAGACAGATAAATCCCTTGGACCTGATGGCTTGCATCCTAGGGTCTTAAGAGAAGTAGCAGCAGGGATTGTGGATGTATTGGTTGTAATTTACCAAAATTCCCTGGATTCTGGGGAGGTCCCAGCAGATTGGAAAACTGCAAATGTAATGCCCCTATTTAAAATAGGCAGACAAAAAGCAAGAAACTATAGACCAGTTAGCCTAACATCTGTGGTTGGGAAAATGTTGGAGTCCATTATTAAAGAAGCATTGCAGGACATTTGGAAAAGCAAAATTCGATCAGGCAGAGTCAGCATGGATTTATGAAGGGGAAGTCATGTTTGACAAATTTGCTGGAGTTGTTTGAGGATGTAACGAACAGGGTGGATAAGGGGGAACCAGTGGATGTAGTGTATTTGGACTTCCAGAAGGCGTTTGACAAAGTGCCACATAGAAGGTTACTGCACAAGATAAAAGTTCACGGGGTTGGGGGTAATATATTAGCATGGATAGAGGATTGGCTAACTAACAGAGAACAGAGTCGGGATAAATGGTTCATTCTCTGGTTGCCAACCAGTAACGAGTGGGGTGCCGCAGGGATCAGTGCTGGGACCCCAACTATTTACAATCTATATTAACGACTTGGAAGAAGGGACTGAGTGTAACGTAGCCAAGTTTGCTGACAATACAAAGATGGGAGGAAAAGCAATGTCTGAGGATGACACAAAAAAATCTGCAAAAGGACATAGACAGGCTAAGTGAGTGGGCAAAAATTTGGCAGATGGCGTATAATGTTGGAAAGTGTGAGGTCTTGCACTTTGGCAGAAAAAAATCAAAGAGCAAGTTATTTAAATGGAGAAAGATTGCAAAGTGCCGCAGTACAGCAGAACCTGTGGCTACTTGTGCATGAAACACAAAAGGATAGTATGCAGGTACAGCAAGTGATCAGGAAGGCTAATGGTATCTTGGCCTTTTTTGCAAAGGGGATGGAGTATAAAAGCAGGGAAGTCTTACTACAGCTATATAAGGTATTGGTGAGGCCACACCTGGAATACTGCGTGCAGTTTTAGCTTCCATATTTACGAAAGGATATACTTGCTTTGGAGGCAGTTCAGAGAAGGTTCACTAGGCTGATTCCGGAGATGACGAGGTTGACTTATGAGGACAGGTTGAGTAGGCTGGGCCTCTACTCATTGGAATTCAGAAGAATGAGAGGTGATCTTATCAAAACGTATAAGATTATGAGGGGCATAACAAGGTGGATGCAGAGAGGATGTTTCCACTCAGGGGAAACTAAAACTAGGGGACATAGTCTTAGAATAAGGGGCCGCCCATTTAAAACAGAGATGAGGAGAAATTTCTTCTCTCAGGGGGTTATAAATCTATGGAATTCGCTGCCTCAGAGAGCTGTGGAAGCTGGGACATTGAATAAATTTAAGACAGAAATAGACAGTTAAGCGATAAGGGGTTATGGGGAATGGGCAGGGAAGTGGAGTTGAGTCCATGATCAGATCAGCCATGATCTTATTGAATGGCGGAGCAGGCTCGAGGGGCCGTATAGCCTACTCCTGTTCCTATTTCTTATGACCTTGGTGTGCCGGTCCACAGAACCCTGAAGGTAGCAGGCCAGGTAGATAAGGTGGTGAAGAAGACATATGGAATACTTGCCTTTATTAGTCGAGGCATAGAATACAAGAGCAGGGAGTTTATGCTTCAACTCTTTAAAAAAAAAAAAAAAAAATACTAGTAAGGTCACAGCTAGAGTTACTGTGTGCAGTTCTGGTCACCTCTTTACAGGAAAAATGTGATTGCACTGCAGAGGGTGCAGAGCAGATTTAAAAGGATGTTGCCTGGTCTGCAAAATTTTAGCTATGAAGAAAGATTGAATAGGCTGGGTTTGTTTTCCTTGGAACAGAGGAGGCTGAGCGGTGACCTTATTGAAGTGTATAAAATTATGAGGGGCCTAGATAGAATGGATATGAAGGACCTATTTCCCTTGGCAGAGAGGTCAACAACCAGGAGACATTGATTTAAAGTAAGTGGTAAGAGGTTTAGAGGAGATATGAAGGGAAATTTCTTCAACCAGAGGGTGATGAGGGTCTGGAACTCATTGCCTGAAAGGGTGGTAGAGGAAGAAACCCTCACCACGTTTAAGGGATGCTTGGATGTGCACTTGAAGTGCTGTAACCTTCAGGGCCATGGACCAAGAGCTGGAAAGTAGGATTAGGCTGGATAGCTGTTTGTTGGCTGGTGCAGACACGATGGGCCGAAATGGCCTCCTTCCGTGCTGTAAATTTCTATGATTCTATGAACAAGATGAACAAGTAAGCACATTACGGCCCAGTTATCCAGCTCTATATTCACAGGAGAAAGTCTGTTATCTAACTCCTTGAGTAGACAGAATAGAGAAAGATTCCAACTCTAAGAACATCTAGAATATTTTTGTAAATATCTTTCAAATCCTGACTGGTCCAATCTGTCGGTTTTCTTTCAATTGAAATGAATGAAAGATGAGAGGGTGAGGGGGTTGGAGAGTAGGGTGAAGGAGGGGTATGGGGTTGAAGAGTAGGGGTGAGGGGGGGTTAAAGAGTAGGGGTGAGGGGGGTTGGAGAGGAGTTGTAATGTTGGAAATGCAGCAGCCAATTTGTGCACAGCAAGATCCCACAAACAGCGATTGTAATGATGACAAGATAATCCGTTTTCAGTGATGTTAGTTGGGGGATACACCATGCCCAGGACACCGGGGAGAACTCCGCCTGTTCTTCCTCAGAATTGTGGCTGTGGGATCTTTTACGTCCAACTTGGAGGCTAGACGGGGCATCGGTTTAATGCCTCATCTGAAAGACGGCACCTCTGACAGTGCAGCACTCTCTCTGTACTGGCACCTGGAGTCTCAGCCTAGATTATGTGTTCGGGTCTCTGGATTGGGAAATGAACCCACGGTTCCCTGACTCGGGCGAGATTGCTACCACTGAGCCAAGGCTGACATGGTCTGTTCCCTGTTCGCATTACACTAGACCATGCCTGTGTTATTACACTAACCCCACCCTTCATACTGTGTGGGCCTTCACCCTGTTATTTGACATTCGGCAAAGCATTTGCTACAACAACAAAAACAAGAACTTTCATTAATATAGTGGGTCCGAAATTCACCGCCCCCAAAGGGACGGCCACCGCAGAGTTTGGGCGGTCGACTGAAAAAACTGATCGCCCGCCGCAGTCGAGGACCTTTCCCTCCCCGAGCCATATTCAGCTCGGGGCGGGGCGGGGCAGATTTCAGCGGTGCTCACATCAGCTGGAAACGGTGGGGTGAAGCCAGAGTAAAAAAGATTTGTGCGGTAAGGGAAGCAGCGGCTAGGCCACTGGAAAACAAACACCACCTGGATTTTCAGCTATAAAAAGGTAGGAGTTTCAGGCAGTGCCCCCGTCAGATATTTGAGTCAGTGCTCGAACGCAACACCACTGGAATGTCACTGGGATCAGGGCCCTTTCGCAGGAAAATATTTTAATTAAGTTTTGAATTGAATTTAAAGTGTAATAAGTTGTAGTGATTGTTTTTGCTTCATTAAACCTGCTGACTGTTTAGTGGAGGCCTGTAGGCCTCATTGTGGGCTGCAGAGACCTGCTTGGCAGGATTCACCCTCAGGATGGGAGGAATGTTGAGAGGGCGACGCCTCGTAGACCTGGTCAGACGCAGGGCGGCACGCAGGAGAAGGCATCGGCGTCAGCACTGTGGAGAGAGGCAGCGTGCAAGGGAGGCAGCAGCCATGGCTGCACAACCGAGAGAAGGGCGTGCAGATGTGTGCAGACCTGCAGCTAGAGAGGGTGGCCAGGAGGGAGATGGCATCAGGAAGAGGGTGAGGGATGCTGCCCCCCGGCCCCCCCCCCCCCCCCAAACACTGGGAGAGGAGCCTTTGCAGCAAGAGCCTCCAGAGGAGCCTGAGAATGAGGAGAACCAGGGAGATGACCAGCAGGAAGCTGTGAGGGGAGGTGGTCAATAAAGACGTGGGGAAAGGAGGCCATACCCTCAAAGGGTCTACAGACCTCAGTTCTCCTTTCTCAAGCTCACCGGTGAGCAATGCCTGCAAAGGCTACGATTTTGGACAGAAGTACTGAGGGAGCTCTGCACTGTCCTGCGAGAAGATCTGAAGCCTCAAACATGCCTCGGGACCGCCCTCACCGTGGAGACCAAGGTCACCATCACCTTGAATTTTTACGTGACGGGATCTTTCCAGTCTGCCACTGCAGACATTGGTAACGTCTCCCAATTCTTGGTCACAAATGCACTGCACAGGAAAAGGGTCCAGTTCATCTCCTTCCCGATGACAAGGGACAAACAGGTGGAGCGGCATGCCGGATTTGCCCAAATGGCAGGCTTCCCAAGGGTGCAGGGTGCCATTGACCGCGCACACGTTGGGCTAAGGGCGCCACATCATCACCCCGAGATCTTTGTCAACCGCAAAGGCTTCCACTCTCAGCATGCAGCTCGTGTGTGACCACCAGCGTCGGATCCTGGCAGTTGATGCGAGGTACCCAGGCAGCAGCTATGATTCGTTCATTCTGCACCAGACCAGTGTGCCCTCCACCTTCACCGACCCGAATCAGAATTGCGGTTGGCTGCTTGGGGACAAGGGATATCCCCTGTCCACTTAGTTGCTCACTCCACTTTGGAACCCCAGGACAGTGCCAGAGCATGCATACAATGCCACCAGGTGCATCATTGAGCAGTGCATAGGCACCCTCAAGCAGAGGTTCCGGTGCCTGGACTGCTCTGGTGTACTATCCTCAATGGGTTTCCATAATCAATGTAGTCTGCTGCATGCAGCACAACCTGGCCATCATGAGGGGACAACCGCTGGAGGTTGAGCCAGTAGTACCACCTGAGGAGGAGGAAGTGCAGCAGGTGCATCGCAACCCTGGAAGGGAGGTGCAGTTGCGTCTCTTAGCTGCTCGCTTCAGATTATCCTATCCACACATGACCCTTCAGCTACCACTTTCAATGTCCCTTGTCCCCAAGCAGCTAATTGCAATGAGTGCCTTAACACAGAATTGCCCATTTCCAGATGAAACACCTGGCCAGATATATGTGCCAAAAATAAAGATTTATCCAATCATCCAAATCACGGCAAAAACAGACCATAAAGAACAATATAATAATATTGTTATCATTTTTTACCCCTGTGCATCTCACTATAACACCTGTTACGCATGAATACCCTGATACCACGCCTAACTGTCATCCCTGTGGCTCCATCATGGGTCCAGGAAGGCTGCTGTGGTTGTCTGCAGCCTACAGCTGTCCTTCTAGGATGCCCACGGAACACCTCTAAGCCTGGAAGGGCCGAGGGCAAACTTGCCAGCACCCTCCTGGGACGGTGTGTCCTCACATATGGAGGTGCCTGACACCTCCCCTGCAATCTTCCTCCATGCATTATGTACTGGCAGCCTGCCAGGTCTCTGTCCTCCACACCATCCATCAATGTCTCCAGCTCCATATCAGTGAACCTGTTGACTCTCCTTGCACCTCTTACACCAGCCATCCTTCCAAACTCCTTCCCCCCTCAGGGCCTTGCTGCAAACCCTGGCCTTTTTACAGCTCATTAGAAACCGCTACCTGCATGCTGAATTTCTCAGTGGCTTAAATTAAGACAGCCTCACTGCTGAAAAATCCACTTTGGAAGAGTTAATTAGCGCTGGAACCCATTTGTTCACTTTTGGAGCTGAATATGGGGTGGCCCAGCCACAAAATTGTTTTGGCACTAATGGCCACAAAAAGGTGGGGGGAGCACCAGCTTTCCAACGGTACTGAATTTTGGGCCCAGTGTATATACGCTGTACAGCCACCAGAGGTCTCATTCCCCGGAGTTCCAAGGGTTCTCATAAACCCTTGGGAGCACAGAGATGCGGTCGTTCCTGGGACTCTTGAACTACTTTGGTAACTTCTTACCAGGTCTCAGTACACTGCTAGAACCACTACATGTCTTACTATGAAAAGGGGGCGAATGGGTTTAGGGCAAAAGCCAAGAAAATGCCTTTGTAAAAGCGAGAAAATTGTTATGCTCATACAAATTGCTTGTGTTGTATGATCCATGTAAGAGTTTGGTACTAGCATGTGATGCGTCGTCATACGGCGTCGGGTGTGTATTGCAACAATGATTTCGGGAAACTGTAACCGGTTGCTTATGCATCCAGGAGTCTGTCTAAGGCTGAGAGAGCCTACAGCATGATTGAAAAAGAAGCGTTAGCGTGTGTATATGGCGTATAGAAAATGCATCAATACCTGTTTGGGCTAAAATTTGAATTAGAAACTGACCATAAGCCACTTATATCCCTGCTTTCCGAGAGCAAAGGGATAAAGACCAATGCATCGGCCCACATCCAGAGATGGGCACTCACTTTGTCCGCATATAACTACGCCATCCGCCACAAGCCAGGCACAGAAAACTGCGCCGATGCTCTCAGTAGGCTGCCATTGCCCACCACAGGGGTGGAAATGGCGCAGCCCGCAGATCTAGCCATGGTTATGGAAGCATTTGAGAGTGAGCAATCACCCGTCACTGCCTGGCAGATCAAAACCTGGACAAGCCAGGACCCCTTATTCTCTCTAGTCAAAAACTGTGTGCTTCACGGGAGTTGGTCCAGTGACCCAGTAAAAATGCAGGAAGAGATAAAGCCGTTCCAACAGCGCAAAAATGAAATGTCTATACAGGCAGACTGCCTTCTGTGGGGCAATCGAGTAGTGGTCCCCAAGAAGAGCAGAGACACCTTCATCAATTACCTCCACAGCACCCACCCAGGCATCGTAATGAAGAAAGTGATAGCCAGATCCCATGTGTGGTGGCCCGGTATCGATGTGGACTTAAGAGTCCTGCATTCACAGATGTAATACATGCTCGCAGTTAAGCAATGTACCCAGGGAGGCGCCGCTAAGTTTATGGTCTTGCCCTCCAAACCGTGGTCTAGGGTACACTTCGACTATGCAGGCCAGTTCTTGGGTAAAATGTTCCTTGTGGTTGTAGACGCGTACTCCAAGTGGATTGAATGTGAGATAATGTCAGCTAGCACATCCGCTGCCACCACTGAAAGCTGTGGGCCATGTTTGCCACACATAGCTTACCCGTTGTCCTGGTGAGCGACAACGGGCCATGTTTTACCAGTGCTGAGTTCAAAGAATTTATGACCCGTAACGGGATCAAACATGTCACATCTGCCCCATTTAAACCAGCGTCCAATGGTCAGGCAGAGAGAGCAGTGCAAACCATCAAGCAAGGCTTGAAGAGGGTAACTGAAGGCTCTTGCAGACTTGCCTATCCCAAGTCCTGCTTGGCTACCGCACGAGACCACACTCACTCACTGGGATCCCACCTGCTGAACTCATGAAAAGAGCACTTAAGACAAGGCTCTTGGTAGTTCACCCTGCTCTACATGAACAGGTAGAGAGCAAGCGACTTCAACAAAGGGCATACCATAAGAGCTCAAATGTGTCACGCGAGATTGAAGTCAATGATCCTGTATTTGTATTAAATTATGGGCAAGGTCCCAAGTGGCTTCCCGGCACTGTCATGGCCAAAGAGAGGAGCAGGGTGTTTCGGGTCAAACTTTCAAATTGACTCATTCACCGGAAACACTTGGACAAAATCAAACTCAGATTCACGGACTACTCTGAGCAACCCACGTTGGAGCCTATCTTTTTTGATCCCCCAACACACACACCAGTGGCAACTGACACCACGGTTGACCACGAAGCAGAACCCATCATCCACAGCAGCCTTGCAGGGCCCAACACACCAGGCAGCCCAGCAAGGCCAGCTGCACAGCAGCCCAGTGAGGGCCCAACAAATGAGTCAACAACACCAGCCTTCACACCGAGATGATCAACCAGGGCAAGAAGGGCCCCAGATCGACTCACTTTGTAAATAGTTACACAATTGACTTTAGGGGGGAATGTTGTTATGTATCTGGACTTGTATATACTCTGTACAGCCACCAGAGGGCTTATTCCCTGGAGTCCCAAGCGATCTCATAATCCCTTGGGAGCACAGGTATTTAAGAGTGCTTCACAGGTTGGAGAGACACTCTGGAGACCTGCAATAAAAGAATACAGTCACACATTACTTTGAGCTCACAGTGTTCAGTCTGACTCTTTCTCCAGACACTTAAATAAGAACATAAGAAATAGGAGCAAGAGTAGGCCACACGGCCCCTCGAGCCTGTTCCGCCATTTAATATGATAATGGCTGATCTGATATTGGACTCAAGCTCCAATTCCCTGCCCACTCTCCATAATCCCTTAATCCCCTTATCGGTTAAGAAACTGTCTATCTCTGTCTTAAATTTATTCAATGTCCCAGCTTCCACAGCTCTCTGACGCAGCGAATTCCACAGATTTACAATCCTCTGAGAGCAGAAATTCCTCCTCATCTCAGTTTTAAATGGGCGGCCCCTTATTCTAAGATCATGCCCTCTAGTTCTAGTCTCCCCCATCAGTGGAAACATCCTCTCTGTATCCACCTTGTCAAGCCCCCTCATAATCTTATACATTTCGATAAGATCATCTCTCTCTTCTGAATTCCAATGAGTAGAGGCCCAATCTACTCAACCTTTCCTCATAAGTCAACCCCCTCATCTCCGGAATCAACCTAGTGAACCTTCTCTGAACTGACTCCAAAGCAACTCTATTCTTTCTTAAATATGGAAAACAAAACTGTACGCAATATTCCAGGTGTGGCCTCACCAAAACCCTGTATAGCTGTAGCAAGACTTCCCTGCTTTTATACTCCATTCCATTTGCAAGAAAGGCGCATGGTATTGGGGGTAATGTACTGACGTGGATAGAGAACTGGTTGGCAGAAAGGAAGCAGAGAGTCGGGATAAACGGGTCCTTTTCAGATGGCAGGCAGTGATTAGTCGAGTGCCGCAGGGCACAGTGCTTAGGATCCCAGCTCTTTACAATATACATTAACAATTTAGATGAAGGAATTGAGTGTAATATCTCCAAGTTTGTGGATGACACTAAACTGGGTGGCGGTGTGAGCTGTGAGGAGGATGCTAAGAGGCTGCAGGGTGACTTGGACAGGTTAGGTGAGTGGGCAAATGCATGGCAGATGCAGTATAATGTGGATAAATGTTATCCATTTTGGGGGCAAAAACACAAAGGTAGAATATCTGGATGGTGGCAGATTAGGAAAAGGGGAGGTGCAACGAGACCTGGGTGTCATGGTTCATTAGTCACTTAAAGTGGACATGCAGGTACAGTAGGCGGTGAAGAAGGCAAATGGTATGTAGGCCTTCATAGCTAGGGGATTTGAGTATAGGAGCAGGGAGGTCTTACTGCAGTTGTACAGGGCCTTCGTGAGGCCTCACCTGGAATATTGTGTTCAGTTTTGGTCTCCTAATCTGAGGAAGAATGTTCTTGCTATTGAGGGAGTGCAGCGAAGGTTCACCAGACTGATTCCAGGCATGCCTGGATAATCATATGAGGAGAGACTGAATCAACTGGGCCTTTATACACTGGAGTTTAGAAGGATGAGAGGGGATCTCATAGAAACGTATAAGATTCTGACGGGACTGGACAGGTTAGATGCGGGAAGAATGTTCCTCGATGTTGGGGAAGTCCAGAACCAGGGGGCATGGTCTTAGGATAAGGGGTAGGTCATTTAAGACTTAGATGAGGAGAAACTTCTTCACTCAGAGAGTTGTTAACCTGTGGAATTCCCTGTCACAGAGAGTTGTTGATGCCAGTTCATTGGGTATATTCAAGAGGGAGTTAGATATGGCCCTTACGGCTAAGGGGATCAGGGGATATGGAGAGAAAGCAGGAAAGGGGTACTGAGGGAATGATCAGCCATTAACTTATTGAATGGCAGTGCAGGCTCGAAGGGCCGAATGGCCTACTCCTGCACCTATTTTCTATGTTTCTATTCCATTGGCCTTCCTGATCACTTGCTGTACCTGCATACTAACCTTTTGTGTTTCATGCACCAGGACCACCAGGTCTCGCTGTACTGCAGCACTTTGCAATTTTTCTCCATTTAAATAATAACTTGCTCTTTGATTTTTTTTCTGCCCAAGTGCATAACCTCACACTTTCCAACATTATATTCCATCTGCCAAAAATTGTTGCCCACTTACTTAGCCTGCCGATGTCCTTTTGCAGATTTTTTTTGTCCTCCTCACACATTGCTTTTCCTCCCATCTTTGTCTCATCAACAAACCTGGCTACGTTACACTCAGTCCCTTCATCCAAGTCGTTAACATAGATTGTAAATAAAGAAAAATTGCAAAGTGCTGCAGTACAGCGGGACCCTGGGGGTTCTGGTGCATTAAACACAAATGGTTCGTATGCAGGTACAGCAAGTAATCGCCCTGCCGCCCACCAGAGCAACTGCTGCCAAAAAGCTGGCCTGAGCTGGCTGAGTCGGGCGGCAGGGAGAATCGCTCAGAGTGCTGCAGTGCTGCACATCCCCGGTATTGTGCAGATGCTGCAGCATTATCAGTGGGACAGAAATAGTGAGGTGATGGACCTTAACCTGTACAGCGAGAGTTGAGATAGGTAACTCCATACGACTCCGTGGAAGGGAAGGTGTGGTAGAGGAAGCGACAATGAGTTGCGGAAGATGGTAAAGGCTCAATGGAGATGCCCTGTAAGAGTTTTGAGATCATTTCATGCGGAACCAATTTAGTGACTGATTGTGACTGCGCAGATGGTATGAGCTTAGTTCAGAGTTATTAAGCGAAAGTGATAAGATGTAAATCTATGGCAGATCGCTGCAACTGATAATGAGAACATCATGACATGAGGTACGGAAGATGGGAAAATACATATAATGGACTGCAATGCAACTGATAAACATGTCATCTCAGGGGTGGCACTCCATCATGTTTGGTGTCATAAAAAGTGGCTTGAAGTGCAAGCCGTAATGTGTGCCCTGCAAGTAGTTCAAGTTACGCTCATTGAATAGCAGTCTTTCTGCATTGGTGACCCTTGTCGTGTCGCGATGGCCTGATGACAGGACCCATTATACAGTGGAATCATATGTGGAGCGCAATATATTCCTAATACTGCAGATCACCTGAGGGACAGTTGTGTGTTTCTCACAAGGCATCACACATCACATGGGAATGAGACATTGACCAAGAGAGGGTGAACATTGTGACTGTATTTAAAAGTGCATAATTACAAAAGTGACTTAACAATAACATTCACGAACATCTCCACCACCAACACCTACCCCTCTACCCACTACATAGAAATATAGAAAATAGGTGCAGGAGTAGGCCATTCGGCCCTTCGAGCCTGAACCACCATTCAAATATGATCATGCAACTTCAGTACCTCATTCCTGCTTTCTCTCCATACCCCTTGATCCCTTTAGCCATAATGGCCACATCTAACTCCCTTTTGAATATATCTAATGAACTGGCCTCAACAATTTTCTGTCTACCACCACCTCTCTTCCTCCCCTTGATGCGAAGCCCTTCGTCCTCTTCTTTGCCCCCCCTTCAAGACAGCGTCCTGCACCCCTGCCCCTCCCCGCCTCTGCTTGAGCAGGTTGTGCAGGAGGGCAGCCAGTTCTCTGCCGACGTGACCGTCTTGGAGAGAAGGTAGGGGGTGTAACTGAAGGCACTGGCATCTCTGGCTCCTCAGGATCTGTCTGCCTTGAGGGTGTGGGTTCGGGGGCTTGCACAACCTGTCCAGAAGCCATCGCTTGCCTCATCGCCTCAACAGCTTGGGTGTTGCGCTCCACTGCACTAATGAGCCGGTCCATTTGGTCAATATGGTGCTGAGCGAAGGTTGTGATGCTGGCAGCTATCTCAGCCATGGACTGCAGCAGATCGCGACCTAGGTCAATGCTCGTCCTTGATAGCTGGACCATCTCATGAACAGCTGCGAGTCCTGCATCCTCAGCTGCTTGTTGGGTCCTTGTGGGTTCATGCGCCCTGGTTGGTTCTACGCTACAGCCTCTGCGCTTGGCAGCGCTTGCACATGTTGCATCCGATTCAAAGCCCATGAATTTGGAGCCCGACGCCGAGGTTCTCCGGACAGGTGGCACACATAGCAGGAAGCTGATGTTATCCTCTTCCAGCTCCTCGACCTCAAGGGGCTCAAACACTTCTCCCTCCTATCTCTCCTGCTCTTCTTGACTTTGGGTGCGGTGGATATGGGTGATCTTGTTGGGGTGGGAGTGGAGGAAGGAGCCGCTGTCTTGGGCTGGGGACAACGTCGGGGTGGGAGACATTGGAGTCACACTCCTCCTTTGAGTGCCAGAGGTGGATGTGTGCATTGATCGGTGCTGTCTGACTCACCACCTGCAAATAGATGACAACATTTCAGTCTATGAGGGGAGGGAGTGGGGGGGTAGTCAAGCTGACATGTGAGTCATGCCATCTCACATTGTGCCAACAAGGAGTTCTGTTTTTATATGGGCACACCAATAATTGCTGACAAACTGTGCGTTAAAACGCATTTGCCTTAACATTGCATGACCTTTCATGCCTTGGGCATTACCCACACCGGAGATTAATAAAATCTTACCGTGCTCTAGCACAGGATCTGCATCACCCTTTGTGGTTGCACGGCGGCCAAGGCATGCTCCTCCAGGCTGCTCAACTCTATCACCTCAGCTGGGCCCCTCCCATGGCACTGAGGCTTGTTGCCTTGAATGTATTTTTCTTCTGCAGAAAGAAAAGTTGCAGCCTTTACCCCCTTTGCTCATGCCCCCCACACACACTCCCACACACACACATCTGGCGCATAGCATTTTGGAGTGTATGGGAGGGGTCCAATAAATGTTTACTCACTCTTGTTGATGCCATTACATCGTGCCAATATTTCCTACGTTGGTCTCTATCCCGCTCAATGTTGCCAATTGAGGAAATGACCTCACCAATCTGCCTCCACATGCGCCTGTATTGGGGTGGCAGAAGTTTGCCATGACCATTGCGGGTGAGGTCTTTATACCTGCGCTCCACCTTTGATACAAGCTCTTGCAGTTCCTCATCATTAAACAAGGGGCTCTGGGCCTGGTCTTAACAGTCTTCTTCGATGTTTTTTTCCACTCCTGTTAAATCACTTAAGGAATGGCTGACGAAAACTTTGTTGCTCTATATGTCCAACACTCTCCCCTCTACAACTGGCAGGTGCCAGAGAGTGATCACCATTCAAGCGCCTGCACAGACATCCCAGCAGCCTCAATCGTGGCAAAACTGATGTCAGGTGGATAACAGAAGTACAAAAAAAATCAAATCTCGCGTATGCGTGGTGCAGGGCCTCCAATGTTTTCCGATTTGAGAAGCCTGCACCGACCACCCACTGATCCCGCCGCCCGCTGACTCCCGCTGTCTGCCACTGCCGCTGCTGCCCACACTACCACGGCAAAACTGGCTCCCGACTGGACCCAGCAGCAGTGGGTGCCAAAAAAGTAGGTGCCGCCCGGGGCCTGCCGAAAAATGGGCGGCCCTTACAGGTCACCAAGTTCAGGCTCCATGTCTCTGTTTATATTACACTAGACCCTGTCTCAGTTATTATAGCACTAGACCCTGTCTCTATTTATATTGTACTAGACCCTGTCTCAGTTATTATAGCACTAGACCCTGTCTCTATTTATATTACACCAGACACTGCCTCTGTTTATATTACATCAGACCCTGTCTCCGTTTATATTACACTAGACCTTGCCTCTGCTCATATTACACGAGATTCTGTCTCTGTTTATATTATACTAGGCTCTGTCTCTGTTTAATTTACACTAGACCCTGTCTCAGTTATTACTGTCGGCAGTGTGGAGGCCCTGACCTGCGTGAGAGCACTGGCGGCGGATCGGGGCCATAGAAGGAGCGCGAGCGGCCCAGGAGCAGCGTGGCAGCATACCACTCCAGGGAGCAGCGCGAGCTGGTGCAGGGGGATGACAGCAGCGAGGAGTGATGTCATCGGGGTCAAGGTCAGTGATTGGAGCATGGGCAGATACAACAGGAGCGATGTCGGGGTGAAGGAGCAGCAGGAGACTGTGGAGGGATGTGATCGGGGCCCAGGGGAGGTGTGAGTTCGGGGCCAGGGGCCCAGGGGCAACACAGGCCAGCCCACACTGCGATATGTGCGTGCATTCGGTCCGTGCATTAGAGCTGGTCTCCAGTCATCTTGGGTAATCCTTGCCATTGGACCAAGACCTAGCTCTGTCAAGCCCGTGTGGTGGCTGGTGTACAATGGCCACCCCACGTTAAAAAAATCTACGCACAGGCATCTTCCACCCTTCAGGATGTAGTTACAGTCCTTCATTCGGGGCACCTGTGAACTTGTCCTTCTTGGGTGTGGAAGCAAGTCATCCTCGTTTCGAGGGACCGCCTATGATGATGACATTACTGTCATGGAACCAACCAGGGAACAAGCAATTTTAGATCTTGTTTTGTGTAATGAGACAGGGTTAATTAGTAATCTTGTAGTAAAGGATTAATTGACTGGTCCAGTCTCGAGCTCCAACTGCCCTCCTGATTCTCCCATGAAGTCCGTTTTTTTTTGGTTAGCTGACAGATCCATTCTTGAGCACCAAAAAAAGCCCGACTTTGTGGAAGAATCAGGAGGACAGTTGGGGCTCAAGACTGGACATGTCAACTAATCCAAAAAAAAGCAACTTTGTGTGACACTCAGGAGGCCAGTTTGCAGCACGAGCCTGGCGCTGGGGCAAATCAAAAAAAGCTAGCCACCGCAGCAGAATCAACAAAGGTCTCAAGAGGGCGGCAAATCCAATGTGGGCAACAAAATTAGATGCCATCAGAATCCAGGTAGTTGATTGATGATATATCTTGGAGCGTGGTGGAGCCCAGTGGTGGGGTCAGGACCCAGGAGCGGGAGAAGCGGAGGTCGGAAGTGCCGTGGAGTGGAGGTCGGAAACAGCGTGGAGCAACGGTCGGAAATGGCATGGAGAGGAGGTCAGAAGCGGCGAGGAACGGAGGTCGGAATCGGGGATGAGCGGAGGATGGAAGCAGCGAGGAGCGGAGGATGGAAGTGGCGAGGAGCGGAGGTTGGAAGCGGCAAGGAGCGGAGGTTGGAAGCGGCGAGGAGCGGAGGTTGGAAGCGGCGAGGAGCGGAGGTTGGAAGCGGCAAGGAGCGGAGGTTGGAATCGGGGATGAGCGGAGGATGGAAGCGGCGAGGAGCGGAGGATGGAAGTGGCGAGGAGCGGAGGTTGGAAGCGGCAAGGAGCGGAGGTTGGAAGCGGCGAGGAGCGGAGGATGGAAGCGGCAAGGAGCGGAGGTTGGAATCGGGGATGAGCGGAGGATGGAAGCGGCGAGGAGCGGAGGATGGAAGTGGCGAGGAGCGGAGGTTGGAAGTGGCAAGGAGCGGAGGTTGGAAGCGGCAAGGAGCGGAGGTTGGAAGCGGCAAGGAGCGGAGGTTGGAAGCGGCGAGGAGCGGAGGATGGAAGTGGCGAGGAGCGGAGGATGGAAGTGGCGAGGAGCGGAGGTTGGAAGCGGCAAGGAGCGGAGGTTGGAAGCGGCAAGGAGCGGAGGTTGGAAGCGGCAAGGAGCGGAGGTTGGAAGCGGCGAGGAGCGGAGGTTGGAAGCGGCAAGGAGCGGAGGTTGGAAGCGGCAAGGAGCGGAGGTTGGAAGCGGCGAGGAGCAGAAGCCAGAAGCTGTGAGGAGCGGAGAGCACCCTATGAATTCCACGGAGAGAGGTCCTGTGGGAAGGAGGAAGGAGGACAGCGGGAGTATGTTTGTGTTTGTGTGTATGTACAAGGCTAAAGCAGTGGAGCCTCGTCTCCAGTCACCTTGGATCCCCTTGCCACTGGACCAAGACCTTGCTCTGTCAAGCCCGTGTGGTAGCTGGTGTACAACGGCCACCCCACATTAAAATAATTCACACACAGGCATCCTTCACACTTAACATAGAAACATAGCCTGCACAACCATTCAATAAGATCATGGCTGATCATTCACCTCAGTACCCCTTTCCTGCTTTCTTTCCATACCCCTTGATCCCTTTAATCATCAGGGCCATATCTAACTCCCTCTTGAATATATCTAACGAACTGGCATCAACAACTCTCTGCAGGACAGAATTCCACAGGTTAACAACTCTCTGAGTGAAGAAGTTTCTCCTCGTCTCGGTCCTAAATGGCTTACCCCTAATCCTTAGACTGCGACCCCTGGTTCTGACTTCCCCAACATCAGGAACATTCTTCCTGCATCTAACCTGTCCAGTCCCGTCAGAATTTTATATGTTTCTATGAGATCCCCTCTCATTCTTCTAAACTCCAGTGAATACAGGCCCAGTCAATCCGGTCTCTCCTCATATGTCAGTCACGCCATCCCGGGAATCAGTCTGGTGAACCTTCACTGCACTCCCACAATAGCAAGAATGTCCTTCCTCAGATTCGGAGACCAAAACTGACACAATATTCCAGGTGAGGCCTCACCAAGGCCCTGTACAACTGCATTAAGACCTCACTGCTCCTATACTTAAATCCCCTAGCTATGAAGGCCAACATACCATTTGCCTTCTTCACTGCCTGCTGTGCCTACATGCCAACTTTCAATGACTGATGTACCATGACACCCAGGTCTCGTTGCACCTCCCCTTTTCCTAATCTTCCGCCATTCAGCTAATATTCTGCCTTCATGTTTTTGCCCCCAAAGTGGATAACCTCACATTTATCCACATTATACTGCATCTGACATGCATTTGCCCACTCACCTAACCTGTCCAAGTCACCCTGCAGCCTCTTAGTATCCTCCTCACAGCTCTCACCGCCACCCAGCTTAGTGTTGTCTGCAAACTTGGAGATATTACACTCAATTCCTTCATCTAAATCATTGATGTATATTCTAAATAGCTGGGGCCCCATCACTGAGCCCTGCGGCACCCCACTAGCCACTGCCTGCCATTCTGAGAAGGACCCATTTATCCCTACTCTCTGATTCCTGTCTGCTAACCAGTTCTCTATCCATGTCAATACATTACCCCCAATACCATGTGCTTTAATTTTGCACATTAATCTCTTGTGTGGGACCTTGTCGAAAGCCTTTTGAAAGTCCAAATACACCACATCCACTGGTTCTCCCTTGTCCACTCTACTAGTTACATCCTCACAAAATTCTAGATTTGTCAAGCATGATTTCCCTTTTATAAATCCATGCTGACTTGGACCGATCCTGTCACTGCTTTCCAAATGCGCTGCTATTTCATTTTTAATGATTGATTCCAACATTTTCCCCACTACTGATGTCAGGCTAACCGGTCTATAATTACCCGCTTTCTCTCTCCCTCGTTTTTAAAAAGTGGTGCTACATTAGCTACCCTCCAGTCCATAGGAACTGATCCAGAATCGATAGACTGTTGGAAAATGATCACCAATTCATCCACTATTTCTAGGGCCACTTCTTTAAGTCCTCTGGGATGCAGACTATCAGGCCCCGGGGATTTATCGGCCTTCAATCCCATCAATTTCACTAACACAATTTCCCGCCTAATAAGGATTTCCTTCAGTTCCTCCTTCTCACTAGACCCTCGGTCCCCTAGTATTTCCGGAAGGTTATTTGTGTTTTCCTTCGTGAAGACAGAACCAAAGTATTTGTTCAATCGGTCTGCCATTTCTTTGTTCCCCATTATAAATTCATCTGAATCTCACTGCAAGGAACCTACGTTTGTCTTCACTAATCTTTTTCTCTTCACATATCTATAGAAGCTTTTGCAGTCAGTTTTTATGTTCCCAGCAAGCTTCCTCTCATACTTTATTAAACCCTTCTAATTAAACCCTTTGTCCTCCTCTGCTGAATTCTAAATTTCTCACAGTCCTCAGGTTTGCTGCTTTTTCTGGCCAATTTATATACCTCTTCCTTGGATTTAACACTATCCCTAATTTCCCTTGTTAGCTACGGTTGAGCCACCTTCCCCGTTTTATTTTTACTCCAGACAGGGATGTACAATTGTTGAAGTTCATCCATGTGATCTTTAAATGTTTGCCATTGCCTATCCACCATCAACCCTTTAAGTATCATTCGCCAGTCTATTCTAGCCAATTCACATCTCATACCATCGAAGTTCAGGACCCTAGCCTCTGAATTAACTGTGTCACTCTCCACATTAATAAAGAATTCTACCATATTATGGTCACTCTTCCCCAAGGGGCCTCGCACAGCAAGATCGCTAATTAGTCCTTTCTCATTACACATCACCCAGTCTAGGATGGCCAGCCTGCAGATTGGTTCCTCGACATATTAGTCGAGAAAACCATCCTTAATACACTCCAGGAAATCCTCCTCCACCGTATTGCTACCAGTTTGGTTAGCCCAATCTATATGTAGATTAAAGTCGCCCATGATAATTTCTGAATCTTTATTGCACGCATCCCTTATTTCATGTTTGATGCTGTCCCCAACCTCACTACTACTGTTTGGTGGCCTGTACACAACTCCTATGAGCGTTTTCTGCCCTTTGGTATTCCGCATCTCTACCCATACAGATTCCACATCATCCAAGCTAATGTCCTTCTGTACTATTGCATTAATCTCCTCTTTAACCAGTAACGCTATCCCACCTCCTTTTCCTTCCTGTCTATCCTTCCTGAATATTGAATACCCCTGGATGTTGAGTTCCCAGCCTTAGTTACCCTGGAGCCATGTCTCCGTAATCCCAATTACATCATATCCGTTAACAGCTATCTGCGCAGTTAATTCATCCACCTTATTACGAATACTCCTCGCATTGAGGCACCGAGCCACTTTGTCCCTTTAGAATTTTGCTGTAATGTGGCCCTTTTTGATTTTTGCCTTGGGTTTCTCTGCCCTCCACTTTTACTTTTCTTCTTTCTATCTTTTGCTTCTGCCCCCATTTTACTCCCCTCTGCCTCCCTGCATCGGTTCCCAACCCCCTGCCATATTAGTTTAACCCCTCCCCAACAGCACTAGCAAACACTCCTCCTGGGACATTGGTTACGGTCCTGCCCAGGTGCAGACCATCTGGTTTGTGCTGGTCCCACCTCCCCCAGAACCAGTTGCAATGTCCCAGGAATTTGAATCCCTCCCTCCTACACCACTCCTCAAGCCATGTATTCATCTTAGCTATCCTGCCATTCCTACTCTGACTAGCACATGGCACTGGTAGCAATCCTGAGATTATTACCTTTGAGGTCCTACTTTTTAATTTAACTCCTAACTCCCTAAACTCAGCTTGTAGGATCTCATCCCATTTTTTACTTATATCGTTGGTACCTATATATACCACGACAGCTGGCTGTTCACCCTCCCCCTCCAGAATGCGCTGCAGCCGCTCCGAGACATCCTTAACGTCATTGAAGGTTGGCATGCAGGTACAGCAGGCGGTTAAGAAAGCAAATGGCATGGTGGCCTTCATAGCGAGGGGATTTGAGTACAGGGGCAGGGAGGTGTTGCTACAGTTGTACAGGGCCTTGGTGAGGCCACACCTGGAGTATTGTGTACAGTTTTGGTCTCCTAACTTGAGGAAGGACATTCTTGCTATTGAGGGAGTGCAGCAAAGATTCACCAGACTGATTCCCGGGATGGTGGGACTGACCTATCAAGAAAGAATGGATCAACTGGGCTTGTATTCACTGGAGTTCAGAAGAATGAGAGGGGACCTCATAGAAACGTTTAAAATTCTGACGGGTTTAGAAAGGTTAGATGCAGAAAGAATGTTCCCAATGTTGGGGAAGTCCAGAACCAGGGCTCACAGTCTAAGGATAAGGGGTAAGCCATTTAGGACCGAGATGAGGAGAAACTTCTTCACCCAGAGAGTGGTGAACCTGTGGAATTCTCTACCACAGAAAGTAGTTGAGGCCAATTCACTAAATATATTCAAAAGGGAGTTAGATGAAGTCCTTACTACTCAGGGGATCAAGGGGTATGGCGAGAAAGCAGGAAGGGGGTACTGAAGTTTCATGTTCAGCCATGAACTCATTGAATGGCGGTGCAGGCTAGAAGGGCTGAATGGCCTACTCCTGCACCTATTTTCTATGTTTCTATGTTTCTATGTTTCTATGTTAACACTTGCACCAGGGAGGCAATATACCATCCTGGAGTCTCATTTGCGGCTGCAGAAACGCCATCTATTCCCCTTACAATCGAATCCCCTATCACTATAGCTCTCCCACTCTTTTTCCTGCCCTCCTGTGCAGCAGAACCACCCATGGTGCCATGGACTTGGCGGCTGCTGCCTTCCTCTGATGAGTCATCTCCCCCAACAATACCCAAGGTGGTGTATCTGTTTTGGAGGGAGATGCCCGCAGGGGACCCCTGCACTACCTTCCTTCCACTGCTCTTCCTGATGGCCACCCATTCCCTAGTGGCCTGTGTAACCTTTACCTGCGGTGTGACCAACTCACTAAATGTGCTATTCACGACATCCTCAGCATCGCGGATGCTCCAGAGTGAATCCATGCGCCGCTCTAGTGCCGCAATGTGGTCTGTCAGGAGCTGCAGCTGGATGCACTTCCCGCACATGTAGTCATCAGGGATACTGGAAGCGTCCCTGACTTCCCACATAGCACAGGAGGAGCATGACATGGGTCTGGGCTCTCCTGCCATGACTTAACCCTTAGATTATGTAATTTGGCAACAATGACAAGGTTTGTAACTGCTAAGAACAAGAAGAAAGATAAATGAAAAGAAAACTACTCACCACTCAACCAGCCAATCACTTACCCTCTTGGTGTGCCGTCACCCTTCGATTACATTTTAATTGTTTCTTACTTCTGACCCTGTTGCAGCTAGCTGCTCCAATGCCTGCCGCCAATCCCCGGAATCCCGCTGGGCCTTTATAGGCTTCTCCTCGCTCCACCTCCAGCCACTGCTCCAACACCTTCACTTAAAATGAAGTTCGGGACCTGGAAAGTCAGGAC
This sequence comes from Pristiophorus japonicus, assembly GCF_044704955.1. NCBI lineage: Eukaryota > Metazoa > Chordata > Chondrichthyes > Pristiophoridae > Pristiophorus > Pristiophorus japonicus. Next base: position 51,012,348 of record NC_091978.1, read on the forward strand.
CTTATGGACAATCCCAACAGCAACAGACTGGAATGTCGTATAGCCATCATTGCCCGGGAACTCAGACGTTTTGACGTAGACATCGCCGCCCTAAGCGAGACCCAGCGGGAAGGGGAAGGCCAGCTAAGGGAACAAGCTGGTGGTTACACGTTCTTCTGGAAAGATAAACCAGAAGAAGAATGCTGCCTCCATGTGGTGGGCTTCGCCATAAAAAATGAGCTCATTGGTCGTCTCAGAGACTCCCCCTGCGGGATAAATGAACGACTCATGACCTTTCGGCTCACCCTAGCCCGGAAACAATGCACTACAGTCATCAGTGCATATAGAAACATAGAAACAGAAAATAGGTGCAGGAGTAGGCCATTCGGCTCTTCGAGCCTGCACCACCATTCAATAAGATCATGGCTGATCATTCCCTCAGTACCCATTTCCTGCTTTCTCTCCATACCCCTTGATCCCCTTAGCCGTAAGGGCCATATCTAACTCCCTCTTGAATATATCCAATGAACTGGCATCAACAACTCTCTGTGGTAGGGAATTCCACAGGTTAACAACTCATTGAGTGAAGAAGTTTCTCCTCATCTCAGTCCTAAATGGCCTACCCCTTATCCTAAGACTATATCCCCTGGTTCTGGACTTCCCCAACATCGGGAACATTCTACCGGCATCTAACCTGTCCCGTCCCATCAGAATCTTATATGTTTCTATGAAATCCCCTCTCATCCTTCTAAACTCCAATGTATAAAGGCCCAGTTGATCCAGTCTCTCCTCATATGTCAGTCCTGCCATCCCGGGAATCAGTCGGATGAACCTTCGCTGCACTCCCTCAGTAGCAAGAATGTCCTTCCTCAGATTAGGAGACCAAAACTGAACACAATATTCCAGGTGAGGCCTCACTAAGGCCCTGTACGACTGCAGTAAGACCTTCCTGCTCCAATACTCAAATCCCTAGCTATGAAGGCCAACATACCATTTGCCTCTTCACTGCCTGCTGTACCTGTATGTCAACTTTCAATGAGTGATGAACCATGACACCCAGATCTCGTTGCACCTCCCCTTTTCCTAATCTGCCGCCATTCAGATAATATTCTGTCTTTGCGTTTTTGCCCCCAAAGTGGATAACCTCACATTTATCCATATTATACTGCATCTGCCATGCATTTGCCTACTCACCTAACCTGTCGAAGTAACCCTGTAGCCTCCTAGCGTCTCCCTCACAGCTCACACCACCACCCAGTTTAGTGTCATCTGCAAACTTGGAGATATTTGCACTTAATTCCTTCATCCAAATCATTGATGTATATTGTAAAGAGCTGGGGTCCCAGAACTGAGCCCTGCGGCACTCTACTAGTCACTGCCTGCCATTCTGAAAAGGACCTGTTTATCCCGACTCTGCTTCCTGTCTGCCAACCAGTTCTCTATCCATATCAGTATATCACCCCCAATACCATGTGCTTTGATTTTGCACACCAATCTCTTGTGTGGGACCTTGTCAAAAGCCTTTTGAAAGTCCAAATACACCACATCCATTGGTTCTCCCTTGACTACTGTACTAGTTACATCCTCAAAAAATTCCAGAAGATTTATCAAGCATGATTTCCCCTTCATAAATCCATGCTGACTTGGACTGATCCTATCACTGCTTTCCAAATGTGCTGCAATTTCATCCTTAATAATTGATTCCAACATTTTCTCCACTACTGATGTCAGGCTAACCAGTCTATAATTACCTGCTTTCTCTCTCCCTCCCTTTTTTAAAAGTGTTGTTACATTAGCTACCCTCCAGTCCATAGGAACTGATCCAGAATTGATAGATTGTTGGAAAATGATCACCAATGCATCCCCGGGGATTTATCGGCCTTCAATCCCATCAATTTCCCTAACACAACTTCCCGCCTAATAAGGATATCCTTCAGTTCCTCCTTCTCACTAGGCCCTCTGTCCCCTAGTATTTCCGGAAGGCTATTTGTGTCTTCCTTCGTGAAGACAGAACCAAAGTATTTGTTCAATTGGTCTGCAATTTCTTTGTTCCCCATTATAAATTCACCTGAATCCAACTGCAAGGGACCTACATTTGTCTGCACTAATCTTTTTCTCTTCACATACCTATAGAAGCTTTTGCAGTCAGTTTTTATGTTCCCAGCAAGCTTCTTCTTGTAATCTATTTTCCCCCTCTTAATTAAACCCTTTGTCCTCCTCTGCTGAATTCTAAATTCCTCCCAGTCCTCAGGTTTGTTGCTTTTTCTGGCCAATATATATGCCTCTTCCTTGGATTTAACACTATCCTTAATTTCCCTTGTTAGCCACGGTTGAGCCACCTTCCCCGTTTTATTTTTACTCCAGACAGGGATGTACAATTGCTGAAGTTCATCCATGCAATCTTTAAATGTTTGCCATTGCCTATCCACCCCAACACTGCAAGCTACAGACGAGACCAAAGAGGAATTCTACTCCAGCCTTTAAGAATCCCTGTCCCGAGTCCTAACGGACAATAAGCTGATCCTCCTTGGCGACTTCAACACCAGAGTTGGAAAGGACACAGACCTCTGGGGAGATGTGATCGGCAGAGAGGGGGGCAGGGAAAACCAATTCCAATGGTACCCTCTTTCTGACCAAATGCTTAGAACATGGCCTTGTCATGACCATCACCTTGTTCCGTCAGAAAGACAAGTACATGTCTTCATGGCAACACCCTCGATCCAAGCACTGGCATCTGCTAGACTATGCCATCGTCCGAGCGAGGGACCACAAGGATGTGCGCATCACCCATGCCATAACAGGAGCTGACAACTGCTGGATGGACCACCGCCTAATCTGCTCGATGACGTCCATCAATGTAGCCCAAAAACAATGGTAGCAACAGAAACAATGCCGCCGGAAAAACAACACTGGAGCATTCAAAGCACTATTCAGCCAGTGCCTCACTACCAACTTGGCGACACCCAGTGACCCAGAGATGCAGCGTACTCACGGCACCTCGTTTGCCCTCAGGGCCTCCATAATTAAGACCTGTGAGGAGACGTTCGGTCCCTCGACCAGGAAACACCAAGACTGGTTTGACGAGAACAAGCAGGAGATCCAGGAGTGAATAAGTCGCAAGTGGAAGGCATTCTTGAATTGGAAACAGCAAGATAATTCGAGAGCAAGAAAGCAGGTCTACAGATGTCTAAAGGCCGAGGTCCAACAAAAAACTTGCGACCTAAAGAACAGACGGTGGGATGAGAAAGCGTAGGAGATCCAACAACTAGCCGACAATCACGATGGGCGTGGATTCTTCAGTGCAGTCAAGACTACCTACGGCCCAAGCACCCAAGGCCCTTCCCCAATACTGGCCAAGAACGGAGAATTTCTCATCAAGGACAGAGAGGCAGTCAGTGCCCGCTGGAAGGAACACTTCGAGGATCTCCTTAACCGAGACTTTGTCTTCAACGTGCGTGTACTCGACTCCATCCCACAGCATGCTACCCACCACCACCTCAGTACAACCCCGGCCCAGCACAAGGATGAAAAGGCCATCCAGCAACTGAAGAACAACAAGGCCTCAGGAGCAGATGGAATCCCTGCCGAAGAACTAAAACATGGCAGAGAAGCACTATTGACACAAATACATGAACTCATTTCTCTTATTTGGAAGGAGGAGAGCATGCCAGGAAATCTCAGAGACGCTGTAATCATGACCATTTTCAATAAAGGGAATAAGTACGATTGCGGTAACTACAGAGGAATTTCCCTGCTGTCTACCACAGGGAACGTTATTGCAAGAATCCTCCTCAACCACCATCTCCCTGTGGCTGAAGAGCTCCTCCCAGAGTCACAATTTAAAAAAATGCCTAAATCCCGCGCATGCGCAGTGGAGGCCCTCTGACGCATTCTGCCAAGTCCCGCTCCCGCCCGCTCCCGCTCACCGACTGACATCTGCTGCCACCCACACAACGGCGACCAAAGTGGCTCCTGATGGGATCCGGCGGCAGTGAGCGCCAAAAGCGGACCTCCCGAGAAATGGGAGGCCATGAATTTCGGGCTCAGGCACATCAAAACACTGGAGAAATACCACCAATGCTGCCTCCGCAAGATCCTGCAAATCCATTGGCAGGATAGGCGCACCAACATCAGTGTTCTCAGTCAAGTCAACATCCTCAGCATCGTCTGCAAGCCCGATACGAGACTCCCAAAACAAACACTCTACTCGGAACTCCGACATGGCAAATGAGCCCCAGGTGGGCAGAGGAAACGCTTTAAAGACAGCCTCAAGGCCTCCATGAAGGAGTTCAACATCCCCACCGACACCTGGGAATCCCTGGTGCAAGATCGCTCAAAGTGGAAGAGAATAATCCAGGAAGGCACCAAACACCTTCAGTCTTTTCGCGGGGAGCAAGTTGTTAACAAGCGCAAATGGCAGAAGAGGCACATGACAACCCAAGCACTTCAACCAACCAGCCCTTCAACCAACGTCCTTTCAACCACCATCTGCCCAACCTGTGACAGAGACTAGTTCTCACATCAGATTCATCAGTACCTGAGATCTAATTTTTAGTGTGGAAGCAAGTCATCCTCGACTCCGAGGGACTGCCTAAGAAGAAGAAGAAGTAAAGGATCCTCTAAGAAATAGTGAACATAATATGATAGAATTTCACATTGAGTTTGAAAGTGACATTCTTAAGTCTGACACTAGAGTCTTAAACTTAAATAATGCCAATTACTTAGGTACAAGGGCCGAGGTGGCTAATGTCATTTGGGAAATTACATTAAAAGGTATGACAGTAGATCAGCAGTGGCAATCATGTATATAAATATTCCAAAATTCTCAGTACACATTCCATTGAGAAATGAAAGTTATTTATCCATAGTTAACTAAAGAAGTTTAAGATAGTATTAGATTAAAAGAAAAGGCTTATAATGTTGCAAAGAATAGTAGTAAGTCTGGGGATTGGGAAAGCTTTAGAAGCCAGCAAAGGATGACCAAAAATTGATGAAAAGGGAGAAAATAGAATCTGAGAGTAAATTAGCAAGAAATATATAAACACATTGTAAGAGCTTCTATAAGTATGCAAAAAGGAAGAGAGTAGCAAAAGTAAGCGTTGGTCCCTTAGAGACTGAGAAAGGAGAAATTATATTGAAAGCAAGGAAATGGCAGCATCTAAACAAATATTTTGTATCTGTCTTCACAGTAGAAGACACAAAAAGTTTACCAAAAATAGTGGGGAACTAAGGTGCTAATGAGAGTGAGAAACTTAAAGTAATTAATATCAGTAGAGAAAAAATACTTGAGAAACTAATGGGACTAAAAGCCAACAAATCTCCTGGACCCGATGGCCTATATCCTAGGGTTCTAAAAGAGGTGGCTGCAGAGATAGTGGATACATTGGTTGTGATCTTCCAAATTCCCTAGATTCAGAAACAGTCCCAGCAGATTGGAAGGTAGCAAATGTAACACCGCTATTCAAAAAAGACAGAGAGAGAAATCAGTGAAATACAGATCAGTCATCGGGAAAATGCTAGAATCCATTATTAAGGAAGTGGTAACAGGCTACTTGGAAAATAATCTTAATATGATTAGGCAGAGTCAGCATGGTATTATGAAAGTTAAATCGTGGTTGACAAATTTATTAGAGTTTTTTAAGGATGTAACTAACAGGGTAGTTAAAGGGGAACCAGTGATTGTAATATATTTGAGGGCCGGTTTTCATCAAAGCCTTCGCCAGCCCAAGTGCCGCCGATGGCTGCCGAGGTACCGGACGATACTTTGGGCGGGATATTAATCGCCGAGGTCCCTCGAAGGTCGGAGGGCAGCAAATGGACGACGTACACCACCAATCTGGGCGGCAGTGGGCAGGAGCTCTCATTCTCGGCAGCAGAGGCGCTTGCCGCCCAAGTGCCGCCGAGGATGGAATCGGGCCCTCGGAGGGTCAAAGACCTGAAAAAAAATCAGCAGTAAAAAAGAAAAAACTATCCGAAGACCTTCAGGAGACCCATCCAGGTAAGTCGCTGTTGACACTTTTTTTTTAATATTCACTTACCTTTTTTTCAGGTTCTTCCTACTTACCGTCGCGGACAGCCAGGAGTCCACCCCCATTCTGCTGCCGAGTCCCACCGACTCCCGCCCGCAAGAATCTGCCAACTTGGCAGGCGGCAGGTCAGTTGCGCCACTCGGCCGTCCGCTGACATCAGTGGGCGGTTCCCGGCAGCTCTCTCCTCCCGCGCGCTCCAGGTCACCTCCAAAGTGGCACTGGGCGGATGTTTACAAGGAATGTCGGTGGCATTGGGCAGCAGTCGGCGGCAGCGGGCAGTGAGTTGATGAATTTCGGCCCCTTGGATTTCCAAAAGGCATTCGATAAGGTGCCACATAATAGGTTGCTAAACCTCTCCACCTCTCTACCTCTTTCCTTCTTTAAGACGCTCCTTAAAACCTATCTCTTCGACCAAGCTTTTGATCACCTGCCCTGATTTCTCCTTATAGGGCTTAGTGTCAAACGTTTTATCTTATAATACTCCTGTGAAGCGTCTTGGGACGTTTCACTATGTTAAAGGCACTATATTAATACAAGTTGTTGTTGTTGTTAAGCAAGATGGGCACATGGGGTTGGGGGTAATGTATTAGCATGGATAAAGCATTCATTAACAGACAGAAACAGAGAGCAGTGATAAACGGGTCATTTTCAGGTTGGCAGGCTGTAACTAGTGGTGTGTCGCAAGGATCAGTGCTTGGGCCTCAGCTATTTACAAACTATATTAATGACTTAGATGAATGGACCGAATGCAATGTATCCAAGTTTGCTGACGATACAAAGCTAGGTGGAAAAGTAAGATGTGAGGAGGATGCAAAGAGCCTGCAAAGGGATATGAACAGGTTAAGTGAGTGGGCAATAAGGTGTCAGATGGAGTATAATGTGGGGAAATACGAAGTTAATCACTTTGTAGGAAGAATAAAAAAACAGAATATTGTTTAAATGGTACTAAATTATTAAATGTTGATGTTAAGAGAGATTTAGGTGTCCTAGTACAAGAAACGCAGAAAGTTAGCATGCAGGTACATCAAGCAATTAGGAAGTCAAATGGCATGTTGGCCTTTATTGCTAGAGGATTGGAGTACAAGTGTAAGGAAGTCTTGCTACAATTGTACAGGGCTCTGGTGAGACCACACCTGGAGTACTGTGTACAATTTTGATGATCTTACCCAAGGAAGGATATACTTGCGTAGAGGGAGTGCAACAAAGGTTCACTAGATTGATTCCTGGGAGGGGAGGTGCAAAGAGACCTGGGTGTCATGGTACATCAGTCATTGAAGATTGGCATGCAGGTGCAGCAGGCGGTTAAGAAAGCAAATGGCATGTTGGCCTTCATAGCAAGGGGATTTGAGTACAGGGGCAGGGAGGTGTTGCTACAGTTGTACAGGGCATTGGTGAGGCCACACCTGGAGTATTGTGTACAGTTTTGGTCTCCTAACCTGAGGAAGGACATTCTTGCTATTGAGGGAGTGCAGCGAAGGTTCACCAGACTGATTCCCGGGATGGCGGGACTGACCTATCAAGAAAGACTGGATCAACTGGGCTTGTATTCACTGGAGTTCAGAAGAATGAGAGGGGACCTCATAGAAACATTTAAAATTCTGACGGGGTTAGACAGGTTAGATGCAGGAAGAATGTTCCCAATGTTGGGGAAGTCCAGAACCAGAGGTCACAGTCTAAGGATAAGGGGTAAGTCATTTAGGACCGAGATGCGGAGGAACTTCTTCACCCAGAGAGTGGTGAACCTGTGGAATTTTCTACCACAGAAAGTTGTTGAGGCCAATTCACTAAATATATTCAAAAAGGAGTTAGATGAGGTCCTTACTACTAGGGGGATCAAGGGGTATGGCGAGAAAGCAGGAATGGGGTACTGAAGTTGAATGTTCAGCCATGAACTCATTGAATGGCGGTGCAGGCTAGAAGGGCCGAATGGCCTACTCCTGCACCTATTTTCTATGTTTCTATGTTTCTATGAGAGGGTTGTCCTATGAGGAGAGATTGAATAGATTGGCCTATATTCTCGTGAGTTTAGAAGCATAAGAAATGATCTCATTGAAATTGATATATCCTTACTGTACAGTACAATGCACACGAGGCCCATACTTGAGAGAAGGTCACTCTGTGACCAGTAACCTTTATTCCAGCACTGAAGTGATGAAGGTGGGTGGAGCTTCCCCTTTTATACCTGAAAGTCCAGGTTAGGAGTGTCTCCCACAAGTTCACCATCTAGTGGTCAGTGTTCTCACGGTGTACAACTTCGGTCAGTTTATACATGGATTACAATGACAGTTGAATACATGACATCACCTCCCCCCCAAAGTCTTACTGGGATCACAGGTTAAGTCTCTCTGGTGGTTTACTCTCCCTTGTAGAGCACCTGAGTTGGGGCTCCGGTTGTTGGGCGCTGGCCTGAGTGTCTGCTGTTTGCGGTGCCTCAGGCCTGTCCGGACTGCCCACAGTGACTGGGCTCTCCTCCACATGGTTCCGGTGTTCGGTCACCTGTGGTGGAGTGAACTCTACATCGTGTTCTTCCTCTGCTTCTTCTATGGGGTTGCTGAAGTCCTTTTCGTTTGATCCACGTGTTTGCGGCAGATTTGTCCATTGGTAAGTTTAACTACCAAAACCCTATTCTCCTCTTTGGTAATCACAGTGCCTGCGAGCCATTTGGGCCTTGCAGCGTAGTTGAGGACAAAGACAGTGTCATTGACATCAATACATCGCGCCCTCGCATTCCCGTCATGGTAGTCACGTTGTGACCGGCTCCTGCTCTCAACAATTTCTTTCATGGTGGGGTGTATGAGGGATAACCTGGTTTTGAGCGTCCTCTTCATTAGCAGCTCTGCGGGTGGAACCCCTGTGAGCGAGTGTGGTCGGGATCTATTGCCAACAGGAGGCATGATAAGCGGCTTTGTAGGGAACCCCCTTGGATTCTGAGCATCCCCTGTTTGATTATCTGCACTGCTCGTTCCACTTGGCCGTTTGAGGCCGGCTTGAATGGTGCCGTTCTGACATGGTTGATACCATTTCCTGCCATGAAGTCCTGGAACTCAATGCTTGTAAAGCACGGGCTATTGTCGCTAACCAAGCCGTCCGGTAGACCATGGGCGGTGAACATTGCCCATAGACCTTCTACCGTGGCAGAGGATGTGCTTGAATTGAGAATGTCACACTCAGTCCATTTGGAGTAGGCGTCTACTACAACCAAAAACATTTTTCCCATGAAGGGACCTGCGTAGTCCACATGGATGCGTGACCATGGCTTGGCGGGTCAGGATCAGGGGCTAAGGGGGACTTCCCTGGGCACATTGCCCAGCTGGGCACACATGTTGCACCTGCGAACACAAAGATCCAGGTCTGCATCTATCCCTGGCCATCAAACGTGTGATTTAACAACTGCCTTCATCATGACAATGCCCGGGTGCTCCTTGTGGATTTCTCGGATGAACGTCTCTCTGCCCATCTGGGGCATGACTTCTCAGTTCTCCCATAGTAGGCAATCGGCCTGAATCGAGAGTTCATCCTTGCGCCTGTGAAATGGTTTAAATTCCTCAGGGCATGCCCCGTACATGGCTGCCCAGTCCCCATTCAGGACACATTTCTTGACTAAAGACAGTAGCGGGTCTCTATTTGTCCAGACTTTGATCTGACGGGCTGTCACGGGTGAGCCTTCGCTTTCAAAAGCTTCAACAGCCATGACCAGCTCGGCAGCATGCTCGGTTGCCCCCTCGGTGGTGGCTAATGGGAGCCTGCTGAGTGCATCGGCGCAGTTTTCAGTGCCCGGTCTGTGCCGAATTGTATAGTCATAGGCGGCTAACGTGAGTGACCACCTCTGTATGCGGGCCGATGCATTTGCATTTATGGCCTTGTTGTCGGCCAAAAGTGACGTAAGGGGTTTGTGATCTGTCTCCAGCTTAAATTTCCTGCCAAACAGGTACTGGTGCATTTTTTTTACTGCATATACACATGCAAGTACTTCTTTTTCTACCATCCCGCAGCCCTTTTCTGCCTGGGACAGACTTCTGGAGGCATAAGCTAACGGCTGTAACTGACTCTTGGCATTAACATGCTGCAACACACACCCGACCCCATAGGACGACGCATCGCACGTTAAAACAAGTTTCTTACATGGGTCATATAGCGTTAACAGATTGTTGGGGCATAACAAATTGCGTGCTCTATCAAAAGCCCTTTCCTGGCTGTCCTCCCAGACCCATTCACAACCTTTGCGTAGGAGCACGTGTAGCGGCTCTATTAGTGTGCTCAATTTGGGAAGAAAGTTACCAAAATAGTTCAGGAGCCCCAGGAACGAACGCAGCTCCGTCGTGTTACGGGGTCTGGGTGCTTTCTGGATCACTTCCGTTTTGGACGCAGTAGGTCTGATCCCGTCATCTGCTACCCTCATCCCAGGAATTCTACCTATGGAGCTAGGAAGACGCACTTCGCCTTTTTCAGTCGCAGATCTACCCGGTCCAGTCTGCGTAGCACCTTCTCCAGGTTGTGGAGGTGTTCTTCAGTATCGCAACCCGTGATGAGGATGTCGTCTTGAAAAACCACCGTACTTGGAATCGACTTGAGAAGACTTTCCATTTTTTGTTGAAAGACCGCGGCGGCTGAGCGAATCCCGAACGGACATCTGTTGTACTCAAACAAACCCTTGTGTGTTGTGATGGTGGTCAGCTTCTTCGACTCAGTCGCCAGCTACTGGGTCATGTAAGCTGAGATCAGGTCCAATTTTGAAAAAAGTTTGCCACCGGATAGCGTCGCAAAGAGATCCTCCGCTCTCAGTAGTGACACCCGATTGATAGTGGCCTTGTAATCACCACATATCCTGACCGACCCATCTGCCTTGAGCACCGGCACAATCGGGCTCGCCCAGTCACTGAATTCGACTGGCGAGATGATGCCTTCCCTCAGCAGGCGGTCCAATTCGCCTTCTATCTTTTCCCGCATCACGTACAGCACCGCTCTGGCCTTGTGGTGTACTGGTCTGGCGTCCGGGTTTATGAGAATCACTATCTTCATCCCCGTGAAAGTGTCGATGCCGGGTTGAAATAGCGAGTCAAATTTGTCCAGGACCTGTGAGCATGATATTCGCTCCACAGAAGAAATTGCATTGACATCACCCCATTTCCAGTTCATGACAGCAAGCCAACTCCTCCCCAGCAGTGCGGGACCGTCACCTGGGACAATCCAGAGTGGCAACCTGTTCTCCGAATCTTTGTGGGTCACGACTACCATGGCGCTGCCTAGCACCAGTATGATCTCCTTTGCATATATCTGTAGCTGTGCGTCAATCGGCAATAATTTTGGCCTCCTGGCCTTGGACGCCCACAACTTGTCGAACTGTTTGATACTCATCAGGGACTGGCTGGCCCCCGTGTCTAGCTCCATTGATACTTGGATGCCATTGAGGAGCACTTTCATCATTATCGGTGGCGTCCTGGTGTATGAACTGTATATGTGCTCTACATGAACTCGCTGAACTTCAGCTTCCAGCGATTTCCCCCAGTGTCCATTTGGCCTCGTAGGGCTTACATCAGGCCCGTCCTCCTCGTACATCAATCTGGCTGCAGGCTTCCTGCACATACGCGTCAAGTGACCGCTGACGTTGCAATTTCTGCAGGTATTTGGTGATACCTGCAAGCTCTGGCTGTGTGTTTGCCTCCACACCTCCAACATGAGCCATTGTTGGAAACAAAAGGTCCATTACCAGTCGATCGTCTCTGATTGTCTCTGTAACTGTCCTTAAATGCACCATAGTCAGGTGTTGATGGCCTCATTACTGGCCGCATTGTCCCTTGCGATGACGTGAATCGCCGTTCAGCTAGCCATTGTCTCTGTTGAATTCCCCCTTTGGGTTCGACTACATGCTCGGGCATGTCCGATTGCCCCTGTCTGCCTGGAGAACTGTGTACTACGTTAACAATGTTGACTCCCTGTCCATTGGCTGCATTTAAACCAAGATTTTTGTCAAACATCATTCTGGTCTCTTCCTCCCCGGAGATGAATGTCTGGGCCAGGGTCAAGTCTTTGGTCTCAATCAGTTTCCTGAAAACCCAAGCATGCCCGATGCCCTTAATAAAAAAGTCTCACAGCATCTCCGCTCTGCATGCATCTGGTAACTTACATAGACTCGCCAGTCGCCAGGGGTGTCGAAACCTCGACCTCCGATAAACGACTCAGACACCTTCAGCTCTGGCAGAAGTTTCTTTAATTTACTTGCTAGCAAGGGAAAGGTCACACTCAGTCAATGGCTAAGTGAACACCTCCGCAATGGTACAATTTCACGAGATATTTATACAGTAAAACCCAAGTTATGGCCTCTCCCTGTGTATTGGCTCTGTCTCGCAGTCAGTGAATACAGATAAAGTTAATTACTACATCCTTGTCCTGACATGGTTTCCAGATATTTCCTTTTGTCAGGGTTATTAGTTGGCCAGCCGGCCATTATTCGATGAGAGTGTGGTAATGAACTATTACCTGCCTTGCATTGTGTCAGGATTGTCCAGTTTCCTGTTCAGTTATCTTTTTGCATCAAATGGATGAGGTCTCTACAAGAGATAATGGCTGGTGGTTTGAGTACTTTGAAAAGGGTGGGGTGGAGTGGAACTGGTCTCGTATAGACAATAGGAAAGCACCACGGGTGGTACTTGTCTTCAGCAGGACTTGTCTCCTAACTGTCTGGTGACTATCAGCCATTTCAAACCAGGTTTAGCTGTTTATGCAAGCCGACTGCTTTATGCAGAAATTTCTGGAAGGACCAGGACTCCATTTTGTTATATATTGCAAAGGGCACAAAAATACCGCGTGGTATCAGCTTAGATAAAAATACATTTCCACATTCCCCCAATTTGTCCTTCACAAGGACAACTTAATCCATTCTGATCTTCTACAGTCTCTCCATTTCCATTTCCACACAAGAGCCTTCAGTAGTTGTTGCAACCATAACTCTAGCCGTGGTCTCGGTAGGTAACATGGTTTTTCCCACCCTGGCACAACAACACTTAACCAAGACAAATAATAGATACAGGGCGAAGACTATCAGCAGGAATATGATCAAACCCTGTACCACAGATCTCCCTAGGGATCCCAACCATCCCGATGCCCAACCCCACAAGGTGATACCGTCCTGGCCAACTGTCTGTTTATACTCTATTACCTTTTTCCTAATGTATTCAGCTAGACTGCCGATTTCTTCTGATTTATCCAGGATATACATACAGCATTCTGCACCTATTAATGCGCATGTCCCTCCTTCCTTGGCTAGGAGATAAGCTAAGGACATACGATTTTGGAGAGCCACTGTTCGAATAGCTACCATTTCATCATTCACCCCTTCGAAGGCTTGGGAAGTTGCGTTGGCTACTGATTCGACTAAGTTAGCCAGTTCCCGTAACTGCCATTCGGTTGATGCTATTCCATAGGGTGGCACCATTACCTTGAATATTCCGTTTAGCCATGTCAAATCCCGTTTAACTCTATGACTTCCATAGGCATCCCTTAGAGTCTTTATTGATCTGATAAAGGGTACCACATATCCTAAGTAACAGGACCCTGTCCAGTTGGCTGGTAACCATGGGTAGGCTTTATGGTCACAAATAAAGTAGGTGCAATTATAGGACGTCAGCTCCTGGTCCTTTCGCGCCATCCATACTCGAGTGGTCTCACCTTCCCACCCTTCACCTGGGGCGTTGTTATGGACCATTGTCCAGCCAACGGTTGCTATCTTTCTCCCATCAGTGGGATTAGTTGTGGCTTGCCATTTAGTCATTTGGGAACACTTGCTGTGTCCCATTTCTGGTCCTTTAGTCTCATTACTTACTAGGCATATTATATCTTCAGGATTTCCTATTCTGGGAGTAATGCTTATGAACGAAGGCTGACGGTTATTATTATAATTGGGCTGGTACCATCCCTGGAAGGCTGTAAGTGTATATCCTGCTGACCTCCATTCTGTTTGCTCCTTCGTTTCTGACACCTTGGTTAGGTTTGTCCTATTTTGCACTATCAACCATTCTACCATTTCTGATTCGTTAAAGGGGACAGATCTCAGGGGAATACCCCCTTCAGAGTGGACAGGTACATGGAAACATATCCAACAACTCGACAAGTTTCTTTCTTGAGCATACTTATGACTCAATGCCATAAATACGTTTACTTGCATTTCCCTTCAGTGGCGTGTCTGTACCCCTGGTATAATCAATAATGCAAAGTAAAACCCTGTCAAGCCCAGCACCATCAGTTCCCATAGTCCATACAGTTCCTTATTCAGTCTTACTTTTTCTGTTCCTCTGGTTCCTTCTTCCCTTCCTCCTGGTCGGGTGCCCTTTTGCAATGGGACGCATGGATCCATGTTGGTCTTTCCTTTACCTTGATTGCAATATTAGTCGCCAGCAAGACCTGGTATGGTCCTTCAAATCTTGGCTGTAGACTGCTTTTACTTTTAAAGATTTTGATGTAAACGAATTCCCCGGGCTCCAGGTTATGACACTTCCCTTCCGCTGGCTTGACTTGAGCTTCCTTTACCTGTGAATGAAAGCTGGAAATAAATTTGGTTAGTGCAATACAATAATTCAACATATTTTCCTCCATTTTGTGGATGTCCGTTTGTTTTGCAGTAAATGGTGCTGTAAAAGGTAGTCGTTGGGGACGTCCCATAACTATCTCATGCGGTGACAGGCCTGTTGTTCTGTTGGTTGCAGATTGCATTACCATCAAAGCTAAGGGCAGCAGTTCTGTCCATTTCAGTCCAGTGTCATTGCATAATTTTGCCAGCTTATTTTTATTCCATTATATCTTTCAACAAGTCCAGCTGATTGTGGATGATAACTGCAATGAAAACGTTGATTAATCTGCAAAGCTTTACACATTTCTCTTATTACAGTTCCCGTGAAATGTGACCCGTTATCACTAGAAAGCTTAGCAGGGATTCCGAAGCGCGGTACGATTTCTTTTAACAAACATTTAGCAACAGTAGTGGCATCGGCCTTTTTACATGGCAAGGCTTCAATCCATCTAGAGAACACATCTACAATAACTAATACATACTTGAATCCCATACACATAGGTAATTCAATAAAATTCATTTGTAAATGTACAAAAGGCCCGACTAGATTTGGGTGGGAGGCAGATTCTACTTTTTCCGTCTTACCCGGATTCATTGTCTGACAGGTAACACAATTTTCACAGATTTGTTTTGCAATTGCCGAAATACCTGGTGCATACCAAGTTACCAAAATATAATCTGCCAATCCCCCTTTGCCTGCATGTGTGAATGTATGAACACATCGGGCTCTCCATGGAAGTAAGGATCTGGGCGCCACCACGCGGCCGTCGTGGTGAACCCATATTCCTTCTGGATTTTTATAACATTGATCCTTCGTCCAGGTCACCACCTCCTCCGTACTGGCCTGTGTCTGAAAGGCCAGCATGTCATTAATAGTGGATGGTGGGTCTGAGCAATTATTGTTCCTTAGTGGGAACAATGACACCTGCATCCCCCTTTTGACAGAGCTGCTGACTTAGCTGCATTATCAGCTCTGGCATTCCCAAGTGCCACCTCATTCGACTGGCCTGTATGTGCTTGGCATTTGATAATGGCAAGTTTCAAGGGGCATTGAATGGCTTGCAGGAGATTTTCCACTTGTTCTGCATTTTTGATAGTGGTTCCTGAAGAAGTCAGGTACCTGCGAATCTTCCAAATTTGTCCATAGTCATGTGATACCCCAAAAGCATACCTGGAGACATGTGTAGATATTAACTGTTTGTCCTTCAGCCAGATTACAGGCTCGAGTTAACGCAAACAATTCGGCTTGTTGGGCTGAAAAGGAGTCTGGAAGAGAGGCTGTTTCGACAACATTAAACTGGGTTACAATTGCATAAGCTGCTCTAGGTTGGCCCCTATCATTTCGTAAGGCTGATCCGTCAACATAGTACACTAGATCAGGGTTACACATTGGTACATCTGTTAGATTGATACATGGTTTAGTCACTAATTCGGTTACCATTTCACATGAATGGGGTTCGCCGTCTTCTTCCGTGGGGAGTAGAGTGGCTGGATTTAAGGTAGTGCATCTTTTGATGATAAGGTTCGGATTTGATAACAGTTCAACTTCATATTTAGTGGTTCTTGCGGAGGTTAGGTGTTGGGTGGCACATTTAGTAAGTAAAATCTCGACAGAGTGTGGGATGTATAGAATGGTCTGAGGATTTAGAGTTATTGTCTGAGCCTGTTGTATAGCATAATAAGCTGCTGCCAGCCAAGGAAGATATCCTGGTAGTTCGCGTGCCACTGGGTCTAGTTGGGTACTGAAATACGCTACCGGTCGCTGCCTGTCCCCATGTAACTGAGTCAAAACATATTGTGCAAAACCCGACTTGTGATGAACAAATAAGTTGAATGGCTTAGTGTAATCTGGTAATCCCAAGGCTGGTGCTGAAGTGAGGGACTGTTTAAGATTCTGGAAAGTATTCCGGGACACCTCATTCCAAATCCTTCTTTAAGCATTGTGAGAATATAGTAGATTCATTCACAGCTTGTAGGTCTTGGACAAACCTCCATTTGTCACTATTGGGCTTCTGAACTGGAAGAATCGGTGTGTTACACGGACTTCTCATTTATGCTTATAGTGATTCTCAGATCACAGAATGTAAAGTACTTGTTTTATAATGTTATTAAACGGCTTCCAAACCCAAGATTTTTCCAATACACCCAAAATATTGATCAAGGAGATCACCTGAAATATCTCAAAATCCCAATTCAACTATTGTACTGCCACTCTTTATCTAAAAAAACAAATTCTCTTACTGAGCTAGAAGCTTTCGCGTCAAGATTTTATACCAAGGACAATGGGAGCGTACTCCCCCAGCCTGCACCTCGAGAGACCTACAAAGGCTTTTTTAAAAAAAAAAGGCATTACAACTTCCCAAGGCATTACAACTTCCCTTCCCCGTTCTTTATCTCACTCCTAGACTAAATGTATATCTTTCAACCCAATATAATCAATGATTGCGTGTTTTCTTTCGACAAGTAAGTGAGCGTGTCAAATAATTTCTCTTTTTTTTTTAACCGAGACCATGTCTCAACAAACCTTTGTGCATTTCCTAGCTCCGTAACTTCTCATCCGAATAAATCCACACCTGCGTTTCTAACTTAAAATGTCTTAAACTTCCCACATACAGGACAACACTATGAAGGGTTAAAAAAAAACTTCACTCTGTTTGAAAAAGTGGGTGGAGTTAAAACAAACAGGCAGTTGCACCACCTTTCCAAACAGGTTTCCAGACACAAGAGAAAAAAAACACAGAAGCACTCTTATTCAAAGACAGACGTTCACAAAATTCTTTCTCCATTCAATAAAACTTTTTTTTGTTGGCCAGCTTTATTTTTTTTTAATCCATAATTCACTATCAGGTTCTCTTTTTTTTTACATATTGATTTACTTCCTCAGTTAATTTTACATGAGCTTGAATAATCGGAACCCAGGCCTTTTCTATTACTTTCCTTTTTTTTACCTCTTCTACCTGGATCTCTGTTTATAAGACACTCCTCCAGACATGTTGTTCTCTCTAAGTTAAATGAACCATCGGGTGGAAATGGCCTGTTTTCACTCTTGGTCCACTTTACCCATTTTTTTTTGTGGTCAATTGAAGACTGACCACAATTCTGGAGCATGACATCGGCTGGTGTGCCTTTTGTGGTGTTTTAACTTGCTCCGGCACCCATTCTGGATGATTAAGATTTTCCACAGTTTCTGATCTCACAATCCTTTCGGTCAACCGAGTTCTCTATGCCCACTTCTCCTGGCCGTTACGTGGCCTGAAAAGGCTCTTAATTCGGGCTCAGTCTGGGTGTGTGAGAGATGTTGGCACGAACCAACTATAGTTGATCACAATTTTTCCCTAGTGACTCTTTCCATTTCTCTAATTGCAATGTCGCACAAAGGTATTGCACACAACAGAATAACAAGGACAATGAGGACAAACAACATTCACGCGAGTATACAAATCATAACCTTAAACTCTCTCTAAACAAATAATCAATTCTCAGTCTGCGTTGTATGCCACTACAGACCGAGTCCTTAACTTATCCTTATAAAACTTATGGTCCCATCACCTTAACTCTTATCACATAAGAACCTTCGATAGATTGCGCTTTTTTTCCCCCTACTCTTATCACATAAGAACCATTTCCTAATTAACTCTTATCACATAAGATCCTTCGATTGATTAGCGCTTTTTTCCCCCCTAATCTTATCACATAAGAACCTTTTTTTTCTAATCTTATCACATAAGAACCTTCGATCGATTAGCGCTGTTTCTACCTTACCTACTGAAACCTTCCCCGGGCTGTTTCGAGATATTTCCAGAACCAGATCTCTTCTGCTTGCGAGCTGAGAAAGAAATGATTATAAAAAAATAACTTTAACTTTTAAATGTCGCGTCTCGTAGGTTGCAGTACCTCCCCTGTGGACAACAGATTATATATGCGATTCAACAGTGAAGAAATCTCTTGTGAGCAAAAGGCTCACCTTGTTTTGGCCACTGAAGCCTTTCACTGGAGAGGCACTATGCCTGTATCCGTTTTACTCACAGGACAGAGAGTATGCATCTCGGTGGAACCTCCAAAAAGTAACTGTCGAAATATCGACCTCCGATAAACGACTCAGACACCTTCAGCTCCGGCGGAAGTTTCTTTAATTTACTTGCTAGCAAGGGAAAGGTCACACTCAGTCAATAGCTAAGTGAACACCTCCGCTGTGGTACAATTTCACGAGATATTTATACAGTAAAACCCAAGTTATGGCCTCTCCCTGTGTATTGGCTCTGTCTCGCAGTCAGTGAATACAGATAAAGAGTTAATTACCGCATCCTTGTCCTGACATGGTTTCCAGATATTTCCTTTTGTCAGGGTTATTAGTTGGCCAGCCGGCCATTATTCGATGAGAGTGTGGTAATGAGCTATCACCTGCCTTGCATTGTGTCAGGATTGTCCAGTTTCCTGGTCAGTTATCTTTTTGCATCAAATGGATGAGGTCTCTACAAGAGATAATGGCTGGTGGTTTGAGTACTTTGAAAAGGGTGGGGTGGAGTGGAACTGGTGTCGTATAGACAATAGGAAAGCACCACGGGTGGTACTTGTCTCAGCAGGACTTGTCTCCTAGCTGTCTGGTGGCTATCAGCCATTTCAAGCCAGGTTTAGCTGTTTATGCAAGCCGACAGCTTTATGCAGAAATTTCTGGAAGGACCAGGACTCCATTTTGTTATATATTGCAAAGGGCACAAAAATACCGCGTGGTGTCAGCTTAGATAAAAATACATTTCCACAGGGGTCTGCCACAGGGGTCTGGAATGCTTTGCCTTTCTCGCTGCCGGTGCGTGTAAAACCGGTGTCTCACCATGTGCATGCTGCTTGCCGGTTTAAAGTGTTCCCCGATCAACTTACTGAGCTCTTCAAAAGTCTTGTCCGCCGGCTTCTCTGGCGCTACAAGGTCCTTCATCAGGGAGTACATCCTGGATCCACAAACCGTCAGGAGATGAGCCCTGCGTTTGCCGGCCGAATCCTGTCCCAGCCATTCCTTAGTGACGAAACTTTGCTGTAGTCTCTCAATAAAATCGTCCCAATCATCACCAACACAGTACCTCTCTGTGCTGCTCGTGGCCATGTTCGCGTGGTTTAAATCCCAGTTTCTCGTCACCAATGATATGTCCTTACTATACAGTACAAATGCACACGTGACCCATACTAGAGAGAAGGTCACTCTGTGACCAGTTACCTTTATTCCAGCATTGAAGTGATGTAGGTGGGTGCAGCTTCCCCTTCTTTACCTGGAAGTCCAGGTTAGGAGTGTCTCCCACAAGTTCACCATCTAGTGGTCAGTGTTCTCATGGTGTACAATTTCGGTCAATTTATACATGGATTACAATGACAGTTGAATACATGACAGTAATATATAGAATTTTGACAGGATAAATACTGAGAGATTGTTTCCCCTGGTTGGAGAGTCTAGAACTAGGAGGCATAGTCTTAGGATTAAGGAGTCAGCATTTTTAGATGAGATGAGGAGGAATTTATTCACTCAGAGGGTTGTGAATCTTGGGAATTCTCTGTCCCAAAGGACTGTGGATGCTGAGTCGTTGAGTATATTCAAGGCTGAGATAGATAGATTTTTGGACTCCAGAGGAATCAAGGGATATAGAGATAGTGCAGGAAAGTGGAGTTGAGGTTGAAGATCAGCCATGATCTTATTGAATGGCGGAGCAGGCTCGAGGGGTCGTATGGCCTACTTCTGTTCCCAATTCTTATGTTCTTATATTAAATCTTCATGGAATAATTACCAGTCATTTTTAAACTGAAATCTTAGACCTGCCATTTCACTTTCAGTCAGGACAGATCGCTGTTTTACACCAATCTCTGATTTGACAGCATGTTTCCAGCATTCACCTTGGAAGAAGGGACTGAGTGTAACGTAGCCAAGTTTGCTGACGATACAAAGATGGAGGAAAAGCAATGTGTGAGGAAGATACAAAAAATCTGCAAAAGGACATAGACAGGCTAAGTGAGTGGGCAAAAATTTGGCAGATGGAGTATAATGTTGGAAAGTATGAGGTCATGCACTTTGGCAGAAAAAAAATCAAAGAACAAGTTATTATTTAAATGGAGAAAGATTGCAAAGTGCCGCAGTACAGCGGGACCTGGGGGTACTTGTGCATGAAACACAAAAGGATAGTATGCAGGTACAGCAAGTGATCAGGAAGGCCAATGGTATCTTGGCCTTTATTACAAGGAGGATGGAGTATAAAAGCAGGGAAGTCTTGCTACAATTGTACAGGGTATTGGTGAGGCCACATCTGGAATACTGCGTGCAGTTTTGGTTTCCATATTTACGAAAGAATATACTTGCTTTGGAGGCAGTTCAGAGAAGGTTCACTAGGTTAATTCCAGGGATGAGGGGGTTGACTTATGAGGACAGGTTGAGTAGGCTGGGCCTCTACTCATTGGAATTCAGAAGAATGAGAGGTGATCTTATCGAAACGTATAAGATTATGAGGGGGCTTGACAAGGTGGATGCATAGAGGCAATTTCTACTGATGGGGGAGACTAGAACTAGAGGGCATGAAGGTTGGCATGCAGTCATTGAAGGTTGGCATGCAGGTACAGCAGGCGGTTAAGAAAGCAAATGGCATGTTGGCCTTCATAGCGAGGGGATTTGAGTACAAGGGCAGGGAGGTGTTGCTACAATTGTACAGGGCCTTGGTGAGGCCACACCTGGAGTATTGTGTACAGTTTTGGTCTCCTAACCTGAGGAAGGACATTCTTGCTATTGAGGGAGTGCAGCGAAGGTTCACCAGACTGATTCCCGGGATGGCGGGACTGACCTATCAAGAAAGACTGGATCAACTGGGCTTGTATTCACTGGAGTTCAGAAGAATGAGAGGGGACCTCATAGAAACGTTTAAAATTCTGACGGGGTTAGACAGGTTAGATGCAGGAAGAATGTTCCCAATGTTGGGGAAGTCCAGAACCAGGGGACACAGTCTAAGGATAAGGGGGAAGCCATTCAGGACCGAGATGAGGAGGAATTTCTTCACCCAGAGAGTGGTGAACCTGTGGAATTCTCTACCACAGAAAGTTGTTGAGGCCAATTCACTAAATAAATTCAAAAAGGAGTTAGATGAAGTCCTTACTACTAGGGGAATCAAGGGGTATGGTGAGAAAGCAGGAATGGGGTACTGAAGTTGCATGTTCAGCCATGAACTCATTGAATGGCGGTGCAGGCTAGAAGGGCCGAATGGCCTACTCCTGCACCTATTTTCTATGTTTCTATGTTTCTATGATCTTAGAATAAGGGGCCGTCCATTTAAAACAGAGATCAGGAGAAATTTCTTCTCTCAGAGGTTTGTAAATCTGGAATTCGCTGCCTCAGAGAGCTGTGGAAGCTAGGACATGGAATAAATTTAAGACAGAAATAGACAATTTTTTAACCGACAAGGGATTAAGGGGTTATGGGGAGCGGGCGGGGAAGTGGAGCTGAGTCCATGATCGGATCAGCCATGGTCTTATTGAATGGAGGAGCAGGCTCGAGGGGCCGTATGGCCTACCCCTGCTCCTATTTCTTATGTTCTTATGTTCTTCCTGACTCTAAGCGCAGTTCTAAAGGAGACTTCCGTTCAATGCCTAGGAGCTCTGAAACATGGAACAGAGCGGCTGGGACATATTTCTTACACGCCTCGAGATTAACCCGCACGACGACTTTGGTGTCAGTGAAGAGAGACGAGAAAGACCAAAGTGCCATTTGGCCCTCTCAGTGTGGCCCTGAAGGACTGTGTCCAGGCTGAAGTTCTGTTCCCACCGTATGATCCTCCCCCCAGATTGTCCTTTCTGAGCTCCAGCCAGGTGATGCTAAACACTCAGGTGGGAAAGACTAAAATCTACAACAATGTGTGTAAACTAAAAATGATTTATTTGACATATATATCCAGAATATTAAACTCCAGCCCAGTTATAGGCATTATTAACATCAACAGAAACAAACTCCAACTCTCAGAATGAACATGGTTCAGTCCTGGATATGATTAACAACAGCAATAACAGCAGAATCCAACCACTGCAGTCACGTGTGAACTCGCTGGTGTTTCAGCAGGGTGGATGATCGCCTGAACCCAGTCCCGCAGTGAGAGCACCTGAACGGTCTCTCGTCAGTGTGAACACATTGATGGCGCCTCAGCTCTGTAGGCGGTTTGTTCGGGCATACCGAAAACGCACCTCCTACTACAAGTTCTGGACGATAAGGATTATATGGACAGATCAGACTCGAACACACGTTTTTCGGGCTCAACCGTATTGTGTTTAATAAGATTAACAACACCACTCATAAACAGTCCAATAAGCCCTGCCATGCTAAGTTACCATGGCCTAATCAAATAAAAATAAACTAACACAGGACCCTCCCCCCACACCCCCCCCCCCGCCCCCCCAGCACTAAACCCCTTGGGTTTGGTTGGGACTTACAACTACCCCCTCACACAGCTAAGTGGTCTTGCGGATGTGTAGGCGCAGGCAATATGCTCACCCTGATTGCCCATTGTCTTGCTTGCACCTTCTTCCTGTGAGTCTCCATACTGCCGACGCAATATCCAAGTTCCAGTTTGAGTCGAGGTCCGTTGGTGAGGGTTGAAGAGCAGCGCTCAGCTTCTGGCGGTATTTCGTTGAATGAAGAGAGCTTCGAATTGTTACAAAACGGCTCCTTAAACCCATCACCTTTCCTCCCGCCAATACTGACTGGTGTATTGACTCAGATGATCTGTCTGTACACCATCTCCCCCCCCCACCCCCCACCCCACCCCGCCACCACTGCCGTGGTCTGGAGTGGCTCATAACCTTTGAAATCTTTGTGAAAAATGACATTTTGCTTTCCCGCTCCCAGGCCTTGCACTTGGAGAGACAATGGGTGCTGGTTAATGGATGTCTGTCATTTCCTGAGTTGATGGCCCCCATTAGCAGGTAATGGGTTTCGATCTCAAACCGATCTTGCTCCACTGTCTTACATCTCACCATTCACAGTGGGGAGGAACTGTACATGTGTTCTGTGTGTGGACGCGGCTTCAACTGATCGTCCAACCTGGAGAAAGACAAGAATACTCGCATCACGGAGAAACTGTGGAAATGTGGGGGACTGTGGGAAGGGATGCAGTTTCCCGTCCCAACTGAAAATTCATCGACGCAGTCACACTGGGGAGAGGCCGTTCACCTGCTCCGTGTGTGGGAAGGGATTCACTTATTCATCCCACCTTCTGTCACACCAGCATATTCATACTGGAGAGAGGCCGTTCACCTGCATTGAATGTGGGAAGGAATTTAATGCTCTATCAAACTTCCTGGCACACCAGCGAGCTCACTCTGATATCAGACCTTTTAAATGTTCTTACTGTGAGAAGAGCTTTAGAAGCATTAATGATGTGCTGAGACAGCAACGAAGTCACACAGGGGAGAGGCTGTTCACCTGCTCTGTGTGTGGGAAGGGATTCACTGATCTATTCAACCTGCAGAGACACCAGCGAGTTCACAAGTGACTGCAGGGGTTGGATTCTGCTGTTCATCACATCCAGGCCTGAACCATGTTCATTCTGACAGTTGGGGTTTGTTTCTGCTAATGTTAATAACCCCTATAACTGGGCTGGAGTTTAATATTCTAGTAATCAGTTTGTTTTACTCTATGACCTTTACTCTTCAAATAAAGTCACTTCCTTCGGGCTATTCTCAAGGTTTCTTGGGATGAAACTGAACAGTGAATTACTTGTACTTCTTTCAATTTAGTATATTGTATTCACTGCTCACGATGCAGTCTCTACATTGGGGAGACCAAACGCAGATTGTGTGATCGCTTTGCTGAACACCTCCATTCAGTCCACAAGTGTGACCCTGAGTTTCAGTCTCTTGCCATTTTAATTCTCCATCCCACTCCCACTCCGACATCTCTGTCCTCGGCCTCCTACACAGTTCCAATGAAGCTCAACGGAAGCTCGAGGAACAGCACCTCATCTTTCGATTGAGCATTTTACAACCTTCCGGACTCAATATCGAGTTGAACAATTTCTGTACCAGCCAAGAGTTGTCGGGATCTGAATGTTCTACCTGAAAAGGTGGTGGAACTGATTCCATTACTAATTTTAACGGAGTTGGACAGGTACTTGAGGATCAGGACCTTGCAGGGTTACGGACAAAAAGCGGTGTGTGGGACTAAACATGACGTATCTTTCAAAGAGCCAGCACAGGCACAACGGGTCGAACAACCTCTGTGCTGTAAGTTTCAATGATTCACGACTGATCTGTGACCCAACTCCATATACCCGCCTTTGCCCCATATCCCTTCATACCTTTGGTTGACAAAAATCTATCAATCTCCGATTTAAAATTGACAACTGACCTAGCATCAACTGTTGTTAGCGGAAGAGAGTTCCAAACATCTCCCACCCTTTGTGAGTAAGAAGTGTTTCCCAACTCCACTCCTGAAAGGTCTGGCTCTAATTTTCAGGCCATGTTCCCTAGCCCGAGATTCCCCAACCAATGGAAATAGTTTCTCTCCACCTACCCTATCAGTTCCAGCTAATATCTTGAAAACTTCAACTCCTGTGTGCAGAGTGAGAATAAAATAAATAACAACAGAGGAAATAGGAGCAGGAGTTGGCCATTAGGATGTTCCCCCTGGCTGGGGGGTCTAGAATGACGTTGCATAGTCTCAGGATCAAGGGTCGGTCCTTTTAGACTGAGATGAAGAGGAATTTCTTCACTCAGGGTTGTGAATATTTGGAATTCTATACCCCCAGAGGGCTGTGGATGTTCAGTCATTCAACATAACATAAAAAATCGATGTAATTATTTGTACTGCACTTTTTTTGACAGACAGACGACTGTAAAGCTGCCCCCACCACCTGCCTGTACTGCATTTTTTGACCGACATGCGACAAGCCCCACCCCCTGTCAAGTTCCACCCCCCGCCCCCGGCCCGAATCAATCCATGCATGTGGTGCCGAGAAGCAGGACCTGAGGATCCGACTCTTCCCCCACCCCCCCGTCCCCACCCTGGCTGATGGGGGGCCGAGAGCAGCCAGTGTGGGCCCGATAGTGGCGGTCCTGGGCCTGGAGAGCAGCCGGCAGGGGAGGCCGATAGCGAGAGAGGGGCTGGGGGGGCGGGGTAGAGTGAGGCTGGGGGGGAAAGAGAGGCTGGGGGCGAAAGAGAGACTGAGGGGAAAGAGAGGCTGGGAGAGGGTGAGGCTGGGAGAGAAGCTGGGGCGAGAGAGGCTGGGGAGAGAGAGAGAGAGAGAGGCGGGGGGGAGGGAGAGAGGCTTGGAGGGGGGGGGAGAGAGAGAGGCTGGGGGAGGAAGAGAGGCTGGGAGAGGGGGAGCGAGAGAGAAGCTGGGGGAGAGAGAGAGACTGGGAGGGAAAAGAGAGGCTGGGGAAGGGAGAGAGGCTGGGGGGGAAAGAGAGGCTGGCAGAGAGAGGCTGGGGGAGAGAGAGGCTTGGGGAGGGTGGGGGGGAGAGGGAACTCAGGGAAGACGGATCACATTCTTCCAACCCCCTACAAGGGATATCGATGGAGTGGATAATATCCAGAAGTCACGACACTGTCACTATTCACTTCATACCCAATAAACCTGTTAACAATCCATACATCTATGGGGGGGGGGGGGCAGGGAGTGGGGGAGGCATGTACTTGGACTGGGGTAAAGTACTTTGTCTGGGGAAGGCATGTACTTGGACTGGGTTAAGGCTATGGCTGGCCCTTGCTGTCTTCTGGGGAGCTCGGTCCTCTGTCGCTTCAGGAAGTCAAAGTGGATTGAGTTACAATTTGCCAAGTCAGTGAGACCTTGGGATGGGCGGATCCAGTGACACATTGCAGTGAAACTTCAGGGTGTGGCTTATCCTCCAAGGGGACCAATCAGAAATAAAGGGTGGAGCATGTTGGTCATTTTTGCAGTACAAATAAGCAAGACCATAAAAAATAGGAGCAGGAGTCGGTCATTTGGCCCCTTGAGCCTGCTCCGCCATTCAATAAGATCATGGCTGATCTGACCATGGCCGCAACTCCACTTCCCTGCCCGTTCCCCATAACCCTTTATTACCCTTATCATTTAAAAATCTGTCGATCTCCAACTTAAATATATTCAATGACCCAGCCTCCACAGCTCTCTGGGGCACAGAATTCCAAAGATTCACGACCCTCTGAAAGAAGAAATTCCTCCTTATTTCAGTTTGAAGTGGGTGACTCTTTATTCTGAAACTATGCCCCTTCACCATCAACCAGTAAATCCCCAGACTGTTCCCATAGTAAGGATTCTTCTGGTTCCTCGGCATTTATTTATCAGGATACTGAAACCCAGTGGAATTGAGTCCATGATCAGATCAGCCATGATCTTATTGAATGGAGGAGTAGGCTCGAGGTGCCAAATGGCCTACTCCCGCTCCTATTTCTTATGTTCTTACAGTCCACTCCTGGAGGCCCCATTCCCTGAGCCGACAACCTTCAGCAGAATCAGCGGTGGAATTCCGCAGTGGGAGCAATCCCAGAGAAACTGTTGGGCTCGCACCCCCGTGGATGTTCCGGGTCGTGTATTTTTAGTTATCCTGGTGTCTAACACACACACATCAATAAAACAGGGAATTCCTGGAAACACGCTGCAGATCCTTCTTTATCTGCAGATCAAATATCTGTTGTATAATTGTACCAGCAGTTAACGGGCTCCTGTGAACTCTGCTATTTTAGTGCAGACTTTAACCAATTTATTTTTAATCGAGCTGAGCCTGCCTTAAAATGATAGACTCAGGACTGTCACACAAACACGTTCAAGACAGAGATAGATAGATTTTTGATCTCTAAGGGAATTGATATGGGGATCGGGCGGGAAAGTGGAGCTGAGGTCGAAGATCAGTCATGATCTTACTGAATGTCAGAGGAGGCCCGAGGGGCCGTATGGCCTACTCCTGCTCCTAATTCTTATTTTCTTACAATGGATTCGGGGGTTGGGAACTTTCTTTATTCTGTCCCATTGAGGAGTTAAATAACAGACTTTCCTCTGTGAATGTCGAGTTGGATTAATGGGCAGTGATGTATTACTTGTTCATCTTTTGCTAAATATATATCCTGAGTAAATTTAAATTGAAACCAGGGGCTAGACGTTCCACTTTCTGGCTAAGGCCGAAAAAAATGTGCCTTGTTCCAGCGATGTGGGACCTATCGCCCGTGCTGATCGCTGGCTCAAGGTCTATTTTTTTTTTGCGATTTTCCACTCGGCCTTAGCCCAGCGATGTCAAATGGGCGATGTCATTTCTCCTGATCGCCCAAAGAAAACAGAAGTGAATGAAAAAAAAAGCTTCCCTAGCAATGCATTACTGTGCATGTGCAGGTTGATTTATTTTTCAGGTTGATGCTTCTTTCCACGTTTTGAGAGGTCAAGGGTCTTCACACATGCTCAGAAGCTCTGGGTGGGTCTGGGAGAGAGAGAGAGAGAGAGAGAGAGAGGAGAGAGGAAGCAGGTCGGAAAGTCTTATCCAAATTACAGATAAATTTAAATAATGGAGGGAGGTGCAGGAAAGAGAAGGGCCAAACCCTTCAGCGAAGTGGCAAATGAGGCCCTCGTAAATGCTGTCAGCTCCAGGTGGGAGGATCTGACATGGGGTGGGCAGGGGAAACCTCCACCCCGTGCATATCGCAGGAATTGGTCCGAAATAGCCGACATAGTCACATCGGCCTCCAATGAAATGCACACACCGGACCAGTGCCGCAAACGATGGGACAGCCTACTGGCAGCTGCGAGAGTAAGTTGAAATTTATATTTATGTATTATTTAATGATCTAAATAGTAAGTAGAATCTGCAATGTTATTGGGTTACATTTGAACATAACTAAATTTTACGCAACCCAGCATAAAGTTAAATGTTGTAGTGCGAAATATGCAACGTAATGCTAATTTGCGATAGAGCATTTAAATCTGTCAGTCTTATATGTCTTCAATGTCTTAAATTGCCTGATCCATTTGCTTATGCCATGCAATGTTATCGTATCATTTACAGAAGAAGATTTCAGTGATTAATCGGGAGCGACAGAGGACGGGTGGGGGTGCTGCCATGATGCACACACTAAGCCAGTACGAGGAGCTCGCGGTGTCCTTGGTGGGGCCAGAAAGCCGTTCGGTCACATCCCGTGGTGTGGCCGAACCCACCCTTGAGACATGTGAGTAATGAGAAATGTGCGTTGTGCAATGTGTGAATCATTAGTAAATATTGAAAATATGGTAGTTACGCATGTAATGTTATGCAATTATAATATAATCTGATATATAATTGTGATGTCCTATAGATCTTCGAATGAGGTCATATTCGGTCATGTTAAACCTTGTGATCACTTGTGCATATGGGGTAATGGAAAGCATTGCAATGTTTTCAGTTGGAGAAAAATTGTAATGTAATGATTTGAATCGTTAAACGTTGTTTATCAAATTAAAGGTCAAGTGGTCGTCGAGTCGGTGGAATCCACTACTACCACCACTGAAACTTCGCCGAGATCGCAGGAGACTGAGGAGGAAGGGGAGCCACTGTGGACTCCTGCTGCTGTGGTATATCAGCAGGAGGAGGAGGAGATTGACGAGACGGAAGAAGAGGAAGAGATTTTTGTGGGGGGGAGCAACCTGCGGCCATCTCAGTTGAGATGGAAGAAGCACCGGGACCAAGCAGTGTGCAGGTGGCAATGCCAAGGCGCGTCATATTGCAAACGCCGACTCCACGGAGGTCCGGTCAGCGTGGCGAGCAATCGCCTGCCTTGGAGGGCCAGACAGAGAGCTTGATTTCCCTGTGCAGGGAGACGGTCGCGATTGGTCACAACCTTATCCAGGAGATCGCGGGATTCTCTACGAACTGGAGCCAGTTCTCTGCGGCCAGTTTCCAGCATCCTGGAGCGAGTCTGCCAGAACTTCTTGAACTGGTCTTCTGAGCAGTCACAGACTGCTCGGGAGATGTTGGAGGCGATTCGGCAGCAGATTGCCGCAACCAATGCCCTACGGCATGCGTGCTGGCTGGACATGGCGCTGCACCCCAAGGTGTTGTGTCTGCTCGCAGCGAGACCCCTAGCACACAAGCGAGTACAGAGGGCTTCTGCTTCCTCTCCATCACCTCCACCACGGCAGGAGGTCTTGACATCCCACTCTGCACGACGTCTTGGTGTCAGTCTGCGTAGACCAAAACGAGCGGGTGGGGTGCAAACACGGGGTGGGATAGAATCTGGAGGGAAATATGACCGCAGGTAGGGAGGGGGGAGTGCTTCTCAATAGTTCACCTGTTTTAAAATGTTCACTTATTACCAATTTATTATACTCTTGTTATTGTTACTAAATTGGCCAATTGTATTCAATAGTTAAATGTTCACTTGTTATCATTACTTAATTGTTCCCTTTCCATTCTTTCTGAAATGGTCACTTGTTATCGTGACTGAAATGGTCACTTGTTATCATCACTGAAATGGTCACTTGTTATTATTACTTAAATGGCCACTTGTTCTGTTCATTTCTTCTTGTAACGTTTTGGGGATTTTGAGGGAAGGGTAGGTTGGTGCGGGGGGGGGGGGGGGGGGGTTGGAGGGAGGGTGTTGTTCATTAGTTCTTTGTTTGTTAATTTTAAAAAAATTCTCCAACTTTTGAATCTTCTCTCTTACATAAGTTTTACAATGTACAGATTTGTTTGTTTATTCTGTTTCCCCACGGAATATCATTAAATAACTTCATTATGTAAAAAGCTATTTAATAAATAATTCCAATATATGCATAAATAAGATAATACCTATTTATATTTGTTGTAGATATTAGGCACCCTAGGGCAACGGCACCTGTAGGATAAGGTTAGAAATACACCTGTAGTATAAGGTTAGAATTAAATATGTAACTTGTACCATAAAATGGCTACCAGTGAAGCCTCAAGGGATTTCTGTTAGCTGAAATAGACCACATTCCTGGAGACTGATACTTGTTGTTCCCACAGAACCAGCAAGCAAGCTCTGCAGGTGTCTGTAATCAGCCAAGCCTCATGACTAAATGTTCTAGTAACAATACGACTCTGTAGCAGGATTGAGATAAGGAGGCTACCCAAAGACAGCATCCAAGGACAGTAAGATAAGGGAGGCCCAGGCCATGTTACAAGACACATGAGTCATTCCTAGCAACACACCCCTTAGCAACACATCTCTTGGCAACACATGAGCCACTTTATGTTTAGAAACGAACTTTACCTATTGGTCTAATTGAATTTATAATCAATATGATTGGATAGTATGTAACTGTAGTAAACTGTTGTAAAACACATGTTGTAAAACATATAAAAATCCATGAAACCCTTTGTTTGGCGGAGAGAAGCCTGGATCCAGTCCTGTGACTTCCTCCCCGCTGGTGGCAATAAAGACCACACTGGCGTTGGAACCGACTCTTGAGTGTTGAGTGATTCTTCTGATAAACACTAACACGAACAATATTCCCTGTCCAAAATTTCTGAGTACAATTTGCACCATAATAACTCACAACAATTCTCCACCCTGCCTCAGAGGCTAAAAATGGTGTCCGTAGTGCCAATTTCCCTCTGAAAGGCCCTGAAAAAGCTACTATTTTTGGGCCTTGCATCAGCCCAGCGAAGTGCATGCTAAGTGCTGAAACTTAGGATGGGCCTTGTGTGGGCGATCATCTCAGCGATCAAAGTGGAAACTTTTTCCGGCGATATTTTGGGCCTAGTTTCCATTTTTTGCTCAAAATGGGCGCTAGGGGTCCGTTTTGGGCCAAAGATGGGCGATGTGAAGTGGAAAGTCTAGCCACAGGTTTGCAGGCATGATACTCTATTCACACATTGAAGGTGAGAGAGATGCTGTGGGGCACACGGTAAGTCCTGTAGCTCAAAGTGATGAATAGTCTGGGTTTTGTGTTTAGTGATCATTGGCTGCCAAGGCAAGGAAAGGCACTCTGGAAGGTATGGGGAGCTGGAACTTGTCCATGAGAGATACAGAAGGTATGAGAATTGAAATAATCCAGAGTGAGAAAGGAGAAAAGGCCCAAAAATGGAGCAGTCGGTAACAGGACATCAATTAGTCTCCTTTTATATTGGGAAATCAAGGAATCGACACACTGTTTGACACAAAACTGATTTATTGACAAATGTGCAGAAAATATAACTCAAGCCCAGTTATTTGAGCCACTGACATCAGAAACAAACAACTGCCAGAATGAACATGGTTCAGTCCTGGATAGAAACAGATTATCGGGTCATTATCACATTCCTCTTTGTGGGAGCCTGCTCTGCGCAAATTGGCTGCTGTGTTTCTTACATTACAACAGTGATGAGACTTCAAAAGTACTTCATTTGCTGTAAAGCATATTGGGACACACGAGACCGCAGGCGTTATATAAATGCAATTCTTTCCTTCTGGATGTGATTAGCAGCAGCCCTAACAGCAGAATCCAACCCCTGCAGTCCCATTTGAACTCACGTGTGTGTCAACAGGTGGGATGACTGAGTGAGTCCCATCCTATACTCAGAGCAGGTGAACGGCCTCTCTCCAGTGTGAACTCGCTGGTGAGTCAGCAGATCCCTTGTGCTTTTAAAGCTGCTCCCAGTCAGCATTTCAAAAGTCTCTCCCCAGTGTGAACTCTGGTGTGCCTACAAGGTAGATGACTGAGTGAATCCCTTCCCACACTCAGAGCAGGAGAACGACCTCTCCCCAGTGTAACTGGAGCAATGAGTTTCCAGCTGGGAATTGAATCAGTTCCCACATTTCCACGGTTTCTCCATGGGTCCGGTGTCCTCGTGTCTCTCCAGGTTGGATGATCAGTTGAAGCCTCGTCCACACAAACACGTGTACGGTTTCTCCCCGCTGTGAATGGTGCAATGTTTTTTCAGGCTGTGTAACTGGTTAAAGCTCTTTCCACAGTCAGCGCACTGGAACACTCTCACTCGGGTGTGTGTGTCTTGGTGCTTTTCCAGTCACACTGATGTTTGAAATCTTTTCCCACAGACAGAATAGACAAACATTTCTCCTTCCACATTCAAAGGCCGATGATATTCAGATCCTGATGAATTGAGTGATTCTGTCAGATTTTGATGTGATATTTGGTTTGAGTTTCCTGTCTGTAAATCGTATGCTTCTAACACCCAGTGAAAGGATAAAAATTTAGAACAGATAATTCTAGTTTTTATGAACTCTTAGACATCTCTGAAAGTTGTAACTCCTCGTCCCACGCACTCTCCTCCATCCCCGTCCCACACACTCTCCCTCCTCCCTGTACTGAAATCAAAATCCATCACACATCTCCCAACAGATTTTCGTCCTCTCCCAGTTTTCGGCCCTGACTCTGGCTGGGTTTAGTTCTACACTCACTGGTTCTCCTCCCTCTCCACCCCTGAAGGTGCTGACTCAGGCCGAGTTCAGTTCTACACTGTATTCTAATGGTATTCTGAGCACCTAGTGTCTGCCTGAAACACGCTCCAGTCAGATACAGCACGGGTTAAATACAGAGTAAGGCTGCCTCTATGCTGTCCCATCAAATGTTAAACCCAGCCCATAATGAGCAAGGCTCAGGGAGGTTGGTTGCTAGGCACTGCAGTGATGTCATAAAGCAGGCCATTCAGCTCAAGTGGTCCTCGCCTTGTCCCTTTAAAGGTGGAGAGCTGGGACATCCTGTCTCAAAACACATCCCGCCTGTTCATACTGAGAATCCCCGGGGCAATACAACCAAGGGGGGAAAGAGGAGGAGAGAAGGGGAAGTAAATCAGGGAGTACGACCGGAGGGACACCAAGCTGAAGTGGAAGAGTGAATTCAGTAGTTCTAGGATCCAGGGAGAGAACAAGGTGCAAGGCACATTGGACAAATTCCTACTATTTTACCCTTCTCTCCTTTCCTCCCTGGAGATGCTGACTCTGGCTGGGTTCAGTTCTACACTCACTGGGTCCCCTCCCTCTCCACCCCTGAAGTTGCTGACTCTGGCTGGGTTCAGTTCTGCACTCACTGGGTCCCCTCCCTCTCCACCCCTGAAGTTGCTGACTCTGGCTGGGTTCAGCTCTACACTCACTGGGTCCCCTCCTTCTCCACCCCTGAAGTTGCTGCCTCTGGCTGGGTTCAGCTCTACACTCACTAGTTTCCCTCCCTTTACTCCGCAGAAGGTGCTGACTCTGGCTCTACTCCTCTGTCCTTTGCTATAAGCTTTCCCTCTGTAATTTTGGTGAGCAGCTCTCCTTAACTAGTCACCAATTTGCCTTTATTTACAGACTCTCCCTGACTCACTTCCTGTCCCGGAGTTGGCCATGGGGCCGCTTCGTTGAGCTTCGGGCTGGAATGAAATGGGAGAAATCAGGAACCAGTGGATGAGGGGTGTATAATTTTAGAGAGTAAAGCTCCCTCTACACAGCCCCATCAAACACTCCCAGGGCAGATACAGCACGGGTTAGATACAGAGTAAAGATCTCTCTACACTGTCCCATCAAACACTCCCAGGGCAGATACAGCATGGGTTAGATACAGAGTAAAGATCTCTCTACACTGTCCCATCAAACACTCCCAGGGCAGATACAGCACGGGTTGGATACAGAGTAAAGATCTCTCTGTGCATGATAAGGAGGTTGTGATTCCGCAATTATTTACACAAGAGATTTCCATTACCCACATTCCTGATTATCCATCAGAATTTTCACACGGCAAAACCTTGCAAGAGATGTCACTGCATTTACACTAATCTCCTGTCTGATATAAACCAACCCCACAATCACTGACACCAATCTCCTCCTAGAAACATAGAAACATAAAAAATAGGTGCAGGAGTAGGCTATTCAGCCCTTCGAGTCTGCACCACCATTCAATAAGATCATGGCTGATCATTCAACCTCAGTATCCCTTTCCTGCTTTCTCTCCATACCCCTTGATCCCTTTGGCCGTAAGAGCCTTATCTAACTCCCTTTTGAATATATCTAACAAACTGGCATCAACAACTTTCTGTGACAGAGAATTCCACAGGTTCACAATTCTCTGAGTGAAGAAGTTTCTCCTCATCTCGGTCCTAAATGGCTTACCCCTTATTCTTAGACTGTGACCCCTGGTTCTGGAACTCCCCAGCAACTGTCTCATATAAACCAACCCCACAGGCCGAGAAAGACTAAACTCAGCCCGTTACTTGGATTGGACTTGTCTCCATTTCCGTGCCGAGGGGATTTCTGTACCAGACGGGAGGGGCAATATTAGGGGCTCTTGATTCTCCACCAATTCCCATTCCCGTTCTGTCTGGTGGATAATGGAGGGGCCACTGTGTGTAATGTGCAAGTCAGTAAGAATTGTCAGCAAGGATTAATCAGCACTTTCTAATTGAAGATGTGCATCAGTGAAACCTTTCAGACACTGAATTGTAGATTGTGTACCAAAGAACAATTTAGGATTGAAGTAAAAGTTCATAATTTTGTTGCAAACAAATTTCTGAAGACAGTCCCTGAATTAAGGGAACAGATCACAGACAGCGGTTCTTAAAGGGACATTGCAGCCCCAAGAACACAGTCAGCTATAAGCTATATATTCAGAATATTAAACTCCAGCCACGTTTTAGGGGTTATTAATATCAGCAGAAACAAACCGCCAACTGTCAGAATGAACATAGTTCAGTTCTGGATGTGATTAACAGCAGCAATCACAGCAGAATCCAACCCCTTCAATCACTTGTGAACTCGCTGGTGTTTCAGCAGGTTGGATGACCGAGTGAATCCCTTCCCACACTCAGAGCAGGTGAACGGACTCTCCCCAGTGTGAGTGCGCTGGTGTCTCAGCCGGGTGGATGAATCAGTGAATCCCTTCCCACACTCAGAGCAGGTGAATGGCCTCTCCCCACTGTGAACTCGCTGGTGTTTCAGCAGGGAGGATAAAACAATGAATCCCTTTGCACATATGGAGCAGGTGAATGGTCTCTCCCCAGAGTGAACTCGCTGGTGTGTCAACAGAAAGGAAGACTGAGTGAATCCCTTTCCACATTCAGAGCAGGTGAACGGTCTCTCCCCGGTGTGAACCCACTGATGTGTCAGCAGATTGGATGACCGAGTGAATCCCTTCCCACACTCAGAGCAGGTGAATGGCCTCTCCCCAGTGTGAGTGCGCTGGTGTGTCAGCAGGTTGGATGACAGAGTGAATCCCTTCCCACACTCAGAGCAGGTGAACGGCCTCTCCCCAGTGTGAACTCGCTGGTGTCTAAGCAGGTCAGATGAATCAGTGAATCCCTTCTCACACACAGAGCAGGTGAATGACCTTTCCACAGTGCGAACTCGCTGGTGTCTCAGAAGGTGAGATAACCGAGTGAATCCCTTCCCACACTTGGAGCATGTGAATGGCCTCTCCCCAGTGTGAACTCGCTGGTGTGTCAGCAGGCTGGATGACAGAATGAATCCCTTCCCACACTCAGAACAGGTGAATGGCCTCTCCCCAGTGTGACTGCGCCGATGAATTTCCAGCTGGGATGGGTAATTGAATCCCTTCCCACAGTCCCCACATTTCCACGGTTTCTCAATGGTGCGGGTGTCCTTGTGTTTCTCCAGGTTTGGATGATCAGTTGAAGCCTTGTCCACACACAGAACACGGTTTCTCCCCGCTGTGAATGGTGTGATGTTTTTTTCAGGCTGTGTAACTGGTTAAAGCTCGTTCCA
This sequence comes from Pristiophorus japonicus, assembly GCF_044704955.1. Taxonomy (NCBI): domain Eukaryota; kingdom Metazoa; phylum Chordata; class Chondrichthyes; family Pristiophoridae; genus Pristiophorus; species Pristiophorus japonicus. The sequence continues at coordinate 51,048,550 of NC_091978.1, forward strand.
CAGTCAGTGCACTGGAACACTCTCACTCAGAGGTGTGTGTCTCGGTGCTTTTCCAGTCACACTGATGTTTGAAATCTTTTCCCACAGACAGAATAGACAAACATTTCTCCTTCTGTATTCAAAGGCCGATGATATTCAGGTTCTGTGGAATTTAGTTACTCTATCGGGTCTTGATCTTAGTTTTCCATCTGCAAATCCTCCACTTCTAATACCTGTAAAAGGAGTTTAGAACAGCCATCACTATAAGTACAGGATAGAAAATTAGAAGAAACAATTTTAATTTCTATGGAACATTTTATCCTCTCTTGTTCCCCAAAGCTGTAAATCCCCATCCCACATGTTGTCCTCCCTCCCCGTGCTGAAATCCATAGTCACCACACATCCCAAAACAACTTTTCCTCCGCTCCCGGTTTTCTCCCGCATCTCTGTCTGGGTTCAGTTCTACACTCACTGGTTCCCCTCCCTCTCCTCCCCTGAAGGTGCTACCTCTGGCTGGGTTCAGTTCTACAAAAGCAAAATACTGTCATGCCGGAATCTGAAATAAAAACAGAAAATGCTAGAAATCTCAGCCGGTGAGGCAGCATCTGTGGAGAGAAAAAGAGTTAACATTTCAGGTCTGTGACCATTCGTCAGAACTGGGTTCAGTTTTACACTCACTGGTTCCCCTCCCCTGAAGGTGCTGACTCAGGCTGGGTTCAGTTCTACACTCACTGGTGCTCCTCCCTCACCACCCCTGAAGGTGCTGACTCTGGCTGGGTTCCGTTCTACACTTGTACAAAAGTAAAATACTGCAGCTGCTTGAAATCTGAAGTAAAAGCAGAATCTACTGGAAATACTCAGGAATCATCTGTGGAAAAACAGAGGTAACGTTTCTGGTTTCTGTCCTTTCATCAGGACTCCTTCCACATTCAACATTGAACCAAGATTGGTCTCAGGGATCAGTTCTGAGTACAAGGGGACCAAATGTGGGGACTTTCTGCTACTCTCGGAATGAGTGATCACAGTATGGTTGAATTTGTAACATAGATTGAGGGTGAGGAAGTAGTGTCTCAAACAAGCGTACTATGCTTAAACATTGTACAGTAGGATGAGGGCAGAGTTGGCTAAAGTAGACTGGAAACACAGACTAAACGGTGGCACAATTGAGAAATAGTGGAGGACTTTTAAGGAGCTCTTTCATAGTGCTCAACAAAAATATATTCCAGTGAAAAAGAAGGGCGGTAAGAGAAGGGATAACCAGCTGTGGATAACCAAGGAAATAAAGGAGAGTATCAAATTAAAAACCAATGCGTATAAGGTGGCCATGGTTAGTGGGAAACTAGAAGATTGGGAAAATTTTAAACGACAGCAAAGAATGACTAAGAAAGCAATAAAGAAAGGAAAGATAGATTACGAAAGTAAACTTGCGCAAAACATAAAAACAGATAGTAAAAGCTTTTACAGATATATAAAACGGAAAAGAGTGACTAAAGTAAATGTTGGTCCCTTAGAAGATGAGAAGGGGGATTTAATAATGGGAAATGTGGAAATGGCTGAGACCTTAAACAATTATTTTGCTTCCGTCTTCACAGTGGAAGACACAAAAACCATGCCAAAAATTGCTGGTCACAGGAATGTGGGAAGGGAGGACCGAGACAATCACTATCACTAGGGGGGTAGTGCTGGACAGGCTAATTGGACTCAAGGTAGACAAGTCCCCTGGTCCTGATGAAATGCATCCCAGGGTATTAAAAGAGATGGCGGAAGTTATAGCAGATGCATTCGTTATAATCTACCAAAATTCTCTGGACTCTGGGGAGGTACCAGCGGATTGGAAAGCAGCTAATGTAATGCCTCTGTTTAAAAAAGGGGGCAGACAAAAGGCAGGTAACTATAGGCCAATTAGTTTAACATCTGTCGTGGGGAAAATGCTTGAAGCTATCATTAAGGAAGAAATAGCGGGACATCTAGATAGGAATAGTGCAATCAAGCAGACGCAACATGGATTCATGAAGGGGAAATCATGTTTAACTAATTTACTGGAATTCTTTGAGGATATAACGAGCATGGTGGATAGAGGTGTACCGATGGATGTGGTGTATTTAGATTTCCAAAAGGCATTCGATAAGGTGCCACACAAAAGGTTACTGCAGAAGATAAAGGTACGAGGAGTCAGAGGAAATGTATTAGCATGGATCGAGAATTGGCTGGCTAACAGAAAGCAGAGAGTCGGAATAAATGGGTCCTTTTCGGGTAGAAATCGGTGGTTAGTGGTGTGCCACAGGGATCGGTGCTGGGACCACAACTGTTTACAATATACATAGATGACCTGGAAGAGGGGACAGAGTGTAGTGTAACAAAATTTGCAAATGACACAAAGATTAGTGGGAAAGAGGGTTGTGTAGAGGACACAGAGAGGCTGCAAAGAGATTTGGATAGGTTAAGTCAATGGGCGAAGGTTTGGCAGATGGAATACAATGTCGGAAAGTGTGAGGTCATCCACCTTGGGAAAAAAAACAGTAAAAGGGAATATTATTTGAATGGGGAGAAATTACAACATGCTGAGATGCAGAGGGACCTGGGGGTCCTTGTGCATGAACTCTTTTTGGAGCAAACAAAAAACATTAAACCGTGTCCCCCGATCTGGGGGAAACACCAAACATTTGTAGGCCCTTTTATTTTTTTTTGTGGTTTTTTTGGGGGGGGTTTTTTTTGGGCACAAAATCGTATTTTTTCTCCAAGTGCCCCCTATAAAAGGGGAGGGGGACATTAACAGCACCGGCAATTAAAACAAATTAACTTAAAAACATAAAATCAAATTAAAATTTGGTTGCCGGGCGTGATGATGCACTCCAGTCCCTCCGGTGCCCACCTCTCGCGGAAGGCCGCGAGCGTACCGGTGGACACCGCGTGCTCCATCTCCAAGGACACCCTGGACCGGATGTAGGCGCGGAAGAGAGGCAGGCAGTCTGGCTGAACGACCCCCTCGACCGCCCGCTGCCTGGACCGGCTGATGGCACCCTTGGCCGTGCCCAGGAGCAGTCCTACGAGGAGGCCCTCGGACCTACCCGCTCCCCTCCGCACAGGGTGCCCAAAGATCAGGAATGTGGGACTGAAGTGCAGCCAGAATTTCAGAAGCAGCCTCTTTAAATAACAAAACAGGGGCTGCAACCTCGTGCACTCAATAAAAACATGGAACATGGACTCTTCCAGACCGCAGAAATTGCAGGCGGCCTGGGAGCCCGTGAACCGGCTTAAAAATTTATTGCACGGCACTGGTCCGTGCACCACCCTCCAGGCCAAGTCCCCGACAAATAGTGGGAGGACCTCTGCGTAGAGTGCCCTCCATCGGGGACCCCCGCCTCCTCCGGTCCTTGTGCATGAAACTCTTTTGGAGTTTACCTGTAAAACATAAACATTAATCGGTGCCACCCGACCTGGATGACACACCAGACATTTACAAGGCCCCTTTTTTTTTCTTTTTTGTGTTTTTTTTTGTGTTTTTCTTTTTTTTCTTCTTTTTTTTTGGGGCACTATAATCACATTTTTTTTCCTCCAGTGCCCCCTATAAAAGGGGAGGGGGACACTAAAAGCACCGGCAATTAAAACAAATTAAACTTTAAAACGTAAAATCAAATTAAAATTTGGTTGCCGGGCGTGATGATGCACTCCAGTCCCTCCGGTGCCCACCTCTCGCGGAAGGCCGCGAGCGTACCGGTGGACACCGCGTGCTCCATCTCCAAGGACACCCTGGACCGGATGTAAGAGCGGAAGAGAGGCAGGCAGTCAGGTTGAACGACCCCCTCGACCGCCCGCTGCCTGGACCGGCTGATGGCACCCTTGGCCGTGCCCAGGAGCAGTCCTACGAGGAGGCCTTCGGACCTACCCGCTCCCCTCCACACAGGGTGCCCAAAGATCAGGAGTGTGGGTCTGAAGTGCAGCCAGAATTTCAGGAGCAGCCTCTTTAAATAACAAAACAGGGGCTGCAACCTCGTGCACTCAATAAAAACATGGAACATGGACTCTTCCAGACCGCAGAAATTGCAGGCGGCCTGGGAGACCATGAATCGGCTTAAAAATTTATTGCACGGCACTGCTCCGTGCACCACCCTCCAGGCCAAGTCCCCGACAAATAGTGGGAGGACCCCTGCGTAGAGTGCCCTCCATCGGGGACCCCCGCCTCCTCCGGTCCTTGTGCATGAAACTCTTTTAGAGTCTACCTGCAAAACATAAAACATTTATCCGTGTCACCCGACCTGGATGACACACCAGACATTTACAAGGCCCTGTTTTTTTGTTTGTTTTTTCTTTTTTTTTTCTTTTTTTTTTGGGCACCAAAATAAAATGTTTTCCTTTTTCCAGTGCCCCCTATAAAAGGAGAGGGGGACACTAAAAGCACCGGCAATTAAAACAAACTAAACTTTAAAACGTAAACTCAAATTAAAATTTGGTTGCCGGGCGTGATGATGCACTCCAGTCCCTCCGGTGCCCACCTCTCGCGGAAGGCCGCGAGCGTACCGGTGGACACCGCGTGCTCCATCTCCAAGGACACCCTGGACCGGATGTAAGAGCGGAAGAGAGGAAGGCAGTCAGGTTGAACGACCCCCTCGACCGCCCGCTGCCTGGACCGGCTGATGGCACCCTTGGCCGTGCCCAGGAGCAGTCCTACGAGGAGGCCCTCGGACCTACCCGCTCCCCTTCGCACAGGGTGCCCAAAGATCAGGAGAGTGGGACTGAAGTGTAGCCAGAATTTCAGGAGCAGCCCCTTCAAATAATGGAACAGGGGCTGCAACCTCGTGCACTCAATAAAAACATGGAACACGGACTCCTCCAGACCGCAGAAATTGCAGGCGGCCTGGGAGTCCGTGAACCGGCTTAAAAATTTGTTGCACGGCACTGCTCCGTGCACCACCCTCTAGGCCAAGTCCCCGACAAATAGTGGGAGGACCCCTGCGTAGAGTACCCTCCATCGGGGACCCCCGCCTCCTCCGGTCCTTGTGCATGAAACTCTTTTGAGTTTACCTGAAAAAAAACATAAACATTAAACCGTGCCACCCGCCTGGGTGACACAGCAGACATTTTCAAGGCCCCTTTTTTTTTTCCTTTTTTTTGTGGTTTTCTCTTTCTTTTTTTTCGGTTTTTTTTTGGGCGCTAAAATCACATTTTTCCAAGTGCCCTCTATAAAAGGGGAGGGGGACACTAAAAGCACCGGCAATTAAAACAAATTAAACTTTAAAACGTAAAATCAAATTAAAATTTGGTTGCCGGGCGTGATGATGCACTCCAGTCCCTCCGGTGCCCACCTCTCGCGGAAGGCCGCGAGCGTACCGGTGGACACCGCGTGCTCCATCTCCAAGGACACCCTGGACCGGATGTAAGAGCGGAAGAGAGGCAGGCAGTCAGGTTGAACGACCCCCTCGACCGCCCGCTGCCTGGACCGGCTGATGGCACCCTTGGCCGTGCCCAGGAGCAGTCCCACGAGGAGGCCCTCGGACCTACCCGCTCCCCTCCGCACAGGGTGCCCAAAGATCAGGAGAGTGGGACTGAAGTGCAGCCAGAATTTCAGGAGCAGCCCCTTCAAATAATGGAACAGGGGCTGCAACCTCGTGCACTCAATAAAAACATGGAACACGGACTCCTCCAGACCGCAGAAATTGCAGGCGGCCTGGGAGTCCGTGAACCGGCTTAAAAATTTGTTGCACGGCACTGCTCCGTGCACCACCCTCCAGGCCAAGTCCCTGACAAATAGTGGGAGGACCCCTGCGTAGAGTGCCCTCCATTGGGGACCCCCGCCTCCTCCGGTCCTTGTGCATGAATCCCAAAAAGTGAGTTTGCAGGTGCAGCAGATAATCAGGAAGGCGAATGGAACGTTGGCCTTCATTGCGAGAGGGATGGAGTACAAAAGCAGGGAGGTCCTGCTGCAACTGTACAGGGTATTGGTGAGGCCGCACCTGGAGTACTGTGTGCAGTTTTGGTCACCTTACTTCAGGAAGGATATACTAGCTTTGGAGGGGTTACAGAGACGATTCACTAGACTGATTCCGGAGATGAGGGGGTTACCTTATGATAGATTGAGTAGACTGGATCTTTACTCGTTGGAGTTTAGAAGGATGAGGGGTGATCTTATAGAAACATTTAAGATAATGAAAGGGATAGACAAGATAGAGGCAGAGAGGTTGTTTCCGCTGGTCGGTGAGACTAGAACTAGGGGGCACAGCCTCAAAATACGGGGGAGCCAATTTAAAACCGAGTTGAGAGGTAATTTCCTCTCCCAGAGGGTTATGAATCTGTGGAATTCTCTGCCCAAGGAAGCAGTTGAGGCTGGCTCATTGAATGTTTTCAAGTCACAGATAGATAGATTTTTAACCAATAAGGGAATTAAGGGTTACGGGGAGCGGGCAGGTAAGTGGAGCTGAGTCCACAGCCAGATCAGCCATGATCTTGTTGAATGGCGGAGCAGGCTCGAGGGGCTAGATGGCCTACTCCTGTTCCTAATTCTTATGTTCTTCTGTACAATTCTGCGGGCTGTAAACCGTAATTCCCGCCGAGATTTCTCTCGTCACTGGGACCCTGCGGCCCGCCTACTCTTTGTTCCTTCACAAAGATGGTCGCGCATGCGCTCTATTGTTCCCGCCATTAAAATGACGACACACAAAACCTCTGTTTCCCCTTACAAACATGGCAGCCGTTAGCCAAGGCCTGTTACTGGAAAAAAGACCTGGAGCTGCAAACTCGAAACCTATAGGTTCTCATTCGGGGCTTGAGGCCTACACAAGGTGCTTATGGAAGCCCACACGCCGCGTACGTTATTTCCCTGCGGCTGATCGCTTCTCACCTGCCGCAAATACCGCGTCTCCAACTTCAATGCACTTCCAGCTCCCGCAGGGCTCTGATCAAAGTCGTACTGCGCATGCTCCAAATACCACCCTGCCCTGCGCCTGCGCGCTGTAAACCTAAGTGTGAATCGGGCATATTCTCCTCCGCGGGGCATGCAGGCTAACAGCCTCGCCATTGAAAGCCCCAAATTAGTGAATGGAGAATGATTTTTCTGAGATTCGATTGAGAGAAAATTAATTAATAATTCCCACAGAAACGCAAGTACGCGGGCCCTCTGCCATGGATGTGATTAATAACAGAATCCAACGCCCTGCAGTCACAAGTGAATTGATGAGAACATAAGAAATAAGAACATAAATAAGAACATAAGAAATAGGAACAGGAGCAGGCCAATATTGCCCTTCAAGCCTGCTCCGCCATTCAATAAGATCATGGCTGATCTGATCATGGACTCAGCTCCACTTCCTATAGACTCTGGATCAGTTCCAATGAATTGGAGAGTAGCTAATGTAACCCCACTTTTTAAAAAGGGAGGGAGAGAGAAAACAGGGAATTATAGACTGGTTAGCCTGACATTAGTAGTGGGGAAAATGTTGGAATCAATTATTAAAGATGTAATAACAGCGTATTTGGACAGCAGTGACAGGATTGGTCCAAGTCAGCATGGATTTATGAAAGGGAAATCATGCTTGACAAATGTTCTAGAATTTTTTGAGGATGTAACTAGTAGAGTGGACAAGCGAGAACCAGTGGATGTGGTATATTTGGACTTTCAAAAGGCTTTTGACAAGGTCCCACACAAGAGATTGGTGTGCAAAATTAAAGCGCATGGTATTGGAGGTAATGTATTGACATAGATAGAGAACTGATTGGCAGACAGGAGAACTGATTGGCAGTTTGGCAAAGAGTAGGAATAAATGGGTCCTTTTCAGAATGGCAGGCAGTGACCAGTGGGGTACCGCAAGGTTCAGTACTGGGACCCCAACTATTTACAATATACATTAATGATTTCAACAAAAGAATTGAATGTAATATCTCCAAGTTTGCAGATGACACTAAGCTGGGTGGCAGTGTGAGCTGTAAGGAGGATACTAAGAGGCTGCAGGGTGACTTGGACAGGTTAGGTGAGTGGGAAAATGCATGGCAGATGCAGTATAATGTCGATAAATGTAAGGTTATCCATTTTGGTGGCAAAAACAGGAAGGCAGAATATTACCTGAATGGTAACAGATTAGGAAAAGGGGACGTGCAACAAAACCTGGGTCTCATGGTACATTAGTCATTGAAAGTTGGTAAGCAGGTACAGCAGGTGGTGAAGAAGGCAAATGGCATGTTGGTCTTCATAGCGAGAAGATTTGAGTATAGGAGCAGGGAGGTCTTACGGCAATTGGTGAGGCTACACCTTGAGTATTGTGTGCAGTTTTGGTCTCCTAATCTGAGTAAGGACATTCTTGCTATTGAGGAAGTGCAGCGAAGGTTCACAGACTGATTCCTGGGATGACAGGACTGACATATGAAGAAAGATTGGATCGACTAGGCTTATATTCACTGGAATTTAGAAGAATGAGAGGGGATCTCATAGAAACATAAAATTCTGATGGGATTGGACAAGTTAGATGCAGGAAGAATGTTCCCGATGTTGGAGAAGTCCAGACACAGTCTAAGGATAAGGGGTAAGCCATTAAGGACTGAGATGAGGAGAAACTTCTTCACTCAGAGAATTGTGAACCTATGGAATTCTCTATCACAGAAGGTTGTTGAGGCCAGTTCGTTAGATATATTCAAATGGGAGTTAGATGTGACCCTTATGGCTGAAGGGATCAAGGGGTACGGAGAGAAAGCAGGAATGGGTACTGAAGTTGCATGATCAGCCATGATCATATTGAATGGTGGTGCAGGCTCGAAAGACCAAATGGCCTACTCCTGCACCTATTTTCTATGTTTCTATGTTTCCCTGCACGCTCCACGTAACCCCTTATCATTTAAGAAAGTGTCTATTTCTGTCTTAAATGTATTCAATGTCCCAGCTTCCACAGTTCACTGAGGCAGCGAATTCCACAGATTTACAACCGTCTAAGAGAAGAAATTCCTCCTCATCTCTGTTTTAAATGGGCAGCCCCTTATTCTAAGATTATGCCCCCTAGTTCTAATCTCCCCCATCAGTGGAAACATCCTCTCTACATCCACCTTGTCAAAGCCCCTCATAATCTTATACATTTCGATAAGATCATCTCTCAATCTTCTGAATTCCAATGAGTAGAGGCTCAACCTTCTCAACCTTTCCTCATAAGTCAACCCCCTCATCCCCGAAATCAACCTAGTGATCCTTCTCTGAACTGCCTCCAAAGCATGTATATCCTTTCGTAAATATGGATCAGTAGTAGGCCATATGGCCCCTTGAGCCGGCTGTGCCACTGAATAAGATCATAGCTGATCTGATCCTGGCCTCTACTCCACTTTCCAGCCTGTTCCCCATAACCCTTGACTCTCTTATAGTTCAAGAATCTGTCTATCTCAGCCTTGAATATATTCAGCGACACAGCTCCACAGCTCTCTGAGGTAGAGAATTCCTAAGATTCATGACCCTGAGAGCAGAAATTCCTCCTCACCTCTGTCTTAAATGGGCGACCCCTATTCTGAAACTATGCCCCCTAGTACTAGATTCCTCCACAAGGGGAATCATTCTTTCTGCATCTACCCTGTCAAGCCCCCTCAGAAACTTATGTATTTCATTAAGATCATCTCTCATTCTTATGAAGTCCAATAAGTACAGGCCTAAACTGCTCAACATTTCTGCATGACAACCCCTTCATCTCAGGAATCAACCTCGTAAACCTTCTCTGAACTGCGTCCAATGCAAGTATATCCCTCCTTAAATAAGGAGACCAATACTGTACGCAGTATTCTAGGTGTGGTCTTACCTGTTGTCTCGTGTGGTGGGGTGAATTTCTTCCCATACACACGATATTGAAACAGCCTTCCTCCAGTATCAATGCACTGATGCATCAGCTGCTTTGAAGTTTGAAAGCTTTTCTTGCAGTCAGATTATTTAAAGCCATGGTCGTATTGAATGGCGGAGAAGGCTCGAGGGGTTGTATGGCCGAATCCCATGGTAGGTACAGCATGGGTTAGATACAGAGTAAAGCTCCCACTACACTGTCCCATCAAACACTGCCAGGCCGGTATAGCACGCGTTAGATACAAAGTAAAGCTCTCTCTACACTGCCCCATCAAACACTCCCAGGACAGGTACAGCACAGCTTGGATACAGAGTAAAGCTCCCTCTGCACTTTCCATCAAACACTCCAACTGCTGGTACAGCATAGGTTAGATACAAAGTATAGCTCCCTCTATACTATCCCACCAAATACTCCCAGGGCAGGTACAGCACAGGTTAGATACAGAATAAATCTCCCTCTGCACACCCCATCAAACATTCCCAGGGAAAGTACAGCACATGTTGGATATGTAGTACAACTCCCTCTACATTGTCCCATCAAATAATCCCAGGGCAGGTACACCACGGGTCAGATACAATGTAAGGCTCCCTGTGCACTGTCACATCAAATACTCCCAGGGCATGTATGGGTTAACTACAGAATAAAGCTCCATTTACACTGTCCCATCAAACACTCCCAGGGCAGGTGCTGCACTGGTTAGATACAGAGTAAAGGTCCCTCTACATTGCCCATCAAACACTCCCAGGGCAGGTACAGCACAGTTTAAATAGAGAATAAAGTTCCCTCTACACTGTCCAAACAAATATTCCCAGGGCAGGTACACTACGGGTTAGATACAGAGTAAATCTCCCTCTGCACTGTCTCACAAATATTCTCAGGGCATGTACAGCAGGCTTTAGATACAGAGTAAAGCTCCATTTACACTGTCCCATCAAACACTCCCAGGGTTGGTACAGCACAGGTTATATACAGAGTAATGCTTCATCTACACTATCCAATCACGCACTCGCAAGCCAGCGAGCCCAAGGTGAGCAGAGGAAACGTTACAAGGACACCCTCAAAGCCTCCTTGATAAAGTGCAACATCACCACTGACATCTGGGAGTCCCTGGCCAAAGACCGCCCTAAGTGGAGGAAGTGCATCCGGGAGAACACTGAGCACCTCGAGTCTCATCGCCGAAAACATGCAGAAATCAAGCGCAGGCAGCAGAAAGAGCATGCTGCAAATCAGTCCCACCCACCCCTTCCCTCAATGACTATCTGTCCCACCTGTGACAGGGACTGTGGTTCTCGTATTGGACTGTTCAGCCACCTAAGGACTCATTTTAAGAATGGAAGCAAGTCTTCCTTGATTCCGAGGAACTGCCTATGATGATGCAGGCCAGGTACAGCACAGGTTAGATACAGAATAAAGCTCCCACTGCACTGTCCCATCAAATATTCCCAGGTCATGTACAGCAGGCTTCAGATACAGAGTAAAGCTCTCTATGCAATGTTCTACCAAGTGCTCCCAGGGCAGTTACAGCAAGGGTTAGATACAGAGGAAAGCTCCCTCTACACTGTCCCATCAAACACTCCCAGGGCAGGTACAGCATGGGTTAGATACAGAGTAAAGCTGCTTCTACACTGTCCCATCAAACACTCCCAGGGTTGGTACAGCACAGGTTAGATACAGAGTAAAGCTCCCTCTACACTGCCCATCAAACACTTCCAGGGCAGGTACAATATGGTTTAAATAGAGAGTAAAGTTCCCTCTACATTGTCCAATGAAATAATCCCAGGTCATGTACAACAGGCTTTAGATACAGAGTAAAGCTCCATTTGCACTATCCGATCAAATACTCCCAGGTGTAAGGGGTTCTCAGGGAATGTTGTTGTGCCTTGGGTGTCTCTCTCTGGGCTTCTGCCCTCACAGCTTATGCCAGGCCTGTGAGGTACCCTGAGTGCTGCAAGAGCACCCCTGGAGAGACTGTGTCCACAGCTTATGAAGGGGGTTTTTGAGACTCGTGCGTCCCCACAGCTTATGCCTATCCTGTGAGGCACCTGTGAGTGTCAAACACTCCTAACCCCTTCTTCCCTAGCCTGTGACACACAGTTGAGCATTTTGAAGGCACTCCTAGCTTCCCTTGCACTGTTCTGACATAAGACTCACGATCAGGAGATGTAATACAATAGAACTGAGACAAGGTGATTCCAAGAGGAACTTAGGCTTCCAATTTATTTGACAAGGTGTATCTCAACAAACAGCAATACACCAATAAAACAATCCTCCTAAATCCCACTAAACGGACACAACGAAAATCTTTACACAAGTTTAGCAGTACAATGTCCAACCTCCCACCTTTCCTGGCCTAACTGAGTTGGGAGTTCTGGGGACCAGAGGTTATACTCACTACTGTGCCTTCTGCAGTCTGGTGGTTTGTTTCTTCTATCTTCGGTGTCTTCGGACACTGGTTTTCCTTCAGTGTCGAGAGGCTTGCTGGTTGTTGGATCACGAGAGCAGGGAACCACACACAATGTGTCAGAAACCCCTTTTTATAGCCAGATTATCCAGTCCGCCTCTTCTGCTGAAATCGATCCTTCCCATTGGTGGGCTTTGTTATTTTGAAAAATGCAGCAGTTTTAGATTATTGCGGGGTTTTTTCCACTGATGTTAACCTACTCAAGGTTTGAGTGGGTGTTGATTGCGTTGGCCTCCTGTAGCCATTGTGTAGGCCCTTGGGTTATTTTGGGTTCCCTAGTTTTCTGAAGGTCTGAATAATTTCCTTCCATAGTGTAAACATGGGGAAGACAATAGCCCGATAATAGCGATGAGTCAGTCCCACAGTTTTCGAGCAAGTGCTCTCCCATTGGCTTGAAAGCCCCATGCTTCAGGCTGACTCTGTCCCACCATTGGCCCTCTGGTGTCCTCCCCCATCTAATCACTGCTCTACCAAGGTCAAACCGTCTCGGTTTCAATTCACATTGCAGCACAGACCGATCCCACAACCCTTTTCCTTCTGGATAAAATGAGGGGGTTTTCATCCTCTCCTACACAGGGCAGGTACGGGTTAGATACAGAATATCTACACTGTTCCATCAAACACTTCCAGGGCAGGGGCTGCATGAATTAGATACAGAGTAAAGTTCCCTCTGCACTGACCCATTAAATACTCCCAGGGCAGGTACAGCACAGATTAGATATGAGTAAAACTCCCTCTACACTGCTCATGAAACAGTCCCAGGGCAGCTACTGCACTGATGTTGAGTGAAGCTCCCCTGAAGGCCCGCCCCACGGCACTCCCGGATTGGTTGGAGGACCCGTTGCGATCTCGGTTCTCAAGGTGCTGCCTACTTGGTTCCTATTGGTCGGAAGCTCCCGTCAATCAGACCGCGCGAATCACGTGCCTGCGGTGAAGTGGAATCGACTCCCGGCCAGGACACTCAGGGACGCAGTACCCCACTAGTCACTGCCTGCCATTCTGAAAAGTACCCATTTACTCCTACTCTTTGCTTCCTGTCTGCCAACCAGTTCTCAATCCAAGTCAACACACTACCCCTAATCCCATGTGCTTTAACTTTGCACATTAATCTCTTGTGTGGGACCTTGTCGAAAGTCTTCTGAAAGTCCACATACACCACATCAACTGGTTCTCCCTTGTCCACTCTACTGGAAACATCCTCAAAAAATTCCAGAAGATTTGTCAAGCATAATTACCCTTTCACAAATCCATGCTGACTTGGACCTATCATGTCACCTCTTTCCAAATGCGCTGCTATGATATCCTTAATAATTGATTCCATCATTCTACCCACTACCGATGTCAGGCTGACCGGTCTATAATTCCCTGTTTTCTCTCTCCCTCCTTTTTTAAAAAGTGGGGTTACATTGGCTACCCTCCACTCCATAGGAACTGATCCAGAGTCAATGGAATGTTGGGAAATGACAGTCAATGCATCCGTTATTTCCAAGGCCACCTCCTTAAGTACTCTGGGATGCAGCCCATCAGGCCCTGGGGATTTATCGGCCTTCAATCCCATCAATTTCCCCAACACAATTTCCCGACTAATAAGAATCAGTTCCTCCTTCTTACTAGACCCTCTGACCCCTTTTATATCCGGAAGGTTGTTTGTGTCCTCCTTAGTGAATACCGAACCAAAGTACTTGTTCAATTGGTCTGCCATTTCTTTGTTCCCCGTTATGACTTCCCCTGATTCTGACTGCAGGGGACCTACGTTTGTCTTTACTGACCTTTTTCTTTTTACATATCTATAGAAGCTTTTGCAGTCCGTCTTAATGTTCCCTGCAAGCTTCCTCTTGTACTCTATTTTCCCTGCCCTAATCAAACCCTTTGTCCTCCTCTGCTGAGTTCTAAATTTCTCCCAGTCCCTGGGTTCGCTGCTATTTCTGGCCAATTTATGTGCCACTTCCTTGGCTTTAATACTATCCCTGATTTCCCTTGATAGCCACGGTTGAGCCACCTTCCCTTTTTTATTTTTATGCCAGACAGGATGTACAATTGTTGTAGTTGATCCATGTGGTCTCAAAATGTCTGCCATTGCCCATCCACAATCAACTCCTTAAGTATCATTCGCCAATCTATCCTAGCCAATTCACGCCTCATACCTTCAAAGTTACCCTTCTTTAAGTTCTGGACCATGGTCTCTGAATTAACTGTTTCATTCTCCATCCTAATGTAGAATTCCACCATATTATGGTCACTCTTCCCCAAGAGGCCTCGCCCAACGAGATTGCTAATTAATCCTCTTAGGGAGAGTGTTTCTGAGCTTGGGGCCGAGGCAACAGAAGACATAGTCACCAATGGTTGAGTCAATTATAATCGGATGTTCAAGAGGGTAGAATTAGAGGAGCGTAGCTATCTCGGGTGGGGCGGGGGGTTCGTTCGACTGGAGGAAGTTACAGAGATAGGGAGGGGCAAGGCCATGGAGGGGTTTGAAAACAAGGAAGAGAATTTGGAAATTGAGCTTAACTGTGAGCCAAATGTAGGTCAGCGAGCACAGGAGTGATGTGTGAACGGGACTTGGTGTGAGCTAGGACACAGGCAGGCAAGTTTTGGATGACTTCAAGTTTATGTTGGGGAGAATGTGGGAGACCAGTCAGCATTGGAATAGTCAAGTCTAGAGGTAACAAAGGAATGAATGAGGGTTTCCACAGAGGATGGGCTGAGGCAAGTGCTGACATGGGCGATATGGAGGTGGAAATAGGCGGTCTTGGTTATGCTGAAGATATATGGTTGGAGCATTCTGGGTACGATCGTCTGCCATTTTCATAGAATGAAACCGCACAAAAAGAGGCCATTCGCCCCATTGTGCCTGTGCTGGCTCCTAGGTAGAGCTATCCAATTAGTTCCACTCCCCTGCTATTTCCCCATAGCTCTGCAAATATTTTCCCTTCAGTATTTATCGAATTCACTTTTGAAAGGTACTATTTCAGGCAGTGCATTCCAGATTGCAATAACTCACTGCATAAAAAATGTTTCCTTATGTCGTCTCTGCTTCTTTTGCCAATCACCTTAAATCTGTCTCCTCTGGTTACCAACCCTTCTGACACTGTAAAGATTTTCTCGTTATTTAGTCTATTAAATCTGTTCATGATTTTGAACACTCTATCAAATCTCCTCTTAACCTTTTCTGCTCTAAGGAGAATAATCGCAGCTTCTCCAGTATCTCCACATAACTGAAATCCCTCATCCTTGGTACCATTCTAGTAAATCTCTTCTGCACTAAGGTGTAGACAGCCTTCTGAAAGTGTGATGCCCAGAATTAAACACAATGCGCCAGCTGAGGCTTAACCAGTGTTTGATAAAGGTTTAGCTTAACTAAACATCAAATGCTGATATTTCTGTGATGGGGTTCAGAAGGGCGAGGATCATCCAGTCAGTTGGCTGAGAGCCAAAACATGTGCATTTGGAGCAAAGAGAACCAGAGACATGCTGTGTAACCGGGCACAAACACTCCTGCACAGTCCAGACATCACTTGTTTCCCAGTTGGCACAAAACGAATACATTAATTGCAACAATTGATTTGATTTGACTTGAAATAGTTTTGTTTATAAATTTAATCATGCTTCTCTAATTTAACTTCTTAACTCAGATTCACGGCCTTATTTTATTACTTCCTCTGAGCCTCTCGACTTCATCTGGCAGCGTAATGTTGGTGAGTGGTGATTGATTGCCTGGGAACCAACAGGAAAAGAGCTCAGAGGCCGGAGGGCCAAGGGAGCAGTGTGTTCTGCAACTAATCATGGTGCTTGAGGGGTGGCTCCTGAATCGGCCTGTCAGGTGAGTCAGTGTGAACCCCTGTTAAATAATTTACCTTTTTAAAAGTTAAATCGAGATTTCTTTTGTCAACAAAACAGATTAACATTTTTCAGTATTTAGTTTTCCAGCAGTTCCTATTATGAATTTCAGGCACTTCAGTGCCAAGTGGGCCAGGTGTTTAAAGGTCATTAATTTCCCTCTTTCAATGTCGCAGTCAGTTAAAGGTACAGAGTTTGATTTCCCGTCATTATGCATCTGTAGTAGTTAAAGAAATATCCGTCCTGTTAGTAGTGGGGCACATTCTGCACCCTTCGAGCAGAGAATGCTTCAGCCTTTAAAATTCTCATCCTATTGTTCAAATCCCTCCCAGGGCATTGCCCATCCCTATCTCTGTAACCACCTCCAGCCTGCCAACCCTCTTAATAAGGAGAAACAATTTTCAGTGTCAGAAGGGTTGGTAACTAGAGGACACCGATTTAAGCTGCTTGGCAAATGAACCAAATGCTGCATGAAGGAAAAAAATTAAGCAGCGAGTTGTAATGATGCACTGCCTGAAAGGGCGGTGGAGGCAGATTCACTAGTAGCTTTCAAAAGAGATAAATATTTGAATTGAAAAAAATTGCAAGGTTATGAGGCAAGAACAGAAGAGTGGGACTAATTCTACAGCTTAGGTGGAGCAAGCGAAGAATAAATTGTTCCAGAGAAGCTAAAACTGTCTGTTCAGAATTTTTATCATGCCAGGGCAGCTCAATCCCATGGAATGCACATCCTGTGCCATGTGGAAAATCCTGGAGACTTCTCGTGCCCCGGACATCCACATGTGCAGGAAGTGTCGCCAGTTAGAGCACCTCGAGCTCCTGGTTTCGGAGCTTGTGCGGCGGCTGGCATCACTGCGGTGCATCCGCAAGGCTGAGAACTTCATGGATACCACGTTTCAGGAGGTGGTCACCCTGCACCTTAAGTGTGTGCAGGCAGAGAGGAAATGGGTGACCACCAGGCAGACAAGAAGGACCTGACAGGTAGAGCGGGAGTCCCCTGAGTGCATCTTGCTTGCTAACCATTTTTCAGTTCTGGATACTGTTGAGGGCGATGGTTCCTCTGGGGAGTGCAGCCAGAGCCAATTTCACAGTACCATGGGTGGCTCAGCTGCACAGGGGGTGGGGGGGGGGGGGCGGAGGAAGAAGAAGAGTGGAAGAGCAATAATGGTAGGGGATTCAATAGTTAGGGGAACAGACAGGCGCTTCTGCGGCCGCAGACGTGACTCCAGGATGGTATGTTGCCTCCCTTGTGCCAGGGTCAAGGATGTCACCGAAAGGCTACAAGACATTCTGAGGGGGAAGGATGAACATCCATAGGTGGTGTTCCATATCGGCACCAATGACATAGGTAGAAAGAGGGATGAGATCCTGCAAGCAGATTTTAGGGAGCTAGGAAAGAGATTAAAAAGCAGGACCTCAAAGGTAGTAAGCTCTGGATTATTCCCAGTGCCACGTGCTAGTGAGTACAGAAATAGGAGGATAGAGAAGATAAATGTGTGGCTGGAGAGATGGTGCAGGAGGGTTGGCTTTAGATTGCTGCGGCATTGGGACCGTTTCTGAGGGAGTTGGGACCAGTACAAGCCGGACGGGTTGCACCTCAACAGGGCCGGGACCAATAGCCTCGCGGTGCTAGAGGGTTTAAACTAGCTTGGCAGGGGGATGGGAACCTGAGAGTAGATTCAGAAGGGAGAGAAGAAAAGCAGGAAAGGAAGAAAGAAAATTAGTAAGAGAGTTTGGAAGGCAAAGGAAACAAAAGCTAGACGAGAGTTTGAAAGTGCTAAATGGTATATACTTCAATGCAAGGAGTCTAGTGAATAAGGCAGAGGAGCTGAGAGCACAGATAGACATGTGGAAGTATAATATTATGGTTATTAGTGACAAATGGCTAAAAGAAGGGTAGGAATGGCAGTTCAACATTCCTGGTTACAGGGTTTTCAGACGAGAAAGAGGTGGGGGTCGCAATATTGATTAAAGAAACAATTACAGATGTGAGGAGGGATGATATGTTAGAAGGATCATCAAATGAGGCCATTTGGGTTGAACTGAAGAACAAAAAAGGGCCAGTCACATAAGAACATAAGAAATAGGAGCAAAAGTAGGCCATACGGCCCCTCGAGCCTGCTCTGCCATTTAATACGATCATGGCTGATCCGATCATGGACTTCGGTCCATTTCCCTGCCCACTCCCCATAACCCCTTATTCCCTTATCGGTTAAGAAACTTCCTATCTCTGTCTTAAATTTATTCAATGTCCCAGCTTCCACACATCTCTGAGGCAGTGAATTCCACAGATTTACAACCCTCTGAGAGAAGAAATTCCTCCTCATCTCAGTTTTAAATGGGCGGTCCCTTATTCTAAGATTATGCCCCCTAGTTCTAGTCTCCCCATCAGTGGAAACATTCTCTCTGCATCCACCTTGTCAAGCCCCCTCATAATCTTATACGTTTCGATAAGATCACCTCTCAATTTTCTGAATTCCAATGAGTAGAGGCCCAACCTACTCAACCTTTCCTTATAAGTCAACCCCCTCATCTCCGGAATCAACCTAGTGAACCTTCTCTGAACTGCCTCCAAAGCAAGTATATCCTTTCGTAAATATGGAAACCAAAACTGCACACAGTATTCCAGGTGTGGCCTCACCAATACCATGTATAACTGTAGCAAAACTTCCCTTCTTTTATACTCCATCCCTTTGCAATAAAAGCCAAGATTCCATTGGCCTTCCTGATCACTTGCTGTACCTGCATACTAACTTTTTGTGTTTCATGCACAAGTACCCCCAGGTCCTGCTGTACTGCAGCATTTTGCAATCTTTCTCCATTTAAATAATAACTTGCTCTTTGATTTTTTTTCTGCCAGAGTGCATGACCTCACACTTTCCAACACTGCTGGAAGTGTACTAAAGACCCCCAAACAGTCAGAGGGAGAAAGAAGAGCAAATATGTAGGGCATTTCTGAGAAGTGCAAAACAATAGAAACATAGAAACATAGAAAATAGGTGCAGGAGCAGGCCATTCAGCCCTTCTAGTCTGCACCGCAATTCAATGAGTTCATGGCTGAACATGAAACTTCAGTACCCTCTTCCTGCTTTCTCGCCATACCCCTTGATCCCCCGAGTAGTAAGGACTTCATCTAATTCCCTTTTGAATATATTTAGTGAATTGGCCCCAACCACTTTCTGTGGCAGAGAATTCCACAGGTTCACCACTCTCTGGGTGAAGAAGTCTCTCCTCATCTCGGTCCTAAATGGCTTACCCCTTATCCTTAGACTGTGACCCCTGGTTCTGGACTTCCCCAACATTGGGAACATTCTTCCTGCATCTAACCTGTCTAAACCCGTCAGAATTTTAAACGTATGGCAGTAATAGTCAAGGATTTCAACTAACCTAACATTAACTGGAATATAATTAGTGTGAAAGGTATAGCGGGAGCAGAATTCTTAAAATGCATTCAGGAAAACTTTTTTAGCCAGTACGTAGCAAGCCCAACAAGAGACGGGGTGGTTCTGGACTTGGTTTTAATGAATGAAGCTTGGCAGGTGGAAGAGTTATCAGTTCAAGAATATTTTGGTGGTAGTGATCATAATTCAGTTAGATTTAGGGTAGTTATGGAAAAGGACAAAGAATGACCAGGAATAAAAGTTCTCAATTGGGGAAAAGCTAATTTTACTAAGCTGAGATGTGATTTAGCCAAAGTGGACTGGAAACAGCTACTTGAAGGTAAATCAGTGTCAGAGCTGTGGGAGGCATTCAAGGAGGAGATAGTGAGGGTTCAGAGTAAGTATGTTCCCTTAAAGAAAAAGGGTGGGACTAACAAATCTAGAGCCCCCTGGATTTCAAGTGGCATACAGGGTAGATAAAGAAAAAAAGGGAGGCATATGACACATACTGAGCGCTCAATACTGCAGAAACCCTAGAGGAGTATAGAAAGTGCAGGGGTGAAATTAAAAAGGAAATTAAAAAAGCAAAGAGAGGGCATGAAAAAATATTGGGAATTAAAATCAAGAAAACTGCAAAGATGTTTTATAAATACATTATGAGCAAAAGGATAACTAAAGAAAGAGTAGGGCCAATGGGGGATCATAAAGGTAGCCTGTGTGTGTGGAGGCAGAAGATGTGGGTATGGTTCTTAATGAATACTTTGCATCTGTTTTCACAAAAGAGAGGAACAATGTGGACATTGCAATCAGGGAGGAGTGTGAAATATTAGGTGAAATAAACACAGTGTGAGAGAAAGTATGAAGGGGTTTGCCATCTTTGAAAGTGGATAAATCCCTAGGCCCGGATGAAATGTATCCCAGGTTGTTCAAAGAAGCAAGAGAGGAAATAGCAGAGGCTGTAACCAACATTTTCCAATTCTCTCTGGCTACAGGTGTGGTGCCAGAGGACTGCTAACATTGTACCATTGTTCAAAAAGTGAGAAAGGGATGGACCGAGTAATTACAGGCCAGTCAGCCTAACCTCGATGGTGGGAAAATTATTGGAAAAAAGTCTGAAGGACAGGATAAATCTTCATTTAGAAAGTCAAGGATTAATCAAGGACACTCAGCACGGATTTGTTATGGGAAAGTTGTGCCTGACTAACTTGATTGAATTTTTTGAGGAGGTAGCAAGGAGGGTCAATGAGGGTAGTGCATTTGATGTAGTCTATATGGATTTTAGCAAAGCTTTTGATAAAGTCCCACATGGCAAAAGCCCATGGGATCCAAGGCAAAGTGACAAGTTGGATCCAAAATTGGCTCCGATGCAGGAAGCAGAGGGTAATGGTCGATGCAGAGGTTCTGGCCACAATCTTCCAATCCTTCTTCGATTATAGGGGTGGTGCTAGAGGACTGAAGGAGTGCAAATATGACAACCCTGTTTAAAAAAAATGGGAGTTGGATAATTCAGGCGAATACAGGCCAGTCAAGTTAATGTTGGTAAGGGGATCCTGACCAATAGATCCAATTCAGACCCAATCCTGATGCCTGAGGAAGAGAGTGTTTGAAGACCAGGACCTCAAATCTGGCACCGAGCTTATGGACTAAAGGATAGTAGTGATAGCTGCCCTCCTATATGGCTCAGAAATGTGGACTGTATACAGCAGACACCTCAAAACGCTGGAGAAGTACCACCAACCGCCTCCGCAAGATCCTGCAAATCCACTGGCAGCAACGTCCATGTTCTCGCTCAGGCCAACATCTTCTGCATCGAAGCACTGACCACACTCAACCAGGTCCATTGGGCAGGCCACAATGTCCGCATGCCCGACACGAGACTCCCGAAGCAAGCGCCCTACTCGGAACTCTCGCACGGCAAGTGAGCCGCAGGTGGGCAGAGGAAATGTTTCAAGGACACCCTCAAAGCCTCCTTGATAAAATGCAACATCCTGGGAATCCCTGGTCCAAGACCACCCAAAGTGGAGGAAGAGCATCCGGGAGGGCGCTGAGCACCTCGAGTCTCGTTGCCGAGAGCATGCAGAAATCAAGCGCAGACAGCAGAAGGAGCGTGTGGCAAACCAGACTCCCCACCCACCCTATCCTTTAATGACTGTCTGTCCCACCTGTGGCAGAGACTATAATTCCTGTAGTCACCTGAGAACTCACTATTAGAGTGGAAGCAAGACTTCCTCGATTTCAAAGGACTGTCTATGATGATGGTGGTGGTAAGGGGAATCTATTAGAGACAATAATCTGGGACAAAATTGAGAGGCATTTGGAAAATATGGGTTCATAAATGAAACTCAGCACAGATTTGTTAAAAACAAATTGTTTTTGAACAACTTGATTGAGTTTTTTGATGAAGTAATGGAGATGGTTGATGAGGGTAGTGCGGATAATTTTGTGGATTATCGGGAAACGAGGATGATAATTTTAAATGAGGCATTGCTGGACCAAGAGCCAATAAAGGTCATTGAGCACAGGGCTGATAGCTGAACAGGACTTGGAACGAGTTAAGATATGGCAAGAGTTTTGGATCAACTGAAGTTTACGGAGAGGAGTTCGTGGAGGCGGGAGTTCGTTGGTGAGGCAGGAGATCGAGGAGCCAGAGGCCTATAAAGGCCAGTGAGCGGGGAGTTCATGGTGGCGGGAGTTCGTTGGTGAGGCGGGAGATCAAGGAGCCAGAGGCCTATAAAAGCCCGTGAGCGAGGGGTCTTGGGTGTTCATGGAGGCGGGAGTTCGTTGGTGAGGCCTACCGGTGCAGCTGCAGCAGGGAGGCAAAAAAGTAGAAAGAAATCGAAAGGTGACGTCACAGCCAAGGGGGTAAGTGATTGGCTGGTGATTGGTAAGTAGCTTTTCTTTTTCTTGATCAGTAAGTAACATTTTAACATTGTTGTTGCCCAATCAGGTTAATCTAGGGGTTAAGTCATGGCAGGAGAGCTCGGACACACGTTATGCTCCTCCTGTACTATGTGGGAACTCAGGGACGCTTCCGGTATCCCTGACAACTATGTGTGCAGGAAGTGTATCCGCCTGCAGATCCTGACAGACCGCATTGCGGCACTGGAGCTGTGGGTGGATTCACTCTGGAGCATCCACGATGCTAAGAATGACGTGAATAGCACGTTTAGTGAGTTGGTCTTACCGCAGGTAGAGAGTCCACAGCCAGATAGGGAATGGAAGACCAACAGGAAGAGCAGTGCAAGGAAGGTAGTGCAGGGATCCCCTGCTATCATCCCCCTGCAAAACAGATACACTGCTTTGAGTACTGTTGAGGGGGATGACTCATCAGGGGAGAGTAACAGCAGCCAAATTCATGGCACCATAGCTGGCTCTGCTGCACAGGAGGGCAGGAAAAAGAGTGGGAGAGCGATAGTGATAGGGGATTCAATTGTAAGGGGAATAGATAGGCGTTTCTGCGGCCGCAACCGAGACTCCAAGATGGTATGTTGCCTCCCTGGTGAAAGGGTCAAGGATGTTTCGGAGCGGGTGCAGGACATTCTGAAAAGGGAGGGTGAACAGCCAGTTGTCGTGGTGCATATAGGTACCAATGATATCGGTAAAAAACGGGATGAGGTCCTACGAATTTAGGGAGCTAGGAGTTAAATTAAAAAGTAGGACCTCAAAAGTAGTAATCTCAGGACTGCTACCAGTGCCACGTGCTGGTCAGAGTAGGAATCGCAGGATAGCTCAGATGAATACGTGGCTTGAGCAGTGGTGCAGAAGGGAGGGATTCAAATTCCTGGGGCATTGGAACCGGTTCTGGGGGAGGTGGGACCAGTGCAAACCGGACGGTCTGCACCTGGGCAGGACTGGAACCAATGTCCAAGGGGGAGTGTTTGCTAGTGCTGTTGGGGAGGAGTTAAACTAATATGGCAGGGGGATGGGAACCTATGCAGGGAGACAGAGGGGAATAAAATGGAGGCAGAAGTAAAAGATAGAAAGGAGAATTGTAAAAGTGGAGGGCAGAGAAACCCAAGGCAAAAAACAAAAAGGGCCACATTATAGCAAAATTCTAAAGGAGCAAAGTTTGTTAAAAAGACAAGCCTGAAGGTTCTGTGCCTCAATGCGAGGAGTATTCGGAATAAGGTGGACAAATTAACTGCACAGATAGCAGTTAATGGATATGATGTGATTGGCATCACGGAGACATGGCTCCAGGGTGACCAAGGCTGGGAACTCAACATCCAGGGGTATTCAACATTTAGGAAGGATAGACAGAAAGGAAAAGGAGGCGGGGTGGCGTTGCTGGTTAAAGAGGAAATTAATGCAATTGTAAGGAAGGACATTAGCTTGGATGATGTGGAATCGGTATGGTATGGATCGGTATGGATCGCTACGGAATACCAAATGGCAGAAATTGCTAGTGAGAGTTGTGAACAGGCCACCAAATAGTAGTAGTGAGGTTGGGGACAGCATCAAACAAGAAATAAGGGATATGTGCAATAAAAGTACAGCGGTAATCATGGGCGACTTTAATCTACATATTGATTGGGTTAACCTAACTGGTAGCAATGCTGTGAAGGAGGATTTCCCGGAGTGTATTAGGGATGGCTTTCTGGACCAATATGTCGAGGAACCAACCAGAGAGCTGGCCATCCTAGTCTGGGTGATGTGTAATGAGAAGGGACTAATTAGCAATCTTGTTGTGCGAGGTCCCTTGGGGAAGAGTGATCATAACATGGTAGAATTCTTTATTAAGATGGAGAGTGACACAGTTAATTCAGAAACTAGGATCCTGAACTTAAGAAAAAGTAACTTTAACGGTATGAGGCGCGAATTGGCTAGATTAGACTGGCAAATGACACTTAAAGGGTTGACGGTGGATAGGCAATGGCAAACCTTTAAAGATCATATGGATGAACTTCAACAATTGTACATCCCTGTTTGGAGAAAAATAAAACGGGGAAGGTGGCTCAACCGTGCCTAACAAGGGAAATTAAGGATAGTGTTAAATCCAAGGAAGAGGCATATAAATTAGCCAGAAAAAGCAACAAACCTGAGCATTGGGAGAAATTTAGAATTCAGCAAAGGAGGACAAAGGGTTTAATTAAGAGGGGGGAAATACATTATGAGAGGAAGCTTGCCGGGAACATAAAAACTGCTGAAGAGAAAAAGATTAGTGAAGGCAAATGTAGGTCCCTTGCAGTCGGATTCGGGTGAATTTATAATGGGGAACAAAGAAATGACAGACCAATTGAACAAACACTTTGGTTCTGTCTTCATGAAGGAAGACACACATAACCTTCCGAATGTACGAGGGGACCGAGGATCTAGTGAGAAGGAGGAACTGAAGGATATCCTTATTAGGCGGTAAATTGTGTTAGGGAAATTGATGGGATTGAAGGCTGATAAATCCCCGGGGCCTGATAGTCTACATCCCAGAGTACTTAAGGAAGTGGCCCCAGAAATAGTGGATGCATTGGTGATCATTTTCCAACAGTCTATCGACTCTGGATCAGTTCCTATGGACTGGAGGGTAGCTAATGTAACACCACTTTTTAAAAAAGGAGGGAGAGAGAAAATGGGGAATTATAGACCCGTTAGCCTTACATCAGTAGTGGGGAAAATGTTGGAATCAATCATTAAGGATGAAATAGCAGTGCATTTGGAAAACAATGACAGGATTGGTCCAGGTCAGCATGGATTAATGAAAGGGAAATCATGCTTGACAAACCTTCTGGAATTTTTTGAGGATGTAACTAGTAGAGTGGACAAGGCAGAACCAGTGAATGTTGTGTATTTGGACATTGAAAAGGCTTTTGACAAGGTCTCACACAGAGATTGGTGTGCAAAATCAAAACACATGGTATTGGGGGTAATATACTGATGTGGATAGAGAACTGGTTGGCAGACAGGAAGCAGAGAGTTGGGATAAACGAGTTCTTTTCAGAATGGCAGGCAGTGACCAGTGGAGTGCCGCAGGGCTCAGTGCTGGGACCCCAGGTCTTTACAATATACATTAATGATTTAGATGATGGAATCGAGTGTAATATCTCCAAGTATGCAGATGACACGAAACTGGGTGGCAGTGTGAGCGGTGAGGAGGACACTAAGAGGCTGCTGGGTGACTTGGACAGGTTAGGCGAGTGGGCAAATACATGGCAGATGCAGTATAAGAACATAAGAATTAGGAACAGGAGTAGGCCATCTAGCCCCTCGAGCCTGCTCCGCCATTCAACAAGGTCATGGCTGATCTCACCGTGGACTCAGTTCCACTTACCCGCCCGCTCCCCATAACCCTTAATTCCCTTATTGGTTAAAAATCTATCCATCTGTATAATGTGGATAAATGTGAGATTATCCACTTTGGGGGTAAAAACACAAAGGCAGAATATTATCTGAATTGCGGCAGATTAGGAAAAGGGGAGGTGCAGCGAGACCTGGGTGTCATGGTTCATCAGTCATTGAAAGTTGGCATGCAGGTACAGCAAGCGGTAAAGAAGGCAAATTGTATATTGGCCTCCATGGCTAGGGGATTTCAGTATAGGAGCAGGGAGGTCTTACTGCAGTTGTACAGGGCCTTCGTGAGGCCTCACTTGGAATATTGTGTTCAGTTTTGGTCTCCTAATCTGAGGAAGGACGTTCTTGCTATTACATAGAAACATAGAAAATAGGTGCAGGAGTAGGCCATTCGGCTCTTCGAGCCTGCACCGCCATTCAATGAGTTCATGGCTGAACATGCAACTTCAGTACCCCCTTCCTGCTTTCCCGCCATACCCCATGATCCCCCTAGTAGTAAGGACTACATCTAACTCCTTCTTGAATATATTTAGTGAATTGACCTCAACAACTTTCTGTGGTAGAGAATTCCACATGCACCACTCTCTGGGTGAAGAAGTTTCTCCTCATCTCGGTCCTAAATGGCTTACCCCTTATCCTTAGACTGTGACCCCTGGTTCTGGACTTCCCCAACATTGGGAACATTCTTCCTGCATCTAACCTGTCTAAATCCGTCAGAATTTTAAACGTTTCTGTGAGATCCCCTCTCATTCGTCTGATCTCCAGTGAATACAAGCCCAGTTGATCCAATCTTTCTTGATATGTCAGTCCCACCATCCCGGGAATCAGTCTGGTGAACCTTCGCTGCACTCCCTCTATAGCAAGAACATCCTTCCTCAAGTTAGGAGACCAAAACTGTACACAATACTCCAGGTGTGGCCTCACCAAGGCCCTGTACAACTGTAGTAACACCTCCCTGCCCCTGTACTCAAATCCCCTCGCTATGAAGGCCAACATGCCATTTGCTTTCATAACCGCCTGCTGTACCTGCATGCCAACCTTCAATGACTGATGTACCATGACACCCAGGTCTCGTTGCACCTCCCCTTTTCCTAATCTGTCACATAAGAACATAAGAACATAAGAATTAGGAACAGGAGTAGGCCATCTAGCCCCTCGAGCCTGCTCCGCCATTCAACAAGATCATGGCTGATCTGGCCATGGACTCATCTCCACTTACCAGCCCGCTCCCTGTAACCCTTAATTCCCTATCTATCTATCTGTGACTTGAATACATTCAATGAGCTAGCCTCAACTGCTTCATTGGGCAGAGAATTCCACAGATTCACAACCCTCTGGGAGAAGAAATTCCTTCTCAACTCGGTTTTAAATTGGCTCCACCGTATTTTGAGGCTGTGCCCCCTAGTTCTAGTCTCCCCGACCAGTGGGAACAACCTCTCTGCCTCTATCTTGTCTATCCCTTTCATGATTTTAAATGTTTCTATAAGATCACCCCTCATCCTTCTGAACTCCAACGAGTAAAGATCCAGTCTACTCAATCTATCATCATAAGGTAACCCCCTCATCTCCGGAATCAGCCTAGTGAATCATCTCTGTACCCCCTCCAAAGCTGGTATATCGTTCCTTAAGTAAGGTGACCAAAACTGCACGCAGTACTCCAGGTGCGGCCTCACCAATACCCTATAAAGTTGCAGCAGGACCTCCCTGCTTTTGTACTCCATCCCTCTCGCAATGAAGGCCAACATTCCATTCGCCTTCCTGATTACATGCTGCACCTGCAAACTAATTTTTTGGGATTCATGCACAAGAACCCCCAGGTCCCTCTGCACCGCAGCATGTTGTAATTTCTCCCCATTCAAATAATATTCCCTTTTACTGTTTTTTTTTCCAAGGTGGATGACCTCACATTTTCCGACATTGTATTCCATCTGCCATACCTTAGCCCATTCGCTTAACCTATCTAAATCTCTTTGCAGCCTCTGTGTCCTCTACACAACCCGCTTTCCCACTAAACTTTGTGTCATCTGCAAATTTTGTTACACTACACTCTGTCCCCTCTTCCAGGTCATCTATGTATATTGTAAACAGTTGTGGTCCCAGACCGATCCCTGTGGCACACCACTAACCATCGATTTCCAACCCGAAAAGGACCCATTTATCCTGACTCTCTGCTTTCTGTTAACTAGCCAATTCTCTATCCATGCCAATACATTTCCTCGGACTCCGCATACCTTTATCTTCTGCAGTAACCTTTTGTGTGGCACCTTATCGAATGCCATTCAGATAATAGTCTGTCTCTCTGTTTTTACCACCAAAGTGGATAACCTCACATTTATCCACATTATACTTCATCTGCCATGTATTTGCCCACTCACCTAACTTATCCAAGTCACTCTGCAGCCTCAATGCATCCTCCTTGCAGCTCACACAGCCACCCAACTTAGTGTCATCCGCAAATTTGGAGATACTACATTTAATCCCCTCGTTTAAATCATTAATGTACAATGTAAACTGCTGGGGCCCCAGCACAGAACCTTGCAGTACCCCACTAGTCACTGCCTGCCATTCTGAAAAGTACCCATTTACTCCTACTCTTTGCTTCCTGTCTGCCAACCAGTTCTCAATCCACGTCAGCACACTACCCCCAATCCCACGTGCTTTAACTTTGCACAGTAATCTCATGTGTGGGACCTTGTCGAAAGCCTTCTGAAAGTCCAAATACACCACATCAACTGGTTCTCCCTTGTCCACTCTACTGGAAACATCCTCAAAAAATCCCAGAAGATTTGTCAAGCATGATTTCTCTTTCACAAATCCATGCTGACTTGGACCTATCATGTCACCTCTTTCCAAATGCGCTGCTATGACATCCTTAATAATTGATTCCATCATTTTACCCACTACCGATGTCAAGCTGACCGGTCTATAATTCCGTTTTCTTTCTCCCTCCTTTTTTAAAAAAGTGGGGTTACATTGGCTACCCTCCACTCCATAGGAACTGATCCAGAGTCTATGGAATGTTGGAAAATGACTGTCAATGCATCCGCTATTTCCAAGGCCACCTCCTTACTACTCTGGGATGCAGAATATCAGGTGCTGGGGATTTATCGACCTTCAGTCCCATCAATTTCCCCGACACAATTTCCCGACTAATAAGGATTTCCCTCAGTTCCTCCTTCTTACTAGACCCTCTGACCCCATTTATATGCAGAAGGTTGTTTGTGTCCTCCTCAGTGAATACTGAACCAAAGTACTTGTTCAATTGGCCTGACATTTCTTTGTTCCCCGTTATGACTTCCCCTGATTCTGACTGCAGGGGACCTACGTTTGTCTTTACTAACCTTTTTTTCTTTACATATCTATAGAAGCTTTTGCAGTTCGTCTTAATGTTCCCTGCAAGCTTCCTCTCGTACTCTATTTTCCCTGCCCTAATCAAACCCTTTGTCCTCCTCTGCTGAGTTCTAAATTTCTCCCAGTCCCCGGGTTCGCTGCTATTTCTGGCCAATTTGTGTGCCACTTCCTTGGCTTTAATACTATCCCTGATTTCCCTTGATAGCCACGGTTGAGCCACCTTCCCTTTTGTATTTTTACACCAGACAGGGATGTACAATTGTTGTAGCTGATCCATGCGATCTCTAAATGTCTGCCATTGCCCATCCACAGTCAACCCCTTAAGTATCATTCGCCAATCTATCCTAGCCAATTCACGCCTCATACCTTCAAAGTTACCCTTCTTTAAGTTCTGGACCATGGTCTCTGAATTAACTGTTTCATTCTCCATCCTAATGTAGAATTCCACCATATTATGGTCGCTCTTCCCCAAGGGGCCTCGCACAACGAGATTGCTAATTAATCCTCTCTCATTACACAACACCCAGTCTAAGATGGCCTCCCCCCCTAGTTGGTTCCTCGACATATTGGTCTAGAAAACCATCCCTCATGCACTCCAGGAAATCCAGTTTGGTTAGCCCAATCTATATGCATATTATAGTCACCCATGATAACTGCTGCATATTTGAGGGATAATTGAGGGAGTGCAGCGAAGGTTCACCAGACTGATTCCAGGGATGGCTGAACTGACATATGAGGAGAGACTGGATCAATTGGGCCTTTAGAAGGATGAGAGGGGATCTCATAGAAACAAATAAGATTCTGACGGGACTGGACAGGTTAGATGCGGGAAGAATGTTCCCGATGTTGGGGAAGTCCAGAACCAGGGGACACAAACTTAGGATAAGGGGCAGGCCATTTAGGACTGAGATGAGGAGAAACTTCTTCATTCAGAGAGTTGTTAACCTGTGGAATTCCCTGCCGCAGAGAGTTGTTGATGCCAGTTCATTGGATATATTCAAGAGGGTATTAGATATGGCCCTTACGGCTAAAGGGATCAATGGGGTATGGTGAGAAAGCAGGAAAGAGGTACTGAGGGAATGATCAGCCACGATCTGATTGAATGGTGGTGCAGGCTCGAAGGGCCAAATGGCCTACTCCTGTACCTATTTTCTATGTTTCTATGAAAGATATGAGGCCAGCAAGGAGAGCATTGGTATAGTGAAGTCTGGAGGTAACAAAAGTATGGGCATGGACAAGGATTTCAGCAGCAGATGGGCCGAGACAGGGGCAGAGACAGGCAAATTTATGGAGGTGTGAGGAGGAGGCCTTGGTGAAAGAGAGGCGGTGGGGTCAAAAGCTCAGCTCGGGGCCAAATAGGCCATCGATGTTGTGAACTGGCTGTTCCAGTCTCAGACAATGGCCAGTGAAGGAGACAGAGGTGCTCGCTAGGGAACGGAGATTATGGCAGGGATCCCATAGGCCCGAGCATTAATCTACCCCCTGGATAAGGACCCCGTACACCTGAGCATTAATCCACTCCCTGGGTAAGGGCACTGTCAGACCGAGCATTAATCCACCCCCTGTGGCCCCATAAACTGGAGCATTAATCCATTCCTGGGGGAAAGCCCCGTAGGCCTGAGCATTAATCCACACCGGAGAAACATCGCTTAACTCTTGCCCTCTGCATTCTGATTTGTAGCCATCTTTTCATCAACCCCACACACCCTGACCTTGGTCATCTTGTAGATTGTACATACTGCCAACACACTGCTTCAGTGTTGGAGGGATTGATGTTGAGTCTTGTGGCAGCTGTGCTGATGAAGTGCACTTCTGTGACCCGTATGATTTAAGCCTCTGTTAGTGGCGTTTTTCACTTTCTTCCTCCTTGAAAAAAAATAATTGCCAGCTTATTAAAGCCATTAACAGCAGCTCAGGTAGGGACACACAAAAAATGGTGCCTCGTAAGTTTCACTCTGAATAACAGGTCTGCACTGAAGTTGGAATACACAGTTAGTAAATATTTACCAATTAAACCAGATTGGGCAGGGCTTGAGATAGGTTACAGCACGAAGGCCATTCGGCCCATTGAGCTCATGCCGGCTCTCAGCTAGTCCCACTCCCTCGCCCTTTCCCCATAGTCCTGCAAATGTTTCTCCTTCAGATACTTATCCAGTTCCGTTGAAAGATAAGATTAAGTCTCCCTCCTCCACACTTGCAGGCAGTGCATTCCAGATCCGAACTGCTCGCTGCATAAAAAATATTTTTTCTTACATCATCTTTGGTTCTTTTGCCAATCACCTTAAATCTGTGTCCTCTGGTTCTCCCCCCTTCCGCTCTGTTCAGACCCCTCATGATTTTGAACACCTCTATCAAATCTCCTCTCGAGCATCTCTGCTCCAAGGAGAACAACCCTAGCTTTTCCGGTCTATCAATGTAACTGAAGTCCCTCAATCCTGCAGTCATTCTCGTAAATCTTTTCTACACCTTCTCCAAGGCCTTCGCATCCTTCCTAAAGTGCGGTGCCCAGAATTGGTCACAATACTCCAGTTGGGGCCCAGGACCAGGATCCCGTAAGCCTTTTTAACTGCTTTCCCAACCTGCCCTGCCACCTTCAACGATTTCTGCACATATACCCCCAGGTCTCACTCTTCATGCACCCCCTTCAGGATTGTATAATTCAGTTTATATGTCGTTTCCTCATTCTTTCAACCAAAATGCATCAGTTCCCATTTTTCTGTGTCAAATTTCATCTCCCATGTGTCTGCCCATTTCACCAGCCTGTCTATGACTTCCTGAAGGCTATCACTCTCCTCACTGTTCAGTATACTTCCAAGTTTTGTGACATCTGCAAATTTTGAAGTTATGCCCAGCACACCCACGTCCAAGTCATTAATATATATCAAGAAAAGCAGTGGTCCTAGAACTGACTCCTGGGGAACACCACTGTATACCTTCCTCCAGTCCAAAAAAACAACCGTTCAGCACTGTTCTCTGCTTCCTGTCACTTAGCCAATTTTGTATCCAGGCTGCCACTGTCCCTTTTATTCCATGGGCTTCAATTTTGATGGCAAACCTATTATGTGGCACTTTGTCGAACGCCTTTTGGTAATCTATGTGCACTACATCAACCGCATTACCCTCATCAATCCTCTCTGTTATCTCATCAAAAAACTCGATCAAGTTGATTACACATGATTTGCCTTTAACAAATCTGTGCTGGCTTTCCTTAATTACATAAGAACATAAGAATTAGGAACAGGAGTAGGCCATCTAGCCCCTCGAGCCTGCTCCGCCATTCAACAAGATCATGGCTGATCTGGCCGTGGACTCAGCTCCACTTACCCGCCCGCTCCCCGTAACCCTTAATTCGCTTATTGGTTAAAAATCTATCTATCTATCTGTGATTTGAATTGTCCACCTCTATCCAAATGACTCTTAATTTTGTCCCTGATTACTGTTTCTAAAAGATGCCCCACTACCGAGGTTAAACTGGCTGGCCTGTAGTTGCTGGGTTTATCTTTGCAGCCTTTTTTGAACAATTGTTTAACTTAGAATAAGGGGCCGCCCATTTAAAACTGAGATGAGGAGGGTTGTAAATCTGTGGAATTCGCTGCCTCAGAGAGCTGTGGAAGCTGGGACATTGAATAAATTTAAGACAGAAATAGACAGTTTCTTAAACAATAAGGGGTTATAGGGAGCGGGCGGGGAAGTGGAGCTGAGTCCTTGATCAGGTCAGCCATGATCTTATTAAAAGGCGGAGCAGGCTCGAGGGGCCGTATGGCCTACTCCTGCTCCTATTTCTTATGTTCTTATTTGCAATCCTCCAGTCCTCTGGCACCACACCCATATCTATGGAGGATTGGAATATTATGGGCAGTACCTCCGTGATTTCCGCCCTCAGTTCCCTCAGCCTCCTAGGATGCATCCCATCCGCTCCTGGCGATTTATCTACTTTAAGTACAACCAGCCTTTCTAATACCTTTATCAATTTTAATCTTATGAAATGCCTCCACTATCTCTTCCTTCACTGCGTCTATGGCAGCATCCTCTTCCTTGCTGAAGACAAATGCAAAGTAATCATTTAGTATCTCAGTCATACCCTCAGCCTCCATTCATAGGCCTCCCTTTTGGTCCCTAATCGGCCCCACCCTTCCTCTTACTACCCTTTTTCTATTTATGTCTATAGAAGACTCTTGGATTACCTTTTATGTTGGTTGCCGTTCTAGTCTCATACCCTCTCTTTGCCCCTCATTTTCTTTTTCACTTCTCTTCTGACCTTGCTGTATATAGCCTGATTCTCAGATGTATTTGCATCATCATCATCATGGGCAGTCCCTCGAAATCGAGGAAGACTTGCTTCCACTCTAAAAGTGAGTTCTTAGATGACTGAACTGTCCGATACGGGAATTATAGTCTCTAGCACAGGTGGGACAATCGTTGAAGGAAAGGGTGGATGGGGTGTCTGGTTTCCTGCATGCTCCTTCCGCTGCCTGCGCTTGCTTTCTGCATGCTCTCGGCGACGAGACTCGAGGTGTTCAGCGCCCTCCCGTATGCTCTTCCTCCACTTAGGGTGGTCTTTGGTCAGGGACACCCAGGTGTCAGTGGGGATATTGCATTTTATCAAGGAGGCTTTGAGGGTGTCCTTGAAACACTTCCTCTGCCCACCTGGGGCTCGCTTGCCATGTAGGAGTTCCGAGTAGAGCGCTTGCTTTGGGAGTCTTGTGTCAGGCATGCGGACAATGTGGCCTGCCCAACGGAGCTGGTCGCATGTGGTCAGTGCTTCGATGCTGGGGCTGTTGGCCTGATCGAGGACACTAATGTTGGTGCATCTATCCTCCCAGGGGATTTGCAGGATCTTGTGGAGATATTTCTCCAGCGATTTGAGGTGTCTACTGTATATGGTCCACGTCTCTGAGCCATACAGGAGGGCGGGTATCACTGCAGCTCTGGAGACCATGGTGCCAGATTTGATGGCCTGATCTTCGAAAACTCTCTTCCTCAGGCTGGTCCACTGGAGGCAGTGTTGAACCTCGTCATCGATGTCTGCCCTTGCTGATAATAGGCTCCCAAGGCATGGAAAGTGGTCCACGTTGTCCAGGGCTGCGTCGTGGATCTTGATGACCTGGGGGGGGGGGGGGGACAGTGCTGTGTGGTGGGGTCAGGTTGGTGGAGGACCTTTGTCTTACGGATGTTTAGTGTAAGGTCACATGCTTTTGTACGCCTCAGTGAAGATGTTGACTATGATTTGACATTTGTCATACATGCTCTTTTTCTGCTTCATTATATTCTCTATCTGTTTCATCATCCAGGGACCTCTGACTTTTATTGCCAGATTTTTTTTTCTCCCTCATGCGAATGTACCTTGACTGTACCGAACTATTTTCTCTTCAAAGGCAGCCCATTGTTCCACTACAGTTTTGTCTGCCAATCTTGAATCTAGTTTACCCAGGCCAAATCCGTTCTCATCCCACTGAAATTGGTCCTCCCCCAGTTAAACATTTTTAATCAAGATTGCTCCCTGTCCTTTTCCATAGCCAATCTAAATGTTATGATACTATGATCACTGTTCCCTAAATATTCATATACTGATACTTGCTCCACTTGACTTGCCTCATTCCCCACAACCAGATCCAGCAATGCCTCGTCCCTCATTGGGCCGGAAACATACTGATCAAGAAAGTTCTCCCCCCTCTGCCCTTTACACTATTGTGATCCCAGTCTATACTAGGATAGTTGAAGTCCCCCATTATTACATAGAAAAATAAAAAATAGGTGCAGGAGTAGGCCATTCGGTCCTTCGAGCCTGCACCACCCTTCAATATGATCATGGCTGATCATGCAACTTCAGTACCCCATTCCTGCTTTCTCTCCATACCCCTTGATCCCTTTAGCCATAAGGGCCACATCTAACTCCCTTTTGAATATATCTAATGAACTGGCCTCAACAAATTTCTGTGGTAGAGAATTCCACAGGTTCACAATTCTCTGAATGAAAAAGTTTCTCCTCATTTCAGTCCTAAATGGCTTACCCCTTATCCTTAGACTGCGACCTCTGGTTCTGGACTTCCCCAACATCGGGAACATTCTTCCTGCATCTAACCTGTCCAATCCCGTCAGAATTTAATATGTTTCTATGAGATCCCCTCTCATCCTTCTAAATTCCAGTGAATATCCAGTCTCTCCTCATATGTCAGTCCTGTCATCCCGGGAATCAGCCTGGTGAACCTGCTGCACTCCCTCAGTAGCAAGAATGTCCTTCCTCAGATTAGGAGACCAAAACTGTACACAATATTCAAGGTGTGGCCTCACCAAGGCCCTGTATAACTGTAGTAAGGCCTCCCTGCTCCTATACTCAAATTCCATCGCTATGAAGGCCAACATGCCATTTGCCACCTTTACCGCCTGCTGTACCTGTATGCCAACTACTCTATAGTTCTTGCACCTCTCTGTAATTTCTCTGCAAATTTGCTCCTCCATATCTCTCCACTGTTTGGTGGCCTATAGAATACACCTAGTAGAGTATACATCCAGTAGCGTAAGAGCTCCTCTATTGTTCCTTAATTTAAACCAAATACATTCTGTTTTTGACCTCTCATGTGCATCATCCCTCTCCAGTGATATAATGGTTTATTTGATCAATAATGCCCTTTTTTTCCTTCCCTATCTTTCCTGAATACCTTGTAGCCAAGAATATCGAGTTCCCAATCCTCCCGTTGTGTGAACCAGGTCTCTATTATTGCCACTATATCATAGTCACATGTGGCTACTTGTGTCTGCAGTTCACCAACTTTATTTACCATGGTCTGTGCATTTACGCCCATGCACTGCAAACCCATCTTAGACCGCTTCACATTTGGCCCCTGTCTGATCCCTCCTATTTCTGAATGATTCTTTATTCTATCACTATTTGTCTCTCCCAGTCCCCTGTGCACTTTGTTTCACCTCTCTAATATTTCATCTTGGTGCCCACCCCTGATGATGGTGAACAGTGGTCCCAGCAAGGATCCCTGCAGGACACCACTTCTCACTTTCTGCCACTCAGAGAGACTTTCCGTAACTCCTACCCATTGGTTTATTTTTTGTAGCGGAATTTCCATTCATTCTGTTCACTGCTGCTTGAATCCAAATGTCCTGATTTTGGTCCCCTTGTAGACTGTACAAAGTGCAGGTCGGGCTCTGATTTTTAAAAATGTTTTATTTATTAATTGTGTTTATTGCTGCCTCCGGCCCCAACTCTGATGGGATGACAAAAAATCTGTTCACCAATTGGGGCTTTTAATGGCGGTGCATTAACCCAGAATCCTCCGCGCGGCAGAATGTGCCCTATCAATGACTACAGGAGCCCAGTGTGCCGGTGCAGTAACTTAGTGTGCTCTGAGCATGCGCAGTGAGAGTGGTGGTGGTGGTGGTTTGAGGCGGATCAGCAGCCGGGAGGAGATTATGGGGATGGATTGGAGCTGTGGGTGGGTTTGAAAGCTTTATAAACACCTGATTTAGGCCTTACGACCGGAGTAAGAGCCCACAGGCACCGTGTTTGTCCCCTAGTTACAGGCCCGGTCAGTGACCACCCGGGTGAGCAGGCTCACTGGCCTCCATCTTTGACAGGTGGTGGGGGGGGGGGGGGGGATTCACGGCGCATGCGCAGCACTTTGGACAGGAACAAAGAGTGGGCAGGCCTTCAGGGTCTCGGTCAGTTTGATTGGACCATATGTTTCTCCCCATATTAGTGGCCCCTGAAAGGGAGCCTTGTTGTGCTGATTTTTGTCAGGTGACCTTGGGGCAACCCAGGCTCACCCTATTGGTCCATCAGAAAAGGCCCAGTGACCAGGAGAGAAAATCATCAACTCACCGATTTTATTCTCACTCTGCACACACAGGGTGTAGAACTGAACCCAACCAGAGTAGAGGGAGGGAGAAAACTGGTAGTGGAGGAGAAAATGTTGGAGATGATATCCCTGAAGGTAACAGGCCAGGTGGATAAGGTGGTTAAGAAGGCATACGGAATACTTGCCATTAGCTGAGGCACAGAATACAAGAGCAGGGAAGTTATGCTTGAACTGTATAAAACACCAGTTAGGCCACAGCTAGAGTACTGCATTCAGTTCTGGTCACCACATTACAGGAAAGATGTGATTGCACGAGAGAGAGTACAGAGAATATTTAAAAGGATGTCGCCAGGACTGGAGAATTTTAGCTATGAGGAAAGGCTGGGTTTGTTTTCTTTGGAACAGAGGAGGCTGAGGGGAGATTTAATTGAAGTGTATAAAATTATGAGGGGTCTAGATAAAGTGGATAGGAAAGATCTATTTCCCTTAGCAGAGGGGTCAGCAACCAGGGGGCGTAGATTTAAAGTAATTAGTAGGAGATTTAGAGGATATATATGGGGAATTTGTTTCACCCAGAGGGGGGTCTGGAACTCACTGCCTGAAAGGGTGGTAGAGGCAGAAACCCACACCACATTTAAAAAGAACCTGGATGTGCACTTGAAGTGCTGTAACCTACAGGGCTACAGACCAAGAGCTGGAAAGTGGGATTAGGCTGGATAGCTCTTTGTTGGCCGGCGCGGACATGATGGGCCGAAATGGCTCCCTTCCGTGCTGTAAATTTCCATGATTCTATGGTGCGATGGGTTTGGATTTCAGCACAGGGAGGAGGGAGAGTGTGTGGGATGGGGATTTACAACTTGGGGGAACAAGAGAGGACAGAATATTTAATAGAAAGTGGAGTTGAGGTTGAGGATCAGCCATGATCTTATTTAATGTCAGAGCAGACTCGAGGGGCCGCATGGCCTACTCCTGCTCCTAATTCTTATAGAAATTAGAATTAAATGTTCTGAATTTCTATCCTGTACTTAGTAATGACTTCTGTAAACTCCTTTTACAGGGTATTAGAAGGGGGAAATATGTAAATGGGAAACTCAAAACAAATAACACATCAAGATCTGAGTCACTCGATACATTAGGCCCTGAATATCATTGACCTTTGACTGTGGAAGGAGAAATGTTTCTGTTCTGCCCGTGGGAAAAGATTTCAAACATCAGTGTGACTGGAAAAGCACCGAGACACACACACCTGAGTGAGAGTGTTCCAGTGCACTGACTGTGGAAAGAGCTTTAAGCAGTTACACAGCCTGAAAAAACATTGCACCATTCACAGCGAGGAGAAACCGTACACGTGTTCTGGGTGTGGACGAGGCTTCAACTGATCATCTAACCTGAAGAGACACGAGGACACCCGCACCATGGAGAAACCATGGAAATGTGGGGACTGTAGGAAGTGAATCAATTGACCATCCTAGCTGGAAACTGAGGAGAGGCTCCTTCTGTTGGAAGGGATTTACTCAGTTGTCTAGCAAGCTCGCAACAGGGAGAGGCCGTTCACCTGCTCCATGTGTGGGAAAGGATTCACTTGCTCATCCCACCTCATTACACACCAACTTGATCATGTCGATGAAAGACTTTTTAAATGCTCTGTCTGTGGGAACAGCTTTACACCCTCTGAGGAACTGATTAAACACCAGCGAGTTCACACTGACGAAAGACCATTCTGTTGCTCTCACTGCGGGAAGAGGTTCCGGCAGTCATTCCACCTGGCTGAACACCAGCTCTTTCACACTTATGAGAGTCCATTCAGTTGCTATACTTTGGGGAGAAGTTCACCCAGTCATGGAAACTCACAACACCAGCGAGTTCACACCAAGGAGAGATCGTTCCACTGTTCCGTGTGTGGGAAGAGATTTACTCGTTTAACCCATCTTTTGACACACCAGCGAGTTCACACAGGGGAGAAGCCGTTCACGTGCTCTGTGTATCAGAAGGGATTTGCTGCATCATCCCAGCTGCTGGGGCACCAGCGAGTTCACACATTTTAACCGAAGTTCGATTCTGCTGATATTGCTGCTGATAATCACATCCGAGACTGAACTGTGTTCATTCTGACAATTGGGGTTTGTTTCTCTTAATGTTAATAGCCCCTATAACTCACTGGAGATTAATATTCTGGATCAATGCCAAATAAATTGGCTATGTTTCAAACACACAGTATGTTGTGTATTTGATGTCCCCAAAATAAGAGAGTAATCTGTGTCCTGTTATCGACTGTTCCATTATTGGGCATTTTCTCCTTTCTAACTCTAGATTATTTCAGTTCTCAGACCTTCGGCTACTCTCATGGACAAGTCCCAGCTCTCCATACCTTCTAGAGTGCCTTTCCTAGCCTTGGGATCCAGGGAGGATGTTGGTAAGATGCCCGGTGTCACTAAACACAAAACCCAGTCTGTTAATCACTTTCAGCTATTGGACTTAGCGTGTGCCCCACAGCATCTCTCATCTTCGATTGTGTGAATAGAGCATCACACCTGCAAACCTGGTTTTAAATTTAAATCCATTTAGCAAATGTATTGAACAAGAGATGAACAAGTAAACAGATCACACGGCCCAATCCTACAGCTCTATATTGTAGGCCGATGAAACTCTGTTAAGGTGCCAGTGAGCTGCTCTGCATTTTGCCTGAATGAAAACGGAATGAAGATGTGTCCCAGTGTAACATTTGCTGTTGTGAAATGTGTGTATTTAATGAGCCTCACGTCCTTGCTCATGTCTGCTGTAATTGTGTAGAAAGAGATGGTCTTTGTATGGAAAAGTAAAACAAGAAAACGGTATGTGTGTGTGATAGTGACACAGCCTTGTGTTCACAGTCAGAACACTGCACAGATAGCCTTGTTATTATGGTTTGAATCGGGACAGATCACAAATGTAGTAAACAAGTTAAATATAAATATCGCCAGTGTAGCCGCAGCTTGTTACAGACCTGGAGTATAATGTTGGAAAGTGTGAGGTCATGCACTTTGGCAGAAAAAAATCAAAGAGAAAGTTATTATTTAAATGGAGAAAGATTGCAAAGTGCCACAGTACAGCAGGACCTGGGGGTACTTGTGCATGAAACACAAAAGGATAGTATGCAGGTACAGCAAGTGATCAGGAAGGCCAATGGTATCTTGGCCTTTATTGCAAAGGGGATGGAGTATAAAAGCAGGGAAGTCTTGCTACAGCTATACAAGATATTGGTGAGGCCACACCTGAAATACTGCGTGCAGTTTTGGCTTCCATATTTACGAAAGGATAAACTTGCTTTGGCGGCTGTTCAGAGAAGGTTCACTAGGTTGATTCCGGGGATGAGGGGGTTGACTTATGAGGAAAGGTTGAGTAGTTTGGGCCTCTACTCATTGGAATTCAGAAGAATGAGAGGTGATCGTATCGAAACGTATAAGATTATGAGGGGGCTTGACAAGGTGGATGCAGAGAGGATGTTTCCACTGATGGGGGAGACTAGAACTAGGAGGCATGATCTTAGAATAAGGGGCCGCCCATTTAAAACAGAGATGAGGAGCAATTTCTTCTCTGACGTTTGTAAATCTGTGGAATTCGCTGCTCAGAGAGCTGTGGAAGATGGGACATTGAATACATTTAAGACAGAAATAGACAGTTTCTTAAACGATAAGGGGATAAGGGGTTATGGGAGCGGGTGGGGAAGTGGAGCTGAGTTCATGATCAGATTAGCCATGATCTTATTGAATGGCGGAGCAGGCTCGAGGGGCCATATGGCCTACTCCTGTTCCTATTTCTTATGTTCTTAAGAGAGCTCTGAATCCACTGTATTATCTGTGTTCTCTGGATCAGGTAACTGTCTGTATTTTTGCAGTGCTGTTAATATAGTTAGTAAAAGACAATCTGTTGTTATGAGCTTGATTATCTGGTGTCAGAAACCACAAGACTCAATATTTAGAGACAACATGAGGAACAAGTAAATACATGATGACCCAATATTCCAGCTCTATATTCACAAATGAAAGTCTGTTATCTAATT
The DNA here is from genome assembly GCF_044704955.1 of Pristiophorus japonicus. Taxonomy (NCBI): domain Eukaryota; kingdom Metazoa; phylum Chordata; class Chondrichthyes; family Pristiophoridae; genus Pristiophorus; species Pristiophorus japonicus. The sequence continues at coordinate 51,089,484 of NC_091978.1, forward strand.
CCTCGAGTGGACAGAATAAAGAAATAGCACAACTCTGTGAACCTCTAGAATCATTTCTAAATATCTTCCAAATTCTGACAAGTTCCAATTATCTTTCTAATAAAGTCAATAAAAGACGAGAGAGGCATTGGGGAGTAGGAATGAAAGAGGAGTTGGGGTGAAGGATTGGAGAGTAGGGGGATAGAGGAATTGGGGTGAAAGAGCTGTTGGAGGTGAGGGGGTTAGGAGAGTAGGGATGAAAGAGGAATTGGGGTGAGGGGGCTGGAGAACAGGGGTGAGGGAGGAGTTGGTGTGAGGGAGTTGGAGAGCAGGGGTGAAAGAGGATTTGGGGTGAGGGGCCTGGAGAGTAGGGGTGAGGGAGGAGTTGGGGTGAGGGGGCTGGAGAGTTGGGGTGAGGGAGGAGTTGGGGTGAGGAGGCTGGAGAGTTGGGGTGAGGGAGGAGTTGGGGTGAGGGGGGGCTCACTGCTCATGAATAGACTCTGTTGAACTATAATGGGTTTTATTTTCTCTTTAAAATATTTAGAATTGTGTGTTTAACTGAAGTCAGACGCAGGGCTGCAGTTACTCGCGGGTATTGGTCTGTTTTTAATGAATGAATGTGGATAGTGTTGGTGGTGAATAAGAGTTGTGTGGGAACAGTCCCAGTGAAGAAGTGAAACACAAACCCGCTGGAGATTTAAACCCTGGGTGAAAGCGACTGGTGGGGCCTGGTGATAGGTTATTCTCAGAAGCAATTTTCAGGCTGGCCGATGATGGGATGTACACAGTGCAACGCCTGGATCTGCCTGTTCTTGTCCCCAAATCCCAAAGTCTAATGTTCCTGATGTCTTTTTCTGTGGGAAATATTGAGATGTGAAAGAAGGGAGGAAATCAGGCTCGGGTCAGAAAGAAGGTTCCTTGAATGAACAATTCATGAGGCTGTTTTGTGACTCGTCTGCGTGAGGTTAAAAATCGTGAAATGAAAAGGACGCGTCATCAATAGTGGTTTCTAACCCTAATCACTATCTCCAAAGTCTAACATCCTATCAACTACCCCAACCACTAACCCCAATCCTAACCGATAACCACTAGCCCCAACCACTCACCCCAATCCTAACCGATAACCACTAGCCCCAAACACTAACCCCAATCCTAACCAATAACCACTAGCCCCAAACACTAACCTCTAAATCTTCATCCGAACCAAGTATTATTGACAGGGATCAGTGGAGGAGCTAAAGATTTGTTAAAGGAAGTATTTGAAACAATTACCTCGATTAAAAAAACAGTGCAGGTTACTTTAGGAACAAGAGAATGAATCAATGAGACCATCAAAATCAGTAATGATAATTACAAAGATCAGAATATTTCAAAGGCTGTCACATGGAGCAGCTCTCTTTTCAAAACACAGGTCCAGAAAGGGTTAATTGGTGCAGAAAATAAATAGATTTCAAATCTTATGCTAGATAGTTCTATAAAAGGATGAGTTTAAAGTGAGACACTACAGTTCAGTCTATAACACCCACAAGTCATGTACACAAACGGAACAAGCTTGGGATTTGATTGGGTAGAAGGCGAACTAGAGGAGAACTGAAATAATCTAGAGTAAGAAAAGTCCCAAAAACAGAGCAGTCGGTAACAGAACATCAATTAGTCTCTTATCATGGAGAAATCAAATATTCTACCCACTGCATGTTTGAAACAAAGCTGATTTATTCAATATTTATCCAGAATATTCATCTCAAGCCTAGTTATAGGGATTATTAACATCAGCAGAATCAAACCCAACTGTCAGAGTGAACATGGTTTAGTCCTGATGTGATTAACAGCAGCAATTACAGCAGAATCCAAACCCTGCTGTCACTTGTGAACTCACTGGTGTGGCAGAAGGATGTTTGACCGTGTGAATCCCCTCCCACACATGGAGCAGGTGAATGGCCTCTTCCCAGTGTGACTGCGTCAATGTATGTCCAGGTCAGATGGGTAACTGAATCTCTTCCAACAGTCCCCACATTTCCATAGTTTCTCCATGGTGCGGATATCCTCGTGTCTCTCCAGGTTAGAGATATTTGGATTGAGTTTACCGTCTGCAAATTCTCCCCTTCCCATGCTCTGTAAAAGTTGTTTACAAAACACATCACTAAGTACAGGATAGAAATTCAGAATAGACAATTCTAGTTTCTATGGAAAATTATTTCCTTTTCCGTCACACATTCCCTCCTCCCTGTGCTGAAATTCAAAACCATCACACCATTTCCAACATTTATTTCCTCCACTCCCAACTGTCTCCCTCTGGTTGGGTTCAGTTCTACACCCGCTGTGTGCAGAGAATAAAATAAATGAGCCAATATTTTTCTCTCCATATCACTGGGCTTTTTTTGATGGACCAACAGGGTGACATTGGATTGCCCCAGAGTCACCAAACAAGAATCAGCACAACGAGCCACTTTTGGAAGGTAGCAAATGTAACACTGTTGTTCAAGCTGGGCGAGAGAAAACTGGGAACTACAGGCCAGTTAACCTGACATCAGTCGTCATAAAAATGCTGGAATCCATTCATCATCATCATCATAATTGGCAGTCCCTCAGAATCGAGGAAGACTTGCTTCCACTCCTGAAGTGAGTTCTTTGGTGGCTGAACAGTCCAATATGAGAGTCACAGACTCTGTCACAGGTGGGACAGATAGAAGTTGAGGGAAGGGGTGGGTGGGACTGGTTTGCTGCACACTCTTTCCGCTGCCTGCGATTGATTTCTGCATGCTCTCAGTGTTGAGACTCGAGGTGCTCAGCGCCCTCCCGGATGCACTTTCTCCACTTAGGGCAGTTTTTGGCCAGGGACTCCCAGGTGTCAGTGGGGATGTTGCACTTTATCAGGGAGGCTTTGAGGGTGTCCTTGTAACGTTTCCACTGCCCACCTTTGGCTCATTTGCCATAAGGAGCTCCGCATCATGCACTTGCTTTGGGAGTCTCGTGCCTGGCATGCAAACTATGTGGCCTGCCCAGCGGAGCTGGAATCCATTATTAAAGAAATGGTAACAGGCCACTTAGAGAATCATAGCATGATAAAGCATATTAAGATGATTTTATGAAAGGGAAATTGTCTTTAACAAATTTCTTTGAGTTTTTTGAGGATGTAACGAGCAGGATGGATAAAGGGGAACCAGTGGATGTGGTATATTTGGATTTCAAAAAGGCATTCAATAAGGTGCCACATAAATGATTGCCATGCAGGATAAGAATTTGTAATACAGATTGAGGGTGAGGAAGTAGTGTCTCAAACGAGTATACTATGCTTAAACAAAGGGGACTACAGTGGGATGAGGACAGAGTTAGCTAAAGTAGACTGGGAACATAGACTAAACGGTGGCACAATTGAGGAACAGTGAAGGACTTTTAAGGAGCTCTTTCATAGTGCGCAACAAAAATATATTCCAGTGAAAAAGAAGGGTGGTAAGAGAAAGGATAACCAGCCGTGGATAACCAAGGAAATAAAGGAGAGTATCAAATTAAAAACCAATGCGTATAAGGTGGCCAAGGTTAATGGGAAACTAGAAGATTGGGAAAATTTTAAATGACAGCAAAGTATGACTAAGAAAGCAATAAAGAAAGGAAAGATAGATTACGAAAGTAAACTTGCGCAAAACATAAAAACAGATAGTAAAAGCTTTTACCGATATATAAAAAGGAAAAGAGTGACTAAAGTAAATGTTGGTCCTTTAGAAGATGAGAAGGGGGATTTAGTAATGGGAAATGTGGAAATGGCTGAGACCTTAAATAATTATTTTGCTTCGGTCTTCACAGTGGAAGACACAAAAACCATGCCAAAAATTGCTGGTCACAAGAATGTGGGAAGGGAGGACCTTGAGACAATCACTATCACTAAGGAGGTAGTGCTGGACAGGCTAATGGGACTGAAGGTAGACAAGTCCCCTGGTCCTGATTAAATGCATCCCAGGGTATTAAAAGAGATGGCAGAAGTTATAGCAGATGCATTGGTTATAATCTACCGAAATTCTCTGGACTCTGGGGAGGTACCAGTGGATTGGAAAGCAGCTAATGTAACGCCTCTGTTTAAAAAAGGGGACAGACAAAAGGCAGGTAACTATAGACCGGCTAGTTTAACATCTGTAGTGGGGAAAATGCTTGAAACTATCATTAAGGAAGAAATAGCGGGACATCTAGATAGGAATAGTGCAATCAAGCAGACGCAACATGGATTCATGAAGGGGAAATCATGTTTAACTAATTTACTGGAATTCTTTGAAGATATAACGAGCATGGTGGATAGAGGTGTACTGATAGATGTGGTGTATTTAGATTTCCAAAAGGCATTCGATAAGGTGCCACACAAAAGGTTACTGCAGAAGATAAACGTACGTGGAGTCAGCGGAAATGTATTAGCATGGATAGAGAATTGGCTGCCTAACAGAAAGCAGAGAGTCGGGATAAATGGGTCCTATTCAGGTTGGAAATTGGTGGTTAGTGGTGTGCCACAGGGATCAGTGCTGGGACCACAACTGTTTACAATATACATAGATGACCTGGAGGAGGGAACAGAGTGTAGTGTAACAAAATTTGCAGATGACACAAAGATTAGTGGGAAAGCGGGTTGTGTAGAGGACACAGAGAGGCTGAAAAGAGATTTACATAGGTTAAGCGAATGGGCTAAGGTTTGGCAGATGGAATACAATGTCGGAAAATGTGAGGTCATCCACCTTGGGAAAAAAAAACAGTAAAAGGGAATATTATTTGAATGGGGAGAAATTACAACATGCTGCGGTGCAGAGGGACCTGGGGGTCCTTGTGCATGAATCCCAAAAAGTTAGTTTGCAGGTGCAGCAGGTAATCAGGAAGGCAAATGGAATGTTGGCCTTCATTGCAAGAGGGGTGGAGTACAAAAGCAGGGAGGTCCTGCTGCAACCTAACAGGGTATTGGTGAGGCCGCACCTGGAGTACTGCGTGCAGTTTTGGTCACCTTACTTAAGGAAGGATATACTAGCTTTGGAGGGGGTACAGAGACAATTCACTAGGCTGATTCCGGAGATGAGAGGGTTACCTTATGAAGATAGATTGAGTAGACTGGGTCTTTACTCGTTGGAGTTCAAAAGGATGAGGGGTGATCTTATAGAAACATTTAAAATAATGAAAGGGATAGACAAGATAGAGGCAGAGAGGTTGTTTCCACTGGTCTGGGAGGCTAGAACTAGGGGGCACAGCCTCAAAGTACGGGGGAGCCAATTTAAAACCGAGTTGAGAAGGAATTTCTTCTCCCAGAGGGTTGTGAATCTGTGGAATTCTCTGCCCAAGGAAGCAGTTGAGGCTAGCTCATTGAATGTATTCAAATCACAGATAGATGGATTTTTAACCAATAAGGGAATTAAGGGTTATGGGGAGCGGGCGGGTAAGTGGAGCTGAGTCCATGGCCAGATCAGCCATGATCTTTTTGAATGGCGGAGCAGGCTCGAGGGGCTAGATGGCCTACTCCTGTTCCTAATTCTTATGTTCTTAAGTTCTCACTTTGGTAGAAAATCAGAATATTAATTAAATGGTGAGAAATTATTAAATGTTGGTATTCAGAGATTTAGGTGTCCTCATACAGGAAACACAAAGTTTAAATGCAGGTACAGCAAGGAAATCAGAAGGCAACTGACATGTTGGCCTTTATTGCAAGGGGGTTGGAGTATAAGAGTAATGAAGTCTTGCTACTATTGTACAGGACTTTGGTGAGACCACACCTGGAGTACCGTGCACCGTTTTGGTCTCATTATCTTAGAAAGAAAATACATGCCTTACAGGCGTTGCAACGAAGGTTCACTGGTGGACTGGGAACAGCTACTTATAGGTACATCAGTGTTGGAACAGTGGGAAGCATTCAAGGAGGAGATCCAGAAGGCTCAGCTCAAACATGTGCCCTTAAAGAAAATGGGTAGGAATAATAATTCTGCAGCCCACTGAATGTCTAGGAATTCACAGGGGAGGATTAAAAAAAAGGGAAGCGTATGTTATATACCAACTGTTAAATACTGTAGAATCTCTGGAGGAATAAAGAATTAAAAGGTAAAATTAAAAAGGATATAAGGAATGCTAAGAGAGAGCATGAAAGAGTCTTGGCAAATAAAATTAAGGAAAACCCAAAGATGTTCTATAAATACATTAAGAGTAAGAGGATAACTAAAGAAAGGGCAGGGCCTATTAGAGGCCATGAGGATAATATCTGTGTGGAGGTGGAAGATATTGGTATGGTTCTTAATGAATACTTTGCATCTGTTTTCACAAAGGAAAGGGGCAATGCAGATACTGCTATCGAGGAGGAGTGTGAAATTCTGGATGAAATAAACATAGTGAGAGGAGGTATTAAGGGGTTTAGCGGCTTTGAAAGTGGATAAGTCCCCAGGCCTGGATGAAATGTATCCCAGGCTGTTAAGTGAAGCAAAAGAGGAAATAGCAGAGGCCTTGACCAGTCCTCTTTGGATTTAGGCATGGTGCCGTAGGACCATTGGAGGATTGCTAATGTGGTACCCTTGTTTAAGAAGGGAGAAAGAGATAGGCCGAGTAATTACAGGCCTGTCAGCCTAACCTCAGTGTGGGAAAATTATTGGAAAAAATCCTGAAGGACAGGATAAATCTACATTAATCAGGGGCAGTCAGCACGGATTTGTTAAGAGAAGATCGTGTTTGACTAACCTGATTGAATTTTTCAAGGAGATAACCAGGAGGGTCAATGAGGGTAGTGCGTACGAACGACTTTAGTAAAGCTTTTAATAAGGTCCCACATGGTAGACTGGTCACAAAGGTAAAAGCCCATAGGATCCAGGGCAAAGTGGCACGTTGGATCCAAAATTGGCTTAGGAAGCAAAGGATAATGGTTGATGGATGTTTTTGTGACTGGAAGGATGTTTCAAGTGGGGTTCCGCAGGGCTCAGTACTGGGTCCCTTGCTTTTTGTGGTATACATCAATGATCTAGATTTGAATGTAGTAGGTATGATTAAGAAGTTTGCAGGTGACACTAAAATTGGCTGTGTGGTTGATAATGAAGAGGAAAGTCATGGATTGCAGGAGGATATTAATCTACTGGTCAGGTGGGCAGAACAGTGGCAAATGGAATTTAATTCAGAGAAGTGTGAGGTAATGCATTTGGGGAGGGCTAATAAGGAAAGGGTATACACATTAAACGGTATGTGAAATAGGAATTGGGGCCTGCTTTAGCCAAGTGGGGCTTTTTAGGAGTCCACTGTAGTGAATAGTGTTGTAGTCTGGGAAATGTGTTCAGAAAAGTGGCCAAGCCAGTAAGCAGGTGCAGTCTGGGTAAGAAAGGTTTTTTTTTGCCTAGCAACAATAAGCAAGAACGAATCAAGAACATAGTAACAATAAATAGGTCACTTGCAAGAGGATGTAGTGTACGAAGATGACATGCTGACTTGCGGTCAGGCTAAGATGGGAAATAACAGGATAACGTCTCTGCTTGACTTGAAGCTACATGGAAAGTCCCGATATTATTAGAGACATTGTAAATGTTAAAAGGATATTGAGGTCTGTTGATGGAACAATGACGCACGCGCTTGTGCTTTGTAAGCTTAAATACAGAACGCTGAAAGTCAGACTTCGAGTCAGCCAGGAATGAGTTACGAAACTCTAAGCTGGACTCCCTGATCAGCCTTTAGGTAAAACTGTAATAAACTGTTTGACTCTATACCCATGACAGACTAGTGTGTGGACTCAATTATTTACACATTGGAATTCGCCCACAACAGTATGCCACTTAGAAATGCAGATGAACAAAGGGATCTTGGAGCGCTTACCACAGATCCCTGAAAGTAGCTGGTCAGGTAGATAAGGTAGTTAAGAAGGCATATGGAATGCTTGCCTTTATTGGCCGAGGCATAGAATACGAGAACAGGGAGCTTATGCTTAAATTGTGTAATACTCTGGATAGGCCACAGCTGGAATACTGCGTGCAGTTCTGGTCGCCGTATTATCGGAAGGACGTAATTGCACTAGAGAGGGTGCAGGAGATTTACGAGGATGCTACCTGGAATGGCTTCAATGAACAAAATGTTGAATCATTGTGGGTGGAGATTAGAGATAGTAAGGGGAAAAAGTCACTGGTGGGCGTAGTTTATAGGCCCCCAAATAATAACTTCACGGTGGGGCGGGCAATAATCAAGGGAATAATGGAGGCATGTGAAAAAGGAACGGCAGTAATCATGGGGGATTTTAACCTACATATCGATTGGTCAAATCAAATCGCACGGGGTAGCTTGGAGGAGGAATTCATAGAATGCATACGGGATTGTTTCTTAGAACAGTATGTTACAGAACATACAAGGGAGCAAGCTATCTTAGATCTGGTCCTGTGTAATGAGACAGGAATAATAAACGATCTCCTAATAAAAGATCCTCTCGGAATGAGTGATCACAGTATGGTTGAATTTGTAATACAGAATGAGGGTGAGGAAGTAGTGTCTCAAACGACCATATTATGCTAAACAAAGGGGACTACAGTGGGATGAGCGCAGAGTTAGCTAAAGTGGACTGGAAACACAGACTAAACGGTGGCACAATTGAGGAACAGTGGAGGGCTTTTAAGGAGCTCTTTCATAGTGCTCAACAAAAATATATTCCAGTGAAAAAGAAGGGCGGTAAGAGAAGGGATAACCAGCCGTGGATAACCAAGGAAACAAAGGAGAGTATCAAATTAAAAACCAATGCGTATAAGGTGGCCAAGGTTAGTGGGAAACTAGAAGATTGGTAAAATTTTAAATGACAGCAAAGAATGACTAAGAAAGCAATAAAGAAAGGAAAGATAGATTACAAAAGTAAACTTGCGCAAAACATAAAAATAGATAGTAAAAGCTTTTACAGATATATAAAAAGGAAAAGAGTGACTAAAGTAAATGTTGGTCCCTTAGAAGATGAGAAGGGGGATTTAATAATGGGAAATGTGGAAATGGCTGAGACCTTAAACAATTATTTTGCTTCAGTCTTCACAGTGGAAGACACAAAAACCATGCCAAAAATTGCTGGTCACAGGAATGTGGGAAGGGAGGACCTTGAGACAATTACTATCACTAGCGGGTAGTGCTGGACAGGCTAATGGGACTCAAGGTAGACAAGTCCCCTGGTCCTGATGAAATGCATCGCAGGGTATTAAAAGAGATAGCGGAAGTTATAGCAGAGGCATTCGTTATAATCTACCAAAATTCTTTGGACTCTGGGGAGGTACCAGCGGATTGGAAAGCAGCTAATGTAACGCCTCTGTTTAAAAAAGGGGGCAGACAAAAGGCAGGTAACTATAGGCCAGTTAGTTTAACATCTGCAGTGGGGAAAATGCTTGAAACTATCATTTAGGATGAAATAGCGGGACATCTAGATAGGAATAGTGCAATCAAGCAGACGCTTGATTCATGAAGGGGAAATCATGTTTAACTAATTTACTGGAATTCTTTGAGGATATAACAAGCATGGTGGATGGAGGTGTACCGATGGATGTGGTGTATTTAGATTTCCAAAAGGCATTCGATAAGGTGCCACACAAAAGGTTACTGCAGAAGATAAAGTATGTGGAGTCAGAGGAAATGTATTAGCATGGATAGAGAATTGGCTAGTTAACAGAAAACAGAGAGTCGGGATAAATGGGTCCTTTTCGGGTTGGAAATCGGTGGTTAGTGGTGTGCCACAGGGATCGGTCTGGGACCACAACTGTTTACAATATACATAGATGACCTGGAAGAGGGGACAGAGTGTAGTGTAACAAAATTTGCAGATGACACAAAGTTTAGTGGGAAAGCGGGTTGTGTAGAGGACACAGAGAGGCTGAAAAGAGATTTAGATAGGTTAAGCGAATGGGCTAAGGTTTGGCAGATGGAATACAATGTCGGAAAGTGTGAGGTCATCCACCTTGGGAAAAAAAACAGTAAAAGGGAATATTATTTGAATGGGGAGAAATTACAACATGCTGTGGTGCAGAGGGACCTGGGGGTCCTTGTGCATGAAACTCTTTTAGAGTCTACCTGCAAAAACATAAAACATTAAATCGTGCCACCCGACCTGGGTGACACACCAGACATTTACAAGGCCCTTTTTTCCCTTTTTTTGTTTTTGTTTGAGATTTTTTTTTTTTTTTGGGCACTAAAATCACAATTTTCCAGTGCCCCCTATAAAAGGGAAGGGGACACTAAAAGCACCGGCATTTAAAACAAATTAAACTTTAAAACATAAAATCAAATTAAAATTTGGTTGCCGGGCGTGATGATGCACTCCAGTCCCTCCAGTGCCCACCTCTCGCGGAAGGCCGCGAGCGTACCGGTGGACACCGCGTGCTCCATCTCCAAGGACACCCTGGACCGGATGTAAGAGCGGAAGAGAGGCAGGCAGTCAGGTTGAACGACCCCCTCGACCGCCCGCTGCCTGGACCGGCTGATGGCACCCTTGGCCGTGCCCAGGAGCAGTCCTACGAGGAGGCCTTCGGACCTACCCGCTCCCCTCCACACAGGGTGCCCAAAGATCAGGAGAGTGGGACTGAAGTGCAGCCAGAATTTCAGGAGCAGCCCCTTCAAATAATAAAACAGGGGCTGCAACCTTGTACATTCCATAAAAACATGGAACATGGACTCTTCCAGACCGCAGAAATTGCAGGTGGCCTGGGAGTCCGTGAACCGGCTTAAAAATTTGTTGCACGGCACTGCTCCGTGCACCACCCTCCAGGCCAAGTCCCCGACGAATAGTGGGAGGACCCCTGCGTAGAGTGCCCTCCATCGGGGACCCCCGCCTCCTCCGGACGGCAAGATGGTACGCCATGGCGTGTCCGGACGGCCGGCGAGGATGGCAAAGTTGAGAGTGTGTAGGATCAGCCCGTACAGGAAACCCCTCCGCGCGGAACTGAAAGGCACGGAGGGGATTTCCCCGAGGCGGCTCAAGTTGTGAGGCGCCGGCCCCTGAGGGAGGTTCCGGGGTTTGGCGCCGATGAGGAATTCCGTCCGGACGGGGGTCAGTTCGGACGGGATCTCCCCACGTGCTTGAGCCTCCTCGATGCACCTAACGGAGTCAGGGCCCAGAGCTGTTTTTAGCGACTCGATGGCATCGACCGCGTGGCGGACGTTGGCAGAATTTAGGCGCTGCGCCAGCGTGTCTGGCGCCATCCAGCCCGCTCCTCCGCCATCGAGCAGGTCCCTGACCCTGGTCACCTCACCAGCCACAGCCCTCTCTTCCGACCGCCACATAAAACCTCGGTCGTGGAGGTACGGATTCCCGAGCAGCGGCTCCTGCAGGACGGCCGCCACTCCAGTCGGCGGAGAGCTGCGCTTGGTGGAGACTTTGTTCCAGACCCTGATGAGTTCCCTGTAAAAGACAGGCAGCTCCCGGAGGGCGGTCCTGGCACCCCCCAAGTTCACAAACAGGAGCTGCGTGTCATAATTGAGGTCGCGCTGCTGGCGGAAGAAATACCTCGCCAGAGCACACCACCTAGAAACATAGAAAATAGGTGCAGGAGTAGGCCATTCGGCCCTTCTAGCCTGCACCGCCATTCAATGAGTTCATGGCTGAACATTCAACTTCAGTACCCCATTCCTGCTTTCTCGCCATACCCCTTGATCCCCCTAGCAGTAAGGACCTCATCTAACTCCTTTTTGAATATATTTAGTGAATTGGCCTCAACAACTTTCTGTGGTAGAGAATTCCACAGGTTCACCACTCTCTGGGTGAAGAAGTTCCTCCGCATCTCGGTCCTAAATGGCTTACCCCTTATCCTTAGACTGTGACCCCTGGTTCTGGACTTCCCCAACATTGGGAACATTCTTCCTGCATCTAACCTGTCTAACCCCGTCAGAATTTTATATGTTTCTATGAGGTCCCCTCTCATTCTTCTGAACTCCAGTGAATACAAGCCCAGTTGATCCAGTCTTTCTATAGAAACATAGAAACCTAGGAGGGGGCTCGACGTAAAGGTATCTCTGCAGGGTCTGAAGACGGAAAGTTGCGAGCTGGGCGCTGACGCACACCAACGACTGACCGCCCTCCTCAAGCGGGAGACTCAAGACCGCAGCAGAGACCCAGTGCTTCCTGTTGTTCCAGAAGAAGTCCACCAGCTTCTTCTGTATCTTGGCGACAAACGCAGGGGGAGGGGTCAAAGTGACCAGCCGGTACCACAACATTGCGGCCACCAGCTGGTTTATGACTAGCGCTCGACCCCTTTAGGACAGCACTCGGAGCAGTCCTGTCCAGCGCCCTAGGCGAGCGGCGACCTTGGCCTCCAGCTCCTGCCAGTTCGCCGGCCAGGCTCCCTCGTCTGGGCTAAGGTAGACTCCCAGATAGAGGAGATGGGTCGTGCTCCAGGAAAAAGGCCTGAGCTCCTCCGGCAGGGAGTCCACCCGCCACTGACCCACCAGGAGTCCGGAACATTTCTCCCAGTTGATCCTGGCGGAGGACGCGGCCGAGTAAATCTCCTGGCACTCACGCATCCTCCGCAGGTCAGCGGGATCCTCTACCGCGAGGAGCACGTCATCGGCATAAGCCGAGAGGACAACCTCCACGCCCGGCCCTTGCAGAGCCAGTCCCATCAACCTCGTCCGCAAGAGGCGCAGGAAAGGCTCCACGCAAATGGCGTATAACTGGCCGGACATGGGGCATCCCTGGCGCACCCCTCTCCTAAAGCAAAGGGGCGCCGTCAAGGACCCGTTAACCTTAATCAGACACTCCGCGGCGGCGTACAAAAGTCGGATCCGGGCGACGAAATGCGTCCCGAATCCGAAAGCGCGCAGAGTTCCGAGCAGATAGTCGTGATCCACCCTGTCGAACGCCTTCTCTTGGTCGAGGGATAGGAAGGCGACCGACAGACCAGCCTCCTGGGAACAATGGATGAGGTCCCGGACCAGATGGATGTTATCGTGGATTGTCCGGCCCGGGACCGTGTAGGACTGGTTGGGGCGGATCATGTGGTCCAGCATGGCACCAAGGCGAGCAGACATCGCCCTGGCGAAGATTTTGTAGTCCGTGCTGAGGAGGGAGACCGGGCGCCAGTTCTAAAGGAGGCGGAGATCGCCCTTCTTAGGCAGCAGGATGATGACTGCCCTGCGCCAAGAGAGGGGCATCTCCCCGGTCGCCAGACTTTCCCCCAGGACCCGCGCGTAGTCGCTGCCCAGGACGTCCCAGAATGTCCTGTGGAACTCCATGGTCAGCCCGTCCAGCCCCGGGGATTTTCCCCTCAAGAGCCGGTCGAGGGCACCGGTCAGCTCCGCCAGGCTTAGCGGAGCTTCCAAATTTTCACCGCCCTCCGGGTTGACTTTCGGCAGGTCCTCCCACAAAACTCTACGCGCTTCCTCGCTGGACGGATCCGGAGAGAACAGAGCCCCGTAATATTCACGGGCCCTGTTGTTGACGCCCTCCGGATCCGAGACGAGAGAGCCGTCGTCGGCCAGCAGCGTCAAGAGCTGCTTACGGACACTCTGCCTTTTTTCCAGCGAGTAGAAGAAGGGGGAGCCGCGGTCCAGATCCCGCAGGAACCGGATCCGCGACCTCACGAACGCGCCTCGGGACCCGACGAGCTGCAGGTCCTTCAGCGCGGCCTTCTTCGCTGCGTACACCGTCCGCAGGGCCGGGTCCTGGACGACTTGACCGAGACGGGCTTCCAGGTCGAGCACCTCTTTTTCTAGGCGCCCGACTCTGGCCGCCCGCCTCTTGGTCGACCCCCTCGCGTACTCTTGACAGAAGACGCGGACGTGAGCCTTGCCCACGTCCCACCATAGCCTCAAGGAGGGGAAGCCCCCCTGCTTCCTTCTCCAGTCGGACCAGAATCGACGGAACGAGTCCTGGAACCGCACGTCCTCCAGCAGCCGGTTGTTAAAGTGCCAGTACGCGGACCCCATCCTCGCGCGGAGCGAAGCGAGCTCCGCCCACACCAGGTGGTGGTCCGAACACGGCACCGGCCGCATGGAGGCCGCCGGGACGCAGGAAACGTACGCCCGAGACACGTAAAGGCGGTCGACTCTAGACCATCCAACTCCAGGCCTCACCCAAGTAAAGGCGCTGGAGTCGGGGTGGAGATTTCGCCAGACGTCCACCAAGTCGAAGGACCCGACCAGGTCCCTCAACTTCTCCATCGCCGTCATGCACTGCGGGGCACCGGAGCGGTCCCTCACCTCGAGGGTGCAGTTAAAATCCCCCCCGAGGACAATGCAGTCGCCGACGTCGACGGAGTCAAGAAGAGCGGACACCTCTTCAAAGAAGCGCGTTTGCTGCGGGCCGGGCTGAGGGGCGTACACGTTCACGAGATGGAGCGGCACGTCCCCCAGGCGAACCGTTACGTGCAGCAAGCGGCCTGGCACGGGCTCCTCGACCCCCAAGATCTCCGGCTGAAAATGCGGGCCCAGCAAGATGGCCACCCCACTAGAAATGGCGGTGAGGTGGCTCATGCGGACCTCTCCTTGCCATTCCAGGAGCCACGTGGCTTCGTCTCCCGGAACGGTGTGGGTTTCTTGCAGGAAGCACACCGCATATTTCCCCTCCCGCAGGAGCGAAAAATTGTCAAATCTACGGCGTGCCCCTCTGCCGCCGTTGATGTTGAGGCTGGCTATGGTTATCTTCATGGCAAAAGCATAGTGCAACCTCTACCTTAATCTATTGTGGGGGAGGGAGCGGAGTCTTTTGTTGAACTCCGCTCCCTCCGCAGCCCAGCGAGGAGTCCCTCGAGCTCGCGCAGCTCAAGTTGTTGCGCCTTTGTCAAGGGCCCGCCCGCGGCCAAGGTTTTAACGGCGGCGCAGACGGACCCCTTGATCAGCTCTGGCTCGGACCATTTTTCCAGGGCCAGTCGGGCTTGGTTGCAGCGACCCCGGCTCTGGGCCAAAAAGTCCCGGAGTTCCTTTGCAGGAATGAGGATGGTCTCGGCGGCGGCCGCGAGCAGATCCACCGCCTCGCTGGCGGTGGTCTCTCGATTTTCTCCCGCGTCCCCCACCGAGTCCCCGTCCTCCTCCGGGAGGTGGCCGCCAGCAGCCAGCCCATCGACCGCACAAGGTACGGCAAATGACCCGGCCGCTCCAACCGGCCCTGGCTCTGCCCCGATCCCACCCCCAGGATCGTCGGCAGAGGAGTCCCCACTGGGCTCTTTTAAAAATGGTGCTGGGTCGGGAAATGACAGCGGAAGGGGTTCCCCCTCCGCCCCAGGAACCGGGGAACAAGGAGAGACCCGGCCATAGGAAATCCCCAGGCTCCCCAAGTGCTCCAGCTCCAAAGTAAGGGGCGAGGGTGGGTGTTCCTCCCGCTCCCCGCTGCCACCCCCCGGCCCAGCATTTACAGTTTCGTTAAAATTCTTGATAATTTCGGTTTCTGCCGGGTCGAGCAAATCCCGGGGGAAGTTGGATATTGGCTGGGCGGGCTCAGGTTCGGCCTTTTCGGCCTCGCCCGCCTCAGTCCCCGGGACGCCCGGCCCGGCGGCAATGCATTCCTCCGCGGTCCCCACGCCCCCCACGACAGGCAGATCTTCCACGCCATCCCCGGGAGGCAGAGGCTGGGCAGCCTCGACTGTCTCACCCTCCCCGGGGACAGACTCCTCCCGCCTACGGCACTGCTTGGGGGCGCTGGTGGGGGACGTGGGACACGCGGCTGGCACCGACTCCTCCGCGGAGTGATGTTGCTCCCCCTCCGCCTCAACAGAGCGGCGCCTCCTTTTGTTGCTGGAGGTGCGCTGAGGCAGGGAGACCTCCATGTCTGCCGAGGCCTCCCGCTCCGCCCCCCCCTTTTCCTTTTCTTGCCCGCGCCCGGGCCCCTCTGCGGTGTTGTTCAAGGGCTCGGGCACGGGCTCAGGGCGCCCCGCGCTCGCCGGTGACTGGGTTGGGCCGAGCGCAGTGGTCAAACTTTCCGGCGCACTGAGGGGACCCGCCTCTAGATGTCTCGTCTTCTTCCGCGCCTTCTTTTCGATCGGACGCTCTCCCTCCCCCCCGCCGGAGGCCGTGAAAACAAAGGCCCCCGACGATGCCCGCGCACCTACGGCTCCCGGCACGCGGACGCAACTAGGGGGAGGGGTGGCGGCGGCGCCAGCCTTGGCCGCCCTCGGTGGTTTGGCGGCCTTGGAGGCGGGGCAGTTCTTACGAACATGCCCCACCCCTGCAGGCATGGCACCGCACGCCGTCCGACGTCCAGAAGACGCGGTAGGCAGTCCCCTCGTGCACCACATTGAAATTTCCCTCCGTCGTCTCCTCCCGCGCCAGCCGGACAAAGAGCTGGCGGCGGAAGGAGAACACGTGGCGCAGGCTGTTCTCCCTGAGGCCGAGCGGTATGGGGTTGATCCCCGACCTTACCTCCCCCAGTTGTTGTAGGTGAGGGAGGAGGAGCTCAGCGGGAACAAAGGGTGGGACGTTTGAAACGATGACCCTCTGCGCGGTGGCCTCGAGAGGGTCCACCGGCAGGAACGTCCCGCCCACCGTGAGCCCCTTTTCGAGGGCCAGGGACACCGCCCGCTCCGACCCCAGGAAGAACACGGCCTTTCCAGACATCTTGGAGGCTGCGACAATGGCCGAGGGGCCGACTACCCCAGCCATCGCCCGCACGCACTCCTCGATGGTCATTGTGGGGTGAGTGTAGCTCTTGACCCCGTGTTTTTTTGTAATAAGTCGAAAAGGTGGCAGGGCAGCGGGTGGCGCAGGAGGTGCCGTGGAAGCGGTTGCCGCCTGCACATATGTCCTTGCTGGCCCTGCCACCGGCGTGGATGGGGTCGCCATCACGGGGTCCCTTTAAGGGCTACACCCACCCCAAAGTCACAGGCCTTAATGGTCTTAATTGGCCTCTTATCTAAAGACTGAGCAGAGGAGCCCTTAACGAGGCACACCTCTCCCCTAGTTGGCAATTGGGGAGGGGCCTTGCTCCCTCTGCTCAGTTGTCTCAATTGTTTTTTTAAAAATTAATTTGGGAGGAAAAGGGCTCTCAGAGAGAGGGGAGAAACAGAGAAAGAGAGAGGGGGGTGGGAAGGGGGGGGAACTGCGAGGTCAGGTCTCCCCTCGCAGCTGTGGGTGGGTGCAATCCCCAGATGGCAAAACACAAAAATAGTCTTTGGGGTGGTCTTCAGGTGAGGGGAGAAGATGTCTTCACCTGGGGCAGCTAGAGCCACCAGGCACACACTCCTAACGATGTTAAAAATGGGTATTTAAAGAAAAGAAATCTTCAGCCTGGTAGCTCCAGCTACCCCAGGCTAGGCAATTGGGGGGGGGGGGGGTTCAGTTGTGTGTGGGGCCTAGTTGTAAGCAAGGCCCCCACACACACTTCCACACACACACACCCCCCGCGATGTTCCGGCCCTCAGTGGTCTTCTTTCCTCCCCCCACCGATACAACAAAGTCTTTTTGGGACTGCACCAATACACCCACCTGTCGAAATGGCAGAGTCTCCCTCCTTCCACACTGGATGTTGTTGTTGGTCTTTCCCCCTCTCTCCAACTCTTTGCAGAATGGTAAAAGTTGTTCAAAGTTTTCTTTTCTCCTCCTCTCCCTCTGGGTGAAAGTTGGTGGTGAAGCCTCTTCCTTCCTTCTCTTCCTGGGCTGGTCTCAGGGCTCACTCCAGGCCTTCCAAACAGGAGCTAAGGTTGGTAGCTGCTCCTCTCTCAGCAGCAGGGCTCCTACTGAGCAGGACACGCCTCCACTGCTCCACCATTGGTCCTTGTGCATGAAACTCTTTTGAGTTTACCTGCGAAAACATAAAACATTAAAGAGTGCCACCCGACCTGGGTGACACTCCAGACATTTACAAGGCCCTTTTTTTCCCCCCTTTTTTTTGTTTTTTTTTGTGTTTTTCTTTTTTTGGTTTTTTTTTGGGCACTAAAATCACAATTTTTCCCCAGTGCCCCCTATAAAAGGGAAGGGGACACTAAAAGCACCGGCAATTAAAACAAATTAACTTTAAAACGTAAAATCAAATTAAAATTTGGTTGCCGGGCGTGATGATGCACTCCAGTCACTCCGGTGCCCACCTCTCGCGGAAGGCCGCGAGCGTACCGGTGGACACCGCGTGCTCCATCTCCAAGGACACCCTGGACCGGATGTAAGAGCGGAAGAGAGGCAGGCAGTCAGGTTGAACGACCCCCTCGACCGCCCGCTGCCTGGACCGGCTGATGGCACCCTTGGCCGTGCCCAGGAGCAGTCCTACGAGGAGGCCTTCGGACCTACCCGCTCCCCTCCGCACAGGGTGCCCAAAGATCAGGAGAGTGGGACTGAAGTGCAGCCAGAATTTCAGGAGCAGCCCCTTCAAATAGTGGAACAGGGGCTGCAACCTTGTGCATTCAATAAAAAACATGGAACACGGACTCCTCCAGACCGCAGAAATTGCAGGCGGCCTGGGAGTCCGTGAACCGGCTTAAAAATTTGTTGCACGGCACTGCTCCGTGCACCACCCTCCAAGCCAAGTCCCCGATGAATAGTGGGAGGACCCCTGCGTAGAGTGCCCTCCATCGGGGACCCCCGCCTCCTCCGGACGGCAAGATGGTACGCCATGGCGTGTCCGGACGGCCGGCGAGGATGGCAAAGTTGAGGGTGTGCAGGAGCAGCCCGTACAGGAAACCCCTCCGCGCGGAACTGAAAGGCACGGAGGGGATTTCCCCGAGGCGGCTCAAGTTGTGAGGCGCCGGCCCCCGAGGGAGGTTCCGGGGTTTGGCGCCGATGAGGAATTCCGTCCGGACGGGGGTCAGTTCGGACGGAATCTCCCCACGTGCTTGAGCCTCCTCGATGCACCTAACGGAGTCAGGGCCCAGAGCTGTTTTTAGCGACTCGATGGCATCGGCCGCGTGGCGGACGTTGGCAGAGTTTAGGCGCCGCGCCAGCGTGTCTGGCGCCATCCAGCCCGCTCCTCCGCCATCGAGCAGGTCCCTGACCCTGGTCACCTCACCAGCCACAGCCCTCTCTTCCGACCGCCACATGAAGCCTCGGCCGTGGAGGTACGGACTCCCGAGCAGCGGCTCCTGCAGGACGGCCGCCACTCCAGCCGGCGGAGAGCTGCGCTTGGTGGAGACTTTGTTCCAGACCCTGATGAGGTCCCTGTAAAAGACAGGCAGCTCCCGGAGGGCGGTCCTGGCACCCCCCAAGTTCACAAACAGGAGCTGCGTGTCATAATTGAGGTCGAGCTGCTGGCGGAAGAAATACCTCGCCAGAGCGCACCACCTAGGAGGGGGCTCGACGTAAAGGTATCTCTGCAGGGTCTGAAGACGGAAAGTCGCGAGCTGGGCGCTGACGCACACCAACGACTGACCGCCCTCCTCAAGCGGGAGACTCAAGACCGCGGCAGAGACCCAGTGCTTCCTGTTGTTCCAGAAGAAGTCCACCAGCTTCTTCTGTATCTTGGCGACAAACGCAGGGGGAGGGGTCAAAGTGACCAGCCGGTACCACAGCATTGCGGCCATCAGCTGGTTTATGACTAGCGCTCGACCCCTGTAGGACAGCACTCGGAGCAGTCCCGTCCAGCGCCCTAGGCGAGCGGCGACCTTGGCCTCCAGCTCCTGCCAGTTCGCCGGCCAGGCTCCCTCGTCGGGGCTAAGGTAGACTCCCAGATAGAGGAGATGGGTCGTGCTCCAGGCAAAAGGCCTGAGCTCCTCCGGCAGGGAGTCCACCCGCCACTGACCCACCAGGAGTCCGGAACATTTCTCCCAGTTGATCCTGGCGGAGGACGCGGCCGAGTAAATCTCCTGGCACTCACGCATCCTCCGCAGGTCAGCGGGATCCTCTATCGCGAGGAGCACGTCATCGGCGTAAGCCGAGAGGACGACCTCCACGCCCGGCCCTTGCAGAGCCAGTCCCGTCAACCTCGTCCGCAAGAGGCGCAGGAAAGGCTCCACGCAAACGGCGTATAACTGGCCGGACATGGGGCATCCCTAGCGCACCCCTCTCCTAAAGCGAAGGGGCGCCGTCAAGGACCCGTTAACCTTAATCAGACACTCCGCGGCGGCGTACAAAAGTCGGATCCGGGCGACGAAATGCGTCCCGAACCCGAAAGCGCGCAGAGTTCCGAGCAGATAGTCGTGATCCACCCTGTCGAACGCCTTCTCTTGGTCGAGGGATAGGAAGGCGACCGACAGACCAGCCTCCTGGGAGCAATGGATGAGGTCCCGGACCAGATGGATGTTGTCGTGGATTGTCCGGCCCGGGACCGTGTATGACTGGTCGGGGTGGATCATGTGATCCAGCACGGCACCAAGGCGAGCAGACATCGCCCTGGCGAAGATTTTGTAGTCCGTGCTGAGGAGGGAGACCGGGCGCCAGTTCTTAAGGAGGCGGAGATCGCCCTTCTTAGGCAGCAGGACGATGACTGCCCTGCGCCAAGAGAGGGGCATCTCCCCGGTCGCCAGACTTTCCCCCAGGACCCGCGCGTAGTCGCTCCCCAGGACGTCCCAGAACGCCCTGTGGAACTCCACGGTCAGCCCGTCCAGCCCCGGGGATTTTCCCCTCGAGAGCCGGGCGAGGGCACCGGTCAGCTCCGCCAGGCTTAGCGGAGCTTCCAGATTTTCGGCGCCCTCCGTGCCGACCTTCGGCAGGTCCTCCCACAAAACTCTACGCGCTTCCTCGCTGGACGGATCCGGAGAGAACAGAGCCCCGTAATATTCACGGACCCTGTTGTTGACGCCCTCCGGATCCGAGACGAGAGAGCCGTCGTCGGCCAGCAGCGTCAAGAGCTGCTTACGGACACTCTGCCTTTTTTCCAGCGAGTAGAAGAAGGGGGAGCCGCGGTCCAGATCCCGCAGGAACCGGATCCGCGACCTCACGAACGCGCCTCGGGACCCGACGAGCTGCAGGTCCTTCAGCGCGGCCTTCTTCGCTTCGTACACCGTCCGCAGGGCCGGGTCCTGGACGACTTGACCGAGACGGGCTTCCAGGTCGAGCACCTCTTTTTCTAGGCGCCCGACTCTGGCCGCCCGCCTCTTGGTCGACCCCCTCGCGTACTCTTGACAGAAGACGCGGACGTGAGCCTTGCCCACGTCCCACCATAGCCTCAAGGAGGGGAAGCCCCCCTGCTTCCTTCTCCAGTCGGACCAGAATCGACGGAACGAGTCCTGGAACCGCACGTCCTCCAGCAGCCGGTTGTTAAAGTGCCAGTACGCGGACCCCGTCCTCGCGCGGAGCGAAGCGAGCTCCGCCCACACCAGGTGGTGGTCCGAACACGGCACCGGCCGCATGGAGGCCGCCGGGACGCAGGAAACGTACGCCCGAGACACGTAAAGGCGGTCGACTCTAGACCATCCAACTCCAGGCCTCACCCAAGTAAAGGCGCTGGAGTCGGGGTGGAGATTTCGCCAGACGTCCACCAAGTCGAAGGACCCGACCAGGTCCCTCAACTTCTCCATCGCCGTCATGCACTGCGGGGCACCGGAGCGGTCCCTCGCCTCGAGGGTGCAGTTAAAATCCCCCCCGAGGACAATGCAGTCGCCGACGTCGACGGAGCCAAGAAGAGCGGACACCTCTTCAAAGAAGCGCGTCTGCTGCGGGCCGGGATGAGGGGCGTACACGTTCACGAGATGGAGCGGCACGTCCCCCAGGCGAACCGTTACGTGCAGCAAGCGGCCTGGCACGGGCTCCTCGACCCCCAAGATCTCCGGCTGAAAATGCGGGCCCAGCAAGATGGCCACCCCACTAGAAATGGCGGTGAGGTGGCTCATGCGGACCTCTCCTTGCCATTCCAGGAGCCACGTGGCTTCGTCTCCCGGAACGGTGTGGGTTTCTTGCAGGAAGCACACCGCATATTTCCCCTCCCGCAGGAGCGAAAAATTGTCAAATCTACGGCGTGCCCCTCTGCCGCCGTTGATGTTGAGGCTGGCTATGGTTATCTTCATGGCAAAAGCATAGTGCAACCTCTACCTTAACCTATTGTGGGGGAGGGAGCGGAGTCTTTTGTTGAACTCCGCTCCCTCCGCAGCCCAGCGAGGAGTCCCTCGAGCTCGCGCAGCTCAAGGTGCTGCTCCTTTGTCAAGGGCCCGCCCGCGGCCAAGGTTTTAACGGCGGCGCGGACGGACCCCTTGATCAGCTCCGGCTCGGACCATTTTTCCAGGGCCAGTCGGGCTTGGTCGCGGCGACCCCGGCTCTGGGCCAAAAAGTCCCGGAGTTCCTTTGCAGGAATGAGGAGGGCCTCAGCGGCGGCCGCGAGCAGATCCACCGCCTCACTGGCGGTGGTCTCTAGGTCTTCACCCGCGTCCCCCACCGAGTGCCCGTCCTCCTCCGGGAGGTGGCCGCCAGCAGCCGGCCCATCGACCGCACAAGGTACGGCAAATGAACCGGCCGCTCCAACCGGCCCTGGCACTGCCCCGATCCCACCCCCAGGATCGTCGGCAGAGGAGTCCCCACTGGGCTCTTTTAAAAATGGTGCTGGGTCGGGAAATGACAGCGGAAGGGGTTCCCCCTCCGCCCCAGGAACCGGAGAACAAGGAGAGACCCGGCCATAGGAAATCCCCAGGCCCTCCAAGTGCTCCAGCTCCAAAGTAAGGGGCGAGGGTGGGTGTTCCTCCCCCTCCCCGCTGCCACCCCCCGGCCCAGCATCTACAGTGTCATTAAAACCAATAAATTGTTTTTCTGCCGGGTCGAGCGACTCCCGGGGGAAGTTGGATAATAGCTGGGCGGGCTCAGGTTCGGCCTTTTCGGCCCCGCCCGCCTCGGTCCCCGGGACGCTCGACCCGGCGGCTACGCATTCTTCCACTGGCCCCACGCCCCCCACGACAGGCAGATCTTCCATGCCCTCCCCAGGAGGCAGCGGCTGGGCAGCCTCGACTGCCTCACCCTCCCCGGGGACAGACTCTTCGCGCCTGCAGCGCAATTTGGGAGCGCTGGTGGGGGACGCGGGACACGCGGCGGGCACCGACTCCTCCGCGGAGGGATGTTGTTCCCCCTCCGCCTCATCGGAGCCGCGCCTCCTTTTGTTCCTGGGGGCGCGCGGAGGCAGGGAGACCCCCATGTCTGCCGAGGCCTCCCGCTCCGCCCCCCCCTTTTCCTTTTCTTGCCCGCGCCTGGGCCCCTCTGTGGTGTTATTCAAGGGCCCGGGCATGGGCTCGGGGCACCCCGCGCTCGCCGGTGACTGGGTTGGGCTGAGCGCGGTGGTCAAATTGTCTGGCGCACCGAGG
Organism: Pristiophorus japonicus; assembly: GCF_044704955.1. Taxonomy (NCBI): domain Eukaryota; kingdom Metazoa; phylum Chordata; class Chondrichthyes; family Pristiophoridae; genus Pristiophorus; species Pristiophorus japonicus. Next base: position 51,112,532 of record NC_091978.1, read on the forward strand.
GGACCCGCCTCTGGATGTTTTGTCTTCTTCCGCGCCTTCCTTCCGGTCGGACGCTCTCCCTCCCCCCCGCCGGAGGCCCTGAAAACAAAGGTCTCCGACGATGCCCGCGCACCCATGGCTCCCGGCACGCGGACGCAGCTAGGGGGAGGGGTGGCGGCGGCGCCAGCCTTGGCCGCCTTCGGTGGTTTGGCGGCCTTGGAGGCGGGGCAGTTCTTGCGAACGTGCCCCACCTCCCTGCAGGCATGGCACCGCACGCCGTCCGACGTCCAGAAGACGCGGTAGGCAGTCCCCTCGTGCACCACATTAAAATTTCCCTCCGTCGTCTCCTCCCGCGCCAGCCGGACAAAGAGCTGGCGGCGGAAGGAGAACACGTGGTGCAGGCTGTTCTCCCTGAGGCCGAGCGGTATGGGGTTGATCCCTGACCTTACCTCCCCCAGTTGTTGTAGGTGAGGGAGGAGGAGCTCAGCGGGAACAAAGGGCGGGACATTCGACACGATGACCCTCTGCGCGGTGGCCTCGAGAGGATCCACCGGCAGGAACGTCCCGCCCACCGTGAGCCCCCTTTCGAGGGCCAGGGACACCGCCCGCTCCGACCCCAGGAAGAAAACAGCCTTCCCAGACATCTTGGAGGCTGCGACAATGGCCGAGGGGCCGACTACCCCAGCCATCGCCCGCACGCACTCCTCGATGGTCATTGTGGGGTGAGTGTAGCTCTTGACCCCGTGTTTTTTAGTAATGAGTCTGAAAGGTGGCAGGGCAGCGGGTGGCGCAGGAGGGGCCGTGGAAGCGGTTGCCACCTGCGCATACGTCCTTGCTGGCCCTGCCACCGGCGTGGATGGGGTCGCCATCACGGGGTCCCTTTAAGGGCTACACCCACCCCAAAGTCACAGGCCTTAATGGTCTTTAATGGCCTCGTATATTAACTGAGCAGAGGAGCCCTTAACGAGGCACCTCTCCCCTCGTTGACAATTGGGGAGAGGCCTTGCTCCCTCTGCTCAGTTGTCTTAATTGGTTTTGTTTTTTTGGGTTTTTTTGTAAATTTGGAAGGAAGAGGCCTCAGAGAGAGAGGGGAGAAACAGAGTAGCAGAGAAAGAGAGAGGGGGGTGGGAAGGGGGGGTGGGGACTGCGAGGGCAGGTCTCCCCTCGCAGCTGTGGGTGGGTGCACTCCCCAGATGGCAAAACACAAAAGTCTTTGGGGTGGTCTTCAGGTGGGGGGAGAAGATGTCTTCACCTGGGGTAGCTGGAACCACCAGGCACTCCTAACGATCTTTAATTGGGTGATTAAGAAAAACAACAATCTTCAGCCTGGTAGCTCCAGCTATCCCAGGCTAGGCAATTGGGGGGGGGGGGGGGGGTGGGGGGGGTTCCAATTGTGGGGGGGGCCCAGTTGTAAGCAAGGCCCCCACACACACTACCACACACACACACACCCCCTGCGATGTTCCGGCCCTCAGTGGTCTTCTTTCCTCCCCCCACCGATACAACAAAGTCTGTTTGGGGAAATGCACCCACACCCACCTGTAGAAGATGTAGAGTCTCCCTCCTTCCACACTGGATGTTGTTGGTCTTTTCCCCCTCTCTCCAACTCCTTGCAGAATGGTAAAGATGTTAAATGTTTTCTGCTTTTTCCTCCTCTCCCTCTGGATAAAAGTTGAAAGTGAAGCCCCTTCCTTCCTTCTCTTCCTGGCTGGTCTCAGGGCTCTCCAGGCAGGAGCTCAAGTTGCTTGCTGCTTCTCTCACTGCTCACAGCTCCAACTGAGCAGGACACGCCTCCACTGCTTCACAATTGGTCCTTGTGCATGAAACTCTTTTGAGTTGACCTGCAAAACATAAAAACATTAAACGGTGCCACCCGACCTGGGTGACACTCCAGACATTTACAAGGCCCTTTTTTTCCCGCCTTTTTTTTTGTGTTTTTTTTTGTGTTTTTCTTTTTTTGTTTGTTTTTTTTTTGGGCACTAAAATGACAATTTTTCCCCAGTGCCCCCTATAAAAGGGAAGGGGACACTAAAAGCACCGGCAATTAAATCAAATTAACTTTAAAACGTAAAATCAAATTAAAATTTGGTTGCCGGGCGTGATGATGCACTCCAGTCCCTCCGGTGCCCACCTCTCGCGGAAGGCCGCGAGCGTACCGGTGGACACCGCGTGCTCCATCTCCAAGGACACCCTGGACCGGATGTAAGAGCGGAAGAGAGGCAGGCAGTCAGGTTGAACGACCCCCTCGACCGCCCGCTGCCTGGACCGGCTGATGGCACCCTTGGCCGTGCCCAGGAGCAGTCCTACGAGGAGGCCTTCGGACCTACCCGCTCCCCTCCGCACAGGGTGCCCAAAGATCAGGAGAGTGGGACTGAAGTGCAGCCAGAATTTCAGGAGCAGCCCCTTCAAATAGTGGAACAGGGGCTGCAACCTCGTGCATTCAATAAAAACATGGAACACGGACTCCTCCAGACCGCAGAAATTGCAGGCGGCCTGGGAGTCCGTGAACCGGCTTAAAAATTTGTTGCACGGCACTGCTCCGTGCACCACCCTCCAGGCCAAGTCCCCGATGAATAGTGGGAGGACCCCTGCGTAGAGTGCCCTCCATCGGGGACCCCCGCCTCCTCCGGACGGCAAGATGGTACGCCATGGCGTGTCCGGACGGCCGGCGAGGATGGCAAAGTTGAGGGTGTGCAGGAGCAGCCCGTACAGGAAACCCCTCCGCGCGGAACTGAAAGGCACGGAGGGGATTTCCCGGAGGCGGCTCAAGTTGTGAGGCGCCGGCCCCCGAGGGAGGTTCCGGGGTTTGGCGCCGATGAGGAATTCCGTCCGGACGGGGGTCAGTTCGGACGGGATCTCCCCACGTGCTTGAGCCTCCTTGATGCACCTAACGGAGTCAGGGCCCAGAGCTGTTTTTAGCGACTCGATGGCATCGGCCGCGTGGCGGACGTTGGCAGAATTTAGGCGCCGCGCCAGCGTGTCTGGCGCCATCCAGCCCGCTCCTCCGCCATCGAGCAGGTCCCTGACCCTGGTCACCTCACCAGCCACAGCCCTCTCTTCCGACCGCCACATAAAGCCTCGGCCGTGAAGGTACGGATTCCCGAGCAGCGGTTCCTGCAGGACGGCCGCCACTCCAGCCGGCGGAGAGCTGCGCTTGGTGGAGACTTTGTTCCAGACCCTGATGAGTTCCCTGTAAAAGACAGGCAGCTCCCGGAGGGCGGTCCTGGCACCCCCCAAGTTCACAAACAGGAGCTGCGTGTCATAATTGAGGTCGAGCTGCTGGCGGAAGAAATACCTCGCCAGAGCACACCACCTAGGAGGGGGCTCGACGTAAAGGTATCTCTGCAGGGTCTGAAGACGGAAAGTCGCGAGCTGGGCGCTGACGCACACCAACGACTGGCCGCCCTCCTCAAGCGGGAGACTCAAGACCGCGGCAGAGACCCAGTGCTTCCTGTTGTTCCAGAAGAAGTCCACCAGCTTCTTCTGTATCTTGGCGACAAACGCAGGGGGAGGGGTCAAAGTGACCAGCCGGTACCACAGCATTGCGGCCACCAGCTGGTTTATGACTAGCGCTCGACCCCTGTAGGACAGCACTCGGAGCAGTCCTGTCCAGCGCCCTAGGCGAGCGGCGACCTTGGCCTCCAGCTCCTGCCAGTTCGCCGGCCAGGCTCCCTCGTCGGGGCTAAGGTAGACTCCCAGATAGAGGAGATGGGTCGTGCTCCAGGCAAAAGGCCTGAGCTCCTCCGGCAGGGAGTCCACCCGCCACTGACCCACCAGGAGTCCGGAACATTTCTCCCAGTTGATCCTGGCGGAGGACGCGGCCGAGTAAATCTCCTGGCACTCACGCATCCTCCGCAGGTCAGCGGGATCCTCTATCGCGAGGAGCACGTCATCGGCGTAAGCCGAGAGGACGACCTCCACGCCCGGCCCTTGCAGAGCCAGTCCCGTCAACCTCGTCCGCAAGAGGCGCAGGAAAGGCTCCACGCAAACGGCGTATAACTGGCCGGACATGGGGCATCCCTGGCGCACCCCTCTCCTAAAGCGAAGGGGCGCCGTCAAGGACCCGTTAACCTTAATCAGACACTCCGCGGCGGCGTACAAAAGTCGGATCCGGGCGACGAAATGCGTCCCGAACCCGAAAGCGCGCAGAGTTCCGAGCAGATAGTCGTGATCCACCCTGTCGAACGCCTTCTCTTGGTCGAGGGATAGGAAGGCGACCGACAGACCAGCCTCCTGGGAACAATGGATGAGGTCCCGGACCAGATGGATGTTATCGTGGATTGTCCGGCCCGGGACCGTATATGACTGGTCGGGGTGGATCATGTGGTCCAGCACGGCACCAAGGCGAGCAGACATCGCCCTGGCGAAGATTTTGTAGTCCGTGCTGAGGAGGGAGACCGGGCGCCAGTTCTTAAGGAGGCGGAGATCGCCCTTCTTAGGCAGCAGGACGATGACTGCCCTGCGCCAAGAGAGGGGCATCTCCCCGGTCGCCAGACTTTCCCCCAGGACCCGCGCGTAGTCGCTCCCCAGGACGTCCCAGAACGCCCTGTGGAACTCCACGGTCAGCCCGTCCAGCCCCGGGGATTTTCCCCTCGAGAGCCGGGCGAGGGCACCGGTCAGCTCCGCCAGGCTTAGCGGAGCTTCCAGATTTTCGGCGCCCTCCGGGCCGACCTTCGGCAGGTCCTCCCACAAAACTCTACGCGCTTCCTCGCTGGACGGATCCGGAGAGAACAGAGCCCCGTAATATTCACGGACCCTGTTGTTGACGCCCTCCGGATCCGAGACGAGAGAGCCGTCGTCGGCCAGCAGCGTCAAGAGCTGCTTACGGACACTCTGCCTTTTTTCCAGCGAGTAGAAGAAGGGGGAGCCGCGGTCCAGATCCCGCAGGAACCGGATCCGCGACCTCACGAATGCGCCTCGGGACCCGACGAGCTGCAGGTCCTTCAGCGCGGCCTTCTTCGCTTCGTACACCGTCCGCAGGGCCGGGTCCTGGACGACTTGACCGAGACGGGCTTCCAGGTCGAGCACCTCTTTTTCTAGGCGCCCGACTCTGGCCGCCCGCCTCTTGGTCGACCCCCTCGCGTACTCTTGACAGAAGACGCGGACGTGAGCCTTGCCCACGTCCCACCATAGCCTCAAGGAGGGGAAGCCCCCCTGCTTCCTTCTCCAGTCGGACCAGAATCGACGGAACGAGTCCTGGAACCGCACGTCCTCCAGCAGCCGGTTGTTAAAGTGCCAGTACGCGGACCCCGTCCTCGCGCGGAGCGAAGCGAGCTCCGCCCACACCAGGTGATGGTCCGAACACGGCACCGGCCGCATGGAGGCCGCCGGGACGCAGGAAACGTACGCCCGAGACACGTAAAGGCGGTCGACTCTAGACCATCCAACTCCAGGCCTCACCCAAGTAAAGGCGCTGGAGTCGGGGTGGAGATTTCGCCAGACGTCCACCAAGTCGAAGGACCCGACCAGGTCCCTCAACTTCTCCATCGCCGTCATGCACTGCGGGGCACCGGAGCGGTCCCTCGCCTCGAGGGTGCAGTTAAAATCCCCCCCGAGGACAATGCAGTCGCCGACGTCGACGGAGCCAAGAAGAGCGGACACCTCTTCAAAGAAGCGCGTCTGCTGCGGGCCGGGCTGAGGGGCGTACACGTTCACGAGATGGAGCGGCACGTCCCCCAGGCGAACCGTTACGTGCAGCAAGCGGCCTGGCACGGGCTCCTCGACCCCCAAGATCTCCGGCTGAAAATGCGGGCCCAGCAAGATGGCCACCCCACTAGAAATGGCGGTGAGGTGGCTCATGCGGACCTCTCCTTGCCATTCCAGGAGCCACGTGGCTTCGTCTCCCGGAACGGTGTGGGTTTCTTGCAGGAAGCACACCGCATATTTCCCCTCCCGCAGGAGCGAAAAATTGTCAAATCTACGGCGTGCCCCTCTGCCGCCGTTGATGTTGAGGCTGGCTATGGTTATCTTCATGGCAAAAGCATAGTGCAACCTCTACCTTAACCTATTGTGGGGGAGGGAGCGGAGTCTTTTGTTGAACTCCGCTCCCTCCGCAGCCCAGCGAGGAGTCCCTCGAGCTCGCGCAGCTCAAGGTGCTGCTCCTTTGTCAAGGGCCCGCCCGCGGCCAAGGTTTTAACGGCGGCGCGGACGGACCCCTTGATCAGCTCCGGCTCGGACCATTTTTCCAGGGCCAGTCGGGCTTGGTCGCGGCGACCCCGGCTCTGGGCCAAAAAGTCCCGGAGTTCCTTTGCAGGAATGAGGAGGGCCTCAGCGGCGGCCGCGAGCAGATCCACCGCCTCACTGGCGGTGGTCTCTAGGTCTTCACCCGCGTCCCCCACCGAGTCCCCGTCCTCCTCCGGGAGGTGGCCGCCAGCAGCCAGCCCATCGACCGCACAAGGTACGGCAAATGAACCGGCCGCTCCAACCGGCCCTGGCACTGCCCCGATCCCACCCCCAGGATCGTCGGCAGAGGAGTCCCCACTGGGCTCTTTTAAAAATGGTGCTGGGTCGGGAAATGACAGCGGAAGGGGTTCCCCCTCCGCCCCAGGAACCGGAGAACAAGGAGAGACCCGGCCATAGGAGATCCCCAGGCTCCCCAAGTGCTCCAGCTCCAAAGTAAGGGGCGAGGGTGGGTGTTCCTCCCCCTCCCCGCTGCCACCCCCCGGCCCAGCATGTACAGTATCATTAAAATCAATTGTTTCATTCTCTGCCGGGTCGAGCAAATCCCGGGGTAAGTTGTGTATTGGCTGGGCGGGCTCAGGTTCGGCCTTTTCGGCCCCGCCCGCCTCAGTCCCCGGGACGCCCGGCCCGGCGGCTACGCATTCCTCCGCGGTCCCCACGCCCCCCACGACAGGCAGATCTTCCACGCCATCCCCGGGAGACTGAGGCTGGACAGCCTCAACTGTCTCACCCTCCCCGGGGACAGACTCTTCCCGCCTACGGCGCTGCTTGGGGGCGCTGGTGGGGGATGCGGGACACGCGGCGGGCACCGCCTCCTCCGCGGAGTGATGTTGCTCCCCCTCCGCCTCAACGGAGCGGCGCCTCCTTTTGTTGCTGGAGGTGCGCTGAGACAGGGAGACCTCCATGTCTGCCGAGGCCTCCCGCTCCGCCCCCCCCTTTTTCTTTTCTTGCCCGCGCCCGGGCCCCTCTGCGGTATTGGTCAAGGGCTCGGGCACGGGCTCGGGGCACCCCGCGCTCGCCGGTGGCTGGGTTGGGCCGAGCGCGGTGGTCAATCTTTCTGGCGCACTGAGGGGACCCGCCTCTAGATGTTTCTTCTTGTTCCGCGCCTTCTTTCCGCTCGGACGCTCTCCCTCCCCCCCGCCGGAGGCCCTGAAAACAAAGGCCTCCGACGATGCCCGCGCACCTACGGCTCCCGGCACGCGGACGCAGCTAGGGGGAGGGGTGGCGGCGGTGCCAGCCTTGGCCGCCTTCGGTGGTTTGGCGGCCTTGGAGGCGGGGCAGTTCTTGCGAACGTGCCCCACCTCCTTGCAGGCATGGCACCGCACGCCGTCCGACGTCCAGAAGACGCGGTAGGCAGTCCCCTCGTGCACCACATTAAAATCTCCCTCCGTCGTGTCCTCCCGCGCCAGCCGGACAAAGAGCTGGCGGCGGAAGGAGAACACGTGGCGCAGGCTGTTCTCCCTGAGGCCGAGCGGTATGGGGTTGATCCCTGACCTTACCTCCCCCAGTTGTTGTAGGTGAGGGAGGAGGAGCTCAGCGGGAACAAAGGGCGGGACGTTCGACACGATGACCCTCTGCGCGGTGGCCTCGAGAGGATCCACCGGCAGGAACGTCCCGCCCACCGTGAGCCCCCTTTCGAGGGCCAGGGACACCGCCCGCTCCGACCCCAGGAAGAACACGGCCTTCCCAGACATCTTGGAGGCTGCGACAATGGCCGAGGGGCCGACTACCCCAGCCATCGCCCGCACGCACTCCTCAATGCTCATTGTGGGGTGAGTGTAGCTCTTGACCCCGTGTTTTCTAGTAATTAATCTAAATGGTGGCAGGGCAGCGGGTGGCGCAGGAGGGGCCGTGGAAGCGGTTGCCACCTGCGCATACGTCCTTGCTGGCCCTGCCACCGGCGTGGATGGGGTCGCCATCACGGGGTCCCTTTAAGGGCTACACCCACCCCAAAGTCACAGGCCTTAATGGTCTTTAATGGCCTCGTATGTTAACTGAGCAGAGGAGCCCTTAACGAGGCACCTCTCCCCTCGTTGACAATTGGGGAGAGGCCTTGCTCCCTCTGCTCAGTTGTCTTAATTGGGTTTTTTTTTTTTTTTTTAAATTAGGAAGAAAAGGGGCCTCAGAGAGAGAGGGGAGAAACAGAGGGTAACGGAGAAAGAGAGAGGGGGGTGGGAAGGGGGGGGGGGCTGCGAGGGCAGGTCTCCCCTCGCAGCTGTGGGTGGGTGCACTCCCCAGATGGCAAAACACACAAAAAACACAGTCTTTGGGTTGGTCTTCAGGTGGGGGGAGAAGACGTCTTCACCTGGGGTAGCTGGAGCCACCAGGCACACAATCCCAAACGATCTTTAATAGGATGATTAATGACTATCTTCAGCCTGGTAGCTCCAGCTATCCCAGGCTAGGCAATTGGGGGGGGGGGGGGTGGGGGGGGTTCCAATTGTGGGGGGGGCCTAGTTGTAAGCACGGCCCCCACGCACACTACCACACACACACACACCCCCCGCGATGTTCCGGCCCTCAATGGTCTTCTTTCCTCCCCCCACCGATACAACAAAGTCTGTTTGGGGAAATGCACCCACACCCACCTGTAGAAATGTAGAGTCTCCCTCCTTCCACACTGGATATTGTTGGTTTTTCCCCCTCTCTCCAACTCTTTGCAGAATGGTGAAAAAGATGTTGAAAGTTTTCTGCTTCCTCCTCCTCTCCCTCTGGGTGAAAGTGATGGTGAAACCCCTTCCTTCCTTCTGTTCCTGGGCTGGTCTCAGGGCTCTCCAGGCAGGAGCTCAAGTTGCTAGCAGCTCCACTCACTGCTCACAGCTCCAACTGAGCAGGACACGCCTCCACTGCTTCACAATTGGTCCTTGTGCATGAAACTCTTTTGAGTTTACCTGCGAAAACATAAAACATTAAAGAGTGCCACCCGACCTGGGTGACACTCCAGACATTTACAAGGCCCTTTTCTTCCCCCCCTTTTTTTTTGTTTTTTTTTTTGTGTTTTTTCTTTTTTTGTTTTTTTTTTTGGGCACTAAAATCACAATTTTTCCCCAGTGCCCCCTATAAAAGGGAAGGGGACACTAAAAGCACCGGCAATTAAAACAAATTAACTTTAAAACGTAAAATCAAATTAAAATTTGGTTGCCGGGCGTGATGATGCACTCCAGTCCCTCCGGTGCCCACCTCTCGCGGAAGGCCGCGAGCGTACCGGTGGACACCGCGTGCTCCATCTCCAAGGACACCCTGGACCGGATGTAAGAGCGGAAGAGAGGCAGGCAGTCAGGTTGAACGACCCCCTCGACCGCCCGCTGCCTGGACCGGCTGATGGCACCCTTGGCCGTGCCCAGGAGCAGTCCTACGAGGAGGCCTTCGGACCTACCCGCTCCCCTCCGCACAGGGTGCCCAAAGATCAGGAGAGTGGGACTGAAGTGCAGCCAGAATTTCAGGAGCAGCCCCTTCAAATAATGGAACAGGGGCTGCAACCTTGTGCACTCAATAAAAACATGGAACACGGACTCCTCCAGACCGCAGAAATTGCAGGCGGCCTGGGAGTCCGTGAACCGGCTTAAAAATTTGTTGCACGGCACTGCTCCGTGCACCACCCTCCAGGCCAAGTCCCCGATGAATAGTGGGAGGACCCCTGCGTAGAGTGCCCTCCATCGGGGACCCCCGCCTCCTCCGGACGGCAAGATGGTACGCCATGGCGTGTCCGGACGGCCGGCGAGGATGGCAAAGTTGAGGGTGTGCAGGAGCAGCCCGTACAGGAAACCCCTCCGCGCGGAACTGAAAGGCACGGAGGGGATTTCCCCGAGGCGGCTCAAGTTGTGAGGCGCCGGCCCCCGAGGGAGGTTCCGGGGTTTGGCGCCGATGAGGAATTCCGTCCGGACGGGGGTCAGTTCGGACGGGATCTCCCCACGTGCTTGAGCCTCCTCGATGCACCTAACGGAGTCAGGGCCCAGAGCTGTTTTTAGCGACTCGATGGCATCGGCCGCGTGGCGGACGTTGGCAGAGTTTAGGCGCCGCGCCAGCGTGTCTGGCGCCATCCAGCCCGCTCCTCCGCCATCGAGCAGGTCCCTGACCCTGGTCACCTCACCAGCCACAGCCCTCTCTTCCGACCGCCACATGAAGCCTCGGCCGTGGAGGTACGGATTCCCGAGCAGCGGCTCCTGCAGGACGGCCGCCACTCCAGCCGGCGGAGAGCTGCGCTTGGTGGAGACTTTGTTCCAGACCCTGATGAGGTCCCTGTAAAAGACAGGCAGCTCCCGGAGGGCGGTCCTGGCACCCCCCAAGTTCACAAACAGGAGCTGCGTGTCATAATTGAGGTCGAGCTGCTGGCGGAAGAAATACCTCGCCAGAGCGCACCACCTAGGAGGGGGCTCGACGTAAAGGTATCTCTGCAGGGTCTGAAGACGGAAAGTCGCGAGCTGGGCGCTGACGCACACCAACGACTGACCGCCCTCCTCAAGCGGGAGACTCAAGACCGCGGCAGAGACCCAGTGCTTCCTGTTGTTCCAGAAGAAGTCCACCAGCTTCTTCTGTATCTTGGCGACAAACGCAGGGGGAGGGGTCAAAGTGACCAGCCGGTACCACAGCATTGCGGCCACCAGCTGGTTTATGACTAGCGCTCGACCCCTGTAGGACAGCACTCGGAGCAGTCCTGTCCAGCGCCCTAGGCGAGTGGCGACCTTGGCCTCCAGCTCCTGCCAGTTCGCCGGCCAGGCTCCCTCGTCGGGGCTAAGGTAGACTCCCAGATAGAGGAGATGGGTCGTGCTCCAGGCAAAAGGCCTGAGCTCCTCCGGCAGGGAGTCCACCCGCCACTGACCCACCAGGAGTCCGGAACATTTCTCCCAGTTGATCCTGGCGGAGGACGCGGCCGAGTAAATCTCCTGGCACTCACGCATCCTCCGCAGGTCAGCGGGATCCTCTACCGCGAGGAGCACGTCATCGGCGTAAGCCGAGAGGACGACCTCCACGCCCGGCCCTTGCAGAGCCAGTCCCGTCAACCTCGTCCGCAAGAGGCGCAGGAAAGGCTCCACGCAAACGGCGTATAACTGGCCGGACATGGGGCATCCCTGGCGCACCCCTCTCCTAAAGCGAAGGGGCGCCGTCAAGGACCCGTTAACCTTAATCAGACACTCCGCGGCGGCGTACAAAAGTCGGATCCGGGCGACGAAATGCGTCCCGAACCCGAAAGCGAAAGCGCGCAGAGTTCCGAGCAGATAGTCGTGATCCACCCTGTCGAACGCCTTCTCTTGGTCGAGGGATAGGAAGGCGACCGACAGACCAGCCTCCTGGGAGCAATGGATGAGGTCCCGGACCAGATGGATGTTGTCGTGGATCGTCCGGCCCGGGACCGTGTATGACTGGTCGGGGTGGATCATGTGGTCCAGCACGGCACCAAGGCGAGCAGACATCGCCCTGGCGAAGATTTTGTAGTCCGTGCTGAGGAGGGAGACCGGGCGCCAGTTCTTAAGGAGGCGGAGATCGCCCTTCTTAGGCAGCAGGACGATGACTGCCCTGCGCCAAGAGAGGGGCATCTCCCCGGTCGCCAGACTTTCCCCCAGGACCCGCGCGTAGTCGCTCCCCAGGACGTCCCAGAACGCCCTGTGGAACTCCACGGTCAGCCCGTCCAGCCCCGGGGATTTTCCCCTCGAGAGCCGGGCGAGGGCACCGGTCAGCTCCGCCAGGCTTAGCGGAGCTTCCAGATTTTCGGCGCCCTCCGGGCCGACCTTCGGCAGGTCCTCCCACAAAACTCTACGCGCTTCCTCGCTGGACGGATCCGGAGAGAACAGAGCCCCGTAATATTCACGGACCCTTTTGTTGACGCCCTCCGGATCCGAGACGAGAGAGCCGTCGTCGGCCAGCAGCGTCAAGAGCTGCTTACGGACACTCTGCCTTTTTTCCAGCGAGTAGAAGAAGGGGGAGCCGCGGTCCAGATCCCGCAGGAACCGGATCCGCGACCTCACGAACGCGCCTCGGGACCCGACGAGCTGCAGGTCCTTCAGCGCGGCCTTCTTCGCTTCGTACACCGTCCGCAGGGCCGGGTCCTGGACGACTTGACCGAGACGGGCTTCCAGGTCGAGCACCTCTTTTTCTAGGCGCCCGACTCTGGCCGCCCGCCTCTTGGTCGACCCCCTCGCGTACTCTTGACAGAAGACGCGGACGTGAGCCTTGCCCACGTCCCACCATAGCCTCAAGGAGGGGAAGCCCCCCTGCTTCCTTCTCCAGTCGGACCAGAATCGACGGAACGAGTCCTGGAACCGCACGTCCTCCAGCAGCCGGTTGTTAAAGTGCCAGTACGCGGACCCCGTCCTCGCGCGGAGCGAAGCGAGCTCCGCCCACACCAGGTGGTGGTCCGAACACGGCACCGGCCGCATGGAGGCCGCCGGGACGCAGGAAACGTACGCCCGAGACACGTAAAGGCGGTCGACTCTAGACCATCCAACTCCAGGCCTCACCCAAGTAAAGGCGCTGGAGTCGGGGTGGAGATTTCGCCAGACGTCCACCAAGTCGAAGGACCCGACCAGGTCCCTCAACTTCTCCATCGCCGTCATGCACTGCGGGGCACCGGAGCGGTCCCTCGCCTCGAGGGTGCAGTTAAAATCCCCCCCGAGGACAATGCAGTCGCCGACGTCGACGGAGCCAAGAAGAGCGGACACCTCTTCAAAGAAGCGCGTTTGCTGCGGGCCGGGATGAGGGGCGTACACGTTCACGAGATGGAGCGGCACGTCCCCCAGGCGAACCGTTACGTGCAGCAAGCGGCCTGGCACGGGCTCCTCGACCCCCAAGATCTCCGGCTGAAAATGCGGGCCCAGCAAGATGGCCACCCCACTAGAAATGGCGGTGAGGTGGCTCATGCGGACCTCTCCTTGCCATTCCAGGAGCCACGTGGCTTCGTCTCCCGGAACGGTGTGGGTTTCTTGCAGGAAGCACGCCGCATATTTCCCCTCCCGCAGGAGCGAAAAATTGTCAAATCTACGGCGTGCCCCTCTGCCGCCGTTGATGTTGAGGCTGGCTATGGTTATCTTCATGGCAAAAGCATAGTGCAACCTCTACCTTAACCTATTGTGGGGGAGGGAGCGGAGTCTTTTGTTGAACTCCGCTCCCTCCGCAGCCCAGCGAGGAGTCCCTCGAGCTCGCGCAGCTCAAGGTGCTGCTCCTTTGTCAAGGGCCCGCCCGCGGCCAAGGTTTTAACGGCGGCGCGGACGGACCCCTTGATCAGCTCCGGCTCGGACCATTTTTCCAGGGCCAGTCGGGCTTGGTCGCGGCGACCCCGGCTCTGGGCCAAAAAGTCCCGGAGTTCCTTTGCAGGAATGAGGAGGGCCTCAGCGGCGGCCGCGAGCAGATCCACCGCCTCCCTGGCGGTGGTCTCTAGTTCTTCTCCCGCGTCCCCCACCGAGTCCCCGTCCTCCTCCGGGAGGTGGCCGCCAGCAGCCGGCCCATCGACCGCACAAGGTACGGCAAATGAACCGGCCGCTCCAACCGGCCCTGGCTCTGCCCCGATCCCACCCCCAGGATCGTCGGCAGAGGAGTCCCCACTGGGCTCTTTTAAAATTGGTGCTGGGTCGGGAAATGACAGCGGAAGGGGTTCCCCCTCCGCCCCAGGAACCGGGGAACAAGGAGAGACCCGGCCATAGGAAATCCCCAGGCCCTCCAAGTGCACCAGCTCCAAAGTAAGGGGCGAGGGTGGGTGTTCCTCCCCCTCCCCGCTGCCACCCCCCGGCCCAGCATCTACAGTTTCATTAAAATCAATATATTGTGTTTCTGCCGGGTCGAGCAACTCCCGGGGGAAGTTGGGTAATAGCTGGGCGGGCTCAGGTTCGGCCTTTTCGGCCTCGCCCGCCTCAGTCCCCGGGACGCCCGGCCCGGCGGCTACGCATTCCTCCGCGGTCCCCACGCCCCCCACGACAGGCAGATCTTCCACTCCATCCCCGGGAGGCAGAGGCTGGGCAGCCTCAACTGTCTCACCCTCCCCGGGGAAAGACTCCTCGCGCCTGCAGCGCAATTTGGGGGCGCTGGTGGGGGACGCGGAACACGCGGCGGGCACCGACTCCTCCGCGGAGGGATGTTGTTCCCCCTCCGCGTCATTGGGGCGGTGCCTCTTTTTGTTCCTGGGGGCGCGCGGAGTCAGGGAGACCTCCATGTCTGCCGAGGCCTCCCGCTCCGCCCCCCCCTTTTCCTTTTCTTGCCCGCGCCCGGGCCCCTCTGTGGTGTTGTTCAAGGGCTCGGGCACGGGCTCGGGGCACCCCGCGCTCGCCGGTGACGGGGTTGGGCTGAGCGCGGTGGTCAAATTATCCGGCGCACTGAGGGGACCCGCCTCTTGATGTTTTGTCTTCTTCCGCGCCTTCTTTCCGGTCGGACGCTCTCCCTCCCCCCCGCCGGAGGCCCTGAAAACAAAGGCCTCCGACGATGCCCGCGCACCCATGGCTCCCGGCACGCGGACGCAACTAGGGGGAGGGGTGGCGGCGGCGCCAGCCTTGGCCGCCTTCGGTGGTTTGGCGGCCTTGGAGGCGGGGCAGTTCTTGCGAACGTGCCCCACCTCCCTGCAGGCATGGCACCGCACGCCGTCCGACGTCCAGAAGACGCGGTAGGCAGTCCCCTCGTGCACCACATTAAAAGATCCCTCCGTCGTCTCCTCCCGCGCCAGCCGGACAAAGAGCTGGCGGCGGAAGGAGAACACGTGGCGCAGGCTGCTCTCCCTGAGGCCGAGCGGTATGGGGTTGATCCCTGACCTTACCTCCCCCAGTTGTTGTAGGTGAGGGAGGAGGAGCTCAGCGGAAACAAAGGGCGGGACGTTTGAAATGATGACCCTCTGCGCGGTGGCCTCGAGAGGGTCCACCGGCAGGAACGTCCCGCCCACCGTGAGCCCCTTTTCAAGGGCCAGGGACACCGCCCGCTCCGACCCCAGGAAGAACACGACCTTCCCAGACATCTTGGAGGCTGCGACAATGGCCGAGGGGCCGACTACCCCAGCCATCGCCCGCACGCACTCCTCAATGCTCATTGTGGGGTGAGTGTAGCTCTTGACCCCGTGTTTCCTGGTTATAAGTCTGAACGGTGGCAGGGCAGCGGGTGGCGCAGGAGGTGCCATGGATGTGGACACCGCCTGCGCATACGTCCTTGCTGGCCCTGCCACCGGCGTGGATGGGGTCGCCATCACGGGGTCCCTTTAAGGGCTACACCCACCCCAAAGTCACAGGCCTTAATGGTCTTTAATGGCCTCGTATGTTAACTGAGCAGAGGAGCCCTTAACGAGGCACCTCTCCCCTCGTTGACAATTGGGGAGAGGCCTTGCTCCCTCTGCTCAGTTGTCTTAATTGGGTTTTTTTTTTAAAAGAATTTCGGAAGAAAAGGGCTCTCAGAGAGAGAGGGGAGAAACAGAGAGTAACGGAGAAAGAGAGAGGGGGGGTGGGAAGGGGGGGGGGCTGCGAGGGCAGGTCTCCCCTCGCAGCTGTGGGTGGGTGCACTCCCCAGATGGCAAAACACACACAAAACACAGTCTTTGGGTTGGTCTTCAGGTGGGGGGAGAAGACGTCTTCACCTGGGGTAGCTAGAGCCACCAGGCACATAATCCCAAACGATCCCTAATTGGGTGATTAAAGAATCTTCAGCCTGGTAGCTCCAGCTATCCCAGGCTAGGCAAATGTGGGGGGGGTGGGGGGGGTTCCAATTGTGGGGGGGGGCCTAGTTGTAAGCACGGCCCCCACGCACACTACCACACACACACACACCCCCCGCGATGTTCCGGCCCTCAGTGGTCTTCTTTCCTCCCCCCACCGAAACAACAAAGTCTGTTTGGGGAAATACTCCAACACCCACCTGTTGAAATGTAGAGTCTCCCTCCTTCCACACTGGATGTTGTTGGTTTTTCCCCCTCTCTCCAACTCCTTGCAGAAATGATAAAGATGTTTAAAGTTTTCTGCTTTTTCCTCCTCTCCCTCTGAGTAAAAGTTGAAGGTGAAGCCCCTTCCTTCCTTCTGTTCCTGGGCTGGTCTCAGGGCTCTCCAGGCAGGAGCTCAAGTTGCTAGCAGCTCCACTCACTGCTCACAGCTCCAACTGAGCAGGACACGCCTCCACTCCTCCACGATTGGTTCCTTGTGCATGAAACTCTTTTGAGTTTATCTGTGAAAACATAAAACATTAAACGGTGCCACCCGACCTGGGTGACACTCCAGACATTTACAAGGCCCATTTTTTTTTTCCCCCTTTTTTGTGTTTTTTTTTGTGTTTTTTCTTTTTTTTTTTTTTTTTTTTTTTTGGGCACTAAAATCACAATTTTTCCCCAGTGCCCCCTATAAAAGGGAAGGGGACACTAAAAGCACCGGCAATTAAAACAAATTAACTTTAAAACGTAAAATCAAATTAAAATTTGGTTGCCGGGCATGATGATGCACTCCAGTCCCTCCGGTGCCCACCTCTCGCGGAAGGCCGCGAGCGTACCGGTGGACACCGCGTGCTCCATCTCCAAGGACACCCTGGACCGGATGTAAGAGCGGAAGAGAGGCAGGCAGTCAGGTTGAACGACCCCCTCGACCGCCCGCTGCCTGGACCGGCTGATGGCACCCTTGGCCGTGCCCAGGAGCAGTCCTACGAGGAGGCCTTCGGACCTACCCGCTCCCCTCCGCACAGGGTGCCCAAAGATCAGGAGAGTGGGACTGAAGTGCAGCCAGAATTTCAGGAGCAGCCCCTTCAAATAATGGAACAGGGGCTGCAACCTTGTGCACTCAATAAAAACATGGAACACGGACTCCTCCAGACCGCAGAAATTGCAGGCGGCCTGGGAGTCCGTGAACCGGCTTAAAAATTTGTTGCACGGCACTGCTCCGTGCACCACCCTCCAGGCCAAGTCCCCGATGAATAGTGGGAGGACCCCCGCGTAGAGTGCCCTCCATCGGGGACCCCCGCCTCCTCCGGACGGCAAGATGGTACGCCATGGCGTGTCCGGACGGCCGGCGAGGATGGCAAAGTTGAGGGTGTGCATGAGCAGCCCGTACAGGAAACCCCTCCGCGCGGAACTGAAAGGCACGGAGGGGATTTCCCCGAGGCGGCTCAAGTTGTGAGGCGCCGGCCCCCGAGGGAGGTTCCGGGGTTTGGCGCCGATGAGGAATTCCGTCCGGACGGGGGTCAGTTCGGACGGGATCTCCCCACGTGCTTGAGCCTCCTCGATGCACCTAACGGAGTCAGGGCCCAGAGCTGTTTTTAGCGACTCGATGGCATCGGCCGCGCGGCGGACGTTGGCAGAATTTAGGCGCCGCGCCAGCGTGACTGGCGCCATCCAGCCCGCTCCTCCGCCATCGAGCAGGTCCCTGACCCTGGTCACCTCACCAGCCACAGCCCTCTCTTCCGACCGCCACATGAAGCCTCGGCCGTGGAGGTACGGATTCCCGAGCAGCGGCTCCTGCAGGACGGCCGCCACTCCAGCCGGCGGAGAGCTGCGCTTGGTGGAGACTTTGTTCCAGACCCTGATGAGTTCCCTGTAAAAGACAGGCAGCTCCCGGAGGGCGGTCCTGGCACCCCCCAAGTTCACAAACAGGAGCTGCGTGTCATAATTGAGGTCGAGCTGCTGGCGGAAGAAATACCTCGCCAGAGCACACCACCTAGGAGGGGGCTCGACGTAAAGGTATCTCTGCAGGGTCTGAAGACGGAAAGTCGCGAGCTGGGCGCTGACGCACACCAACGACTGACCGCCCTCCTCAAGCGGGAGACTCAAGACCGCGACAGAGACCCAGTGCTTCCTGTTGTTCCAGAAGAAGTCCACCAGCTTCTTCTGTATCTTGGCGACAAACGCAGGGGGAGGGGTCAAAGTGACCAGCCGGTACCACAGCATTGCGGCCACCAGCTGGTTTATGACTAGCGCTCGACCCCTGTAGGACAGCACTCGGAGCAGTCCTGTCCAGCGCCCTAGGCGAGCGGCGACCTTGACCTCCAGCTCCTGCCAGTTCGCCGGCCAGGCTTCCTCGTCGGGGCTAAGGTAGACTCCCAGATAGAGGAGATGGGTCGTGCTCCAGGCAAAAGGCCTGAGCTCCTCCGGCAGGGAGTCCACCCGCCACTGACCCACCAGGAGTCCGGAACATTTCTCCCAGTTGATCCTGGCGGAGGACGCGGCCGAGTAAATCTCCTGGCACTCACGCATCCTCCGCAGGTCAGCGGGATCCTCTACCGCGAGGAGCACGTCATCGGCGTAAGCCGAGAGGACGACCTCCACGCCCGGCCCTTGCAGAGCCAGTCCCGTCAACCTCGTCCGCAAGAGGCGCAGGAAAGGCTCCACGCAAACGGCGTATAACTGGCCGGACATGGGGCATCCCTGGCGCACCCCTCTCCTAAAGCGAAGGGGCGCCGTCAAGGACCCGTTAACCTTAATCAGACACTCCGCGGCGGCGTACAAAAGTCGGATCCGGGCGACGAAATGCGTCCCGAACCCGAAAGCGCGCAGAGTTCCGAGCAGATAGTCGTGATCCACCCTGTCGAACGCCTTCTCTTGGTCGAGGGATAGGAAGGCGACCGACAGACCAGCCTCCTGGGAACAATGGATGAGGTCCCGGACCAGATGGATGTTGTCGTGGATCGTCCGGCCCGGGACCGTGTATGACTGGTCGGGGTGGATCATGTGGTCCAGCACGGCACCAAGGCGAGCAGACATCGCCCTGGCGAAGATTTTGTAGTCCGTGCTGAGGAGGGAGACCGGGCGCCAGTTCTTAAGGAGGCGGAGATCGCCCTTCTTAGGCAGCAGGACGATGACTGCCCTGCGCCAAGAGAGGGGCATCTCCCCGGTCGCCAGACTTTCCCCCAGGACCCGCGCGTAGTCGCTCCCCAGGACGTCCCAGAACGCCCTGTGGAACTCCACGGTCAGCCCGTCCAGCCCCGGGGATTTTCCCCTCGAGAGCCGGGCGAGGGCACCGGTCAGCTCCGCCAGGCTTAGCGGAGCTTCCAGATTTTCGGCGCCCTCCGGGCCGACCTTCGGCAGGTCCTCCCACAAAACTCTACGCGCTTCCTCGCTGGACGGATCCGGAGAGAACAGAGCCCCGTAATATTCACGGACCCTGTTGTTGACGCCCTCCGGATCCGAGACGAGAGAGCCGTCGTCGGCCAGCAGCGTCAAGAGCTGCTTACGGACACTCTGCCTTTTTTCCAGCGAGTAGAAGAAGGGGGAGCCGCGGTCCAGATCCCGCAGGAACCGGATCCGCGACCTCACGAACGCGCCTCGGGACCCGACGAGCTGCAGGTCCTTCAGCGCGGCCTTCTTCGCTTCGTACACCGTCCGCAGGGCCGGGTCCTGGACGACTTGACCGAGACGGGCTTCCAGGTCGAGCACCTCTTTTTCTAGGCGCCCGACTCTGGCCGCCCGCCTCTTGGTCGACCCCCTCGCGTACTCTTGACAGAAGACGCGGACGTGAGCCTTGCCCACGTCCCACCATAGCCTCAAGGAGGGGAAGCCCCCCTGCTTCCTTCTCCAGTCGGACCAGAATCGACGGAACGAGTCCTGGAACCGCACGTCCTCCAGCAGCCGGTTGTTAAAGTGCCAGTACGCGGACCCCGCCCTCGCGCGGAGCGAAGCGAGCTCCGCCCACACCAGGTGGTGGTCCGAACACGGCACCGGCCGCATGGAGGCCGCCGGGACGCAGGAAACGTACGCCCGAGACACGTAAAGGCGGTCGACTCTAGACCATCCAACTCCAGGCCTCACCCAAGTAAAGGCGCTGGAGTCGGGGTGGAGATTTCGCCAGACGTCCACCAAGTCGAAGGACCCGACCAGGTCCCTCAACTTCTCCATCGCCGTCATGCACTGCGGGGCACCGGAGCGGTCCCTCGCCTCGAGGGTGCAGTTAAAATCCCCCCCGAGGACAATGCAGTCGCCGACGTCGACGGAGCCAAGAAGAGCGGACACCTCTTCAAAGAAGCGCGTTTGCTGCGGGCCGGGATGAGGGGCGTACACGTTCACGAGATGGAGCGGCACGTCCCCCAGGCGAACCGTTACGTGCAGCAAGCGGCCTGGCACGGGCTCCTCGACCCCCAAGATCTCCGGCTGAAAATGCGGGCCCAGCAAGATGGCCACCCCACTAGAAATGGCGGTGAGGTGGCTCATGCGGACCTCTCCTTGCCATTCCAGGAGCCACGTGGCTTCGTCTCCCGGAACGGTGTGGGTTTCTTGCAGGAAGCACACCGCATATTTCCCCTCCCGCAGGAGCGAAAAATTGTCAAATCTACGGCGTGCCCCTCTGCCGCCGTTGATGTTGAGGCTGGCTATGGTTATCTTCATGGCAAAAGCATAGTGCAACCTCTACCTTAACCTATTGTGGGGGAGGGAGCGGAGTCTTTTGTTGAACTCCGCTCCCTCCGCAGCCCAGCGAGGAGTCCCTCGAGCTCGCGCAGCTCAAGGTGCTGCTCCTTTGTCAAGGGCCCGCCCGCGGCCAAGGTTTTAACGGCGGCGCGGACGGACCCCTTGATCAGCTCCGGCTCGGACCATTTTTCCAGGGCCAGTCGGGCTTGGTCGCGGCGACCCCGGCTCTGGGCCAAAAAGTCCCGGAGTTCCTTTGCAGGAACGAGGAGGGCCTCAGCGGCGGCCGCGAGCAGATCCACCGCCTCACTGGCGGTGGTCTCTAGGTCTTCACCCGCGTCCCCCACCGAGTCCCCGTCCTCCTCCGGGAGGTGGCCGCCAGCAGCCGGCCCATCGACCGCACAAGGTACGGCAAATGAACCGGCCGCTCCAACCGGCCCTGGCACTGCCCCGATCCCACCCCCAGGATCGTCGGCAGAGGAGTCCCCACTGGGCTCTTTTAAAAATGGTGCTGGGTCGGGAAATGACAGCGGAAGGGGTTCCCCCTCCGCCCCAGGAACCGGAGAACAAGGAGAGACCCGGCCATAGGAAATCCCCAGGCCCTCCAAGTGCTCCAGCTCCAAAGTAAGGGGCGAGGGTGGGTGTTCCTCCCCCTCCCCGCTGCCACCCCCCGGCCCAGCATCTACAGTTTCATTAAAATCAATATATTTTGTTTCTGCCGGGTCGAGCAACTCCCGGGGGAAGTTGGGTAATAGCTGGGCGGGCTCAGGTTCGGCCTTTTCGGCCTCGCCCGCCTCAGTCCCCGGGACGCCCGGCCCGGCGGCTACGCATTCCTCCGCGGTCCCCACGCCCCCCACGACAGGCAGATCTTCCACTCCATCCCCGGGAGGCAGAGGCTGGGCAGCCTCAACTGTCTCACCCTCCCCGGGGAAAGACTCCTCGCGCCTGCAGCGCAATTTGGGGGCGCTGGTGGGGGACGCGGGACACGCGGCGGGCACCGCCTCCTCCGCGGAGGGATGTTGTTCCCCCTCCGCCTCATTGGGGCGGTGCCTCTTTTTGTTCCTGGGGGCGCGCGGAGTCAGGGAGACCTCCATGTCTGCCGAGGCCTCCCGCTCCGCCCCCCCCTTTTCCTTTTCTTGCCCGCGCCTGGGCCCCTCTGTGGTGGTATTCAAGGGCCCGGGCACGGGCTCGGGGCACCCCGCGCTCGCCGGTGACTGGGTTGGGCTGAGCGCGGTGGTCAGACTTTCCGGCGCACCGAGGGGACCCGCCTCTAGATGTTTCTCCTTCTTCCGCGCCTTCTTTCCGCTCGGACGCTCTCCCTCCCCCCCGCCAGAGGCCCTGAAAACAAAGGCCTCCGACGATGCCCGCGCACCCATGGCTCCCGGCACGCGGACGCAACTAGGGGGAGGGGTGGCGGCAGCGCCAGCCTTGGCCGCCTTCGG
This sequence comes from Pristiophorus japonicus, assembly GCF_044704955.1. Taxonomy (NCBI): domain Eukaryota; kingdom Metazoa; phylum Chordata; class Chondrichthyes; family Pristiophoridae; genus Pristiophorus; species Pristiophorus japonicus. The sequence continues at coordinate 51,134,405 of NC_091978.1, forward strand.
TGGTTTGGCGGCCTTGGAGGCGGGGCAGTTCTTACGAACATGCCCCACCTCCCTGCAGGCATGGCACCGCACGCCGTCCGACGTCCAGAAGACGCGGTAGGCAGTCCCCTCGTGCACCACATTAAAGTGCCCTTCTGTCACGTCCTCCCGCGCCAGCCGGACAAAGAGCTGGCGGCGGAAGGAGAACACGTGGCGCAGGCTGTTCTCCCTGAGGCCGAGCGGTATGGGGTTGATCCCCGACCTTACCTCCCCCAGTTGTTGTAGGTGAGGGAGGAGGAGCCCAGCGGGAACAAAGGGCGGGACGTTCGACACGATGACCCTCTGCGCGGTGGCTTCGAGAGGATCCACCGGCAGGAACGTCCCGCCCACCGTGAGCCCCTTTTCGAGGGCCAGGGACACCGCCCGCTCCGACCCCAGGAAGAAAACAGCCTTCCCAGACATCTTGGAGGCTGCGACAATGGCCGAGGGGCCGACTACCCCAGCCATCGCCCGCACGCACTCCTCGATGCTCATTGTGGGGTGAGTGTAGCTCTTGACCCCGTGTTTTTTTGTTATAAGTGTAAATGGTGGCAGGGCAGCGGGTGGCGCAGGAGGTGCTGTGGAAGCGGTTGCCACCTGCGCATACGTCCTTGCTGGCCCTGCCACCGGCGTGGATGGGGTCGCCATCACGGGGTCCCTTTAAGGGCTACACCCACCCCAAAGTCACAGGCCTTAATGGTCTTTAATGGCCTCGTATGTTAACTGAGCAGAGGAGCCCTTAACGAGGCACCTCTCCCCTCGTTGACAATTGGGGAGAGGCCTTGCTCCCTCTGCTCAGTTGTCTTAATTGGGTTTTTTTTTAAAAGAATTTCGGAAGAAAAGGGCTCTCAGAGAGAGAGGGGAGAAACAGAGAGTAACGGAGAAAGAGAGAGGGGGGGTGGGAAGGGGGGGGGGCTGCGAGGGCAGGTCTCCCCTCGCAGCTGTGGGTGGGTGCACTCCCCAGATGGCAAAACACACACAAAACACAGTCTTTGGGTTGGTCTTCAGGTGGGGGGAGAAGACGTCTTCACCTGGGGTAGCTAGAGCCACCAGGCACACAATCCCAAACGATCCCTAATTGGGTGATTAAAGAATCTTCAGCCTGGTAGCTCCAGCTATCCCAGGCTAGGCAAATGTGGGGGGGGTGGGGGGGGTTCCAATTGTGGGGGGGGGCCTAGTTGTAAGCACGGCCCCCACGCACACTACCACACACACACACACCCCCCGCGATGTTCCGGCCCTCAGTGGTCTTTTTTCCTCCCCCCACCGAAACAACAAAGTCTGTTTGGGGAAATACTCCAACACCCACCTGTTGAAATGTAGAGTCTCCCTCCTTCCACACTGGATGTTGTTGGTTTTTCCCCCTCTCTCCAACTCCTTGCAGAAATGATAAAGATGTTTAAAGTTTTCTGCTTTTTCCTCCTCTCCCTCTGAGTAAAAGTTGAAGGTGAAGCCCCTTCCTTCCTTCTGTTCCTGGGCTGGTCTCAGGGCTCTCCAGGCAGGAGCTCAAGTTGCTAGCAGCTCCACTCACTGCTCACAGCTCCAACTGAGCAGGACACGCCTCCACTCCTCCACGATTGGTTCCTTGTGCATGAAACTCTTTTTGGAGTTCACCTGCAAAAACATAAAACATGTATCCGTGCCACCCGACCTGGATGACACACACAAGACATTTACAAGGCCCCTTTTTTATTTATTTTTTTGTGTTTTTTTTTTTTTTTGGGGCACTAAAATCAAATTTTTCCTTTTTCCAGTGCCCCCTATAAAAGGAGAGGGGGACACTAAAAGCACCGGCAATTAAAACAAATTAAACTTTAAAACGTAAAATCAAATTAAAATTTGGTTGCCGGGCGTGATGATGCACTCCAGTCCCTCCGGTGCCCACCTCTCGCGGAAGGCCGCGAGCGTACCGGTGGACACCGCGTGCTCCATCTCCAAGGACACCCTGGATCGGATGTAAGAGCGGAAGAGAGGCAGGCAGTCAGGTTGAACGACCCCCTCGACCGCCCGCTGCCTGGACCGGCTGATGGCACCCTTGGCCGTGCCCAGGAGCAGTCCTACGAGGAGGCCCTCGGACCTACCCGCTCCCCTCCGCACAGGGTGCCCAAAGATCAGGAGAGTGGGACTGAAGTGCAGCCAGAATTTCAGGAGCAGCCCCTTCAAATAGTGGAACAGGGGCTGCAACCTTGTGCACTCAATAAAAACATGGAACACGGACTCCTCCAGACCGCAGAAATTGCAGGCGGCCTGGGAGTCCGTGAACCGGCTTAAAAATTTGTTGCACGGCACTGCTCCGTGCACCACCCTCCAGGCCAAGTCCCCGATGAATAGTGGGAGGACCCCTGCGTAGAGTGCCCTCCATCGGGGACCCCCGCCTCCTCCGGACGGCAAGATGGTACGCCATGGCGTGTCCGGACGGCCGGCGAGGATGGCAAAGTTGAGGGTGTGCAGGAGCAGCCCGTACAGGAAACCCCTCCGCGCGGAACTGAAAGGCACGGAGGGGATTTCCCCGAGGCGGCTCAAGTTGTGAGGCGCCGGCCCCCGAGGGAGGTTCCGGGGTTTGGCGCCGATGAGGAATTCCGTCCGGACGGGGGTCAGTTCGGACGGGATCTCCCCACGTGCTTGAGCCTCCTCGATACACCTAACGGAGTCAGGGCCCAGAGCTGTTTTTAGCGACTCGATGGCATCGGCCGCGCGGCGGACGTTGGCAGAATTTAGGCGCCGCGCCAGCGTGACTGGCGCCATCCAGCCCGCTCCTCCGCCATCGAGCAGGTCCCTGACCCTGGTCACCTCACCAGCCACAGCCCTCTCTTCCGACCGCCACATGAAGCCTCGGCCGTGGAGGTACGGATTCCCGAGCAGCGGTTCCTGCAGGACGGCCGCCACTCCAGCCGGCGGAGAGCTGCGCTTGGTGGAGACTTTGTTCCAGACCCTGATGAGTTCCCTGTAAAAGACAGGCAGCTCCCGGAGGGCGGTCCTGGCACCCCCCAAGTTCACAAACAGGAGCTGCGTGTCATAATTGAGGTCGAGCTGCTGGCGGAAGAAATACCTCGCCAGAGCACACCACCTAGGAGGGGGCTCGACGTAAAGGTATCTCTGCAGGGTCTGAAGACGGAAAGTCGCGAGCTGGGCGCTGACGCACACCAACGACTGACCGCCCTCCTCAAGCGGGAGACTCAAGACCGCGACAGAGACCCAGTGCTTCCTGTTGTTCCAGAAGAAGTCCACCAGCTTCTTCTGTATCTTGGCGACAAACGCAGGGGGAGGGGTCAAAGTGACCAGCCGGTACCACAGCATTGCGGCCACCAGCTGGTTTATGACTAGCGCTCGACCCCTGTAGGACAGCACTCGGAGCAGTCCTGTCCAGCGCCCTAGGCGAGCGGCGACCTTGGCCTCCAGCTCCTGCCAGTTCGCCGGCCAGGCTTCCTCGTCGGGGCTAAGGTAGACTCCCAGATAGAGGAGATGGGTCGTGCTCCAGGCAAAAGGCCTGAGCTCCTCCGGCAGGGAGTCCACCCGCCACTGACCCACCAGGAGTCCGGAACATTTCTCCCAGTTGATCCTGGCGGAGGACGCGGCCGAGTAAATCTCCTGGCACTCACGCATCCTCCGCAGGTCAGCGGGATCCTCTACCGCGAGAAGCACGTCATCGGCGTAAGCCGAGAGGACGACCTCCACGCCCGGCCCTTGCAGAGCCAGTCCCGTCAACCTCGTCCGCAAGAGGCGCAGGAAAGGCTCCACGCAAACGGCGTATAACTGGCCGGACATGGGGCATCCCTGGCGCACCCCTCTCCTAAAGCGAAGGGGCGCCGTCAAGGACCCGTTAACCTTAATCAGACACTCCGCGGCGGCGTACAAAAGTCGGATCCGGGCGACGAAATGCGTCCCGAACCCGAAAGCGCGCAGAGTTCCGAGCAGATAGTCGTGATCCACCCTGTCGAACGCCTTCTCTTGGTCGAGGGATAGGAAGGCGACCGACAGACCAGCCTCCTGGGAACAATGGATGAGGTCCCGGACCAGATGGATGTTATCGTGGATTGTCCGGCCCGGGACCGTGTATGACTGGTCGGGGTGGATCATGTGGTCCAGCACGGCACCAAGGCGAGCAGACATCGCCCTGGCGAAGATTTTGTAGTCCGTGCTGAGGAGGGAGACCGGGCGCCAGTTCTTAAGGAGGCGGAGATCGCCCTTCTTAGGCAGCAGGACGATGACTGCCCTGCGCCAAGAGAGGGGCATCTCCCCGGTCGCCAGACTTTCCCCCAGGACCCGCGCGTAGTCGCCCCCCAGGACGTCCCAGAACGCCCTGTGGAACTCCACGGTCAGCCCGTCCAGCCCCGGGGATTTTCCCCTCGAGAGCCGGGCGAGGGCACCGGTCAGCTCCGCCAGGCTTAGCGGAGCCTCCAGATTTTCGGCGCCCTCCGGGCCGACCTTCGGCAGGTCCTCCCACAAAACTCTACGCGCTTCCTCGCTGGACGGATCCGGAGAGAACAGAGCCCCGTAATATTCACGGACCCTGTTGTTGATGCCCTCCGGATCCGAGACGAGAGAGCCGTCGTCGGCCAGCAGCGTCAAGAGCTGCTTACGGACACTCTGCCTTTTTTCCAGCGAGTAGAAGAAGGGGGAGCCGCGGTCCAGATCCCGCAGGAACCGGATCCGCGACCTCACGAACGCGCCTCGGGACCCGACGAGCTGCAGGTCCTTCAGCGCGGCCTTCTTCGCTTCGTACACCGTCCGCAGGGCCGGGTCCTGGACGACTTGACCGAGACGGGCTTCCAGGTCGAGCACCTCTTTTTCTAGGCGCCCGACTCTGGCCGCCCGCCTCTTGGTCGACCCCCTCGCGTACTCTTGACAGAAGACGCGGACGTGAGCCTTGCCCACGTCCCACCATAGCCTCAAGGAGGGGAAGCCCCCCTGCTTCCTTCTCCAGTCGGACCAGAATCGACGGAACGAGTCCTGGAACCGCACGTCCTCCAGCAGCCGGTTGTTAAAGTGCCAGTACGCGGACCCCGTCCTCGCGCGGAGCGAAGCGAGCTCCGCCCACACCAGGTGGTGGTCCGAACACGGCACCGGCCGCATGGAGGCCGCCGGGACGCAGGAAACGTACGCCCGAGACACGTAAAGGCGGTCGACTCTAGACCATCCAACTCCAGGCCTCACCCAAGTAAAGGCGCTGGAGTCGGGGTGGAGATTTCGCCAGACGTCCACCAAGTCGAAGGACCCGACCAGGTCCCTCAACTTCTCCATCGCCGTCATGCACTGCGGGGCACCGGAGCGGTCCCTCGCCTCGAGGGTGCAGTTAAAATCCCCCCCGAGGACAATGCAGTCGCCGACGTCGACGGAGCCAAGAAGAGCGGACACCTCTTCAAAGAAGCGCGTCTGCTGCGGGCCGGGATGAGGGGCGTACACGTTCACGAGATGGAGCGGCACGTCCCCCAGGCGAACCGTTACGTGCAGCAAGCGGCCTGGCACGGGCTCCTCGACCCCCAAGATCTCCGGCTGAAAATGCGGGCCCAGCAAGATGGCCACCCCACTAGAAATGGCGGTGAGGTGGCTCATGCGGACCTCTCCTTGCCATTCCAGGAGCCACGTGGCTTCGTCTCCCGGAACGGTGTGGGTTTCTTGCAGGAAGCACACCGCATATTTCCCCTCCCGCAGGAGCGAAAAATTGTCAAATCTACGGCGTGCCCCTCTGCCGCCGTTGATGTTGAGGCTGGCTATGGTTATCTTCATGGCAAAAGCATAGTACAACCTCTACCTTAACCTATTGTGGGGGAGGGAGCGGAGTCTTTTGTTGAACTCCGCTCCTTCAGCAGCCCAGCGAGGAACTTTTTGAGCCGGCGCAGCTCAAGGCCCTGAGCCTTTGATAAGGGCCCGCCCGCGGCCATGGTTTTAGTGGCGGCGCGGACGGATGCGACGAGCAGCCCCGGCTCGGACCATCTTTCCAGGGCCAGACGGGCTTGGTCGTGGCGACCCCGGCACTGGACCAAAAAGTCCCGGAGTTCCTCTGCGGGAATGAGGAGGGTCTCAGTGGCGGCCGCGAGCAGATCCACCGCCTCACTGGCGATGGACTCGAGATCTTCACCCACGTCCTCCACCGAGTCCCCGTCCCCCTCCGGGAGGTCGCCGCTAGCAGCCGGCCCGTCGACCGCACGAGGTACGGCAAACGGCCCGGCCGCTCCATCTGGCCCTGGCTCTGCCCCGATCCCACCCCCAGGATCGTCGGCAGAGGAGTCCCCACTGGGCTCTTTTAAAATTGGTGCTGGGTCGGGAAGCGACAGCGGAAGGGGTTCCTCCTCCGCCCCAGGAACCGGGGAACACGGAGAGACCCGGTTTAGGAAGTTCTCCAGGTCCACCAAGTCCCCCAGCTCCAAAGTAGGGGGCAAGGGTTGTTGTTCTTCCCCCTCCCCGCCGCCTCCCCCCAGCCCAGCGTGTACGGATTCATTAAAATTGTTCATATTCTCAGTTTCTACCGGGTCGAGCAAATCCCGGGGGAAGTTGGGTATTGGCTGGGCGGGCTCAGGTTCGGCCTTTTCGGCCCCGCCCGCCTCGGTCCCCGGGACGCTCGACCCGGCGGCTACGCATTCTTCCACTGGCCCCACGCCCCCCACGACAGGCAGATCTGCCACGCCCTCCCCAGGAGGCAGCGGCTGGGCAGCCTCGACTGCCTCATCCTCCCCGGGGACAGACTCCTCGCGCCTGCAGCGCAATTTGGGGGCGCTGGTGGGGGACGCGGGACACGCGGCGGGCACCGCCTCCTCCGCGGAGGGATGTTGTTCCCCCTCCGCCTCATTGGGGCGGTGCCTCTTTTTGTTCCTGGGGGTGCGCGAAGGCAGGGAGACCTCTGTGTCTGCCGAGGCCTCCCGCTCCGCCCCCCCCTGTTCCTTTTCTTGCCCGCGCCCGGGCCCCTCCGCGGTATTGGTCAAGGGCTCGGGCACGGGCTCAGGGCACCCCGCGCTCGCCGGTGACGGGGTTGGGCTGAGCGCGGTGGTCAAATTTTCCGGCGCACTGAGGGGACCCGCCTCGAGATGTTTCGCCTTCTTCCGCGCCTTCTTTCCGGTCGAACGCTCTCCCTCCCCCCCGCCGGAGGCCCTGAAAACAAAGGCCTCCGACGATGCCCGCGCACCCATGGCTCCCGGCACGCGGACGCAACTAGGGGGAGGGGTGGCGGCGGTGCCAGCCTTGGCCGCCTTCGGTGGTTTGGCGGCCTTGGAGGCGGGGCAGTTCTTACGAACATGCCCCACCTCCCTGCAGGCATGGCACCGCACGCCGTCCGACGTCCAGAAGACGCGGTAGGCAGTCCCCTCGTGCACCACATTAAAGTTCCCCTCCGTCGTCTCCTCCCGCGCCAGCCGGACAAAGAGCTGGCGGCGGAAGGAGAACACGTGGCGCAGGCTGCTCTCCCTGAGGCCGAGCGGTATGGGGTTGATCCCCGACCTTACCTCCCCCAGTTGGTGTAGGTGAGGGAGGAGGAGCTCAGCGGGAACAAAGGGCGGGACGTTTGAAATGATGACCCTCTGCGCGGTGGCCTCGAGAGGGTCCACCGGCAGGAACGTCCCGCCCACCGTGAGCCCCTTTTCAAGGGCCAGGGACACCGCCCGCTCCGACCCCAGGAAGAACACGGCCTTCCCAGACATCTTGGAGGCTGCGACAATGGCCGAGGGGCCGACTACCCCAGCCATCGCCCGCACGCACTCCTCGATGCTCATTGTGGGGTGAGTGTAGCTCTTGACCCCGTGTTTTTTAGTTATAAGTCTGAAAGGTGGCAGGGCAGCGGCTGGCGCAGGAGGTGCCGTGGATGTGGACACCGCCTGCGCATACGACCTTGCTGGCCCTGCCACCGGCGTGGATGGGGTCGCCATCACGGGGTCCCTTTAAGGGCTACACCCACCCCAAAGTCACAGGCCTTAATGGTCTTTATTAGGCCTCTTGTAGATTGACTGAGCAGAGGAGCCCTTAATGAGGTACCTCTCCCCTAGTTGGCAATTGGGGAGGGGCCTTGCTCCCTCTGCTCAGTTGTCTTAAATGTTTTTTTTAAAATTAAATTTGGAAGAAAGAGGCTCTCAGAGAGAGAGGGGAGAAACAGAGTAACAGAGAAAGAGAGAGGGGGGGGGGTGGGAAGGGGGGGACTGCGAGGGCAGGTCTCCCCTCGCAGCTGTGGGTGGGTGCACTCCCCAGATGGCAAAACACAAAAGTCTTTGGGGTGGTCTTCAGGTGGGGGGAGAAGATGTCTTCACCTGGGGTAGCTGGAGCCACCAGGCACTCCTAACGATCTTTAATTGGGTGATTGATGACAATCTTCAGCCTGGTAGCTCCAGCTATCCCAGGCTAGGCAAATGTGGGGGGTGGGGGGGGTTCCAATTGTGGGGGGGGCCCAGTTGTAAGCACGGCCCCCACGCACACTACCACACACACACACACACACACCCCCCGCGATGTTCCGGCCCTCAGTGGTCTTCTTTCCTCCCCCCACCGAAACAACAAAGTCTTTTTGGGGAAATGCACCCACACCCACCTGTAGAGTAGTTGAGTCTCCCTCCTTCCACACTGGATGTTGTTGGTGGTTTTTCCCCCTCTCTCCAACTCCTTGCAGAATGGTAAAGTTGTTTAAAGTTTTCTTTTTTCCTCCTCTCCCTCTGGTTAAAGTGGTGGTGAAGCCCCTTCCTTCCTCCTCTTCCTGGGCTGGTCTCAGGGCTCTCCAGGCAGGAGCAAAAGTTGCTAGCTGCTCTCCTCACTGCTCACAGCTCCAACTGAGCAGGACACGCCTCCACAGCTCCACAATTGGTCCTTGTGCATGAAACTCTTTTGAGTTTATCTGTAAAAACATAAAACATTAAACGGTGCCACCCGACCTGGGTGACACTCCAGACATTTACAAGGCCCATTTTTTTTTTTCCCCCTTTTTTGTGTTTTTTTTTTTCTTTTTTTTTTTTGTTTTTTTTTGGGCACTAAAATCACAATTTTTCCCCAGTGCCCCCTATAAAAGGGAAGGGGACACTAAAAGCACCGGCAATTAAAACAAATTAACTTTAAAACGTAAAATCAAATTAAAATTTGGTTGCCAGGCGTGATGATGCACTCCAGTCCCTCCGGTGCCCACCTCTCGCGGAAGGCCGCGAGCGTACCGGTGGACACCGCGTGCTCCATCTCCAAGGACACCCTGGACCGGATGTAAGAGCGGAAGAGAGGCAGGCAGTCAGGTTGAACGACCCCCTCGACCGCCCGCTGCCTGGACCGGCTGATGGCACCCTTGGCCGTGCCCAGGAGCAGTCCTACGAGGAGGCCTTCGGACCTACCCGCTCCCCTCCGCACAGGGTGCCCAAAGATCAGGAGAGTGGGACTGAAGTGCAGCCAGAATTTCAGGAGCAGCCCCTTCAAATAGTGGAACAGGGGCTGCAACCTTGTGCACTCCATAAAAACATGGAACACGGACTCCTCCAGACCGCAGAAATTGCAGGCGGCCTGGGAGTCCGTGAACCGGCTTAAAAATTTGTTGCACGGCACTGCTCCGTGCACCACCCTCCAGGCCAAGTCCCCGATGAATAGTGGGAGGACCCCTGCGTAGAGTGCCCTCCATCGGGGACCCCCGCCTCCTCCGGACGGCAAGATGGTACGCCATGGCGTGTCCGGACGGCCGGCGAGGATGGCAAAGTTGAGGGTGTGCAGGAGCAGCCCGTACAGGAAACCCCTCCGCGCGGAACTGAAAGGCACGGAGGGGATTTCCCCGAGGCGGCTCAAGTTGTGAGGCGCCGGCCCCCGAGGGAGGTTCCGGGGTTTGGCGCCGATGAGGAATTCCGTCCGGACGGGGGTCAGTTCGGACGGGATCTCCCCACGTGCTTGAGCCTCCTCGATACACCTAACGGAGTCAGGGCCCAGAGCTGTTTTTAGCGACTCGATGGCATCGGCCGCGCGGCGGACGTTGGCAGAATTTAGGCGCCGCGCCAGCGTGACTGGCGCCATCCAGCCCGCTCCTCCGCCATCGAGCAGGTCCCTGACCCTGGTCACCTCACCAGCCACAGCCCTCTCTTCCGACCGCCACATGAAGCCTCGGCCGTGGAGGTACGGATTCCCGAGCAGCGGTTCCTGCAGGACGGCCGCCACTCCAGCCGGCGGAGAGCTGCGCTTGGTGGAGACTTTGTTCCAGACCCTGATGAGTTCCCTGTAAAAGACAGGCAGCTCCCGGAGGGCGGTCCTGGCACCCCCCAAGTTCACAAACAGGAGCTGCGTGTCATAATTGAGGTCGAGCTGCTGGCGGAAGAAATACCTCGCCAGAGCACACCACCTAGGAGGGGGCTCGACGTAAAGGTATCTCTGCAGGGTCTGAAGACGGAAAGTCGCGAGCTGGGCGCTGACGCACACCAACGACTGACCGCCCTCCTCAAGCGGGAGACTCAAGACCGCGACAGAGACCCAGTGCTTCCTGTTGTTCCAGAAGAAGTCCACCAGCTTCTTCTGTATCTTGGCGACAAACGCAGGGGGAGGGGTCAAAGTGACCAGCCGGTACCACAGCATTGCGGCCACCAGCTGGTTTATGACTAGCGCTCGACCCCTGTAGGACAGCACTCGGAGCAGTCCTGTCCAGCGCCCTAGGCGAGCGGCGACCTTGGCCTCCAGCTCCTGCCAGTTCGCCGGCCAGGCTTCCTCGTCGGGGCTAAGGTAGACTCCCAGATAGAGGAGATGGGTCGTGCTCCAGGCAAAAGGCCTGAGCTCCTCCGGCAGGGAGTCCACCCGCCACTGACCCACCAGGAGTCCGGAACATTTCTCCCAGTTGATCCTGGCGGAGGACGCGGCCGAGTAAATCTCCTGGCACTCACGCATCCTCCGCAGGTCAGCGGGATCCTCTACCGCGAGGAGCACGTCATCGGCGTAAGCCGAGAGGACGACCTCCACGCCCGGCCCTTGCAGAGCCAGTCCCGTCAACCTCGTCCGCAAGAGGCGCAGGAAAGGCTCCACGCAAACGGCGTATAACTGGCCGGACATGGGGCATCCCTGGCGCACCCCTCTCCTAAAGCGAAGGGGCGCCGTCAAGGACCCGTTAACCTTAATCAGACACTCCGCGGCGGCGTACAAAAGTCGGATCCGGGCGACGAAATGCGTCCCGAACCCGAAAGCGCGCAGAGTTCCGAGCAGATAGTCGTGATCCACCCTGTCGAACGCCTTCTCTTGGTCGAGGGATAGGAAGGCGACCGACAGACCAGCCTCCTGGGAACAATGGATGAGGTCCCGGACCAGATGGATGTTATCGTGGATTGTCCGGCCCGGGACCGTGTATGACTGGTCGGGGTGGATCATGTGGTCCAGCACGGCACCAAGGCGAGCAGACATCGCCCTGGCGAAGATTTTGTAGTCCGTGCTGAGGAGGGAGACCGGGCGCCAGTTCTTAAGGAGGCGGAGATCGCCCTTCTTAGGCAGCAGGACGATGACTGCCCTGCGCCAAGAGAGGGGCATCTCCCCGGTCGCCAGACTTTCCCCCAGGACCCGCGCGTAGTCGCCCCCCAGGACGTCCCAGAACGCCCTGTGGAACTCCACGGTCAGCCCGTCCAGCCCCGGGGATTTTCCCCTCGAGAGCCGGGCGAGGGCACCGGTCAGCTCCGCCAGGCTTAGCGGAGCCTCCAGATTTTCGGCGCCCTCCGGGCCGACCTTCGGCAGGTCCTCCCACAAAACTCTACGCGCTTCCTCGCTGGACGGATCCGGAGAGAACAGAGCCCCGTAATATTCACGGACCCTGTTGTTGATGCCCTCCGGATCCGAGACGAGAGAGCCGTCGTCGGCCAGCAGCGTCAAGAGCTGCTTACGGACACTCTGCCTTTTTTCCAGCGAGTAGAAGAAGGGGGAGCCGCGGTCCAGATCCCGCAGGAACCGGATCCGCGACCTCACGAACGCGCCTCGGGACCCGACGAGCTGCAGGTCCTTCAGCGCGGCCTTCTTCGCTTCGTACACCGTCCGCAGGGCCGGGTCCTGGACGACTTGACCGAGACGGGCTTCCAGGTCGAGCACCTCTTTTTCTAGGCGCCCGACTCTGGCCGCCCGCCTCTTGGTCGACCCCCTCGCGTACTCTTGACAGAAGACGCGGACGTGAGCCTTGCCCACGTCCCACCATAGCCTCAAGGAGGGGAAGCCCCCCTGCTTCCTTCTCCAGTCGGACCAGAATCGACGGAACGAGTCCTGGAACCGCACGTCCTCCAGCAGCCGGTTGTTAAAGTGCCAGTACGCGGACCCCGTCCTCGCGCGGAGCGAAGCGAGCTCCGCCCACACCAGGTGGTGGTCCGAACACGGCACCGGCCGCATGGAGGCCGCCGGGACGCAGGAAACGTACGCCCGAGACACGTAAAGGCGGTCGACTCTAGACCATCCAACTCCAGGCCTCACCCAAGTAAAGGCGCTGGAGTCGGGGTGGAGATTTCGCCAGACGTCCACCAAGTCGAAGGACCCGACCAGGTCCCTCAACTTCTCCATCGCCGTCATGCACTGCGGGGCACCGGAGCGGTCCCTCGCCTCGAGGGTGCAGTTAAAATCCCCCCCGAGGACAATGCAGTCGCCGACGTCGACGGAGCCAAGAAGAGCGGACACCTCTTCAAAGAAGCGCGTCTGCTGCGGGCCGGGATGAGGGGCGTACACGTTCACGAGATGGAGCGGCACGTCCCCCAGGCGAACCGTTACGTGCAGCAAGCGGCCTGGCACGGGCTCCTCGACCCCCAAGATCTCCGGCTGAAAATGCGGGCCCAGCAAGATGGCCACCCCACTAGAAATGGCGGTGAGGTGGCTCATGCGGACCTCTCCTTGCCATTCCAGGAGCCACGTGGCTTCGTCTCCCGGAACGGTGTGGGTTTCTTGCAGGAAGCACACCGCATATTTCCCCTCCCGCAGGAGCGAAAAATTGTCAAATCTACGGCGTGCCCCTCTGCCGCCGTTGATGTTGAGGCTGGCTATGGTTATCTTCATGGCAAAAGCATAGTACAACCTCTACCTTAACCTATTGTGGGGGAGGGAGCGGAGTCTTTTGTTGAACTCCGCTCCTTCAGCAGCCCAGCGAGGAACTTTTTGAGCCGGCGCAGCTCAAGGCCCTGAGCCTTTGATAAGGGCCCGCCCGCGGCCATGGTTTTAGTGGCGGCGCGGACGGATGCGACGAGCAGCCCCGGCTCGGACCATCTTTCCAGGGCCAGACGGGCTTGGTCGTGGCGACCCCGGCACTGGACCAAAAAGTCCCGGAGTTCCTCTGCGGGAATGAGGAGGGTCTCAGTGGCGGCCGCGAGCAGATCCACCGCCTCACTGGCGATGGACTCGAGATCTTCACCCACGTCCTCCACCGAGTCCCCGTCCCCCTCCGGGAGGTCGCCGCTAGCAGCCGGCCCGTCGACCGCACGAGGTACGGCAAACGGCCCGGCCGCTCCATCTGGCCCTGGCTCTGCCCCGATCCCACCCCCAGGATCGTCGGCAGAGGAGTCCCCACTGGGCTCTTTTAAAATTGGTGCTGGGTCGGGAAGCGACAGCGGAAGGGGTTCCTCCTCCGCCCCAGGAACCGGGGAACACGGAGAGACCCGGTTTAGGAAGTTCTCCAGGTCCACCAAGTCCCCCAGCTCCAAAGTAGGGGGCAAGGGTTGTTGTTCTTCCCCCTCCCCGCCGCCTCCCCCCAGCCCAGCGTGTACGGATTCATTAAAATTGTTCATATTCTCAGTTTCTACCGGGTCGAGCAAATCCCGGGGGAAGTTGGGTATTGGCTGGGCGGGCTCAGGTTCGGCCTTTTCGGCCCCGCCCGCCTCGGTCCCCGGGACGCTCGACCCGGCGGCTACGCATTCTTCCACTGGCCCCACGCCCCCCACGACAGGCAGATCTGCCACGCCCTCCCCAGGAGGCAGCGGCTGGGCAGCCTCGACTGCCTCATCCTCCCCGGGGACAGACTCCTCGCGCCTGCAGCGCAATTTGGGGGCGCTGGTGGGGGACGCGGGACACGCGGCGGGCACCGCCTCCTCCGCGGAGGGATGTTGTTCCCCCTCCGCCTCATTGGGGCGGTGCCTCTTTTTGTTCCTGGGGGTGCGCGAAGGCAGGGAGACCTCTGTGTCTGCCGAGGCCTCCCGCTCCGCCCCCCCCTGTTCCTTTTCTTGCCCGCGCCCGGGCCCCTCCGCGGTATTGGTCAAGGGCTCGGGCACGGGCTCAGGGCACCCCGCGCTCGCCGGTGACGGGGTTGGGCTGAGCGCGGTGGTCAAATTTTCCGGCGCACTGAGGGGACCCGCCTCGAGATGTTTCGCCTTCTTCCGCGCCTTCTTTCCGGTCGAACGCTCTCCCTCCCCCCCGCCGGAGGCCCTGAAAACAAAGGCCTCCGACGATGCCCGCGCACCCATGGCTCCCGGCACGCGGACGCAACTAGGGGGAGGGGTGGCGGCGGTGCCAGCCTTGGCCGCCTTCGGTGGTTTGGCGGCCTTGGAGGCGGGGCAGTTCTTACGAACATGCCCCACCTCCCTGCAGGCATGGCACCGCACGCCGTCCGACGTCCAGAAGACGCGGTAGGCAGTCCCCTCGTGCACCACATTAAAGTTCCCCTCCGTCGTCTCCTCCCGCGCCAGCCGGACAAAGAGCTGGCGGCGGAAGGAGAACACGTGGCGCAGGCTGCTCTCCCTGAGGCCGAGCGGTATGGGGTTGATCCCCGACCTTACCTCCCCCAGTTGGTGTAGGTGAGGGAGGAGGAGCTCAGCGGGAACAAAGGGCGGGACGTTTGAAATGATGACCCTCTGCGCGGTGGCCTCGAGAGGGTCCACCGGCAGGAACGTCCCGCCCACCGTGAGCCCCTTTTCAAGGGCCAGGGACACCGCCCGCTCCGACCCCAGGAAGAACACGGCCTTCCCAGACATCTTGGAGGCTGCGACAATGGCCGAGGGGCCGACTACCCCAGCCATCGCCCGCACGCACTCCTCGATGCTCATTGTGGGGTGAGTGTAGCTCTTGACCCCGTGTTTTTTAGTTATAAGTCTGAAAGGTGGCAGGGCAGCGGCTGGCGCAGGAGGTGCCGTGGATGTGGACACCGCCTGCGCATACGACCTTGCTGGCCCTGCCACCGGCGTGGATGGGGTCGCCATCACGGGGTCCCTTTAAGGGCTACACCCACCCCAAAGTCACAGGCCTTAATGGTCTTTATTAGGCCTCTTGTAGATTGACTGAGCAGAGGAGCCCTTAATGAGGTACCTCTCCCCTAGTTGGCAATTGGGGAGGGGCCTTGCTCCCTCTGCTCAGTTGTCTTAAATGTTTTTTTTAAAATTAAATTTGGAAGAAAGAGGCTCTCAGAGAGAGAGGGGAGAAACAGAGTAACAGAGAAAGAGAGAGGGGGGGGGGTGGGAAGGGGGGGACTGCGAGGGCAGGTCTCCCCTCGCAGCTGTGGGTGGGTGCACTCCCCAGATGGCAAAACACAAAAGTCTTTGGGGTGGTCTTCAGGTGGGGGGAGAAGATGTCTTCACCTGGGGTAGCTGGAGCCACCAGGCACTCCTAACGATCTTTAATTGGGTGATTGATGACAATCTTCAGCCTGGTAGCTCCAGCTATCCCAGGCTAGGCAAATGTGGGGGGTGGGGGGGGTTCCAATTGTGGGGGGGGCCCAGTTGTAAGCACGGCCCCCACGCACACTACCACACACACACACACACACACCCCCCGCGATGTTCCGGCCCTCAGTGGTCTTCTTTCCTCCCCCCACCGAAACAACAAAGTCTTTTTGGGGAAATGCACCCACACCCACCTGTAGAGTAGTTGAGTCTCCCTCCTTCCACACTGGATGTTGTTGGTGGTTTTTCCCCCTCTCTCCAACTCCTTGCAGAATGGTAAAGTTGTTTAAAGTTTTCTTTTTTCCTCCTCTCCCTCTGGTTAAAGTGGTGGTGAAGCCCCTTCCTTCCTCCTCTTCCTGGGCTGGTCTCAGGGCTCTCCAGGCAGGAGCAAAAGTTGCTAGCTGCTCTCCTCACTGCTCACAGCTCCAACTGAGCAGGACACGCCTCCACAGCTCCACAATTGGTCCTTGTGCATGAAACTCTTTTGAGTTTACCTGCGAAAACATAAACATTAAAGAGTGCCACCCGACCTGGGTGACACTCCAGACATTTACAAGGCCCTTTTTTTCCCCCCCTTTTTTTTTGTGTTTTTCTTTTTTTGGTTTTTTTTTTTTGGGCACTAAAATCACTATTTTTCCCCAGTGCCCCCTATAAAAGGGAAGGGGGACACTAAAAGCACCGGCAATTAAAACAAATTAAACTTTAAAACGTAAAATCAAATTAAAATTTGGTTGCCGGGCGTGATGATGCACTCCAGTCCCTCCGGTGCCCACCTCTCGCGGAAGGCCGCGAGCGTACCGGTGGACACCGCGTGCTCCATCTCCAAGGACACCCTGGACCGGATGTAAGAGCGGAAGAGAGGCAGGCAGTCAGGTTGAACGACCCCCTCGACCGCCCGCTGCCTGGACCGGCTGATGGCACCCTTGGCCGTGCCCAGGAGCAGTCCTACGAGGAGGCCTTCGGACCTACCCGCTCCCCTCCGCACAGGGTGCCCAAAGATCAGGAGAGTGGGACTGAAGTGCAGCCAGAATTTCAGGAGCAGCCCCTTCAAATAATAAAACAGGGGCTGCAACCTCGTGCATTCCATAAAAACATGGAACACGGACTCCTCCAGACCGCAGAAATTGCAGGCGGCCTGGGAGTCCGTGAACCGGCTTAGAAATTTGTTGCACGGCACTGCTCCGTGCACCACCCTCCAGGCCAAGTCCCCGATGAATAGTGGGAGGACCCCTGCGTAGAGTGCCCTCCATCGGGGACCCCCGCCTCCTCCGGACGGCAAGATGGTACGCCATGGCGTGTCCGGACGGCCGGCGAGGATGGCAAAGTTGAGGGTGTGCAGGAGCAGCCCGTACAGGAAACCCCTCCGCGCGGAACTGAAAGGCACGGAGGGGATTTCCCCGAGGCGGCTCAAGTTGTGAGGCGCCGGCCCCCGAGGGAGGTTCCGGGGTTTGGCGCCGATGAGGAATTCCGTCCGGACGGGGGTCAGTTCGGACGGGATCTCCCCACGTGCTTGAGCCTCCTCGATACACCTAACGGAGTCAGGGCCCAGAGCTGTTTTTAGCGACTCGATGGCATCGGCCGCGCGGCGGACGTTGGCAGAATTTAGGCGCCGCGCCAGCGTGACTGGCGCCATCCAGCCCGCTCCTCCGCCATCGAGCAGGTCCCTGACCCTGGTCACCTCACCAGCCACAGCCCTCTCTTCCGACCGCCACATGAAGCCTCGGCCGTGGAGGTACGGATTCCCGAGCAGCGGTTCCTGCAGGACGGCCGCCACTCCAGCCGGCGGAGAGCTGCGCTTGGTGGAGACTTTGTTCCAGACCCTGATGAGTTCCCTGTAAAAGACAGGCAGCTCCCGGAGGGCGGTCCTGGCACCCCCCAAGTTCACAAACAGGAGCTGCGTGTCATAATTGAGGTCGAGCTGCTGGCGGAAGAAATACCTCGCCAGAGCACACCACCTAGGAGGGGGCTCGACGTAAAGGTATCTCTGCAGGGTCTGAAGACGGAAAGTCGCGAGCTGGGCGCTGACGCACACCAACGACTGACCGCCCTCCTCAAGCGGGAGACTCAAGACCGCGACAGAGACCCAGTGCTTCCTGTTGTTCCAGAAGAAGTCCACCAGCTTCTTCTGTATCTTGGCGACAAACGCAGGGGGAGGGGTCAAAGTGACCAGCCGGTACCACAGCATTGCGGCCACCAGCTGGTTTATGACTAGCGCTCGACCCCTGTAGGACAGCACTCGGAGCAGTCCTGTCCAGCGCCCTAGGCGAGCGGCGACCTTGGCCTCCAGCTCCTGCCAGTTCGCCGGCCAGGCTTCCTCGTCGGGGCTAAGGTAGACTCCCAGATAGAGGAGATGGGTCGTGCTCCAGGCAAAAGGCCTGAGCTCCTCCGGCAGGGAGTCCACCCGCCACTGACCCACCAGGAGTCCGGAACATTTCTCCCAGTTGATCCTGGCGGAGGACGCGGCCGAGTAAATCTCCTGGCACTCACGCATCCTCCGCAGGTCAGCGGGATCCTCTACCGCGAGGAGCACGTCATCGGCGTAAGCCGAGAGGACGACCTCCACGCCCGGCCCTTGCAGAGCCAGTCCCGTCAACCTCGTCCGCAAGAGGCGCAGGAAAGGCTCCACGCAAACGGCGTATAACTGGCCGGACATGGGGCATCCCTGGCGCACCCCTCTCCTAAAGCGAAGGGGCGCCGTCAAGGACCCGTTAACCTTAATCAGACACTCCGCGGCGGCGTACAAAAGTCGGATCCGGGCGACGAAATGCGTCCCGAACCCGAAAGCGCGCAGAGTTCCGAGCAGATAGTCGTGATCCACCCTGTCGAACGCCTTCTCTTGGTCGAGGGATAGGAAGGCGACCGACAGACCAGCCTCCTGGGAGCAATGGATGAGGTCCCGGACCAGATGGATGTTGTCGTGGATCGTCCGGCCCGGGACCGTGTATGACTGGTCGGGGTGAATCATGTGGTCCAGCACGGCACCAAGGCGAGCAGACATCGCCCTGGCGAAGATTTTGTAGTCCGTGCTGAGGAGGGAGACCGGGCGCCAGTTCTTAAGGAGGCGGAGATCGCCCTTCTTAGGCAGCAGGACGATAACTGCCCTGCGCCAAGAGAGGGGCATCTCCCCGGTCGCCAGACTTTCCCCCAGGACCCGCGCGTAGTCGCTCCCCAGGACGTCCCAGAACGCCCTGTGGAACTCCACGGTCAGCCCGTCCAGCCCCGGGGATTTTCCCCTCGAGAGCCGGGCGAGGGCACCGGTCAGCTCCGCCAGGCTTAGCGGAGCTTCCAGATTTTCGGCGCCCTCCGGGCTGACCTTCGGCAGGTCCTCCCACAAAACTCTACGCGCTTCCTCGCTGGACGGATCCGGAGAGAACAGAGCCCCGTAATATTCACGGACCCTGTTGTTGACGCCCTCCGGATCCGAGACGAGAGAGCCGTCGTCGGCCAGCAGCGTCAAGAGCTGCTTACGGACACTCTGCCTTTTTTCCAGCGAGTAGAAGAAGGGGGAGCCGCGGTCCAGATCCCGCAGGAACCGGATCCGCGACCTCACGAACGCGCCTCGGGACCCGACGAGCTGCAGGTCCTTCAGCGCGGCCTTCTTCGCTTCGTACACCGTCCGCAGGGCCGGGTCCTGGACGACTTGACCGAGACGGGCTTCCAGGTCGAGCACCTCTTTTTCTAGGCGCCCGACTCTGGCCGCCCGCCTCTTGGTCGACCCCCTCGCGTACTCTTGACAGAAGACGCGGACGTGAGCCTTGCCCACGTCCCACCATAGCCTCAAGGAGGGGAAGCCCCCCTGCTTCCT
Source organism: Pristiophorus japonicus (assembly GCF_044704955.1). Classification (NCBI taxonomy): domain Eukaryota; kingdom Metazoa; phylum Chordata; class Chondrichthyes; family Pristiophoridae; genus Pristiophorus; species Pristiophorus japonicus. Next base: position 51,153,752 of record NC_091978.1, read on the forward strand.
TCTCCAGTCGGACCAGAATCGACGGAACGAGTCCTGGAACCGCACGTCCTCCAGCAGCCGGTTGTTAAAGTGCCAGTACGCGGACCCCGTCCTCGCGCGGAGCGAAGCGAGCTCCGCCCACACCAGGTGGTGGTCCGAACACGGCACCGGCCGCATGGAGGCCGCCGGGACGCAGGAAACGTACGCCCGAGACACGTAAAGGCGGTCGACTCTAGACCATCCAACTCCAGGCCTCACCCAAGTAAAGGCGCTGGAGTCGGGGTGGAGATTTCGCCAGACGTCCACCAAGTCGAAGGACCCGACCAGGTCCCTCAACTTCTCCATCGCCGTCATGCACTGCGGGGCACCGGAGCGGTCCCTCGCCTCGAGGGTGCAGTTAAAATCCCCCCCGAGGACAATGCAGTCGCCGACGTCGACGGAGCCAAGAAGAGCGGACACCTCTTCAAAGAAGCGCGTTTGCTGCGGGCCGGGATGAGGGGCGTACACGTTCACGAGATGGAGCGGCACGTCCCCCAGGCGAACCGTTACGTGCAGCAAGCGGCCTGGCACGGGCTCCTCGACCCCCAAGATCTCCGGCTGAAAATGCGGGCCCAGCAAGATGGCCACCCCACTAGAAATGGCGGTGAGGTGGCTCATGCGGACCTCTCCTTGCCATTCCAGGAGCCACGTGGCTTCGTCTCCCGGAACGGTGTGGGTTTCTTGCAGGAAGCACACCGCATATTTCCCCTCCCGCAGGAGCGAAAAATTGTCAAATCTACGGCGTGCCCCTCTGCCGCCGTTGATGTTGAGGCTGGCTATGGTTATCTTCATGACAAAAGCATAGTGCAACCTCTACCTTAACCTATTGTGGGGGAGGGAGCGGAGTCTTTTGTTGAACTCCGCTCCCTCCGCAGCCCAGCGAGGAGTCCCTCGAGCTCGCGCAGCTCAAGGTGCTGCTCCTTTGTCAAGGGCCCGCCCGCGGCCAAGGTTTTAACGGCGGCGCGGACGGACCCCTTGATCAGCTCCGGCTCGGACCATTTTTCCAGGGCCAGTCGGGCTTGGTCGCGGCGACCCCGGCTCTGGGCCAAAAAGTCCCGGAGTTCCTTTGCAGGAACGAGGAGGGCCTCAGCGGCGGCCGCGAGCAGATCCACCGCCTCCCTGGCGGTGGTCTCTAGGTCTTCACCCGCGTCCCCCACCGAGTCCCCGTCCTCCTCCGGGAGGTGGCCGCCAGCAGCCGGCCCATCGACCGCACAAGGTACGGCAAATGAACCGGCCGCTCCAACCGGCCCTGGCACTGCCCCGATCCCACCCCCAGGATCGTCGGCAGAGGAGTCCCCACTGGGCTCTTTTAAAAATGGTGCTGGGTCGGGAAATGACAGCGGAAGGGGTTCCCCCTCCGCCCCAGGAACCGGAGAACAAGGAGAGACCCGGCCATAGGAAATCCCCAGGCCCTCCAAGTGCTCCAGCTCCAAAGTAAGGGGCGAGGGTGGGTGTTCCTCCCCCTCCCCGCTGCCACCCCCCGGCCCAGCATCTACAGTGTCATAATTATTTGTTTCATTCTCTGCCGGGTCGAGCAACTCCCGGGGGAAGTTGGGTAATAGCTGGGCGGGCTCAGGTTCGGCCTTTTCGGCCTCGCCCGCCTCAGTCCCCGGGACGCCCGGCCCGGCGGCTACGCATTCCTCCGCGGTCCCCACGCCCCCCACGACAGGCAGATCGTCCACTCCATCCCCGGGAGGCAGAGGCTGGGCAGCCTCAACTGTCTCACCCTCCCCGGGGAAAGACTCCTCGCGCCTGCAGCGCAATTTGGGGGCGCTGGTGGGGGACGCGGGACACGCGGCGGGCACCGACTCCTCCGCGGAGGGATGTTGTTCCCCCTCCGCGTCATTGTGGCGGTGCCTCTTTTTGTTCCTGGGGGCGCGCGGAGTCAGGGAGACCTCCATGTCTGCCGAGGCCTCCCGCTCCGCCCCCCCCTTTTCCTTTTCTTGCCCGCGCCCGGGCCCCTCTGTGGTGTTGTTCAAGGGCTCGGGCACGGGCTCGGGGCACCCCGCGCTCGCCGGTGACGGGGTTGGGCTGAGCGCGGTGGTCAAATTATCCGGCGCACTGAGGGGACCCGCCTCTTGATGTTTTGTCTTCTTCCGCGCCTTCTTTCCGGTCGGACGCTCTCCCTCCCCCCCGCCGGAGGCCCTGAAAACAAAGGCCTCCGACGATGCCCGCGCACCCATGGCTCCCGGCACGCGGACGCAACTAGGGGGAGGGGTGGCGGCGGCGCCAGCCTTGGCCGCCTTCGGTGGTTTGGCGGCCTTGGAGGCGGGGCAGTTCTTGCGAACGTGCCCCACCTCCCTGCAGGCATGGCACCGCACGCCGTCCGACGTCCAGAAGACGCGGTAGGCAGTCCCCTCGTGCACCACATTAAAATGACCTTCCGTCGTCTCCTCCCGCGCCAGCCGGACAAAGAGCTGGCGGCGGAAGGAGAACACGTGGCGCAGGCTGTTCTCCCTGAGGCCGAGCGGTATGGGGTTGATCCCTGACCTTACCTCCCCCAGTTGTTGTAGGTGAGGGAGGAGGAGCTCAGCGGAAACAAAGGGCGGGACGTTTGAAACGATGACCCTCTGCGCGGTGGCCTCGAGAGGGTCCACCGGCAGGAACGTCCCGCCCACCGTGAGCCCCTTTTCAAGGGCCAGGGACACCGCCCGCTCCGACCCCAGGAAGAACACGGCCTTCCCAGACATCTTGGAGGCTGCGACAATGGCCGAGGGGCCGACTACCCCAGCCATCGCCCGCACGCACTCCTCAATGCTCATTGTGGGGTGAGTGTAGCTCTTGACCCCGTGTTTCCTGGTTATAAGTCTGAATGGTGGCAGGGCAGCGGGTGGCGCAGGAGGTGCCGTGGATGTGGACACCGCCTGCGCATACGTCCTTGCTGGCCCTGCCACCGGCGTGGATGGGGTCGCCATCACGGGGTCCCTTTAAGGGCTACACCCACCCCAAAGTCACAGGCCTTAATGGTCTTTATTAGGCCTCTTGTAGATTGACTGAGCAGAGGAGCCCTTAATGAGGTACCTCTCCCCTAGTTGACAATTGGGGAGGGGCCTTGCTCCCTCTGCTCAGTTGTCTTAAATGGTTTTTTTTTTTTAAATTAAATTTGGAAGAAAGAGGCTCTCAGAGAGAGAGGGGAGAAACAGAGTAACAGAGAAAGAGAGAGGGGGGGTGGGAAGGGGGGGACTGCGAGGGCAGGTCTCCCCTCGCAGCTGTGGGTGGGTGCACTCCCCAGATGGCAAAACACAAAAGTCTTTGGGGTGGTCTTCAGGTGGGGGGAGAAGATGTCTTCACCTGGGGTAGCTGGAGCCACCAGGCACTCCTAACGATCTTTAATTGGGTGATTGATGACAATCTTCAGCCTGGTAGCTCCAGCTATCCCAGGCTAGGCAAATGTGGGGGGTGGGGGGGGTTCCAATTGTGGGGGGGGCCCAGTTGTAAGCACGGCCCCCACGCACACTTCCACACACACACACACCCCCCGCGATGTTCCGGCCCTCAGTGGTCTTCTTTCCTCCCCCCACCGAAACAACAAAGTCTGTTTGGGGAAATGCACCCACACCCACCTGTAGAAATGTTGGGTCTCCCTCCTTCCACACTGGATGTTGTTGGTGGTTTTTCCCCCTCTCTCCAACTCCTTGCAGAATGGTAAAGTTGTTTAAAGTTTTCTTTTTTCCTCCTCTCCCTCTGGTTAAAGTGGTGGTGAAGCCCCTTCCTTCCTCCTCTTCCTGGGCTGGTCTCAGGGCTCTCCAGGCAGGAGCAAAAGTTGCTAGCTGCTCTCCTCACTGCTCACAGCTCCAACTGAGCAGGACACGCCTCCACAGCTCCACAATTGGTCCTTGTGCATGAAACTCTTTTAGAGTCTACCTGCGAAAACATAAACATTAAACTGTGCCACCCGACCTGGGTGACACTCCAGACATTTACAAGGCCCATTTTTTTTCCCCCCTTTTTTTGTGTTTTTTTTTTTTGTTTTTTTCTTTTTTTTTTTGTTTTTTTTTTTTTGGGCACTAAAATCACAATTTTTCCCCAGTGCCCCCTATAAAAGGGAAGGGGACACTAAAAGCACCGGCAATTAAAACAAATTAACTTTAAAACGTAAAATCAAATTAAAATTTGGTTGCCGGGCGTGATGATGCACTCCAGTCCCTCCGGTGCCCACCTCTCGCGGAAGGCCGCGAGCGTACCGGTGGACACCGCGTGCTCCATCTCCAAGGACACCCTGGACCGGATGTAAGAGCGGAAGAGAGGCAGGCAGTCAGGTTGAACGACCCCCTCGACCGCCCGCTGCCTGGACCGGCTGATGGCACCCTTGGCCGTGCCCAGGAGCAGTCCTACGAGGAGGCCTTCGGACCTACCCGCTCCCCTCCGCACAGGGTGCCCAAAGATCAGGAGAGTGGGACTGAAGTGCAGCCAGAATTTCAGGAGCAGCCCCTTCAAATAATGGAACAGGGGCTGCAACCTTGTGCACTCAATAAAAACATGGAACACGGACTCCTCCAGACCGCAGAAATTGCAGGCGGCCTGGGAGTCCGTGAACCGGCTTAAAAATTTGTTGCACGGCACTGCTCCGTGCACCACCCTCCAGGCCAAGTCCCCGATGAATAGTGGGAGGACCCCTGCGTAGAGTGCCCTCCATCGGGGACCCCCGCCTCCTCCGGACGGCAAGATGGTGCGCCATGGCGTGTCCGGACGGCCGGCGAGGATGGCAAAGTTGAGGGTGTGCAGGAGCAGCCCGTACAGGAAACCCCTCCGCGCGGAACTGAAAGGCACGGAGGGGATTTCCCCGAGGCGGCTCAAGTTGTGAGGCGCCGGCCCCCGAGGGAGGTTCCGGGGTTTGGCGCCGATGAGGAATTCCGTCCGGACGGGGGTCAGTTCGGACGGGATCTCCCCACGTGCTTGAGCCTCCTCGATACACCTAACGGAGTCAGGGCCCAGAGCTGTTTTTAGCGACTCGATGGCATCGGCCGCGCGGCGGACGTTGGCAGAATTTAGGCGCCGCGCCAGCGTGACTGGCGCCATCCAGCCCGCTCCTCCGCCATCGAGCAGGTCCCTGACCCTGGTCACCTCACCAGCCACAGCCCTCTCTTCCGACCGCCACATGAAGCCTCGGCCGTGGAGGTACGGATTCCCGAGCAGCGGCTCCTGCAGGACGGCCGCCACTCCAGCCGGCGGAGAGCTGCGCTTGGTGGAGACTTTGTTCCAGACCCTGATGAGTTCCCTGTAAAAGACAGGCAGCTCCCGGAGGGCGGTCCTGGCACCCCCCAAGTTCACAAACAGGAGCTGCGTGTCATAATTGAGGTCGAGCTGCTGGCGGAAGAAATACCTCGCCAGAGCACACCACCTAGGAGGGGGCTCGACGTAAAGGTATCTCTGCAGGGTCTGAAGACGGAAAGTCGCGAGCTGGGCGCTGACGCACACCAACGACTGACCGCCCTCCTCAAGCGGGAGACTCAAGACCGCGACAGAGACCCAGTGCTTCCTGTTGTTCCAGAAGAAGTCCACCAGCTTCTTCTGTATCTTGGCGACAAACGCAGGGGGAGGGGTCAAAGTGACCAGCCGGTACCACAGCATTGCGGCCACCAGCTGGTTTATGACTAGCGCTCGACCCCTGTAGGACAGCACTCGGAGCAGTCCTGTCCAGCGCCCTAGGCGAGCGGCGACCTTGGCCTCCAGCTCCTGCCAGTTCGCCGGCCAGGCTTCCTCGTCGGGGCTAAGGTAGACTCCCAGATAGAGGAGATGGGTCGTGCTCCAGGCAAAAGGCCTGAGCTCCTCCGGCAGGGAGTCCACCCGCCACTGACCCACCAGGAGTCCGGAACATTTCTCCCAGTTGATCCTGGCGGAGGACGCGGCCGAGTAAATCTCCTGGCACTCACGCATCCTCCGCAGGTCAGCGGGATCCTCTACCGCGAGGAGCACGTCATCGGCGTAAGCCGAGAGGACGACCTCCACGCCCGGCCCTTGCAGAGCCAGTCCCGTCAACCTCGTCCGCAAGAGGCGCAGGAAAGGCTCCACGCAAACGGCGTATAACTGGCCGGACATGGGGCATCCCTGGCGCACCCCTCTCCTAAAGCGAAGGGGCGCCGTCAAGGACCCGTTAACCTTAATCAGACACTCCGCGGCGGCGTACAAAAGTCGGATCCGGGCGACGAAATGCGTCCCGAACCCGAAAGCGCGCAGAGTTCCGAGCAGATAGTCGTGATCCACCCTGTCGAACGCCTTCTCTTGGTCGAGGGATAGGAAGGCGACCGACAGACCAGCCTCCTGGGAGCAATGGATGAGGTCCCGGACCAGATGGATGTTGTCGTGGATCGTCCGGCCCGGGACCGTGTATGACTGGTCGGGGTGAATCATGTGGTCCAGCACGGCACCAAGGCGAGCAGACATCGCCCTGGCGAAGATTTTGTAGTCCGTGCTGAGGAGGGAGACCGGGCGCCAGTTCTTAAGGAGGCGGAGATCGCCCTTCTTAGGCAGCAGGACGATGACTGCCCTGCGCCAAGAGAGGGGCATCTCCCCGGTCGCCAGACTTTCCCCCAGGACCCGCGCGTAGTCGCTCCCCAGGACGTCCCAGAACGCCCTGTGGAACTCCACGGTCAGCCCGTCCAGCCCCGGGGATTTTCCCCTCGAGAGCCGGGCGAGGGCACCGGTCAGCTCCGCCAGGCTTAGCGGAGCTTCCAGATTTTCGGCGCCCTCCGGGCCGACCTTCGGCAGGTCCTCCCACAAAACTCTACGCGCTTCCTCGCTGGACGGATCCGGAGAGAACAGAGCCCCGTAATATTCTCGGACCCTGTTGTTGACGCCCTCCGGATCCGAGACGAGAGAGCCGTCGTCGGCCAGCAGCGTCAAGAGCTGCTTACGGACACTCTGCCTTTTTTCCAGCGAGTAGAAGAAGGGGGAGCCGCGGTCCAGATCCCGCAGGAACCGGATCCGCGACCTCACGAACGCGCCTCGGGACCCGACGAGCTGCAGGTCCTTCAGCGCGGCCTTCTTCGCTTCGTACACCGTCCGCAGGGCCGGGTCCTGGACGACTTGACCGAGACGGGCTTCCAGGTCGAGCACCTCTTTTTCTAGGCGCCCGACTCTGGCCGCCCGCCTCTTGGTCGACCCCCTCGCGTACTCTTGACAGAAGACGCGGACGTGAGCCTTGCCCACGTCCCACCATAGCCTCAAGGAGGGGAAGCCCCCCTGCTTCCTTCTCCAGTCGGACCAGAATCGACGGAACGAGTCCTGGAACCGCACGTCCTCCAGCAGCCGGTTGTTAAAGTGCCAGTACGCGGACCCCGTCCTCGCGCGGAGCGAAGCGAGCTCCGCCCACACCAGGTGGTGGTCCGAACACGGCACCGGCCGCATGGAGGCCGCCGGGACGCAGGAAACGTACGCCCGAGACACGTAAAGGCGGTCGACTCTAGACCATCCAACTCCAGGCCTCACCCAAGTAAAGGCGCTGGAGTCGGGGTGGAGATTTCGCCAGACGTCCACCAAGTCGAAGGACCCGACCAGGTCCCTCAACTTCTCCATCGCCGTCATGCACTGCGGGGCACCGGAGCGGTCCCTCGCCTCGAGGGTGCAGTTAAAATCCCCCCCGAGGACAATGCAGTCGCCGACGTCGACGGAGCCAAGAAGAGCGGACACCTCTTCAAAGAAGCGCGTTTGCTGCGGGCCGGGATGAGGGGCGTACACGTTCACGAGATGGAGCGGCACGTCCCCCAGGCGAACCGTTACGTGCAGCAAGCGGCCTGGCACGGGCTCCTCGACCCCCAAGATCTCCGGCTGAAAATGCGGGCCCAGCAAGATGGCCACCCCACTAGAAATGGCGGTGAGGTGGCTCATGCGGACCTCTCCTTGCCATTCCAGGAGCCACGTGGCTTCGTCTCCCGGAACGGTGTGGGTTTCTTGCAGGAAGCACACCGCATATTTCCCCTCCCGCAGGAGCGAAAAATTGTCAAATCTACGGCGTGCCCCTCTGCCGCCGTTGATGTTGAGGCTGGCTATGGTTATCTTCATGACAAAAGCATAGTGCAACCTCTACCTTAACCTATTGTGGGGGAGGGAGCGGAGTCTTTTGTTGAACTCCGCTCCCTCCGCAGCCCAGCGAGGAGTCCCTCGAGCTCGCGCAGCTCAAGGTGCTGCTCCTTTGTCAAGGGCCCGCCCGCGGCCAAGGTTTTAACGGCGGCGCGGACGGACCCCTTGATCAGCTCCGGTTCGGACCATTTTTCCAGGGCCAGTCGGGCTTGGTCGCGGCGACCCCGGCTCTGGGCCAAAAAGTCCCGGAGTTCCTTTGCAGGAACGAGGAGGGCCTCAGCGGCGGCCGCGAGCAGATCCACCGCCTCCCTGGCGGTGGTCTCTAGGTCTTCACCCGCGTCCCCCACCGAGTCCCCGTCCTCCTCCGGGAGGTGGCCGCCAGCAGCCGGCCCATCGACCGCACAAGGTACGGCAAATGAACCGGCCGCTCCAACCGGCCCTGGCACTGCCCCGATCCCACCCCCAGGATCGTCGGCAGAGGAGTCCCCACTGGGCTCTTTTAAAAATGGTGCTGGGTCGGGAAATGACAGCGGAAGGGGTTCCCCCTCCGCCCCAGGAACCGGAGAACAAGGAGAGACCCGGCCATAGGAAATCCCCAGGCCCTCCAAGTGCTCCAGCTCCAAAGTAAGGGGCGAGGGTGGGTGTTCCTCCCCCTCCCCGCTGCCACCCCCCGGCCCAGCATCTACAGTGTCATAAATATTTGTTTCATTCTCTGCCGGGTCGAGCAAATCCCGGGGGAAGTTGGGTAATAGCTGGGCGGGCTCAGGTTCGGCCTTTTCGGCCCCGCCCGCCTCAGTCCCCGGGACGCTCGACCCGGCGGCTACGCATTCTTCCACTGGCCCCACGCCCCCCACGACAGGCAGATCTTCCACGCCCTCCCCAGGAGGCAGCGGCTGGGCAGCCTCGACTGCCTCACCCTCCCCGGGGAAAGACTCCTCGCGCCTGCAGCGCAATTTGGGGGCGCTGGTGGGGGACGCGGGACACGCGGCGGGCACCGCCTCCTCCGCGGAGGGATGTTGTTCCCCCTCCGCCTCATTGGGGCGGTGCCTCTTTTTGTTCCTGGGGGCGCGCGGAGTCAGGGAGACCTCCATGTCTGCCGAGGCCTCCCGCTCCGCCCCCCCCTTTTCCTTTTCTTGCCCGCGCCTGGGCCCCTCTGTGGTATTATTCAAGGGCCCGGGCACGGGCTCGGGGCACCCCGCGCTCGCCGGTGACTGGGTTGGGCTGAGCGCGGTGGTCAAACTTTCCGGCGCACCGAGGGGACCCGCCTCTAGATGTTTCTCCTTCTTCCGCGCCTTCTTTCCGCTCGGACGCTCTCCCTCCCCCCCGCCGGAGGCCCTGAAAACAAAGGCCTCCGACGATGCCCGCGCACCCATGGCTCCCGGCACGCGGACGCAACTAGGGGGAGGGGTGGCGGCGGCGCCAGCTATGGCCGCCTTCGGTGGTTTGGCGGCCTTGGAGGCGGGGCAGTTCTTACGAACGTGCCCCACCTCCCTGCAGGCATGGCACCGCACGCCGTCCGACGTCCAGAAGACGCGGTAGGCAGTCCCCTCGTGCACCACATTAAAGTGCCCTTCTGTCATGTCCTCCCGCGCCAGCCGGACAAAGAGCTGGCGGCGGAAGGAGAACACGTGGCGCAGGCTGTTCTCCCTGAGGCCGAGCGGTATGGGGTTGATCCCCGACCTTACCTCCCCCAGTTGGTGTAGGTGAGGGAGGAGGAGCTCAGCGGAAACAAAGGGCGGGACGTTTGACACGATGACCCTCTGCGCGGTGGCCTCGAGAGGGTCCACCGGCAGGAACGTCCCGCCCACCGTGAGCCCCTTTTCAAGGGCCAGGGACACCGCCCGCTCCGACCCCAGGAAGAACACGGCCTTCCCAGACATCTTGGAGGCTGCGACAATGGCCGAGGGGCCGACTACCCCAGCCATCGCCCGCACGCACTCCTCGATGGTCATTGTGGGGTGAGTGTAGCTCTTGACCCCGTGTTTTTTCGTAATTAACCTAAATGGTGGCAGGGCAGCGGGTGGCGCAGGAGGGGCCGTGGAAGCGGTTGCCACCTGCGCATACGTCCTTGCTGGCCCTGCCACCGGCGTGGATGGGGTCGCCATCACGGGGTCCCTTTAAGGGCTACACCCACCCCAAAGTCACAGGCCTTAATGGTCTTAATTGGCCTCGTAAATTAACTGAGCAGAGGAGCCCTTAACGAGGTACCTCTCCCCTAGTTGGCAATTGGGGAGAGGCCTTGCTCCCTCTGCTCAGTTGTCTTAATTGTTTTTTTTTGTAAATTTGGAAGGAAGAGGCCTCAGAGAGAGAGGGGAGAAACAGAGTAGCAGAGAAAGAGAGAGGGGGGTGGGAAGGGGGGGGGACTGCGAGGGCAGGTCTCCCCTCGCAGCTGTGGGTGGGTGCACTCCCCAGATGGCAAAACACAAAAGTCTTTGGGGTGGTCTTCAGGTGGGGGGAGAAGATGTCTTCACCTGGGGTAGCTGGAGCCACCAGGCACTCCCAACGATCTTTAATTGGGTGATTGATGACAATCTTCAGCCTGGTAGCTCCAGCTATCCCAGGCTAGGCAAATGTGGGGGGGTGGGGGGGGTTCCAATTGTGGGGGGGGCCCAGTTGTAAGCACGGCCCCCACGCACACTACCACACACACACACACACACCCCCCGCGATGTTCCGGCCCTCAGTGGTCTTCTTTCCTCCCCCCACCGATACAACAAAGTCTTTTGGGAAATGCACCCACACCCACCTGTAGAATGTTGGGTCTCCCTCCTTCCACACTGGTTTGTTGTTGGTTTTTCCCCCTCTCTCCAACTCCTTGCAGAATGGTAAAGTTGTTTAAAGTTTTCTTTTTTCCTCCTCTCCCTCTGGTTAAAGTGGTGGTGAAGCCCCTTCCTTCCTCCTCTTCCTGGGCTGGTCTCAGGGCTCTCCAGGCAGGAGCAAAAGTTGCTAGCTGCTCTCCTCACTGCTCACAGCTCCAACTGAGCAGGACACGCCTCCACAGCTCCACAATTGGTCCTTGTGCATGAAACTCTTTTAGAGTCTACCTGCGAAAACATAAACATTAAACTGTGCCACCCGACCTGGGTGACACTCCAGACATTTACAAGGCCCATTTTTTTTCCCCCCTTTTTTGTGTTTTTTTTTTGTGTTTTTTTTTTTTGGGCACTAAAATCACAATTTTTCCCCAGTGCCCCCTATAAAAGGGAAGGGGACACTAAAAGCACCGGCAATTAAAACAAATTAACTTTAAAACGTAAAATCAAATTAAAATTTGGTTGCCGGGCGTGATGATGCACTCCAGTCCCTCCGGTGCCCACCTCTCGCGGAAGGCCGCGAGCGTACCGGTGGACACCGCGTGCTCCATCTCCAAGGACACCCTGGACCGGATGTAAGAGCGGAAGAGAGGCAGGCAGTCAGGTTGAACGACCCCCTCGACCGCCCGCTGCCTGGACCGGCTGATGGCACCCTTGGCCGTGCCCAGGAGCAGTCCTACGAGGAGGCCTTCGGACCTACCCGCTCCCCTCCGCACAGGGTGCCCAAAGATCAGGAGAGTGGGACTGAAGTGCAGCCAGAATTTCAGGAGCAGCCCCTTCAAATAATGGAACAGGGGCTGCAACCTTGTGCACTCAATAAAAACATGGAACACGGACTCCTCCAGACCGCAGAAATTGCAGGCGGCCTGGGAGTCCGTGAACCGGCTTAAAAATTTGTTGCACGGCACTGCTCCGTGCACCACCCTCCAGGCCAAGTCCCCGATGAATAGTGGGAGGACCCCTGCGTAGAGTGCCCTCCATCGGGGACCCCCGCCTCCTCCGGACGGCAAGATGGTGCGCCATGGCGTGTCCGGACGGCCGGCGAGGATGGCAAAGTTGAGGGTGTGCAGGAGCAGCCCGTACAGGAAACCCCTCCGCGCGGAACTGAAAGGCACGGAGGGGATTTCCCCGAGGCGGCTCAAGTTGTGAGGCGCCGGCCCCCGAGGGAGGTTCCGGGGTTTGGCGCCGATGAGGAATTCCGTCCGGACGGGGGTCAGTTCGGACGGGATCTCCCCACGTGCTTGAGCCTCCTCGATACACCTAACGGAGTCAGGGCCCAGAGCTGTTTTTAGCGACTCGATGGCATCGGCCGCGCGGCGGACGTTGGCAGAATTTAGGCGCCGCGCCAGCGTGACTGGCGCCATCCAGCCCGCTCCTCCGCCATCGAGCAGGTCCCTGACCCTGGTCACCTCACCAGCCACTGCCCTCTCTTCCGACCGCCACATGAAGCCTCGGCCGTGGAGTTACGGATTCCCGAGCAGCGGCTCCTGCAGGACGGCCGCCACTCCAGCCGGCGGAGAGCTGCGCTTGGTGGAGACTTTGTTCCAGACCCTGATGAGTTCCCTGTAAAAGACAGGCAGCTCCCGGAGGGCGGTCCTGGCACCCCCCAAGTTCACAAACAGGAGCTGCGTGTCATAATTGAGGTCGAGCTGCTGGCGGAAGAAATACCTCGCCAGAGCACACCACCTAGGAGGGGGCTCGACGTAAAGGTATCTCTGCAGGGTCTGAAGACGGAAAGTCGCGAGCTGGGCGCTGACGCACACCAACGACTGACCGCCCTCCTCAAGCGGGAGACTCAAGACCGCGGCAGAGACCCAGTGCTTCCTGTTGTTCCAGAAGAAGTCCACCAGCTTCTTCTGTATCTTGGCGACAAACGCAGGGGGAGGGGTCAAAGTGACCAGCCGGTACCACAGCATTGCGGCCACCAGCTGGTTTATGACTAGCGCTCGACCCCTGTAGGACAGCACTCGGAGCAGTCCTGTCCAGCGCCCTAGGCGAGCGGCGACCTTGGCCTCCAGCTCCTGCCAGTTCGCCGGCCAGGCTTCCTCGTCGGGGCTAAGGTAGACTCCCAGATAGAGGAGATGGGTCGTGCTCCAGGCAAAAGGCCTGAGCTCCTCCGGCAGGGAGTCCACCCGCCACTGACCCACCAGGAGTCCGGAACATTTCTCCCAGTTGATCCTGGCGGAGGACGCGGCCGAGTAAATCTCCTGGCACTCACGCATCCTCCGCAGGTCAGCGGGATCCTCTACCGCGAGGAGCACGTCATCGGCGTAAGCCGAGAGGACGACCTCCACGCCCGGCCCTTGCAGAGCCAGTCCCGTCAACCTCGTCCGCAAGAGGCGCAGGAAAGGCTCCACGCAAACGGCGTATAACTGGCCGGACATGGGGCATCCCTGGCGCACCCCTCTCCTAAAGCGAAGGGGCGCCGTCAAGGACCCGTTAACCTTAATCAGACACTCCGCGGCGGCGTACAAAAGTCGGATCCGGGCGACGAAATGCGTCCCGAACCCGAAAGCGCGCAGAGTTCCGAGCAGATAGTCGTGATCCACCCTGTCGAACGCCTTCTCTTGGTCGAGGGATAGGAAGGCGACCGACAGACCAGCCTCCTGGGAACAATGGATGAGGTCCCGGACCAGATGGATGTTGTCGTGGATTGTCCGGCCCGGGACCGTGTATGACTGGTCGGGGTGGATCATGTGGTCCAGCACGGCACCAAGGCGAGCAGACATCGCCCTGGCGAAGATTTTGTAGTCCGTGCTGAGGAGGGAGACCGGGCGCCAGTTCTTAAGGAGGCGGAGATCGCCCTTCTTAGGCAGCAGGACGATGACTGCCCTGCGCCAAGAGAGGGGCATCTCCCCGGTCGCCAGACTTTCCCCCAGGACCCGCGCGTAGTCGCTCCCCAGGACGTCCCAGAACGCCCTGTGGAACTCCACGGTCAGCCCGTCCAGCCCCGGGGATTTTCCCCTCGAGAGCCGGGCGAGGGCACCGGTCAGCTCCGCCAGGCTTAGCGGAGCTTCCAGATTTTCGGCGCCCTCCGGGCCGACCTTCGGCAGGTCCTCCCACAAAACTCTACGCGCTTCCTCGCTGGACGGATCCGGAGAGAACAGAGCCCCGTAATATTCTCGGACCCTGTTGTTGACGCCCTCCGGATCCGAGACGAGAGAGCCGTCGTCGGCCAGCAGCGTCAAGAGCTGCTTACGGACACTCTGCCTTTTTTCCAGCGAGTAGAAGAAGGGGGAGCCGCGGTCCAGATCCCGCAGGAACCGGATCCGCGACCTCACGAACGCGCCTCGGGACCCGACGAGCTGCAGGTCCTTCAGCGCGGCCTTCTTCGCTTCGTACACCGTCCGCAGGGCCGGGTCCTGGACGACTTGACCGAGACGGGCTTCCAGGTCGAGCACCTCTTTTTCTAGGCGCCCGACTCTGGCCGCCCGCCTCTTGGTCGACCCCCTCGCGTACTCTTGACAGAAGACGCGGACGTGAGCCTTGCCCACGTCCCACCATAGCCTCAAGGAGGGGAAGCCCCCCTGCTTCCTTCTCCAGTCGGACCAGAATCGACGGAACGAGTCCTGGAACCGCACGTCCTCCAGCAGCCGGTTGTTAAAGTGCCAGTACGCGGACCCCGTCCTCGCGCGGAGCGAAGCGAGCTCCGCCCACACCAGGTGGTGGTCCGAACACGGCACCGGCCGCATGGAGGCCGCCGGGACGCAGGAAACGTACGCCCGAGACACGTAAAGGCGGTCGACTCTAGACCATCCAACTCCAGGCCTCACCCAAGTAAAGGCGCTGGAGTCGGGGTGGAGATTTCGCCAGACGTCCACCAAGTCGAAGGACCCGACCAGGTCCCTCAACTTCTCCATCGCCGTCATGCACTGCGGGGCACCGGAGCGGTCCCTCGCCTCGAGGGTGCAGTTAAAATCCCCCCCGAGGACAATGCAGTCGCCGACGTCGACGGAGCCAAGAAGAGCGGACACCTCTTCAAAGAAGCGCGTTTGCTGCGGGCCGGGATGAGGGGCGTACACGTTCACGAGATGGAGCGGCACGTCCCCCAGGCGAACCGTTACGTGCAGCAAGCGGCCTGGCACGGGCTCCTCGACCCCCAAGATCTCCGGCTGAAAATGCGGGCCCAGCAAGATGGCCACCCCACTTGAAATGGCGGTGAGGTGGCTCATGCGGACCTCTCCTTGCCATTCCAGGAGCCACGTGGCTTCGTCTCCCGGAACGGTGTGGGTTTCTTGCAGGAAGCACACCGCATATTTCCCCTCCCGCAGGAGCGAAAAATTGTCAAATCTACGGCGTGCCCCTCTGCCGCCGTTGATGTTGAGGCTGGCTATGGTTATCTTCATGGCAAAAGCATAGTGCAACCTCTACCTTAACCTATTGTGGGGGAGGGAGCGGAGTCTTTTGTTGAACTCCGCTCCCTCCGCAGCCCAGCGAGGAGTCCCTCGAGCTCACGCAGCTCAAGGTGCTGCTCCTTTGTCAAGGGCCCGCCCGCGGCCAAGGTTTTAACGGCGGCGCGGACGGACCCCTTGATCAGCTCCGGCTCGGACCATTTTTCCAGGGCCAGTCGGGCTTGGTCGCGGCGACCCCGGCTCTGGGCCAAAAAGTCCCGGAGTTCCTTTGCAGGAACGAGGAGGGCCTCAGCGGCGGCCGCGAGCAGATCCACCGCCTCACTGGCGGTGGTCTCTAGGTCTTCACCCGCGTCCCCCACCGAGTCCCCGTCCTCCTCCGGGAGGTGGCCGCCAGCAGCCGGCCCATCGACCGCACAAGGTACGGCAAATGAACCGGCCGCTCCAACCGGCCCTGGCACTGCCCCGATCCCACCCCCAGGATCGTCGGCAGAGGAGTCCCCACTGGGCTCTTTTAAAAATGGTGCTGGGTCGGGAAATGACAGCGGAAGGGGTTCCCCCTCCGCCCCAGGAACCGGAGAACAAGGAGAGACCCGGCCATAGGAAATCCCCAGGCCCTCCAAGTGCTCCAGCTCCAAAGTAAGGGGCGAGGGTGGGTGTTCCTCCCCCTCCCCGCTGCCACCCCCCGGCCCAGCATCTGCAGTTTCATTAAAACCAATAAATTGTTTTTCTGCCGGGTCGAGCGTCTCCCGGGGGAAGTTGGATAATAGCTGGGCGGGCTCAGGTTCGGCCTTTTCGGCCTCGCCCGCCTCAGTCCCCGGGACGCCCGGCCCGGCGGCTACGCATTCCTCCGCGGTCCCCACGCCCCCCACGACAGGCAGATCTTCCATGCCATCCCCAGGAGGCAGCGGCTGGGCAGCCTCGACTGCCTCACCCTCCCCGGGGACAGACTCTTCGCGCCTACGGCGCTGCTTGGGGGCGCTGGTGGGGGACGCGGGACACGCGGCGGGCACCGCCTCCTCCGCGGAGGGATGTTGTTCCCCCTCCGCCTCATTGGGGCGGTGCCTCTTTTTGTTCCTGGGGGCGCGCGGAGTCAGGGAGACCTCCATGTCTGCCGAGGCCTCCCGCTCCGCCCCCCCCTTTTCCTTTTCTTGCCCGCGCCTGGGCCCCTCCGTGGTGGTATTCAAGGGCCCGGGCACGGGCTCGGGGCACCCCGCGCTCGCCGGTGACTGGGTTGGGCTGAGCGCGGTGGTCAGACTTTCCGGCGCACCGAGGGGACCCGCCTCTAGATGTTTCTCCTTCTTCCGCGCCTTCTTTCCGCTCGGACGCTCTCCCTCCCCCCCGCCGGAGGCCCTGAAAACAAAGGCCTCCGACGATGCCCGCGCACCCATGGCTCCCGGCACGCGGACGCAACTAGGGGGAGGGGTGGCGGCAGCGCCAGCCTTGGCCGCCTTCGGTGGTTTGGCGGCCTTGGAGGCGGGGCAGTTCTTACGAACATGCCCCACCTCCCTGCAGGCATGGCACCGCACGCCGTCCGACGTCCAGAAGACGCGGTAGGCAGTCCCCTCGTGCACCACATTAAAGTGCCCTTCTGTCACGTCCTCCCGCGCCAGCCGGACAAAGAGCTGGCGGCGGAAGGAGAACACGTGGCGCAGGCTGTTCTCCCTGAGGCCGAGCGGTATGGGGTTGATCCCTGACCTTACCTCCCCCAGTTGTTGTAGGTGAGGGAGGAGGAGCTCAGCGGGAACAAAGGGCGGGACGTTCGACACGATGACCCTCTGCGCGGTGGCCTCGAGAGGATCCACCGGCAGGAACGTCCCGCCCACCGTGAGCCCCTTTTCGAGGGCCAGGGACACCGCCCGCTCCGACCCCAGGAAGAAAACAGCCTTCCCAGACATCTTGGAGGCTGCGACAATGGCCGAGGGGCCGACTACCCCAGCCATCGCCCGCACGCACTCCTCAATGCTCATTGTGGGGTGAGTGTAGCTCTTGACCCCGTGTTTTCTAGTAATTAATCTAAATGGTGGCAGGGCAGCGGGTGGCGCAGGAGGTGCTGTGGAAGCGGTTGCCACCTGCGCATACGTCCTTGCTGGCCCTGCCACCGGCGTGGATGGGGTCGCCATCACGGGGTCCCTTTAAGGGCTACACCCACCCCAAAGTCACAGGCCTTAATGGTCTTTAATGGCCTCGTATGTTAACTGAGCAGAGGAGCCCTTAACGAGGCACCTCTCCCCTCGTTGACAATTGGGGAGAGGCCTTGCTCCCTCTGCTCAGTTGTCTTAATTGGTTTTTTTTAATTAAATTTGGAAGGAAAGGGTTCTCAGAGAGAGAGGGGAGAAACAGAGTAGCAGAGAAAAGAGAGAGGGGGGTGGGAAGGGGGGGGGCTGCGAGGGCAGGTCTCTCCTCGCAGCTGTGGGTGGGTGCTCTCCCCAGATGGCAAAACACAAAAGTCTTTGAGGTGGTCTTCAGGTGGGGGGAGAAGATGTCTTCACCTGGGGTAGCTGGAGCCACCAGGCACTCCTAACGATCTTTAATAGGGTGATTAATAACAATCTTCAGCCTGGTAGCTCCAGCTATCCCAGGCTAGGCAAATGTGGGGGGTGGGGGGGGTTCCAATTGTGGGGGGGGGGCCTAGTTGTAAGCACGGCCCCCACGCACACTTCCACACACACACACACCCCCCGCGATGTTCCGGCCCTCAGTGGTCTTCTTTCCTCCCCCCACCGAAACAACAAAGTCTTTTGGGGAAATGCACCAACACCCACCTGTAGAATTGTAGAGTCTCCCTCCTTCCACACTGGATGTTGTTTGTCTTTCCCCCTCTCTCCAACTCCTTGCAGAATGGTAAAAGATGTTTAATGTTTTCTGCTTCCTCCTCCTCTCCCTCTGGATAGAAGTTGTAGTGAAGCCCCTTCCTTCCTTCTGTTCCTGGGCTGGTCTCAGGGCTCTCCAGGCAGGAGCTCAAGTTGCTAGCAGCTCCACTCACTGCTCACAGCTCCAACTGAGCAGGACACGCCTCCACAGCTCCACAATTGGTCCTTGTGCATGAAACTCTTTTGAGTTCACCTGTGAAAACATAAAAACAATAAACGGTGCCACCCGACCTGGGTGACACTCCAGACATTTTCAAGGCCCTTTTTTTTCCCCCCTTTTTTTTTTTGTTTTTTTTTTTTTTTGTTTTTTCTTTTTTTTTTGGTTTTTTTTTTGGGCACTAAAATCACAATTTTTCCCCAGTGCCCCCTATAAAAGGGAAGGGGACACTAAAAGCACCGGCAATTAAAACAAATTAACTTTAAAACGTAAAATCAAATTAAAATTTGGTTGCCGGGCGTGATGATGCACTCCAGTCCCTCCGGTGCCCACCTCTCGCGGAAGGCCGCGAGCGTACCGGTGGACACCGCGTGCTCCATCTCCAAGGACACCCTGGACCGGATGTAAGAGCGGAAGAGAGGCAGGCAGTCAGGTTGAACGACCCCCTCGACCGCCCGCTGCCTGGACCGGCTGATGGCACCCTTGGCCGTGCCCAGGAGCAGTCCTACGAGGAGGCCTTCGGACCTACCCGCTCCCCTCCGCACAGGGTGCCCAAAGATCAGGAGAGTGGGACTGAAGTGCAGCCAGAATTTCAGGAGCAGCCCCTTCAAATAATGGAACAGGGGCTGCAACCTTGTGCACTCCATAAAAACATGGAACACGGACTCCTCCAGACCGCAGAAATTGCAGGCGGCCTGGGAGTCCGTGAACCGGCTTAAAAATTTGTTGCACGGCACTGCTCCGTGCACCACCCTCCAGGCCAAGTCCCCGATGAATAGTGGGAGGACCCCTGCGTAGAGTGCCCTCCATCGGGGACCCCCGCCTCCTCCGGACGGCAAGATGGTGCGCCATGGCGTGTCCGGACGGCCGGCGAGGATGGCAAAGTTGAGGGTGTGCAGGAGCAGCCCGTACAGGAAACCCCTCCGCGCGGAACTGAAAGGCACGGAGGGGATTTCCCCGAGGCGGCTCAAGTTGTGAGGCGCCGGCCCCCGAGGGAGGTTCCGGGGTTTGGCGCCGATGAGGAATTCCGTCCGGACGGGGGTCAGTTCGGACGGGATCTCCCCACGTGCTTGAGCCTCCTCGATACACCTAACGGAGTCAGGGCCCAGAGCTGTTTTTAGCGACTCGATGGCATCGGCCGCGCGGCGGACGTTGGCAGAATTTAGGCGCCGCGCCAGCGTGACTGGCGCCATCCAGCCCGCTCCTCCGCCATCGAGCAGGTCCCTGACCCTGGTCACCTCACCAGCCACAGCCCTCTCTTCCGACCGCCACATGAAGCCTCGGCCGTGGAGGTACGGATTCCCGAGCAGCGGCTCCTGCAGGACGGCCGCCACTCCAGCCGGCGGAGAGCTGCGCTTGGTGGAGACTTTGTTCCAGACCCTGATGAGTTCCCTGTAAAAGACAGGCAGCTCCCGGAGGGCGGTCCTGGCACCCCCCAAGTTCACAAACAGGAGCTGCGTGTCATAATTGAGGTCGAGCTGCTGGCGGAAGAAATACCTCGCCAGAGCACACCACCTAGGAGGGGGCTCGACGTAAAGGTATCTCTGCAGGGTCTGAAGACGGAAAGTCGCGAGCTGGGCGCTGACGCACACCAACGACTGACCGCCCTCCTCAAGCGGGAGACTCAAGACCGCGACAGAGACCCAGTGCTTCCTGTTGTTCCAGAAGAAGTCCACCAGCTTCTTCTGTATCTTGGCGACAAACGCAGGGGGAGGGGTCAAAGTGACCAGCCGGTACCACAGCATTGCGGCCACCAGCTGGTTTATGACTAGCGCTCGACCCCTGTAGGACAGCACTCGGAGCAGTCCTGTCCAGCGCCCTAGGCGAGCGGCGACCTTGGCCTCTAGCTCCTGCCAGTTCGCCGGCCAGGCTTCCTCGTCGGGGCTAAGGTAGACTCCCAGATAGAGGAGATGGGTCGTGCTCCAGGCAAAAGGCCTGAGCTCCTCCGGCAGGGAGTCCACCCGCCACTGACCCACCAGGAGTCCGGAACATTTCTCCCAGTTGATCCTGGCGGAGGACGCGGCCGAGTAAATCTCCTGGCACTCACGCATCCTCCGCAGGTCAGCGGGATCCTCTACCGCGAGGAGCACGTCATCGGCGTAAGCCGAGAGGACGACCTCCACGCCCGGCCCTTGCAGAGCCAGTCCCGTCAACCTCATCCGCAAGAGGCGCAGGAAAGGCTCCACGCAAACGGCGTATAACTGGCCGGACATGGGGCATCCCTGGCGCACCCCTCTCCTAAAGCGAAGGGGCGCCGTCAAGGACCCGTTAACCTTAATCAGACACTCCGCGGCGGCGTACAAAAGTCGGATCCGGGCGACGAAATGCGTCCCGAACCCGAAAGCGAAAGCGCGCAGAGTTCCGAGCAGATAGTCGTGATCCACCCTGTCGAACGCCTTCTCTTGGTCGAGGGATAGGAAGGCGACCGACAGACCAGCCTCCTGGGAGCAATGGATGAGGTCCCGGACCAGATGGATGTTGTCGTGGATCGTCCGGCCCGGGACCGTGTATGACTGGTCGGGGTGGATCATGTGGTCCAGCACGGCACCAAGGCGAGCAGACATCGCCCTGGCGAAGATTTTGTAGTCCGTGCTGAGGAGGGAGACCGGGCGCCAGTTCTTAAGGAGGCGGAGATCGCCCTTCTTAGGCAGCAGGACGATGACTGCCCTGCGCCAAGAGAGGGGCATCTCCCCGGTCGCCAGACTTTCCCCCAGGACCCGCGCGTAGTCGCCCCCCAGGACGTCCCAGAACGCCCTGTGGAACTCCACGGTCAGCCCGTCCAGCCCCGGGGATTTTCCCCTCGAGAGCCGGGCGAGGGCACCGGTCAGCTCCGCCAGGCTTAGCGGAGCTTCCAGATTTTCGGCGCCCTCCGGGCTGACCTTCGGCAGGTCCTCCCACAAAACTCTACGCGCTTCCTCGCTGGACGGATCCGGAGAGAACAGAGCCCCGTAATATTCACGGACCCTGTTGTTGACGCCCTCCGGATCCGAGACGAGAGAGCCGTCGTCGGCCAGCAGCGTCAAGAGCTGCTTACGGACACTCTGCCTTTTTTCCAGCGAGTAGAAGAAGGGGGAGCCGCGGTCCAGATCCCGCAGGAACCGGATCCGCGACCTCACGAACGCGCCTCGGGACCCGACGAGCTGCAGGTCCTTCAGCGCGGCCTTCTTCGCTTCGTACACCGTCCGCAGGGCCGGGTCCTGGACGACTTGACCGAGACGGGCTTCCAGGTCGAGCACCTCTTTTTCTAGGCGCCCGACTCTGGCCGCCCGCCTCTTGGTCGACCCCCTCGCGTACTCTTGACAGAAGACGCGGACGTGAGCCTTGCCCACGTCCCACCATAGCCTCAAGGAGGGGAAGCCCCCCTGCTTCCTTCTCCAGTCGGACCAGAATCGACGGAACGAGTCCTGGAACCGCACGTCCTCCAGCAGCCGGTTGTTAAAGTGCCAGTACGCGGACCCCGTCCTCGCGCGGAGCGAAGCGAGCTCCGCCCACACCAGGTGGTGGTCCGAACACGGCACCGGCCGCATGGAGGCCGCCGGGACGCAGGAAACGTACGCCCGAGACACGTAAAGGCGGTCGACTCTAGACCATCCAACTCCAGGCCTCACCCAAGTAAAGGCGCTGGAGTCGGGGTGGAGATTTCGCCAGACGTCCACCAAGTCGAAGGACCCGACCAGGTCCCTCAACTTCTCCATCGCCGTCATGCACTGCGGGGCACCGGAGCGGTCCCTCGCCTCGAGGGTGCAGTTAAAATCCCCCCCGAGGACAATGCAGTCGCCGACGTCGACGGAGCCAAGAAGAGCGGACACCTCTTCAAAGAAGCGCGTTTGCTGCGGGCCGGGATGAGGGGCGTACACGTTCACGAGATGGAGCGGCACGTCCCCCAGGCGAACCGTTACGTGCAGCAAGCGGCCTGGCACGGGCTCCTCGACCCCCAAGATCTCCGGCTGAAAATGCGGGCCCAGCAAGATGGCCACCCCACTAGAAATGGCGGTGAGGTGGCTCATGCGGACCTCTCCTTGCCATTCCAGGAGCCACGTGGCTTCGTCTCCCGGAACGGTGTGGGTTTCTTGCAGGAAGCACACCGCATATTTCCCCTCCCGCAGGAGCGAAAAATTGTCAAATCTACGGCGTGCCCCTCTGCCGCCGTTGATGTTGAGGCTGGCTATGGTTATCTTCATGGCAAAAGCATAGTGCAACCTCTACCTTAACCTATTGTGGGGGAGGGAGCGGAGTCTTTTGTTGAACTCCGCTCCCCCCGCAGCCCAGCGAGGAGTCCCTCGAGCTCGCGCAGCTCAAGGTGCTGCTCCTTTGTCAAGGGCCCGCCCGCGGCCAAGGTTTTAACGGCGGCGCGGACGGACCCCTTGATCAGCTCCGGCTCGGACCATTTTTCCAGGGCCAGTCGGGCTTGGTCGCGGCGACCCCGGCTCTGGGCCAAAAAGTCCCGGAGTTCCTTTGCAGGAACGAGGAGGGCCTCAGCGGCGGCCGCGAGCAGATCCACCGCCTCACTGGCGGTGGTCTCTAGGTCTTCACCCGCGTCCCCCACCGAGTCCCCGTCCTCCTCCGGGAGGTGGCCGCCAGCAGCCGGCCCATCGACCGCACAAGGTACGGCAAATGAACCGGCCGCTCCAACCGGCCCTGGCACTGCCCCGATCCCACCCCCAGGATCGTCGGCAGAGGAGTCCCCACTGGGCTCTTTTAAAAATGGTGCTGGGTCGGGAAATGACAGCGGAAGGGGTTCCCCCTCCGCCCCAGGAACCGGAGAACAAGGAGAGACCCGGCCATAGGAAATCCCCAGGCCCTCCAAGTGCTCCAGCTCCAAAGTAAGGGGCGAGGGTGGGTGTTCCTCCCCCTCCCCGCTGCCACCCCCCGGCCCAGCATCTACAGTGTCATCGTTATTTGTTTGTATTTCTGCCGGGTCGAGCGACTCCCGGGGGAAGTTGGATAATAGCCGGGCGGGCTCAGGTTCGGCCTTTTCGGCCCCGCCCGCCTCGGTCCCCGGGACGCTCGACCCGGCGGCTACGCATTCTTCCACTGGCCCCACGCCCCCCACGACAGGCAGATCTTCCACGCCCTCCCCAGGAGGCAGCGGCTGGGCAGCCTCGACTGCCTCACCCTCCCCGGGGAAAGACTCCTCGCGCCTGCAGCGCAATTTGGGGGCGCTGGTGGGGGACGCGGGACACGCGGCGGGCACCGCCTCCTCCGCGGAGGGATGTTGTTCCCCCTCCGCCTCATTGGGGCGGTGCCTCTTTTTGTTCCTGGGGGCGCGCGGAGTCAGGGAGACCTCCATGTCTGCCGAGGCCTCCCGCTCCGCCCCCCCCTTTTCCTTTTCTTGCCCGCGCCTGGGCCCCTCTGTGGTGGTATTCAAGGGCCCGGGCACGGGCTCGGGGCACCCCGCGCTCGCCGGTGACTGGGTTGGGCTGAGCGCGGTGGTCAAACTTTCCGGCGCACCGAGGGGACCCGCCTCTAGATGTTTCTCCTTCTTCCGCGCCTTCTTTCCGCTCGGACGCTCTCCCTCCCCCCCGCCGGAGGCCCTGAAAACAAAGGCCTCCGACGATGCCCGCGCACCCATGGCTCCCGGCACGCGGACGCAACTAGGGGGAGGGGTGGCGGCGGCGCCAGCTATGGCCGCCTTCGGTGGTTTGGCGGCCTTGGAGGCGGGGCAGTTCTTACGAACGTGCCCCACCTCCCTGCAGGCATGGCACCGCACGCCGTCCGACGTCCAGAAGACGCGGTAGGCAGTCCCCTCGTGCACCACATTAAAGTGCCCTTCTGTCATGTCCTCCCGCGCCAGCCGGACAAAGAGCTGGCGGCGGAAGGAGAACACGTGGCGCAGGCTGTTCTCCCTGAGGCCGAGCGGTATGGGGTTGATCCCCGACCTTACCTCCCCCAGTTGGTGTAGGTGAGGGAGGAGGAGCTCAGCGGAAACAAAGGGCGGGACGTTCGACACGATGACCCTCTGCGCGGTGGCCTCGAGAGGGTCCACCGGCAGGAACGTCCCGCCCACCGTGAGCCCCTTTTCAAGGGCCAGGGACACCGCCCGCTCCGACCCCAGGAAGAACACGGCCTTCCCAGACATCTTGGAGGCTGCGACAATGGCCGAGGGGCCGACTACCCCAGCCATCGCCCGCACGCACTCCTCGATGGTCATTGTGGGGTGAGTGTAGCTCTTGACCCCGTGTTTCCTGGTTATAAGTCTGAATGGTGGCAGGGCAGCGGGTGGCGCAGGAGGTGCCGTGGATGTGGACACCGCCTGCGCATACGTCCTTGCTGGCCCTGCCACCGGCGTGGATGGGGTCGCCATCACGGGGTCCCTTTAAGGGCTACACCCACCCCAAAGTCACAGGCCTTAATGGTCTTTAATGGCCTCTTATGTTAACTGAGCAGAGGAGCCCTTAACGAGGCACCTCTCCCCTCGTTGACAATTGGGGAGAGGCCTTGCTCCCTCTGCTCAGTTGTCTTAATTGGGTTTTTTTTTTTATTAATTTGGAAGGAAAGGGTTCTCAGAGAGAGAGGGGAGAAACAGAGTAGCAGAGAAAGAGAGAGGGGGGTGGGAAGGGGGGGGGGGACTGCGAGGGCAGGTCTCCCCTCGCAGCTGTGGGTGGGTGCACTCCCCAGATGGCAAAAACACAAAAGTCTTTGGGGTGGTCTTCAGGTGGGGGGAGAAGATGTCTTCACCTGGGGTAGCTGGAGCCACCAGGCACTCCTAACGATCTTCAATTGGGTAATTAATAACAATCTTCAGCCTGGTAGCTCCAGCTATCCCAGGCTAGGCAAATGTGGGGGGTGGGGGGGGTTCCAATTGTGGGGGGGGGCCTAGTTGTAAGCACGGCCCCCACGCACACTTCCACACACACACACACCCCCCGCGATGTTCCGGCCCTCAGTGGTCTTCTTTCCTCCCCCCACCGATACAACAAAGTCTTTTTGGGAAATGCACCCACACCCACCTGTAGAATGTAGAGTCTCCCTCCTTCCACACTGGATGGTTGTTGTGGTTTTTCCCCCTCTCTCCAACTCCTTGCAGAATGATAAAGATGTTCAAAGTTTTCTGCTTTTTCCTCCTCTCCCTCTGGATAAAAGTTGTGTTGAAGCCCCTTCCTTCCTTCTGTTCCTGGGCTGGTCTCAGGGCTCCCCAGGCTGGAGCTCAAGTTGCTAGCAGCTCCACTCACTGCTCACAGCTCCAACTGAGCAGGACACGCCTCCACAGCTCCACAATTGGTCCTTGTGCATGAAACTCTTTTAGGAGTCTACCTGCAAAACATAAACAACATTAAACTGTGCCACCCGACCTGGGTGACACAGCAGACATTTTCAAGGCCCCCTTTTTTTTTTTTGGTTTTTTTTTTTTTTTTTTTTTTTTTTTTTTTTTTTTTTTTTTTTTTGGCGCTAAAATCAAATTTTTCCAGTGCCCCCTATAAAAGGAGAGGGGGACACTAAAAACACCGGCAATTAAAACAAATTAAACTTTAAAACGTAAAATCAAATTAAAATTTGGTTGCCGGGCGTGATGATGCACTCCAGTCCCTCCGGTGCCCACCTCTCGCGGAAGGCCGCGAGCGTACCGGTGGACACCGCGTGCTCCATCTCCAAGGACACCCTGGACCGGATGTAAGAGCGGAAGAGAGGCAGGCAGTCAGGTTGAACGACCCCCTCGACCGCCCGCTGCCTGGACCGGCTGATGGCACCCTTGGCCGTGCCCAGGAGCAGTCCTACGAGGAGGCCTTCGGACCTACCCGCTCCCCTCCGCACAGGGTGCCCAAAGATCAGGAGAGTGGGACTGAAGTGCAGCCAGAATTTCAGGAGCAGCCCCTTCAAATAATAAAACAGGGGCTGCAACCTCGTGCATTCCATAAAAACATGGAACACGGACTCCTCCAGACCGCAGAAATTGCAGGCGGCCTGGGAGTCCGTGAACCGGCTTAAAAATTTGTTGCACGGCACTGCTCCGTGCACCACCCTCCAGGCCAAGTCCCCGATGAATAGTGGGAGGACCCCTGCGTAGAGTGCCCTCCATCGGGGACCCCCGCCTCCTCCGGACGGCAAGATGGTACGCCATGGCGTGTCCGGACGGCCGGCGAGGATGGCAAAGTTGAGGGTGTGCAGGAGCAGCCCGTACAGGAAACCCCTCCGCGCGGAACTGAAAGGCACGGAGGGGATTTCCCCGAGGCGGCTCAAGTTGTGAGGCGCCGGCCCCCGAGGGAGGTTCCGGGGTTTGGCGCCGATGAGGAATTCCGTCCGGACGGGGGTCAGTTCGGACGGGATCTCCCCACGTGCTTGAGCCTCCTCGATACACCTAACGGAGTCAGGGCCCAGAGCTGTTTTTAGCGACTCGATGGCATCGGCCGCGCGGCGGACGTTGGCAGAATTTAGGCGCCGCGCCAGCGTGACTGGCGCCATCCAGCCCGCTCCTCCGCCATCGAGCAGGTCCCTGACCCTGGTCACCTCACCAGCCACAGCCCTCTCTTCCGACCGCCACATGAAGCCTCGGCCGTGGAGGTACGGATTCCCGAGCAGCGGTTCCTGCAGGACGGCCGCCACTCCAGCCGGCGGAGAGCTGCGCTTGGTGGAGACTTTGTTCCAGACCCTGATGAGTTCCCTGTAAAAGACAGGCAGCTCCCGGAGGGCGGTCCTGGCACCCCCCAAGTTCACAAACAGGAGCTGCGTGTCATAATTGAGGTCGAGCTGCTGGCGGAAGAAATACCTCGCCAGAGCACACCACCTAGGAGGGGGCTCGACGTAAAGGTATCTCTGCAGGGTCTGAAGACGGAAAGTCGCGAGCTGGGCGCTGACGCACACCAACGACTGACCGCCCTCCTCAAGCGGGAGACTCAAGACCGCGACAGAGACCCAGTGCTTCCTGTTGTTCCAGAAGAAGTCCACCAGCTTCTTCTGTATCTTGGCGACAAACGCAGGGGGAGGGGTCAAAGTGACCAGCCGGTACCACAGCATTGCGGCCACCAGCTGGTTTATGACTAGCGCTCGACCCCTGTAGGACAGCACTCGGAGCAGTCCTGTCCAGCGCCCTAGGCGAGCGGCGACCTTGGCCTCCAGCTCCTGCCAGTTCGCCGGCCAGGCTTCCTCGTCGGGGCTAAGGTAGACTCCCAGATAGAGGAGATGGGTCGTGCTCCAGGCAAAAGGCCTGAGCTCCTCCGGCAGGGAGTCCACCCGCCACTGACCCACCAGGAGTCCGGAACATTTCTCCCAGTTGATCCTGGCGGAGGACGCGGCCGAGTAAATCTCCTGGCACTCACGCATCCTCCGCAGGTCAGCGGGATCCTCTACCGCGAGGAGCACGTCATCGGCGTAAGCCGAGAGGACGACCTCCACGCCCGGCCCTTGCAGAGCCAGTCCCGTCAACCTCGTCCGCAAGAGGCGCAGGAAAGGCTCCACGCAAACGGCGTATAACTGGCCGGACATGGGGCATCCCTGGCGCACCCCTCTCCTAAAGCGAAGGGGCGCCGTCAAGGACCCGTTAACCTTAATCAGACACTCCGCGGCGGCGTACAAAAGTCGGATCCGGGCGACGAAATGCGTCCCGAACCCGAAAGCGAAAGCGCGCAGAGTTCCGAGCAGATAGTCGTGATCCACCCTGTCGAACGCCTTCTCTTGGTCGAGGGATAGGAAGGCGACCGACAGACCAGCCTCCTGGGAGCAATGGATGAGGTCCCGGACCAGATGGATGTTGTCGTGGATCGTCCGGCCCGGGACCGTGTATGACTGGTCGGGGTGGATCATGTGGTCCAGCACGGCACCAAGGCGAGCAGACATCGCCCTGGCGAAGATTTTGTAGTCCGTGCTGAGGAGGGAGACCGGGCGCCAGTTCTTAAGGAGGCGGAGATCGCCCTTCTTAGGCAGCAGGACGATGACTGCCCTGCGCCAAGAGAGGGGCATCTCCCCGGTCGCCAGACTTTCCCCCAGGACCCGCGCGTAGTCGCTCCCCAGGACGTCCCAGAACGCCCTGTGGAACTCCACGGTCAGCCCGTCCAGCCCCGGGGATTTTCCCCTCGAGAGCCGGGCGAGGGCACCGGTCAGCTCCGCCAGGCTTAGCGGAGCTTCCAGATTTTCGGCGCCCTCCGGGCCGACCTTCGGCAGGTCCTCCCACAAAACTCTACGCGCTTCCTCGCTGGACGGATCCGGAGAGAACAGAGCCCCGTAATATTCACGGACCCTGTTGTTGACGCCCTCCGGATCCGAGACGAGAGAGCCGTCGTCGGCCAGCAGCGTCAAGAGCTGCTTACGGACACTCTGCCTTTTTTCCAGCGAGTAGAAGAAGGGGGAGCCGCGGTCCAGATCCCGCAGGAACCGGATCCGCGACCTCACGAACGCGCCTCGGGACCCGACGAGCTGCAGGTCCTTCAGCGCGGCCTTCTTCGCTTCGTACACCGTCCGCAGGGCCGGGTCCTGGACGACTTGACCGAGACGGGCTTCCAGGTCGAGCACCTCTTTTTCTAGGCGCCCGACTCTGGCCGCCCGCCTCTTGGTCGACCCCCTCGCGTACTCTTGACAGAAGACGCGGACGTGAGCCTTGCCCACGTCCCACCATAGCCTCAAGGAGGGGAAGCCCCCCTGCTTCCTTCTCCAGTCGGACCAGAATCGACGGAACGAGTCCTGGAACCGCACGTCCTCCAGCAGCCGGTTGTTAAAGTGCCAGTACGCGGACCCCGTCCTCGCGCGGAGCGAAGCGAGCTCCGCCCACACCAGGTGGTGGTCCGAACACGGCACCGGCCGCATGGAGGCCGCCGGGACGCAGGAAACGTACGCCCGAGACACGTAAAGGCGGTCGACTCTAGACCATCCAACTCCAGGCCTCACCCAAGTAAAGGCGCTGGAGTCGGGGTGGAGATTTCGCCAGACGTCCACCAAGTCGAAGGACCCGACCAGGTCCCTCAACTTCTCCATCGCCGTCATGCACTGCGGGGCACCGGAGCGGTCCCTCGCCTCGAGGGTGCAGTTAAAATCCCCCCCGAGGACAATGCAGTCGCCGACGTCGACGGAGCCAAGAAGAGCGGACACCTCTTCAAAGAAGCGCGTTTGCTGCGGGCCGGGATGAGGGGCGTACACGTTCACGAGATGGAGCGGCACGTCCCCCAGGCGAACCGTTACGTGCAGCAAGCGGCCTGGCACGGGCTCCTCGACCCCCAAGATCTCCGGCTGAAAATGCGGGCCCAGCAAGATGGCCACCCCACTAGAAATGGCGGTGAGGTGGCTCATGCGGACCTCTCCTTGCCATTCCAGGAGCCACGTGGCTTCGTCTCCCGGAACGGTGTGGGTTTCTTGCAGGAAGCACACCGCATATTTCCCCTCCCGCAGGAGCGAAAAATTGTCAAATCTACGGCGTGCCCCTCTGCCGCCGTTGATGTTGAGGCTGGCTATGGTTATCTTCATGGCAAAAGCATAGTGCAACCTCTACCTTAACCTATTGTGGGGGAGGGAGCGGAGTCTTTTGTTGAACTCCGCTCCCCCCGCAGCCCAGCGAGGAGTCCCTCGAGCTCGCGCAGCTCAAGGTGCTGCTCCTTTGTCAAGGGCCCGCCCGCGGCCAAGGTTTTAACGGCGGCGCGGACGGACCCCTTGATCAGCTCCGGCTCGGACCATTTTTCCAGGGCCAGTCGGGCTTGGTCGCGGCGACCCCGGCTCTGGGCCAAAAAGTCCCGGAGTTCCTTTGCAGGAACGAGGAGGGCCTCAGCGGCGGCCGCGAGCAGATCCACCGCCTCACTGGCGGTGGTCTCTAGGTCTTCACCCGCGTCCCCCACCGAGTCCCCGTCCTCCTCCGGGAGGTGGCCGCCAGCAGCCGGCCCATCGACCGCACAAGGTACGGCAAATGAACCGGCCGCTCCAACCGGCCCTGGCACTGCCCCGATCCCACCCCCAGGATCGTCGGCAGAGGAGTCCCCACTGGGCTCTTTTAAAAATGGTGCTGGGTCGGGAAATGACAGCGGAAGGGGTTCCCCCTCCGCCCCAGGAACCGGAGAACAAGGAGAGACCCGGCCATAGGAAATCCCCAGGCCCTCCAAGTGCTCCAGCTCCAAAGTAAGGGGCGAGGGTGGGTGTTCCTCCCCCTCCCCGCTGCCACCCCCCGGCCCAGCATCTACAGTGTCATCGTTATTTGTTTGTATTTCTGCCGGGTCGAGCGACTCCCGGGGGAAGTTGGATAATAGCCGGGCGGGCTCAGGTTCGGCCTTTTCGGCCCCGCCCGCCTCGGTCCCCGGGACGCTCGACCCGGCGGCTACGCATTCTTCCACTGGCCCCACGCCCCCCACGACAGGCAGATCTTCCACGCCCTCCCCAGGAGGCAGCGGCTGGGCAGCCTCGACTGCCTCACCCTCCCCGGGGAAAGACTCCTCGCGCCTGCAGCGCAATTTGGGGGCGCTGGTGGGGGACGCGGGACACGCGGCGGGCACCGCCTCCTCCGCGGAGGGATGTTGTTCCCCCTCCGCCTCATTGGGGCGGTGCCTCTTTTTGTTCCTGGGGGCGCGCGGAGTCAGGGAGACCTCCATGTCTGCCGAGGCCTCCCGCTCCGCCCCCCCCTTTTCCTTTTCTTGCCCGCGCCTGGGCCCCTCTGTGGTGGTATTCAAGGGCCCGGGCACGGGCTCGGGGCACCCCGCGCTCGCCGGTGACTGGGTTGGGCTGAGCGCGGTGGTCAAACTTTCCGGCGCACCGAGGGGACCCGCCTCTAGATGTTTCTCCTTCTTCCGCGCCTTCTTTCCGCTCGGACGCTCTCCCTCCCCCCCGCCGGAGGCCCTGAAAACAAAGGCCTCCGACGATGCCCGCGCACCCATGGCTCCCGGCACGCGGACGCAACTAGGGGGAGGGGTGGCGGCGGCGCCAGCTATGGCCGCCTTCGGTGGTTTGGCGGCCTTGGAGGCGGGGCAGTTCTTACGAACGTGCCCCACCTCCCTGCAGGCATGGCACCGCACGCCGTCCGACGTCCAGAAGACGCGGTAGGCAGTCCCCTCGTGCACCACATTAAAGTGCCCTTCTGTCATGTCCTCCCGCGCCAGCCGGACAAAGAGCTGGCGGCGGAAGGAGAACACGTGGCGCAGGCTGTTCTCCCTGAGGCCGAGCGGTATGGGGTTGATCCCCGACCTTACCTCCCCCAGTTGGTGTAGGTGAGGGAGGAGGAGCT
Organism: Pristiophorus japonicus; assembly: GCF_044704955.1. Taxonomy (NCBI): domain Eukaryota; kingdom Metazoa; phylum Chordata; class Chondrichthyes; family Pristiophoridae; genus Pristiophorus; species Pristiophorus japonicus. Next base: position 51,185,107 of record NC_091978.1, read on the forward strand.
CAGCGGAAACAAAGGGCGGGACGTTCGACACGATGACCCTCTGCGCGGTGGCCTCGAGAGGGTCCACCGGCAGGAACGTCCCGCCCACCGTGAGCCCCTTTTCAAGGGCCAGGGACACCGCCCGCTCCGACCCCAGGAAGAACACGGCCTTCCCAGACATCTTGGAGGCTGCGACAATGGCCGAGGGGCCGACTACCCCAGCCATCGCCCGCACGCACTCCTCGATGGTCATTGTGGGGTGAGTGTAGCTCTTGACCCCGTGTTTCCTGGTTATAAGTCTGAATGGTGGCAGGGCAGCGGGTGGCGCAGGAGGTGCCGTGGATGTGGACACCGCCTGCGCATACGTCCTTGCTGGCCCTGCCACCGGCGTGGATGGGGTCGCCATCACGGGGTCCCTTTAAGGGCTACACCCACCCCAAAGTCACAGGCCTTAATGGTCTTTAATGGCCTCTTATGTTAACTGAGCAGAGGAGCCCTTAACGAGGCACCTCTCCCCTCGTTGACAATTGGGGAGAGGCCTTGCTCCCTCTGCTCAGTTGTCTTAATTGGGTTTTTTTTTTTATTAATTTGGAAGGAAAGGGTTCTCAGAGAGAGAGGGGAGAAACAGAGTAGCAGAGAAAGAGAGAGGGGGGTGGGAAGGGGGGGGGGGACTGCGAGGGCAGGTCTCCCCTCGCAGCTGTGGGTGGGTGCACTCCCCAGATGGCAAAAACACAAAAGTCTTTGGGGTGGTCTTCAGGTGGGGGGAGAAGATGTCTTCACCTGGGGTAGCTGGAGCCACCAGGCACTCCTAACGATCTTCAATTGGGTAATTAATAACAATCTTCAGCCTGGTAGCTCCAGCTATCCCAGGCTAGGCAAATGTGGGGGGTGGGGGGGGTTCCAATTGTGGGGGGGGGCCTAGTTGTAAGCACGGCCCCCACGCACACTTCCACACACACACACACCCCCCGCGATGTTCCGGCCCTCAGTGGTCTTCTTTCCTCCCCCCACCGATACAACAAAGTCTTTTTGGGAAATGCACCCACACCCACCTGTAGAATGTAGAGTCTCCCTCCTTCCACACTGGATGGTTGTTGTGGTTTTTCCCCCTCTCTCCAACTCCTTGCAGAATGATAAAGATGTTCAAAGTTTTCTGCTTTTTCCTCCTCTCCCTCTGGATAAAAGTTGTGTTGAAGCCCCTTCCTTCCTTCTGTTCCTGGGCTGGTCTCAGGGCTCCCCAGGCTGGAGCTCAAGTTGCTAGCAGCTCCACTCACTGCTCACAGCTCCAACTGAGCAGGACACGCCTCCACAGCTCCACAATTGGTCCTTGTGCATGAAACTCTTTTAGAGTCTACCTGCGAAAACATAAACATTAAACTGTGCCACCCGACCTGGGTGACACTCCAGACATTTACAAGGCCCATTTTTTTTTTCCCCCCTTTTTTGTGTTTTTTTTTTTGTTTTTTCTTTTTTTTTTTGTTTTTTTTTTTTTGGGCACTAAAATCACAATTTTTCCCCAGTGCCCCCTATAAAAGGGAAGGGGACACTAAAAGCACCGGCAATTAAAACAAATTAACTTTAAAACGTAAAATCAAATTAAAATTTGGTTGCCGGGCGTGATGATGCACTCCAGTCCCTCCGGTGCCCACCTCTCGCGGAAGGCCGCGAGCGTACCGGTGGACACCGCGTGCTCCATCTCCAAGGACACCCTGGACCGGATGTAAGAGCGGAAGAGAGGCAGGCAGTCAGGTTGAACGACCCCCTCGACCGCCCGCTGCCTGGACCGGCTGATGGCACCCTTGGCCGTGCCCAGGAGCAGTCCTACGAGGAGGCCTTCGGACCTACCCGCTCCCCTCCGCACAGGGTGCCCAAAGATCAGGAGAGTGGGACTGAAGTGCAGCCAGAATTTCAGGAGCAGCCCCTTCAAATAATGGAACAGGGGCTGCAACCTTGTGCACTCAATAAAAACATGGAACACGGACTCCTCCAGACCGCAGAAATTGCAGGCGGCCTGGGAGTCCGTGAACCGGCTTAAAAATTTGTTGCACGGCACTGCTCCGTGCACCACCCTCCAGGCCAAGTCCCCGATGAATAGTGGGAGGACCCCTGCGTAGAGTGCCCTCCATCGGGGACCCCCGCCTCCTCCGGACGGCAAGATGGTGCGCCATGGCGTGTCCGGACGGCCGGCGAGGATGGCAAAGTTGAGGGTGTGCAGGAGCAGCCCGTACAGGAAACCCCTCCGCGCGGAACTGAAAGGCACGGAGGGGATTTCCCCGAGGCGGCTCAAGTTGTGAGGCGCCGGCCCCCGAGGGAGGTTCCGGGGTTTGGCGCCGATGAGGAATTCCGTCCGGACGGGGGTCAGTTCGGACGGGATCTCCCCACGTGCTTGAGCCTCCTCGATACACCTAACGGAGTCAGGGCCCAGAGCTGTTTTTAGCGACTCGATGGCATCGGCCGCGCGGCGGACGTTGGCAGAATTTAGGCGCCGCGCCAGCGTGACTGGCGCCATCCAGCCCGCTCCTCCGCCATCGAGCAGGTCCCTGACCCTGGTCACCTCACCAGCCACAGCCCTCTCTTCCGACCGCCACATGAAGCCTCGGCCGTGGAGGTACGGATTCCCGAGCAGCGGCTCCTGCAGGACGGCCGCCACTCCAGCCGGCGGAGAGCTGCGCTTGGTGGAGACTTTGTTCCAGACCCTGATGAGTTCCCTGTAAAAGACAGGCAGCTCCCGGAGGGCGGTCCTGGCACCCCCCAAGTTCACAAACAGGAGCTGCGTGTCATAATTGAGGTCGAGCTGCTGGCGGAAGAAATACCTCGCCAGAGCACACCACCTAGGAGGGGGCTCGACGTAAAGGTATCTCTGCAGGGTCTGAAGACGGAAAGTCGCGAGCTGGGCGCTGACGCACACCAACGACTGACCGCCCTCCTCAAGCGGGAGACTCAAGACCGCGACAGAGACCCAGTGCTTCCTGTTGTTCCAGAAGAAGTCCACCAGCTTCTTCTGTATCTTGGCGACAAACGCAGGGGGAGGGGTCAAAGTGACCAGCCGGTACCACAGCATTGCGGCCACCAGCTGGTTTATGACTAGCGCTCGACCCCTGTAGGACAGCACTCGGAGCAGTCCTGTCCAGCGCCCTAGGCGAGCGGCGACCTTGGCCTCCAGCTCCTGCCAGTTCGCCGGCCAGGCTTCCTCGTCGGGGCTAAGGTAGACTCCCAGATAGAGGAGATGGGTCGTGCTCCAGGCAAAAGGCCTGAGCTCCTCCGGCAGGGAGTCCACCCGCCACTGACCCACCAGGAGTCCGGAACATTTCTCCCAGTTGATCCTGGCGGAGGACGCGGCCGAGTAAATCTCCTGGCACTCACGCATCCTCCGCAGGTCAGCGGGATCCTCTACCGCGAGGAGCACGTCATCGGCGTAAGCCGAGAGGACGACCTCCACGCCCGGCCCTTGCAGAGCCAGTCCCGTCAACCTCGTCCGCAAGAGGCGCAGGAAAGGCTCCACGCAAACGGCGTATAACTGGCCGGACATGGGGCATCCCTGGCGCACCCCTCTCCTAAAGCGAAGGGGCGCCGTCAAGGACCCGTTAACCTTAATCAGACACTCCGCGGCGGCGTACAAAAGTCGGATCCGGGCGACGAAATGCGTCCCGAACCCGAAAGCGCGCAGAGTTCCGAGCAGATAGTCGTGATCCACCCTGTCGAACGCCTTCTCTTGGTCGAGGGATAGGAAGGCGACCGACAGACCAGCCTCCTGGGAACAATGGATGAGGTCCCGGACCAGATGGATGTTATCGTGGATTGTCCGGCCCGGGACCGTGTATGACTGGTCGGGGTGGATCATGTGGTCCAGCACGGCACCAAGGCGAGCAGACATCGCCCTGGCGAAGATTTTGTAGTCCGTGCTGAGGAGGGAGACCGGGCGCCAGTTCTTAAGGAGGCGGAGATCGCCCTTCTTAGGCAGCAGGACGATGACTGCCCTGCGCCAAGAGAGGGGCATCTCCCCGGTCGCCAGACTTTCCCCCAGGACCCGCGCGTAGTCGCTCCCCAGGACGTCCCAGAACGCCCTGTGGAACTCCACGGTCAGCCCGTCCAGCCCCGGGGATTTTCCCCTCGAGAGCCGGGCGAGGGCACCGGTCAGCTCCGCCAGGCTTAGCGGAGCTTCCAGATTTTCGGCGCCCTCCGGGCCGACCTTCGGCAGGTCCTCCCACAAAACTCTACGCGCTTCCTCGCTGGACGGATCCGGAGAGAACAGAGCCCCGTAATATTCACGGACCCTGTTGTTGACGCCCTCCGGATCCGAGACGAGAGAGCCGTCGTCGGCCAGCAGCGTCAAGAGCTGCTTACGGACACTCTGCCTTTTTTCCAGCGAGTAGAAGAAGGGGGAGCCGCGGTCCAGATCCCGCAGGAACCGGATCCGCGACCTCACGAACGCGCCTCGGGACCCGACGAGCTGCAGGTCCTTCAGCGCGGCCTTCTTCGCTTCGTACACCGTCCGCAGGGCCGGGTCCTGGACGACTTGACCGAGACGGGCTTCCAGGTCGAGCACCTCTTTTTCTAGGCGCCCGACTCTGGCCGCCCGCCTCTTGGTCGACCCCCTCGCGTACTCTTGACAGAAGACGCGGACGTGAGCCTTGCCCACGTCCCACCATAGCCTCAAGGAGGGGAAGCCCCCCTGCTTCCTTCTCCAGTCGGACCAGAATCGACGGAACGAGTCCTGGAACCGCACGTCCTCCAGCAGCCGGTTGTTAAAGTGCCAGTACGCGGACCCCGTCCTCGCGCGGAGCGAAGCGAGCTCCGCCCACACCAGGTGGTGGTCCGAACACGGCACCGGCCGCATGGAGGCCGCCGGGACGCAGGAAACGTACGCCCGAGACACGTAAAGGCGGTCGACTCTAGACCATCCAACTCCAGGCCTCACCCAAGTAAAGGCGCTGGAGTCGGGGTGGAGATTTCGCCAGACGTCCACCAAGTCGAAGGACCCGACCAGGTCCCTCAACTTCTCCATCGCCGTCATGCACTGCGGGGCACCGGAGCGGTCCCTCGCCTCGAGGGTGCAGTTAAAATCCCCCCCGAGGACAATGCAGTCGCCGACGTCGACGGAGCCAAGAAGAGCGGACACCTCTTCAAAGAAGCGCGTTTGCTGCGGGCCGGGATGAGGGGCGTACACGTTCACGAGATGGAGCGGCACGTCCCCCAGGCGAACCGTTACGTGCAGCAAGCGGCCTGGCACGGGCTCCTCGACCCCCAAGATCTCCGGCTGAAAATGCGGGCCCAGCAAGATGGCCACCCCACTAGAAATGGCGGTGAGGTGGCTCATGCGGACCTCTCCTTGCCATTCCAGGAGCCACGTGGCTTCGTCTCCCGGAACGGTGTGGGTTTCTTGCAGGAAGCACACCGCATATTTCCCCTCCCGCAGGAGCGAAAAATTGTCAAATCTACGGCGTGCCCCTCTGCCGCCGTTGATGTTGAGGCTGGCTATGGTTATCTTCATGACAAAAGCATAGTGCAACCTCTACCTTAACCTATTGTGGGGGAGGGAGCGGAGTCTTTTGTTGAACTCCGCTCCCTCCGCAGCCCAGCGAGGAGTCCCTCGAGCTCGCGCAGCTCAAGGTGCTGCTCCTTTGTCAAGGGCCCGCCCGCGGCCAAGGTTTTAACGGCGGCGCGGACGGACCCCTTGATCAGCTCCGGCTCGGACCATTTTTCCAGGGCCAGTCGGGCTTGGTCGCGGCGACCCCGGCTCTGGGCCAAAAAGTCCCGGAGTTCCTTTGCAGGAACGAGGAGGGCCTCAGCGGCGGCCGCGAGCAGATCCACCGCCTCCCTGGCGGTGGTCTCTAGGTCTTCACCCGCGTCCCCCACCGAGTCCCCGTCCTCCTCCGGGAGGTGGCCGCCAGCAGCCGGCCCATCGACCGCACAAGGTACGGCAAATGAACCGGCCGCTCCAACCGGCCCTGGCACTGCCCCGATCCCACCCCCAGGATCGTCGGCAGAGGAGTCCCCACTGGGCTCTTTTAAAAATGGTGCTGGGTCGGGAAATGACAGCGGAAGGGGTTCCCCCTCCGCCCCAGGAACCGGAGAACAAGGAGAGACCCGGCCATAGGAAATCCCCAGGCCCTCCAAGTGCTCCAGCTCCAAAGTAAGGGGCGAGGGTGGGTGTTCCTCCCCCTCCCCGCTGCCACCCCCCGGCCCAGCATCTACAGTGTCATAATTATTTAATTGTTTTTCTGCCGGGTCGAGCGACTCCCGGGGGAAGTTGGATAATAGCTGGGCGGGCTCAGATTCGGCCTTTTCGGCCTCGCCCGCCTCAGTCCCCGGGACGCCCGGCCCGGTGGCTACGCATTCCTCCGCGGTCCCCACGCCCCCCACGACAGGCAGATCTTCCACTCCATCCCCGGGAGGCAGAGGCTGGGCAGCCTCAACTGTCTCACCCTCCCCGGGGAAAGACTCCTCGCGCCTGCAGCGCAATTTGGGGGCGCTGGTGGGGGACGCGGGACACGCGGCGGGCACCGACTCCTCCGCGGAGGGATGTTGTTCCCCCTCCGCCTCATTGGGGCGGTGCCTCTTTTTGTTCCTGGGGGCGCGCGGAGTCAGGGAGACCTCCATGTCTGCCGAGGCCTCCCGCTCCGCCCCCCCCTTTTCCTTTTCTTGCCCGCGCCTGGGCCCCTCTGTGGTGGTATTCAAGGGCCCGGGCACGGGCTCGGGGCACCCCGCGCTCGCCGGTGACTGGGTTGGGCTGAGCGCGGTGGTCAGACTTTCCGGCGCACCGAGGGGACCCGCCTCTAGATGTTTCTCCTTCTTCCGCGCCTTCTTTCCGCTCGGACGCTCTCCCTCCCCCCCGCCGGAGGCCCTGAAAACAAAGGCCTCCGACGATGCCCGCGCACCCATGGCTCCCGGCACGCGGACGCAACTAGGGGGAGGGGTGGCGGCAGCGCCAGCCTTGGCCGCCTTCGGTGGTTTGGCGGCCTTGGAGGCGGGGCAGTTCTTGCGAACATGCCCCACCTCCCTGCAGGCATGGCACCGCACGCCGTCCGACGTCCAGAAGACGCGGTAGGCAGTCCCCTCGTGCACCACGTTAAAATCTCCCTCCGTCGTGTCCTCCCGCGCCAGCCGGACAAAGAGCTGGCGGCGGAAGGAGAACACGTGGCGCAGGCTGCTCTCCCTGAGGCCGAGCGGTATGGGGTTGATCCCTGACCTTACCTCCCCCAGTTGTTGTAGGTGAGGGAGGAGGAGCTCAGCGGAAACAAAGGGCGGGACGTTTGAAATGATGACCCTCTGCGCGGTGGCCTCGAGAGGGTCCACCGGCAGGAACGTCCCGCCCACCGTGAGCCCCTTTTCAAGGGCCAGGGACACCGCCCGCTCCGACCCCAGGAAGAACACGGCCTTCCCAGACATCTTGGAGGCTGCGACAATGGCCGAGGGGCCGACTACCCCAGCCATCGCCCGCACGCACTCCTCGATGGTCATTGTGGGGTGAGTGTAGCTCTTGACCCCGTGTTTTCTTGTAATTAATCTAAATGGTGGCAGGGCAGCGGGTGGCGCAGGAGGGGCCGTGGAAGCGGTTGCCACCTGCGCATACGTCCTTGCTGGCCCTGCCACCGGCGTGGATGGGGTCGCCATCACGGGGTCCCTTTAAGGGCTACACCCACCCCAGAGTCACAGGCCTTAATGGTCTTTAATGGCCTCGTCTGTTAACTGAGCAGAGGAGTCCTTAACGAGGCACCTCTCCCCTCGTTGACAATTGGGGAGAGGCCTTGCTCCCTCTGCTCAGTTGTCTTAATTGTTTTTTTTTTAAATTTGGAAGAAAAAGGCCTCAGAGAGAGAGGGGAGAAACAGAGTAGCAGAGAAAAGAGAGAGGGGGGTGGGAAGGGGGGGGGGCTGCGAGGGCAGGTCTCTCCTCGCAGCTGTGGGTGGGTGCACTCCCCAGATGGCAAAACACAAAAGTCTTTGAGGTGGTCTTCAGGTGGGGGGAGAAGATGTCTTCACCTGGGGTAGCTGGAGCCACCAGGCACTCCTAACGATCTTTAATTGGGTGATTAATAACAATCTTCAGCCTGGTAGCTCCAGCTATCCCAGGCTAGGCAAGTGTGGGGGGGTGGGGGGGGTTCCAATTGTGGGGGGGGGCCTAGTTGTAAGCACGGCCCCCACGCACACTACCACACACACACACACCCCCCGCGATGTTCCGGCCCTCAGTGGTCTTCTTTCCTCCCCCCACCGATACAACAAAGTCTGTTTGGGGAAATGCACCCACACCCACCTGTAGAATGTAGAGTCTCCCTCCTTCCACACTGGATGGTTGTTTGTCTTTTCCCCCTCTCTCCAACTCCTTGCAGAAATGATGAAGTTGTTGCAAAGTTTTCTTTTCTCCTCCTCTCCCTCTGGGTTAAAGTGGTGGTGAAGCCCCTTCCTTCCTTCTGTTCCTGGGCTGGTCTCAGGGCTCCCCAGGCTGGAGCTCAAGTTGCTAGCAGCTCCACTCACTGCTCACAGCTCCAACTGAGCAGGACACGCCTCCACAGCTCCACAATTGGTCCTTGTGCATGAATGACAGAAGGATAGTTTGCAGGTGAAGCAGGCAATCAGGAAGGCAAATGGAATGTTAGCCTTCATTGCGAGAGCGATGGAGTACAAAAGCAGGGAGGTCCTGCTGCAACTGTACAGGGTATTGGTGAGGCCGCACCTGGAGTACTGCGTGCAGTTTTGGTCACCTTACTTAAGGAAGGATATACTAGCTTTGGAGGGGGTACAGAGACGATTCACTAGACTGATGAGGGGGTTACCTTATGATGATAGATTGAGTAGACTGAGTCTTTAATTGTTGGAGTTCAGAAGGATGAGGGGTGATCTTATAGAAACATTTAAAATCATGAAAGGGATAGACAAGATAGAGGCAGAGAGGTTGTTTCCACTGGTTGGGGAGACGAGAACTAGGGGGCACAGCCTCTAAATACGGGGGAGCCAATTTAAAACCGAGTTGAGAAGGAATTTCTTCTCCCAGAGGGTTGTGAATCTGTGGAATTCTCTGCCCAAGGAAGCAGTTGAGGCTAGCTCATTGAATGTATTCAAGTCACAGATAGATAGATAGGGAATTAAGGGTTACGGGGAGCGGGCTGGTAAGTGGAGATGAGTCCACGGCCAGATCAGCCATGATCTTGTTGAATGGCGGAGCAGGCTCGAGGGGCTAGATGGCCTACTCCTGTTCCTAATTCTTATGTTCTTATGTTATGTTCTCCCAATTTTGGAATTGTCAGATTCAAACTCAACTTTTTCCAAGTACAATCTAACATTTCAATAATTGTAATGGATGTAGGCAAGATATTAGGACTGTTGTCTAACACAATCCAATCACAGTAACACACAGACAGATGGACAAGTGTAGCTTCAGTGAATCCGTTCAAGCCTCACTGAAAACTGGCATTAGTTAACTAATGGACTTGTGATCTTGAACACAGGAGATGCATAGAAATATATCAAAGAGTTCATTAACAGAGTGGGGCATCATCTCCCTTTAATTTCTATTTCTGAGACCAGGCAAAAGAAAAAGGTAATTACAACATGACATAAACATACTCTTCAGGTGTGAGCAAAAATCTATTTGTGACACACGCACAATTAATAATTAAATAACAATGTGATTGTGAGGATCGATTATCACCTCAATACGTTCTGTGCCCAAGTGTACCGGTGGACACCGCATGCTCCCTCCCAGGGCCACCTGGGCACAGACAAGACCACGGAAGAGAGGCAGGCACCCAGAGTGAACCCCCCCCCCCACCCATGGGATTCATCCATCCTGGACCTACAAATTGCATGACCAGCCATGATCATATTGAATGGTGGTGCGGGCTCGAAGGGCCGAATGGCCTGCTCCTGCACCTATTTTCTATGTTTCTATGCTGTTTTAGCCAGGCTAATGAGCAGGCCTCGGAGAAGATCCTCCAACTTACCTCCCCCACACCGGACGGCCAAAGATTAGGAGCGAGGGGCTAAAGTGTAAACAAAAGTTGAAGAGCAGACCCTTAGGTAACTATATAGGGGATGCAACCTCTCACACTGAATATATACGTGGCCCATGGAGTCCTCAAGACCACAAAAACTACATCTGCTCATGGAGTCCAGAAAGGCACTTAAAAACTGTTGCACACGACTGTTCCGTGTAACACTCTCCACCCCAGATCCCCAATGGTGCAGGGAAGGATTCCCATGTAGAGAGCCTCCATTGGGGACTTGCACCTCTGCCGAACGGCATGATTATCTGCCAAATAGTCAATGAATCAGTAAATTATACAGAAACCTGGGTCCTCAGCCATGGTGCAAAGTACACTGATGACCACTTTTCTTATACTAACTCCCACCTCAGGCCTCAAGTTCTAGCCTGTCATTCTGACGGAAATATATGAGGCCTCGTCTTATTGTGTGACCAACCCGAGAATCTGTTAATGGCTCTAATAAGCTGGCAATAAGATTTCTATTTTATAAGCTGGAAAGAGGTGAAAAACACCATCAGCAGTGCCTCAAAGCTCACGGACAGAGAAATCCACTTCATCAGCGCCCCTTCCATCTGTCTCCATATCCACCCCCTCTGCCACTGGTGCACTGTGTCTGCAGTTTGTATGGTCTACAAGATGACCAAGGTCAGGCCTTGTGGAATCAAGGTCCAGATTGCAGAATGGATGGAAAGATGGCAATAAACTTCCCTTAACTTCAACCCTCTGATTTCTGTTTTGTAGCCATCTTTCCATCCTGGCCCTTCACTCCACACAGCCTGACCGTGGTCACCTTGTAGATCTTACACACTGTTACGGAGAGCACGCTGGTTATAAAACAGGAAACAGAGAGTAGGGGTTAATAATAGCTACTCAGACTGGCAACAGGTGGGAAGTGGTGTTCCACAGGGATCGGTGCTGGGACCACTTTTGTTCGCCATTTGCATCAACAATTTGAACTTAGGAATTGGAAGTACAATTTCAAACTTTGTTGATGACACCAAATTGGGAGATGGAGTTAACACTGAGACAGACTGACAAAATGCAAGAAGACAATAAGTTTGCAGAGTGCATGTGTAATTGGCAAATGAATATCAATAAAGATCAGTGTGAGGTGGTGCGTTTTGTTAGGAAGAACATAAGAAATACGAGCAGGAGTAGACCATTTGACCCCTCGAGCCTGCTCCACCATTCAATAAGATCATGGCTGATCTGATCATGGACTCAGCTCCACTTCCCTGCCCATTCCCCATAACCTTTTACTCCCTTATTGCTCAAAAATCTGTCTATCTCCACCTTAGATATAGTCAATGACCCAGCCTCCACAGCTCTCTGGGCAGAGAATTCCACAGATTTACAACCCTCAGAGAAGAACTTTCTCCTCATCTCAGTTTTAAATGGGCGGCTCCTTATTCTAAGATTATGTCCCACAGTTTTAGTTTCCCCTATGAGTGGAAGTATCCTCTCCGCATCCACCCCATCGAGCCCCCTCACTATCCTATAAGTTTCAGTAAGATCACCTCATTCTTCTGAACTCCAATGAGTAGAAGCCCAACCTACTCAACCTAGCCTCATATGTCAAGCCCCCCCATCTCCAGAATCAACCTAGTGAACCTTCTCTGAACAGAAAAATAAGGAGGCCACAGACTACTTGGATAATGAGTCAAATGGGGTAGAGGAGCAAAGGAATCTGGGGGTACAGATACACAAATCACTAAAAGTAGCAATGCAGGTTAATACGGCCATTAAAAAATGCAGGCAAAGCACAGGGGTTCATTTCTAAAGAAGTCTTCTGTTCCGTGCCTAGGAGCTCTGAAGCATGGAAGAGCGCAGCTGGGACACATTTCTTACACGCCTCAAGCTTAATTCGTATGGTGATTTTGCTGTCAGTGAAGAGAGACGAGAAAGACCAAAGTGCCATTTGCATCTCTCAGTGTGGCCCTGAAGGACTGTGTCCAGGCTGAAATTCTGTTCCCGCCGTATGATCCTCCTCCCAGATTGTCCTTTCTGAGCTCCAGCCAGGTGATGCTAAGCACCCTGGTGAGAAAGACTAGGTTATTAACAGCATCAGAAACAAACCCTAACTGTCAGAATGTACATGGTTCAGTCCTGGATGTGATTAACAGAAGCAGTAACAGCAGAGTCCAACTGCTGCAGTCACTTGTGAACTCGCTGGTGTCTCAGCAGGTGGGATGATGAAGTGAAGTCCTTCACACACTCAGAGCAGCTGAACGGCCTCTCTAAGTGTGAACTTGCTGATGTCTCAACAGGTGGGATGACTGAGCGAACCCTTTCTCACACACGGAGCAGGTGAACGGCCTCTCCCCAGTGTGAGCGAGCTGGTGTATCCAAAGATCGGATGATTGAGTGAATCCCTTCCCACACTCAGAGCAGGTGAATGGCCTCTCCCCGGTGTGACTGCGCTTATGTCTCGACAGGGCAGATGATCGACTGAAGCCTTGTCCACACACAGAACACATGTACGGTTTCTCCCCGCTGTGAACGGTGCTTTGTGCTTCCATGTTCAGAGGCCAATGATATTCAGGTCCGATAAACGAGTAACTCTGTCAGATCTTGATTTGATGTTTGGCTTGAGCTTCCCGTCTGCAAATCCTCTCCTTCTCATACCCTGTAAAATGAATTTAAAACAGGAAAAAGGGAGCGTGAGAGAGAACACACAAAAAAACAAAGGCAGGTTGTGAAATTGAGCTTAATGAATCCGGTAATTTGTGGGGTCAGCAGCAGGAAAAAGTGACAATGAAAGCTGCCAGATCGTCATAAAAACCCAACTGGTTCACTAATGTCCTTCAGGTCTGGGCCTACACAAGACTCTAGCTTCTATGGGAGGAGAGAGAGAGAGAGAGAGAGAGAGAGAGAGGTGGGAGGGGGAATGGTGAAGGAGAGGGATTTTATTCATCTGCAACTCGACCAGAACTTTGACAGCACATCACAAACCCTTGGCCTCCAACATCTAGAAGGACAAAGATAGCAGGTGTATGGGAACACCATCACCTCCAAGTTCCCCTCCAAATCACACACTATCCTGACTTGGAAATATATCACTGTTCCTTCATTGTCACCGGGTGAAAATCCTGGAACTCCTTACCTACCTGTGGGAGTACCTACACCGCACAGACTGCTGCGTTTCAAGAAGAAGGCCCACCATCACCTTCTCAACAGGAAACTGAGAATTGGCAATATATGCTGGCATTGCTAGCGATGTCAATATTCCAAAAATGAAATACAAAAATCTGTATATGTAAAATGGATTAAACGCCGCGACAGAAATACTTGTTCCTAAAACAATACTCTTTTACATTGTGCGGAGAATGTCTGTTTAGCAACCTAATCTCCCCTAGAATCCACCTCCCTTGACAATCTCACATTGGAAATTGTAATAAAACTCTTACCGATAGCCGCTGACTAATGGCGGCCACAGGACCCACAATTCTCTACACCCCAGAAACCGCTCTATCCAAGGTGCTACTTCCCCGCTGAGAGTGCACATGCTCTCCAGGGCCTCGAGCCATTCTGGGAGTGCCGCGCTCCCGTCCTTTTGTCCCGAGTCAGATTCGGCGGAAGTGGCTGAAGAAACCAGGAAGCGGCGGTTAGCATGGGGGAGGTGCTGCCCCCTGGGTTTCCTGGTGCCGGGGCCCTGGCCGCATGTCTGCCGGGCCCGGCGGCTCTGATTCTGATTGAATTTTTTGATGAGGTAACAGAGAGGGTTGATGAGGACAATATAGTTGATGTGGCGTACATGGACTTCCAAAAGGTTCCACATAATAGTCTTGCCAGCAAAGTTGAAGCCCATGGAATAAAAGGAACAATGGCAGCATTGGTACAAAATTGGCTAAGTGACAGGAAAATGAGAGTTGTGGAGAATGGTTGTTTTTCGGACTGGAGGAAGGTATACCACTATTTTTCGATATATATATATTAATAACATAAACCTGGCTATACAGGGCACAATTTCAAAATTTGCAGATGACAGAAAACTTGAAAGTATAATGAACAGTGAGGAGGATAATCTTAGACTTCAAGAGAACATTGACATACTGGTGGAATGGGCAGAAAAGTGCGAAGTGATACATTTTGATAGGAAGAACGAGGAAAGGCATTATAAACTAAATGGTATAATTCTGAAGGGGGTGCAGGAACAGAGACCGTGTATATGCACAAATCATTGAAGGTGGCAGGGCAGGTTGATAAAGTGGTTAATAAAGTAGACGGGATGCTGGGCTTCATAAATAGAGGCATAGATAACAAAAGCAAGAAAGTTATGATGAACCATTATAAAATACTGGTTTGGCCTCATCTGGAGTATTGTGTCCAATTCTGAGCACCGCATTTCAAGAAGGATGTGAACATAACATATGAAATAGGAGCAGGAGTAGGCCATTTGACCCCTCGAGCCTGCTCCGCCATTTAATAAGATCATAGCTGATCTGATCATGGACTCAGCTCCACTTCCCTGTCCGCTCTCCATAACCCTTTATTCCCTTATCGTTCAAAAATCTGTCTATCTCCGCCTTAAATATATTCAATGACCCAGCCTCCACAGCTCTCTGGGGCAGAGAATTCCATAGATTTACAAACCTCAGAGAAGAAATTCCTCCTCATCTCAGTTTTAAATGGGTGGCCCCTTATTCTGAGACTATGTCCTCTAGTTTTAGCTTCCCCTATGAGTGGAAATATCTCTGCATCCACCTTGTCGAGCCCCCTCATTATCTTATATGTTTCAATAAGATCACCTCTCATTCTTCTAACTCCAATATGTATAGGCCCAACCTACCTTAATAAGTCAACACCCTCATCTCCAGAATCAACCTAGTGAACCTTCTCTGAACAGCCTCCAATGCAAGTATATCCTTCCCTAAATACGGAGACGAAAACTGTATGCAGTACTCCAGGTGTGGCCTCACCAATACCCTGTACAGCTGTAGCAAGATTTCTCTGCTTTTATACTCTATCCTCCTTCCAATAAAGGTCAACATTCCAGTTGCCTTCCTGATTACTTGCTGTACCTGTATACTAACTTTTTGTGTTTCATGCACAAGGACCCCCAGGTCCCTCTGTACTGAAGCACTTTGCAATTTTTCTCCATTTAAATTATAATTTGCTTTTCTATTATTTCTGCCAAAACCTCACACTTTCCCACATTATACTCCATCTGCCAAATGTTTGCCCACTCACTTAGCCTATCTATATCCCTTTGCAGATTTTTTGTGTCCTCCTCACAATTTGCTTTCCCATCCACCTTTGTATCGTCGACAAATTTGGCTACATTACAGTAAGCCCCTTCATCCAAGTCATTAATGTAGATTGTAAATAGTTGAGGCCCCAGCACCGATCCCTGCGGCACCCCACTAGTTACTGTTTGCCAACCGGAAAATGATCTGTTTAGCCTGACTCTGTTTTCTGTTAGTTAGCAAATCCTCGATCCATGCTAATATATTACCCCCAACCCCGTGAACTTTTATCTTGTGCAGTAACCTTTTATGTGGCACCTTATCGAATGTCTTCTGGAAATACAAATACACCACATCCACTGGTATCCCCTTACCCATCCTGCTTGTTACATCCTCAAAGAACTCCAGCAAATTTGTCAAACATGATTTCCCTTTCATAAAACCATGCTGACTCTGCTTGATTAAATTATGCTTTTCCAAATGTCCTGCTACTGCTTCCTTAATAATGGACTCCAGCATTGTTCCAACGACAGATGTTAGGCTAACCGGTCTATAGTTTCCTGTTTTCTGTCTACCTCCTTTTTTAAGGCCTTAGAGGGTGAAGAAAAATTTTACAAGAATGGTTCTAGGGATGAGGAACTTTAGTTACGTGGATAGACTAGAAAAACTAGGGTTGTTCTCCTTAAAGCAAAGAAGGTTGAGAGGAGATTTGATAGAGGTATTCAAAATTATGAGGGTCTAGACAGAGTAGATAGAGAGAAACTGTTCCCATTGAAGTACTGTCAGTTGGGCAAAAGTTGTTAATGAAATTCAATCTGAAAAAGTGTGAGGTAATGCATTTAGTGAGGGGCAACAAGGCAAGGGAACACACAATAAATAGGAAGATACTGAGTGGTGTGGAGGAACAGAGGGAGCTTGGAGTATATGTCCACAGACCCTTAAAGGAAGCAGGTCAGATCGATAAGGTAGTTAAAAAGGCAAACGAATGCTTTCCTTTATTAGCCGAGGCATAGAATACATGAGCAGAGAAGTTTTGCTAGAACTGTATACAACACCAATTAGGCCACAGCTAGAGTACTGCGTGCAGTTCTAGTCACAATACAGGGTGTGATTGCACTATAAAGGGTGCAGAGGAGATTTATGAGGATGATGCCAGGACTGGAAAACTTTAGCTATGAGGAAAGATTAGATAGAGTGGGGTTGATTTCCTTGGAATAGAGGAAGCTGAGGGGAGATTTAATTGAGGTGTATTAAATTATATGGGGCTTAGATAAAGTGGATAGGAAGGACCTATTTCCCTTAGCAGAGGGATCAACAACCAGAGGGTATAGATGTAAAGTTACTTGTAGAAGGATTAGAGGGGAGATGAGGAAACATTTCTTCATCCAGAGGGTGGTGGGGGTCTGGAACTCACTGCCTGAAATGGTGGTAGAGGTAAAAACCCTCTTCATACTTAAAAAGTACTTGGATGTGCACTTGAAGTGCCGTAACCTTCTGGGCTATGGATCTATTGCTTGAAGGTGGGATTAGGCTGAGTAAATCTTTTTGATCGGCACAGACACAATGCGGCAAATGGCTTCCTTCTGTGCTGTCATTTTTCTGTGCGCTCGAGGGACACGTGACCCGGGCCCATGGCCTGATTGACATGAGTTTCCAGCCAATAGCGAGCGAGCAAGGCTGGAGGAGCGAGCCTGCAGCGGGTCCTCCAACCAATGGGGGAGCCCGAGGGGCGGGGCTTGTGCCAGCTGATTGTGTGACCCACAGTGCAGCGCCTTCCTGCAGTCCCTTGTTCACAGCCTGGGGCCAAATGAGGCTGTGGGCCTTTATTCACCTTATTGGAGACAAGGTTCTTAGTTTCACAACAGAATGTCTGTTTTTAAAAATGTTTCATTCACCAAACATTAAATAAATCTGAAATAAAAAGCTAGCATCAGTAATGGTTATCATTAAACTTCCAGATTGATCCATCCGGTTCACTAATATCATTTAGGGAAGGAAATCTGACGTCCTTTCCCAGTCTTCATCATGGGTGGCGTTTTAGTGTATGAGCTGTGGACATCAGCCACATGAACCCACTGAACCTCAGCATCTATGGCTTTTCCTCAGGCCTCATCCTGCATTACAGACCCCTCGTCTGGTTCCTCTGTCTCGCAGATTAGCCTCGCTACTGCCTTTTTGCACATCCTGGCCAAGTGTCCACTGACATTACAAATCCTACAGGTATATTGCTGGAACCTGCAACTTTTCGCAGTGTGTCTACCCCCGCACCTCCAGCATGAGCTGAGATTTGCTGTTCACAAAAGGACTATTACCAGGCATTCCTCTCTGATTGGGATAAGGGAATTAAGGGTTATGGGGAGCGGGTGGGTGGAGTTGAGTCCATGGCCAAATCAGCCATGATCTTGTTGAATGGCGGAGCAGGCTCGAGGGGCTAGATGGCCTACTCCTGTTCCTAATTCTTATGTTCTTATGTTCTTATGATTGCCCATTAGGCTCTTTCTAAGCACTCTGATGGTGGGTGTTAATGGTCCCATCGCGGGACGCATTGTTCCTCGAGGTGGAGTGAATTGCCGATCCCCTTTCCATTGTCCTTGTTGTGGGCCCATCCTAGAGCCTGTTGCTGCCTGGGCAGTTTCGAAATGCCTTTGCCTGCCTGCGGGGTCCCGAGCTGCGTTCACCATGTTAACTCCCTGGTCCGTCACCACGTTTGGACCAGGGCTGCACGCGTAAATTAGCTTGGTCTCCTCTTCCCCTGCCATAAAGGTCTGAGCTATCAACGCCGCCCCTTCTAAAGTCAAGTCCTTAGTCTCTATGAGCTTCCTGAAAATGCTGTCATGATTAATGCCCTCGATAAAAAAGTCCCTTCACATCTCCCTCCTGCAGGCATCGGAGAACTTACAGAGACTGGCCAAGCGCCGCAGTTCCGCCACGAAGTCCGAGACGTTTTGTCCCTCCCGACGCCGGTGAGAGTAGAACCGGTGCCGGGCCATGTGTACGCTACTCGGCGCCTTGAGATGCTCACTGATCAGCTGGCTGAGCTGTTCAAAGGACTTATCAGCCGGCTTTTGGGGTGCAAGCAGGTCTTTCATCAGCACATACGTCTGTGGACCACAGCTGGTCAGTAGATGCGGCCTCCGCTTGTCAGCCGCTGTCTCTTTCAGCCAGTTCTTTGTAACAAAGCTCTGCTGGAGTCTTTCCACAAAGTCGTCCCAGTCCTCACCCACACAGTAACATTCCTCTGTGTCACTGGTGACCATCCTCGTGGTTTGGTGATTCCCGTTTCTCGTCGCCAAATGTAGTGTCCCTGCATCTTACTACAAACTCACACGAGGCATAGATATATCCGACACGGTCACTCTGTGACCTTCACCTTTATTGCCAGGACCAAGGAGTTTTGACCCTGGGTGGGACCTCTCCTTTTATACCTGGAAACCCAGGTGAGGAGTGTCTCCCGCAAGTTCACCCCCTGTGGTCAGGGTGTGCATTTCTCGGGTACAGATACAGTGTACATGAGTTACAGTTACATGACTATGTCATTGCAAGATGGTTAAATACATGACAAGGCGCAAAAATTTTGAGCTCATTGCTGGGCAAGATGTGGGTAAATACTGTACAATCTTGCCCTTGCAAATGTCCTCGCACCCGATATGCAGTGGATCTGTCAAGCTCCAGCTTTCAGCGTATGCGCATTGTGCGCTGAAAACCGGCTTTTGCGATGCCTTCCCGGGTCTATAGACACTCCGTACGGACCCGGGGAAGCTGGAATTTCCAGGCCATTGCTATTAATGAGAAAAAAAACCCGAACATACAAACACATCTAATAAAAAACACATCTCACTTAATTAAAATTGAAGTTAATAAATATCTTAGAGAAAAAAAAAAATCTGAATTTTTAAAAAGTTTTTTATAGTTAAAAATAAATAACTTAGTGGGCAGTGTTAGTGGGCAGTGTTTTAAAAAATAATATGTGTATTTGATTTAATTATATTTTTGTATGTTTTTAAACTCTTACGCTGTAAAAGTAGGCTATAAGAACATAAGAAATAGGAGCAGGAGTAGGCCATTTGGTCCCTTGAACCTGCTCCGCCATTTAACATGATCATGGCTGATCCGATCATGGACTCGGGTCCAGTTCTCTGCCCGTTCCCCATAACCCCTTATTCCCTTATCGGTTAAGAAATTGTCTATCTCTGTCTTAAATTTATTCAATGACCCAGCCTCTACACCTCTCTGAGGCAGCGAATTCCACAGATTTACAACCCTCAGCAAAGAAATTCCTTCTCATCTCAGTTTTAAATGGCGGCCGCTTATTCGAAGATTATGCCCCCTCGTTCTAGTTTCCCCTATCAGTGGAAACATCCTCTCTGCATCCACCTTGTCAAGCCCCCTCATAATCTTATACATTTCGATAAGATCATCTTTCATTCTTCTGAATTCCAATGAGTAGAGGCCCAATCTACTCAACCTTTCCTCATGTCAACCCCCTCATCTCCAGAATCAACCTAGTGAACCTTCTCTGAACTGCCTCCAAAGCAAGTATATCCTTCCTTAAATACGACCAAAACTGTATGCAGTACTCTAGGCCTCACCAATACCCTGTACAGTTGTAGCAGGACTTCTCTGCTTTTATACTCGTATCCCCCTTTGCAATAAAGGCCAACATTCCATTTGCCTTCCTGATTACTTGCTGTATCTGCATACTAACTTTTTGTGTTTCATGCACAAAGACTCCCAGGTCTTTCTGTACTGCAACACTTAGCAATTTTTCTCCATTTAAATTATAATTTGCTTTTCTATTATTTCTGCCAAAGTGGATAACCTCACATTTTCCCACATTATACTCCATCTGCCAAATTTTTGCCCACTCACTTAGCCTGTTTATATCCCTTTGCAAATTATTTGTGTCCTCCTCAAAATTTGCTTTCCCACCAATCTTTGTATCATCAGCAAACTTGGCAACATTACACTTGGTCCCTTCATCCAAGTCATGAATATAGATTGTAAATAGTTGAGGACCCAGCACCGATCCCTGCGATCCCATGCTAATATATTACCCCAACCCCGGGAGCTTTTATCGTGTGCAGTAACTTCTTATCATGGCAACTTATCGAATGCCTTCTGGAAAGCCAAATACACCACATCTACGAGTTCCCCCTTATCCACCCTGCTCGTTACATTCTCTAAGAACTCCAGCAAATTTTTGAAACATGATTTCCCTTTCATAAAACCATGCTGACTCTGCTTGATTGAATCATGCTTTTCCAAATGTCCTGCTACTACTTTTTTGTCTGCCTCCTTTTTTAAATAGGAGCGTTACATTTGCGGTTTTCCAATCTGCTGGAACCCCCAGGATTCAGGGAATTTTGGTGGATTACAACCAATGCATCCACTTGCTCTGCAGCCACTTTTCTTAAGGCCCTAGGATGTAAGGAATCAGGTCCAGGGGACCTGTCTGCCTTTAGTCCCATTATTTTACCTAGTAGTACTTCATTACTGATAGTGATTGGATTAAATTCCTCCCTACCTATAGCACCTTGATTATCCACTATTGGGATGTTTTTAGTGTCTTCTACCATGATGACCAATACAAAATATTTGTTCAATGTCTCTGCCATTTCCTTGTTCTCCATTATTAATTACCCAGTCTCATCCTCCAGGGGACCAACATTTACTTTAGCCACTCTTTTCTTTTTTATGTACCCTCTCTTAATCATCTTTTTAGTCGTTTTCTGTTGGCTTTTACAAATTTCCCATCCTCTGTCCTCCCACTAGACTTGGCCATATTGTATGCCTTTGTTTTCAATTTGACACCCTCCCTTATTTCCTTAGTTAGCCACCCTTTATCTTACTGTCTTTCCTTCTCATTGGGATATATTTCTGTTTCGAGTTATGAAATATCTCCTGAAATGTCTGCCACTGCTCATCAACCGTCCCATTCTTTAGTCTATTTTCCTAGTCCACTTTAGCCAATTTTGCCCTCATACCTTTATAGTCCCCTTTATTTAAGCTTAAGACCCTGGTTTGAGAACCAACTTTCTC
Organism: Pristiophorus japonicus; assembly: GCF_044704955.1. Lineage (NCBI taxonomy): Eukaryota > Metazoa > Chordata > Chondrichthyes > Pristiophoridae > Pristiophorus > Pristiophorus japonicus. Next base: position 51,206,294 of record NC_091978.1, read on the forward strand.
ACCCTCCAACTGAATTTGAAATTCAACCATATTATGGTCACTCATTCCTAGGGGATCTTTTACTAAGAGATCATTTATTAATCCTGCCTCATTACACAGTACTAGATCTAAGATAGCCTGCTTGCTGATTGATTCCGCAACGTACTGTTCAAGGAAACTATCCCAGATACACTCTATGTACTCCTCCTCTAGGCTACCCGGGCCAATTTGCTTTGTCCAATCAATATGAAGGTTAAAATCAGCCATGATTATTGCTGTTCCTTTATTACAAGGGAGGCTAGACCAGTATATAAGGAAGAAGGGAATAGAGGATTCTGTTGATTGATTTAGATGAAGAAACATGAGAGTAGCCTCGATGGAGCATAAATGCCGGCAAATGGCCTGTTTCTGTGACGTATATCGTATGTAATTGTAACTTGTGCTGTACCCGCCCTTGGTGCATTTGGGACAGTGTGGAGGAATCTTTGTTCTGTATGATAACCGTGCAGTACCTAGCCCGGGAGTGTTTGTTGGGACAGTGTAGAGGGAGCTTTATTCTGTTTCTAACCCATACTGTACCTGCCCTGGGAGTGTTTGGTGGGACAGTGTACAGGGAGCTTTAATCTGTATCTAATCTGTGCTGTACCTCTCCTGGGAGTGTTTGATGGGACAGTCAAGAGGGAGTTTTACTGTATATCTAGCCCATTCTGTACCTGCCCTGGGAGTATTTGATGGGATGGTGTAGAGGGAGCTTTACTCTGTATGTAACCCGTGCTGCACCTGCCCAGCATGTGTTTGATGGGACAGTGTAGGGGGAGCCTTAGTCTATATCTAATCCATACTGTACCTGACCCTGGGAGTGTTTGATGGGACACTGTAGAGGGAGCTTTATTCTGTATGTAACCCGTGCTTAACCTGCCCTGGGTGTGATTGGGACAGTGTGGAGGAATCTTTATTCTGTATGATACCTGTGATGTACTTGGCCTGGGAGTGTTTGATGGAACAATGTAGAGGGAGCTTTACTCTGGATCCATCCCGTGCTGTACCTGCCCTGGAAGTGTTTGATAAGACAATATAAATGGGGCTTTACTCTATCTTCCCCATGCTGTACCTGCCCTGCAAGTGTTTGATAGGACAGTGTAGAGGGAGCTTTATAGTCTATCTAACCCATGCTGTATGTATCCTGGGAGTGTTTGATTGGGCAGTGTAAGGCGATCTTTACTCCATATGTTACCCTGGGTATGTTTGAGACCGTGTGGAGGGATCTTTATTCTGCCTTATACCCGTGCAGTATCTGGGCAGGAAGAGTTGATTGGGACAGTATAGAGGGAGCTTTACTCTGTATCTAACCTCTGCTGTCCCTGCCCCGGGATTGTTCAAAGAGGAGATGATTCGGGTACAGAGTAGACACATTCCTATGAGGGAGAAAGTAAGGGCATCCAAAGCTGGAGCTCACTGGATGACTAAAGATGTAGAGGTGAAAATGAGATAGACAAGGGAGGTTTATGACAAATGTAAGGTTCATAATACAGTGGGGAATTCAAGCTGAATATAGAAAGTACAGAGGAGATCTAAAAAATGAAATGTGGAGCAAAGAGAAACTATGAGAATGGATTAGCAACTAACATAAAAGGGAACTCAAAAGTCTTTTATAAATACATTAATAGTGAAAGGGTGGTCGAAGGAAGGGTGGGGCCGATTAGGGACCAAAAAGATGATCTTATGGAGGCTGAGGTGTTAAATGAATTCTTTGCATCTGTCTCACTAGAAAAGAGGATGCTGCGAGGAGCGGTAGGGATATTGAATAGAATAAAAATACATAAAGAGACACTGAAAAAGTTGGCAGACCTCATAGAAGAAAAGTCACCCGGTCCAGACGGGATGCACCCTAGGTTACTGAGGGAAGTAAGGGTGGAAATTGCAGAGGCTCTGGCCACAATCTTCCAATCCTCCTTAGATTATGGGGGTGGTGCCAGAGGACTGCAGGATTGCAAATGTTACATTTCGGTTTGAAAAAGGGGAGAGGGATAAACCAGCATCTAGAGGCCAGTCAGACTAACGTCAGTGGTGGGGAAACTATTAGAGACAATAATCCAGGACAAAATTCATTGGCATTTTGAAAACTGAGCTAATAACTGAAAGTCAGCATGGATTTGTTAAAGGCAAATCAGGTCTGACTAACTTGATTGAGTCCTTTGATGAAGTAACAGAGAGTTTTGAGGGTAGAGCAGTTGATGTTGTGCATATGGACTCTCAAAACATAGGAACATAGAAAATAGGTGCAGGAGTCGGCCATTCGGCCCTTCGAGCCTGCACCACAATTCAATAAGATCATGGCTGATCATTCACCTCAGTACCCCTTTCCTGCTTTCTCTCCATACCCCTTAGCTCCAAGTAATAATGGCAGAATTTTAAAAAAAGAAATGCCCAGTGATTCAAAGTACAGAAGGGTTGATTTCCTGTACTGAAGGTAACTGCACAAGATGCTGTAGAGCTGGCTTTTTTGAAACATTTTTCAGATACTCAGTCCAATCCTAAGCACAGTTGAGGAGTGGAGTGCTGTTGTATGAAGACCAGAAAGGTAGTCCTATCTAGTTGAGTAGTCTCTAACCTGTCCATATTTGTATCTTTGTTTTAAATGTACTTATTTGGGAAAAATTTAATTCGAGTCACTTCAATTCTACTTGCAATTTTGTACATCTGCTTTAGGATTTGGTTGACAGGAAAGCCATTTGGAATCAATGGCATGAAAATTTTTAAGCTGCACGTAAATCTTTCATCTCCCCGTAGAATTGGCTGTATTTGGGCATGTTCTTTAACTGCATGACAGCACATCTGCCTGAAGCTCCTGCACAGGCTGCTTGCTGGTTTCTCAATGGGGAAAAACTGCGCACGTGGAGGTTTCCCGTGAGGCCTTTGAAAAGACCCTAACCCTAACCCAAAAAATTGAGGGACATTGATGTGTACCCTAACCTTTTTTTGTGGTTATATTTTCCAAATGTATTTGTAGGCTAGATTGAAGTGTCAATTTTTGGTGGTTTCCCTGCCCACCCAATCCTATGAATTTTGGATTTTAATTTTCTAGCTGCTTAATAGCTGCATGGAGTCAAAAGTGGGAGACTAGTTGTAAATCACTCTTGCATGCATTCTAGGTAATGACCCGATCAAAATATGTATTAAAGTAATTCATCAATGTATAATTGTCTAAAATTGAGAATCTGACAAATAACAAGGTTTTGCACGCAAGAGGCATTTCAGTAAACATTCATTTCCATGATCTGTTTGTATTGATACTTAATACTTGAGTGCTGAAATAGTACTGGGGAGGGAGGGGAGGAATCAGACTTTTTCAGGTGTTGCACACAAGACTGAGCCATAATCTCATGATATTGCAGGATGAGTGGTGAACTGTCAGCTGCGAGTATTCATGTGACTGAATATCTTGGATCCTTCTTCAATCTATATCCACGCCTCTCCTTGCCTTGTTACAAGCCCTAGGACCTACAATCTTCCCAAGCCTGTAGGTGATTGGGTTCAGGAGTGCTTCTAACACAGATAAGTTACACATCAAGTTGCAAGCTAAGTGAATTTGATTTCGGGGGGGGGGGGGGGGGTGGGGGGGAATCACTTTTCCTTTTAAGATTTGTTTTCCAGATACTAGAACCTGCTTGGAGTCATAGCGTATACATCTCTGAACCAACTATCCTCATTAAATGCAGTAGGTCATGCTTGCAAACAGTATGTAATACAAGATACATCTATACTAGAGTTGGTAGTTTATCAACAATTACTAATTGGAATTTGGGAGACGTTAATTTTTTCAGAAGGTACAAGTGAGCTACCAAGTAATGACTACCAAGAATCAGTCTGGTAAGCAAACAACCGATCGCCTTTCACCATTGTCAACCGCTTAACTGCAAGAGTCCCACCCATTACTTTAAACCCAAGATTAAATTCTGCCATCCTTTCCCAGAAAGAGCTCTTAATCTTAAATAAATTACATTTTAGTTACATGAGCTCTAGAAATCTAATGCATCCTCCAATTGTATTAATGCTTCAAACATTTGATTCAATGCATAGTGGGGTTCTAGGGGTGGGTGTTTGCTAATGACGAGCTCATCACAAAGTTGTTTTGGGGGGGTGGGGTTAGGGCTGTAAAATGCTCTTTATTTTTTTTTCCAGATTTCCAAGCACATGATGCTCAAAAGTGGAACTGACTTGATAGGAGCTGAAACAGGCATTTGACAAAGCACCACATCATAGACGTGTTAGCAAAGTTAAAGTCCATGGGATTAAAGGGACAGAGGGAAGTATACCGTGGCATTCCCCAGTGGTCGATATTAGGACCACTGTTCTTTTTGATATATATTGATGACCTGGTCCTGGGTATACAGGGCATAATTTCAAAGTTTGTTGATGATGCAAAATTCTGGAATGTAGTAAACGGTGAGGAGGATAGTAACAGATTTCACGAGGACACAGACAGACTGGTGAAATGGGCAGACACATGGCAGATGGAATTTAACGCAGAGAAAGTGTGAAGTGATACATTTTGGTAGGAAGAATAGGGAGAGGCAATATGAACTAAATGGTATCATTCTACAGGATGTGAAGAAACAGAGACTTGGGGTGTATTCATTCAAATCTTTGAAGGTGGCAGGACAAGTTGAGAAGGCTGTTAAAAAGCATAAGGGATCCAAGCTTTATAAATAGAGGCAGAGTACAAAAGCAAAAAAATGATGCTAAAACATTGGTTCGGCCTCAGCTGGAGTATAGTGTTCAATTCTGGGCACCACAGTTTAAGTGTAGAAGAGATTTACTGGTTCCAGGAATGAGGGACTTCAGTTATGTGGAGACTGGAGAAGCTGGGATTGTTCTCCTTAGAGCAGAGAAGGTTCAGTGGAGATTTGATAGAGGTGTTTAATTGGTTTATCATCAATGTGAACAAGCTGGTGTCTCAGCAGGATAGAAGAATGAGTGAATCGCTTCAAAACACGAGACAGGTGAATGGTCTCTCATTGGAGTAGGCAAGCTGGTGTCTCAGCAGCATGGATGGTGCAATTAATCCCTTCGCACACATGGAGCGGGTTAAAGTTCTCTACATAGTGTGAATTTGCTGGTGTGATTCCCTTCCCTCACACGGGGCAGGTGAATGAGCTCTCCTCAGTGTCTCAGTGCTGGTGTCTCTTTGGGAACTTGTAGATTTTGAAGCTCTTCCCACACTCACAATATTTAAAAGGTGTCTCATCAGTGTGAACTCACTGGTTCAAAACTTGGAAGTATAATGAACAGTGAGGAGGATAGTGATAGACTTCAAGAAGACAAAAGCGCTCTAGTTGGAACTCTTACACGGCAAGCGAGCCCCAGGTGAGCAAAGGGAACGTTTCAGGGACACCATCAAAGCCTCCTTGATAAAGTGCAACATCCCCAGCGGCACCTGAGAATCCCTGACCCAAGACCGCCCAAAATGGAGGAAGAGCATCTGGGAGGACGCCGAGCACCTCGCGTCTCGTCGGCGAGAGCATGCAAAAATCAAGCGTAGACAGAAGGATCATACAGCAAACCAGGCTCACCACCCACCCTTTCCTTCAACGACTGCCTGCCCCACCTATGACAGAGACTGTAATTCCCGCATTGGACTGTACAGCCACCTGAAAACTCACTTTTAGAGTGGAAGCAAGTCTTCCTTGATTTCGAGGGACTGCCTATGATGATGATGGTCTCCTTACCTAAGGAAAGATATACTTGCCATAGAAGGAGTGCAACAAAGGTTCACCAGACTGATTCCTGGGATGAGGAGATTGTCGAATGAGGAGAGATTAAGTAGACTAGGCCTAGCTTCTCTAGAGTTTAGAAGAATGAGAGGTGATCTCATTGAAACATACAAAATTCTTATAGGGCTTGACAGGGTAAATGCAGGGAGGATGTTTCCCCTGGCTGGGGAGTCCAGAACCAAGGGTCAGCCATTTCGGACTGCGATGAGGAGACAGTTCTTCATGCAAAGGGTTCTGAATCTTTTAAGTTCTCTACCCAGAGGGCTGTGGAGGCTCAGTCATTGAGTACATTCAAGACCGAGATCGATATATTTTTGGATATTAAGAGATCAAGGGATATGGGGATAGTGCAGGAAAGTGGAGTTGAGGTAGATGATCAGTCATGATCTTCTTAAATGGTGGAGCAGGCTCGAAGGGCCGAATGGCCTACTCCTGCTCCGAATTCTTAGGTTCTTATTTTGTTAGGAAGAACGAGAAGAGGCAATATAAACTAAAGGATACAATTTTCAAGTGGGTGTATGAACAGAGAGACCTGGGGATATATAATAACATAAGAAATAGGAGCAGGAGTAGGCCATTTGTCCCCTCGAGCCTGCACCGCCGTTCAATAAGATACCTTGACCTCAACTCCATTTCCCTGCCCGTTCCCCATAACTGTTGACTCCCTTATCATTCAAAAATCTGTCTATCTCCTTAAATATATTCAGTGACCCAGCCTCTGGGATAGAGAATTACAAAGATTCACGATCCTGAGAGAAGCAATTACTCCTCCTCATTTCCATTTTAAATGGGCGAGCCCTTATATTCCCATGAGGAGAAACATCCTCTCTGCATGTACCCTCACAAGCCCCCTCAGAATCGTATACATTTCAATCAGATCACCCCTCATTCTTCTTAACTCCAATGTCTAGGCCCAACCTGCTCAACCTTTCTTCATAAGCGACCCCTTCGTCTCAGGAATCAACCTCGGTGAACCTTCTCCTGAACTGCCTCCACTGCAAGTATATCCCTCCTTAAATAAAGAGACCAAAATTGTACGCAGTATTCCAGGTGTAGTCTCAGTTGTAGCAGGACTTCCCTACTTTTATACTCTATCCCCCTTGCAATAAAGGCCAACATTCCATTTGCCTTCCTAATTACTTGCTGAACCTGCATGCTAATATTGTGTGTTTCACGTGGAAGGACTGCCAGATCCCTCTGTACCTCAGAACGTTGTAATCTCTCCCCTTTTAAATAATAATTTGCTTTTAAAAAATTTTAAGAATAGTATTTGAAAGCAAAGAAATCCTGCTCAAACTTTATAAATCATTGGTTAGGCCTCAGCTAGTGTATTGTGGACATTTCTGGGTACCACACTTCAGGAAAGATGCAAGGGCCTTAGAAAGGGTGTAGAGGAGGTTTACCAGGGATGAGGGACTTCAGTTATGAGGAGAGGTTGGAAAAGTTAGGTTAAGAGGTAATATATTTGCACAAATCATTGAAGGTGGCAGGGCATGTTGAAAAAGATTACAGGATCATAGAAACATAGAGTCTGCACCACCATTCAATATGATCATGGCTGATCCTCTATCTCAACATCATATTCCCGCTTTTTTCCCCATACCCCTTGATGCCTTTTGTTTCTAGAAATCTATCTCCCTCTTAAATATATTCAGTGACTTGGTCTCCACAGCCTTCTGTGGGGGTAGAAAATTCCACAGGTTCACCACCCTCGAGTGAAAAAATTTCTCCTCATCTCAGTCCTAAATTTCCTACCCCATATCCTGAGACTGTGACCCCCTTGTCCTAGACTCCCCAGCCAGGGAAACATCCTCCCCGCATCCAGTCTATCAAACCTCGTCAGAATTTTATACATTTCAATGAGATCCCCTCTCATTCTTCTAAACTCTAGTGAATACAGATCTAGTCGACCCAATCTCTCCTCATATGACAGTCCTGCCATCCCAGGAATCAGTCTGGTGAACCTTCGCTGCACTCCCTCTATGGCAAGTATATCCTCTCTTGGGTAAGGAGACCAAAACTGCACACAATACTTCAGGTGCGGTCTCACCAAGGCCCTGTATAACTTGCTCCTGTACTCAAATCTTCTTGAAATGAAGGCCAACGTACCATTTGCCTTCCTAACTGCTTGCTGCACCTACGTGTTTGCTTTCAATGACTGGTATACAAGGACACCCAGGTCCTTCTGTACATCAACACTTCCCAAGCCATCACCATTTAAATAATACTTTGTCCTTACATTTTGTAAGTGGTTTTCCTTAGGTGTTTTCGATGCACCCCCACTTTACAATAGTTCTAGAGCTGGGAGTGCTTACTGTACCGAACAGAGTACCTTGGTCTCAATTGGCAATGCTTTTATTAAAAGTTAAAACACACACCTGCACTCAGTAAAACTACACACACCCTGGTGTAAAACAAACAAATGCAGTACAATACAGTCTGGTCCATCTAAACAGGCCCCTATCGCGAAGTACCCATGTCTAAAACCTCCCCTGAAAACCCCTAAGATTTGGTTGGGAGAACACATGATACATCTTTTTAAGATCACAGCCACGGTATGAGGGGGTATGTGCAGAGATGATGCTCACTGATTCGTTGGCTTACTCGCTGCTTCCCCTGATGAAAACGTGTCTCTTCTAGTTTCTTCTCTCCGTCCCACACGGAGGGTTCGGTTCCTGTAGAGGCGAAACAGCAAGTGCAAGAGAGCGAGCTGTGGCCACACGGCCTCTTTTATACCCCCATACTGTCCACCCTTTCAGGCCGAATAAAGTTTGTTGATGTTTCAAGGCTTCCTGTGGGTGTGTCTTCTTTTGGCCCAATAAAGTTTTATCCTTGTTTTTGGGGCTTCCTGTTTTGAGTCCAGTGATGGGTTTTCGCTTCCGACCGGTCTGGGCTTAATGGCTTTCTATTGTTCTGATATCTCATCCAGGTAATGGCTCGATCACTGATCAGTTCACCTGATCGACCTTTGACAAGTTCACATTGCTCAACAATGGACTCTCCATTTGCCCATCACCTGCGATGAATTGCCTTATCTTGGCCATTGTCTTCCCAGACCCCCTGCCCATCATTCCACATCCAACATGGAGAAGTACCTGGGCCCCTCCCAAACAGCTTCCAGGTTTTCTGCAGTGAGAAAAATATGTCCAACAAATCCTTGGGGATTAAAACGCAATGTCCAGATAATGTCCAACAAATCCTTGGGGAGCCGATGCTTACAGTCCCCCCATGATATTTCAAGAGTCTTGTAGAACATATCAATGTCCCCTAGTGAGCAAGCATCGTGGTTCCCAACCAATCCTATTCCTTTTTACTTTTAAAGCACCCCGAATACATCCCTGAAATACAACCATGCAACACACTGTTACCATATAGATATAGAAAGTTACATTCAAGTTTCGTTAACTACGGCCTCCCATCGACTCCGGAGAGCCTGACTTCTCTTTTTACAAGAAAGACACAACAGGTATATCACAATCAAAAACTGTACAATGACGAGAGCATGTGAGCATATCCGGATCCACAGAGGTACTTCCACACTTATACCAAGGTCCCACCAAGGCAGGGAATTTATCCCTTTAATTCTTTCCCCTATATCCCGGATTGTCTGTTCCAGTGTAAAATAATGTTTTTGAAATAGCTCAACGGCCTTTAATAACGTTGTTAGGTGTTCCGGCAGAAAAGGAATCTGATACCCGAACTGGGTAATATACTGTTGTAGGTTCGGAATCATGTCATTTACCGTAATGTGTACCGTGGATGGTTCTGGGATCGGAATAATACATTCCGGTGCCACTTGAACTTCGGTGTGGGGTTTGAAACAGAAAGTGCTGTCGGTGACCGGATACCAAGTGTCCCGATGCATTCGATACTGGTCCACACTGGTGGTTAAGCAGTATGTCCCGTTGCTCACATATGCTACCTGAGGTGCAACATGGCTCTGGGCCCTCACTTCCATGGTGCAGTTGATGGGCTCTCGACTCTTGGATTCAAACCCGCACTCTGGCCGATCGAACGCGTTCAAATGCTGGGGACACAATATGACGTGTGCACCCCTGCTCTGGCACCCCTTGAGGTCAGTGCTGGTCATGGCATGCTCCCACTTTATAACAAATGGTGGGACCTCATGATACCGCATGTACACCCCTTCCCGTCTGACCCTCAATGTTCTCCACTCTGTATACCGGCGCTGGTTGTAATGTCCCGCCCATTACCAGCATACGCAACACTATCGCCATGATTGTGTGGTTGGACCGACCGCAATCCACTGGGACTGGGTAGGCTTCGAAGGATGTACCCCGGTTAGGTTTAAAATGACTGACGCGACCGCATAATGCACCCCCGGAATTAAACCTTTCCAGTCGGGACTAAAACTAAACCATTCCGTGGGCTTGGTGTGGTGGCTGGACACCTAACTTCCGTCATCTGTACCGGTGGGGCTGTGGGCAGGGGCTTCCTCTTGTGTGCTACAGGTTCACTGGCATTTATTGTGTTGGGAGGGTCTGGGATCATGCAGGAGTCCATACTCTGATCACAACCCCGGCGTTCTGCCATTGCCTCAAGAAGGCTGGGCAGATCCGCTCCGACCCCCACATACACACACACACAAATTTCCTGTTCCTCCTTCCACCACTTGTCCCAGCACACTTCCACTCCCCCCTTTGACCCCGTGATCTGTCGGTATATATCGTTCCCAGTCCGCTGTCTGGTTCCCCATGTCCTGACTCAATTTCCTGAGCCACCACCACCGTCCCAGGGGAATATGTCCTTTGCACTTCAAACATACACGCTTGCCCTCGGTCACCCCAACCCGTGTGGCTGTGACCTTCAGTCTGGGACATGTATGAAAACCTCCCCGTATGCGAACCCGGCGTATTACGTCAAATTCTACCCCTGGCCACCTTCCCTTGTGGAAGTAGGCTGCCATCTCGTCTGTGTCCCCTGTCCTATCCCCCTGCGTCATGGTGGGTCCATTCCCCCCAGTACATCCGTAGAGGAAGGAAAACTCGGCATACCCCCTCCTGCTGTACCCCGTTCCGGCCAAGCTCCAAAGAACGATTACCAGTGCTGTCTCCATCTTTCTCTCAGCTTCCTGTGAAGATACAAAGAAACAACAACCTCTATGAGAGGGTATACCTCCACAGGTCTGGCTTCATCAAAACACACACTGTAAAAACACGAGACGGAGAAGGAAACTATATACACCGCCACCCGTCTCTGGGTGGCCACGCTAGGTCTCTACGACCCTGGGCCTTTTATGGCACCTCGGCGGTGTGTAAGGAGGCGACCACGGCGCTCTCGGCCGTGGTACCCTGATACTCCTCCTAACCTCCACCACCACGGGCTCCTCACTGTCCGAAACTATGGGAGGAAGACCCGCGGCGACCATGCTGTTTACAGCGCCTTGGTGCTTCTTTCTGTTTCTTGCTCTTTCCCCCGGGTTAAACAACTTGCACTGGTTCACATGGAACCACTTCGTGCGCTTCGGAAGCTTAACCGCGTACACCATGGGACTGGCCTTATCTACGATGCTGTAGGATCCCATGTACAAAGGCTCAAATGTGCCCACCCGAGCATAATTGCGGACCATGACCTGATCCCCTACCTTCCACTCATTGGTTCTCCGGGGCTTGAGCAGCAACCGATTGCGCCGGTGCTGCTTCCGCATGTTGCTGGCAGCTTGCCAATGAATCTGTTTCAAGTACTCGAACAGATTCTTGACAAACTTGTCCCGGTTTACCTCTCACCTGTCCCACTGTGAGAACCGCGCTAGAACATGGGTTGGCATGTGCATTACCCAACCAGGCATGAGCTTATGCAGGGAATATTCTGTGCTTCTGGAAAGGCTGGCTCGGACTCCCATCAGACAAACGGCAGGACCTCAACCCACTTTTTCGGAGACTGTCCTGTTTCCTTCCGCAGCCTTTCTTTGATGGTCCGATTAAGTCGCTCCACAACCCCCGATGACTGTGGGTTGTGAGCCACATGCCATTTCCCTTCTATCCCTAGCACTTTCAAGGTAGCCTGCATGACCTACCCTGTGATGTGGCTCCCCTGGTCGGACTCCATGATCTGCGGCAGTCCTCACTTAGAGAACACTTTCTTCACCAAGATCCTTGCAGTCGCCAACGCTGTGGCTGATCGGCAAGGGAAGCTTCAACCCACCTCGAGAAAACATCCACTAGGACCAAACAGTACTTGTAACCCCCCCCCTTTGCAGTGGGCAATGGCCCAATGTAATCGATCTGTACATACTGCCATGGTCCCTCTACCCTTTTCATGTGTCCCCTAGGTACCTTCCTTTTCTGGGGACAGGGGTTGTTCGCTGCGCACACCAGACAGTCTGCACAAAAGTCACAGACATCCTCTCTCAGTTGTGGCCACCACCCTGCCTGTTCTACCCTCTACCAGGTAGTCTCCGGTCCTGGGTGTCCCACTCTTGGGCCCCCATGGGCTATCTGGAGGAAATCTCTCTGGTGCTGTTCTGGGACCACACACTGATCTCCCCTAAAAAGCATTCCCTCCTTTTAAAGTAATGCCCATTACCCCGAACGGGCCTTCTACCTTTTCTCCCCTAGCCAGCTGCTCCAGGACAACCTTGAGGACTTTCCTCAAGTCCGGGGCCAATGTTACCCCTACACTCCCTTGTGTTCCCCCATTGTCCCGGATCGCTGCTACTGGGTTGGACCCGAATGGGTCCCAAAACTCTCCTGTTTTGGCTCCCTCCTTGGCTAACTCATCAGCCTTTTAGTTGCCTTCCCCTCTGGGCTGTGTCCTGGAATGGGCCTGTACTTTATGAATGTATTGACTTCCTTGGATTTCCATGGCCTCGAAGATCCTTTGCAACAGTGGTTTGGTTGCTAAGGGCTTCCCATCTGCGGATGTGAAACTGCGATGAGACCAGATGGCCAAGTATTCGGTGAACATGGAAATAGAGCAGATGGTGTATAGGTTCTGGAACTCGTTGGCGTGGGTAACACCGTACACCACCGCCGACAGTTCAGCGTGCTGAGCGCTCAGGGTGCTCGTGAGTTTAACAGCCCGGATATAAAAGGGGTCAGAGGGTCTAGTAAGGAAGAGGAACTGAGGGAAATCTTTATTAGTCGGGAAATTGTGTTGGGGAAATTGATGGGATTGAAGGCAGATAAATCCCCAGGGCCTGATGGCCTGCATCCTAGAGTACTTAAGGAGGTGGCCTTGGAAATAGCGGATGCATTGACAGTCATTTTCCAACATTCCATTGACTCTGGATCAGTTCCTATGGAGTGGAGGGTAGCCAATGTAACCCCACTTTTTAAAAAAGGAGGGAGAGAGAAAACAGGGAATTATAGACCGGTCAGCCTGACCTCAGTAGTGGGTAAAATGATGGAATCAATTATTAAGGATGTCATAGCAGTGCATCTGGAAAATGGTGACATGATAGGTCCAAGTCAGCATGGATTTGTGAAAGGGAAATCATGCTTGACAAATCTTCTGGAATTTTTTGAGGATGTTTCCAGTAAAGTGGACAAAGGAGAACCAGTTGATGTGGTATATTTGGACTTTCAGAAGGCTTTCGACAAGGTCCCACACAAGAGATTAATGTGCAAAGTTAAAGCACATGGGATTGGGGGTAGTGTGCTGACGTGGATTGAGAACTGGTTGTCAGACAGGAAGCAAAGAGTAGGAGTAAATGGGTACTTTTCAGAATGGCAGGCAGTGACTAGTGGAGTGCCGCAAGGTTCTGTGCTGGGGCCCCAGCTGTTTACATTGTACATTAATGATTTAGACGATGGGATTAAATGCAGTATCTCCAAATTTGCGGATGATACTAAGTTGGGTGGCAGTGTGAGCTGCGAGGAGGATGCTATTAGGCTGCAGAGTGACTTGGATAGGTTAGGTGAGTGGGCAAATGCATGGCAGATGAAGTATAATGTGGATAAATGTGAGGTTATCCACTTTGGTGGTAAAAACAGAGAGACAGACTATTATCTGAATGGTGACAGATTAGGAAAAGGGAAGGTGCAACGAGACCTGGGTGTCATGGTACATCAGTCATTGAAGGTTGGCATGCAGGTACAGCAGGCGGTTAAGAAAGCAAATGGCATGTTGGCCTTCATAGCGAGGGGATTTGAATACAGGGGCAGGGAGGTGTTGCTACAGTTGTACAGGGCCTTGGTGAGGCCACACCTGGAGTATTGTGTACAGTTTTGGTCTCCTAACTTGAGGAAGGACATTCTTGCTATTGAGGGAGTGCAGCGAAGGTTCACCAGACTGATTCCCGGGATGGCGGGACTGACCTATCAAGAAAGATTGGATCAATTGGGCTTGTATTCACTGGAGTTCAGAAGAATGAGAGGGGACCTCATAGAAACGTTTAAAATTCTGACGGGTTTAGACAGGTTAGATGCAGAAAGAATGTTCCCAATGTTGGGGAAGTCCAGAACCAGGGGTCACAGTCTGAGGATAAGGGGTAAGCCATTTAGGACCGAGATGAGGAGAAACTTCTTCACCCAGAGAGTGGTGAACCTGTGGAATTCTCTACCACAGAAAGTAGTTGAGGCCAATTCACTAAATATATTCAAAAGGGAGTTAGATGAAGTCCTTACTACTCGGGGGATCAAGGGTTATGGCGAGAAAGCAGGAAGGGGGTACTGAAGTTTCATGTTCAGCCATGAACTCATTGAATGGCGGTGCAGGCTAGAGGGGCTGAATGGCCTGCTCCTGCACCTATTTTCTATGTTTCTATGTTTTTAATGCCTGCCGTCGGGTCATAAATCCCACACCTGGTCAAACGCTCCCCTGCTACCACCGAACTGGATCCGTCGACATATATTTCACAGCCCGTGGGGTGTAACCCAGCCCAAAATCCTATGTCACGTCCCATACTCCCTCTACCGAACACTTATGGGCCGCCCCTGCATAGATCATGTTAGCTGCCAGCTTAGGCTGACACAGGCCTTGCACTCTCAGATTCACCTGTGAGAGCAATAAAGTCCAGCGAGCAATGCGAACACTGCTCACTGTGCCGTCCTTTATCCTCCCATCTGAGTGGGGGTTAGTAGAATGATCTGGGATGACCCCATGAAGAGCTGGGAGTGCTTCACGGCCCAATGCATGGCAAGGAGATGCCTCTTGCAATTGGAGTACCCCTGTTCTACATCTGTGGGGACTCTTGAGGAATGAGCCACGGGTCTCAGTTTGCCGTGCCGCTCCTGGAACAGCACATAACTCAAACTGTCCCCGCTGGCTGCTACTTCTAAAAAAAAAAAAAGTCCTCCCCATCAGTGATCGCCCCTAGTGCAGGCACCGTCTGCAGGTCTCCCTTGAGACGATTGAACACGGACGTGCAGTCCTCATCCCACTCCCATCCGACTCCCTTGCGGAGGAGCCGAAGTAGAGGAGCTGTCATGGCGGTGTAATCCTCAATAAAATCCCTGCAGTGCCCCCGTTAGCCCCAGGAAGGATCTCACCCCGTCACGGTTGTGGGCGTTGGTAACTCCTGTACCGCCTTCCGTTTGGCCTCATTTATAGCCCTTTCCCCAGCCCTTATGGTCAGCCAGAAGAATTTGACTCCCCTCTGACCGATCTGAGCTTTCTTGGGATTGACCTTGAACCCGGTGTCCTTCAACAGCTCGGCCAGCAGCGGACCATGCTCCTCCCCCTCGTCGGAGAACAGAAACAAGTCATCTACATACCGCACCAACTGCTGAAACCCTTTAAAATATTGGCCATACACTGGTGAAAAATGGAGGAGCTGTTGTGGAAACCCTGGGGAAGGCACGTCCAGTATACTGTTGCCCTTCAAATGTGAATGCGAACTTGTACTGGTCCTCTCTAGGGGAATTAATCAGAACCCGTTCGATATATCCAGCACCGTGAATGTGGTCGTAGATGCTGGAATGCTCCCCATCAGGTTAGCTACAGCCGCGACAACAAGCTGAGATGTTCTTGTTGAGCACCCGATAGTCCCCGATGGCCCTCCACGACTGGTCCGGTTTCTGAACTGGCCAAAGAGGAGAGTTCACATGTGTAGCTATGGGCCTCAACACCTCCTGGGCTACCAGGGATCCCAGTGCCATCTCTAAGTCAGCCTCTGCCTCCCTGGAGAAATTATACTGTTTCTGCGGCCGGGATATACGGTCTCCTTGTACCCTGACTTCTACCCCAGTCACCCTACCGCAGTCGTGTTTGTGTGTGGCGAACGATGAGAGATTGTCCCGCACGTAAGCCTGGTATTCGGCCTGGGTAGTATTGACCAATTGCTCTAGGTCGTAACTACCCTTCGGCTTCATCGTACACACTGTGCCTTTACCTTCCCCTTTCCTTGGGATCACTACCACTTCTTTCTCCTTCCCTGTACACACCCCCCCCCGCCCGCCCGCCCCTAAAAGACAGTAGTTCCTTAAATTCACTATGATTTGTGGGCTAACATAAACTCGGCCATTAGGACTCCTGACCCTGGCTGTTCCCACTTTATTAGGACACATTCCCACTTGGTGTGGAGGGATCCTAAATCTATGGCTAACGGCCTGGACATCACCCCCACCTGCTTGTTCCCCTGTGAACCCCACTCGGCATGGAACCTTGCTGGGTGAATCGGTTGAGCTTGGTCTCTGTTACCTTACACTGCTGGTACTCCCTTTTGTTACGGGAGGTTTCCTCCATAGTGTGCCTCTCCTGCATTTCTTCACGCAACTCATCTAAAAGCCTCGTTCCTGCCACGGCCATTGCGGCCGACTGCTCCTCGGACTGAGCTCTGCTTTAAGTCTACCAACCTGCTCCCTAAGCAGTTGGACTTGCTTCTGCAGACACGGGAGCCAGATGATCTTTCTACGCTCCTTACGCCCCATCCACTCAGGGGCCTTGTCCTCCGGACTCTCAGCCCGCAAAGGTCTAGTACCCAATGTTGTGTTACGTTAACTTTCCTGAATATATACGAGGAACTCCTAGTCCCTATTGCCGATCTCTTGGCCTTAATATCCTCCATAACTCTCTGTTTAGTACACCCAGCATCCTTCCTGCAGTCACCAAATTCTGTAAGTGGTTTCCCTTGGGTGTTTTCGACACACCCCCACTTTACAATAGTTCTAGAGCTGGGAGTGCTTACTGTACTGAACAGATCAGGGACGAGTACCTTGGTCTCAACCGGAAATACTTTTATTAAAGTTAAAACACACAACTGCATCCAGTAAAACCACACACTCTGGTGTGTAAAACAAACAAATGCAGTACTATATACAGTCTGGCCCATCGAAACAGGCCCCTATCCTCTGAAAACCCTTAAGATTTGTTTGGGAGAACCCATGATACCCCCTCACTCCGTGGCTGTGATCTTAAAAAGGTGTGTGTGCAGAGATTCGTTGGCTTACTCGCTGCTTCTCCTGATGAAAACATGTCTCTTCTCCCCGTCCCACACGGCGGGTTCGGTTCCTGTAGAGGCGAAGCAGCGAGTGCAAGAGAGCGAGCTGTGGCCACACGGCCTCTTTTATACCCCCATACTGTCCGCCTTTTCAGGCCGAATAAAGTTTGTCGTTGTTTCAAGGCTTCCTGTGGGTGTGTCTTTTGGCCCAATAAAGTTTTATCCTTGTTTTTGAAGCTTCCTGTTTTGAGTTCAATGATGGGTTTTCACTACCGACCGGTCTGGGCTTAATGGCTTTCTATTGTTCTGGTATCTCATCCAGTTAATGGCTCAATCCCTGATCAGTTCAACTGATCTACCTTAGACGAGTTCATATTGCTTAACAATGGACTCTCCATTTGCCCATCATCTGCGATGAATTGCCTTATCTTGGCCATTGTCTTCCCAGACCCCCTGCCCATCATTCTACATGGAGAATTACCTGGACCCCTCCCACAAACAGATTCCAGGTTTTCTGCAGTGAGAAAAATATGTCCAACAAATTCTTGGGGATTAAAACACAATGTCCAGATAATGTCCAACAAATCCTTGGGGAGCTGATACTTACAGTTTTTCCTACCAAAGTGGATAACTTTTTATCCACGTTATACTGCATCTGCCTTGTGTTTGCCCACTCACTCAACCTATCTAAATCACCTTGCAGCATCTTTGCATCCTCCTCACAACTCACAATCCCACCTAGTTTTGTGTTGTCAGCAAACTTGGAAATATTACATTTGGTTCCCTCATCCAAATCAATAAATAAATATATTATATATATTGTGAATAGCTGGGGCCCAAGCACTGTGGCACCCCACTAGTCACCGCCCGCCACCCCAAAAAAGACCCGTTTATTCCTACTCTCTGTTTCCTGTCAGTTAACCAATTTTCAATCCATGCCAGTACATTACCCCCAATCCCATGTGCTTTAATTTTGAACACTAACCACTTATGTAGACTTTATCAAAGTCCTTCTGAAAATCCAAATGCACTACATCCACTGGTTCTCCCTCATCTATTCTTTCAGTTACATCCTCAAAAAAACTTCAGTAGGTTTGTCAAACATGATTTTCCTTTCATAAATCCATGTTGATTTTATCTAATCCTGTTGATATTATCTAATTGTGCCGTTATCACATCCCTTATAATAGACTAGCATTTTCCCTACTACTGATGTTAGGCTAACCGGTCTGTAGTTCCCCGTTTTCTCTCTCCCTTCTTTTTTAAATAGTGGGGTTACATTTGCCACCCTCCAATCTGCAGGAACTGTTCCATAATCTATAGAATTTTGGAAGATGACAACCAATGCATCCACTATTTCCATGGCTACCTCTTTTAGCACTCTGGGATGCAGATCATCAGGCCCTGGGGATTTATCGGCCTTCAGTCCCATTAGTTTCTCCAGCACTATTTTCTTATTAATAATCATTCTTTTAATTTCTATTGCTCACTAGACCTAGGTTCCCTAGCATTTCTGGGACGTTATTTGTGTCCTCTTCCGTGAAGACAGAACCAAAGTATTTATTTAATTGTTCTGTCATTTCCTTGTTCCCCATTACAAATTCTCCTGTTTCTGTCTGTAAAGACCTTCTGTTTTCACTAATCTTTTTCTTTTTACGTACTTGTAGAAACTTTTGCAGTCGGTTTTTATGTTCCTTGCAAGTTTACTCATACTCTATTTTTCCCCTCTTAAATCAATCTCTTGGTCCTTTTTTGCTGAAATCTAAACTGCTCCCAATCCTCAGGCTTGCTACTTTTTCTGGCAACTTTGTATAACTCTTTGAATCGAATACTATCCTTAATTTCTTTTGTTAGCCATGGTTGGGCCACTATTCTTTTTGTGTTTTTATGTCAGAAAGGAATGTATAACAGTTGTAAGTCATGCCTTCATTCCCTAAATATTAACCATTGCCCATCCACCGTCATGCCTTTTAATGAATCTTCCCAATCTATCAAAGCCAATTCATTCCTCATACCTTCGTAGTTTCCTTTGTTTAGATTTAGGACCCTAGTTTCGGATTGGACCACTTCACTTTCCATCTTAAGAATTCAATCATATTATGGTCACTTGTCCCTAATGGACCCCGCACAACAAGACTGTTAATTAACCCCTTCTCATTACACAATATCCAATCTAGGATAGCCTGTTCCCCAACAGGCTCCTCAACATACTGGTCTAAAAAAAAATCTCGTACACACTCCAGGAATTCATCTGCCACAGTATTATTACTAATTTGGTTTGGCCAGTCTATATGTAGATTAAAGTTGCCTTCGATTACTGTAGTTCCCTTGCTACATGCATCTCGAATTTCCTGTTTGATGCCGTCCCCTACACTACCACTACTGTTTGGAGGTCTATAGACAACTCCCACCAATGTTTTCTTCCCCTTGGTGCTCCTTAGCTCCACCCAGACCTGATTCTACATTTTGATTTTCTGAGTCAATATCCTCTCTCACAATTGCTGATTTCATCCTTTACTAACATCACCACACCAACCCCTCTTCCCCTGTGCCTGGGCTTCTTAAATAGAGTAGTACAAAAGCAAAGAAATTATGAAGAACCTTTATAAGGACATTAGACTTTTTTCTATTTTTCCCTGATCTCACCTTCATCACTGATGCCCCATTACCTTTGTTACCCACTCTGCTTATTTTTACCCCAAACTCTGCTCTGCTCTAGAGCCTTGACATTTCTTTTGCTGCTTTTAAATTTACTGTTTCCTGAATCCTCCCAGAATTTATCGCCTCTAGTTAGTTAATGACCCACTCACCACAGGGAATATTTTTTCCCTATTTACTCTATCAAAACCTCATCCCCTTGAAAACCTCTACTGGTCACCTTATAACCTTTTGTGTTTCAAGGAGAACAGTCCTAACTTTTCCAACCTCTCCCCATAACTAAAGTCCCTCATTCCTGGTAAACCTCCTCTGTACTCTAAGATTCTTGAATCTTGCTGAATTGTGGTGCCCAGAATTGTCCACAAGCTGAGGTCTAACCACTGATTTAAAAAAGGAAGCAGACAAAAAAAGCAGGAAACTAGAACAGTTAGCCTAACATCTGTCGTTGGGAAAATGCTGCAGTCCATTATTAAGGAAGCAGTAGCAGGACATTTGGAAAAGCATAATTCAATCAAGGAGATTCAGCATGGTTTTATGAAAGGGAAATCATGTTTGACAAATTTGCTGGAGTTCTTTGAGGATGTAACGAACATAAGAATTAGGAACAGGAGTTGGCCATCTAGCCCCTCGAGCCTGCTCCGCCATTCAACAAGATCATGGTTGATCTGGCCATAGACTCAGCTCTACTTACCCGCCCGCTTCCTATAACCCTTAATTCCCTTATTGGTTAAAAATCTATGTGATTTGAATACATTCAATGAGCTAGCCTCAACTGTTTCCTTGGACAGAGAATTCCACAGATTCACAACCCTCTGGGAGAAGAAATTCCTTCTCAACTCGGTTTTAAATTAGCTCCCCCATATTTTGAGGCTGTACCCCCTAGTTCTAGTCTCCTCTACCAGTGGAAACAACCTCTCTGCCTCTATCTTGTCTATCCCTTTCATTATTTTAAATGTTTCTATAAGATCACCCCTCATCCTTCTGAACTCCAACGAGCAGGGTGGATCAGGGGGAACCAGTGGATGTGGTGTATTTGGATTTCCAGAAGGCATTCGATAATATGCACAAGATAAAAGCTCACAGGGTTAGGAGTAATATATTAACATGGATAGAGGATTGGCTAACTAACAGTCAGGATAAATGGATCATTTTCCGGTTGGCAAACAGTAACTAGTGGGGTGCCGCAGGGATCGGTGCTGTGCCCTCAACTATTTACAATCTATACTTATGACTTGGATGAAGGGACTGAGTGTAATGTAGCCAAGTTTGCTGATGATACAAAGATGGGTGGGAAAGCAAATTGTGAGGAGGACACAAAAAATCTGCAAAGGGATAATAGACAGACTAGATGAGTGGGCAAGAATTTGGCAGATGGAGTATATGTGAGAAAATGAGAGGTTATCCACTTTGGCAGAAATAATAGAAAAGCAAATTCTAATTTAAATGGAGAAAAATTACAAAATGCTGCATTGCAGAGAGACCTGGGGGTCCTTGTGCATGAAACACAAAAATTTAGCATGCAGGTACAGCAAGTAATCAGGAAGGCAAATGGAATGTTGGTCTTTATTGCAAGTGGGATAGAGTATAAAAGCGAAGAAGTCCTGCTACAACTGCACAGGATATTGGTGAGGCCACACCTGGAGTACTGCGTACAGTTTTGGTATCCGTATTTAGGGAAGGATATACTTGCATTGGAGGCTGTTCAGAGAAGGTTCACTAGGTTGATTCCGGAGATGAGGGGGTTGACTTATAAGGATAGGTTGAGTAGGTTGGGCCTTTACACATTGGCGTTCAGAAGAATGAGAGGTGATCTTATTGAAACTTATAAGATAATGAGGGGGGATCTACAAGGTGGATGCAGAGAGGATATTTTCACTCAGAGGAAACTAAAACTAGGGGACATAGTCTTAGAATAAGGGGCCACCCATTTTAAACTGAGATGAAGAGAAATTTCTTCCCTGAGGATTGTAAATCTATGGAATTCTCTGCCCAGAGAGCTGTGGAGGCTGGGTCATTAAATATATTTAAGGTGGAGATACAGATTTTTGAGCTAAAAGGGTTATGGGGAGCAGGCAGGGAAGTGGAGCTGAGTCCATGATCAGATCAGCCATGGTCTTATTAAATGGCGGAGCAGGCTTGAGGGGCCAAATGGCCTACTCCTGCTCCTATTTCTTTTGTTCTGCCATCCACCTTAACACAGACTTTCCCTTTTGCTCTTTCCTCCCCTCTTACTTTCCCCTACACTTGCTTACAAACCTCTTGCATAATAATATAAGAATTAGGAGTAGGAGTAGGCCATTCGGCCCCTCGAGCATGCTCCACCATTCAATAAGATCATGGCTAATCTTTTATCTCAACTCCACTTTCTTGCACTGTCCCCATATGCCTTGATTCCCTTAATGTTCAAAAATCTATCAATCTTTTCTAGTGCAAGGGGAAAATTTGGCATCTAGAGGGTTAATAGTAACAAGCTTTCAAAGACTCAGCTTGCATTGCTGAAACAGTTTGGAACCATTAAGCCATCTGTTGCAAAATGAAGAACTAGGAGACTTTGACCGTTGCACATATCTCACATCTTGTTACTGTACAAAAGCAAGAAATGAGTGGAAAGGCAGGTTGCAGTGTGCAAGAGTTGTCACGTGGTACGAGCACAAGGTGTATGAGTAATGAGTAATGAAAAGTACTGAGACGGTTACATGCCTACCTGCTGGAATGTACACTCCTATCTGCTCAAATGTATAATAATCGCTGACCACGAGCATTCGGGGGGGGGGGGGGGGAAAGAGACTGGAGTCGCTGGGGAGACCACTGACTCCTCTCCCATTAACGTATAATAAACAGCTTTTACTTGAAACAAAATCAGACGGTGTCGAGTGTCTCTAACGCTCCACATCAATTGGTGTAGTCGGCAGGATCGCTCCGAAGGACCGGACAATGATCGTGACAGACCATCACTGAGTGACTAAGTTTAAGTATCACACTCAAAATCCGTTGTAATCTGTTGCGCTACATGAACGTCAGTCAGACGATTCGAACAAGGTAAAAGCCTATTGGTTTATTGCAAAGGTATGTTTGGTAAGAATATAGTTTGACAAAATGTCTATATCCGGGAACAAATACTAGGGACCCGAGGGAACCCTGAAAATTCTTCGCAGATAAGTATAAGAAACTAATTCTTACAAGAATATAGGTTTGACGAAATGTCTATATCCGGGAAAGACAACTAGGGACCAGAGGGATCCCTGACGAGGCTCTGCGCAGATAAGACGACTAAATTAATTTTTAATATAAACTTTCAAGGTGTACTTAAGATAAGAATATAGTTTGATCAATGTTGATGTCCGGGGAAGACAAGGGGGAAAACCAGGTCTTTGCAGATAAGCATAAGAAACTAATTCTTAAAATGGAAGATGATGGGTGGGACCCATCACTGGAACCCGCCAAACAAAAGGATTGGTGCGAAAAACAAACAAAAGAACAAAGTCGGAGTATTAATTACGCGACAGGGTAAGAATTTTCTCCGTCACATATACAGTATATGCATAAAATACTGCACCCCCACCCTCTCGTTTTAGTGGAAAGGTAACATTCAAAATTGTAAGTATGTAAGTAAATGGAGACGAGTCCTGCAGTCACCAGGACTGTTTGGGGCACGCCATAATTTAGAAGTAATTGAGGAGAAATTGTTCCTAAACTGGGACACTCCTCCTCCGTAAAGGTAAGTCAGGCCACCGCTCCCGAACTCTCCCTAGACAAACAAGAGGTCCCAATGGTGCCGGTGACACACATGACAGGTGTAAATCCAAAAGCCCGATATCAGGCATTTACCCCGGGCGAGAAACAATTAATACTGAAAGACTTGCCGATCCTTAAAGTTAGACACAGCAATTCTGAATTTTGGAAAACGTTAAGAAAAATAAAATGTTTACTGTTCTGGACATAGCCAACAGATTCTGATCAATCCCACTGGCAGAAGAGTCACACAACAAATTTGCCTTCACTGAAGGGAACCGACAATACACCTGGACAAGGGTGCCACAAGGATTTACAACAGCCCTGCCATATTCCACCGGACTATGAGCAGGATCCTAGAGTATGTAGACCTTACTCCATTCAAGAGTACGGTGATGTAGATGATCTACTAATTGCTTCTGAAAGCCAAAAGGGCCACATGGGAGCACTAGTGACCATCCTAGAAGCCCTTCTGGCTTCAAAATAAACCCAAAGAAAGCCCAGATAGGACTGTCCAAGATACAGTTCTTGGTGCACGATCTCTGAAGGGTCTCAGGGCAAGGTCTAATGACCACCGAGTCCCATCAGGGAGATGCCACGCCCAACTACTGCAAGGGGGGCGGGGTGAGGAAGGTCCTGGGACTATTTAACTGCTGTAGAAATGTTATTGCTAATTACGCAACACTTTCCGAACCAATTCAGAAGCTCGTAAAGGGAAGCAAGCCCTCCCTAGTGGCCATAAACTGGGGACCAGAGCAAGAGAGATCTAAAAGAGGCTCATGTCTGCCCCAGCATTAGGGTTGCCCAATATGGAACTGCCATTTCACACATATTGTGATAACGAAGGGAATTTCTATGGAGTTGTCGTCACACAAAACCACAGCGATCAACAGAGACCCGTTACCTACTACTCAACTCGGCAGTGGTCAGTAGCAGCGGGACTATCCAGGTGTGTAGCAGCACTCGACTGTGCCACCTGGGCAGTGAAAGTGAGTGAAACCGTAGTTATGACAGGGGAAATAGTTTTGCACACCAAACACACCCTGGTAGGAATACTGAACATAGGGAAACTCCGTGCCGTTTCGAACATCCGGAGAGCAAAATAGGAAGCAGTTCTGTTGTCCCGGGATAAATCCGTCAAAATAGTAAGGAACACCGGCGAGAACCCGGCAGAAGGAATTTTAGTCATGGGAGGATACACCGGGAAATATAAGCGAGACGCCATTAGAAGACCTTGAGTTGACATTGTACATGGACGGATCTCGAAAGTATAGTGATAGAAAGCCCCACACCGGGTGGGCAGTGGTAAATGGAAACTTGACAACCATCCTAGGTGGAGCAATAGACGGAGGATTATCCGCTCAAGTGGCCGAACTTACGGCCCTGGCGGAAGCCCTCAAATTATCCGAAGGAAAGCGAGTGAATATCTATACCGATAGTCATTATGCCTTCGGGGTAGTACATGACTGCTTGGGGAAGACGGGGGTTCGTCACCTCAGGCGGTGAGGCCATCAAACATAAAGGCCGAATTAGGCTGTTATTAGACACTGCTAGTAAGCCCGCCTGAGCGGCAGTGTTCTAAGTAAAAGCCCACCAGCGGGTGGTGGACGATATTCAGAAACGAAACGAGGCTGCATATGAGGCAGCAGTATCCGCCGAAGTTAAGGCAGAACCAGTATGCAGCCTGACTACGGAGGAGGACATTAACATAGTAAAATGACCATGCAGACATTAGCAATAAAGAAAAATCAGAATGGAAAAGGAAAGGAGGGATGCCCTGGTTGGACTCCGTATGGAGGAAGGACAGGAAGGTATTAGCCCCCTTTGCATAAGGAAGATGTTCATGGAATTCTATCACGGCATCAACCATGCCGGACGTAACGCCATGATATCAAGCACCTCCAGAGATTGGTAGTGGCCGCGAAGTTGCTAAATACTGTCAGCAATGCATCATGTGCGGCCAACATAATCCAGGAAAGGCCATCAAAATAAGAATGGCTCATCAACCAGGAACTGTGGGAGAATACAAATTGATTTTACTGGGCCACTGCCAAACTCTCGAGGAAAAATGTACCGTTTAGTAATAATAGATTTATTCACACGGTGGGTAGAAGCATTCGCCACCCAAAATTGTACTGCAACAACAGTCACTCTGATCCTTGCAGAAGAGGTAATGGGGAATTGCCATCCAAATTAACTCTGATCAAAGAGCCCACTTCACTGGGCAGGCAATAAAGCTGTTATGCACCACATTGGGCATCAAACAGAAGTTTCACATCCCCTACCACCCACAGAGTTCGGGGCTGGTGGAACGGATGAATCATACAACAAAGACAGCTCTGTCCAAAGCCATCCAAGAAACCAGACAGGTGTAGCCAGAATTGCTGCCTGCTATATTGATGCGACGAGTAATTCGAAATCGCACCACATGCTTAACCCCATACGAACTCATGACCGGCAGGGCCATGAGACTACCCGAGGGACTACCGGAAGACCAGATGTGTGATGGAATTAAGTAAGCAACTAAAGGGTATGAGGCAGGAAGTTAGGGAACAGCAGGCAGGCAGAGATCAGGATGAGGATTTAGAATCTCCGGCAGACGGGCCACAGGCAGAGGAAAAGTTAATGGTTCAAGGCTTACCGAGCCAGACGGGATTTGCCCTGCGATGGTCAGGCCCATACGAGGTGTTAATAAGCGCCGAAATGTGCGCATGTGTAGACTTAAACGGTGTTGGGCGATGGAAACAATGGACATTTTGTTTTTAAAAATACTAATATGTAGCGCATAGCCCGAGGGCATCCACGTTTACTTTATTGCAGGATGGTATGATGGGGAGAACTACTGCTGGTCCTGTGGGCAGTACGAGTATGCGCGAACCAATGAGCCCCAAAGGCCCAGGCTATACCAAAGTCCAGATGGAATCGGAATATACCAGAGTCCAGACGGAATCGGAGTCCACCGAATAGGAAAGGCAACGCAATATCCAATCAGCAACCAGGATGGCATCCGCATGGTTTTGTACTCCAGGCGCGGATGCAGTAGACCAAAGCCGGATGTCATGGATATATTTGGACTGCAAAATCCAACTGCATGATAATATAGTGGACAAGGGAGAACCAGTTGATGTGGTGTATTTGGACTTTCAGAAGGCTTTCGACAAGGTCCCACACAAGAGATTAATGTGCAAAGTTAAAGCACATGGGATTGGGGGTAGTGTTCTGACGTGGATTGAGAACTGGTTGGCAGACAGGAAGCAAAGAGTAGGAGTAAATAGGTACTTTTCAGAATGGCAGGCAGTGACTAGTGGGGTACCGCAAGGTTCTGTGCTGGGGCCCCAGCTGTTTACATTGTACATTAATGATTTATATGAGGGGATTAAATGTAGTATCTCCAAATTTGCGGATGACACTAAGTTGGGTGGCAGTGTGAGCTGCGAGGAGGATGCTATGAGGCTGCAGAGTTGACTTGGATAGGTTAGGTGAGTGGGCAAATGCATGGCAGATGAAGTATAATGTGGATAAATGTGAGGTTATCCATTTTGGTGGTAAAAAAAGAGAGACAGACTATTATCTGAATGGTGACAGATTAGGAAAAGGGGAGGTGCAACGAGACCTGGGTGTCATGGTACATCAGTCATTGAAAGTTGGCATGCAGGTATAGCAGGCGGTTAAGAAAGCAAATGGCATGTTGGCCTTCATAGCGAGGGGATTTGAGTACAGGGGCAGGGAGGTGTTACTACAGTTGTACAGGGCCTTGGTGAGGCCACACCTGGAGTATTGTGTACATTTTTGGTCTCCTAACTTGAGGAAGGACATTCTTGCTATTGAGGGAGTGCAGCGAAGGTTCACCAGACTGATTCCCGGGATGGCGGGACTGACATATCAAGAAAGACTGGATCAACTGGGCTTGTATTCACTGGAGTTCAGAAGAATGAGAGGGGATCTCATAGAAACGTTCAAAATTCTGATGGGTTTAGACAGGTTAGATGCAGGAAGAATGTTCCCAATGTTGGGGAAGTCCAGAACCAGGGGTCACAGTCTAAGGATAAGGGGTAAGCCATTTAGGACTGAGATGAGGAGAAACTTCTTCACCCAGAGTGGTGAACCTGTGGAATTCTCTACCACAGAAAGTTGTTGAGGCCAATTCACTAAATATATTCAAAAAGGAGTTAGATGTAGTCCTTACTACTAGGGGGATCAAGGGGTATGGCGAGAAAGCAGGAATGGGGTACTGAAGTTGCATGTTCAGCCATGAACTCATTGAATGGCGGTGCAGGCTCAAAGGGCCGAATGGCCTACTCCTGCACCTATTTTCGATGTTTCTATAAACCATGGGATACTCCACTCCCAGTGATTGTCAACCTAACCAATCTAGACCTACCAGAGAGATGCGACACCAAGGTGAGAGCACTGTATTCCCGAATGTTGAGAATAGTCCTCAAAGAAGCCTGCGGACTTCAGAGGCATCCCCGTTCAGGGGACATGCAGATTTCCACCGCCAGAATCGGAGATTAATGATGTACTAACTGGGGTAAACGCCCTAGACATACAAACGAGGTGGAAAACATAGGATTGATCGGGGGAAGAACTACTTGCGGTATTACTCAATGGATCAATATGCGATCAAAAAAAACAGAACAATGAGATGGGTCTCATTGATGGGTTGCTGCAGGATAGGCAGCCTGACATAGAAACATAGAAAATAGGTGCAGGAGTAGGCCATTCGGCCCGTCGAGCCTGCACCACCATTCAATAAGATCATGGCTGATCATTCCCTCAGTACCACTTTCCTGCTTTCTCTCCATAATCCCTTGATCCTCTGAGCCGTCAGGGCCATATCTAACTCCCTCTTGAATATATCCAATGAATTGGCATCAACAACTCTCTGCGGTAGGGAATTCCACAGGTTAACAACTCTGAGTGAAGAAGTTTCTCCTCATCAGTCCTAAATGGCCCACCCCTTAACCTAAAACTGTGTCCCCTGGTTCTGAACTTCCCCAACATCGGGAACATTCTACCCGCATCTAACCTGTCCCATCCCGTCAGAATCTTATATGTTTCTATGAGATCCCCTCTCATCCTTCTAAACTCCAATGCATCAAGGCCCAGTTGATCCAGTCTCTCCTCATATGTCAGTCCAGCCATCCCGAGAATCAGTCTGGTGAACCTTCGCTGCACTCCCTCAATAGCAAGAATGTCCTTCCTCAGATTAGCAGACCGAAACGGAACACAATATTCCAGGTGAGGCCTCACCAAGTCCCTGTACAACTGCAGTAAGACCTCCCTGCTCCTATACTCAAATCCCCTAGCTATGAAGGCCAACATACCATTTGCCTTCTTCACCGCCTGCTGTACCTGTATGCCAACTTTCAATGACTGATGAACCATGACAACCAGGTGTCGTTGCACCTCCTCTTTTCCTAATCTGCCGCCATTCAGATAATATTCTGTCTTTGCGCTTTTGCCCCCAAAGTGGATAACCTCACGTTTATCCACATTGTACTGCATCTGCCATGCATTTGCCCACTCACCTAACTTGTCCAAGACACCCCGCAGCCTCTTAGCGCCCTCCTCACAGCTCACACCGCCACCCAGTTTAGTGTCATCTGCAAACTTGGAGATATTACACTCAATTCCTTCATCTAAATCATTGATGTATATTGTAAAGAGCTGGGGTCCCAGCACTGAGCCCTGCGGTACACCACCAGTCACTGCCTGCCATTCTGAAAAGGACCCGTTTATCCCAACTCTCTGCTTCCTGTCTGCCAACCAGTTCTCTATCCAAGTCAGTATATTACCCCCAATACCATGTGCTTTGATTTTGCATACCAATCTCTTGTGTGGGACCTTGTCAAAAGCCTTTTGAAAGTCCAAATACACCACATCCACTGGTTCTGCCTTGTCCACTCCACTAGTTACATCCTCAAAAAATTCCAGAAGATTTGTCAAGCATGATTTCCCTTTCATAAATCCATGCTGACTTGGACCGATCTGGTCACTGCTTTCCAAAGGCACTGCTATTTCATCCTTAATAATTGAATCCAACATTTTTCCCACTACTGCTGCCAAGCTAACCGGTCTATAATTACCCGCTTTCTCTCTCCCTCCCTTCCTCCCTTTTTAAAAAGTGTTACATTAGCTACCCTCCAGTCCTTAGGAACTGATCCAGAGTCGATAGACTATTGGAAAATGATCATCAATGCATCCACTATTTCTAGGGCCATTTCCTTAAGTATTCTGGGATGCAGACTATCAGGCCCTGGGGATTTAGCGACCTTCAATCCCATCAATTTCCCTAACACAATTTCCCGCCTAATAAGGATATCCTTCAGTTCCTCCTTCTCCCTAGACCCTCGGTCCCCTAGTACTTCTGGAAGGTTATTTGTGTCTTCCTTCGTGAAGACAGAGCCAAAGTATTTGTTCAATTGGTCTGTCATTTCTGTGTTCCTCATTATAAATTCACCCGAATCAGACTGCAAGGGACCTACGTTTGTCTTCACTAATCTTTTTCTCTTCACATATCTATAGAAGCTTTTGCAGTCAGTTTTTATGTTCCCGGCAAGCTTCTTATCGTACACTATTTTCCCCCTCTTAATTAAATCCTTTGTCCTCCTCTGCTGAATTCTAAATTTCTCCCTGTCCTCAGGTTTGCTGCTTTTTCTGGCCAATTTATTTGCCTCTTCCTTGGATTTAACACGATCCTTAATTTCCCTTGTTAGCCACGGTTAAGCCACCTTCCCTGTTTTATTTTTACTCCAGACAGAGATGTACAATTGCTGAAGTTCATTCATGTGATCTTCAAATGTTTGCCATTGCCTATCCACCGTCAACCCTTTAAGTATCATTTGCTCGTCTATTCTAGCCAATTCACGCCTCAAACCATCGAAGTTACCGTTCCTTAAGTTCAGGACCCTAGTTTCTGAATTACCTGTGTCACTCCATCTTAATAAAGAATTCGACCATGTTATGGTCACTCTTCCCCAAGGGGCTTCGCACAACCATTCCAGTAGGACAAGGTAGTAAGGATGGGTGCGAGTTCAATCAGGCTGTTGAATGTGTAACCAGCAGAGCCCGAACCCACATACTCTGCCTACCGTGGCAAGGGCGAATAGTGTGTGGTCACAAACCAGCAGACTTATGATTATGGCAAGCTGGAATGTAACATTACTAACCCCAATTTCTGCTTCACCCCCAGCCTACGAAATAAGGGCAGATCTGGGGTGGTATGAGAAACACCTCGACACACCCATACTCCATATCCCAGAAGATTTTAAGGAGATAAAGGACCCTTTGAAGAAGCCTTTTGAAACAGGAATTAAGAAAACTAGGGAAAGAGATCAAGCACAATCTACGGAAATCCCCCCTGCTATGAATAGGCCTGGGATTGGGGACTAAACGTAAACATTCATTTAGGAGTCGCATCATCTCACATGTACTAGTAGCTTTACAGCTTGTGTTAGCCTTATGCTGGCTCATAATGACATGTGCTGCCTGGTCAAAGCCCAGAAATAAGAAAAAGGCTGAAGCCATAGCCTAGGAACAAGTCAAACTATTAGAGGGGGAAATCTGAAGGGGCACCCTCACGCAGGGACCACCAAATCCAGGGGCTGATTACCCCAGCAGAGGCAGAAGTCACTGGGTGCAGATGGTGGTTTACTTGGTGGGGGGGGGCGGTAACTCCCAAGTACCAAAAGGGGGGACTGTAATGGGAAAATTTGGCATCTAGAGGGTTAATAGTAACAAGCTTGTAAAGACTCGGGTTGCATTGCTGAAACAGTTTGGAACCGTTAAGCCATCTGTTGCAAAATGAGGAATGAGGAGACTTTGACCTTTTGTACATATATCTCGCTTTTGAACAATAACAAGATGTAAGAAACGACTGGAGAGGCAGGTTGCGGTGTGCAAGAGTTGTCATTCGGTACAAACACAAGGTGTATAAGTAATGTAATGGAAAAGTACTGAGTGTTACACATCTACCTGCTGGAATGCATAATAATCGCTGACCAAGAGCAATCGGAGAGAGAGACTGGAGGTGCAGGGGAGGCTCAGATGCGGAGACTCCTCTCCCGTTAACATATAATAAACAGCTTTTACTTTAAACCAAATCAGACTGTGTCGAGTGTCTCTAACGCTCCACATCATCTTGAATATACTCAAAGACTGAGCCTCCACAGCCCTCTGGGGTAGAGAATTCCAAAGATTAACTACCGTCTGAATGACGAGGTTTCTCCTCATCTCAAATGGCCAACCCCTTATTCTGAGACTGTGACCCCCCCTGGTTCAAGACTCTCCAGCCAGAGGAAACATCCTCCCTGCATCTACCCTGTCAAGCCCTGTAAGAATTTTGTATGTTTCAATGAGATTATCTCTCATTCTTCTAAACTCGAGAATATAGGCCCAGTCTACTCAATCTCTCCTCATAGAACAATCCCCCCATCCCAGGGATCAGTCTGGTGAACCTTTGTTACACTCCCTCAATGACAAGTATATCCTTCCTTAGGTAAGGAGACCAAAACTGTACACAATACTCCAGGTGTGGTCTCACCAGGGCCTTATATAATTGCAGTAAGACATCTTTGCTCCAGGTACATCTCTAACTTTTTCCAGTTCTGACGAAGGGTCATCTACCCAAAACGTTAACTCCGTTTCTCTCTCCACAAATGCTGCCTGACCTGCTGAGTATTTACAGCATCTTCTATTTTTATTTAACACAGACAATGGCGCTTTAAACACAGAGGGAACGCGACGGACACCGCACATGCTCAGAGGCTCAAACCTCAGCAACAATCAGGTGCAGCAGGGCCCGGTTCGCCACAGCAACTGCACGGGGCCTCCTGGGTAAGCGGGATGGGCGAGGCCGAATCACCGACGGAAAGTGAGTTTTCGGAACCGATTTAACTCGAGGTGGGGGCGGAGAGAGAGAGAATAAAGTAAAATCCAAACCTGAGAGTTGGCCGGGAGCACCTCGGACACCGAATTCAGCCGCGTCGATCACCTGGTGTTGCGAGGGGATGAAGCGAACTGGAGCAAGTGACCCCAGGGCACAGCCTTACTAACTGGAGCGGAGACCAATAGGAAGAGCCCGACGGAGCGAGTTGGCGGCGGGTCCTCCAACCAATGGCGATGCAGCAGGGAACGGGGCCTCGTGTCCAGCTCGGGTGCACTGGGGCCGATTGTGACGCGCTGCCCCCAGGTGAGAGCAGCTGAGTGAGCACAGAGCTGGGGCTGGAATCTGGGAGAGGGGCCACAGTGAGCAGCCTTTCAGAAGGCCAGCAGCTTCATAACACAAGCTTATTTAAATACACTTTCTTGCAGTTTTACAGACAGCCTTGGACACTGCAAAAATTCTGAAATGTTTAATAATGAAAGAAGGGAGTCAAAAACATTAGGTGAGGCAGTTAAAAAAAACAGTGCTCACAAGGATAGAATGTCCCATTCCCCAGGCATGGACATCCAGCACCTCGATCGCAGCAAGATTCACAAAATTATCACAATATAACTTGGAGTATGAAAGGTTCAGTGAAGATGTAATAGAGGTGCTCAAAATTGAGGGGTTTTGATCGAGCAAACAAGGAGAGTGATAAATTGGATCCAAAATTGGCTCAGTGGCAGGAAGAAAAGGGTAATTGTTGACGGGTATTTTTGCGTCTGGAAGGCTGTTTCCAGTGGGTTTCCAAAGGGCTCATACAGGGTCCCTTGCTTTTTTAGTATAAGTGATTTAGACTTAAATGTATGGGGTATGATAAAGAAATTTGCAGATGATGCAAAAATTGGCCGTGTGGTTGACAGGAGGAAAGCTTAAGACTGCAGAAAGATATCTATAAACTGGTCAGTTGGGCAGAAAAGTGGAACATGGAATTCAATCTGGAAAAGTGTGAGGTAATGCATTTGGAGAGGGGCAACAAGACAAGGGAATACACAATAAATGGGAAGATACTGAGAGGTGTGGAGGAACAGAGGGACCTTAGTGTATGTCCACAGATCCTTAAAGTGAGCAGCACAGGTCGATAAGGTAGTTAAAAAGGCATACGGAATGCTTTCCTTCATTAGCTGAGGCATAGAATATAAGAGCAGGAAAGTTATGCTAGAACTGTACACAACAGCTTGAGTAATACATGCAGTTCTGGTCACATTACAGGAAAGGTGTGATTGCACTAAAGAGGATGCAGAGGAAATTTACGAGGAAGTTGCCACGACTGGAAAATTATAGCTATGAGGAAAGATTGGATACACTGGAGCGGCGGGGAGATTTAATTGAGGTGTACAAAATTATGAGGGGCCCAGATAGAGTGGATAGGAAGGACCAATTTTCCTTAGCAGAGACCACGGGGCAGCGATTTAAAAGGAGTTGGTCGGAGAAGAGGAAAAACATATTCACGCAGAGGGTGGTGGGGGTCCGGACCTCACTGCCTGAAAAGGTGATAGAGGCAGAAGCCCTCATCACATTTAAAAAGCACAGGCTCAACAAGCTGAAAGGCCTCCTTCTGTGCTGTAACCATTCTATGATATCCAGAAAATTAAACTCCAGCCCAGATATAGGGATTAATTACATCAGCAGCAACAAACCTCAACTGTCAGAGTGAACATGGTTCAGTCCTGGATGTGATTAACCACAGCAATAACAGCAGAATCCAAGCCCTGCCGTCGGTTGTGAACTTGCTGGTGTCTCAGCAGGTGGGATGAACAAATTAATCCCTTCCCACACACACAGCAGGTGAACGGCCTCTCCCCAGTGTGAATGCGTTGGTGTCTCATCAGATGATTTCTGCTTTTAAAGATCTTCTCACAGTCAGAACATTTAAAAGGCCTCTCATTGGTGTGAACAAGTTGGTGTGTCAGCAGGTGGGATGA
This sequence comes from Pristiophorus japonicus, assembly GCF_044704955.1. Taxonomy (NCBI): domain Eukaryota; kingdom Metazoa; phylum Chordata; class Chondrichthyes; family Pristiophoridae; genus Pristiophorus; species Pristiophorus japonicus. The sequence continues at coordinate 51,240,629 of NC_091978.1, forward strand.
CTGAGTGAAGTCCTTCCCACACTCGGAGCAAGCGAACGGCCGCTCCCCTGTGTGAACTCGCTGATGTGTTACCAGGGTGGATGACTGAGTGAATCCCTTGCCACACTTAAAGCAGTGGAAAGGCCTCTCCCCAGAATGAGTGCGTTGGTGTTGTATCAGATAATTTCTGCTTTTAAAGCTCTTCTCACAGTCAGAACATTTAAACGGTCTCTTATTGGTGTGAACAAGTTGGTGTGCAGTGAGCTGGAATGAACGAGTGAATCCCTTCCCACACACGGAACAGGTAAAAGGTCTCTCCCCGGTGTGAATACGCTGGTGAGCCAGAAGCTCGGGTGAGTAAGTAAATCCCTTCCCACACTCAGAGCAGATGAATGGCCTCTCTCCAGTGTGAGCTCGCTGATGTCTCAGATGATGAGATGATTTAACAAACCCTTTCCCACATATGGAGCAGACGAACGGTCTCTCTCCAGTGTGAACTCTCTTATGTTCAGTGAGGGCGGATGAACAAGTGAATCCTTTCCCACACACGGAGCAGACGAACGGCCTCTCCCCAGTGTGAACAAGCTGGTGTTGAGTGAGGGTGGATGAACAAGTGAATCCCTTCCCACACACGGAGCAGATGAACGGCCTCTCCCCAGTGTGAACTCGCTGGTGTTTAGTAAGGCTGGATGGACAAGTGAATCCCTTACCACACATGGAGCAGATGAATGGCCTCTCCCCAGTGTGAACAAGCTGATGTTGAGTGAGGGCGGATGAACAAGTGAATCCCTTCCCACACACTGAGCAGGTGAACGGCCTCTCTCCAGTGTGAACTCGCTGGTGTATAGTAAGGCTGGATGAGTGCCTGAACCTCATCCCGCATTGAGTGCAACAGAATGGCATCTCCCCTGTGTGAACTCGCTGGTGCTCAGTGAGGTTGGACGACTTTCTGAACCTCTTCCCGCATTGAGCGCAACTGAACGGCCTCTCCCCAGTGTGAACTCGCTGGTGTTGAATTTGTTCCTGAGAGTTTTTAAAGCTGTTCCCACAGTCAGAGCATCTAAAAGGTCTCTCATCAGTGTGAACACTCTGGTGCGTCAGCAGATGGGATGACTGAGTGAATCCCTTCCCACACACGGAACAAGTGAACGGCCTCTCCCCAGTGTGACTGCGTCGATGAATTTCCAGCAGGCATGGGTAATTGAATGCATTCCCACAGTCCCCACATTTCCACGGTTTCTCCATGATGCGGGTGTCCTTGTGTCTCCAGGTTGGACGATCAGTTGTAGCCTCGTCTACACACACAATACGTGTACGGTTTCTTCCTGCTGTGAATGGTGTGATGTTTTTTCAGACTGTGTTACTGGTTCAAGCTCTTTCCACAGTAAGTGTGCTGGAACACTCTCACTCGGGTGTGTGTCTCAGTGCTTTTCCAGTCACACTGATGTTTGAAATCTTTTCCCACAGTCAGAACATTTCTCCTTCTGCTTTGAAAGGCCGATGATATTCAGGTCCTAATGAATCGAGTGACTCTGTCAGATCTTGACATCATGTTTGGTTCGAGATACCCATTTGCAAATTCTCCTCTTCTAATATCCTGTAAAAAGGAGTTTACAAAAGTCAGCACTGGAAGTGCAGGATAGAAATTGTGTTCAGACAATTCGAGTTTCTATTGAACATTCTGTCCTCTCTTGTTCCCCCAAAGCTGTTCTTCCCGCGGGGGGGGGGGGGGGGGGGGGGGGGGGTAGGAGGCGCCCGTTCTTCCCGCCGGGGGGGGGGCGTGGGGGGGTAGGAGGAGACAGTGAGAAGGCTGCAACTGCTGATGGCAATGTGCTTTTATTTTAAAAATGTTCAAAAATTAAACAGCTATAAATAACTACAAAAATGGCCAAGTGCCAATGTTTTTTTCACACTGAGCATGTGCGAACACTCCAACGCGCAGCGTTGCCGGCAGGAAAAAAACTAATTTAAATAGTACCTGCCCCCTCCCACATACAAAATCGGTGCGAGTGTAGGCTCCGTCCCCCTGGGCGCCGCGCCAAGCAGACAAGGAGCTGCAGAACGCTCCAGAATCGTAATTTTTTTTTTTTAAGACGCCGTTTTAGGCGTGAAAAACGGGTGCCCAGCTCGGAGGGATGCCCGTTTTTTATCGTGTGGAAACTTGGGCCCATACTTCCTAAGGCATTGTGCCCAGAACTGCTCACAGTACCCTAGGTCCAACTAGTGTTAGAAATATGCCAGTTTAAGGCTATCTCTATTCACTTTAATAATCAGGATAGACTGTAAACCAATCTGATGGATAAATTGTGTTTAATCAGAGTTTAAGACGGAATATAACATATTAGCTATATAGCAAAAACATACAATCGTAACAGATAGTTGATAACGATTCATAGAAACATAAAAAATAGGTGCAGGAGTAGGCTATTCGGCCCTTCGAGCCTGCACCACCATTCAATATGATCATGGCTGATCATGCACTTCAGTACCCCATTCCTGCTTTCTCTCCATACCCCTTGATCCCTTTAGCCGTAAAGGCCACATCTAATTCCCTTTTGAATATATCTAATGAACTGGCCTCAACAACTTTCTGTGGTAGAGAATTCCACAGGTTCACAATTCTCTGAGTGAAGAAGTTTCTCCTCATCTCGGTCCTAAATGGCATAATCCTTATCCTTAGACTGTGACCCCTGGTTCTGGACTTCCCTAACATCCGATCGGACAAAGGGCCGGCACACGTAAGCAGTTCTCTTTCTCTCATCTAGAGCTTCCTTCGGTAAAGCATGGGATCACTCAAAGTGTTCGACCAGCTCGACTTTGGTTTCGCTGTACAAAACTACACAATACACCAGGTGTGGTCTCACCAGGGCCCTCTATAATTGCAGTAAGACGTCTTTACCCTTATACTCAAATCCTCTTGTAATTAAGGCCTACATACCATTTGCTTTCTTAATTGTTTGCTGTACCTGCATGTTATCTTTCAGTGATTCATGTACAAGGACACCCAAGTCCCTCTGAACACCAACATTTTTCAATCTCTCACCATTTAAAAAACTCTTCTTTTCTATGTTGCCTACCAAAGTGGATTTCTCCACATTATATTCCATTTGCCATATTCTTGCCCATTCACTTAGCCTGTCTATACCCCTTGAAGCCTCTCTGCATCCTCCTCATAACTTACATTCCCA